>NC_134145.1:44977500-46337500 GCF_033958435.1 Carettochelys insculpta | reverse complement strand
GGGGCCGGGATCCCCTGTGCGTCAGGGGGCGGAGTTACCTCCTCCGGGGAGGGGGAAGGCTGCACACAAGAGGAGGCATTGCAGCCCCTCTCCGGACAGGGCTGTGGAGTTGCTTTCTCACAGCCCTCCGCTTATGTTGCAGACTCCAACCAGAAGGCAGGGGTCCCCCCTAGCCTACCCGGAGCCCCCTTCTCCATTTTTGCAACCAGCCTCACCCTGGCTGGGACCACCTTCACCCTTCCTGGGGTTTGAACCGCTGGACTATTATGCAAAATCGCTCTCTCCAGTGTCTCGACGATCTCCCTCCCCCAGACGCAGAGGGTATGCACCAAGGGAGTGGTCTAGGTCACCTTCCCAAGAACAGTGCCTATACTGCCATGGTCGCCCCTACCACGCGGGGCATAGACACCATCGGCAATCTACTAGGGAAAGATCCCCACAGACGATCTTGTACCCCCGAGGGCAATTGCGACCGGGGACAGAGACTCAAGCATCTCAGGGGGGACTGGTTATGGAACCCCGAGATTTTCCCTCGCAAACCTCTAGCGAGAGGGTGTACCATCACCAGCAGGAACCGGAAGGGTCCAGAGAGACGTACCCCAGCGGTTCCTCGCTCTCCTCCCCAGACGAGGCTACGGCCCCGGGGGACGTCCATCCTCCGGACGATCTCAAACAGTTTCAAGAGCTGTTTAAGAGGGTGGCCTTCACGCAAGGCATCCAGACAGCAGAGGTGCAAGAGAAACACCATAAACTCCTCAAAAATTTGAGACCTCCGGCCTCCTCCAGAGTAGCAATACCGCTTGATGAAGCGATCTTAGAGTCCGCCACTACGATGTGGCAGACCCCTGCCACTATTCCGCCTGTCCAAAAGAGAGCGGATAAGAAATACTTCGTGCCGGCGAAGGGCATGGAGTTCCTGTTCAGCCACCCACAGCCAAATTCCTTGGTGGTGGAGTCGTCGCAACAAAGATCAAAGACATCTCAATTCAGGACAGGGGGAACAGACAAAGATGCCAAGAAGCTAGAGCTGTTCGGCAGAAAGGTCTACTCCTCCTCCACTTTAACGTTGCGAATGGCAAATTACGCAGCACACTTAGCGAACCATAATTTCGACAACTATTCCAGGTTAACCTCCCTCATGGACTCGCTTCCAGAGGACAAAAAGCCGGTGCTCAAGGCCATCGTGCAAGAAGGCTACGCGGCCTCGAGGACGGGAGTTCAGATTGCCCTGGACGTTGTGGACACAGCAGCACGTTCCACAGCAACGCCCCTCCATACACAAAGAAAAGGTACTAACCTCAACAAAGACGGTACCAGTACCAGCAACAGCACCCCCAGTACCACAGGGGTTACAAGCAAGGGCGACATCAACAGCACCAGCAGTACAGAACTCCCAGGCAACGTTCACAACAGAGCCGTGCGTCCTCGGGGCGCGGCCAAAGGCCACAAGTTTGACATACAGATCCAGGGCTGCGCCATCACTACCATCGCACAAGGTCATCCGAAGCGACTATTCCACCATCGCCTCCGACCATTCTACGACCAGTGGCAAAGGATCACCATAGACAAATGGGTGCTGGAGATCATAGCCACGGGGTACGCCATCCCCTTCCAGTCGCTCCCACCGTCACGACCTCCACCCAAGCCCCACCTCCAGGAGGCCTCCCATGTAGCGAGGCTCAGGCAGGAGGTGGACCATCTCATGCTCATAGGGGCAGTGGAAAGAGTGCCGGAGCAACTGCAAGGGAAAGGGTTCTACTCCAGGTACTTCCTCACGGAGAAAAAGACAGGAGGCTGGAGGCCCATCTTAGACCTTCGCGGCCTCAACAGGTACCTGCGCAAGCAACGTTTTTGGATGACCACAATCGCCTCCATCCTTACAGCACTGGACGATGGAGACTGGTTCGCAGCCCTCGATTTACAAGACGCGTACTTCCACATAACTATCCATCCGGCTCACCGGCGATTCCTCCGGTTCATGGTAGGCAACGAACACTTCCAATACAAGGTCCTACCGTTCGGCCTCTCCTCGGCCCCCAGAGTCTTCACCAAGACCTTGGCAGTGGTGTCAGCCTACCTGCACAGACAGGGGGTATTTATTTTCCCGTATCTGGACGACTGCCTGCTCAAAGGGGCCTCGAAGGGGGAGGTTCTGCGCATGATACGCGTCACAGCAAACACGTTCTCTTCACTCGGCCTGGTTATCAATCTGGCAAAATCGAAAATAGACCCCACACAGGACATAGAGTTCATAGGGGCTCACATAAACTCGGTTACAGCGAGAGTATATCTACCAGAGGCTCGCTTTCGGGCCATCGGTTCCCTCGTGCAGGTCATCACCTTCAGCCCTACGGTGCCGGTCTTGACGTGCTTGCAGCTGCTGGGCCACATGGCAGCGGCAACGTTCGTAGTACAGAACGCCAGGTTACACATGCGCAGCATGCAGCACTGGCTGGCGAGTGTATACAAACCGGCAGTACACACCGTTCACAGGGTGGTGTCGTCCACAGCCGGGGTGCGCAAATCCCTACAATGGTGGGTAAACCCCAGGAACCTGCTAACAGGGGTACCCTTCCACCAGCCGCAAATATCGGTTTTTCTCACTACAGATGCCTCCCTCATAGGGTGTGGAGCGCACATGGGCGAAGAGGTGACTCAAGGACTGTGGTCACCCACGGAACAGTCACTACACATAAATATACTGGAGCTCAGAGCAGTGTTCAACGCCTGCAGACACTTTCGAGACCACATACAAGGCAAAGTCGTCGGGATCAGTACAGACAATACCTCCACCATGTTTTATATAAACAGGCAAGGAGGAACTCGATCCCGTGCCTTATGCGCGGAAGCAATCCGCTTATGGAACTGGTGCATCGCCAACAATATAATCTTGAAAGCCTCATACTTGCCGGGTGCGCACAATGTGAAGGCAGACCAGCTGAGCAGGCGTTTTGCACTCACACACGAGTGGCAGATCCGTCCCGATCTGCTACGGCCGATTTTCCACGCATGGGGTTTTCCCCAAATAGACCTGTTTGCCACTCAGCACAACAAGAAGTGCCCGCGGTTCTGCTCCAGGGCAGGACTGGGATGGGGGTCCCTGGGGGACACGTTCGCGATCCTGTGGAGGGGCCCCCTGCTTTATGCGTTTCCTCCCACAGTGCTGATCCACAAAGTCTTGCAGAAAGCCAGGAGGGAAAGGGCCCGGATGATCCTGATAGTCCCAACGTGGGGTTGACAACAATGGTTCTCCCTACTCCTGCGCATGTCGGACCGTCCACCGATGCCTGTTCCGGTGGCGCCGGATCTGCTCACGCAAGCCCAGGGGTCCATAGTGCACCCGCACCCCCAAAGCCTGCGACTGCAAGCGTGGTTAATCCATGGCTCAGCTCCCTAGAGAGCACATGCACAGTGGAAGTACAGCAAGTCCTAGAAAGTAGCAGGAGGACTTCCACCAGGAAGACCTACAAGCAAAAATGGACTCGCTTCACGGCTTGGTGTTCTACCAAACAGCTGGCCCCCCTTTTGGTGCCTATACCTACAATACTAGAGTATTTACTGGACCTCAAGAGAGGAGGACTCTCGCTATCCTCGTTGAAGGTCCACCTTGCCGCCATCTCGGCGTTCAGACATGAGGAGGAAGGGCACATGGTGTTCGCCCACCCTATGGTTACCAGGGTCCTCAAAGGGTTGGTAAACCTATACCCCCCTCGGAAACCGATTCCACCTTCGTGGAACTTGGACCTGGTGCTTACCACGCTAATGGGACCACCGTTCGAGCCCTTGGCCACGGTTCCCCTCCGCCTCCTTACAGTAAGGACGACCTTTCTTCTTGCAATTACGTCAGCTCGTAGGGTGAGCGAGCTCGCAGCAGTCATGGCAACGCCACCCTGCACTGTTTTTTCCAAGGAGGCGGTAACCATACGGCTGCATCCAGCCTTTGTTCCCAAAGTTTCTTCCGAGTTTCACATTAACGAACCTATTGTTCTACCCTCGTTTTATCCAAAGCCTCATAACTCCAACGAAGAGGCGCGCCTACACCTCCTGGACGTGAGGAGGGCGCTAGCCTTCTACGTAGACAGGACCAAGTCCTTCCGGAAAACGGATAGACTCCTAGTCTCCCTCGCTCCCAAATCGAAAGGAGAAGGTCTCTCCTCGCAGAGAATCTCAAAGCACATTGTATCCTGCATAAAAATGTGCTACGAGCTCAAAAAGACTCCTTTTTCGGCCACTCCCAGGGCTCATTCCACTAGGGCGGTGGCGGCATCAACAGCCTTTTTCAAGGGCGTTGCGTTAAAAGACATTTGCAGAGCGGCGACCTGGTCATCCTACGACACCTTCGCCAAACATTACGCCCTTCACAGGGTATTCCAAGAGGATACCCGTCTCTCTGCAGCGGTCCTCTCGGGGACAAGCTGCACATAATCCGATTACCCACCTCCTATCTTGGGTTACTGCTGGGTAGTCACCTATTGTGGAGCACCCACGGGGACACTCGAAGAAGAAAGAAAAGTTACTCACCGTAATAACGGTGGTTCTTCGAGATGTGTCCCCGTGGGTGCTCCACTACCCGCCCATCCTCCCCGCTTCGGATCTCTGTTAGTGTTTTGCAGGGGCACGCGAGGCGGTTGGTCGAGGAACTGGCGGGGACCGGATCGCGCACATGGCCAGGAGCGCGCAAGGGAGCGGCGCGCGCTGGCGCATGCGCGGTCCGGCAGAAACTGCTTGGAAGATCCTATCTGCGGCGCCGGGCAAGCCCGACACCTATTGTGGAGCACCCACGGGGACACATCTCGAAGAACCACCGTTACTACGGTGAGTAACTTTTCTTTTCCCATGATGTGCATGCGCAGAAGCGCCTCTTTGTGTTCTCTGGGATGCGCGTGGCATGGGCTTTTCAGTTCCGTGTCTACGATCCTCGGCTGCGGATGGAGTGTCAATAGTCTCTGCAAGAGAGCTGAAGACTTGTTAGTTTGTTCTTAGCTATTTCCCTTCTCCAAGTTACTTACCCTTGTTGTACATTATTTAACCCCCGCCTCCACAAAACTTCTTAGATAGTTGGTTAGTTTTATTGGTCTGCATCATCACTATGCCTGGCTCCCAGGGGGTTCAAACGGTGAGCCACATGTAAGGAGGCCATGCGTGCCTCCGATGGCCAAGCATCCTGCATAAAATGCTTTGGAGAAGGGCACCAGATGCAGTCTTGCATCCACTGTTCCAGCTTGACAGCCAGAGTTCATATCAGTCAGGCTAACATGCTTAAGACTTTGGTCTACAAGAAGTCCCTGCAGCTTCCGGCCCCAGAGAAGCCAGCAGGTTAGGCTGTGGCCAAGGGCGAGGACTCCAAGCATCCCTCAGCCTTGAAAGGGTCTCCTCTTGTTGTACTGGGTCCCTCTCCTGCCCATTCCTGTCCTCTGGTGCCGTCTGTATGGGCTGTGCCAGGAGTGAAAACAATTCCGGGCTCCCCAGAACCATCCCTGCCAGCACCGACCAAATAGGTGCATTCCATGCTGAAGGGGAAGCACGTGGCATCTACTGTATCTGCCCCAGCAGCACCCACAGCATTGTCAAGCCCACCGTCAGCTAAAGTGTGACAGACCACTCCAGCCTCTGCCCCTCCAACCACACCTGCTTGAAAATGGCACCACTTGCACTCACCACAACAAGGTACTTTGCACAAGACTAGTGTGGATACCCCTCCACACCTCGGGCACCAGGGAATGTGGCATGGCATTGTCACAAGCATTATGAGTTGTACGCCTCCTCCATGCCACAGCAATGAGCACTGAGAGACCTGGCATTAACACCGCCACAGATTAGGCAGCACGCTGGGATGGCACTGTCTCGTCGGCACCACTTGCCAAGGTTGTCAGTTTCGTCTTGCCTTTCCCACTGTTAGGCATTATGATTAGCTTCCAGTGCTAGGCCTCCAATTCTGGGTGCTAGATCTGATGGTGTCAGTGTATCTTCTTCGCAGCATTCCAGCCCCATACAACCTTGGCAGGATGTTTTTCTAGTGCCGGCCACCATGCAGTGCCAGCCACCACCACCTCCATGGTTTGCTCATCATTATTCCCAATCAGAAAAGTAGTGGCCCTTGTGGAATGAGCTGTCGCGGCACCAGCATACCCCGTCAGCACAGTCAGACATGTCGGAACCATGTCTGTCTTCACCGTGACCCTCCACAGCACAGTTTCTACCATCGGTGCACCCTGGCACCGAGGAGTCACTTTATGAAGGGGAAGGAGCCTCTTCTACCCATCTTCCTCTTTGTCGGATGATGTGTTGCTCTCCTTGTTGCTTCCTTTGGCGGATGACGCCCAGTAGTTCTAGGACTTTTTCCGCCATGTAGCACAATCTTTTGGTAAGGACACTCAGAAAGTCCCCATAAAGCAGTACCGGTTCCTATGTATGGTACAGCCTCCGTCATCCTCCAGGGTAGCATTGCCTAGCGATGAGGCCACCATGGACCCAGTGCCAGTCCTGTGGCAAACCCTGACATCCATCACCCCCGCCGGCAAATGGACTGATTACATATTTTGTTGTATCCAGTGATGCTGAATTTTTTGTTTACTCACCCACCCCCTAACTTGTTAGTGGTGGACGTGGTCCGAAACAAAGTCTTTCCACTCCACTCCTCAAGACAAAAATGGCAAAAAATGGGTCATTATGGGCCAGAAAGTGTGTTCTTCTGACACTGTTCTCCGTGCTGCCATTATACAGCCATGCTGGCAGACTATGACTTTCAATATTATTCTAAGCTTCAGGAGCTGGTTCCGGCATTACCTGAACATCAGGGCCAGACATGCTCTTTAGTATTATCATAGATGGACATACTCTCACCAGCATGGCCATACAGTTGGCCATGGACATGGCTGACATAGCAGCACATGTCCTTGATAGTAGTCACGCGCCATACCTCATGGCTCATCGCCTCAGGGGTACCAAAGGAGTTTCAACACAAATCGAAGACCTCCCATTCAACCACCAAAATCTCTTTGCTGACAAGACCAACAGTGTCCTTCACACCATGAAAGATTCCGGGATAATGTTAGGCGTCTTAGGGATGTATACACCACCAGCTAAACAGGCTTGATATTCTCCATTCCAGTGCCCGTGGGACCAGACCCTGCAGTCCCAGCAACAACCTCAGTTTCAACAACAACTGAGGCACAAGCTGCAATGCTGATATTCAGGCAGACATAATCAAAGCCAACAACCCTTGACATTGCACTCTCAACCTTCCATGCAGCAGTTTTGAGGGTACGGTTGAGTCTGATTCATCCTTTCCAGCAGGACAGCATCCAATCGTTTTTCCACCATCTCCACCCCTTTCTGTGTCAGTGGCAAGCCATCACCACAGGCAGATTGGTTTTGGAGCTGGTGGCCCACGGATACTCCATACCCCTCATTTCTACACTCCCTCCCTGCCTACTTACCTATCCCTCTTCAGAGACCCTTCTCACGAGATGCTTTTTGACCAGGCAGTCCAACACCACCTCAGTTTGGGGGTAGTTGAGCCTGTTCCTGAGGAATTCTGGGTCATGGGTTTCTACTCTACTTATTTCCACTCAGAAGAAGATCTGGGGATGGAGAACTATTTGGACCTCAGACAACTCAACAAGTATGTCCTTTACAGACACTTCAGGATGGTGACTCTTGCTACCATTATTCCAGCACTGGAAAAGAATGATTGGGTCTTGGCTCTCGACCTATAGGATGTGTACTTCCATGTCACCATCCATCTGGCTCACAGATGCTTCCTCTGCTTCATGGCGTGTAGCTCCCACTACCAATATTGGGTCCTCTTGTTCAGCCATTCCACAGTGCCGTGAGTGCTTTCCAAAACCTTGGCAGTAGTGTCTGCTCACCTTCATCGTCAAGGGGTCATTCTTTTCCCTTACCTGGATGACTGCTTCATAAAGGGACTGTCAGTCCCCAAAGCATGACAAATGGTGCATGTTACGATGCACCTCCTGTTCTGCCTGGGTTTCCACAGCAACTATACAAAGTCTACGATCCATCCTACTCAAGCTCTGGAGTTCATGGGAGCGCGCACAGACACCGTCACAGCCATGGCTACCCTGCCTGTTCAAAGATTTCGTACACTGTGCAGCCTCATCCAGGCAGCACATCTGTTTCTCATTACTATAGTTCGTGCTTGCCTCTCACTACTGGGACATATGGCTGCCATCACTCAGCTGGTCAGGTTAGCCAGGCTTCACATGCACTGCCTTCAGTCATGGCTACGCTCATGTTATGTGTTAGCCAGGGGTCCGTTTTCCAAGATGGTAGCTATCCCCCCACAGGTTCTCGCTTCTTTCCAATGGTGGATGTGCACGGGCAGTGTTCTCACCGGTGTGCTGTTTCACTGACCACCACCGTCGGTCACTCTTACCACAGACGCCTCTCTCGTCGGCTGGGGAGTTCACATTGGTCGTCACATGGTGCAAGGCAGGTGGTCATTCGCCGAGTAAAAGCTCCACGTCAGCCTGCTGGAGCTCTGAGCAGTCCGCTACATCTGCACACACTTCTGGCAGTTCCTGGCTGGCAAGTCAGTCAGCATCCTTGCCAACATCATCGCATGCATGTATTACATCAGTTGCCAAGGGGGAGTTCGTTCACCATCTCTGTCTCTCTATGAGACTGTGGACATGGTGCATCTGATGCATGGTGTATCTGTTGCATACACCAAGTAGTTACATATCTCCCTGGATCTCTCAACATGATGGCCGATGCTCTCAGTCATATGGTCCTCGACCGTCACAAATGGGAAATGGACACAGGTGCCCTCAACAAGGCGTTTCGACTGTGGGGTCACTGTTACGTAGATGTTTGACACCAGGGACAACAGAAAATCTCACTGTTCCAGAGTGGGGTTTGGGAGGCATTCCATCAGGGATGCCTTTACCATCATGTGAGATGCGCCTCTTCTGTACACATTCCCTCCCACTCAGCTTATTCACAAGGTGCTGCTCAAGGTCAGACAAGACCAAGCCCTCATCACCCTAGTAGCCCTGGCCTGACCCAGGCAAGCTTGATACTTACCTCTTTTGGGTGTCAGTAGTGGCTCCTTATGTTTCCTCTTTTCTGCGACCTTCTGTCTTGGGACTTTGACTGCATCCTGATCTCCTCAAACTACATCTCTTGTGTGGCTTCTTCATGGCTCCATAATGCTGAAACCACATGCTGTGAGGGAGAAAAGAGAAACCTTGTCAAAAATAGAAGATAATTGACATGCAAGTCTTACATATATAAATGGCGGTGGTTTTTCCACTGGGTGCACTCCCATCATTCCATGCCTCCTCATACGGTGCCTTTGCCTATCCTTTTGGATTACCTATTGCACCTGTGTGGGTCTGCCCTTAGTTTCCATAAGGTCCAAGTACATGCCGCGTCCTTGGAAGAGTTTCACCAACCTGAAGATGGGTTTTCCTTCCTGGCCCATCCTATCGCCAAATGCTTCTTAATGGGCCTACGGAACACCTTTCTGTCAGTCCACCTCCCGGTCACCATCTGGGACCTTAACCATGTACTTTGCTGCCTTATGAAGCTGCCCTTTGAGCCCTTGGCAGTGTGCTTCTGGCTCCATCTGTCGATGAAGGTCTTGTTTTTGGTAGCAGTTATGTTGGCCAGGTGTGTCGGGGAGCTAGCCCCCCGCCAATGGCTGAACCTCCCTATGCTGTTTTTACCAAAGATTGTTTGCGACCTCAACCCAAGTTTCTACCCAAGGTTCCCTCACTGTTTCACGTCAGTGAACTGATTCACTTATCTGCATTCTGACGGGGCGCATACGGTGTAGCATACATTGAATATCTACGACAACCATACAAAGCCTTGGTGTAAGTCTCCCTGGCTTTTCTTATCCTTCGTGGAGTGGTCCAAAGGCCTGACCATCTCTTCTCAGTAATTGTCTGAGTGGGTTTCCTCCTTCATCCACACCTATTATGCCCTTCATTGTAAAGAGCTTCCGGGTGCCATCACAGCCCACTCAACCCTGGCCATGTTTTCCCACTACTGCCTTCCTCAAGAATGTACCCCTTAAGGACATTTGTAAGACAGCTGCGTGGTCTTCCAGTAATGTGTGTGTTTGGCACTACGCCCTCTTGTCTACCATCGCATTTTCTATCCAAACGTGCCAAGCTGTGCTGTCTACAGTGGTAGTGACTGAGCTCCAAACCCACCTCCATTATGCTATTACTGCTTTATAGTCGCCCAGAGTGGAGCACCCAACAGGGACACTACTTGAAAAAGAAGGGAAAGTTACTCAAATTGTGCAGCAACTTTGGTTCATCCAGATGGGTGTCCTGGGGTTACACCACCTCCCTTCCTCCTTTCCCTTCTTTCGAGTGTCCTGCACTATTTGTCAGGTAGAGGAGTGGAGAAGTCTGCACTCCGCATGCGTGCACCAGAGAGCATGAGGTGCTTCTGCGCATGCCCGGTGTGGGAAACTATGGCTATGGAAGAATCTCTGAGTGCTGGCATGAGAATGCACCGACACCCAGAGTGGAACATCCACAGGGGAACATATCTCGAAGAATCATCATTAGTGTGCAAAGTGAGTAACTTGGTCTTCTAATTTTTTTTCGGTGTAAGATTCTCATTACCAACAAAACAGCAGAAATGTAGCACATCAAAGACGAACAAAATGATTTATTCAGTGATGAGCTTTCGTGGGACAGACCCACTTCATCAGGTCAGTCTCATTTCCAATACAGACTGACATTTATATGTACACAGGACCAAAGGGAAAAAAAATCGTAATAATAACTGGCAAATCAAGTACAAGGGCTGAACTAGGTGGCAGAGGGATGGGGGATGTTAAGTGCAATGCCTGAGATAATTACAAGCATCAAAGGAAGGGAAGCAGTCCTTGTAAAGTGTGAGGTAATTGATGTGTCTATTCATCCCATGTGTTAATGTGTCGCATTTAAATGTGAATGCCAATTCACACTTCTCACAGTAATCTGTTTTTAAATTATTTTTGTTCCAGGACACAAATTCTCAGGTCTTTAACAGAATGTTAAAGTTCAGTGATTTTTAACTATTGAGGGGAAAATGACTAAACTTATGTCTAAGTTTGTGTCTACATTGCACTTTTGTCATGAAAGCTTTTGTTGATTGGAAAACACCCTGATGGGCAGAATTTTTAATGACACAGTGCTGATATGGACAGTGCTTTGCTGGGTGGAAATGCTCTTCTGTCAACAAAAAGCTATGCCTCTTGTTGAGCTGGTTTTATTTTGTCAGCAGAAGAGACTTGCCTTAACGGTAGCAAGGCTTTAGTAGCACAGCAGTGACGCTGTAAAATGAACAGTGTGGACATTGCCTAAAAAGCACTTTGAAATTGACTGAATTATATGGTGTTTGTGTATGTTTGAAAACCCAGGACTAGCGTGGCTCTGTGGTGTGTATGACCATGCAGGAGAGAGGGGAGAGAGAGAGAGGATCTGTGATATTTGCAATCGTCAAATTAGACAAATGAGACAGGACCAAAAATACGTGTCTTCAGATTTCTCTCTAAAACTTTACGTAGGAAACAGTTGAGAGAGCTATATTATATAAGAAACAGTGACTGTGTATAGGCATGTTGGAGCAGCATAAAATACTTTTTATGATGTAAAGTTGAAGGTTTATTGACATACCATAAACTGTTAACTTTTCCTATTTTAAATACAAATGAAACCTTTTAATTGGAAACCTTTTGCTTTTCTTGTACACTGAGCAATGTCAAAACAGTCCAGTTGAAAAGTCTGTTCTCTGTATTTGGTAAGATGGGTTGCATGTTTTTCAAGGGGAAATCTGGAATTCATGTATTTCCTGTTGTGTGTGTTGGTTCTGATCTAATTGTATCATTTATTTTATTCCTCTGCATACTGTACTTGTTGATGATAGTTTGCATACATCTGTTAGATAGCATAAGGTACATTGAGATTAAGCTTCAGATTTCTGTACCCTAATTTTTTTGTGAGTTCATCGGTGTTCAGATTTCAAGGACTCCCTACTATTTCTGGGCTTTAATAAGTTTTTAATTGTTTTTCTCCATCATATCCATGCTTATTATTCCAGCTGTGGATTTTAGTCTGCTCTGTAGTGCCAGGAGTCAAGATCGAGGTTGACAGTTATCAAAAAGGAAATTTAGTTCCACCTTCTGAGAAACCTGACAGATACACTGCTTCAAAGCTGAAGCATGTTCTAGGAATTTTGATCACAAGTCTTCAAACGCTGCATTAACTCTTCCTGAGAGTTTCATTTACAGTGCATAAAAAATCATAAGGTCTAATACGATTTGAAATGCAGATTAGCTAGGGCAGATGTGGAAGGATAAGCTTTGGTACTTGGATAAGAAAAATCATTTGATAATAAATTTCTGTCTCCATCAAAACCAGGCTTATTACCATTCCCACAACAGGACTTGTGTGGCGTACAGAAGCACAACTGCAGATGGCACTCTTCTGCCAAACGTGTTGTCTTAGCATATTTTGTACACCTTGCAGGGCTCAGAGAATATTTGTATAGCTGGACCATGTAACCAGTCTTGCAGCCTTCTTGATTTGACAAAAAATCCTTTTTATTCCACAAAGAAAATACCTCTTAGTCCATGTACAATTGTACAGTAACAGACTTGTAGCACTAAAGCCTAACTTCAGACCTTTTTGATAAACTTCTGATGGTTTCCCTGATTGTTGGTAACAATAATTACTAAGGATCCGTACCTCTCCTGAATGTCTTTGTCCTGGTACTTTCTTTTGCTCACCTTGTGGGTGGCCAGAATACGTCATAGCTTTTCTTTTGAGTGTTACTGACTTAGGCTATATCTATGCTACAGCATATAGTCAATTTTAGGGCACTTAGCTTGATTTTACTGTGTCATTTTCTTCACTGCAAATACCAGTAGGTTGAATTTAATGAGCGCTAAGGTCCACATTCTTGTGCAAATCATTCAATTTAGTGTAATGCCAAGTTCAAATTTAAAAGGTCGGATTACTGCCCGTGTGGAAACTGTTGCTTTAAATAAATTTTATGGGCCTCTGGAGGTGTCCTACAGGTATACCACGGTGCCCCACAGGTGTACATTCTGTCTGTTTTCACCTCCCCTGCTCTCCAGGTGTGTAGGAAGTAGGACGCAGGAAGTCCGGCATTGTAATTTCATTTTTTGATCATCAGCATAGTGATTGCATCTAGCCGTGAGAGAGGGCCCCAGCATGGAGCCGTCAGCAGAGCCAGCATCTCAATTCGGATGGTGGGCTACACTCCTCCTCATCCCACTACACCACTTGGTGGCTGGGCTGTTGGGACCAGACAGCGGCACATCAGGCAGCGGGGTGACGTGTATTGCCCTGTGCAGGGTGAAGTCATCTTCCCTGCACAGGAAGTAGCAGGAGAGACCAAGAAACTTCTTTTCTGTCTTTCATGTTTGTATGGGGCACACATGCATGCACACCCTGACATCAGGCAGTTGGGCGTCTAATCCCCACCATGCCACGTGGCGGCTAGGCTGTGAGGGTCGTGCTTGTAGGAGAAACTTCTGCACTTCACATTTGTACAGAGCAGACCCCACCCCACCCAGGCACCATGCAGGTGGTAGGCTAGCTCTTGCCCCCACTCCCCACCATGTGCCGGTGGTGCAGTGCAGACCATGCCTCCAGACAGCAGCATGTCATGGCCTGTTTGAAATGAAAGCTTTGTTGCTGCACATTTTCGTGGGGGTCACCAAGCACAGAGGGGGTTTGCTCACCCCATGGCAAAGATTTTCAGCGTCTGGCTGTCTCCTGTCGGGCAACATGCACCAGGAGGATGGCACCTATTTTCTGGGCTGGCCCTCTGCCGAATAAGAAATGCAGGGCAGCATAAATTATGAGGGCTGGCTCCCTGCTTAGGCACAACACTACAGTGCTCTCCCTTCACAAAGTGTGTGGGTTGGGGGAGCCATAGTTTCAGCAGTGGCCTGTTTTGCTGCGTTTTTGCTGGGGAGAAAACTGAAGCATCTGTTGACACAATTCCCTGCCTACCTTTCTGCATGTGACCTGGTTTTAAACCAGTGTTATCGTCAAGTTGCGGGATTGGCAGCTTCCTGATGTGCTGCCCTGTAAAAGGTGTTTTCACCAGGGAAAAACTGTGGTACCTGTGAGCATGGCACAGTCAGCTGGAGCACATATGCCCTTCTCAAATTGTGTGGCTCGGGGAACGATTTCCTATGACAGAATGGAGCTTGTGGGCTTTCTTTCCCTTCCATCTCTCACACAGGCAGCTGCTGGCACTAGGGCTTCTTTACTAGAAGAGACAAGGGACATCCCTCCATTCTTTCCTCAACCTTTCTATCCTCTAATGCTTCCTTAATTTTTCCTTCCCTTCTCAGTTGCTTTCCAGCAACCACTAGAGACCTAAGTCCTTTGGCATTCTTTCCTTCTCTTCTATTTAGTCTTGGGTAATCATAATGAATCTGGAGCTAATAGGGTCTCCTCTCCTCATGTTGGAGACAACAGTGCAATAGACTTCCTAGAGCATTCTTCGCCTCCATGTAGTGACTACTAAAACAGTTTTCTCTCTCTTTCAAACCTGGCTGCTTCAGCCAGATACACTACCACTTTTTCATTGTATCATCTTACCTTGAGAATAATATGAAGTCTTTTCCTAGATGCATGGATCTTTCCTTCTGAAAAATGGCCATTTGTTTTCAAAGGGAGGGGAAGAAGGGCAGTGCAGTGTGGGTAGGTGACATCACATATGCACAACCACTTCTGGGGCATTCTTTTTTTTTTTTAAAACCATAGAGCACCAGTGAAAAAACCCAGAATGCCATGGGGCTGACAGAAATGAGGGATAGGTTCCCACAATGTACTGTTGCAACAGTCGAACTTTGGTGATTTAGTGTGGATGTACTAAGTCTACTTTATGGCAAAGTGTGGAAACTCAACTTCAGCTTTATAAAACCCAGTGTTACAAAATCAACTTTAATAAATTTGGCTTTATTTCATAGTGTAGCTGTAGCCTTAGTGTATTACTTTTGAAAAGGGGAAAATAACTTTGGCCAGTTCTGCACTACGGGATTAAATTGATTTTAAGGATCTTAGTTTCATGTTTACAAACCAGTAGTGTTCCGTTTAGTGCTCAGTAGGTCAATTTGAAGGGGCTCTATGGTTGACTTTCGTACTGCTGAATTCACCAGGAGTAACTCCTAAAAATCAGTTTTTTGCAATGTTGACCTATGCAAGTGCCGACGTCAATGTTATTAAAATTGATTTTATTAGCCTCCAAAACTATCCCACAGTGCCCCTTGATGTGTCCTTCTGGTTATCACTTCATCTCTGCTGCTCTCCAGGTGAGCAGGAAGTAGGTGACAGGAAGTAGTGGTCATCAGCCCAGGAATTTGGAATTCATTTTCCTTTCCTTTCTGGCCAGCATGGCAAGCAGACGTTAGGAGTACGCCTCTGCAGCATACCTAGTAGTCATGAGTTCCTAGAGTCACAAAAGAGCCCCAGCATGGAGCCATCCGGAGATCCTGGCCCTCATTGCTAGGGGGAGGGGGAGAGGGAGAAGCTATCTTTGTGCAGCTCAAAGCCAGCAAAAGAAATTGATATTTATACAAAGATATCACAAGGCATGATTCAGAAAGGGTACATTAGGAACACTCAGCAGCATTTCTGGGGAGATGTCCCAGACCGACCTTTCGCTTTTTTTTTTTTTTTTTTTTGTTCTTTTGGTAATATTGCTTCTGCTCCCCAGAAATGCTGCTATTATGATGAGCTTCATGTTATTCTGGAGACAGACACAGCCTCTTACCCCAGAAAACACACAGACTCCTTGGTAAGTATTGCTTGGCAAGATGATGAAGCGCCGTCTGAATTGTAGTATGAGTAAGAGGTGGATGACAGCGGGTTGCAGTCAAGTGCATAAGCTGATCCTGCAAATCAGGACCTATTTCACAACTTGGAGCCCATCCCTCATCCCAGGAGGAGGCTTCAGCGGCAAATTGGTATGCTGGGGAGGGCACTTTAGGTGAGTTTGCTTTTTCTCTACTGATAATAGTATGATGCTGTTGGGGGGTTGAGAGGTCTGTGCCCTTTTTCCCTTAGAACAGCTTGTTAATATCAGGGGCTTTTGGAGTCTCCTCATGAGAATCTTGGGGCGACCTGACTTGTTCCTGCTTCCGTGGTGAGACAAGTTACCAATCCAAGCCACCAGTAAGTAATCTGGAATCATGGCCCCACAGAATTTTCTTACAAATTTTCCAGCATTGTACCTGGAGAAAGAAAGCAATCTTCCCTCGTCCCTTTTACTTATTCTGAAAGGCTACCTAGAACTCATGGAAAGCTTCATGAGTCAGTAATGATTTTTTGCCTATGATTCACCCAGTGCAGAACAAAACTTATGTAGCCTGACTGGCTTTTAAATCATGGCTCAGCAAACTCCCTGCTTCCCGCTTGGGCTGGTAGATGATTGGACACTGCCTTATTTCACACGCATGCCTGCAGTGACTTTTTTAATGATTTTTTAACTCCTGCCACGGCCTGCTTTAAATACCCCCATCCTTTAGTGGCATGCCCCATCCAAATGGTGGAAGGGGCATGTCCAGATTTTTTTTTTCCGTGAATCAAAGTTACTTACTGTTGTGTTCAAGGTAAATAGCAACTGCAGAAGAGCTTGAATCGTTCCACATTCATGCCTAGAGAGTTCACAGAATGACTTTGCCATCGAAATATGTTCTTCCATAGAGACAGCCATTCATTCTGTCGGTATGCTCATTGTTCTGCGTAAAGATAAAAATGTTGCCCTTAATTTTTCAGCAGTTTTTTTTTTTAATGCAGTAAATAACCTGGTAAACAAGAGTCAGAGAGTAGAGGTCCCAGTCTCCCTCACTTGAGGCTGCCCCAAATGTGGAGGAGGAAGAAGACATGTCAGGATATGATGGCAGACAGTTTGAAGCAGCAGGAAAATCAAAAGAGGAGCTGATTGATTGTCCACTATGGTTCTCTTCTGGTCAGACTAAAATGCATGCTTCAGTTCTGTCAGTAATGAATAGGCAGACAGAAATCATGGAGGCAATACTTAAAACATTGAACTTTATGAACTGCACACCCCCTATGCAATACATGCCCTATTATGTGCCACCCTTTCCATATTCATTTCCCTCCCTGGTTGGGGCTTTGTATCCCCTAACCATTCCAGGCACCCTTGTTACATGCCACCCTTTCTACATTCGTTCTCCTCCCCTAGTCGGGGCTCTCTATCCACCAGACACACCCCTCCTCCCCTACCCCTGGCATTTCAGACCACATAGTCAGTCCCTTTTCCTGCTCAGGGCCCTGTATCCCCCATCCAATCTCTGCCTCCCTTGCATACCTTCTCCCTCTGCATATTCTGTCCCCTCTGCTCGTCTGGGCTCTAGAATGAGGGGGAAGGTCATAGAGATCCTTGCACTCTGTTCCCAAGGACTCACCCACCAGCAGAAGGTAACCATGAGTTTATTATCCTTTTGTTTTCCCCATATCCATCACTCTGCCATTAGGGTCCCCTAAATAAAAATATTGTAGGTTGGAAAAAGAAAGTTTCATTTATTAGTTAACATGCTTTGGGATTGGGTTTGGTGGTGAGGGTTTTCATGTGGATGGAGGTGGTTTCATAAAGGGCACGAAAACAGCATGGGTGTTGGGGAGGACGCTCATTAGTGGGAAAAGATTCAGGACCCTTTGTAAACTTGGTTTTCAAGTCATCCCTGACTTTCATTGCCTCTTTCTGTGCTTTCCTGTTTGCCCTTGTGTTCACTTGCTAATAATTACTGGACAGGAGATCTGCCTCTGCTACCCACAGTGGCATGAAATTCTCCCCCTTCACCTCACATGTTATGAAGAAAATATCAGGCCCCAATGACAACGGTAATGTTTCTTCACTGAGGTCCAGACAGGTCAGAAAGCACCTGAACCTGGCTTTTAAACAGCCAAAGGCACATTCTACAACCGTTGTGCAGGTTAACTGATTGTCATGGAAGTAGTTAAAACATCTATAAAGTCTAGATTAGACACTCCCTAATTGCCTATTTTAGGACACATGTTATTTGTGCTTGCACCCCTCGCTATGTCATCACTTCCACAAAGTTATGTTTTTGCAGAAAGATAACTAATGCACATTAGTAATCTTGCTGTAAAGTTTTAGTGAAGACAGGTCATAGCTAGCTTTTATCCTATATAGTCCCTGCCACAGTTAACTTTTTCTACCTACATCATGGTAAAACTTACCCAGCTTAGTTTCCAGTACGGCTTTACAATAAGATGACTAAACTTGCACTGATACTCAGTGAAATTCACCACCTCCACCCCCTTTTCTTTTTCCCCCGCTAGTAGAGATCAGCCTGGGATAAACTACAGATTTCATAGTTTGGAACAAATGCTTGAGGAATTTCCAGAATGCTGTTTACAAATGTGGTATTACCTTGAATCAATTGACTGTGAACTCAGACTAAAAAGAAAACACCTCTAATGAAGGTATTTTCTAATAATGCAAAAGAAAAGTACTTATGTTACCATGACAATATGCAACATCAAACTGGCTCTTATTAAATAAAGCCCATCTTTTCTTTCTTGACTTTTATCTTATGAATCTAACACGAAGGATTCACAATTGGCTAAATGTGGTATCTTCTTGTTGAAGGATCTATGAATTGCACATACTGTATGGCATATCTAGTCAACTCAGTGCTGCTCAGAAGTGAATACATTATATAGGGTTGCATAGTTCCTCAACATTTTTTCTAGCGAATGCATCACAGTTGTCCTTTATGTAGTTCCGTGCTTTCCCCTTTTCATTCCAACACTTAAGATGGTGTGAGCATACCAGAAAAGAAATCCTTTTATCTGGTACTCACATTAATTATTAGTTGTGCATTGTTAGTGGGTTGCATGTTCCTAAGTTGCATGCTTTGTGTTAATTGTCTATTATGGAGGAGAATAAATGTCTAGAAGGGTTCTATATAAAGTGAGCGCTGTGACAGCTGAAATAGGGAAACTTCACTCTCCTGAGCATTTGTCTCTAGGGGCCCAAAAGATGACCAGGAAGGGACCCTGTCCTCTAACTCCCCAGAATTCTGGATAAGAATGCCACCCTACCCCGCCCCAGATGGCCCAAATATGAATCACCTACGGGGAGCTGCTTGTCATACCGTAAGCAAGAGATTATACTTGTCTGAAAGTATAAACTTTTTAATGCAAGTTTTCTTTTTAATTTGAATCAAATAATTTTTGTAATGTGCAATAAATTGCTGTGCTCCTGTTAATTGACTCTGTATAGGTCATGTTTTGTCTTGTATTTTACGCTCCTCACTTTCTATATATAGCCTAGGTTTTTCTGCATCTCTTGGTAGCTCCTCTAGTTCTGTTGCATGTTTGGCCTGTGAAATAACTAAGGGAAAGATGGAACCCAGCTGTAGGTACCACTTGTAACATTTTGCCTCTGGCTTTGGTAAGTTTGTTTCCTCTGGAAGAAGAACAAGGATGATACCAAATACAATTACCCAATGCTTCAGTTTTTTCTTTTGTATATGATGATTTTTTATTTTTCAATATTTTTGTAAAATTTGACCAGTGTCTTATTAGCCAATGTAAGTATTATACATATAGTATGTCCCGAGATCTCTGGATCTTCAGCTTGTCATGGTGAGTGGGCTTGTGTGTTCCAATGAACCCAAGAATGATCCTGTAGGGAGTCTCATAGTCCCGGAAAGGTCACCCATGGAGGCAAAATCAAGGGGGAGGGTCTAGATGAAGAACGATTTTAAAAGTCCTCCGTGGCAGAACAGCAAAGGTAGCAAAGGATAGCAAAGGTAAGGCTGCAACAGCTGTGAAGGTGCCTGAAGGCTGCAGTGGACAGGAGACTCTCAGTCATTATGGATCCCATGCCGGTGGACCTGAGCCTTTTATCTGTCAAGAACCGTGTGGTGGCTGCAGTGCAACATTCTCACTCCCCCCCACCTCCCCGTTAAAAGAAGTCATGCACAGATGTCTTTCTCGGCATACTACCCTCCTAAACTTAAGCCCTACAGCAAATGGCGATGGGATCAGAATTGTGAAATCTGGATGCTTTTAGCCATGGACCAGCATGTAGCCAGTGGATGTATGTATCTGTCATTCCATTTCGAGGACTGAGGTGGTAGAATGGTGTGGCTACTGAATCCATGACTGAGCAGCCCTTTTTAGGGTCTGCTCTGCTCACCCCACATGGGGAGGGAGCAAGAAAAACTGCCCTAAACATAGTCTACATCAGACCCCCAGCCTGGAAAACCGTGTCGAGTGGGTTCACTTCTGTGCAGTTGAAATCAAAAGTAAACTTTGGAACATGGAATATTGGACTCTTATGGACAACCCAGACCATTAGCTACCTGAAAGATGCCCGTCAGTTATTGCCTGCAAGCTGTGGTGATTCATCATCGATATAGCTGCCCTGGCAGAAGTGCATAGACCAGAAGAAGGACGGCAATGAGAAGAAGGTGGAGGGTACGCACTTTTCTGTAAAGGAACCTCAGAGGAATAAAAATGAATTCTTGGAGTAGGGTTTGCCATCCAGAATGAACTGACAAGGGTCCTATCTGAAGTCCTTGTCCGCGTCAATGAGCATCTCATGACCCTCCGCTTGAAGCTTGCTGAAAACCCAACAAGCTTATGCACAGACTCTGTATGCCAGAGATGATATGGCGGAGTTCTGCATTTAACTGGACACTGTCCTGAAAGACATCCCCAAAGAAGATAAGATTATTTTCTTGGGGGATTTCAATGCCAGAGTCTGAAGAGATGCTGATTCAGACTAAAAAGAAAACAGAGTACCATTGTGAAAGAAGGAGTTGGCAACAGCACCTCCAGTGGAGTGCTTCTGCCTACAAAATGTGCAGAATATGAGCTTATCATTGCAAACATCATCTTCCACCAGGAAAAACAAATTTAAGACCTCATGGCAACATCCTTGATCAAAACACTGGCACCTCATAAACTGTCATTGTCTGTCTTTGGAACTGATGTGATGCCCTTCTCACATGTGCAGTGACTAGTGTTGATGACTGCTGGACCAATCACTGACCTGTTCGATCTACAGTGGGTATTAGGATTGTCACCAAAAGGAGAAGTCAGAGGAAATCAGTCTGAAGAAGGATCCATGTACAAGGAAATCCATATGAAGATACCATCAGATGAAGTGACTTCCACGTGTTGCTCCAAATGAAGCTGCCAACAATACACTCTGAAGATGTGGAAGAATACTGGTGTCAGCTGAACGGGAGCATATATTCCTCAGGATCTTGCAAAGCTAAATGTAGCATTTGACCTTAATAAATATAAACCCTGTTAAAATGAAGATGAGTGGTTTGTCCCTTGTAGGATACGCCTTCGTGGAACTTTGGAACACTGTATTCAAAAGGAAGTGATAAAATGACAGTACTAGAAAAGGAAGCCGAAAAGCTGATTGGTGGATTCCAGGCTTGGGTGAGGTATAGAGTGCTTTTAGTTTGTATGCAAGTCTGCTATAAATACAGCTAGTTTTAGTGGTATATTTTGGAAGTGCACCGTCTATGTAAGGTGAACTGAGACGCTCCGAGAAACAGTTTCCTAGTAGGATCAAGGGCAGCATTTACTCCTTCTCTTGTACTGTCCTGTTTACTGACTTGTAGCAACATGTTGGCTAACTGGTCTCTTGAGTACTCTTCATCGTGAGCCACACGTGTTGTGAATCAGTAGGTTATAGATTTGAATCATTGGTCTTCAGATATTTAATGTGTGGCATAAAAAGCTACAGCAACACACAATTTGCATGTTTCTTTGGTGTAGATCACATACAACATGGATTAGCTTGCTGCACACTTCTTGGCTGAGGTGAGGTTTCGTAGGCTTTTCCCATGTTCTTGGAACAAAAATACAAACTTTATAAATCCTTTATATATTGAAAATAAATTCCTGATTTCTAGTAAGAGAGTTGTTTTCATTGGTACAAGTTGCAGCTCTTTCATCTGGCAGCCTTGGGACCTGACTGGTCACGGACAAGGAAATTTGCTGGACAAAGGTAGGTCTGCTGCCCGCTCCTCTCCCTCTCCACTCCCAGCCTTGGGTCTCACTTACCTCCTGCTGGACAATGATCCTGCTGGGCCAATGCCAACCTGGCAACCTCCAGCTGCAGAGACTGGTTCCAGCCCCATGCTGGACATGGCTCCAGCTGCGGCCCTGGCCACTTGGGTGCCAGCTGTGCCCCTGCTGGGCTGCTGGCATTGTCCCAGAGCCACAGGCATGGCCCAGGCCCTGCAGAGGCCAGCTCTGGCTAGGTGTCAGGCTGTTGTCATGGCCTCCACATTGTGGGTGTTTGGTGCAGCCCCGGCTGGGCTGCTGGTGCAGTCCTGACTCCAGAAGTGCCTGTGCAGCACCAGCCAGGCTGCCTGCGTGGTCCTGTCCCCGTGGGAATGAAGTGCAGCCCTGTCCCCCATGGAGGCCAGCTCTGTCCAGCTGTCGCTTCTGACCAGGGATATAAGCCCTGCTGGATTCTCCTGCCCAAGGGGACCGGGCTCCCCTTACTAACCTCCCAACCTGGGGGTCTCGTCCAATAACTTCAATGGTCTTGCCAGATGACAGATGTTGCCGGATGAGAGAATTCCTTTTTTGGGAGGTTTAACTTGTAACAAAAAAGGGCAGTATATTGCTTTCTCTGATGATGCTTCATGCTTAATCCACATCAGTTGTATGTGTATGCTGGGGAAATGACAGGGGATTGCTACAGTCAGCTGTGTTACTGACATAATGCAACTAGCCCTATCAATTGGGAGCCAAGTGACGTGATGGCAAAAGAAACATTTTGATGAAATTGGTAAATTATCTGGATTCTTAAACAACCACTGCTAGTCATTTAAAGCACAGAGGGTGGTATGGATGATTTTTCAAGAATTTCTCTTTCATTAGCGGAGCTACCATCAGAAGATAATTCCAGTTGTGCATAGTGTTAAGTCAGTAGATATGGATGCAGAGTTTATTGCGGTTTCCAAAATGAGTTCAGTGGTGTGTATATATAAACAATTGTTGATGGATTTATGGATATTGCAAGGAAGAATTTTGAAGACATTTTTGAACTATATTCTAATTGTGACATAGAATGTTGGGTGACTCTTTAAAATATGCTAGTTAAAAATTAATATCACATAAAAATAACAAAATATAGCAAGAGGGTTGGTGGGAGAGGAGAGTAACTATCAAGTTGATTAAATCCTGGTTGGCTTTCATACAATCTTTTATGCATAGGTGTACATTCAGTGGTAGCCCTAGTGGAATAGAAGTACATGAGAATGGTCAGACTGAGTTGAAACAAAGGTGCATCTAGCCCAGTATCCTGGGTTTCTATCAGTGGCCAATACCAGGTGCCCTAGAGAAAATGAGCAGAGCACGTAAGCATCAAGTGATCCATCACCTCCCACCCATTCTCAGATTTGGGAAACAGGCTAAGGACATCATCCTTGACCATCCTGGCTAATAGCCAAGTAATAGGTGTAAAAAGCGGTTCCTTGAAAATTGCTGCCTAGGACTGAATCATAGCACAACAAAAGGGCTGTAATCTGGGAGAATAAAGTGAATTGCCACTACTTCTGGATGCATTGTGAAGTTCTATGAGCTCTGGTCTCCTTCACTGGTGCAATTTTCCCTTTTATTTTTCTATACACTCATTAAATTTTTCTCTGATAATTTCTTGTTTAATTTATCAAAATTTTCCATTTATCCATCTCCTGCTTTGTCACTCTGTTTTCCCATTGGTCTCCAGTCTGCCCTAAACCTCTGTCATTTTTGTAAACTAACCATTACCATACTTCATAAATTCCCTTACTGGCTGAATTTAGCATATTGTGTTTACAGGAAGATAATATCTGAGTAACTGAAGTCACTCAAGACTGTCACCAAGTTTTAGGGCCTTAGACCAGTGTCAAGGAGTGAGAGAGCAAAGCCATAGCATCTCAGCACAGAGGGGGTTAAAGAAACCATTCGGATTCAGATAGCCCTGCCCCGCTATACCTCTGGTCAATGCCAGTTTTGGAGTGGGCAAGAAGAGAAGTCTGGCTCAGTACCTAGTAGTGAGGAGTGAGGAGCTCTCTGTCCGTTCAAAGGGACGGATTAGTGACTGGCCAGTCAGTGCAGCTACTTGAGGCAAATAAGCCCCATCACTCAGGGCAACTGGACTAGTGGGACCAGGACCCAGACTGAAGACACTTGTAGGAAGTAGCCCAGAGAAGTGGATTTTTAACTCCCTGCTGGGAAGGAGACACTTTCTCCTGTGATTAGGTGTTGATTTGCACAAAGCTTTGAACTAGGACCCTGTAGAGAGAAGGGATTTTTTTCCCAATTCCCCATTACGTAGGTTTTTTTGTTTATGGTTTGTCTTTTTAAGGAGTCTTGCAATAAGTTTTTCATAAGTCAAATCCTGTATCCACCCTGTTTTTGTCAGCCTTGAGATCTGAAGACTCTTAAGTATTCAACTGGAGGATAGGTGGCAGTGTACACTGACTGTCTTAAAAGGACCAGAGCTGCATGGATGAACAAATCTTAAGGATTCTCAAGATTTTCTGTTTCTTTTAAAGATTGGATTTATATATTGGCATATCAAGTGATGGACTATGGCTTAGAAGGTAATATGTTGCTGGCTCTACTGTTTAATCATTGCTCCAAAGAGTGCACTGGCATTTGCTTACTGAATTGTTTTTTGGCTTGGGGGAGACTGCCTCTCTCCCAGCACTTTTATTCAGCGGTTGAAATCATTCAAGGTATTGACAGTTCCTACACAGATACATATTTTTATATCTGGGAGATGGGGGTAGGGTGATACCAGGAAAAAGCCCTGAGTTTTTGACTCATTCATCACTTTTCTTCAATAGAGTCTACTTTTGATCATTAAGAGACTGTAATACCCATTTTCCTGAGGCATATCTGAGAGATAAGCATGCAATATAAATTGAAAAGTGTCTAATAAAATGTTGTTTATATAGCACTGTAAATTTAACATAGTGCATACAAAAGCTACATGAGTCATGTTTCCTGTCCTGTACCTCTTAAAATCTTAAGACATTTTTTTCTAAAAGGGGCAGGTGTGAGGAGTTATTGGTGACTAGGTGGTAGGAAGGATTCTTGGAAGAAATACAGTGCTTGGATTTATTTAGATAGCCTGAGGTTCAGTATCTTAAGAGGCAGGGAGTGTGGCAAACAAAATGAAGAAGACTGTTCCAGTAGTATGAGGCACCATCCTATGATGTAAAGCAGAGTATGAGAAAATTAAAGGAAACAGCAGCGTTGAGCAGGGTGATGTTTGGAGGAATTGAAAATAAAAGGGTAGATCTTGTGAGAAAAGGACAGTGCCTAAATTGTAAGAGTCAGGAATACAGTAAAGGGAACAATGAGGTTGGCATGGGAGGAGGCGAGGACAAACCTGTACTGTAGTAAGTAACTTAAGCAGTTGAGAGAGTGGAAAAGAAGTAAAACGCCAGTGTGTCAAAAGTCAGAAGTTAAAAAGGTGAAGATGAGAGAGGAGAGACAAGAAACAAAGTACCCCAGCAGAGAGGTTAGTGAGGAAAAAGCACCTATTGTTTAATGAGGAAGAAGTGAGAGTGTAGCAGGTAGGTGGGGATGATAAAGTCAGATGACAATGAAGTTATGAGCCTAACTCAGGAAAAATAAGGTAGCGACCAGTCAAGGTAGAGAAAGGAAGCTGCAGGAAAGAGTGAAGAACTAAGTCAAAGTTCAGAATCTGAGACAATGAGCTGGAAATGGCAGTACAGAAGAGGAAGTGGGGGTGCAAGTATGGGCTTTAAGTGACATCTGCCAGTCTACATCCAGCATCTTCAATTTACTATATATTTGAGAGAGTTTTTTTGAGGGAGTGAGCAAGTCTGTCCGTCCATCAGTTTGTTCAAGAACTCCTCCTAACCATCAAGAGCTAGGGCCACCAAATTTGGTGTGCAGTTTCCTCTTATATCTTAAAGCAAAGTAAGTGATTGGTTGTGCCATGACAATGGGCTGTGTCTGGACTGTGATTGTTTTTTACAACATGCTAAAGGAGCGACCTTTATGCTATGTCATAGCCATAGGGGGCAGCAAGGGGCCAGAGCTGTTGACTTGGATGGTTGTAGTGCTATTGGGGCATCAGGGCACAGGGGTGCAAGGAAGCTTCCTGCCTGCTGCCTGGGGAACTTTAGTTCCTGCTTTGGCCAGCCTCTGGGAGCTGCCCCCACCTAGGGCCGCTGTGGACAGTGCTGGGGAGCTGTCCCTCGTAGTTCTGCGAGCTCTGAGGAGCTAGTATGTGTCAAGCATGGCCCACTCTGCAGCCAGCCAGCAGGAATCTACTTCCTGGGAAACACGGTCCCTGCTGCAGTTACTGTCAGGGAGCTGCCACGTGGACAATGAGACCCTCACTGTTCTTTTTTCCACCCTCCTCCCTGACACCCGCCCTGAGCCCCTCCTCAGCCCAAACCCTGACTCCAGCCCCCCTCACACAGCTCTTGTCCTGAGCCCCTTCTGTCCTGCCAACCCTGATTGTGCATTCCTCCACAGCCACAGATCCCTGCTGTGAGCCCCCCCAACCCTGAGCCCCATCTCACCTCTGAACTCCACATCCCCACACACCAAGCCCATGTTCTGAGCCACTTCTCACGGTTGAACTCTCATTCTGGACCTCCCCACCAAAAGCCTGCCCTGAGTCCTCCTCATCCTCAAATACTCACTCCTGCACCCCCCACACCTCCACCCCCTGCCCTCAGCCCCTCCTTACCCTCAAACCTTGACTTGTGCAGCCCCTCTTGCACACACCCAGCCTCCTTCCCTGAGCGCCTCCAAAGCACCCAAGCAAATCTGGGTAGCTATACTAGTAAATAAATAGAAGTGGTGGTGAAATCCTTGGGAATGATGTTTGCTGTCAAGTTTAAGAGTACAGAGGGAAATCAGAAAGGTACTTGGAATCTGATGGGATACCAACAGAGGACAGTTGGAAATTGAGGAGCCATTAGGGGATGCTGAAGATCAGCAACCTGTATGGAAAACGAAGAGAGCAGTGTTAAGATAGAAAGGAGAGATGACTGAAGGAGCATGAGGTATTTAGAAGCTAATTACACTGGTGCTGTTTTTATGGTGCCTATTATTAGGCTATTATTCAGTTGCCTTCCCTTGTTAAGATCATGTGCTATTTGGCAGTTGTGCCCATAAATACTAATTCAGAGCTCTGAAGGCATGCTTTTGAAAATATTTTTGCTTAACAAATACTTAAAATACTATTTCATATTTGCTACCAGAAGAACACAACCCAGTATATAATACCTAGTTTTTATGTGTTTTTGGAAAAGTTTGAAAAATGCTGAGAAATGTGCTAATTATATTTACTTTTGCTTCCTAAAGAAGTATCTGAAAGAATAGTACAGTAAACTTTTTCATATCTGGCAGCCCAGGGACCAGGAAGTTTAAATATTCTGGATAATAGACTATCAGTGCAATAGCAATATATATCACTTGACAAAAATAAGATATAAATGTTAAGAAACAAATAAAAATGTATGCAGATTACTTTATTTACCAACCACAGCAGTATTGTACAGTACGCTGTAAACTTATACAGTATTGCTATATTTGTTTGTATTTACTTTCACTATACTGTACTTATGGAAAATAACTAAAATTTACTTATCATTAAAATGCCAGCTGTTTGAGAGTCCTGGATGGTAGAATGCTGGTTAAGACAGAGTTTACTGTATGTGTGTTTTGGTACATATATGACCACAGTGCGAAATTGATAGTAAGGATCACAGAGTTAGTTCTTATTGTGGAACTGTGTTTTACCATCAAGTGCTTAGCATGCTTTTGGTGCACTGTAAAATGATGATGATGATATCCCAGCGTTTGCCTCTGCTAAAAAAAAAAAAAAAATTTTTTTTTTGTGTGTGTGCAGATATTTGATTTAATGGATGCCAAAGCCCGGGCTGATTGCATCAAAGAAATAGATCTTCTTAAGGTAAAGACTTGTTAAAGAATTTTATAGGTTTAATTATAATTTATTAATTTCGTTGTAACTGTGAGTAGAAGGTGACAAAGATGATGAAGTGACGTGCTAGATCTTTGAGCCCTCAAGCTCAACAAGGCACAAAAATTTAGGACCATTGCTCTAGTGATTTATTCCAGCTTTGTAACAGGAAGACGCTTTTACAGCCCTTGAATTTCTGAATGTTTGTTTCCATATTTCCATTTTATGGCTTCTCAGATTTACTGTAGGACAGGACCACAACCAGTACACAGTTTTCTCCTGGCTGTCATCAGCTCCCAGAGTGGTCTCCAAGATCCTCACCTTCGTTCCCATGGGATCATGATCTGTCTCAATCTGGATGACTGTCTCCTCAGAGTTTGCTCCTTTGACACACATGACTGCCTTTATAAATCAAAATCTGAAAATAGAGATTAACCCCACAATAGAGATTAGAATGTATAGAGGCCAATCTTAACTTTCTTCAAGCAAGTGCACTCCTCCTACAACACAGATTGCTCAGTGTCTGTCGGTGTTTAGAGAAACAGTACTTCTGCTATCAGAGGGGTAGCCGTGTTAGTCTGGATCTGTAGCAGCAACGAAGGGTCCTGTGGCACCTTATAGACTAACAGAAAAGTTTTGAGCATGAGCTTTCGTGAGTTAACTCACTTCTTCAGATGCTGCATGAAGAAGTGAGTTAACTCACGAAAGCTCATGCTCTAAACTTTTCTGTTAGTCTGTAAGGTGCCACAGGACCCTTTGTTGCTAGTACTTCTACTAGAAATTCAGTGTTTGTCAGCCTATTTTTACCATTAAACAACTGTGTGCCGGGGAAACAGTGCAGTTCTTGTCAGTGGCACAATAGAAGAGTGGTTTCTCAATACAGCTGGAATCTGCGAAGTTGCTGATTACTGTTCAGCATGTACTTGGAATGCATAATGAAGATCTTTATTCATATGTGGCCCTAGGACATCACTCATACACAGTTGGCTTTGAAAGGGTGTGAACAAACTTAAATCTTCAGTTTGCTGGTGACATTGACGGCCTGGCAGGCACCAAAGATGAACGAGCCAACCTTGTGAAGTGATTGGATGGAATCGCCACAAAATATGGCAGGGAAGTTAGTGCAGAGAAAGCCATGTTGATGGACAAGAGCTGGAGACAGTGAAATAGTTCAAGTATTTGGAGGGCAATTATTGATGGAGGATCAAAGGCAGGAATTCTGGCAAGAATTATGCAAGCAGCAATTGCAGTGACAAAGCTAAATTTAATTTAGAGGAACAAGAGCATATCCCTGGAATCCAAACTGAAACTGTTGCATGCATTGGTCATCTCCATTTTTCGGTGTGTGTGTGAGAGACATGGACCCTTACAGCAGAACATTAATAGAAAGTACAGGAAGCAGAGATGAGATAACTTCCGTAAAATCCTGGGCATCTTCTACGTTGATCATGACATTAATGAAGAGTTCCATCAATACCATTCATCCAGTGCACCAGGTCATATGAAGATCTCCTGATGACCATGAAGAAGCATAAGCTGAAATGGTATGGCCATGTAATACGATCATTTGGCTTGTCCACATTCATCCTCTAAGGGACTGTACAGGGGAAGTGAAGAAGAGGCAGACGGAAGAAGAGAGAGATTGACAGCATGGAAAAGTTGACAGGAATGGACTTCATTGAGACTTACGCACTGGCACACAATCATCAAGAGTGGAGAAAATTGGTTGATTGTGCATTGATGATGATGCCCCAGTGAAGAATGTGGCTAGGGGAGTGGTGGCAGTGGTGATGATAGAGACAATGCAGACCAGCCCTCAAGTATCAGTAACTGCAGGCACTTTGGTATTAGCTCATGCCAGAGACTTCACATGCAATGTTTCCAGTGATGGTTCGCCTCTGTTTACAAGCTGAACAGAAACAACTGAGAGAAACCCCTGTCATTACCCGCCCCCCCCCACCCCCGACTGCTTATGGACTCTCAAGAAGTTTGGAGTGTTCCTTTGCTCACACAAGATACGCTTAGCATCCACAGTGATTTTTTTCATTGTCAAACAGAGGGGTGCTCAGTTTCCTTGCACACAACTACAGAGTTTCCTCAAGGACGTAGTGAATCATTTCTCCCAACTCAGATGTCCTAACTCAATATGGCACCTGAATTTAGTATTAAAAGGCCTGTCTGGACTGTCCTTCCAACGTATTGCCGCTTGTTTGCTTAACACACCTGTCACTGAAGACAATGTTTCTGGTCGCTATTACCTCCATGAGGCAGCTAAGGGACATAGTGGCTCTTGTGGCACACTTCCCTTTTGCAGTATTTTTTCCTGACAGTCACTCCCAGACAACACCCAAAGTGCATCCATAAGGTGACTTGAGCTTTTCACAAGAGCCAACTCATTAACCGTCCAGCTTTGTAGCCCAAGCCTCATTGTGGGTAAACTATTCTATACACACTGGATGTTAGGAGAGCCTAGGACTCTTATCTGGACAGGTTGAAGCCCTTTAGGAGATCTCCTAGGCTTTTCCTTTTCACTGTGGACAGATGTAAAGGTGCAGCACTATTGAGACTGTGTGTCTCAGACCACATCAAACATTATCACATTCGCAGTGCAGTACCTCCATCTGAAATCCATACACATTCCATGAGATTGGTTTTGCCCTTGGCTGCCTTCTTCAAGGATGTGCTGAACTGCTGCATGGGCTTCTGCATCTACCTTTGCGGACCACTATGCCATCACTGGGGATTCTGCTTTCAGTACTCACTTTAATTCCACAGGATTATCGTCCTCAACTGAATTCATTCTGAAGTCATTTTATGCAATAACAATGGTTCTTCACCACTGCTTCATGACCCCCACCCCTTTCCTCTGCTCTACTTGAGAATTCTCCATAAAGGGATTTGCAGGAAAGGAGGAATTGAGAGGGTTTGCCTGTGCCAGGGTGTTTAGTCTTGAGTCAGATGAGGAGCGTGGAGCAGCACATTTAGATGCCCAAGGGACACTGCCTCCAAAGTTCTCTGATTAATGGCACAGCATGCAAGACCACATGCATCTCGAAGAACTTTTGTTGCTGCACAAGGTTATTACCTTTCTTTTGTCATGTGATGGCAAAAGTTCTGTGCATTATTACTTGAAGAAATTTGTCAACATCACTTTCAGGCTTACTGGAGACTGATCATGTTGTGAAATAGATTTGCTTAGGGCTCATCTGTATGTGAAAAACTACAGTGGTGCCATTGTAAGAGGCAATAGCTGGATTGGTAGAATTTTCCAATAAGTAGCTAGATTGGTAGCATTTTCCTGGCAATCCTAGTGCTGCCTACGCTGGGGTTAGATCATCTTTACTAAGTTCTTGAGGGGTGTGTGTTTTTCCTCTGTGTTTTCACTCTTGGGCAACATAGCTTGGTCAATCTTACTTTTTAGTATTGACCAGGTCTTATTTCCTCGCAAGAAGGTGAGTTTTTACTGTAGTGTTTTTTGTTACCCAGCTCATATGGTGGAACTGGTGTCAGTTTAAAGGCAATTGTACCCTTCCAGTCAGAGACAGAATGATGGATAGTTGCCACCAGATGAAAGTGATGGAGGGGAAAACTAAATGATGGACTAGGAGAGAACTCTCATGTACCAGTCTACATTTTGATGTCACTGCCTTGAAATGAAGTTCTGTGTTCTGGTCAGTAGCAGAATGCATACAGGTTAATGGAGAACTTGTTGGTTATCAAAGAAAATTGGACTTCAGGATGTGCTCAGATTACTTCAAACTGTACATTGAAGATTTGTCTGTTTTGCTACTTTGGTGACAGGAAAGAATTTTGGGTTTTGTGCGTTCTTATCACTGATGTTCAACTGATTCTGTGCATTTCACATGCCTATTTATTGATCAAAGCCTCATACTCCTAACTTAGTGGGCTGGAAATTATTTATTTAATTCTTTTGATTGCTGTAGCTGAAAGATGCATAAGGTTACTTCTCTCACAGCTGGCAATAGCACTTGAGTGAGACTCTTCACTGTACATGCTGAAGGGAACAGATCAGGATGGAGTAGGGGAAGCAAATGTTACTTTGTCAGCTTCCTGAGTCTGGACTCCTTGAGGTGCCAGATCAAATTATCATTAACTTTCTTCATTTAAATCATTCTTCTGGGGTGGGGCTGGGGGTGAGGGGTTTGGTACACAGGCTGTACTGAGGAGAGGGGACTACCCTAGCCCCCTCTCACTGCAGCGACTTGAATCCAGATATAAAGCACGTGTCTGTGGCCGCTGCACAGGTGCAGGAGAGGGTGCATGTTCCCCAGCTGGGGGACAGGCACACAGACAGACAAACCCTCTAAAATATATTGTAGCTAGCTGTCTCTTTTTCCATCCCTGCCTCCTACTGGCTGAATAGGGTTATAGTTGTCCCCATCCCCATCTCTGTCCTCATGCTGCCCCCATTGTCTTTCTGAAATATAATGTGCCTCCTACCAGACCCATCTCTTCCAATTTTATGAGGAACAATTAAATTACAGGCACATCCAATTGTGCTGTCACAACCAAACCCTGATGTTGGTTTAAGAGGATAGAGGAAGCTGGAGAGTTAAGAGGAAGCTGATAATGAATTTGGTGGTTGTAGCTCTTACTGTTTAGGAAGAGCTGTTGACTCATGGATGGACAGATAGACGCACAATTTCTAAAATATATGATAGATATGAAAGACTATGTTGTCATTAAACCACTAGTCTATCCAGGGTGTATGATTCACTTTAGTGTAATATCAGAATGCCTCATAATCATCGGTATATTGATCCTTACAACATTCCTTTTAGGCCAGGAACACATAACACCCCCATTGTGCCTCAAATTTTTGAGGGATAATACTGTTGAGGAAAATGCAGAGTTCTGTTGAGACTTTGTCGACAGAATGCTTTAAGCATGTCAGCCCCTTCTGTCGACAACTCTCTCTAGTGTAGACCCAGCCAAAAAGTTCTGGATTTCGCCCCATTGGTTATCCAGAGCAGACTCTTTTTGGTTTAATTTGCCTTCTTTTAAAAAGGAATTACTTCTAAAGTACTATTCAAAATTTTTAAAAGTAGGAACGTATAAGAACTAAGTTTGCAAGGTCCAAGCACTCAAAAATCAGGAAATGTCAGAATTGCAGTCCCTATAGTTTGGTCCTTTGGGGCTTATATGTTTTGATAGTTATTAATTACAGAACCACAAACTTTTTTTCTACAAGTTTCTTCTTGTGAAAATTATGAACAGTGAATGCAACAGGATTTTTGTACTGACCTGGCATTGCCATTCTTATATCCTCTTGTGTTTCAGCAAGTGGACTTAGACCTAGTGAAGCTGGTTTCTGTTCTTGGCTCTGCCACAGACTTTTATGATGTTGAGCAAGACTATCGTAAAGGTTACATTCGGGGGCGGGGGAGGGGCTAATTAAGGGTATAAGAGAAATATCTAGTCCTAGGCTCTTAAAGAACACACATACTTTAATACAAACAAAAAATCCCTAACTCTCTATTTCTCCGCAGTAGCAGCAAGGACATGAAATTATCAGCCATTTCAAAACCAGAACTGACTACATGTGCATGAAGAATGTGGACCATAACTGTATTATTTTTATTAATATAGTGTGTATCTTTGTTTACATGCTTGCTATTGTGCTGTTTGTTATGTTGGTTTTAAGTGGATTCCACTCAACATAGCTAAGTCCTAGGCAGACTTGAAGAGCCTCAAAATGATCTCTCAAAAGTGGGTGATTGGACAAAAAAAAGACAGATGTAATTCAATGTTGATCTATGTAAAGTAACGCACATTAGAAGATGTAATCCCAAAGACACATACAAAATGATGCAGTCTAGATTGGAAGCATTGCAAATAATTCTCTGAAAACATCTGCTTTGTGTGCAGCAGCAGTCAAAAAAGCTGACAGTGTTAGGAATCATTAAAAATGGGATAGATAGGAAGATGGAAAGTACTGTACTGCCTCTGTATAAATCTGAGGTATTCTCACATCTTGAATAGCGCATACACATAGATGGTCTCCTTATTTAAAAAAAGATGTATTGGAATTGGAAGGCTTCAAAAAAGGGCAATAATAATTATTGGAGTATGGAATCATTTGCCTTTAATCTCTGGAAGTATTTGTTAAGAGAAGACACTTCATTGGTCAGTTACTCAAGATAAGGACTTTGTGTAGAATGAAACGTGTTTTTCTTTTCCTAGCAACTGAATCATCCAAACGTAATTAAATATTATGCCTCCTTCATTGAAGACAATGAGCTAAACATAGTTTTGGAATTAGCAGATGCTGGTGACCTCTCCAGAATGATAAAGGTATGAATTTTATTTAAATAGCCTTTAACCATCTTTTTGGAGCAAAGTTCTATATTTTTATTAATTTTCATTCTAATTGCTTAGTTTTTGTTTTACAGCCTGTGTCTTTGGTTATCATAAATATTGTGGCTTGCTTTATTTGAAATGAAAGTTTTAATTGTTTAACAGCAGGTACAGACACAAGCAAACTTATAAAGCCCTCTGAACCCCAAAATGAACTAAATCTGCTTGGAAATATTTTATTATACTGCATTAACCAATTACTGTATGTTTTGAAATTAGGTCAGTTGCTTCAGCATTACTTTGCACATTGGGTTTCACAGGAGGTTAGGGCCTAGAAAAGTCTATGTGATTTTAGAAATCTGCTTGTAGTTATTGATTTTATGATTGGCTTTTTGGACTGGAATATTTATTAGTTGTGCAGCTTTTATAAAAAAAAAAGTGATTATCTTCAAAAGGTGTCTTGTCTCTGTCTGAATGTTACATTTTTTCATTCTGTGTGTAGCTTTTTCCAGTGACTCACTAAAGCTAAAACTGTTCATGTCATTTGAAAGAATCTCTTCAAATAATCTGTTTTTAGTTTAGCAGTTCCTTCAAGTTGGCTAAGTGAGTGGTACATGTAATATTTCTTCAAATAGTGGACTTATCACTGCTCCACAACAGGATATCCGGCTATGGCTACGCTATAGTGGTCTGTCAACAGAAGTCACTGTCGGAAGAGATTTTCCAACAAAACTCTGTTGACAGAGTGCGGCCACACACAAAAGCCAATTGGGTGAGCACTTCACTCTTGACAGAGCAGCTGGACTGTTCAGCTGCTTTGTGGACAAAACAGGCACCTGGAAACATACCAAACAGGGTTGCACATTGTTCTGGATGCCCTGTCTGTTGAGAGAAGGCCCCTGTAGAGTGGCTACACAGCTACTTTGTCGACAAAATCTGTCAACAAAATTATGCCTCAAAGCTTTGAGGCAGAACGCTGCCGGCAACAGTGCTGTGTTTTGTCCAGATACTCTTGACAAATCCCATTTTGTGTGTGCATGCTCCATGAGTTTTGTCAACAGGACCAGGATTTTGCTGGCAAAATTTGCTAGCGTAAGCATAAACCTCCGTGGGCCCATGCTTACACTAGGAATGTGAACCTTTATCTGGTTAACTGGTAAGCCTCACCTAAATGGATTTTTCTGTCTTCCTGAGAGCTCATCACCTTACACAGATGGATTCTGGAGGTGATATCTATAAGTTATTTCAGCCAGTTCAGTTCTTTTCCACGTCCTGGAACAACACAGATATGTGGTCAGCCTTCTGAAGTTGACACAGTGCAAGTGTAGCTGTTGTACAACCCATTTCAGTCCTAACCATCCCCTGTTAGCAATCTTCTAATGTCCCATTCCCTGTGATAGTGACCATTCCAGTCATAATTGAAAAACCCATTGCTGAGGGTCAGAGAGGCCGGAAGCCACTCCCCTCTCCTCTAAAATCCTTTGCATACGCCTAGAATGCCACCTTTTCTTGATTGCCCATGTTGGCAAACATACCTCATAGCTCACCCTTGTTGTGAGCAACTCCCTGGGTGGCTGTGCCAGGTCCACTCACTATCTGTGCTCCTGCTTGGAATGGATAGGAAGTACTGGATCTCCTGAGCTGGCATAGATGACTTGTGGTAGTGCTAAGTGGCTACTCCATAGTCTTGCCAAAATTATAGTTTGTAAATGCGGTAGCCTTCCCGGAACCCTCTCCCGCTACAGACACCAGTCATCACTGTGGGCCTGTGTGGTGAGGAGGCTGTGCAAACACAGCTACAGACCAGCTGTGAATGTATGGACCCTGCTGAGCTGATTGCACTGGAGATGAAGACAAAGGGATAGGAGGATCAGCAGCAGTGTTGTATCAAAGCAAGGGTACTTTACCAAGGGTATGACAAGGCTAGGAAGTACAATAACAGATCTGGTGCATCACCATAGACCTATTCTTTCTATAGGGATTCATGAGCTATATTTGGCAGAGACTCTACTAGCACCTGCAGGCCACTGTGGGTACTTGAGAGGAGCCTGAGACAGTGGGTCTCACTGAATAGCAAAAAGAGAGGAGGAGGAGTCAGAGAGAAATGCATCTGGGGACTCTTACTACTGTGTAGACCGGGGCAGGCAAGGTACTGCCCACAGACTGGATCTGGACCACCTAGCCATTTAATCCAGCCTGAAACTGGGGGGTACCTTTGCATGCTGTCCCCAGCCCCAGCAAAATCTCTTCTCTTATTGGCGAGCAATTAGTGAATGGGAGTTGAGAGAGTTTGCTGTGGGTGGGGCAATGCGGCACAGTTCTCACCTCCCATTGGCTGGGGACTGGCCATAAGAGGGTAACGGATTTTTTCCTCGGGGTAAGCTTGCCCTAGTGTTCTGATAGCCAGGAGCTGCCTAGGTAAGCGCCTCCCAGCCAGAGCCTGCCTCTGGCACGCCATTCCCTCTTGCATCCCAACACCTTCCCAGACACTGCACCACCTCCTCCAGCCCTTCCTCAAGCCAGAATCATCTCTTTCACCCATCCCCGCATCCTGCACCCCAATCTCCTGTCCCAGGTCACAACCCGCTCTTTCACTCGAGCTCCCTGTAAGACCCCCACACCCTGTCCTGCACCTCAAGCTCCCTACTCTGAGCTCATACCAAACATCGGTCCCAGGCCCTGCATTTCCTCCATGGAAATGACAACTTACAAAATCTTGGAATGGTCCTCTATTAAAAGTGATTACTCACTCCTGTTGTAGTTCCCTGAAGTGAGTGCAGGTGAGCTTGTTGAGGGAAGAGCTACCTTGGAGATATCTCTGCATGCCTTTTTCCTTATACTCTAAAAATTTAAAGATGGAGCCCATGTCATCCCCAAGTTAACAAACAAAGGTGTTGACTTCTCATTGTTTCGCTTGTATGGCGAATGGTAGAGGTACAACAAACAGAGGTAGAGTTGGCATCTGCCAGTCTTTGCTCCACTGGGTTATGTATGTGGTACTGGGGGCATGTGGAGGTCTTGATTAAACTTTTATGGAGATTCTCTGCAATCTGCTAGCAAACAGCACTCCAGCACAGATCATTGCTGTGGCTGAGTGTTAAAATACTCTATCAAAACTTTCCTCCCCATAGCTCCACACTGTGATCACTTAATAGCCCTTGAGCCTGTTTGTTCAAAGTAGATGCAGTCTGCCTTCAGCCTTACTGTCAGCTTCTGCATTTTTGCAAGGGCACAACAGGGAGCTGCAACCAGTTTATGCTATAATAAAATTTAGTCATTAAGATGCTGCTGGACTTCTTGTTTTTCAGAGATCCGGTCTAGTGACTAAACACTTCCAGCATTCCTTCAGTTTCCCCAAAAGCATATTCAGCAGTCATTCTGCACCTGCTGAGGCAGTAGCTGGATCTTTCCTGGGTGCTATTGAAGTGATCAGTGTATTGCTAAATGAGCCAGACAGGCAAAGTTTAGGCTGGATTCCTCTGAATCCTTATTGGTAAAATGGTCCTGGTGATCTACCACAGAAAAGTAATTTGTTCTGTTGATGTCCTCTGTTATAAGGAGCACTGATGTCAAAATAGGGATATGCATGATATCATCCCATTTCAGTTCAGCACTATGTCTTTCACGTGGCTGAAAATCACAGTCCTTCATCGTAATAGTATTAATGGCCCTGCACATTTGCATGACAACAGTCCTCCCTAGATTTTCCAGCTTCAGAATTATTTTCAGCTGACCAGCAGCAATCCAGTGTTGCAAGCTTCCAAAATGTAGTTGCTAATAGCTTCTCAGTGTCTGTCATTCTTTTGTCCACATTGAGGAGAGTTGGGTGAACTTGGCATGCTGATCCAGAAATGTGGCTTTTTGTGTTTAGCTTGTCATCCCAGACCTTGGTCTAGAAGCAGCATTCCACCATCTGTAATTCCTCCATGAATGCTGCCACCAATCTAGCCATGTTTTTGTGATATTTCTAGCATACTGTCCTCAAAGAAATCCATGTGTCCCCTCTTCTTGCGTTGACTCTTGTGCCCTGTACAGTAAACTCCGTTTTAACTAGCACTCAAACAACTGGATTTCCTCTGTTACCCAGCATTCCATCCTGTATGTGCATGCAGCTGGGGGCTCCTTCGCTGTCCCGCTCCTTATGGCTCCCCACATGGCGCAGCCATGTACAAGCTGCTGAGAGTGGCTCCCCACATGATGTGGCTCACCGCACGGCGTGGCCATGTGCAAGCCACCCAAAGCGGCTTCCCACGTGGCGCTGCGTCCTGACCAGAGCAGCTCCCAGTGTGGCTGACTTCATCACGCCGTCTCCTGGAGCAGTCATGCCACCCCTGCTGTCCAGCAAACAGATGATTTCTGTCAGGACAAAGGAAATTCTCCTTTGCCCGGTGTGAGCAGTGCCAGTGCCTGAGCTTGCTGAAGCTATCAAAACAAAAAAGCACTCATGTAGCACTTTAAAGACTAACAAAATAATTTATTGGGTGATGAACTTTCATGGGATAGAGCCACTTCTTTATATCTACAGCCATTCCACAGCAGACTCTATATATAAAGCAAAAATGTCCAAAAATTGTTATCAAGGTTGACAAATAGGAAAATTGTTATTGGTCGCAAATTGGAAGAGCAAGAGGGGGCTGAAGGGTGGGGAAGTAAGTGTTAGATCAAACGCTAAAGTATGTTAAAGGGTCCTTGTAATGGTCAGGTAATTGCTGTCCCTGTTCAAACTATGTGTTAATGTGTCAAATTTGAATATGAATGTTAGCCTCTCTTTTGTAGAACACGAACTCTCAGGTCTTTAACAGAATGGACCACTTCATTAAAGTGCTGGCTGACAGATTCGTGTAATTGGCGATTTTTGATGTCTGCTCTGTGTCCATTCATTCTTTGATGGAGAGTGTTTGTAGTCATACAGAACAGCAATATGAGGGGTGAGGGATGGGGAAGTAAGTGTTAGATCAGACATCAAAGTATATAAACAACAAGAACTCCTGTGGCACCTTATAGACTATCAGATATTTTGAAGCATAAGCTTTCATAGGTAAAGACCTGCTTCGTTGGATGCATGAGTTGGGGGAGGGGGCTCAGAGGAGAACTTAAAGCGGGGGGTCCCAGTAAAAGGGGGGCCAGAGCTGACGAGGCCGGTTCAGTCAGGGTTGGAATGGCCCATTATCAGTAGTACGCATCAAGAGAGGGGAAAATAAGTCGGATCAGTCAGGGGGGATGTGGCCCATTGTCAGATTCTAATATGGAGGTGTGAACATCCAGAGCCTAGAAACTGCTTTTGTAAGGGGCCAGCCACTCCCAGTCTCTGTTTAATCCTTGGTTGATGGAGTCAAATTTGCAAATGAATTGCAGCTCAGAGATTTCTCTCTCCATTTTATTTTTGAATTTTTGTTGTTGTTGTAGGACTGCTACTTTTAATTCTGTAACTGAGCGTCCAGGGAGATTGAAGTGTTCCCCAGCAGGTTTTTGATTATTACCATTTCTGATATCTAATTTATGTCAATTATTCTTTTGCGTAGACACTGTCCAGTTTGGCCAATGTAAATTGGAGTGGGACATTGCTGGCACATGATGGCATATATTATATTAGCAGACGTGCAGGTAAAGGACCCCCTGATGGTATAGTTGATGTTAGGTCTTGTGATGATGTCAGTGGTGTAGATATGTGAGCAGAGTTGGCAGCGAGGTTTGTTGCAGGGATTGGTTCCAAGTTTAGTGTTACTGTGTTGTGGTCTATAGTTGTTGGTGAGAATTTGTTTAAGGTTGGCAGGCTTTCTGTAGGCAAGGACAGGCCTGCCTCCCACTGTCTGTGAGAGTGAAGGATCATTGTTCAGGATGGGTTGCAGATCACCGATGATGTGTTGGAGAGGCTTTTAGCTGGGGGCTGTATGTGATGGCCAGTGGTGTTCTCTTGTTTTCCTTGCAATGCCTGTCTTGTGGCAGGTGGCTTCTGGGTACCTGTCTGGCTCTGTCAGTCTGTTTCTTCACTTCCTTAGCTGGGTATTATAGCTTGAGGAAAGCTTGGTAAAGGTCTTGTAGGTGTTTGTCTGATGGATCAGAGCAAATGCGGTTGTACCTTAGTGCCTGGCTGTATACAGTGGATTGTATAGTGTGCCCTGGATGGAAGCAGGAGGCATGTAGAGAAGCATAGTGGTTGGTGGGTTTTCAGTATAGGGTGGTATTTATGTGACCATTGCTTATCTGTACAGTAGTGTCTGGGAAATGGATCTCTTGTGTGGACTGGTCCAGGCTAAGGCTGATGGTGGGGTGGAAACTGCTGAAATCACAGTGGAACTCTTGAAGAGCCTCCTTCCCTTGGGCCCAGATGATGATGATGATGATGATGTCAATGTAGTGCAGGTACAGGAGGGGCACTAGGGTGTGAGAACTGAGGAAGCGTTGTTCCAGGTCAACCATAAAAATGTTGGCATACTGTGGGGCCATGTGGGTGCCCATAGCAGTGCCACTGATTTGAAGGTATAAATAAAGGTATGAAGGGCTATTTCCACCCTGACTGAATAGACCTTGTCAGCTCTGGCCCTCTCTTTTACTGGGACTCCCCTCTTTAAACACTCCTCTAAACCCCCCACCCCCCATGCATCTGATGAAATGGGTCTTTACCCATGAAAGCTTATGCTCCAAAATATCTGTTATCCTATAAAGTGCCACAGGACTTCTTGTTGTTCTCAAAGTTACAGACTAATGTGGCTATCTCTCTGATACTTGTCACTGTGCAAAGTATGTAACAGAGTCCTTGTAATGGGTCGGGTAGTTGCACACAGATTGCAAACACTAACACTTACTTCCCCATCCCTCACCCCACCGCCCCCGATTTTTCTGTGTGATTTTGTGAACAATAACAATTTTTCTGATTTGTCAACCTTGATAACAATTTTTGGACGTCTGTGCTTTATATATTGAGCCTCCTCTGGTGGGGCTGTCAATCTGAAGAAGTGGGTGTGTCCTATGAAAGTTCATCACCCAAGAAATTATTTTATTAGTCGCTAAAGTGCTACATGACTGCTTTTTTCTTTTGATAGATTCTCTTAGGCATTGCTGACACTGTGGCCGATCGAGGGAGCAGAGGTGGCTGTGCCCTCCCTCCAGCCATCTGTTTTAGTTGAAGTCTGTTTCGGTAGGAGCAGTGCCAGCTCAGCACACAAGCCAAATATTTAGTTGCTGCAAATTGGACTCCAGATCAATTCCTCTGCTGGCTGGGATTTTCTGTGGAAAAGTTCATGTTTGCTCATTCTGTTGCATGTCAGCACCTGACGGGAACTTTTCCTCTCTGCAGGGCTGACAGGCTGCTGGAAATACATCCAGCCTATTTGAATATCTAGCAACCTCCCAGTCCCAGGGCTGCCGGATATCAAAGAGTTTACCATATTTGCAACATTCATGAGAATAGTCCAAACCTCTGCAGGCTCCATTCTTCTGAACAAAATGGCAGAAATAGAAAAGAGCTATGCAGTTATACGTTTTAAGGAACAAAAATGAAAATTATGAGATATGGATGTAATTATGGGAAGGAGAACTTTGATGGAACTTTGTCACTAGCTCTGAGACATCATGTTGCAAGTCAGTTTGATTTTACTGCACTCTGAAATTTCCCAAAATATATTGCACCAAATAGCAGTTCATGGAACACTGATGCATCTAGCTATAATGTACCATACTGCTCATGGACACAAGCACTCCTGGTGTGTATAGACAGCACTGACACAAGCAGGCAAGCATGCACACACTGAACTGATATATAAACTTTGATATCTACATGTCATATGCCTTACATTGATTACAGATTGTATCGTATACATGACATAAAATGTGTAATTTTCAGAAGTGTCAATACCCAAATACCAAGTACCAACAAATTTTGTTGGAGTAAATGTGAGTAGTAGATAATCTGCAAAACTGAAAATGAGTTCTCTTTTATTTAAGTTGAGGCCATTTTTGATCATCAGTTGATAGTTTATGATATTCAGTGAAAGTGTTACATCTTAATGGTATATTCTGGCCTTCTGTAAATATTTTGTGAAAATCACTTAGAAAAAGTTGAGAGAAAAAAACACCTATTTAAGGCCATTTCAGCACTGCACTCAAGTATGCAAATAATTGCTTAAATGCTTTGCTGAACTGGGGCTTGGCAAGAAATGAGGCTATGAGTAGACTTTGGCTGTATCTCTACTATCAGATAAATTCAAATTTATTTTGTAAGACTGGGATTTATACATTCGAATTTGACTGTCCTCACCTCTCCACAAATTCCTCACTAAGTCAACTTATTGCGGCCGAACTCAATCGCCAAACATCAACTGTTGCATCGGTGCATTGTGGGAACCTATCCCACAGTTCACTCAGGGTATTTTTGCTGGTGCAGCATGGGAAAAAATTGCCCTGCAAGTGGTTGTGGGTATGTGATGTCATCTTCCCACATTGCATTGCCCTCATTCCTCCCTCCCTCCCTCCCCCCCCCCCCCCCAAGGAAAGCAAATGGCCATTTTTTCAGAAGGACAAGTGGGGCATCCACAAAGATTGCCAAATTAACTGAAATCTCTTGCTTCTATAACTGAATCACTTTTTATAACTGAATTATCAAAGATTTTACCAAAAGCAGTAGGTGTCTGAGTCTTCTCAGCTGGTCCTCCAGCCACTTTTCCCAGTCTTAAGGGGGGCATTTGATAAGGAATTTGCCGAAACTTGAAGAAAGAAGTATAGAAAAGGCTAGGAAAAAGATTTTTGGCTTCCCACTATACCATAGGGAGTTGTGCAACATGGGGGGTGAGGCTCACCAAATTTCAAATGATGACTGCTCGAAATGATTGATTAAACTAATCAAATTAATCAAATATGCTTAATTTTGTGGTTCTGAGAGATGAAGAATATGTAACATACCCTTTTGTGCAATAAACGAGTTATATGCCTAATTGTATAATATTTGTCCAGTATGTTAATTGTTTTCTTGTTCTGTAACTAGCCCTAGTCTGAATATTTGTTTCCAAGAGGAATTCTGCAACTTGCACAGATCTCTCCATGGCAGTGTGACATTTTTACTTGGTCTGTCAAATATTGATTATTCTGACACTCCCATCCTGTTACCACCCTCCCCCGCACTTCTGGATCTTGAATTTAACATGTGACATTGGCTTACTTTTTTTGTGTGCACACCAATATGCTTGATATCACCATAGCAGAACTCTGGGAATCAAGTGTGATTGTTAATTAGCGGTTGCTTTGCATCAGCAGAACACGAAGCAGAAAACTATTGTTTTGTGTAGGTCCTACAAGAACAGAGAATCTTAATTTTTTTTTTTCACATTACTGTATTTTAATTGATTTAGGTGCTTTGAAAACTATTCATTTCTAAACTGACTGTTAAGGTAGGACGGTCAAATTAATAGTCTAAACAAGTTGACAGTGTCCCGTTAATATTTATATCCAAATCTAATTTTTTTTCCTGTGCCATGAATTATTAATTCTCTACGTTTACACTTCATACAACATAAAGGAACGTTTCTTTTCTTTTGAATGTACTGATTTGACACTTCTAATGTGAGTATTCTATGACAGATTGCCTTATGGCATGTCTGGTCTTATGACCCATGCAAGCTTTTTTTTTTAACCCAATATGTGTCTAATGTCTTCCTCAGTACAGTTGGCCTCATTACACCTTGTCCAAGTCAATGGGCATTTTTTTAGAATCTAGCTCTTGGAGGCAGTTTGTGATGTCCTCTTAAGGCAGGAATCATGTTTAATGTAGCAAACCTAGGTTGCTGTTTGATGTTAATGACAGCCTATCAGGCTATTATTAAATATGTATGAGGTATCATGATGCACTCAGTCTTTGTACTGCTTGTGGTGGAAGGTACTTGATAGTCTGCTGTTCAGTTGGTATTTGTTTTCAGAGGTGTGCTGGAGTGAATTTTGTAGCATTTTTGAAGGAAATACTTTGAAAATCACTGAAAAATAAATGGTATGTTTGTGTGTGTGTGGCTTCTCACTTACGAGAGAGGGAAAGGTCATGAGTTGTGGGAAGCAGAAGGTGTAGCTTGGCCTCCAATATGAATGGTATCCAGCTACTGGTCAGTTTCATTTAGAGGCAAAGAGGAACTAGTTGTGTCTAAAGGTGAAGAGAAGCCCTTAACGGGCAACATGTTGCTGAATGTCTTGCCATAATGCTGTGATAGTCATGTTTCTGAAAATAAAAATGGCCACTGCTTGAACATCATACAGCCAACAATTAATCACCAAACAAAAGAGCACAGTACAGTTTGGCCAAAATTACCGAATGTATGTGTCACAAAATGAAGACTTGATTGCTTGTTATTTGTGAAGCTACAGACTAACACAACCACCCCTCTGAGATAATATGTGTGTGTAATTAATATGACACCACTGCTATATCACAGGATGCTGACACTGAGTTTTATCAACACAGCTCATGGCACAGCCAAGTGCTGATTCTCTGTTCTTCCCTTCTTTCAGGAATAATTGGGGTGAGCTTTTATTAACTTTTGTGAAAGACTAGATTCTTGTTGTCCAATTGCTGTACCATTATCCACAGATAGAAATATTTTCCCAGGTGGGTTCTGTTGACTTTAACTCCTAAGGGTTCATCTCTATTGACCAAGGAAGCTACCACTGCTGTTGACAAGCTGTAGTGATGAGACCAGTGTTGGCACCTTTTGTGATTTTTTTTTTTTTTTTTTTTTTATAATCAAAAGTCTCATGATGCTTTGTAGTTTTCTTAAAGCTGCAGTGATTACATGAGAATTCCAGCTTGCTCTTTTTAAAAATAAAGCATTTTTAACCTGCACAATTATAGAAGGAACTTGGAAAACAAATATACCCAAGTGTACCTGTGGTGGGACACTCCTCCCACCCCTACCACCTGAAGGAGATAAAATGCTTCGATGGGGCTACTTGGCAAGATGGCTGCAGAATGTGAAGCCCAGCTGAAAGGAAGAAGTTGAGCTTATATAAGGAGAGCAGAAAGAGATTGTACAGCGATAGATTAGGTGGTCACTATCAGGGCTGAGAGAGAGAAATAGGAAGAAGTGTAACAAAACAGAAACAAGGATGAGATTACATGGCCCTTAGTTGCTGGTTTCCCTACGATGAAATTCAGTGGATAAGAACATAAGAACATAAGAATGGCCATACTGGGTCGGACCAAAGGTCCATCCAGCCCAGCATCCCATCTGCCGACGGTGGCCAATGCCAGGTGCCCCAGAGAAGGAGAACAGAAGACAATGATCAAGTGATTTATCTCCTGCCATCCATCTCTTGCCCTTGTTCTGAAGGCTAGGGGCACCATACTTTATCCCTGGCTAATAGCCATTTATGGACCTAACCTGCAAAAGTTTATCAAGCTCTTTTTTAAACCCTAATAGAGTCCTGGCCTTCACAGCCTCCTCGGGCAAGGAGTTCCACAGGTTGACTGTGCGCTGTGTGAAGAAAAATTTCCTTTTATTAGTTTTGAACCTACTACCCATCAATTTCATTTGGTGTCCCCTAGTTCTTGTATTATGGGAAAAGGTAAATAATTTTTTTATATTCACTTTCTCCACACCATTCATGATTTTATATACCTCTATCATATCGCCCCTCAATCGCCTCTTTTCCAAACTGAAAAGTCCCAGTCTCTCTAGCCTCTCCCCATATGGGACCCGTTCCAAGCCCCTAATCATCTTAGTTGCCCTTTTCTGAACCTTTTCTAATGCCAATATATCTTTTTTGAGGTGAGGAGACCATATCTGCACGCAGTACTCAAGATGTGGGCGTACCATAGTTTTATATAGGGGAAGTATGATATCTTTTGTCTTATTATCGATCCCTTTTTTAATAATTCCTAACATCCTATTTGCCTTACTAACTGCCGCTGCACACTGCGTGGATGTCTTCAGAGAACTATCCACTATAACTCCAAGATCCCTTTCCTGATCTGTCATAGCTAAATTTGATCCCATCATGTAGTACGTGTAATTTGGGTTATTTTTTCCAACATGCATTACCTTACACTTACCCACATTAAATTTCATTTGCCATTTTGGTGCCCAATCACTCAGTTTGCTGAGATCTTTTTGTAGTTCTTCACAATCCCTTTTGGTTTTGACTGTCCTGAACAACTTGGTGTCATCTGCAAACTTGGCCACCTCACTGCTTACCTCATTTTCTAGATCATTGATGAACAAGTTGAACAGGATCAGTCCCAGGACTGACCCCTGGGGAACACCACTAGTTACCCTCCTCCATTGTGAAAATTTACCATTTATTCCCACCCTTTGTTTTCTGTCTTTTAACCAATTCCCGATCCATGAAAGGATCTTTCCTCCTATCCCATGACCACCTAATTTACATAAAAGCCTTTGGTGTGGGACCGTGTCAAAGGCTTTCTGGAAATCTAGGTATATTATGTCCACTGGGTGCCCCTTGTCCGCATGTTTATTAACCCCTTCAGAGAATTCTAATAGATTAATTAGACATGACTTCCCTCTGCAGAAACCATGCTGACTTTTGCCCAACAATTCGTGCTCTTCTACGTGCCTTGCAATTTTATTCTTTACTAGTGTTTCTACTAATTTGCCTGGTACTGATGTTAAACTTATCGGTCTATAATTGCCAGGGTCTCCTCTAGAGCCTTTTTTAAATATTGGCGTTATATTGGCCGTCTTCCAGTCATTTGGTACCAAAGTGGATTTAAAGGATAGGTTACAAACCACTGTTGTTAACTCCGCAATTTCACATTTGAGTTCTTTCAGAACCCTTGGGTGAATGCCGTCTGGTCCTGGAGACTTGTTACTATTCAGCTTATCAATTAACTCCAAAACCTCCTCTAATGTCACTTCAATCTGAGTGAGTTCCTCAGATTTGTCACCTAAAAAGGCTGGCTCAAATTTAGGAACCTCTGTAACATCCTCAGCCGTGAAGACTGAAGCAAAGAAATCATTTAATGGCTCCGCAATGGCACTGTCTTCCTTGATCGCTCCTTTTATATCTTTATCGTCCAAGGGCCCCACTGCTTTTTTAGCGGGCTTCCTGCTTCTAATGTATTTAAAAAACATTTTACTATCGTTTTTTGAATTTTTGGCTAGCTGTTCCTCAAAATCTTTTTTGGCTTTTCTTACTACATTATGACACTTAATTTGGGAGTGTTTATGTGCCTTTCTATTTTCCTCACTAGGATTTGACTTCCACTTTTTAAAAGCTGCCCTTTTCTCTCTCACTGCCTTTTTAACATGGCTGTTTAGCCATGGTGGTTCTTTGTTAGGTCTCTTACTGTGTTTTTTTATTTGGGGTATACATTTAAGTTGGGCCTCTAGTATGGTGTCTTTAAACAGTTTCCATGCAGCTTCCAGGGATTTTAGTTTAATTACTCTACCTTTTAGTTTCTGTTTAACTAGCTTCCTCATTTTAGTGTAATTCCCCTTTTTGAAATTAAATGCCAGAGTGTTTGACCGCTGCGGTGTTCTTCCCAACACAGGAATATTAAAAGTTATTATATTGTGGTCACTATTTCCAAGCGGTCCAGTAACAGTTACCTCTTGGACCAGATCCTGCGTTCCAGTCAAGACTAGATCGAGAATTGACTCTCCCCTTGTGGGTTCCTGTACTAGCTGCTCCAAGAAGCAGTCATTTAAGGCATCAAGAAATTTAATCTCTGAATCCCGTCCTGAGGTGACATGCACCCAATCAATATGGGGATAATTGAAATCTCCTATTATTACTGTGTTTTTTATTTTGATAGCCTCTCTAATCTCCCTTAACATTTCAGCATCACTATCACTGTCCTGGTTAGGTGGTCGGTAATATATTCCTAATGCCATATTCATATTAGAGGAATGAATTGTTATCCATAGTGATTCTATGGAACATTTTGATTCCTTTAGGATTTTTACTTCATTTGATTCTATATTATCCTTCACATATAGTACCACTCCGCCACCCGCACGACCTGTTCTGTCTTTCCGATATAATTTATATCCCAGTATGATAGTGTCCCACTGATTGTCCTCATTCCACCATGTTTCTGAGATGCCTATTATGTCAACTTCCTCCTTTGATATGAGGTACTTCAGTTCACCCATCTTATTAGACAGACTCCTAGCATTAGTGTAAAAGCACGTTAGAAAACTACCACTATTTATATGTCCGCCTTTCACAGACGCGTTGGATTTTTTTATATGAGATTGTTTCACATCTGATCTTGCCCATATATTATTTCCCACGTTCCCTATCTGACTAACTTCTAGGGAATCCCTATCTATGGAGCCTCGTGTAAGAGAAGTCTCCGTCCGATCCAGGTGCTCCCCTGCACCAATCGGCTTTCCCCCACCTCTTAGTTTAAAAACTGCTCTACGACCTTTTTAATGTTTAATGCCAGCAGTCTGGATCCACCTTGATTTAGGTGGAGCCCATCATTCCTGTATAGGCTCCCCCTACCCCAAAAGTGTCCCCAGTTCCTAATAAATCTAAACCCCTCTTCCCTACACCATCGTCTCATCCACACATTGAGACTCTGAAGTTCTGCCTGTCTATCTGGCCCTGCGCGTGGAACTGGAAGCATTTCAGAGAATGCCACCATAGATGTTCTGGATTTCAGTCTCTTTCCTAGTAACCTAAATTTGGCCTCCAGAACATCTGTTCTACCCTTCCCTATGTCATTGGTACCGACATGTACCACGACCACCGGCTCCTCCCCAGCACTGCCCATAAGTCTGTCTAGATGCCTCGAGAGATCCGCAACCTTCGCACCAGGCAGGCAAGTCACCATACGGTTCTCCTGGTCATCACAAATCCAACTATCTGTATTTCTAATGATCGAATCCCCCACTACTAAAACCTGCTTCTTCCTAACAGCTGGCGCTCCCTCCCCCGGAGAAGTATCCTCGGCACGAGAGGATACAACAGCACCCTCTGGAAGGAGGGTCCCAACTATGGGATGGTTTCCCTCTGCTCCCATTGACTGCTCTCCTTCCCTGAGCCTTTCATCCTCCGTAACAGCATCAGGACTGTCAGATTGGAGGTGGGACAGCCCTACTATGTCCCGGAAAGTCTCATCAACAAACACCTCTGCCTTCCTTAGCTCCTCCAGTTCAGCCACCCTGGCCTCCAAAGCACGCACTCGGTCTCTGAGAGCCAGGAGCTCCTTGCATCGAGCGCACACATACGCCACCCACCCACAGGGTAGGTAGTCATACATACTGCACTCGACACAATAAACAGGATAGCCCCCACTCTGCTGCTGGGCTTCTGCCTCCATTTCCTACTCTAATTATATATGAGGGTTAATTAAATGTTTCAGATAGAGGTTGTTATAAGGGATTTATGTTTAAGGGCAATAGAAGTCACTGGCTCCCTCCAAGCTCCCCCTCTAAACTCCCCTCTCAAAACTCCCTCCTGTTAGCACGCACCCTGTTCGCGAGCACCCTGTTCGCGAGCACCCGGTCACAAAGCTCCCTAGTCGCTTACTAGCGGGGTTTAAGTGCTCGGCCTCCCTGATAGCTCCTCCCTCTGCCTACAGCTCAGCCAATCAGCACACGGTGTTTCAATTCAAACCTAATCAAGACTCTCAGCTTCCAACTGCCTGCCTGAGCACACGGCCTTTCAAACAAACACTCAGCTCAGCACTCCAAACTCCAAAACAAACAAACAAACACACGCAAGCCCAAACCCCCCAAATATAAGCAGCCACTTACCCCAAGGTGCTTTAGTTTGCTCCTTCCTTCTCCTCCTCCAGGAGAGCCTCTCAAAACTCCCTCCTGGTAGCACGCACCCTGTTCGCGAGCACCTGGTCGCAAAGCAGGCCTGGGTTCACCTGCCATCCTTGGGGATAAGGTGTTAGAATCTGAAAACTTCCTGAGGCAGTTTGTTTACAGAGGCTTTGATACCCCAGAACGGGGAGAAACAGTAGCAGCCTGGCTGGAGGGGGAAGCCACAAAGAGTGAGCATTGCAATGTGAAGAGGATGAAAGATGCTGTTACTCGAGAGGTTGGGACAAGTGGGAGAAAATCTGCAAGAAGAGGTGTTAAACCAGTGGGAAGATAAGCCCTCGATGAGCAGCCAAGAGAGGTGCCCCAGTGCTGAGTAGAGCAAATCCCATAGCAGTGCTGTACCAGCCCCAAACCCAGAAGACAGAAAAAAAGCATCCCTAATTGTCTGTGTAAAATTGAGAAGTCATAATATTTAAGACAGTCTTATACTTTTGGGCCACATGACATGATTTTTAATAGCTTGCTGCTAGCAGTGTTGAAGTGCACAAATGATCACATGTTGTACAGATATGCATGAATGAGTTAATTAATGTAGAAAGAGGCAGACATAAATCATGATTTAGTAAGGTAAGACTGTAGCACACGATTGCAGGTCCACTGTAGAACTGGAGCGAGGGAAGAAAAAGTAAAATCATGCTATTCTGTGTTCCTGAATTAGACTTCTGGATACCATTGAATCAGTCATTTTTACAAGAAAATAGTAAATTGCTTCATAGCATCCTGGCAAATGCAATCAATTGATAGTCTTGATCAGGGGTCAGCAGCCCTCCCAGCATGGTTGTCAAGAGTGTCGTGCTAGTCGATTTTCATCGGAATGCGAAGCAGGAACTCAGCCCTGCCCCTCCTCCACCATGCGGTATCACCTGCCCTTGGACTGTACATAGAGATCAAAAAGTCAAATTTCAGCACTCGGCCTCAGAAAGGTCTAGATCTTTATTTTTTCCCTATTAGAGATAATTAAATATGTAAAGCTGCAGTAAGATAAAGTGCTCCCCAAACCTAAGGTTATATATCTGGAATGATGTATAATAGTCTTTTAAATCAAATCTTATTTTGTCTGCAAATAACCATAAGTCTGATTGAATTGAAGTTAATTTGCTTTATTATATTCTCCAGTTTCATTTGCTTAGTTTCCATTTTTATTTGTGGACCGTAGTTCTCTGGTAAAAGTAAACACCTGAGAGAGAATCTATATGAATCTCTCATAATCTGGTACAGGGTTTTAGGGTAAATTTTTTTTAATTACCTTTCTGCTCAGCATAAAAATATGCTGCATTTAATTGGTTTTGGTCTCTACTTTTCACCCAGGGTCTTGCCATAAAGATGTAAGACAAGTTTTAGACTTGATGACCTTGGAAGCAAAACCGCAGAATGCCTCTCCCTTTCCTTAATAGCCGTATTTTCTCTTTCTTCCCCTTTCTGTTAACCGTGATGTTACATGACAGCCCACTTGCGTACTGCTTACCTTTCAGAACTGTAACTGGAGATAGAGATTTGGTAAAGCAAAATAACATCTTTTGTTGCTTTAATGCTGCTAGAATGCCTCTATTAAAATAGGATAGTAGAAGAACTGTTGAGAACAAGCGAGGTCTTTTAATTATCTATTGAGAGAATATCATTGAAAGTGTTAAAAGGAAAGATACAGTGCAACTGTGCAAGAAAAATATCTATTGTGAAAAGAATTGTGCTAAGAAGGGAATTCTAGAAAATCAAAATATTTTTTGGTATGGAAAATAGATTGATAGTTAAGAAAATACTGATTTTTAAGATGTTTCATTTGAATTTTCATAACATTAAAAATGGAAGCTTCAAGTGTGTCAAACAGGCCATGAAAAGGTAAATAACCATACATTATAAATGAACATCAAAGCATCTATTTTAAGATAGGAAAAATGATCTTGACTGTATAAAAATATCACAAATCTACTTTCTGACTTTAAAAATATATATTTTTGCAATTTTAAAATTTAATATCAGTTTTATAAATGTTAGTGGAATCTGGTACATCATCCATATAAAATGAGGCAAAAGCTTTAAAAGCTTATATAAGGAGAATAAAATTAGGTTCCAGGTGAACTTGGAAGTTTCTCTCAGTGGATTTCTACATTTAGAAAGAAATGAAATCTTTGTCCTTGACAATTGTAATTTTATACTCTAACTGAAATAATTCGAGTGGCATATGTTTCTTTTCAGTGCCCAGCTCCAAATTGTTAACTAGACATTTGGTTTTCTTTCCAGAGTCCCATCTGAAATCCTGTTCTGACCTTCCTTCGTAGAATCATAGACTCATAGGGCTGGAAGCGACCTCAGGAGGTCATTGAGTCCAGCCCCTTCCCCAAAGCAGGACCAATCCCAACTAAACCATCCCAGCCACAATTTTGTCAAGCTGGCACTTAAAAACATCAATAAATGGAGATTCCACCTGCTTTCTAGGTAATGCATTCCATGTTTCACTACCCTCCTGGTGAAATAGTTTTTCCTAATATCCAGCCTGTACCTCCTGCTCTGTAACTTGAGACCATTGCTTTCTGTTCTGCCATCTGTCACTGCTAAAAATACCCTTTTTCCATCCTCTTTGGCACCTCTCTTCAGGAAGTTCATGGCTGCTATCAAATCACCCTTCACTCTTCTCTTCTCACTCAGTCACTTGTCAGGTTCAGGAACCTTAAGCCTCATGCACCCAGCAAGGCAGGTGAACTGTGGCGGGACAGTACCCTATTGACTGTGGGCTGCCCAGCTTGAGGCGGGCGGTAATTGTCTAGTGAGATGCGAGGATCTCTCCCACGATCGAAGGCAACCCCTGGCGCTTGTTCTCTATGCCAATCGAGCAAGAGCTTATAACGGTATCTGTTGCCTCCAGTGTTGATGCAACGCTGTTTAGCGATGCTGGATTACCTCTCCGGGTGCGAGCCTGGGCACTTATTATGGAGACTCTGGGCTGCCCAGACACTAGTGTCCCCCTCTCGGCTTTACTGATATAGTCCAAAGGAGAGGATAACCTCCACGTCTGGTACCAGCTCAGCTGCAGGAGTTGCCGGGACAGTGCCAGAAGTTGACACCAAATCGCCTTTGGACTCCACTCCGGATTTTCTGTCAGGGTTTACTCCCTTAGCCTTGCTCCTTCCCAGGGTAACCCACAAGGCAGTGGGGTGTGGAGAATGTGGTTAAGGATCCCACTACTTCAGACCTCCCTGTCACCACGAGTCACCAAAGCTCCCTGTGGAGCAATGACCTCATATCCCCGGGACCCTCCTCCCCACCTTTGCCCCCACCCCCCAGCTACCATCACCATCGGACCTTCCCCAACCCACTACCCCCATCTGCTCCCGTGTCCACCCTCCTCACTGCACTGGACCCTCTCCCCCCAGCTGCTCTCAGTGCTCCCAGGTCCACCTTCCCCCATCGCTCTTCAGGCTCTTCTCTTCAGAGACTGCTTTTCTTGATAGTGCTGCCTTGCAGGGCACAGGTGGAACACCATATCTGAAAAGGACAACAAACACAGGGCTCCTCCCTCGGTGAACTCCCAGAGGCAAACTCCCTTCCCTGTTAGCTGCTGCCCCCTGTTCGCTGCTCACAGTGTTTGCTGAGAGCTCCCTTCTTCTAGGGAGAGCTGCTAGCTGGTTAGGCCTGGCTCAAAGCCTCGCCTCCAGTCTAATCAGCCCTTGAAGGCTCACCTGACAGGAAACTCCCCCCGTTCACACCTTGCAGACTGCTCCTCTCTGCACCACACAAACTCAGGCACACAGGCAGCTGATCAAACTGCCCTTCTCCGCAAAGTAACATAGCTGCACAGACAGACAGACATTCACCCACCAGCTCACCACACAGCCCCCCAAATCCCACACTCACCCAAGCTCCTCTAGGACGCTTTGCCCAGAGGCAAACTCCCTTCCCTGTTAGCTGCTGCCCCCCCCCAGTGCTGAATAGAGGGGAATAATAATTTCCCTAGATCTTCTCGAAATTCTCCTCCTAATGCACCCCAATATACCATTAGCCTTCTTGGCTACAATGGCGAACTGACTTATATCCAGCCTCTTAATCACTAGTATCCCCAGTGCTTGGGATTCTTCCCGCCTAAGTGCAGGACTCTGCACTTGTCCTTGTTGAACCTCATCAAATTTCTTTTGGCCCAGTCCTCCAATTCATGTAGGTCACTCTGGACCCTCTCCCTACCCTCCCAACTTATCTACCTGTCCCCCTAGCTTAATGCCATCTGCAGATTTGCTTTGGGTGCAATCCAATCCCTCATCCAGGTTATTAATAAAGATGTTGAACAATACTGGCCCCAGAACCAATCCTTGGGGCACTCCACTTGAAACCAACCACCAACTAGACATGGAGCCATTGACCACTCTCTGCTGGGCCCAACATCGAGCCAGCTTTCCATCCGCCTTACAGCCCATTTTTCCAATCCATACTTCCTTAATTTACGGGCAGCAATATTGTGAGAGACTGTATCAAAAGCTTTGCTAAAGTTGAGGTGTATCACATAAATTGACTTCCCCACGTCCACAGAGCCAGTTACCTCATCTTAGAATCTAATCAGATTGGTCAGGCATGATTTGCCTTTGGTGAATCCATATTGACTATTCCTGGTCACTTTCCCCTCTTCCACATGCTTCAAAATGGATTGTTTAAGGGTCCTGTCTGTGATTTTTTTTCCAGGGACTGAGGTAAGGCTGACCGGTCTGTAGTTCTTTGGATGATGCTTCTTTCCTCTTTCAAAGATGGGCACTATATTTTTCTTTTTTCCAATCCTCCACAGTCTCTCCTGATCTCCACAAATTTTCAGAGATCGCTATCTGTGCAGTGACATTTGCCAATTCCCTCAGTACCCTTGGGTGCATTAAGCCCAGGCCCATGGATTTGTGTGCGTCTAGCTTTTCTAAATAGCTGTTAACCTGTTCTTTCCCCACTGAGGGCTGCCCACCTCCTCCCCATAAGGCAAAAATAGCATTGAGTATTTTTGCTTTTCCCACATCATTTGTCACAAGGTTACTGTCCTCATATAGTACAGGACCCACATGCTCCTTGATCATATTGTTAGTATGCCTATATAAACCATTTTTGTTACCTTCATATTCCATGCTAGCTGCAGTTCCAATTGTGTTTTCACTTTTCTGATTATTCCCCTGTGTTCTCGAGCAATATATTTATACTCCGCAGTAGTCATCCATCCTAGTTTCTACTTCTTTTACTCACCCTTTTTTGTGTTTAAGCTTGCCAGAGATTTCCCCGGTAAGACAAGCTTACCAGTCGCAGTTAGTCTTTAAACCAGTCTTCCAGTGTCTCAATTAAATATAGTAATCAGTATAATATTGGAGTTGTTAGTGTTAATTGTAATAGATTATTAGGGAGATAAATTTTTGCTATTAAAATTATTATTGGGGGAAAAAACTATAAATTTATAACTTATAATTTTCCTTGTAATGTACAGTTTGTTGTTTAGCATTATTAGATGTCAAAGATCTTTAAAATTATAGTCCAACTTCATATTCTCAATTTATAATTTTCTCCAGGCACTCAGATTTTCTCCATTTTTAAATGTGAAAGTCTAATGTAAACAAGAGCCTAGCAAATTGCTGTGTTTTTGCTGACCTGATAAAACAATAAACTTACAAGCAGTTCTACCAGTCCTAACAACTGAGAGTCTTTGGATTATGTAGGCTATACTGCCCATGTTTTCTAGCCCAAAATGATTGGGCAACAACCTCAAATAATGTCTCCGAGAAAAGTTCAAGACTTCAAAACATGCCTTTGTCTTAATGTCGAGAGGATTTTTTTTTAAACGTATAACCTTGTGTATCACCATTTACTCTGAGGCCGTTTCTACACAGGCCACTTTCTTTGAAAGTGGCAGGCTAGTACACGGCCCGAAATATGCTAATAAGGCATGGATGCAAATTCCATGCACCTCATTAGCATAAGGTCAAGTGGTTTAGAGTCCAAAAGATGTTCAACAAGAAAATTTTCATGAAGAAGGGGCCTCTGGAAGAAGGACTTCCCCTGGAAGGCCCCCCCGGGGGCCACACTTCTAAATGGCATTTTGGAGTCTGGAAGCATGCCTTCCGGACTCCAAATCATGTGACCTTATGCTAATGAGGTGCGGGGAATTTGCATCCATGCCTCATTAGCGTATTTTGGGCCATGTATTGGTCTGTGTAGAAATGGCCTGAGTGTTTTGTATGTTTAGTTTTTAAAAGCTATGTTTAGTTATTTTTAAAGTGTCTTTGAGTGACACATAGTATATTAAGAAACTGTACCATAGGATGTGTTAATTACATTACAAAGCTTGATGTGTCTTATTAACAGTGCTTTTGTGAATAAAAGACACAGAGCTTTGAAGCATGCCAATTTTTAGCATTAAGATTTTTGAAGCTACTGATATCTTTTTATGTGTTATCGTTTCCCTTTTACAATAGAAAATAATGCTTTCAAAGTTGAATTTCGTAGCATTTTAGTGTATTTTTCTTACTTCTGCTTGCACACTGGCTTGCCTTAGTACTGAGCCCTCTCCTGTCCTAGATGGTGATTGTCTTTTGAGGTTGGCATGTTCTCCTGATTTTATTGCACGCATAGAGAAGCAGTAAAGAAGTCTTTCTACATAAAATAGTCTCCCTTGCTCTTGTTCCAGTTTGGAAGCCTGTCTGGTAACTGTCTGTAACCTGCATTAACATTGCAGCCAAAGGAAGCAAACCTTTATCTTGGGAAAGGGATCTTAATATGCTGGCCATTTATCCCCTTTCCCTCATGTACCATTATTGGACAGGGAAATCTGTTGGCTGCTCACTTCTCTTTAGTGATAACACTCTTTCTGAGTTTGTCTCCCCTACCGTGGCCCAGAACCTCCAACCTACCTTTCCTGTTACTGTCCCCCATTCTCACTTCCTGATAGTTACTAGTGTGTCTCCACTGCAATGCAAGACTAGGTTAGTAGAACTCATGTTAGCAAACCCTACATTGGCTAACCTAGGGCTTCAGCATCTACCCACTTGTAACCCCGCATTAAGAATTGTCAAAGCCTGGGTCCCCTCTGTGCAGGCACCCTTTCCAAATATGTCTGTTCTAGCCCTTTGTGGTGCAGGGTGGGAAAATTTGACTGTCCGCAGGAGAAAGTTGGTCTGTGGGTTTGTGGAATACTTTTGATAGACTCCAAGAGGATACGTCCAGTGGGGCTTTCTCTACACTGCAGAGCACTAGGACTTGAACTGTGGGATCCTCCAGTCATGTGGGATCCTGAGTTGTCATGATTTGTATGCGGAGGAAAGGGGAGTTAGGTCTGAACCTGAGTTCAAACCCTAGGCTTCCAGGGCAGAGTAGATATACTGGGTTTGTAAGCGCAGCCACCGAACTCAGGCTCAAGGCTAACCTTCTTTGTGTCTACATTGCAGCTGGGCTAGTGCATGGCTCAGACCCAAGCTTCCAGGACCCTTCTGGGGTCGAGAGTCTGAATTCGGCTGGGACCCAGGGTCTGAGCCCCCATGCTTTACAGTGTAGCCAGTCTTGCTTTACTAAGATCATGGGAGTCATCTAGAAGTATTGCACGTTTCTGTTGGCTGTCTGTGTCCCAACGCTCTGAGATCCGTTCTGTTGAAAATGAAAGCCTTCCCTTCCCCAACCATTGAGGCAGCAGCGGGTCAGTGTTAACCTGTTTTTACCACTGATCTGCAAGCTTCTGGAATTTGCAGTGAAGAGTGAATTAGTCAAACATTTTGCAAGGCAAGCTGCTTCCTGACAACATGCGAGGCAGGAAATAAATTTTTCCCAAAGTGTACTGTGGGCTAGAGTGGACACTTTATTTTACGAAGGGCTCTAGGAACTCTGGGATATGGTTACTTTGACTTGCATCTGCATGCTACAATGTGGATGCTAGAGCCTTAGGTCCAAGGACAGAGCTGAAAAACTTTAAGCTTGGGTTGCAGTACAGTGTGGATGTTCAAGCCCAAGGATTCCTAACGAGAGTCAGCTGACTCAAGTCCCTCTACCCTGGGCTTACATTATGCCATAGATAGGCATTGTCTGTCTTGTCTCACACTTTCTCTCTGTTGTTTGGGCAACAGATGGGAGATGAGTCCAGGCACTAACACCAGAAAAGAACTGCAAGGTCCACCTGTTTATCACTGCAATTTAAAATTGATATTGTGGGATAAAATGTTGGTAAGGTCATATTAACAGTAAACTCATTGCTAGAGAGAGCGGATTTGGAAATTTTTGGCAAAATATTTTTCTGTTGAAAAATGCTGATATGTCAGAACTGAAGCTTTTCTTGGGGAAAGCTTGTTTTGACTAGATTTCCTCTTGGATAAAGTTTCAGAATTGTTGAAGAGTCCAGTTTTTGACATTTTTCCCTTCAGATTTTTCAGTTTGAAATGACTTCTTGCTTTGAATTTGAAATTGAAATTAATCTGTACAGGTTGAACCTCACGAGTCCTGGACACTCTGATCTGGCAACATCGATGGTCTGGCATCTTCCTGTGTTCTAGTAACCTGGGGAGTGCTCCATGGTTAAATCATTCAAGAGGACAAACGCTGGCAAAAGGACTATGGATGTTGCTGAACAAGGGAGTCCTGGGAGTGGGAGCTAGCTGGGAGCTTGGCAGCAGGGAGGCTGGAAGTCAGGTGTGGAGCTGGGCTGGCAGCCAGGAACTGGGGGCCTGTAAGCAAGGAGAGGAGTGTAGGTACCAGTACTGACTTCTCCTGGTCCAGCAAATTTCCTGTTGTGGGACTGGTCAGGTCTTGAGTATGTTGGACCAAGAAGGTCCATCCTATATCTCTTTTTGAAAGAAAAAGTTGAAACAAAATTGAAACACTTTTAATGTTCCTGAAACAAAATTTGGGTTGATCAAAACCAAATTTTTAATTTTCAATTTATACACATTAAATTGATTTTTTTAAACTTCCTTTGCTCAGAAAGCTTTATAATATGTTTGTATTTTGTATTTACGTGTAACAGCCAGAGTACCTTTCTGGGACTTGCAAAAGAGCACTTCATAAATTCAAACCATGTATCTTTTGCCAGGAAAGTAGGTTCAATGAAGGCTTATTTCACCTGCCTTGTTTCTCTTACATCCTGTAATCCATGCATTTACAACACTGAAAACCTTAACTGGCTGTGTTTGTCCTGTTTCAGTTCTTCACTCAACATTTTTCCAGCTTTTACATCGTTTCCTTTAGTGTAGTTTTGCCTATACTATTTATTAGTTTCATGTTTATCCCCTATTATATTTTTAATAAGTTTTTGTTGTTCCTTTATCATATTTTGTTACATTCTTTCCTTCTTAATTCCCCGTATTATTCTCTGACTCCTCCAGTGTTCTCTCATTCCTCTTCACCTCTATTTCTTGATTCCTGTTCTATTCCCCCATCAATCCTTCACTTCATGTATGCTCTGCATACAGAGTCAAACTTTGAATGATCCCCGTTGCATACTTACATACTGCCAGTACCTATATTTAGTTTAACTGTTCTGGAAGATGATGTTGCAAGACAGTACTCTAACCGCAGGATATCATTTTCTCTTACCTGGTATTGGGCTAGGGTGAGCCAGAGGCAGTTCTTCATGCTATGAACTATGTCTAACCTTTTATGAAGCAAACGCATTTTTGGTAATAACCATTGTTTATTATCTCATATCATCCTGGTGTAACTCATTGGGAAGATATTCCCACCTTTAGAACCACTTCCATTCTAGCCTCTTATTCTTCTTCGAGTGTCCCCATGGGTGCTCCACATTAGGTGTCGGGCTTGCCCGGCGCCGCAGATCGGATCTTCCAAGCAGTTTCTGCTGGACCGCGCATGCGCCGATGCATGCCGCTCCCTTGCGTGCTCCTGGCCACGTGCGCGATCCGGTCCCCGCCAGTTCCTCTTAACCACCGTCGGCTGCAGACGGAATCCGACTAGGCTACGGCCAAGTTAGCGTATTCAATGGTTTTAGCTGTTTTCTTTAAAGTTTTCAAGTTCTTAGTCTATTGTTAAGTTAGCCAGTTATTTTCAAAAAAAACAAAAAAAAACAAACAAACAAGAAACAACAAGCGGGACGGCATTCAGTCCAGTCCTAGTAACAAGCGGAGCACTGGAGGCCAGGAGCCTAGGGCCATTAGCCCTCCTGCCGCGGCAGGCTATCCGAGAGGGGGAAAACAGCACAGAGAAGGTGCTAAGTACCCCATTAACAACTAAAAGACTCACCAACAATGTCCTCTTCAGGATTCAAGAAATGTGAGTCTTGCCGAGAGGCAATGCCAGCATCTGATGGGCACAGTCACTGTATAAGGTGCTTTGGGGAGTCCCATGTCACGCAGAAATGCTCCTTCTGTGCAAAATTAACAGCCAGAGCAAGGAAGGACAGGGAGATGCAGCTTAAAATGCTGCTATTCGACAAGGCCCTCCAGCCAGACGTGCCGGAGCGGCTGCAGCAGGAGGGACCCTCCGGGGCCCATAAAAGGAAAGCTGCCTCCCTCACCCCATCAGCGCAAAAACAGAGGAAAGTCTCCCCAACCCGATCCCTGCCGGCAGCAACAGCGAGAGGGACGGGAGGAGCGCACAGCCCCCAGCTGCAGCAACAGTTGATTGGCGGCGGCACGGAGAGCCATGTGGAGGTGGCTCAGCCTCCGATGATCAAACAGCCGCCCCGCACTGCAGGCAGGGCGGCGGCTAAACAAGCGCCGGTACCGGTGGCACCGCAGGCAGCGGCACCGACCCCCAGGAACCAGCGGTGCAGAGCGCGCAGGCACGCAGCCTGCAGGCACCGGAGGACACCGCCTGCGCGGCACCGCCCATGAGCGTGCCGAGCGCGGCGCGGACGGGGCCGAGATCCCGTGCACGTCAGGGGGCGGAGCCACCCCCTCAAGGGAGGGGGAAGGCTGCACAGAAAACAAGGCACTGAAGCCCCTCTCCAGACAGGGCTGCAGAGTTGCTTTCTCTCAGCCCTCTGCTCATGCTGCAGACTCCAACTAGAAGGCAGGGGTCCCCCCAGCCTACCCGGAGCCCCCGTCTCCATTTTTACAACCAGCCTCGCCCTGGCTGGGACCACCTTCACCCTTCTTGGGGTTTGAGCCGCTGGAGTACTATCACAAATCGCTCTCTCCAGTGTCCCAGGTCTCTCGACGATCTCGCTCCCCCAGACGCAGGGGGTATGCACCAAGGGAGTGGTCCAGGTCAGCTTCCCAAGAACAGTGCCCATGCTGCCATGGTCGTCCCTATCACGCGGGGCATAGACACCACCGGCTGCCTACCAGGGAAAGATCCCCACAGACAGTCCTGTATCCCCGAGGGCAATCGCGAACGGGGACAGAGACTCAAGTATCTCAGGGGGAACTGGTTATGGAACCCCGAGATTTTCCCTTGCAAGCTTCCAGGGAGCGGATGTACCATGACCAACAGGAACCGGAAGGGTCCAGAGAGGCGTATCCTAGTGGTTCCTCGCGCTCCTCCCCGGACGAGGCTGCAGCCCCGGGGGACGTCCATTCTCCGGACGATCTCAAACAGTTTCAAGAGCTGTTTAAAAGGGTGGCCTTCATGCAAGGCATCCAGACAGCAGAGGTGCAAGAGAAACACCATAAGCTCCTCAAAAATCTGAGACCTCCAGCCTCCTCCAAAATAGCAATACCGCTTGACGAAGCAATCTTGGAGTCCGCCACTATGATATGGCAGACCCCTGCGACTATTCCGCCTGTCCACAAGAGAGTGGACAAGAAATACTTCATGCCGGCGAAGGGCATGGAGTTCCTGTTCAGCCACCCACAACCAAATTCCTTGGTGGTAGAGTCGTCGCAACAAAGATTAAAGACATCTCAATTCAAGACACGGGGAACAGACAAAGATGCCAAGAAGCTAGAGCTGTTCGGCAGAAAGGTCTACTCCTCCTCCACCCTACTGTTGCGAATGGCAAATTACGCAGCGCATCTAGCGAACCACAATTTTGACAACTACACTAGGTTAACCTCCCTCATGGACTCGCTTCCAGAGGACAAGAGACCGGTGCTCAAGGCCATCGTGCAAGAAGGCTACGCGGCCTCGAGGACGGGAGTTCAGATCGCCCTGGATGTTGCGGACACAGCAGCACGCTCCACAGCTACGGCAGTGGTGATGCGAAGGGAGTCCTGGCTCCAGACTTCGGGTATACCGAGGGATCTGCAGGCAAAGATCGTCGATCTTCCCTTCGACTCGCAGAAGCTGTTTGCTGAATCAACTGACTCGGTCCTTCATTCCAGTAAAGATTCAAGAGCCACACTTAGGACCCTGGGGATTTACACCCCTCCATACAGAAAGAAAAAGTACTACCCTGTTAGCCGATGGCCAAGGATATTTGGTGAGGTGCCAGCTATGCCCGTTTTATACCATCCGTGACTTTAACCGCTAGGACGCACTGTCCCTTCGCGGCGGGCAGCCCGGGCTAGGCTGACAGATGCCCCAAGGTCCTAAACACCCGTGACTTTAACTGCTAGAGCTCAGAGCCCCTTCGCAGTGGGCAGTCAACACTGACTGACAGGTGCCCCAATGGCAGCACTAAGAGCCTTTCCACACCCGTGACTTTAACTGCTAGAACTCAGAGCCCCTTCGCAGTGGGCAGTCAGGATTGACTGACAGGCGCCCCAAGAGTTTGCCCCGTGGAGGCGGCACAACTCAACGCTAGGCTCTTAGTACTCTCACCTAATGGCCAGGCTTTATAGCCAAAACGGCTGAGGTTCTTTAATTGTGTTGGCTGCTTTACAGTAGACCAGAGAAACAAGTCAGGCTTATGCACAAACGGTTACCAAAATTTATTAAACTAGATTCTAATCATGTGGTTACAAAATTGCTAGTGCCTACTTATTTAAATGTATAGATGTTACACACACAAACAAGTTACAAAACTGAAGCCACTATCCCAAAGAAAGAAAACAAAGTATAGAGCTCTATTTCAAAATATGTGTAAACTAAAGATAGGAGATCAGGTGTGGGTGCTTCTTACCCTCCTTGCATCTCTCGATTCCAGCGGTGCCAAGCCAGGATCGGTCACTCAATTCCGCGGAAAGACGAATAAGGGACAAGGCTTAGGGACCCTTTTAGCTGCAGAAGCCTTGGGAGGCTGTCACTTATCTGACCAGCAGATAGATAGTGAAAAGCACTCAAAAATCATGGTGCTGTAGGTCCCATACTTATACCTCTGTACTCCTTTATTCTCTTTCTCCTTTCTTATGCCAAATTGGGGCTGGTCTGTCTGGGCGACGCCAGCTCTCGCAAGAGTAGTTTACACTTGCAAGGGAGAGAAACAATAAGTTTCGACTACTGGACATTCCTTTTATTAGGGTAAATATTTTCCCACCTAGGATGTTGGTGTGTGTGCATCACGTTCTGTGAGCCTAATCGTTGTATATGTTCCCAGAGGCACATTGTAGCAGCACACCTGTGCTTCTCACAGCTTCAAAGGCTGTGCTGGAATTTATGTTAAGTGCCCTGTTGTTTTGGCTCCCTTGTGTTCCCAGCAATGCTGGTCTGAGAGGGGGCTGGCTGTCTGGCTACATACCCTCAACAAAGACGGTACCAGTACCAGCAACAGCATCCCCAGTACCACAGGGGTTACGAGCAAGGGCGACATCAACAGCACCAGCAGTACAGAACTCCCAGGTGACGTTCCCAACAGAGCCGTGCGTCCTTGGGGCAGGGCCAAAGGCCACAAGTTTGACACACAGATCCAGGGCTGCGCCATCACTACCATCGCACAAGGTCATCCGAAGCGGTTATTCCACCATCGCCTCCGACCATTCTACGACCAGTGGCAAAGGATCACCACAGACAAATGGGTGCTGGAGATCATAGCCACGGGGTACGCCATCCCCTTCCAGTCGCTCCCACCGCCATGACCTCCACCCAGACCCCACCTCCAGGAGGCCTCCCACGTAGTCAGGCTCAAGCAGGAGGTAGACCATCTCATGCTCATAGGGGCAGTGGAAAGAGTGCCGGAGCAACTGCAAGGGAAAGGGCTCTACTCGAGGTACTTCCTCACGGAGAAAAAGACAGCAGGCTGGAGGCCCATCTTAGATCTTCGAGGCCTCAACCGGTACCTGCACAAGCAACGCTTTCGGATGATCACAATCGCCTCCATCGTTACGGCACTAGACGATGGAGATTGGTTCGCAGCCCTCGACTTACAAGACGCGTATTTTCACATAACTATCCATCCGGCTCACCGACGATTCCTCCGGTTCATGGTAGGCAAAGAACATTTTCAATACAAGGTCCTACCGTTCGGCCTCTCCTCGGCCCCCAGAGTCTTCACCAAGACCTTGGCAGTGGTATCAGCCTACCTGCACAGACAGGGGGTATTTATATTCCCGTATCTGGACGACTGCCTACTCAAAGGGGTCTCGAAGGAGGAGGTACTACGCATGATACGCGTCACAGCAGGCACGTTCTCTTCGCTCGGCCTGGTTATCAATGTGGCAAAATCAAAGATAGACACCACACAGGACATAGAGTTCATAGGGGCACGCATAAATTCTATTACAGTGAGAGCGTATCTACCAGAGACACGCTTTCGGGCCATCGGCTCCCTCGTGCAAGTCATCACCTTCAGCCCTACAGTGCCAGTTCTGACGTGCTTACAGCTGCTGGGCCACATGGCAGCAGCAACGTTCGTAGTACAGAATGCCAGGTTACACATGCGCAGCATGCAGCACTGGCTGGCGAGCGTATACAAACCGGCAGCACACACCGTTCACAGGGTGGTGTCGCCCTCAACAGAGGTGCGCAAATCCCTGCAATGGTGGGTAAACCCCAAGAACTTGCTAACAGGGGTACCCTTCCACCAGCCACAAATATCGGTTTTTCTTTCTACAGATGCCTCCCTCATAGGGTGGGGAGCACACATGGGCGAAGAGGTGACGCAAGGGCTGTGGTCCTCCACGGAGCAGTCACTGCACATAAATATACTGGAGCTCAGAGCAGTGTTCAACGCCTGCAGACACTTTCGAGACCATATACAAGGCAAAGTAGTCGGGATCAGTACAGACAATACCTCCACCGTGTTTTATATAAATCGGCAAGGAGAAGCTCGGTCCCATGCCTTATGTGTGGAAGCAGTCCGGTTGTGGAACTGGTGCATCGCCAACAATATAACCTTAAAAGCGTCGTACTTACGAGGCGCTCACAATGTGAAGGCAGACCAGCTGAGCAGGTGTGTCGCACTCACGCACAAGTGGCAGATCTGTCCCGATCTGCTACGACCGATTTTTCACACATGGGGTTTTCCCCAGATAGACCTGTTTGCTACTCAACACAACAAGAAGTGCCCACGATTCTGCTCCAGGGCAGGACTGGGATGGGAGTCCCTGGGGGACGCATTCGTGATCTCCTGGAGGGGCCCCCTGCTTTACGCTTTTCCTCCCACAGTGCTGATCCACAAAGTCTTGCAGAAAGCCAGGAGGGAAGGAGCCCGAATGATCCTGATAGTCCCAACGTGGGATCGACAGCAATGGTTCCCCCTATTCCTGCGCATGTCGGACCGTCCACCGATGCCCCTTCCAGTGGCACCGGATCTGCTCACGCAAGCCCAGGGGTCCATAGTGCATCCGCACCCCCAAGGCCTGCGACTGCAAGCGTGGTTAATCCATGGCTCAGCTCCCTAGAGAGCACATGTACGGAAGAAGTGCAACAAGCCCTAGAAAGTAGCAGGAGGACTTCCACCAGGAAGACCTACAAGCAGAAATGGACTCGCTTCATGGCATGGTGTTCTACCAAACCCCCCTTTCGGTGCCTATACCTGTAATATTAGAGTATTTACTGGACCTCAAGAGAGGAGGACTCTCACTATCCTCGTTAAAGGTCCACCTTGCCGCCATTTCCGCGTTCAGACACGAAGAGGAAGGGCACACGGTGTTCGCCCATCCCATGGTTACCAGGTTCCTCAAAGGGTTGGTAAACCTATATCCCCCTCGGAAACCGCTTCCACCTTCGTGGAACTTGGACCTGGTGCTTAATGCGCTAATGGGACCACCGTTTGAGCCTTTGGCCACGGTTTCCCTCAGCCTCCTTACGATAAAGACGACCTTTCTTCTCGCAATCACGTCAGCTCACAGGGTGAGCGAGCTTGCGGCGGTTATGGCAACGCCACCCTGCACTGTTTTTTCCAAGGAGGCGGTAACCATACGGCTGCATCCAGCCTTTGTTCCTAAAGTTTCTTCTGAGTTTCATATTAACGAACCTATTGTTTTACCCTCGTTTTATCCAAAGCCTCATTACTCTAACAAAGAGGCGCGCCTACACCTCCTGGACGTGAGGAGGGCGCTAGCCTTCTATATAGACAGGACCAAGTCCTTCCAGAAAACAGATAGACTCCTAGTCTCTCTCGCTCCCAAATCGAAAGGAGAAGGTCTCTCTTCGCAGAGAATCTCGAAGCACATCGTATCCTGCATAAAAATGTGCTATGAACTCAAAAAGACTCCTTTATTGGCCACTCCCAGGGCTCATTCCACTAGGGCGGTGGCGGCATCAACAGCCTTTTTCAAGGGCGTTGCTCTAAAAGACATTTGCAGAGTGGCGACCTGGTCATCCTGTGACACCTTCGCCAAACATTACGCCCTTCACAGGGTATTCCAAGATGATACCCGTCTCTCGACAGCGGTCCTCTCGGGGACAAGCTGCACATGATCCGATTACCCACCCCCTATCTTGGGTTACTGCTGGGTAGTCACCTAATGTGGAGCACCCACGGGGACATTCGAAGAAGAAAGACAGGTTACTCACCGTAGTAACGGTGGTTCTTCGAGATGTGTCCCCATGGGTGCTCCACCACCCGCCCATCCTCCCTGCTTCGGATCTCTGTTTAGTGTTTTGCAGGAGCATCCGAGGCGGTTGGTCAAGGAACTGGCGGGGACCGGATCGCGCACGTGGCCAGGAGCGCGCAAGGGAGCGGCGCGTACCGGCGCATGCACGGTCCGGCAGAAACTGCTTGAAAGATCCGATCTGCGGTGCCGGGCGAGCCCGAGACCTAATGTGGAGCACCCACGGGGACACATCTCGAAGTACCACCGTTACTTCGGTGAGTAACCTTTCTTTCCTCTTCCATCTCTAGCTTTGTTTCTCTTCTTCTTTTCCATGTCCTTTCTTTCCTCTTTTCCCACCCATGTAGTTATTCTCTCTTCCCTTCCCTTTGCTCTCACCATGTTTTGCATACTATTCTCTACAATAAACGGATCGGCTCTACACTGGGTTACATTTGGTAGATTGTTTTTCAACAATTATTGATAAAAACAGTTTTTAAATAAAATTTTGTATTCTGCAGGTTCAGAATCTTTCATGTGAGCCATGTAAATATGTCAGTCCAGGTGGGTGTTTGGCAGCCCTGGTCAGCAGTGAGAATTGGTAAATTGGAAATAGTCAATAACTAGTAAAACCACCAGTGGAGACAAGCTAATAAAGCTTTACCCTTTTAGTATGAATGAGTCACAGTGTATTTCTACATGCATCCCACGCATCTAACTCAGAATCAAGCCTAACCTACTCTTTGGACTCAGGGCCCCAAGGTTATGGGCCCTTGTGGTAAGGGTTACTACTTTTGAAATACAAGTATTTCCAACATGCTCTCCCCAACAAGGCAATAGCACTGCATTCCCAACCACAAGGCAACTCTGAAATTCATCCTTTTAATTGCCACTAACATCTAAAGAGGTAATGTGTAGATAAGCTTGATAACATCATTTTCTTTCTTTGGTCATGTTTTTCCTACCTGCTTTATGTCCATAGTTGCAGAGATTATTTTTTCTGCAAATTTCATTGATTCTGTATTTTAACTGTATATTTGAATACAAATATTTGGAACTTTGTACATAAATGAAATCCATTCAGTCTATGTCTTGTGGTAATAAGGCAAATCGTCAGCGTCACATGAAAACTAAAAAGCAGATTAAATTTTTTTTCTGGCAGCAGGAGAATCTATGAAAAAACCAGCCAGGCCACTCAAATACTTGGCCGTGTGGTAAATCTATCCAGAACTCCAGTCCTTTTTATTTTGCTGTGTAGGTGAAGCCGACTTAGTGCATATTCTAGCAGTTGACCAAAGGTATTCCATAATCCCATTGACCAGTTTCCTTTGTGTGGACAGACCAGTTTTCCATGCTGTGCCACAAAGGGTTTGAGTTGTCACATTTTTGGAAGGGTTCCAGGAGATCAGGACATGAGTTATAAGTCTTGGGCTTGCATAATGCAGTGTCAACCGGAGTACCAAACTCAGGCCAGGGTTCAGCAGTTCGTAACCTGGGATTACAGATGGGTGTAGATGCTGAAGTCCTGTGTTAACCAGCCCAGGGTCTTTGACTTGGTTTCTGTTGCCCCAGTCTTGCATTGCAGTGGCTACATACCTGTAGCTATCAGGCAGAGAGAATGCGGGGCAATCAGGAAGAGAATTAAGTGGGAGGCCTTTGGGCAGTTGTGATCATGCAGCTGCAGCACTCTGTGTTCCCATGAGCTTTTCACCTCACTCCCTTGTGTTACCTGGTTAGATGACAGGCTACTGAATGCTTCCCCATTCAAAGGGTCTATTAATTGGAGCCAAGGTCAGGATCAGCAGCTTACTCTTAAATGTATGCATGCTCGGGAGAGAGGCGTAGATTTGCCCTGCAGCCTGAATTGTGGGAGAATTGTGGGAGGGAGAGGAATCTGCCATCACTTCTATCTGCTACTGCATCTGATAACCATCAGTAATCATGCAAGCACTTTTCTGCTAAAATAATCAACTGATAAGTAGCTTAGTGTCAGAGCCTAGGTAAGTGGGTGTGGCAGTGCACAGATAGCTTTTTGAATTATTGTTTAAACTTGCTTATCTTCAGACTCAGAAAGGTCGGCTGCTTCAGTATCTTTAGCAGGTTGTATCTGTTTCTGGAAATGATAGAAGCTGTTTGGCGTGAAGCTTAGTTTTGTCGGAATCTGTTGAGGGCATCTGTCCTTTTCATTGCACACGGACGTCAGAAGTTTAGCTTCCTGAAGGAGCAAAGTATTTTATATATCAGAGGCTTTCTCTCCTTTACCTGAAACATGCTGTATTTTCACTAACTGATTATTCAAAACATCAGTAAAGGTCATTTGTAAATAAAAGAGAAGGGACAAGCCTGGTAACTCTTCAGGTGAGCCTGATGCCACGGCTAGGTTTTTGGCTGCACAGTGTCCTGTGATTTCTCCCCACCTCCCTTCTCCTCAGAAGTTTGTGATGCTGGGGTTGGGGCTATAGGAAGGAAAAGACAGGCTCTATCATAAAGTTAATTACTCAGTAGTTTGTGTTCTGACCAGAAGCCTTAGCCCAGAGCAATTTACATCTTTCAGTTGTAGAAAAAGTCCAGATGGATCTTCTACCCCTTCTGGAAAAGTTAGAGGGAGAGAGAAGAGAATCAAGGGCAGAGCATTCCTCAAAGTGGGAACAGGTTGAGGTAAACTAGGGGAATGGTGTGGAGGTGTCAGGTCTGGGTGGGCAACAGTGTTCCTTCTAATTTTTTCCATCCATGGGTGGAATATATTTTGTTATGTACACCTAGACATCTAGGGATGTGCATCACGAATAGAAACACATGCTGGCCACTGAAGGTGGCTGTGGGTGCTGTACTAATCATGTGAGCGGCACCTGAATCTTTTCTTGGCGGCTGCCCAGCACTCATTTTATAGGGAGTACTAGTGGGAGGTGTAGTGCCGGAGCAGGCTGAGGGTGGTGTGACTTGTGGTGAGCTCCCATTTGGTAGGGGGGCACAGGTGGCTCTGCGTTGCCCTGTGTTTGTAAGCACTGCCTTCCACCCTGCTGCTCCTGTTGACTGTGATTCCTGTCCCATCAGGGTGAAGCAAACAGCCAAGCACAGGGACAGAGCTTCCTTGGGTCATCCACAATGCCACTTCCTCCCCTGCCCCCCGTTGGCTTGCCTGGCAACCTTCTGCCTTCCCACCTTCCACCGCTTGCAGCAGTGAGCTGGCACCCTCATTCCAGCACCAAGGCAATCTGCAGGGTGGTTGAGGTCCCATTGGTGGAAGTCCCCATCTGTGGGCAAAATTATGCCACTCTGTGGTGTTTTGTCCCACAAAGTTGTATTCTCATTCATTTCTGGATTGTTTGCAGCTGATTGCCATAGCTCATTCTGTGATATGAAGACAGTTTTGTTTGCAGCTGAAGGGATCAAGGATTCCTCATTTCTGTGCTGAGTTGCGCAAGTGGAGGATCTAACAGGATTTGTAAAAGTCCTCAGAGTTCCCAGTTGAGTATTCCCTCTTGCCTTCATTGACTCGATTGCTTTGAGGGAACCCAGCCCAAGCTGCTTTTTCTTGTGTCCATATCCTTTTTACTTTGACATTTGCTCAGGAGATGGTCAACAGTGTCACCATCAGAATAACTGCATTTTCACATTATAGAGTTTTTTTTAAAAAGAGTCTCCAAGGAGTACCAAATTTTAAAACTGGGTGATTGTGACTCATTTTCCTTGAATATGTTTTAAAAGATGCCATACAGTGTGAAATGCATCATCATAAACTGGACTGTGTGTTTCATCAACACAAAACAGATCTTTAAAAGATGAAGTTTTGAGCAAAAATTTTTGTAATTTTTTTTTCCTTTCGTCAGAAAACTAAAGCTTTTACTATAAGTGCTCTGTGAAAGCAAGCTATTTTTTGGAAATTGTTGTCTTTGCTATAATATCCCAAGCTTTCCACCATTGTTTTGTTTCTTGGTGCAGAGCACATCAAGGAAACATTAAGAATGTATCAGAAATTTGGAAGAAAAAACCAAAAGATGATAAGCCCTCAAAATCATATTCAGGTTTATTTTAAAACCATTAGACTATTTTTATCATAAGTAACTGAAAATAACGTTGTTTGTTTATTGAATAAGAGTGTTTACAGAATGGTTAGATTAACATAGTTTATTCTGTCATTTTGACCTGAATAATAAATCAGAGTTCACATGTTCAACCAATTAATATTACTGATGACCTCAGAGTGTGTTAATGTCATGTAAAAATAACATACTTGAGTTACATCAAAATACCCCTAAAGTTCTTCCACTATTTATATGAATGATTGGCATGCTTGAATCATTGAAACTCTGGAGCTGTTTCTGTAGAATTTAGTTTATGTTGTGCTACATCACTTTAGTTGGCAAATAAATGAAATGTTTAAAAAATTTTTCAAACATGCATCATACTTTTAAATTTTTTTATGGATAAGATGCAAAAAATCTGCATACTTTGTGTTGTAAATTTTCATCCTTGCTTGTACTTAAAGTTCAGTTTATTTAAGCATATTTTGAAGATTTTTTTTCAGAATGTAGTTGTAATTTATAATTTTCAGAATTCATTTTGAATCAGGAAAGTATGCTTTCATGTGTATATACTTACATAGTATTGTGTATTTGTTTATAAATGAAAAGAAACCTGGTCTCCATCTCCCTGTTGACATCAAACAATCCTCTGATATGCAAATTCAGCTCTGGGGAGAGCAGATACAGTGTTTCTTTGGATTGAATCCAAATCTGAGTGAAAGTTATATTTAAAGAACTGATTTAAAATCATTGGCATATTTGAGGAAAAATTCGTATTGAAGTAGTGTTGAACTAATTGTATTCTCTACTTTATTTTGCTATTACTATTTTAGTAATACTGGACTCGCTCATGTTTTTTTTCTTTGATGGGGGGAAGGGGTGGTTGCCTTAGGATGCAGCCAATCTTCTGTGTGTGTGTGTGCGCGCGTGCACGTGTGTGTGTGTGTGTGTTTTAAATAAGTGAACAAAATATCAGTATTTCATTACAGCACTGGTAATTGATCTGTACATGATCTTTCGGCCTAGTGTAATGGTGATAGCATATGCGTTTTATTGACATAATTTGTAAGGTTTTGTTTTTAATAGTAGAAGAGCTGATTATATGACTGTTATCCCTTAAAGATTTTTCTGTTTACCCTTTTTTGCAAAGTGTGTAATATATTGCTCTGTGTAGATAGACAAACAGCAGACTACTGGGGAAGTTTCGTTTAAGCCTGCCCATCTGGTATCAAAGTTTAAATCTGTCAGACTTCAGTGTCTTAGAGTTGTCTGTTATGGGTTCTCGGCTTAGAAGCTTTTTGCCATCCTTGAATGCAATATTTGAACATTTGTTCTATTTTACCGCATGTACCTGTTTAATTGGAAAAGAAAGTTAAATAGGAGAAGCAAATTGACTAAAATACTTTAAATTTTTAGAAAGTTTCTCTATTCCTAAATTTTCATACTCCATGACTTCTAAAATTGAATTACATAATTTTGATAATTTATGAATGTATATCCTCAGTGTTTGTTTTCTTCACTTGAGGGTCATATGAATAAAAGCCTGTAAAATTAATTTTCAGAAACTGCTTAGTTTTGTGAGTTCCTGCAAGCACTTTTTCTTACAGCCAGCTTTTATCCATTACAGTAAACTCTTTCATGTCTGGCAGCCCTGAGACTGGGAGGTTGCTGGATATTCAAATACTCTGGATAATCGAGAGGTATTCCTAGCAGTGCATAACACTAAAGAAAAACAAGATTAGATAGTAATATACAAAAAAAAGTATGCAGAGTACTTTGTCAACAACAGTAGTGTTATGCACTGTAAACTTATACAGTATTTTCTGCATTTATTTGTATTTACTTTCACAATACTGTACTTGTGGAAAACATAACTATAATTTACTTATGGGTAAAATGCCAGTTTTTTGAGAGTTCTGGATGATATAATGTGGGATATGAAAGAGTTTACTGTATATGGTGGACTGATGTTATACGAGAACATTCTACCCCCCACATCCATTTATTCAGTTTTATTCATCTGAAAATACGTAATTTTGTTAAGAAAAGTTTATATGAGATTCACATAGGCCTGTGAATATATTTTAAGCAGCTTGATGTTCAGTATAGTATTTGTTGATTAATATCAGCATAACCCATGCTGGTATATCATATGTTAATATTTCATGGAAAAGTTGAAATTCCATGTCTGTAAATAGTCCGAGAAAATTTTGTTCAGATTTAAATCAGCATTGTCCTAATAGCTTTTAAATAAGGGCTTACCTGTTTTCTCATTTAAGTGTGTGTTAGGTTTTTAGTGCTTCTCTGTTTTCTTTATAAAGCATTTTAAGAAGCAGAAGAGGTTGATTCCTGAAAGGACAGTTTGGAAGTACTTTGTTCAGCTGTGCAGTGCATTGGAACATATGCATTCTCGTCGTGTCATGCATAGAGGTAACATGGGATCACAGATCACATCTTTAACAAGTATTACATATATGAAAGAATTTGGTATAATAATGCCAGATAAGAGATTAAAAGGGGCAGTTTTGATAAGTAGCTGACACAATGTGTATGTTACTTGCTGTAGTATAAGTAACTTTAAAAAATAGAAAGCCTTTCTTTTTAAAGAATACCTCATAGTCCTGGGAAAATTCTGTACCCCCTCAAAAAAAAGCACTCTATTTTAAAATTCTGCAATAGTCTGCATATGTTATTTATCAAACCTACACAATATTGCTGTGCCAGTTTCAATTATTTTGGTAATTTATTTCAAAATACAACAAAAAAGTTTCAGGAAATTTTTGAGAGATTTCTTACTAAGCATATCAATATAGAATTGTGAGTGATAATTCATTTAAACTACATCACAGACCCATATTTCACACACCCTTCAGAAGCAGCACAAAGAATTTGGGGGAGTTGAGTTAATGGCAGGGCTGAGAGTACAGTAATTGCTGAGAAGGGGTTTGTGAGTGAACCTGGAGGGCTGTTGGGTATGGGTTGGAGAAGTATGAACAGGTGTTTTGAGGGGATTGAGATCATTAGGGAGTTGGGGAGCCTCTCCCATGCTGACCCCTAGCATCTCTAATCATAGGATTGGAAGAGACTTCCTTTCCTATGTCTAGTGATCAGTGTGAGTGATGGAGCAACAGTTGTTAAAAACCTCTCCTTCCCCAGTTTCCTCTTCTACCTCTTGGCACGTATTCTCCATCCTAGCACTCGCTGTCCTACCGCTATCTACTCTGTCTCACAAGACTCTTAATCTACTCACCTCTTCTTACCACCAGTTCACTTTATACACCTGTTCTTCTGTGGTCATATTCATCTGTCTTCCTGCAGTCATTGGCCTATACTCTCTTCTTACTTATCTCTGCTGCTACCAGCTTTCTTACCAAGTAGTGTGTACCAGCAACTTCCAGCTCTCTTTGTGAAGTACTGAGACTCTCCTACCCTTCTTAATTACTTTTATTTTCCTCTCCCTCATCCACTTGCCTGTGTGGACCTGGGGGAACAGGCTTTAGCTATTTGGTGTTGTGTCCTTTAGCCACAGAAAAGCACAAGTGATGCATGAACTACTTTGCCCCTAATTTAGTCTGAAATTAACCCATCATTGGCCTGCAATTCCATATCACCATCTGTTGATATGGGTTGGGGAAAAAGTCTCCATTTCTAAGTCCTCCCATGCACCCGTCTGTAGACAGACAAAACTTAGATCTAGGAGTCTCTAATTACCAGCCACCCCTGCGTACTGCTATTCTTGTGATTCTCTTACACGTGTAGTAAGAGAGGCCAAATGTCCGAGATAGTACTTTTGTAGAAAGGAGGAGATGAAAGCTTGCAAAGGGTAAGCATGACTTGTAGGGAGCCTGAAGTAAGATAAATGGCATTGTCATTAACCAATTGAATATAAATATTTTCCATGTTTCCAGCAAAATTTTAAAAAGTGTACATGTTTATAGATGAAGGGTGTTTTTTTTTTTAAAAAGTGTCTATTATGTTTTTTTAAAAAATTTGATCTTATTTTCAAGAGTTCTGCTTGTAAACTTTTGAGCTGTTGCTTTTGAGCTCAGTAATAGCTGAGGATACTTGACACTTGGTTAGATGTATGTAGCAATCTCGTGTCAGGTACTTCTTAAAATACTGCAGTTGTCTTTTCAGGGTAGGATTAAGATTTAGATTGAGTGTGGTTTGCAAAAGGCAAATGTAGAATCATTATTTTTCTTGTTTTATTGATTAGCCTAATTCCACTGAAGAAGTTCAGATGGTTATTTTCCTGAGTAATATTTAATGTTTACTGAGACTGTTCTTCATTTCTGTGGTACATAATGCTAAAGCAGTGCCAGCGGAAGACTTCAGTTTGTGTAACAGTAGCTGTTATCAGTGTGCATGTTTTGTAGTTTTAGAATGTAATTGTTTTATTTGTTGCTTCTTTGTTACTTTTCATTGCTGTCTTTTTGTTGTTACAGTAAATTAACCACAACCAGTAAAAGTAATTTGATTTATGGCCACAAAAGTTAATTAGAACTTTAAAAATCCCAGATTCACATTTTTAAATGCCTAAAAGATTTTCTAACCAGTACTATCATTCAATTTGATTAACGTTATACAGAATTACAAACCTCATTACATATGTTATTGGTGATGGAATAGGCTTTATTGATAACATTGCAAAATATTTCTCTCTTCACAGATATAAAGCCGGCTAATGTTTTCATTACAGCTACAGGAGTAGTAAAGCTTGGAGACCTAGGACTTGGACGATTTTTCAGCTCCAAAACTACAGCTGCACATTCTTTAGGTAAGACTATCATGCAAAATGACTTTGTTGTGAGAGAAAAATAAAATAATTGTATTCATATAGACTTAATTTCTTCCTATTGTGTTAACCCAATTGGGTTAGCTTTGCTTTTTAAATTAAAGTTGCCAGCCCCCTGATCAAACCTTATTATACTATAATGGTTGATATCTGTTTCTCACTCAGTTTCCTGTTTCTCTTCCCTTAGAGTATTTAATAAAAGATGGCTGTTTAGCATAAGTCTGTTTCTATTGTGAACAGAGCAATTTATAGAGGAGTAATAAAAAGTAAGACTAAATACTGAATTTCAGCAGGGTTAAAGGCTGCACTTCGCCTTCAATCAGCTGTAGAAAAAATGGTGCAACCACATATTCAAAATGAATTTTATGAATTGTATGTAGAATACTTGTAGGTGACATGCACTTTGAGGAGGTATTAAATCTAAAAGGTGAGATATTACTAACTTGGATTTTGCTCATAATAGAACAAAACAAATACAATGTTTTTAAAGCCAACTAAGTAATATTCCTATTTAAAAAGATTAGACACCAAAATTAGACTGATTAAATATCACCTGACCAAACCCAATTACTTACTATTTTGCCATTTTGGGAGAGCTGCATATGGAGCTCAGATATGCCATTGCCCAGTCTGATTCTTAGCCAAAAAAAAAAAACAAAAGAAGAAAAAAACTTTTGTTTAGTAAGAAAGAATGATCTTTCTTAGAGATACATTTTAAAATCAAAGTATATCATGTTTTCATACTAATTTTGTGTGAAGACGTAATAGGATTTTAATTTACCACCATGACCTTCACCCCAATCTCCAGTTCACAGTATCTAGGAAGAAAGCCATAGACAGACCAGGATTTGGAATTTTTGGATTGCAAACTTTTTTTTTTCTTTTAAAAAAAAGTGTGCAGTAAGTAACTGTTGAGTTACGAGAGTACAAAAGAATTTCTAAAAATACTCAGTTCTTTTTTGTATAGGAATTGGATTGCCCATAAACAGTAGCATTACTTTCACCATTTCAAAGGCATTTACAGAGAATTCATGTCTTTTGGGTATCATTTGAGGAGATTATTTAAAAGCTAAATAGATGGAATAAACTTTTTGAGAAAAATAGCACTAGGGGAGGCACAGAAGACCAGCTGTTTATCTTTGGTTTTAAAGAGTTGAGGGATCATCCTGAAACTATTAAATCTTAATGTAAACTCTGTAAAGAGGAATAGCTCTCAGGAGGCAATCTGTACTTAAAAAGTGAAATTGTTGGGGAACTGGATAACTGATAGATTTGATTGGGGTTGGTTCTTTTTACTCTCGAGAAAAAGGAAATTAAATATATTTATGTATTGAGTGTGTGTGCACATGCACTTGAAGCGGTGTGTGAAGGAGTGCATGTTACAAATCCAAAATCTTAAATAAATTAGGGGTTCAAAATCCTTCAGCATCTCAATCATATATCTGAAACAACATCTTGCTGAATGAATGGGAGACTCCACTTAGGTGTTATTGGCCATATATGTTGAGGATTGCTTTAAGTTTTTTACACCTATACTGTAGCAGTAGCTGCAGGCTCATGACTGCCTAGTCCTAAAAAAACAGTCGATTACTTCTCATTTACTGGGTAAGTAACGGTTGCTGTAGGATACTCAATAGCATTTTGGATTTAAAGAGGGATTCTCAGTAAAGAAATTTTTAAATTCTTTTCTGAAACCCCCCCCACTCACGCATCTGATGAAGCGGGTCTTTGCCCATGGATGCTTATGCTCCAAAATTGCTGTTAGTCTATAAGGTGCCACAGGACTTCTTGTTGTGTTTGAAGCAGACTAACTCGGCTACCTCTCTGATATGAAATCAATCAGTAAGGGTGTGTCTACAAGTGCACAGTATTTCGAAAAGACAATCCCTCTTTCAAAAGAATGAAGGTAGCATCTACACGTGCCATGCGCACTTTCGATTTGAAATAGAAGGAACACAGCTCAGACATCGAAAGCTGGACCCTGATCCCGTACGGGAAAAGCACTACCCGTCAAAGAAGAATATTTAAAAAAAAAAAAAAAAAAAAAAAGGCATGTGTAGACACTCCACGGCCCACTGTTTCAAAACAGGAGTCCTCCACGATGGCGCCCAGCCCGAGTGCGGAGATGCACTGCCCTGCCAAGCACAGCTCTATGACCCATGTGTCCGGCCACTCTTAAAGCAGCATGGACTCAGAAACCCCATGGCAGGAAGCTGAGAGCAGGCAAGCTGTGAAAGCGTGAGCCCCAAGCAGCACGCCCTCTCAGCTGTCCCCGATGACAGTGACGGGCACATGGCCAGCTCCTGGCAGTCTCCCGAGTCCCAGGTCTCCCCCCCCCACCAGAGCCCCACAGGGCTCCCAGGGGTCTGTTCTGGAAAAAAAGAAAAGGGGCCCTCCTGGACGGACTGTGAACACCAAGACCTCCTGGGCTTCTGGAAAGAAGAGGAGGTCCTCTGGGAGATGGGGGTAAAGAAGAGGAATGCTGCTGCATTCTCCTACCTGGCCCAGGGACTGACCAGCCAAGGCCACCCGGGATGGACCCCGGAGCAAAGGAGAGGAGCTCCGGCAGGACTATGCCCAGGTCTGGGACAAGGCCAGGCACTCCGGGGCAGGCACCTCCACCTGCCCATACGATCGGGAGCTCCACATTATCCTGGAGCCCTAGGACAGCTCCCCACCACAGCAGTTCTGGACAGCTGAGCAGACCAGCCTGAGCTGGAGGAGCTGCAGGAGCCAGGATGGCAGACACCACCCGGGACTGGTCCAGCAAGGAGGACAACCTAGTCATCAAAGTTCCCTTGTGGTCATCCAGCTGGGCCATGGGGAGCCAGGTGTCCCTGAAGATCATCCCCCCCCAGTAAGTGCACAGCGGGGCCAGCACCCTGGTGGGCGGGGTGGGGGGTGGCACCCCTGCCAGCGGATGGGGCACAGGCCTGGAGGCCCAGGGCCAGACACCCTGGCAGCCAGACCGAAACACGCCTTCTGCACCAACCTGCGCCACCCAGATCCGTGGACAGTTCCAGGCACCAGTTGCCCAGTGGGATGCCTCCGGGCAAGCCCACACCTGGGCATGGTTCCATCCAGGAGGGAAGCCCTGTTTACACTTGACACCACAGGGATGTCATGGCCAGGCCCTGGGGGGGCCGGGGATGGCGGGGCTTCGGGGGGTCAGAGTCGGGGGGTGGGGAATGGGGGAGGAGATCTTGCTCAGAGACTGACATCCTGTCCATCACCCCTTCCAGGCGCAGCAAGTGAGGGCCCACGTGGTCCTTGAGCATTGGTGGTCCTCGAGAGCCCCCTGGAGGCGTTGGACAGGGGCCAGGCACCTCCAGCAGCAGCAACACGCTGGGTGCACAGCCAGAGGTCGCAGCGCCATATGGGGGATGACCCCGCCAACCTCCGCCAGGCAGAGCTCATGGAGCGCCACCTCCGGCTGCAGGAGACAGACCTGGCATAGGGGAGGGAGGCCTGGGACTGGCTCATGTTCCGCCTGGACGCTATACATGGGACTTTGCAGGAGCACGTGGGCAATGTGGTCTGGCTCCTGGCCCTCTGCACCCCCCTCCCAGCTGCCCAACCCCCTGAGCCCCCCCCCAAAAGGTCCCCCCCAGGGTCACCTGCCCACCCTACACTCCCCACAGAGTCTTCCACCCCACCCCACACTGATGCCCCCTCTTCCATCCCACCACACCCCTACCTTCTGCTGCTCCCTGCCCCATCCCAACCCCCCTATGGCACCTGCTCCCGCTGGGGAAGGGGATCCTGGGTCTGGCGGAACTCTCTCCCCACAACCCCCTTGCCCGAGTGACCCTCCCGGTTCTGGTCCTCTCCCCATCCTCCTCCAAGTTCAGGCCCCCTGCCCCACAACATACAGGGGTGTGTCTCACCCACCCACATTGTAAATAGTTGGACATATATACCACAGGTTTTTAACGGTTTATTGTTCATAAAGGTACTTATTGTGCACCAATGCCCATGTCCCTTGGTCCCGTGGGGGGGAGGCATGGGTGTGGTGGTGGTGGCAGTGGACGTGGGGGTGGATGTATGGGGGGAGGGTGAAGGTGGGGGGGAATGGGGGGGTGTCAATGCGGCCCTGGGGTGAGACTCACATGAAGGTCCTCCCAGAGGTACTCCGGCATCGCTGAACAGCATTGCATCTTGTATCTTGATTACTGCAAAATCCTTCTTTTTGCCTTGACAAATGCAATCTTGCCTTGTTCGTATCTATATAGAATAGTACAGCAAAAACCTTTTTTGTTGTCTGTCACTTTGTCTTCCCTCTGTTTGCATCGCTTCATTAGCTCCACCTAGTGTACCTGATCTGCTAATTTTTATTTGGTATTGAGGTATTAGCTCCTACTTACAACAGGCCTATGATGCCAGCCTCCTTCACTCATTACGTTTTCAGGCAAGCATTTTTGTACTTTTTCCATTGCTGCTCTGATACTTGGGCGCATCTCCTACTTAACATCCTAAAAGCTATCTTGCCATCCCCCTTCAGATGTCTCAAGTGGTCCTTTGCCAGGCTGCCTAGGAAAAAATGTTAATAATGTTTATGCCAACTGAGACCTCTGTCTTTTATGGTGACCAACATATCGTTTTCTGGTACTCCCCATCTATCTGTATCTAGACATCTGGGCTACGTCTACATGGATAGCCTCTGGGACAAAGCTGAGCTTTTGGCCACAAAACTAGCTGAGCATCTACATGGTTAAAGTGGTCTGTCAAGAGTGTGTCGACAAAACTCAGCTGTTCAGCTGGCAGTGTTATACCTCTCCCCGATCAGGTGTAACACCTTTGTTGGCAGTGTTTTAACTACAGAGTGCCCGTGTAGCCACATCTGTGTCAGAGAGGGCTTCCAGTTCCTCAGGCAGCCCTGTTTGCAAAGCTTTCAGTCAGCCACTCTTGCTCTTTCAAGCTGCTTTTGTGGATTGATGCGATCTGTTGACAGAGGTGCTGCCAAGGTTTCTCTCTTGACAGAGGCTGCCCTTGTAGATACAGCCCTGCTGCCTCATGTCTTTTACTTAGATTATAAGCTCCTTGCAAGAGGGGCCATCTTTGTGTTCTGTTTGTATAGTGCTTAGCACAGAGGGGGGCTGGTCCATGACTAGGGCTTCTAAGTGCTGCAGTAATGTACAAATGATGATAATTGTGGCCTTGAGCTTGATTTGAAATACATTGGGAACTAATGTATGGAATGGAGGAGACATTTGATGTGCTTATGGTATCCTTTGTTGCCAAAGAGAAGTGCCGCTGTTTTCTGTTCTAGGCTGAGTTTTGGAAGTTACACGTGAATATCAGATAGTTATAGTCTAATTTAGAGATGACGGAGTGAATAACTGCGGTCATGTCATTGTGTGGTGGGGTGTGATTGAGTCTTATAGCCAACAAGAGATGATGAAAAGTGTTATTCACAGATGTTGCTATGCAGGAGCTTAGTGGTGACAAGGAAGGTGGGTGGGTGTCTCTTCAACCAAAGGAGACTGAATCGCGGACACAAAATTACAAAATGCTATCTTTTGCCCTACAGCATTACCTCTGTCTTAATCAATTTAAGCTTTAAACAGTTGAATAGACTAGTGTATAGAAATTGTTCCAATTGTTCATTTCTCCTACTTTTCAAAATATATGCATTTTTCCTCGTCTGAATTTGTGTAACTTCAACATCCAGATATTTGACCTTTTTATACTTCTATTAGATTGAAGTGCCCTCTATTACCAGATTTCTGTTTCCCAACTTAATCTTCTCTTTAATCAGCTAAGATTGAGTTTCTGGAGCCTATTTCTATAATACCTGCTTTCCTATACTCTATTGTCATGCCTTTCCTCTGAAGTCTTTCCAGTTTTACAACAGCCTTTGTGCATTGTACACACCAGAACTAGACACAGTGGTCAGCAGCAGCTGCAAAATAACCTGTCTGTTCCTACTTGAAATTCCTGTTTACCAGACAAGGATTAACCCTTTTGGATAGAACATCAGGTTTTGGAGTTTACGCTTAGCTTGATTACTCACCATAACCCTCAAATTGTTTTCAGCCACTACTTCCAGATTGGAATCCTTCACCCTGTAAGGATGGCCTACTGTCTTTGTTCCTGGATATATAACTTTTTACATTTGGCTGTACTGTTTAGTTGTATGCAGCTTTGCAAATGGTCCAAATTGCTGTGTGCCAATGAACTGTCCTCTTCACTGTTTACCACTTCTCCAGTCTTTCTTTTCTTTGTTAGCTTCTAGGTCATTAACAAAAATGTTAAATAGCATGGGGCCTTATTACTTTTTTCAGTCAAATCGATAATCTTACCAATAATAGATATCAAGTTAATTTGAAAGGATCTATTTTACAGAAATCCATTTTGATTCTCATTAATTATATTATCCCCTTAACTCTTTGAGTCCAATATCAGCTATTCCATTATTATTTATTGCTAGTAATAGAACCTACTTAAAAATTCTCAATTTTAAAGTTCCTTTAGCTAAATAGAGCAGTAAACTTATAATGTTATTATTTTCCAAGTATTGATCCACTTTATGTATTAGGTCTTCTCTGGCATCCTACTCCATCCTGTTTTTGAAGAAAGTAAAATTTCTTCATGGCATTGTTCATGATTAAAAATCTTTTCAACACATGAACAATGGTTTAAGAAGATGACACATGGTTTTTATTAAGTCTTTTATTTGTTTACTAGCGGTACACTAGAAAAGTACACTCAGTATTCTTATTTTTTAGAGTATGCTATAATCCCTTCAGTGTTTAAAGCATCAACATAATACATTTGTTTTCTTTTGTGTCATGCTACAAACTGATTTTAAAGGGATACAGCTATTTTCAATATCTTCAGGTGGTTTCTGAGAATGCTTGAGTTTATGCTATAACAATACCTTGGCTTTTTTCCACTTGTCGGTCATTGGAGGCTTCGGTTTGTATTGCAGTTAAGGTGTTAGACTAGGCTAAACTCAGTAAAATGCTAGCATTTGTTCTTTTTTTCCTATCATCAATCTTTCACACTTATATCAAACCCCCTAATGTATCGCCAGATTTCCCAGAGCTACTGGTTAAAATTACCTTTGCTTTTGGTAAGCTACGAACCTTCAAACCTCAGTGTTTTCAGCTGCCCCCTGCGGATTCTGTGAAGCATCTTTCTGGCACATTTCTCACTGCCAGTTTCTTGTTTTATGTTCTAGAGCAACAAACGCTGTAGATCTGTAACCTGTTAAGAGCCAGATTACTATTATACTTGTTTTTCTTTGTTAAATGAATTGTGCAACAGAATGTACATCAGAAGACTAAATCATAGCTTTTATTAGTATGTGCAAGGAATGAAAGTTTTGAAGGCACTGTTTTCTCTGGAAATCTTCAGCTCACATATGATCTAACAGTTGTACAAAAGAAGAAAAGTATGAATTGTGCTCTGGTATAACAAGCCAAATTGTTGCATAATTACAATTTGAGTTCATTTCTGACAGCTTTTTTTAAATTGGCAAATTTACATGATATGTTAGAATGAGAAATAACGTCAAACGCACAAGTCATGTATAAGTATAGATAGCAATGTGTTATATGAAGTAACTTAGGTTGTTAGAATACCATCATTAAATTTACATACTGTAAAATATTATTATTGGGGAGGTAAGCTGGAATAACAGGCTAAAGGTTTCTTTTCTCTTTTAGTTATTCTTTTTGCTATGTTATTGAATTTGATGCTTGCAAACTTCACCTGCCCTACTCTTACCTTCCAATTCATGAGAAACAGACCATCCGTTCTTGGCCATCCTTGGTTGTGAGTAAATATGCACACACACACACACCCACTCACCCAGAGGATGGAGGGTTTTTTTTCCCACAGTTCTCTGTCATTTTGAGAAGCTCTTTTCCACATCAACTCACCTTTCTGTGACAGTTCTGCACTCAGGCCAGTGTTGAGAGAGAATTTGTGTAGTGTGAGATGACAAGTTCCTTTCTTGAAAGTCAGGCTCTTTTCTTAAATGCTTACAGGGCCACATCATCCTTGTAATAGATATATGGTCCATGTATCTGCATATCTGAGAAAAGATATTTTTTGATTCTGAGCCTTCACTGATCTGGAATGCAGTTATTAATGCTGTTCCCAAAGTTGGATTTCTATCCTAGTCAAACTATCAACTGGGCCCATTGTGATGATACAGTATTAATAGCTCTAATATGAGAATTAGAATTTTTACCCTTAAAAATTTAAAACTACCTTACTCTTTCTGAAAACTGTGGTAATACTTCAGTGAGTTCTCTATCCTTGCAATATATATAGTATGTTATGATGAGAACAACAAACCCTGAAAAGCAAATTTTGGGCAATAATTAAAATATTAACTAAATGGTGTTTTCTGTAGAAACTTGCCTTTTCAATATAAAGACACATCCTAGTTATCCAAGCTTGATATTTACCCCACTGCCAAATTTCATATAGAGAATTTGTCAGCTTCTATTTCTGAAATGCGAAAGTGAATGAGATTTTGTAAATTATTTATTTTCAATAAAATGGTCTGTGGTTGTAATTTCTAATGTTTTAAAAACTAATGATGCAGTTTATTTTAGTAAATGTACTGATTTTAGTCCTTTTTCTAATCAATAAAATATTTAGCTTAAAATATGCATTCCTATTTACTACATATTGCTTGCCAAGAATAACTACTTCACCAATTCCAGCAAAATTCGAATAAAAATGAGTGAATGTCTTTATTTCTGTTGTCAAAGTTTGAATTAATTAGTTTAATGTTATCACCCTTCCCCTGTACCCGCAACACAGACATCGCAGTGGAGGTGGAAGTATGGTAGAAGTAAGTTAATTCATCAAAAATTTTGCAGGATATTTTTTATTTTTGTAACTTTGTTGTTAATGAATACCCATCATTCAACACTGAGCTTTCAAATATTAAACAGCTAGGAAAATAATGTATCAAACATCTAAAGTTTTAGAGAATTCTTCCAAATCTCTCTTCAGAAAGTTCAGTTTGGAATTTTTGTTGTTCCTGAAAAGGAAAACTACTTTAAAAAGTGCTTTAGAGTTTTTTTGTTTTTTTTTCCTCCAACTAGAGAAAAATTATCAACATTCAAAACAAAAGATCTTCATTAAAATAGTGATATTGTAGATCCAATATGCATTTCTACATGTATGTTTGTGTGTGTGTTTTTAATTGTTGTACATACATCTTCATATTAAAATGTATTTTTATTGTTATGCATGATTTATAGGTTTTTTTCAATATTTATAATGGTATAAATTTCAGGATAGCAGTATTTTAAAAAAAAAAAAAAACACAAAAAAAAACTTCTGCGTTTTATTGCAGTGGGTACGCCTTATTACATGTCTCCAGAGAGAATACACGAAAATGGATACAACTTCAAATCTGACATCTGGTCTTTAGGTTGTCTGCTATATGAGGTAACACTGATAAGTCCAATAAGCTTAATACATTGATTTTATTTGTGCTTTATTAGATATCAGTTAGTCTTCTAGCATTCATCTATATATTTTTCTACTTAGCAAGTTATGCTGTTTAGTGAGAAGCTGCTTTTAAGTCACCAAAAGGTATAAATGTTGTTTATATTTAGCAAAATGAGCTTTTACAGTAATTTGAAAATGTTGATTGGTCTGATCAAGAGTTGAATGTTCGAGAACATTCTAAAAAGACATTACTAACAGTGTTCAAGAATGAAAAGCATTTTTTTCCTAATTTTTCTATTAATGTTTTAATTGGTTTTAACTAAATACAACAATGGAAACTATATATGCATTAACCATATTTAATACAACAGATTAAGAGTATTTGGTTAATTAAAACTATTTAAATAAAATTTAAACTAAAATTTCATTTGTTTGTGTTTATCTAAAGTCTGACAAAAACAAAGAAAAGCAGACTACAATCCATATCTGTGTCACTTATTGGTATAATTTTTTGAGTATAGCTTTTGAAGTATGAATTAAAAATTGACTTATCTTCAGTATACTTTGATAGTTTTTACTAAACTTCAGTACGTTTATCAGCACCTGCAGAACAGACATAAGTTAGGTTAAGTGTTGAGGCCTGTGTATGATATGAGGCAATGAAAATCTTCCTACAAAATTAACAAGTTTTGCCTTTAAAAAGGCATTCAAAATTGGCTGCAAAATTAACTACATAATAGATGATGCTTTTTGGCTGGTCCTTTTTGGTGTATCATTGACATATTAACTACATCCTCATTCTTACAATATGTCTTTTTTACATACTTACAGGATATAAATATACATAATGTTTTGAACACGTACCTTTCCCGCTATAACATACAATAATACTGCCCCTTTGCAGTCCAAACTCACCCTCTTCTTGGAGTTCAAATGTATTGATAAAGAAAAGAAAAAACGTTCAGCTGAGTACTTTTGTCTGGGCATACTTTCATGTAGGGTTTCTGCCTTTGGATTTCGTAGCCCACACTTAAATTCCCTCTCTTTATATCCAGGTGAGGTAAAAGCCGCCACCTCCTTTGAAGGTTTGTCTGCATTTCTGTTAAAAACCCTTTGGATGACCTGTGCCAGCTACTCAGGCTTGCAGGGCTTAGGGTGAGAGGCTGTTTATTTGCAGAACTGATGTTCGAGCTCATGGACCCAGAGTTCAGTCTGCTGCCCCACCTGGAACGTCTATGCTGAAATTAAACAGTCTCTCTTGAGTCAGCTCACACCTGCCTGTAATGTAGACATACCATGATTCAGCAGAACTCATATAACAATTTACATTATCAGCACCTCCTAATAAGGTCGGTTGTTTGACTGCACTATACCAGTCTATTTTTGTACACACATTAGGGCATATTCTCTTTGGTTTTTTTTATATTAAGGATTATCCACACACACACACACACAAAAGTTAAAACAGTTCCATAACTGTGACTATCTTTATATAGCAAATTATATTTTTGACCCAAAAGTTGTTACTGTCAGTGACAGGGATATTCACCATAGTCAGTGATACATCTGGGAGGATATGTTTGCAGGATTGGCCCTGTTTGGGACCGGAGTTCCATCCTGGAAAATGATGGGATTCACATAAGAACAAACCTTAATCTCATTCTCAGGATGAGAGCCTTGAGGAGAGCGTCTTGATTTTGAAGTTCTTAATTGTGGCAGCAGCAGTTAAACATGAGAATAAATTTACATGGATTCAATATAGGAAACATTCAGTAAGCAGTTCCTGCATAAAATATTGCATATGCTTTAAAGTTAGTTGATTTAAAAAAAAATCTAAAATTATCAGATAGGAAGAAATGTTACTTGCAGTTCACAAGAATTATTTTATGAGCTTTAAAATTTTGGTATTGTGTACAATATATTAATGTAATGTATAAATTAAGATTATTTCCTTTTTATTCAGGCTACTTTGAAGTGATTACTTTGAAATAATTTAAAAGAACTTAGAACAGATGCAGGACATATCTTATAGAAATAGCACCTCTGTTGCCATCTTTTATGACCAAATAAATACCTCGTTGAATAATTTTTCCTCAGACAATTTTTAGAATTTCCACATGGCAATAAATTATTTTCAGTGACCTAGAAAAGTTTCACCAGGATGATATTTAAATATAACATTTAGCAAACAGAATAGTGGTTATATTTCCTATATTAAAATGTATCCTATAGTTGCACTGTGTTTAAAAATCTTCAAAATATATTTCTAATTATTATGCTTTTGAGGCTTTATTTACTTTATAATTAATTCTGCCAAATGATAGTTACTACTTTTTTGGCTGGTCCTTTTTGGTGTATCATTGACATATTAGGCATAGTAAACTTGTGTTTGAACATGTAAATTATTCTTGTCCCTTGTTTTTCAGGTAGGGAGAGGTTTTGAGGTTCTTTCAAGTTATGAACTAAATTGACTTTCTCACACATTTGAATATCAGTGCAGTTTTCCCTGTAAACGGATTTTCCCAAATCAAATCCATTCAGTTGTTGATTACACAATATAAAAGAGGAGACTCCAAAACCTAAAATGAGTTTAATGACTGTTGCATGCTACCTTTTCAGTTCTGCAGTTTTCTTTCTTTTATAAGTGGTGGCGACCCACTTTTAGGGTTGTGCATGTGCTAATTAAATCACTCATCAAAATAAAACCAAAACCTAAATGTCATTCCGTCTGCCTTTCTGCTACATGTTCTGTGTATCATTTGCATTTTAAAGTGTTTATTGTATGAGTTTCACAGTTAATGCTAATACATTTTTCTGAAAATTTTCTAGTTTAGTTGGGAAATTCTGGCGTGCTCAAGACCTCCCAATAAATGTATAAGTGACATTCTATTAAACTTCCTCTCAGTTATGTTTTAATTTGATTTAATATTTAAATTACAGGAAATTAGTCAGCTTATAGTTAATATTACATTCATTACTTGGTATCCTATCTAACTAAAAGATTTACTATTTAATAATAAATATTAACACTGCATGGCTTCTAAAGTTTTTCAAAGCATGTTTTACACTCTGAAAATTAGACTTTCAAATATTCCTGAAACCTCAAAACCACTACCTCTGCAGTTTTAATTGATATGCAACAAAGTAGATTTTACTAATTAAAATCAAGATGCTATGCTTTTGCTACATGGACCTTTACATGGAAAAGTAGGTTTTACATATTTCCTTTTATTGTTCAGCGTAGCAGTTGCATCCTTGCAGGGTTGTAGGTTGGTGGCTTACAGTTCAAAAAAAAAAGAGAGCTGCCACCAGCCCCGAAGACAGACAGTGGGCTTTCGTCCCTCAGCCACCCCCAGAATACTAATCAGGAAAGTTAGACCCTGGAGGTCAGGGAGCAAGTCAATCATTCTAGCGATCGTCTCAGTGTGGAGGATCAAATTAGCCTGAAAAATTCAGCTGCTGGGAGGAGAGGGTGAGCAGCTGTCAGGGGCAGCAGCGAGATGCACTAATGAACCAGATGAATAGTGCAAAAGCTTGAAAATAAAAACAGGACAGTTGACATTTTTCATCTGTCAAAGCAGGAGATGCATGAAAATATAGTATTCCTGTTTTAACTCCTTAGGGGACATTCAGATTTCTTTTAACACTGGAGCATTCAAACAAAAGTACTTTTTAATGAACACCTAGTGTATGAAAATGAGAATCTGTGCATTTGTTTAGAACTTCTGCATCTGTATGGACTTTGCAGTTGATTTTGTTATTTAAGACTGCATTTTTAATATTATTTTAAAGATAAAATATACTGTCCTGTAAATCCAGGAATTACCATACCATCTTTAGAATTATTTTTCTAACATGTGCCTTGCAAGTGTTAAAATATAGTATTTCAAGATAATATGACATTAATATACAAAACTGGGTTGGGTTCTATATCAAATACAAAGAAAATACATCAAATTAACATTTTCTAATTTTTATTTCCATATTTATTCCCTGTAATATCAGCTATCAACGGTACATAGGCCATGAAAGAGTTAAATTTATATCTGTAGGACCATGAGACAGATGAGAGCCATTTTCAGCTTGTTCTGTCCCTGCTGAAGCTCACTGAGTAGCACAGCATGGACTAGCGTGTTTCACACACACTCTGCATGTCTGGGGAATGTACACATTGTCCTTCCAAAATCAAACTTATTAGCACATGTAGAAAAGGGTGACTGACTTTGGGGCAGCATTGCGCTCAGAGCAGCATTCGTACTGCCACGGTTCAAAGAGTTAGAAGGATCTGAATGGAATGCAAAGACTTTAAATGAAATTTTAAGTTAGTAATTTGGCTAACCACAGTGTTTGCACTTTAAATGTCAAGTTATAGTACTGTCTTAAAGCAAACATTATGTTCACTAATGCCATGTTTAAGTTGCTTGTTTCTTTAACAGTGTTCTCTCCAAAAGATGCTTGTTGGTAATACATGAAAATTGCACTTAGGCCTGCAGGTTGTAGTTTTCTTTACATTTTATGAGCTATTGCTTCAGATATATTTCTAATACTTTGCCAACTGCTTTCTGAATGGAATATGTCATTTCACGTAGAATTTAAACTATATTTTCTCAGATTTCTGTTTTTTTCAGTGTTATATATGAAATAACATTCTGGGTCATTTTCTTAATTTTAATAAGATATCTACCATTCCAAAACTACTGCTGCTGTCCAGTATTTTAAAAATAAATTGTTATTTTAAACCATATAATGTTTCCAATTAAGTGGGGTATGTAATTGTTCTCAACAGGTCTTGTGAAATAAATGTTATTGTTTTATTTTGTCTTTTGTGTTGGGGGCATAGGAGACCTTATATTCTAATAGCATGAACTATGGCTAACTCAATTTTACTTACACTGGGGTATGGAGCATAACCAGTTATTACATTATAATTACTATTATGATTAGTATTGCACCATAAATCTGTCCATGCATTAGGTAAGCTCACTGTATGTTAAAACAGTTCTAGAACTGTTTCATTAGTGCTGTAAACAGAGCAATCAGTCAGAAATTGGTATAAAACTGTACTATTAAAATAAATTTTCCAGCAAAATGTTCCTTTTTAAAAAAATCAGCGTATGTTTAGCTATGTATTTTTCTTAAATAGATGGCTGCACTGCAGAGTCCCTTTTATGGTGACAAAATGAACTTGTACTCCCTGTGTAAGAAGATAGAACAGTGCGACTATCCACCTCTTCCTTCAGATCACTATTCAGAAGAAGTGAGTAATTTTCCTTTCCGTGAGCCAGCTCTTCAGTTTTGTGTAAACTGGCACAATTAACTCAATGGCAAAAATTCTAATTAACTCAATGGCAAAAACTCGTTTATCCCACATAAGGATCTGTCCCATGTATTTACCTGTGTTGTTGGACATGACTTAATATTAACATCACTGGTGAAATTTCTGGTATCCTTTTAAAAAATATTAGGGTTTAATGGTTCAAGGAGCACATTGTTTTCTCCTTAATTTCTTTAACCTGTTAATACAGAAATGAGTGAGAGTTTACATGGTAAATTTTAAAAATAACAAATATGATCAATACAGTTGACTTTTCCAGAATATACAATACGTGCAGCATGTTGTAAGAGAGTTGAACCTCGCTAGTTCATCACTCTCGGGACCTGACCAGTGCCAAACAAGAGAATTTGCCCAACCATAGGAAGTCAGTATTGGCTAGCAGCTTTACCACCATTTCCACTGCTTACCGGGCTCTTCAAAGACATTTGGGGGAAATTACAGCTAAATTAACAGCACAGAACACTGATAGCCAGGACTGGTGGCTATAAACAAACTTTGAGGCCCTCGGAAACTTGTCCACACCCATGATAAGTGATCATTTGTGTGACTCAAACCATGCTGGGCTGTGGATGTTGCTGGATGAGAGTGTGCTGGACTAAAGTGATTCAACCTATATTGATATTATGTGCACAGTAACTTGGTGAATTTCCCTTTCTTTGGAGATTTAGATAAAATAAATGTGGATTAGTTTCCTAGTAAAAATAAGTTTTGTTCCCCACTTGACTTGCACATTTTGCCACAGAGTTGGCACTCTTCAAATGGGAGGGGCCAGTGTCTGCAGTAATGGGATTTTCAAGTTAGGGTTGGAGAAGTATAGTAAGGTTATACTCCATGATGCCTAGCTCGGGCCAGTGCTAATAGTTTTTCACTAGCATCCGGGCACCAGATTTTTTGTTTTCAATAGGCAGTGCAATGAAGGGAAAGCAAAAGGAGAAGGCAAAATAAACGCAAATATTTTTAAACCATCAAGAAGTGATATGAGAAAAATATAAATGCATATTTGTTAATGTACTGAAATGCCAATATTGAAATACATTCCCACTTTGAAACAAATGGGGCAAACTGATAAAAGCTGCAAACCAGAGACTACATATTAGCAACTAATTCTAATTTAATTCAGTCTCCATGAATTAAAGATTACGTTGAAAATTTGTATAAGCACTACATGTGAATTTTTTAAAGCTTTGTGCTACTTTGCTTAAGGAATAGAATTTGCAATTCTGCACTTTGAATCTATTGTTTTCAAAGACAGGAGCTATTAATAAAAGATTGCTGTCCAGTTTCTTTTTGTTTTATCATATTTATGTGGACAATTTCTTTTTCCTCTGTGAATAAAATTAAACTTAAAAAGGATAATTAGAATGCCTTTATGAAGTATGTAATGGTGATCTATCCTTTATGTGGTTTATGCAGTATATCTGTGGCTTTCCAATTAATTGTTTTACATTGGCCATTTTTAATTATTATTTCTGTAGGATACAAATATGGCAGTTCATATAACCAACTTCAGAACTGGAGGTCTAGAAATACTGTGGGGTGTGAACAGTATTGCAAAATGATAGCAAAAATGTCAGGGGCCGTTCTTTGTTGTGTCATTCATGCTGTCTTCTTTTTTCCATGAAGCGCATGAATATTTCACATATCGGCATCCTCATCCTCTATTCTTCTTGACTAATTTTCAGACTGTCTGAATTTGCATTTCACATGGTAGCTGATTAGGAGATTCCAAGTGCAGCAGTGAAGCCTCAGCAGGCGGTTACCATGGTGACCTTCAGCAGGATTTTAATGATGATACCACTAGTGGTTCGTTGAAGTCGGCCTGCCTGCAGGGCTACTTCACTGCAGCTAAGTGTGAAGTTGGATATGCGGATTCTCAGCCAAGGGGCAAATATCAAAGTCTGGCCCGTATAGAAGATCTTAAAGTGGGAAAGGGAAATAGAGTCCACCTTTTACTTACTCTGTATAGTTTCCAGTTTTGAAAAGGGATACAAAGCAAAACAGGTTATATTTTTCTCATTACAAAATAGATGTACTCACAGACAATGGATAAATCCTAATCATTTGGCATACTAGTGTTTTGTAACAAAAGAGCAAGAGCTATGATGCCTTTATAAATATAACAAACAACTTAATAAAAGGTGTGAAATATATATATAATATAAAATAATAAGAGTGTAATAATGTTACTTTGATCTGTTGTGACATTTGTTAATGTACTGAAATGCCAGTATTGAAGTACTTTCCCACTTTGAAACAAATAGGGCAAAGTGATAAAAACTGCAAACCAGAGACTAGATTTTAGCAACTAATTCTAATTTAATTCAGTCTCCATAAATTAAAGATTATGTTGAAAATTTGTATAAACACTGCATCTCACTTACTGTAGAAAACCTTCTGAAAAATTGGTATGTTTACCATTAAGGAGAAAAATAACATTTTTCTCCTTAAAAATGCAGCTTTTATGGAAAATGAAAAAACTGTGCAGACATTGAATGGCTAAAAACAAACATACAAACAAAAAAAAACCAACCAGACTAAGTGCTGTATGACAGATTACAGTATTGTCCTTTTCTTCTGCACTAGAAAGTTCAGACCTTTATCCAGGTTGGAAGCTGATTCAGTTGAGCAGTAAAGTTTAGAAAGTACTGAACTCCTGAAGCCCACTTGAATACCTGATGTTCTTTAAGAATTAATTTAATAAGACAGTAATACTCTATGTCCCCAGTCTGTGCATAGTCTCAAATAGGAGTATAAAAACTCTAATTATAAAATGTGAGAAATGTTAAAATACACTTCCTGTATATTAAGTGTAATTAGTTCTGAAATAAAAGTGGTATTTAATGTTGAAGTAACTTAGCATAGGGTTGATTTTTATTTCAATGAACATCTGTATTATGAGAGTACAAATTGATAGAAAGTTATCCAAAGATACACATTCTGATTTTCACTTTTATGTTCTTGTAGCTATTAAGTGCTGATTAATAAAGTTGTAGTAGAAGTTGTGACATATTTCCCTACCAGTAGACTCACAAACCAAGATTTTCAAGCAGCTAGTAAATTTGGATTTTAAAATTTTTGGGTCCCCAGCTTTTGAGATACTTTGAAAATGTCTGATTTTTTTTTCCTGACAGAATGTGCAGTTTTGAAAATGGGATGACCAGAATCACAAGTTATGGCCACAGAATTTAGCACATTACTTTGTGTGATAGGGAGTGGCAAAAAACTTCTATATCCTGATTTTAGGCCACTTTATGATTTCTCAAAAATACTTGACCAGTAATCCTAACTGATGGGGATTCCGTACATTCTTCAGTGATGGCCAAGCAGCATTTAAGATGAATAAAAAGCTCAGCAGACCCAGAGTTGCAATATTCTTTGCTAGTTTTCCTTCCTGCACTGAGGGATTGGGCAGTAAAAATTTTCCTGCTCTGAACAGAAAGTTTTTTTCCCTCTTATTTAAAACTGGAGTCTTTATCGAAATTTCAGCTATTTAGTGCAAAGGTCTTCCCTGTCATAGTCTTTAGACTTTTTTCTGACTTGAGGTACACTTACTTATTTGGTGCCTGACAAACCTGTGGAAGCTAAAGAAAATATGTCCTACTGCTCCTTGAGAGGCTAACCTCCAGGCTAAAGGCAGGCACAGAGGAGCCTAAGCAGCACAATCAGCCAAAGAAGGATGCAGCATGGAGATGCAACAAGAGGTCCCCTCCTGTTCAGTCACATCAATAATCTGCAGAGCCTGATAAGACAACATTGTTATCTCTTCTCAATAGTCTGTAGATATTAGAATCCTAAGGTCCATTCCCTAGGTTTTGTCAATCTCTGCTGTTCATCCATAGTTTTATGAGAACCAGATGGCTTGTCAGAGGTTTCTTTAATTATAGAAATGGATAATTCTGGTAGAAGAAGCCAGAATTTTTTATCAGGAAATATAGTGACAACTCTTCCTCTGTTTCTTTATTAGAAGATGGGTGTAACAATCCTTATGTTCCTTTGCTGACAAAATTTTTCATGGGGTTAAGGCATTTTTCCTGGTCAAGATGAGAATAAATAAATATTATACTTTTTCCATGTGGTTTATTAGTCAGGGACAAACCAATAATCAGAGAGTGCCACCAGCATAATGTTGGGCACTTAGCATGAAATCTGGTGACTCCAAAGTCCCAATTTATTTAATCTACAGATGAACCCTGCTAGACACGGCTCAACTCTGAGCTTTTTTGGCCAAGGACAGGTTCTTACGCATTCTTCATCTGACAGAAAACATGTGTCAGATCTTGCAGTTTTGAGCAAGAATCCAGCTATAGATCCAGACTCTTAACCCAAAGAAGTATTTTTGTTGTGTCCATAGCATGGCTTCATATATTGCAGTCTCTGTGCCCACAATTTATCACAAGGCACCTGGACTCATGCCCTATATTGAAAGGAAAGATAATTCCTACATGTGCTGACTTGCAGGTGGCCCAGGGCTACCAGCACATTTCTGAAGGTTCAGAACCCCCCAAACCTAATTGTGGTAGCCACAAGTGCATATTGGCTAGGATGTGGGGGTGGGGGGTGTGTACAAAGAGCTTTGCACAAAAGGAAAATGGTTTCTTCAGAAAGCCTCTGTGCAAGCATTTCCTAGAAATGAGGCAATTTTTTTTTGGTATACTGAAAAGTTCCAGAGATATGAAATTGCAAAATGTGGACAATCAGGACGCCCTATTCACATACATTTGAGAATACTTAAAAACAACTGAGGGTAAAAGGATGACTATGGCCAAACACAAGGCTGATCAGTGATGACATTTTGCCTATTGGTCCACCTTATGAGTGAATCTCTATGTGTGCTTATGAGGCAGTGTACTATTACATAATATGTTGTGTGTTAACAATGGTAATTTCACAGGAAAATGTCATTATAATTCTACCAGGATTCAGGGGTTGAAATATGCACTTTCACCTAAATAAATAGATGTTCAGCTTGCTTAACAAACTAATAAAAATATCAGTCACATGAAGTTTGAATGTTCCAGGTTCCAGAACTCAGAAAATGTGACAATTAAATGAAATATTGTAAAGCTGGTGCATGGATTTTTGACTCCTGTGCTTTTAGTTAATATTATTTAATATCTGTGTTATTTTTTAAAATAAAATAATGGCCAGTGCATTTACTGTGCCACTGCTGTATGAAAGCATATTTGGATATGGAGTTTATCATGCCTTGGAGTAATTGTGGTGCAGAAGCCACTGTTCATGGGTGCCTGGCATAGGTTCCTGAAGGCTGCATTTGGTGCACTAATCACAACCACAGTTTTACAGTAATTGTAACGGCATGTATTTATATGTAAGTACTTTTGATGCTGAAGATGCCTTGTGGAGGATTTGATAAAATATCAAGGGGAACCACAGGTTCTGACTATGGAAAGGAGATCCAAGAGGGTTAGACTCAGTGATTAGGAGAAAAGTTTAGGAGGAATTTTGTATATGGTGACTGCTAGTCAAGACGAATATTCTAATAAGCAACCTCTGGGAAAGCATGTTCCAGAGTGCATTGTACCTTGGAGAATATGCAAAATTTGAAATAGATGACAAATTTCCTCCATCTGAAAGGTCACTAGGCTGACTGGATGCCTTCTAATACCACCTGAAAGTAATTGGGATAGGGAGAAGAATCCTAACTATTTCTCACCTTCCAAATAGCAACAGGGAATAACTAGAAGTTCCAGTAGCCCTTCTCTTATGCCCCAGACCATCTGTTTCTAGATTTGTGGACTTTGAGGACCTCAGTGTATTCTGGGACTTGTCATGAGCCTAAGGTATAGTCTAATTATACAGAAGTGTGTTCCTGGATAGAGGCATGCTTATATATTTGTCTGTATGGAAGTTATGCACTTGATACGAAAAAAAAAAAAAGGCAGCCTAATTTAAAGGCCTTTGAAGTAGTGTTCATTTTCATGACAAATTATCTGTATAGATGTACAAATAATAAGCACTTCTTTAGCAGCTTAAAGACTAATACATTTATTAGATAATGAGCTTTTGTGGGTAAAACCCACTTCTGCAGATAAAGATTTTAGATCTTGTCATTGTGATTCAGTTTCAGCATTCTAAAATATAAGGCCTTAAATAACTCATGTCACATTATTGAATTCCTATAGTTCAAAATAGAACTACTCACATGTGTAAAGTTAATTTTGTGTGCACAGGATAAGGGCCTTCATCTGCTACCCACTTTCCCTAAATACAGGACAATGTTGTAAAAGTAAAATGATTGCCTGATGTATATAGCAAATCTGAATGCAGTACTACCACACTTCCACAATTTCAGATGGTCTTACAGAATACGAGCACTTGAGAAAGCATTACGAACACTTGTCAACTGGTAATGTTTATTGGCTTTCTTATACATTGTTTTCTTTTTCTAGTTGCGACAATTAGTTAACATATGCATCAACCCGGATCCAGAGAGACGACCGGACATAGCCTATGTCTATGATGTAGCAAAACGTATGCATGCACACACTGCAAGCAGCTAAATAGACAAAAGATCATGAAGAAAAGAACCAGAAATTTTCAAGTATTTTTGTGCAAATCCTCCTACCCCTTTTTTGTTTGTGTTTCAGAACTGACTGACTGTGCTTTGAATTATGAACCAGTTTACATACAAGATTCATGAGATTTTTTTAATCAATTTATAGTTTAAAATTATAGGTTTAAATGGCAAATATGAAACAGATTTAAAATGTAAAGTATCATATGGAAAAGAGTGGTTCCTGACAGCTTTAAAATACTGATTTCAAATATATTTTCCCGTTAATAACAAAAATTCATTCAGTTGGCAGTTCGATTCTAAAACATCATAGCACTGCAGTTTTTCACCCTATTAATATTAAGCTTATTACCTTGAAACAAAAAGTCAGAATTTTTCTCAATTATTACTTATGGAAGTCATGAGACAACACAGTTAATCAATTCATTTTAATTTTGTTCTATAAGGAAATTAATTATAAGAGAAATATTGTATATTATTATTATTAAATATAGTGTACAGTTTTGCTTCTCAAGATAAATGAAGATGGAAACCATCTGATGAGCTGTTTTTCTGAAATGCAGCTGCTAAATGTGAAAACTTTAATTTTTTTTTTTAAATCGTCATACACTGAAAAAATCTCTGTATCCTGTCCCTTTTCCTTGTATGTAGTAGCTTCAAAGAACACAGAAAATTGGCTTTAAAAGTTTGGGATGACCATCGTAAACCCCATGCATGCAATTTGATTGTATGGATTGACCTACCTATGCAACACACTGTTGACTTCTGAGAGTCTTGGCACTGTCAGATCCTCAAACCCTTGCAGTTTCCTGTTGTGGTTAAATGTGGTTCATTTGCACATGACTCTTTGAACAGGCCTGTTTGAAGGATGAGGGTCCTCAGTTACAACTTGCTAGGGGTTTCTGTTTGTGGCGGTGTTTGTAGATTGTAAATCCTTTGGATGACCTCACACTGCTATACTTTGAATCCCTTTTGAAATACTTTTTAAATCCAAAGCTTATGGCAAAAAAATACAGTTGTGCACAGTAATACAATCATATGATTCATAAAATATCTGGTTTTATTTTATCTACACTATATTTTATTTTATCTACCTTAAAGACATGGTTTTATATATTGTAGAAGTTACTTTAGTGTCTATATTTAACAAAAAAAATCAGTGCTGTTTTATTTTGTGTGGTCAGTGTATTTGTTGATTATACTTTAAAATGGTATAATTTCACTAATATTTTATCTAGGTTCAAAAGTTCAGAATACATCGGTTAAACTTTATATTGATCACTGTATCTGCATGAATAATTTATTTTATTGGAAAGTGAAAGTAAATACATACAAAATGTTATACCTATAAATCTTCATGAAAATTGAAGTCTAATTTCTCATGAGTATATTTTTAAACAAACTCATAAAGCTGTCAAAGTGGTTCACTGCTGCAAGGTTGACAATGAGATTTTTATGGATGCCAGCTTTATTGTTGAGATGTAGTTAGTTTAAATCTTTTTTGACAAAAAAAAAATAGTCAGGAAAAATAAAATTTGAGAATTTACATGTAAATATTTGGTTTTCCATACATTAAGTTCACTGTGCATTCAACATTTATATCTACTGCTTTTTCATATTTCCTTTATTAAACAAGTTTGCGTAGATGGTATGATGAACACAGTGCAACAATTATTTTGTTCTTTGATAAGACACTTTTTTTTTATTTGACATAATTCATAAACAATAAGAACATGGCTATGGCTTTATAGACAAGTTTCAATACATGAAGTTTTTATATTTTGAGAAACATCCTAGAGAGAACTATTGGTGTTAAAAAATACAGTATTTTTAATGCATCTGGGGCAGATCCTCAGGTGCTTGAAGCTGGTTCATTGATATAAATCAGAGAAGAATCTGGGCTGTGACTTAGTGTCAAAGATGCTTTCGTACAATGCATCCTTGCTTGTTCATCTAACTGGTGTGCATGTGGGTGTGTGTGGAGAACATAATCTTTTGCAGCTGCATTGCGACTACTCAAATAAGAGAAATTATTCCTCTGTAAATGTCAGGATTGGACCCACATCTAGCCTGTTTGTGTCAGGCAGCTTTTACATTGAGCTTCATTGAATATTTACTAATTCTTGGTGACTGTTTCATATGATTTGAAAATAAATTAAATAGTTTTGGCTAAAATGAAGCAGGGCAGTATTTGCTTGACCAGCGGCAATATCTGTTAATATGCAAAATTATTCACACCATTCTTATTCTGTTTCTGTTACTTAACTTTTAATAGGATGAAGTTATTTCTATAAAATTATCTATTTATTTTAACCCCTATTTAGGTCAAATATTTCTGGAAAGATCTATAGTAAGAAAATTATGAAAATAGTTGAGTTAGCAAATACATCTAGAATATTAAGTCTTTTTGGTTTTGTTTTGTAAATTGATTTACCTTACATTGAGTAAAATAAATGTTTACTTCTCATTTTAAAAGCATTAAAATGAATGGTATAGGAATGATTCAGTTAATTCTTAGGTGGTGTAAACAGTTACCCACTGAAGATGAAGATGCTTGGCAGCCTTAAAGTTTACAAAGGGTAGATGAAGTTTACCCTGCTTAAGGGCCAGGTTCTGCAACTTCCTCGCATGAAGTAGTACATAATATGAGTACACAGAATTGCTAATGTAAGTAAAGACTGCAGAATCTTTCCCTGAATAAAATGCCTATGAGAACTGTAGTATAATTTTTTTCAACTGTTCCTTGAATGTCATACCATTTAAATAATTTATATTACAAAACACCATTTTAGTTGCCACATACTTTAGGTGTTGTTAACATTTACCATGATATTTATTTTACTGATTTCATTAAATGCTTTTATTTTTAGAATGAATGTGGTACATTATAACCAAAACTGTGTAACTATTCTCTGCCTTATATTTCAATAGTACTGTAATATTTTTGTCTTCCTTTGTGAAATACAGTATTTTGTTGTGCTTTGAACGCCCTTGCTGAAAAGTCTGCTCTTGGTCTTAAACTGCTTTGCTGTATAATATCCTAGTATAAATAAAACATACAAAATAAAATGTAATGTAAAAATCATAGCACTTAGTTTCCAGAATCTTTCCTGTTACAGAGAACATCTAGTTACAGACACATCTTGTGAATAATACACTACTGCTAGTAGGTAATTAAAATCAGTGATCAGATCGTGCAAGAAAAAGTTCTAAAATCTTGATAACATATCAAAAGTGCAGAAAATATTAAGAGCAGACATTCGTGATTGCACAACTGTAATACTTCAAGGTGATACTTTTCAAAGAGTGTTTTTAAATTAAAATGAGGACGTTTCTGAAAACATAAAAATAAGAACATCCATGGTAAAAAGGCACTAGAGTCCCAATCCTACAACCTATTACGTGAAGCTTCTGCCTTCTTGGGGTGCCACTGATTTCAGTGGGCTATAGGGGGACACACACACAGGTTGAACAAATAACAATTGTACCATGTAGGCAAATGACTTCTGTGTTTGTTCAACATACCAGTTAGACTTTTTGTATTTCATAGTTCTTATTGCAAGCTAGTGCTTTATTTATTTTCAGTGCATTTTGATTGAGATATTAATAAGATTGATAGTCTGTTCATTGTTTCTTTTTAACGGATAGGAATTTTACAAAGTATGGCAAATTTAAAGAAAAAGTGTCTGGGAAGGCTTGTTTCAATATTGAACATCATAAAGATAGCCCTAGAGCAGTATTTCTCAACTTGGGGTACAAGTACTCCTGGGGGGTACAGCAAAGTCTTCCAGAGAGTACATCAACGCATCTAGCTGTTGTCTAGTTTTACAATAGGCTACATAAAAACCCTAATAAAGTCCATGCAATCTGAAAGTTCATTCAGACAATGACTTGTTTCTACTGTGTCATAGGCCTTATGGTGAAATGTAAGTATAATATTTCTATTGCAATTCAATTATTTGATAATGAGATGTAAAGCCAGCAAGTTTTCAGTAGTAGTTTTTTGTGGTGCTTTTGCATATTTTTGTGAGTAGTTTTTAAGTGAGGCGTAACCTGGTGGTACGCAAAATGAATCTGACTCTTGGAAAGGGTACAGTATTCTGGAAAGGCTGAATGGTAGTTGTTCCAAGACTTCCTATTACTTTAGGACCATGTTTCTGAACCAGTGACATCAAAGAAGTCTGAGGGTGCTTACAAGTTTTTAAAGGGGGTACTTTTTAGGAAAAAAAGGTTGAGAAACACTGTCCTAAAGGGCAAGTTTTGGTGGCTGCTTAAGAGTGGAGTTACAAGTAGCCAGTGTGGTTTTCTGCAGCAATTTCCTCTTAGTCTCCACTATAGTAGTCTGTAAGGTGCCACAAGACTTCTCATTGTTTATATACTGCAATAGCTACCTACCACTCTTTCCATCTCCTTGTTCTCCTTTCTGCAGATGACTTTGCTTTTATCGTGCTTATACACACACTGAAGTGGACCCAGAATCCATCTTCAATCCTGTTGAGTCTTCTAGCCCTTCTTGTTTTGAAGTCCAGTGTATAGTAGTAGGCATCCTTCAGTCTGCATAGACTATGGATTGTGCCCTTTAAAGTTTCAATTGAGGACTTCATTTACAGCATCTATTGTGACTGTGAAGACCCACGTGAGAGTGACAGTCCTTGCTGCATCTCTTGCAGATGTGGTGGGTGTCTGGCAAGTCCTTATTGTGCTTTCTGTGCGCTCGCTTCTCCTCTGCTAGCTGTCTGATATTCATCTCGCCCTTCTGAAGGCCCTTGTGTAACCCCTGCCTCCATCTGCTGCAGTCATCTGCTAGTTCTTCCCAGTTGTCCAGTTCGATGTCTGCCTCTCTGAGGTCTCTCTTGCAGACATCTTTGTAGCACAACTGGGGGCATCCGGGAGGTCTTTTGCCAGAGGCTAGCTCACCATACAGGATGTCTTTTGGAATCCTTCCATCATTCATCCTGTGGACGTGGCCAAGCCAGCGGAGTCGACACTGCCTGAGGAGGGTGTGCATGGTTGGGATTCCAGCTTGCTCGAGGACGGCGGTGTTGGTCTCTCTGTCCTTCCATGATATTCCAAGGATGCGCCTGAGGCAGCGGAAGTGGAAGACGTTCAGCCTCTTTTCCCGGCGGGCATACAGGGTCCAAGTCTCGCTGCCATAAAGGAGGGTGCTGAGGATGCAGGCTCTGTAGACTTGCATATTGGTGTGAGCGTACAGCTTGTTGTTATTTCACACTCTCTTGCTGAGTCTGGACAGAGTTGTGGCCACTTTTCCGATCCTTCTGTTTAGCTCAGTGTCCAATGACAGGGTGTCAGTGATGGTGGACCCGAGGTAAACGAACTCGTGGACGACCTCTAACGTATAGTTGTCGATGCTGATTGATGGGGATTCAGCAACATCCTGACCAAGTACGTTTGTCTTCTTTAGGCTGATGGTAAGCCCAAAGTCCTTTCACGCTGTATCTAGTTCTTCTTTCCCATATTCCTTCAAGTGGATTGCATTCCAGGCTAATCCTGGTTTCACCATGACTTTGCTAAGCTCTCTTCCTTCCTGACTCCTTAGTCTCAGATCTCATCTTGGGAAGATTTTTATATTAATCTTGGTAACCATTCTGACTCCATTCTCTCTCTCTTTCTTTATCTAATCACTTCCTGTGATTTTTAGCTTTGAACAGAATTTCTCCCGTGTCTTGTCTTTACCAAATACTGTTCTCATTTAGATCTCATTTCTGAGTTCCTTCTCTCTGATCACCACCTAGGTGCTTTCTTTTAGCTTTTCTGTCATAATTTCTCCTCTACTCTGTCACTCACCCCTTTTGTGGCCTGCAGTCATTATCTTTCTGACTTACTGCTCTGTGCCACCTCTGACTTGATGGTCTCTAGTTTCATCTGTAACTTGTCTTCTATGAGGGGCTCCTTGAGGACTTTTGCACCTCTGTGTCTCCACACTCAGGCTCCTCAGATTTTCTCTCCCTCGCATTAACTACCTCCATTACTAGTTCTGCACTTCTGAGCACCTATGGAGAACCTCTCACGACTTGGTCAACTTTGCACACCGCAGATTTGTTCATTCTTTGCTTAGCTCTGCCTTACTCTTTCCTGAACGCCTTTTTGCATTTTCAAAAATGGAAATGTATACTGCCACTTTTCTGTATTCAGTTTCTTCCTTACTTTTTCCATGTTTTCCATGTAACAAATATCCCCTAATCCCATATCCAAAATCTCGTCACCACCTTCAAAAACATGGCATTATCTGGCAAAATGTCTTTGCTGCTTTTCTCTTGAATTCTTTCATCTGCTTCACTCTAGTTTCTAAGTCTGAAGTAGATCTTTTCCTCAACTATCAGTCTGCTCTTTTTACCCCAGATGTAGTTGCCAATTGTTCCCTCATTTTATTTTTCCCTTGTCTTTATCCTCCTTTCTCTCATAATTAATTTCCTTTACACACAAACATTTCCTCTATTTTTGCAGGGGGGATAGCCCATTAATTACATCTTCTTTTTCACTCCTCCTCTTTCTCTCTCATATTTTGTTTTAGTTTTTGACATCTTATATTCGTCTCTAGCTTTTCCCATCTGTTTGTCCATTTGCATAATTTTGACTTATTTTCATGTGGGAGCCCCAAAAAGCTACCATGGTTCTTGATCTCTCCCCACTTCTGCTGCATCTCAGGCTGACTTCCTGACAGTTCTAGGATGTCCAGCTGCCATGTTAGCTGCATTCATTCTGAAATTCAGTTTTTTCCTCCTTTTTTAATATTATGTAACATACTTGAGAACTGCACTTTCCTTCCTGTCTCCCATGACCACACCCTTGCTATTATCTTTATTCTTCTCTTGTCCCACTCTCCTACAATCAGTAACTTCGTCCTCCTAGTAATATTACATTCCACTCTCCCCTCGCTGTTCAGGATGTGAAGGCCTTCATCATTTTTTCTCCTGATTATTATAACCTCTTCATATATGTGATTTGGTTCCTTTGTCCTACTCCTACAACTAATCTAATCTCTCCAAAATGCTACAGCTGAAGTACAGTCCTGGAAACTCAACATTCCTTCAGCTTTGAAGGGGGAATTCGGTTTGGTTCCTGTAACATGACATAACTTCCTGCCAGACTGGTGATACTTTAAGAGTATCAGGTCATAATCTTTCTCTCCTATTTCTCAATCACTGAACTCTCAAATCTCCTTGAATCTTTTTGTTGATTTACTGTTGTATCTGTGTCAAATTCTGGCTTTTTGTGCTGTCTCTACCTGCTTTATGATTTATCTCCCCCTTATTTTCTTCTGCACTACCTCTTGCTTCTTGTGTTCTTATATTATGCTCTTGATTTCAGTGGCACTACTCTTGCTTAAATATGGAAAGGTGCTTCTGTGATTTGTTGTATCAGAGAAAAATGCTCACCGGCTTGCAGGATGGACATGTTAGTGTTTGTTTCCCCTCCCACTGCCCCCAGCTCTTAGCCTATTGTGCAGTTTCCTGTGCATGGTCTCCTTCAAGTTCATTTTTAAAGCCTACTTTTTCCATTCCGATTTCCATAAACATTTGTTTACTTCTTACCTGAACAGTTGCCCCTTATTTTCTTCTTTTCTCGTGAGCTTATCATGTCTAACTCAGAGTGAAAGCTCTTCAGGGTAGAGAATGTAAAACACTCTCTAGGCTTGCAGCACTGTAAGTCATTTCTAATAATTATATCTTTTGACTATTCAAGAGTAGTCACAACTTTCCTTCATTCTGCAGTGCCTGCAGGAGAGTTTCCATAAGATTACTTGCCAATACTGAGTTAGTTTTTTCTAAAACTGCCTAACTGGTTTGTAGAGGCCTTCCATCTCTAAGCCTGTTAGTAAGGCTGTGTTTTGGTCATGGGTGCTTTTACTAAAAGTTGTGGACATCACAGCCTCTAGCCTTATATATCCCTAATTAAAACATGAAATGGAGGTCCTCTGTGGCTCAGATGGGGGGTGGCGCATGGCTCAGGATTCCTGCTACTGCTGGGTAGAGGTGGGTTGGAAGAGTTGGCAGGCTCTTGTCCCTGCTCCACTCCACTCGGCTCCCTGGGAGCAACCAGGATGTGTCAGTAGCTCCTAGGGGAAGAGGGAAGCTTGAGGGCTCCTGCATGTGCTGCTTCTACTGTGAGCTCTGGCTCCACAGCTCTCATTGGTCTAGAATCCCAGCCAATGGGAGCTTCAGGTGCAGAGTTCATGGAGGGGGCAGCATTCCCTATCCTTTCCTTCCACCGCAAGAAGCTGTGGGCACTTCCTAGCCACTCATGAGGAGCTACCCTGAAGTGATTTAATTACTGGCTGATCAAAAGTAAATAACTCTTCGATCAAAAATGAGTAATTACTTTGCAGGTGAGAATTTTGAACCCATGGCAAAACTCCGTTTGCCTGAAATACACTGTATGGGCACTGTTCTGTACATGTTTACATTGACAAATAATTCATCCTTTGGAATTACATGTAGCATAGAAATGATGTTAGCAACAGGACTGCATTTTCTGTTATTACGCCTAGTTTTAGGAAGGGTGGTTTTTGTTGCTGCTTATTTTGACTTTCAATTTGTTTATACATTTGCTAATATGGTAATAACATTTGAGACAATCACCAATATTAATGAAGTGTCCTGGATATCTTATTGTTTTCTGAAATGATTGTTGGCAAAGCCTAATTATAAACTGAGGTCATGCAGGGCTAGCGTATGCCATATGGCATGTACAGTGTGTTTGTGCGCCACCTGAGTATAAAAAAAAAAGTTATAAATAAATTTACCAAAGAGGTAAAAATTACAGTGCTGTGACCTAAGGACTATGAACATGTGCTGTGGCCTCTTACAATTTGCTGAATCCTCATTGTTCCTCCCCATTCCTAGCCAGTGCGAGCTAAGAACCTAGGAAACTAAAATTCATCTTACATAGTGCCTTCTAAAGTTCTCAGAGAAAGCACTTGGCTTTTTGTGGTGTGCTGGGGTATGGAAGAGTAGGCACAGAGCTCTAAATATATCTTGGGGACCTCTACTTTCAACCCCACGGATGCTACAGCAGAGGTGATAGAATTGTTTCCATTGAAGTTTTATTTTGACCAGAAACAAAAATGGCTTCTTTGTTGCTGAGGAAATAATTCATAGAAAAACTTCACTTGTGGTTAAACTTTTATTCCCCCCCCCACCCATGATAACCCTAAAATTTTCACTTAAAACTTCAAAAAAAACAAAACAACAAAAACCCACACACATGCAAAAAAAAAAAAAAGCAAACACAGAAAATGTTGATTTTTTTTTTTTAAAAAAAAAAAAGCTTAATAGGAATTTGTGAATAAAATAATTCCTCCCCTCCCCCAATTTCTGCCTTTACTGAGCGTATGTCTTTTCCAGAGGGGTCTGTGGGCACCCAGCTCTGGCAATGCCCCTTCTTGGCAACTTCATGGCATGTGTGTGCAGCATAATCAGAGAAGATGATCCTTGGAGCATCAACTCCCAGACAGTATCGGCTTGGTGTGGAAAGGAGCAGACAGCCCCGGGCTCTTGCTTCCAAGGTCCAGCTCATGACCCGCGTATTTACGACCCATTGAAGCTGGGGCAGAGAATGTTGGGGTTACCATACACACAAGCTCTCTCCTGTTCTTTGCCAATCTGCGTGATCCTTTTAAGGTCCTTTTAGTGAGTAAGGTACAATATTTTGTATTTATTCTTAGCAGCAATACTTTAACAGGTTTGCCTTAAAAAACAAAGCAATCTGTTTTAACATTGCAATTCCTCCCTACCGTGGTCTGACCCACAAACTGCTACTGCTCCTTTTGACAGATTTTTTTTCTCACTAGGAAGAAACTTCATGGTGTGTTTGCGGAGTTATGGGAAAAAGTTGATAAATTGGCCATCATTTAGGTTCCTGACTCTATAGATTTCTCATCCATACTCCATCTGGAACGGCATAAAGCGGCTCTAAAGGCTATGAATGTGGCCAGGGGACTATTCCCCAGTGCAGAAACTGTGATAGACTTAAAGCACATTTCTGGGAATTGCCTTGCAAGCCCTCAAGTAGTGGGCGTGTGTAGGGGAGGTCATGTCAGGGCATGGCCATTCAATGCAGCACTCTAGGGAGAGCGCTTCTGCAGCTGGTAAGATAGATGTCTGTAGTGTAGACTGGCCCTTGAGCAATACAAATTGTACCAGGGTACAGCTCAGAATTAGAGTGGCTTAGCATCACTGTAGCTTCCTGGGCTATAAATGTTGTGCTATCCCTAATTTTGACAATCATGGTCAAGGTATTCAAAAGTGAAGCAGAAAAAAGTAATAATTTTAATAGCTACTTGCAATTAATCTTGTTTCATTAACTTTAACTGAGCAGACAAAGCTGCTTCTGCCTCCCAGAAACCTGAAACAAAATCATAATTTTTTTCACAGAAATGCTTAAACAGATATGCAGCCGAGATGGCATATAAAACAGCTGGTTTCTGAAACATTGATGGAGTAATATTACTTTGTGGTCTACCTGCATTGAGGATCTGGAGTCTGAAATGGAAACGGTGATGGCTGGATCTTTGGTGTTAATCAGCTGCCTAGGGTGACTTGACTGGCGTCAGTGGAACTACTCAGAATTGTACGAGTTCAGGCTCTTCACCTGATTTTTCTAAGGCTGCCCCTTTTTTAAACCAGAATACAAGAAATATGAATGTAAAGAAAAAAATATTGTTAAAAATAACATTGAATCTCAGTCCAATTAAAAAAAAAGGCAGTTAATTCTGTCACTTCTTAATTCATGCCTAGACATCTAGATTAATTAAAAATTTAACAGTGGAGATTTTTTTCTGTTTGACAAAGTTGTTTTACTATTAGAAAAATAATAAACAAAATATATTCTATATATATAATATAAAAGTATTACTAGGTTTACAAATTACCACCTGTTTATGTGGCGAGAGGTATATCTATAAATTGATCTGCAGTTATCCAGATACTTACTATGCCCTATCACTATATCTCACTATCCCATTGTGTTTATATGTTTTATTAATATGAATCTCTCTTCCGTGTTAAAAATCTAAAGATTTGTCTTATGTGTATGGAAGATGTTAGGGTTATATCTTTATACATCTCTTGTTCCATAAAATGAAGCAATTATTTGGCCTTGCCAGTAGATTATATTGGTATCAGTAATAACTATGGCTGTTAGCAAGCCTGTGAAACTGATGCAAGCTTCATTAAATAGAGCCCTGCTGATACTGGCCATTGATCCAACAGCTAGCACAGGTGTACTTGGCCACAATATTTCATCCCCCTACCATTTACCTCTCTCTGGGGATAACCAATCAGATGGAATGATCCATTTGCCTGGTGTTTTGAGAAGCAGCGTGCCGTTTGATTACACTTGTCAGCTCAGCTACTATCACTGTAAATCAAATTCCAATCTGATGAGGGCAAAAAGATCATGTAACTCTCTATCTCTGTGTTATGGTATTCTGCTATACAAGATATGATCTTTCAAGATGATAAGATAAACTTCAAAAACGTGGTAGCACAAAAATGTGGTACAAGAAAGGCATTTTGCTTTTTAAATCTGGATTGTTTTGCAAAAAGCTTAGTTTGAGCTATAATGTTGGAATATTGTTTAAGATCCTAATTATTTTATTACAAAATGTAATTTCATTTGAAAACAATTTGCTCTTTGCTTTCTTGCCAATCACAGGCCCATATGCATAGAAACAGGCAACATTAATTCCATCTCCTTGAGGGTTGTTTGGTACTGAGTATCACTCTTCATACAGATGGCATTCTTTGATCCTGTTATTGTCTTCAGCCCTAGTTTGAGTGATATCGTCTTTAGTACCATCGTGGAAACATCTGCATCAGCGCTATCCTGGAGTGCAAAAGAGTACTAATAATCATCTATGTTGAGGAGCATCTTGGAGTATTTCTAATCTGATCATCTACAATAGAGACTTGGCAGGTTTTCTGCCACTATTGGTAATGCTTCTCTTTTCTATGTGTTCTTAGAATAGATATATTATTACTTAGTTTTATTACAGTACCCAAAGGCCCTGGTCTGCATTGAGGCCCATTGTGCTTGGGGTTGTACCAACACACACAAAAGTAAGTTTTCTACTTAGTTACATTCCTGATCTAATAAACAAATTATGTTGGAATTGGTCTTTTTGTCTCTTGATATCCGCTGTCATTATTCAAGTATCAGAGAGGTAGCTGTGTTAGTGTGTATCTTCAAAAACAATGAGAAGTCCTGTGGCACCTCATAGCCTAACAGATATTTTGGATTATAAGCTTTTGTGGGCAAAGACCTACTTCATGCTCCAAAATATCTGTTAGTCTATAAGGTGCCACAGGACTTCTTGCTGTCCTTATTGTACTTAGAATGCCCTGACAGAGATGTGCCATCAGGAGTTCCATGATCTGTATAACCCAAATAAAGTCAGACCCTTCATTTTCTCCCTTATTTTTATCTTTCTTATAGTTGGGGATGTAGACCCAAGGGTTCAGTGGGAACTTAAGTCAAGCTCCCTGCCTGCAGCTCAGAGCCTCTGTGTAAACAGCTGTGAGCCTCGGTTGAGGGAGAGAGGCTTTGCCTTCACTCAAGCAAAATCTTGCAGCTCCCATTGGCCAGTTTGAAGCCAATGGGAACTGCCTGTTTGAAGAATAGGCAGTACTCAGAGGTAGCCCTCTCCACTTCCTCTTGGGGTCACAGCTGCTCACAAATGCACAGGGCCCTGCAGCTGGCTGCTCTGTGCTGCCTGCTGGGACATGGATGGCAGGGAACCTGTTCGGCTGCTGGAGAGGAGTCGCTCAGGTAAGTGTCTCCTGGCCAAAGCCTGTCTGTGGCTCCCCAGCCCCTCACTACCCCCAGTCCTTTGCCCCTCCCTCCCCACATAAATCCTCTGCCACCCTTCTGCACCCATCCCCCGTCCCAGACCCTGCATCCCAGTCCCCTGCACCAGGTCACACCCAAAATCCCTCCAGAATCCTATGCTCCTTTCTGCACCTCTATCCCAAGCTCCCTTGTGCACCAAACCTCCATCCCAGACCCTGTGCCTCCTACACTGATATTGTGGAGGAGTGTGTTGTAAAGCTCCTGTTCTGTTCCAGTAAAGTTCAGCCATGTGGAGGTTTGCGTGGAAGATTGTTCGTTATGAGCGTCTCCAGATTTGAGACCTCTTCTGATGTTTTCCTTTTTGCTCTACAGGGTGCTGATCAGGTGGTACCTCAGTTTATTAGAGTATGTGTGGCACAATCTCTCACTGTAATCTGTGCAGTATGTTGATTTCAGTGGGTTTTTTACCTTTGGTCCTTTTGGTATGATGTCCTTCTGTTTGCATTTGGAGAGGAAGATGTCTGTCTGTATCTCTGCAACTTTTTTCATGAGGTTGATGGATTTCCACTCATTACGGCTAAATGTAGTACCTTGCATGGTGACAAGTTATCAGAGGGGTAGCCATGTTAGTCTGTAGTTCCAAGAACAAGAAGTCTTGTGGCATCTTATAGATAACATATTTTGGAGCCTGGAGATATTTTACTCCAAAATATGTTAGTCTATAAGGTGCCAAAAGACTTCTTGTTGTTCTCGAAACTACAGACTAACACGGCTACCTCTCTGATACTTGTCATTGTGGAAGAGTGTGGCTCTTGACTACTTATCAAACTCTTGGCATGGAAGCCCCATCAAAAATTGCCTACCTCTGATGTCGACTCTTAGCCCAGTAAGAACACTACGTGAATAACCACAAATGATTGTTGGTCTAATTTGCACTGCAGTCTAAAGTTAAATACAAGGAATCTCCATTTAATAGACAGACATTGATCTGCCTTCTTTAAGCATCGACTGTATAATTCAATTAGTGCTCCCATAAATTTTAAGTGTTACCTTATTATTACAACTTTACATAATATTTTAGACTTATCAGTAAATTATCACTTTTTATTAAACAGCATAAAATGTCTAGGATGTGGGACTGCAGTAAAATTAATTGCGTTTTTCAGACTTCTTAGTTATTGTCTTTACATTTGCACTTTCCAGTCTGTCCAATGTTGAAATACAATATTTCATTCTTGACATTTAATCCATGAAAATGTCCTTGGAGATGTATTGTTCCTTTAAAATAATTTATGTGTACTTTAGAATGATTGCACCTGCAGATAGCATATCAGAATCATATATGTGTCTCACTTGAAAACACACATTTAAAATTATGAAGTGTCTTACTAGTGGTCTCAATGCAATTGATTTTTTTAAATACATGTTTTAGTACATAGTTTTGTAAATAATTAGACTGAGTGTTTATAAATGCAGTCCCTGACATCACTGCTTTTACCACTGGTTGTTCTGTTTCATGTTTTATTCTGTTTCCTTGCTTAGAGATACAGATAGATATACAAAGATGGGAGTATTACATTACAATGCAGAGGACCAGTGTTAATGAGGCCAATTCAGTCATGGTAGATGTAGCCCACTCCCAGTAACTGATAAGAATACTAAAAGGGGGAAAATTAGTTTTTGTAGCGAACTAGCAATTCCCAGTCTTCAGTCATCCAGTTAGATAGTGTCAAGTTTGCACAGGAAAGCCAGATCTGATGTTTGTTTCTGAAGGGCTTTTTTTTTTTAACCGACATAATCCTAGATGAGGATATTCTGTCTGTTACCCAAGACCCATAAATGTAAAAATTCTGTAGACCCCATCATCTCAAGCATCAACACTCTTAGAGCAAGATTTTCTGGCTGTGTAGACTCTCTCCTCAGGGCCTATGAAACCAGAGCTCTTAGCGCTTCCTCAGCAAACTACAGCCCATTGGTGATCTTCCAGAATCATAGAACGATAGAGCTGGAAGAGACCTAAAAAAGCCATCAAGTCTAGCCCCCTGCCCTAGGCAGGACCAAACCCATCAGCTCAGCCCAGCCAGGGCTTTGTCAAGGTGAGACTTAAACACCTCCAGGGATGGAGACTCCTCTACTTCCCTGGGTAGACCAGTCCAATGCTTCACCACCCTCCTAGTAAAAGTTTTTCCTAATATTCAACCTGGACCTTCCCAATCTCAACTTGAGACCGTTGTTCCGTGTTCTGCTTTCCGTGATCACTGTGAACAGCCTCTTTGCAACCTCCCTTCAGTAAGTTGAAGGCTGTTATCAAGTCCCCCCCTCAGTCTTCTCTTCTGCAGACTGAACAGTCCCAATTCCCTCAACCTTCCTTCATAGGTCATATGCTCCAGCCCCTTAATTATTTTGGTCGCACTCTGCTGGACCCTCTCCAGTGTATCCACATCCTTCCTATAATTGGGGGCCCAGAACTGGACACTGCTCCAGATGCAGCCTCACCAAAGCTGAATAAAGAGGAATAATCACTTCTCTGGATCTACTGGCAACACTCCTCTTGATGCAACCTAATATGCCATTAGCCTTCTTGGTTACAACGGCACACTGTTGACTCATGTCCAGAATCTCGTCCACTACAACTCCCAGGTCCTTTCCTGCAGAACTACTACCGAGGCAGTCAGACTCCAGCCTGTAACAATGCTTGGGATTCTTCCGGCCAAAGTGCAGGACTCTGCACTTGTCCTTATTGAACCTCATCAGATTTCTTGCAGCCCAGTCTTCCAACTTGTCTAAGTCACTCTGGACCCTATCCGTACCCTGCAGCATATCTACCTCTCCCCCTAGCTTAGTGTCATCCGCAAACTTGCTCAGGGTGCAATCCAACCCCTCATCCATGTCACTGATAAATATGTTGATCAGAACAGGACCCAGAACCAAACCTTGGGGCACTCCACTAGAAACCGACCGCCATCCCGACATCAGGCCGTTGATCGCTACGCACTGGGCCCAACCTTCTAGCCAGCTTTCTATCCATCTTACTGTCCATTTATCCAATCCACATTCCTTTAACTTGCTGACAAGAATATTGTGGGAGACTGTATCAAAAGCTTTGCTAATGTCAAGATAAATCACATCCATTGATTTTTTTTTTCCCCTATCCACAGAGCCAGTTATCTCATCATAGAAGCTAATCAGATAGGTCAGACATGACTTGCCCTTCATGAATCCATGCTGACTATTCCTGATCATTCTCCCCTCCTCCAAGTGCCTCAAAATGACTTCCTTGAGAAGCTCCTTCAGGATTTTTCCAGGGACTGATGTAAGACTGACCGACCTATAGTTCCCTGGATCATCCTTCTTCCCTTTTTTAAAGATGGTCACTCCATTTGCCTTTTTCCAATCATCCAGGATCTCTCCTGATCTCCACGACTTTTCAAAGATAATGGCCAAGGGCTCGTCAACGACATATGCCAACTCCCTCAGAACCCTCGGATGGATTAGGTCAGGGCACATGGACTTATGTATGTTTAGCTTTTTTAGATAGCTCCTAACCTGTTCTTTCCCCTTTCATCCCACAGTGCATCACTTATCACGTTAATCCGGGAGCTGTCCTTGTCCATGAAGACAGAGGCAAAGAAAGAATTAAGTACTTCAGTTTTCCCTACATCATCTGTCACTGAGTTACCTCCCTCATCCACTCAGGGTCCCACGCCCTCTCTGATCACTTTCTTCTTGCCAACATACCTGTAGAAACTTTTCTTGTTATCCTTCACATTCCTTGCGAGTCGCAATTCCAGTTGCACTTTCACCTTCCTGATAACTGCCCTACATTCTCGAGCTATACATTTTATATCCCTCCCAAGACATCTGTCCAAGTTTCCACTTTTTGTAAGCTCCCTTTTTGTGCCTAAGTTTTCCAAGGATTTCCCCAGTAAGCCAGTCTGGTCTCCTACCATATTTAATTCTCTTGCTGTGCATCGGGATGGTTTCTTTCTGTGCCTTCAATAGGGCTTCCTTAAAATATTGCCTGTTTTCGTGGACTCCTTTTCCCTTCATGGTAGCATCCCAGGAGATTCTGACCATCGGGTTCCTGAAGGAGTCAAAGTCTGCTTTTCTGAAGTCCAAGGTGTGTAATTTACTGCTCTCTTTCCTTCCTTTGGTCAGGATCCTGAAGTCTACCATCTCATGATCGCTGCGTCCCAGGTTGTCACCCAGCTCTACCTTCCCTATTAGTTCCTCCCTGTTTGTAAGCAGCACGTTGAGCCGCGCATGACCTCTGGTCAAGTCCTTCAGGACTTGTACCAAGAAGTGATCCCCAGCAGTCTCCAGAAACTTCCTGAGCTGCTTGTGTACCACCATGTTGGTCTCCAAACAGATGTCAGTGTAATTAAAGTCCCCCATGATAACGAGAGCCTGCAATCCAGAAACTTCTCTCAGTTGTCCAAAAAGAGCCTCATCAACGTCATCATCCTGATTTGGTGGCCTGTAGCAGACACCAATCACCACATCTCCAGTGCTGCCTACACCACTAAGCTTGACCCATAGATTCTCAACAGGCTTTTCTCCCTCAATGTACTGGAGTTCCAAGCAATCATAGTGCTCTCTTACATACAATGCAACTCCTCCTCCTGTTCTCCCTTGCCTGTTCTTCCTGAACAGTTTATACCCTTTCATGACAGCACTCCAGTCATGCGAGTCATCCCACCAAATCTCTGTTATTCCAATCAAGTCATAGTTCTTGGACTGGGCCAGGGCTTCTAATTACTCCTGCTTGATACCCAGGCTTCTGGCATTGGTGTACAAACACCTCAGATAACCAGTTGATCTCCCCACCCTCTCTACTCAAACCAGGGGTCCACTTTTGTTGTACATTCCTCTTTGCATTTCTTCCCGGCCTCCAAGTTCCTTTCTCCCCTCAGGGTTTTGGTCACCGTCCCCCAGCGAACCTAGTTTAAAGCTCTCCTCACTAAGTTTGCAAGCCTACTTGCGAAAATGCTCCTTCCTCTCTTGGTTAGGTGGACCCCAGCTCTTCCCAATAATCTTTGTACCCAGAACAGCATTCCATGATCAAAGAATCCAAAGCCCTCTCTCTGACACCACCTGCGTAACCATACATTTACTTCCTCAATTCGACGGTCCCTACCTCGCTGTTTCCCTTCGACAGGAAGTATGGACGAGAACACCACTTACGCTCCAAATTCTTTGACCCTTCTTCCCAGCGCCACATAATCCGCAGTAACCCACTCAAGGTCATTCTTGGCCGTAACATTAGTTCCCACATGCAGAAGTAGGAAGGGGTAGTATTCTGAAGGCTTGAGCAGTTTTGTAAGGCTCTCGGTCACATCCTGAATTCGAGCTCCTGGTAAACAGCGCACCTCACGGTATTCGAGGTCTAGTCGGCAGATGGATGGTTCAGTCCCTCTTAGGAGGGAGACCCCAACCACCACCACCCATCTTTTTCTTATGGGAGTGGTGGTCATTGAATCCTCCACCCATAGGTCTACAAATGCCATGTCTTCCAGTAGAAGCAGTTCCCTTCTGATTTTTTCCCTGTGAGGCTCCTTCCAAAGCATTCACCACACAGAACCGGTGGAGAGAGCCTGAAGGTGATTTCTTAGCTCTGTATCGATGGGGGACTCATGTACCAGCCTTCTTTTTCTTCTAGAAGTTACATGATGCCAGTTCTCTGCTTCATCCCTTACTGCCCTTCCCGGTTCTTCTGCCTGCCGTGCTTGCAAGATTAAACGCTCCCTTCTGTCAAGGAAATCTTCATCTTCCCTGGTTGAGTGTAGGGTCAACACTTGAGCCTCCAGTCCTCTAATTTTTTCTTCTAAAATGGAAACCAGCTTGCACTTAGTGCAGATAAAATCCCTTCTTTCCTCGGGGAGCAAGACAAACATGGTACATCCCGAGCAGGTAACAACAGCAGACCTATCACTATCCATGCCTGCCATCCTAGAACAGGGATTTAAAAGAAGTGCAAGGGTCCCTGGCCCCTTCCACTCCCTTCCAAACTCCCTCTGTAAACTCCCTGTTTGCAATCCCTCACTCGCAAGCTCACCTGTTTGCTTGGACGCTGCTTTATAAAGCCCTGAACTGCCTCAAAGTCCCTCTCCTTACTGAGGCTCAGCCAATCACCATCCTGGACATAGAAGCCCTCTGTACCAATATTCCATACAAAGATGAACAACAAGCCGTCAGGAACAGCATTCCTGATGATGTCATGGCACAGCTTGTGGCTGAACTTTGTGACTTTGCCCTCATCCATAACCGTTTCAGATGTGGGGACGATATATACCTTCAAGTCAGTGGCACTGCTGTGGGTACCCTCGTAACCCTCCATTGTGCCCAGATGCCATTCCTCTACTTGTGCTACATAGATGACATCATAATCTGCACCCATGGGAAGGAGGCCCTTGAAGAATTCAAACTGAATTTCAACAATTTCCACCCCCCCCCCCCCATCTTAATGTCCAACCTAAACCTCCTTTGCTACAACTTAAGCCCTTTACTTTTTGTCCTACCATCAGGGAATACTTTTTCCCTCCTCCTTGTAACAACCTTTTAGATGCTTGAAAGTTGTTCTTATGCCCCTTCTGTCTTTCCTTTTCCAGACTAAACAAATCCATTTCTTTCAACCTTCCTTCATAGGTCATATATTCTAGATTTCAGTATTTTTTGTTGCTCTTCCCTGAACTTTCTCCAGTTTGTTCACATCTTTCCTGAAATGTGGTACCCAGGTCTAGACACAACACTCCAGTTGAGGCTCAGTAAGCACAGGGCAGAGTGAAAGAACTACTTCTTGTGTCTTGCTGACAACAGTCCCGTTAGTACATCCTAAACGTTTGGGTTTTTTGTAACAGCCTCACACTGTTTTTTCATGTTGAGCTTGTGGTCCACTCTGACCTTTAGATCCCTTTCTGCAGTACTCCTTGCAAGACAGTTGCTTCCCATTCTGTATGTGTGAAACTGATTATTCCTTCCTAAGTGGAGTACTTTGAATTTGTCCTTATCCTATTTACCTTGGGCCATTTCACAGTTTGTCCATATCATTTTGAATTATGACCCTACCCTCCAAAGTAGTTGCAACCCCTCCTGGCTTTGTATCATCTGCAAGCTTAATTAGCGTACCGTCTGTGCCAGTATATAAATCGTTGATGAATATATTGAACAGAACCAATCCCAAAACTGATCCCTGTGGAACCCCAGTTGTAATGCCCTTCCATCATGGTTATGAACCATTCATAACTACTTTCCGGGAATGGTTATCCATCCAGGTATGCACCCACCTTATAGTAGACCCATCTAAGTTGTTTATTGATAAAAGATCATAGGAGGCCTTATCAAATGCCTTAGTAAAGTTTAGGCATACAACGTTCACTGCATCTCCCTTATGCACAAGACTTACTAGCCTATCAAAGAAAGCTCTCAGATTGGTTTGGCCTGATTTGTTCTTTACAAATCCACACTGTCTGTTACTTTCCTATGTCATGGTAGGGGTCTACTACAGACCACTTAACCAGGAAGAAGAGGTGGATGAACCTTTTTTTTTTTTTTTTTTTTTTTTGGAACATCATCCAAAGCACAGGACTTCAACTATCCAGACATCGGTTGGGAAAAGGAGAGAAAGCTCTATTGGGGGATGAGGGGGGCAATTCTAGATTTGATTTTGACAAATAGAGAAGATGTAGTTGAAAATTTGAAAATGGAGGCCGCTTGGGTGAAAGTGATCAGGAAACATAGTGTTCATAACTTTAAGGAATAGAGGAGGGAGAGCAACAAAATTAAGAAAATAGATTTCACAAACTTAGACTGGCAAAATCAGGGAACTGGGAGGTAAAGTCTAATGGGAACAAAGTCTCAGGCTACATCTACATTATAACAATCTTTTGAAAGTTCATGTAAACAAAAAGTTAGTGGTTTCATACTGCCTCATCCCTTGTTTTGGGGTGGCAGGGGAGTAGATGGGGACAGGGCATGGATGAAGGTCTGTGTGCTGTCAATGTCCCCGAAGCAGTTGAGGAAGCCCAGGGTGGCAAAACCAGCCACGGCCATATCCACATCTCTGAGGGGGACAATCCTCTGGTGCAGGGTGTCACTGATGGCCATCATGACCTGAAAGAGAAGGAGACTAAACCCATATGTGAGGGGCTGAGGGAAATAGGCCCTGGGCCCCAGGTGGATCCCCAGCCCCCTCCCACCTTCCCCCTCCAAAGGCTGCCCTCTATCAGTGGATCTGTGTGTGGGTTTGATGGCCTGGTTCCCTGGGGCTGGCCCCATTCCCTTTCTCCCATGAGAGGCCTCTGGACCAAGAGTGACTTACTTGCATAAGGATGACTCCTGTGGCAGACTTTCCCACCTTGAATTAATTTCCAGGGGAACAGTAGCTGTCTGGGGTGGGGAGCTTCTATAAGGCCTTCCTCTTCTCCAGGGGTATGGTGTGTTGCATGTGGGTGTCCTCCCTGCAGAGGGCTGGGTTGAGCCAGTTGCAGAGCTCCAGGAATGTTGCTTTCTACATTCAGAAGTTCAGGATCCAGTACTGGTCACCCCATTCACTGGGCAGTCCTACCAATCAGCACAATACCTGCTTGATGATCTCGGGGGGAGGGGCAGGGAGGTGCCCTAGGGTGCCAGAGGTCAAGCTCCTGGTGGTGGGCTGGGGTATGAGCCACCTGAATAGGTTGGCAGCAACTGCGGCAATGGTGGGGAGCAGCTCCTGCAGCTCTGCCTGGGTCCAGGGCATGGCTGGGGGCCAGTCTAGCTCTATGGCTGGGTGCATGGTATGGGGTATCCCTCGGGCCATGTGTGCTCCCTGCACGGGCTGTGATTTCTCTCCTGGGGATTGCAAAGCCTGTGGTGTGCAGGGGGATGGGTGTTTTGTGGGGGAGGAGAAGCTTTTAAGGACACACCTGGCCAGGAGTCCTCTAAGCCCTTGCTGCCTATGCAACTCCATCTGTGGGCTTCTGGGGCCCATTCTGTTGAGAGAGCAGCCGAGGCTGCGTGGCCACTCTCTGTTGACAGAGCAGTCTGGTTTTCTGTGTGTGGACGTGATCTGTCAACAGAAGTTTTTTCCGGAAGATAACTTCTGACAGAAGCTTCTGTTGACAGATCATTCCAGTGTAGATGTAGTCCTGAAAAATATGATCACTGACAGCATGAATTGATACAGAACAAATCATGTCAAACCAGACTCATAGTTTTCTTTATTGAACAGGCTTTGTGAATAAGGGGGAAGCAGTAGGTGTAGTTTACCGACACTTTAGTTACGCATTTGATATAGCCTTGCAGGATTTTCTCATTAATAAACTAATGAAATACAACTTGGGCTTGTTTAGTTTAGAAGAGAGAAGACGAGAGGGGTGATGATAGCAAATTGGAAATATCTACAAAAGTGTTACAAGGAGGAGGGAGGAAAATTGTTCTCCTTGGCCTCTGAGGATAGGACAAGAAGCAATGGGCATATTAGTGGGCACAGAGGGATTTACCTATGAGAAGTGGATAGAGAAAGAAGCAAGGTGGTCCCAGCACAGAAGCACTGGTGACATGGCTTTGAAAATCTGAGGACAAGCTTTTGAGTACAGGGTAGGCTGAATCAGTCTTAGAAGTGTGAACAAAGAAACTTGTGTTCTTTGAGTCCCCCCCTCTGCTCAAACAAACAGTAATTTGTACATTCTTTATAAACAAGCAGTATTGCATCAGAGAAGTAAGTGATTCTGTCATCATTTTCTCCCAAAACAACCGGCCCATAGGACCCTGAATTCTGGCTAGGTACTTGGATCAAAAAATGGGTTACAATATTTACTCTTCTTGTTACATTTCTATCAAAGTGAGTGAAGAAAATCAGATACAGTGCAAATGCCAATTTAAAGAGACAGTGTGGCTGATTGAGAGATGTGCATTGAATTAAAGCAAAGGCTTGTATGACTATGTAATCCTTTAACCTATACAATCTCTTTGATATGCTGCTTAAAGAATGCATACTGATCCAAGTAGTGATTTTTTTTCATGGCATTTCTTTACACTGTTGTCAGCAAAGATAATTGCATGTTTAGGTATTCATCAGTGACATTTTTTGTATTAAAACTTCCAGGTTCCTCTTCTGGTTCTCTTTCATTCCTCGCTCGCTGACCTATAAAAGAAGGTATTCAGAAGAAGAGCTTTCAATAGGTTCATGTTTGTTTTGAAAAGATGTCCTTGTCTTTCCAAATTGCTGTTGCTAATAATGTCATGCAAATATAAAAATGTTTGCATCTTGAATCTATGGTATCTGCTCAAGCCATGTTCATGTACCTCTTTGGTCTAATGTCTCTTGGACATTTTTCTGACACAAAATGAGCTGTTTGACTTTCTGCTACTCAACCCGTACTTTAGGTATGGTTTATAGTAATCCCCACCTTTTTGATTTCCCAAACTGGATGAACCATAAGTCCTGGAAGACAAACTTATATAATGTAATGGGATATACCAAAGTAAGTGGGCATGACTTGATAATATAACTAACCTATGTAAAGCCTAAGAAATGAGACAATACGTGAGTTACTGAAAATTTGAGCAAAAATTATTTTTCTCCAGAGCAGGTACTTGTTCATATAAATCCCCTTTCCATCTACAGATTTTTTTGAGCTATTAAATATACTGCTCTTTTATACTGGTTAGTTATTGTGTTGTACCATATCTTTGGGCATATCACTGTTTTTGTTAATCCTCCTTTATTAATATTCCTTTCCTGGTTTGCTTTATGACATGAAACAGTCTGTTTATAGTCTGAGAAGGTTAAACCAGGATCATCATCAAGCATACAGTTCAGCAAATCACTTCAGCTTGTACCTGTCTTTAAGTGTCTGTTTAGCCCTCTGGACTTCACAGAGGACTTCAAAACTCCATATAGCTGTCTCATATTTGACCTCAAAATGACTACTTGTGTTTAAGTTCAGTCCATGCTTCAGTGGTTTGCTGATTTAGGGCTCAAAAGCAGAAAGTCGATCACTGAACTAAACAAGCTATTTGTGAATAAGTTCTTAATTTCCAGTCTCTATAAGACAACATGAGCGTTAACACTATATTACTTATTCAAACTATATGTCCCAGCGCTCCACAGGACCTACCACTTTGTAATAAACCTCCCACAGAATACCAGTGGAGATAGACCATGTGAATTTGAGCACAAAAAGTGCGAAGACTTACCGCTAAAGGTAAGAAACTCATCCAACTATGAATATGCAACATACTCCCTCCTATACATGGGCAAAGCACCCTCACATGAAGTAGTACAGCACAGCTAAGTTGGCTGCTTAGGAAAAACTCTTCTCTCAAACTCTGCTTATTGTGTCAGCCGAGCAGTGGAAAGCAGTTCCTCCCCTGTGTACCTCCTTAGTCAGCAGGAGATGGCCAGAATCTAGCCATGAACAAGTGTGTGTATTACACCCATGCCCACCCTCTTCCCTTTATACATGTATTTATCTATCATTATGTGTGATGAAAGTTAATGCCCAAAATATACTGTTTCTTTTAAAAGTTGTTGGCAGGTAGAGCATTCCCAACAGGCTCTGCATTATGCTGCAGTGTAAGGATTAGGAAACCCTTTGGCCCAGTAAAGAACCTCATTTTGTAGTCTCTTTGTACTGATAAAATTTCTTCTGGCACTGAACTCCCACTGTCAAAAATACTATAACCTTTTACAAGTGAGCAGAAGATGAAAATGGTACCAGATGTTAAATTCAAGAACTCAGTTAACAGCTACTGTGTTCAGATAGGTGGGTGTCCACTGTTTTGGCATTTACTGCTCCCAAGTCCAGCCCTCCCCCGACCACACTCACTGCCCCTAAAAGCCATCTGCCCAAAACAAAATTATTCACTTCAGTAATTGCTGTAGTGTTCTCAGATTCTGTGGGTTTGGGAGAATGAGTCTCCCAGGACAGGATTTTGTTCATAGCTCATGCTTACCAGGACGTAAATTCTTATAGAGTCCTTCTCACTGCCCCCCAGTACCTGCCAACATGTCATAAAAAGCTCCATGAGAGAGAGTGTGTGGGTGTGTGAAAATATTTACCAGCACTCTGCTCTGAACTGCTGGTGCTGCATTTAAGCTCTGATTCTAAACAAATATTTGATGGCCTCTCAAAAGTCTTTGACACCAATAGTTTTCTGTATTTTTCTCTTAAAGGCATGCACGTTATTCAGAAGTGAAACATCCACTTTGATGTTAAGTTCTGTTAATAGTGAACCCTTCCATGTGCCCTTATCAGGCAATCTTGCCTGGTTAATTTTGGCTGTGACACTTTTCTCAGCTATGACATGATTCCATTACATACAAGTTTTATGAATTTCAAGCTCATCAGTGATCATGTCCACCCGTGACTCTTATCAGCTCTACAGCCTTTATGCATACTAAGAGCTTTCAGATGTTACTAACATTGGTAGCACAACACACAAACAGAAAATGGAAGAGAATAGTGGAGGTGAATGCATGTATCGGGTAAGTCTGGCCCAATATTTTTATGGTCTCTTTGACTGCATTGGGCAACATGCATGCAGTATTTATCATCTCTATCCCAGAAGGATTCTTCCAATGGTTCACCTTACATTCTGCACAGAGTATTACTTTGATATTGTAATAGCTTTAGAAAAGCTGTCCTTTGATGTCAAGGGTTGTATAGAACTGTTCTTTTGATTAAGAAACACTTAAGTAGTTGAAACCCTAACAAGAGATTAAAAAAGCCAAAAATGATTGTCAATTGTGCTTTATCGAACCAGATCTATAAGAGACATGGTTTATGTGCACGTGTGTCTGTATCACCTATCCTTGTCTGTGTGTCAGAAACTTACCTGGTACATATACCCTGGACTTCAATGCTTTGTTCTCTTCTCATCTCAGTATCATGCAGTCAGACAGATTTATTACAAGGTGAAGATCTATTCCTGACTTTGGTAAGTGAGTTATCGTAATCGCCTGACATTAAGTATATTTTGAGAGCTACCTCCCTTATCCATATATGTTGGTGATATATATTGCAAAAACCTGCCTTACATTGTTATCCAGAAAAGAGCAAACTATAGACCACCTAGTGAAGGAATCTTTTAATTTAAAGATCAACAAAATTGTACTGGAAAATACATGGCATTATTTCCAGGTAGCCACTTAAAGTGATTCTTAGTGCAGATTTCACTCTATGAGCTGCATCACACAGAGGAAAAATACAATATGACACAGTACAAAGAGAAGTGTTGAAAATGGGTTTCTTAGTCCATTGATCGTTTTGTTTTTGAAATATTTGTTGTTGCTTCCAGTACTATTTAAAGTTCCTTCTGTCTTCAGAGGGGAATTGACTCCCTTCACAAAGAGTTAAAAAAAAAAAATAAGACAAGGGAAAAAATCAAAGTAAAAGAGACAAAAATAGAAAGAAATCAGCATGTGGGAGCTTGAGACACTGTTTCTAAGGTAAAACTATGTGGTATCATGAACTATGAGAATGAAATGAAGAAAATTCAGACTAGATGTAGCACTTGTGAAAGATCAGTTTATGTAATTAATGATAAAGTTCTCAGGCTAAGGAGAAGAGTTTTGGTAACAGTGATATATAATTCTAATACATGGGCACCCATCAAGAAGATGGAACAAGAATTGAAGGTTTTGACATCCAAGATGAAAAGGGTGTTTGGGAGGAACACAAGAGACATAAAACCAGTTGCCTGATGACCAGAAAGAAAATAAAGTAGCAATTGGCTGATTACTTTGTAACTCTTACTTGCTCCTTGGCCTCTTAAACCCTGGAAGTCTTTGGCTTCTGACCGTTTTCCTAAAAGGAATATTTTTTCCCCATTGGTGGTAATGAATATTAAAATATGTTGTCTTTTGCTTAGTAATATCCCTCCATTTTGTCCTTAGTTGGCCAACATAAAGCTGTCTTTTAAAGGACTGTTTAGCTGTTCTCTCTTCCGTCATCCTAACTACATACACTTCTAACTGAAGTAATTGGGATTTCACTGAATTTGCTTTACTTTGTTCACCATACAACTCCTACTGTTCCCTATTGGAATTGTTTATTATGTATAATTTATGCTTACAAAAGAAAAAAGTCTGTAGATTGCAGAGGCTACACAGGCTGCCAACTACACCAGCTTTTGTGATATTTAACCAGTCATGCTTAGACAAAATCAAGGACAGTGACTAATTGGTACCTTCGTCCTTCAGAGAATGGAAACATAATTTTTCTTTGTCCTTCTGTGTGGATTCAGTCAGTTGGGGATGAAAGGTTTCTTATCCATGCTTTATGTTTGAATGTCTTGACTTCTGAGAAATTGAGAAATATGGTCAAAAATATTCACTTTCCGGTGTTAATGTGTCAGCATTTTTACATGTTCATTTGTGGCCCAGCTTTTTTTCTTTATGTATAAAGGCTGAAGCTGAATGGCCTCCATTTAAGAAACTTGATATCTAGAACTAGAAGAAGGCATATTCAGCAGCTTTTCTTCAGCTATAGATTTACTCCCCACCCCTACTGGTTTGGCTAGCCCTGAGGGTTCAGTCTGTCGCAGTGCATAGAAAGCTTGTCAGAGACCGGCTGTTAAAATGTACTATCACATTGACATTCATTAACATGGCACATCAAAGATGTGTGTGTTAAATGTTTTTTTTAAACTTTTGAAGTGCTCTCTGCCTACCCGAGCCTCACGTATTGCGAATCAGCACCTTACACTTCCAACTTGCTTGAGATGAGTGAAGCAGAACTAGATCACTGTCCAGAGGGATTAGAATTAATGAAGACGGGACTCTGTCGGGAACCTTGTGCTCTGGTTGAAACAAAAGACTCCTCCTGAATAATACCTGCGGAAATTAGAAAATAAAGTTGTATATTTTATGATGACTTGCTGTGCAGTCATCTTCAGGAACAATTTGCAAACCACTGCCCCCCAAAAGCATAATTAGTGAATAATCACCAACACCCAACATTTTCTCATTACAGACCATTGGCTGAGGTGGTGTATCTAACTGTATTTTCTATTTTCTCTGTGCATTCAAGGTAACTCTTTTGTTCCATTTTCAGCCCACACGCTGACACAGCTCTCTCCCTCTCTCTCTCTTTTTCCCCTTACATTGTTGTTTAAGCATGCTGTAAACTTATTCATTCCCTAAAGGGAAAAGCAGCTATCTGAGCAACACTTTGTCAGCATAATACATTTACAGAATGCATATTTATGAACCTTTGAGCTTTTATTGTTCCAGAGGGCAAATAAAAACATGAAAAGTAGCAATATAGTGTTTCAAAGGTCCCTCAAGAAAAACAAAAGTGGCTGGAAATAAATTTAGTGTTAAAAAAGTTCTTCTCTAGAACACAATCCCAAATTATTACAGATGAAATATGGCTGGTTTGGACTTCTTCTCTTCTATCTATCTCAGCCACATTTTAGGAAATATTCAACTATTTAAATGGCTGTACACTTTGAAAAATATAATTTAAAGAGAGGATTAGATGCTTAACCCAGAGATTGTTAAAACAGCAAATTGCATTGGATTATAATAAAGTAACAAAGTTTTAAATAGAAATATTCATTTTATTTACACTTTGCAAGACCAGGATTTGGCATGGAGCTAAATTACCGTAGATTAAAGACTTTAAAGAATGTTGAAATGTCCATAAAATGTCTTTAATTTATAGTTTTTATTCCTATTTAATCAAGTATGGGATACCAGTTAACTTTACATTATATGCCTTGACTCTTAAAATGAATGGGTCACAAATCCATTATTGTTGACAGTTGTCTGTTTATGGCTGATGTAAACATAGAACAATAACTATAATTTAACATTTAGATAGTTTAGCCAGATAGTAGTGTGTGGAATAGCAGTGTACATTGCTGTGATGCCACATATGTATTTTGTGAATCAGGTATTAAATTGTTATATGTTCCATGGGTGTGTTCTGAGTAACCACAGTTGTACGCTGGAGAGTCATTAATTTTTTATTGGTGCAGCAAGTATCCATATCTGCCGTGGTTTGTGTGAATATACTTTAGAGTAACCCGTGAGCTTTGTGAGAAATGAAAGACAGGGATCTTGTGCATCAGGTCTTTCACAAGCAGGTTTATTTGTGACTTTTTGTGAATTCCATTTGGCTTCCCAAGCTTCCTTGGGAATGAAGTTGCATTGTTGAAGGTTAAATGCATGAGTCCAAAAGGGCTTATGTACATCATGTGGTGGTGAGGGACATTATTAAGGTGGATGGGAAGATGTTTGTCTTCTCTGATCCTCTGGAATTCCCTAAGGGTTGCGGCATCAGGAAGAATGGATTGGGGTGCAATGTGCCACAGCACTGGCAGCCAAGGTTTTGGGGTTGACGTGAGGGTTACAGAGAGAAACTGCTTTGCCGTGTTCAATTTGACGTCAACAAGTCAAATCTAACTATTTCTGGGCCATACTGGTGCACAGTACTTGGCTATTGAGTGCTCAAAGGCCACCACTGATGTGCATAATGCTCCTGAGGCTGCTGCTCCTTAGCTTGTGCCCATCAGTCTCTGGATCAGGTTGACCGTGTCTTCATCTTGGCAGTAATCTTCTTCAGATGGTTGTGGAAAGTTAACATGCTATTGAACTTCACTCTGGGGTAGTTTGGAGTGGGGTCATGTCTGGCAATGTTCCTGAAGAAGGTCACTTTCCGGGCCTGTTTAGTATTCCTGGTATCAAGATGGATTGCAGTAGCTGTTTGTTTTGTGAGGATTTGCCTTGAGCCTCTATTTCCTGAAATAGTCATCCCTGCTGCTTAGAGCCTTGTTCAAGGAGAAATAAATGTCAGTGAAGTATCAGAGGGGTAGGCGTTTTAGTCTGTATCCACAAAAACAAAGAGAAGTCCTGTGGCACCTTATAAACTAACAGATATTTTAGAGCATAGGCTTATGCCCACAAAAGCTTATAGTCCAAAATATGTTAGACTATAAGGTGCCACAGGACTTTTCATTGTGTATGTCAGTGAAAGTGGTTTCTGATGTTGCCAGGGTGAGACCATCTGCATATGAAATTATTCGTGACTTTATTGGAGGCATGTTATTTGTATATACATTGAAATGTGTCAGCATGAGTATTGAACCTTCTGGTTGTCCATTGTTGAGGAACCAGTATGAACTGACTTTGTTCCCCAAATGGACATGTAGCGACTTATTGCTCAGTATCCTCCATAATAAGTGTAATGTTCTGGGGCAGGGGATGATCCTTGTGATTTTCAGCCTTTTAATTCAGATTGTATTATAGATGCAGGAGAAGGATTGCTCATTGGCCTTGTAAACACAGGGTTGTGAGCTCAATCCCTGAGGCAGCCATTTAGGGGTCTGGAGCGAATAGATCTAAAAAAAAAATCTGTCGGGGATGGTGATAGGTTCCGTTGTAAGGTCAGGGGACTGGACTTGATGACCTCTCAAGGTCCCTTTCATTTCTATGAGATATGTATATCTCCATGTCTAACAATAACTCATGAAGGTACGCCAGTCTTAAATTTCCTCTGGATTCTGATGTTGGTGTATGTTACAAGGGCCAAAATGTAATTGCGACAACAGCTTTTAGACCAGAATCCCATTTGTTCTTTGGGACTGACTCACTGAGAGGACCGATTCTCTGGGGAATGATAGGTTTCAGGATTTTATAGGTAGTGCACAGGAGGATATTAGCCAATAGCTTCCTGTCATTGGTTGGCTTCCACTGGAGTATGGCAATGACTGTTGCCTCCCTCCCGGATTTTAGGATTTATCTAGACTCCATGGCTGTGGTGTACATTTTTAACCAGCCACTGGCATTTCTTGGGGCCTTGTTGACGAGGAAATTTTGGTAGGGATACCATCTCTGTCCGTTTCTTTTCCTTTTCTTCAATGTAGCATTTTCATTTAATCTGTACTGATGACAGTGGGGTCTTGCAGAGGGATTGAGGTCATTGTCTGTCCTTTTGTGCTCTCCACCAATTAGCAGGCCAGGGAGGTGGGTCAGACTTCTGAGGTCAGGCCCTGATACATTATAGTAAGGTCCAGGCATAACATCTAGAGACTGTAACAGGCCCTTCACAAGCTGTGGACTGACCAGCTAGTTGTACTGTAAGATCAAGATCCTGGATCTCTTGCCCAATAGACAGTATATTCTTTGTGGAAGACAATCTTCTACGCAAGATCAGTAAGAAAGCCAACGACCTTGTGATAACATTCTGATGTTATGGGGTTTCAGATAATCACTTTTCAGACAGCTTCCCTATAGCAACCTCAGTGAGTTCTGGCCAGATTCCATTGTGGGATTTGTTTTGACAGAATCATGGAGACTTTGATGGCATCATGTGTGGTGATGAACCTATGTTGGCTGTTGGAGAAGTTGGGAAGTACTTTGCAGGATGCCTGAAGAGTACTCGTGCTTTTGATCTTTAGAAACAATGATGAGGTCTGGATTGCAATTATGTTGCCAAAGAGTGGAGTGGAAAACTTCACTTTTCAGGATCAAAGACCAGTATTAAATCTTCTGTGGACATTGAGTCCATAAGGTCTTCAATATTGGCTTCATTTATTTCATTGCTTCACATATTGTGGTGGTTGTTAACATCACCAACGTATAGGACTTGGATTTGTGCATTTGGGAGTGCTGGCTCTGGTCATTTTGAATTAGTTTTTTTATGTGTTGGTAATGTGCAGCTGTCCAATCCTCATGGCTGCAGGACAGATGGATTCTTTTTCAGTTGGGGAGAAAACATGAGAATCTGTGATCATGTTTCTCAGGTATATGGCCATACCGTATTGGGGACATTAATGGTAAGTTGTAAGGTTGTAACCATGCATATGGTAGCAGCTAGCTGGATGGTCATTGGAAACATGAGGTTGTTGGAGCATAAGAATGTCAGTATTGTGCATCTTCAGCATGTTTGCAAGATAATCACACTTCACCCAGAAATGTCCATTCGTGTTAAGTTGGAAGATCCTTGTTCCAAAAACTATCAGGCATGTTACTTGACTCTGAAGAGGACCATTATAGTGGTTTGAGTTAGTCTTCTGATGACTGGGAGAAGTTGATCAATGTTTGGTTACCATATTGATGGGATTAGTGGTGATTTCTCACTTAACAGAATGGGCCACATGAAGGGTGCCACCTTCCTCCTCACTGCTAAAAGTAAAGTAATAACTGGGTTTATGCTCATTAGCCTAACTATGGTTGTAAAGAAGTTCCCCCTATATTGCTCAGGAACATAGCCTGAAAGTTGAAAAGCTAAGTACAATCCCCATTAATGCATTCTGAAACATAGTTTAAAATGTGAGATGGCATACAACCAGCTCGTGCCTTACCTGAAGTTCTAACTGAATTGAGCCCAATGATAGAATTAACACAATTTTGCATATTCCTTAAGTAATGCCAAAAACAGAACCCCAAAATAGCAGTTTGAAGTGTTGTTTCCAGCCTACTACTAGAAATACTTAGAAATACTAGAAAGAGTACATGCCGGGGAGTGGGGTGGGGAGAAAGAGCCTTCCCTAAGAGCTAGACCCAAAAAGCGTTGTGGTGGCCTCTTTCCTTTAGGCTTGGAAAGATGCTCAGAAAGTATTCAGCAGCAGAAACTGCAAATACATTTAAATGGGAAGCTCAGTTGAACCAAATGTCTGTGACTGTTTTCAGTTTAAGCCACAGAAGTAGATTGGAAGAACTCACCTGTGGAGGAAGAAGCTGAATAGTTTCCTAGTGAAAAGGACAACTCATTGTAGGAGTAAGTATATTGTCTTTTCTTCCTTCCAGGAAGACCTGCCACCACGTACCGTAGTTGGAAACTAGGGTTCTATTGGGTGTGTCACAAAGTCTGTCATGGAAACATTTTTGTTCTTTTTGGAAAGGGTTGCTAGGACATACAGCCAGTTCCTGCCCCCCTCCCCTCTTGTCTTCCCACATGCCCATTCCAAAGGTCAGAGTGGTGCTGATATATTTTTGGATGGATATCTGTGTTTGGAATGCCCTGTTTGTTTTGAACTTAAACTCTGCTCATTCTGAAGGATTTCCGTCATAATGCAAGTTTTTTCAAAGGTGCTAGTCCCAAGTGAATGTCATGCCAAAGAGGCTGAGACACTTCAATGTGGGAAAAATTTGATATGTGCAGAGGATTTTCCCAATGCCTATATGTTACTTGAGCCATTAAAAGAAGACTTGTACCGGGCCTTGTGCCAGCGCTCTGCACAAGGCTGAATTTCACTTTGTAGCTGTAGCCAAGGCTATGTCTGCACTACAAAATACAAAATCAATTTTAATAAATTTGACTTTTTAACCTCAATTTTATAAACTTGAAGTTAATTGTCCACAATTGTTCAGGAAAGTCGACACCATTTTTGCATGTCAACTTACCACATTTCTATTGCCTTATCCAAGTTCGACTGTGTGAGCAATGCATTGTGGGTACCTATTCCACAGTGCCTTTGCCCTGTTGCATCATGGGGCTTTTGCACCATTGGGTTGTGGGAAAAAATGTGCTGCAGTTGCTTGTTAGTGTCTGATGTCATTATCCCAAAATACAGAACACCCACTAACCATACAAAATAAACAAACAAATGGCAGACTGTGCCATTTTCTCTGGCACAGCACTAGTGCTAGCATGGATCCTCAAATGCTTCAAGCCATTACACAGTGCATTATGGCCACTTCCTGGAAATTCGCAGAGTATTTGTTTCAGCGATGACGGGGCTGAGATGATGGTTGTGAAGTAAGAGGGTGGAGATGAAATTGAAGAACTGTAGACAAGGAACTTAAAAATGCTGGCTGCCATGGATGCAGGGCTTACAGTGGAGTGCATTTGTGGGCTCATGAAACCAGCACACATTGGTGGGACCACATCATCTTGGAGGTCTGGGACAACCAGCAGTGGGAGCAGAACTTTTGCATGCACAAGTTCACATTCATGGACCTTTGTGATTTGCTGTCCCCCACCCTGAAGTGCAGCAATGTAAGAATGAGCTCTGCTTTAACAGTTCCCAAATGAGTGGTAATCGCTCTGTGGAAGTTCTCAATGCCTGACCATTACTGGTCAGTGGCAAATCAGTTCGGGGTGGGCAGATCTATGGTGGGGGCCCTCGTGATGCAGGTACTCTGCCACTGTCTCAGTCAGAAGACTGTGACCCTGGGAAATGTCCAGCACATTGCTTCCATGGGTTTCCTAACTGTGGTAGGGTAATAAATGGAATGCACATCCCCATTATGGCCCCAGACCACCTGGCCTCTGAGTATATAAACAGAAAGGGATACTTTCCAGTGGTGTTGCAGGCTGTAGTGGATCACAAGGTCATCTCACAAACATCAATATGGCATGCTTGGGAAAGGTTCAGAATGTGCGCATCTTCAGAAATTCTAGTCTGTACAGAGAGGTCCTGGATGGGACTCTTTTCCCAGACTGGAAAATCAACATTGGCAATGTGGATCTGCCTGTAGTAATACCATGTGACCCTGCTTACCCTCTACCCCTTGTATTATGAAGCCATGTGCAGGTACCCTGGACCACAGCAAAGAGTACTTCAACTTCAGACGAAGCAAGTGCAGAATGGTGATGGAATGTGCCTTTGGCATTTAAATGCCAGGTTCAGGTGCCTTTTCACCCAGTTGGACCTCTCCAAAACTAATGTCCCCACCATGGTTGCAGCATGCTGTATTTTGCATAATATTTATGAATCTGGGGTTAGAATTTCATGACAGCTTGGAGTAGAGAGGCAGATGCCATGATTAGAGCTTATGCATAGCCACCCACAAGGGCATTCACCAATGCACATGCAGAGGCAGCAGCAATCAAAGAAGCTTTGAAAAATAGCTTTATGAATGATCAGGCAACCCTATAATTCTACTATATTTGACAATTGTGATACCGGCTCTACTCCCTGCAATGATTTGGACACATCACCATATGTGAACCAATAAATCAAACCATGGTTTTCACAAAAAGAATGCTTTAATTTGTGGGGGGAGCGGGTTAAGCTGCAGGGAAAAGAAAGGATGTGAAGGGAGGTGGAGTAACCTTTTGCAGCAGGGAGAGGTTATGTGGTGGAGCAGGAGACTGTCCTTGCCCTGTGTTCAGGGACCACAATGAGAGGGTGGACGACCTATATTGAGGGGAGCCTGGGCAGCATGGAGTGGAGTCCACAAGCTGAGTCCTGCATAGGGAGTCCCACTGGAGCTCCAGCATTGAAAGCAGGATGTCAGTTTGCTCTCTGACAGCTGTCAGGAGCTGTACCTAATCCTGTCTCCTGAACTCAAGGACCCTCTACCACTACTCCTCTGTAGCCTGTTGGCTAGCAATGGCTCTGCTGTCAGCGCTCTCTAGTGGCTGAATTATAAGGTCCTGCTTGGATCTTTTGTGTGTCCTCATCATGGCAACCTTATTTCCCTCATTGAGGATGCCTGCTAAAAAGTGAAGGTCAAAATAGAGATACAATTCGCTTACCCACAGAATGAATGGGTCTCTGTCTTACAATCACTGAAACTTTTTTTTCCCCAAGGCCACTTTTGGCTTCTTAAGGATGACAATGAATCAAACTCTGCAGCGCACAAGCTATCGCTTATCCACACCATTTCATTGTGGAGGTACTAAGGCATTGCCTGCTTAAGAAGGCATGTGGGGGTGGTTTTAAAGCAGGGAGAGCTAGCTGGTGTCTAGAAGCAGGGTCTGAAAAGCCTGGTAGCCTCGTGGCTAGGGGGAAGGGTTTGATGTGAGGAATCCCTGTAAAGTGCAAAGAAAGGCAGGGTGAAAATGTTTCTCAGCAGTTCCCAGATCAACCCTGTGTAAGAGAGAGGCCATTTAAAGCAGGGAAAGCCCATGCTAAACATGACAGTGTCTGGGAACAGGGTCCACAGAGCCTGGCAGCTGAGCCCGGCAGCATTAATCCAACCTTCAGTTCCAGCCACATGGCCGTCAGGGTGGGGAGGGATCACTGTAAAGTGCGAAGAAGTCCGTGGAAAAAGTTTTCCAGCTGCATGTTGGGGGACAAAGGTTTCTTAGTGGTTCCTGATCAAGGCAGAAATGTGGTGGTAGGAGATAAGGCTAGGAGAGCCTGCCAATTGTGTGTGGTAGGTGGGGAAGGAGCCCGCCAGCCACATGGTTCAGCAATGTGATCTCAGGAAATTTAAATGAGCAGAGAGGGTTGCAAAAATACCTAATCCAAGTTTCCGTGCTTCTTTAGCTTACCAAAGAAGACATAACCCTCCTAAGAATAACAGATAGTGAAAAAGAAGAGATGCTCATCCTGTGGGAGCACAAGCCTGGAAAATTGGCCAAAATGCTTGTGGCACTCTGATACCAGATCACCTGGCATGGCAAGGTGTGCTATCATGGAAGTAGCAATAAGTCAGGCCTGCTCAAAAACCTTGTGGAAAAAATACAAGGGTACCTGGATGAGACCTTCCTGAAGATCTGCAAAAAGGATAAGTGCTCCATCCCCAGAAATATCAGTACACTGTTCTGAGGGGCATAGATCCACAGTGACTGACCCGCAACTCACTTGTAACAGTTTCAAAGAATGTGCTACACATAGAAAACTTAAACACAGCTGCAATCTGCTTGCAGTATTATAGACAAAAACACTCACCAGAACAGTTGGCCCTAGATGTTCTGGTGTCCGTGTAGCAGGGACCAAGGTTGAAGGTGAAGAGCTCTGGGCTGTCAGAATAAGCTTCATTTGGCCCCTGCTGATTGCCCCCATCCTCCTGTTCATTGGCCTCTTCCTCTTGCTTCTCCTCTTGGCTCCCCCCCAGACTCCACAGAAGAGCCTCCTGAAGAGTCCTAATTAAGAAAGGGCACTGGGGTTGGTTCCTTCCCAAGAACAGCATCCAGCTGTATGTAATACTGGCACATCTTGGGAGATGACCGGATCACCCATTGGGTTCCCAGACTTTATGATAGTTCTGCTGGAGTTCTTTCACTTTCATCTAGCATTGCTGAGCATCCTGGGAGTAACCTCTGGTGATCATCCCATGCAATATCTTTTCATAAATGTCCACATTTCCCTTGCAGACTCAAAGTCTGCGTGCCACTGACGACTCTCCCCAAACATTTAGGGGATCCATGATCTCATTATGGGACCATGCTGCAGCTCTCTTGTGACCCTGGGAACTCAGATCGGAAGCTGGCTGCTCGTGGTGACAAGATGGCTAGAAGATGGCTATAGATGCTACAGGTATAGATGCGGTGCGATGTGATGGTTACCGATGCTATGCGTTGCCTAGAAAGAAATGAATTCAGGCTTACAGATGTCCGCTTAATGTCCTGTCTTCCTGGTTCCAAATTCAAATTCACATGCTTCCTGTTAGCTACTTCCTGCACACGGGAGAGCAGCAGAGATGGAAGGAGCCAGAGCAGACAACCATGGGGCATTGTGGGATACAGGCGGGACACCTCTGGAGGCCGATAAATTGATTTAAATAAATGCTATTTCCACCCTAGCATTAATCCAACCTTTTAAATTTGAATTTGGCACTATGCTGACTCTCATGGTTGGAGTAATGAAATTTACCTTAGCACTCCCTAAAATTGACCTAATGGCATTCACAGTGAAGACAGGGAAATTGTAAAATTGAGCTAATGGCCTTGAAATCAAATTTATCATGTAGTGTAGACATAGCCCAAGTGGAACGCTTTCTGGTTCATTCATTGCCATTGAAAATTTCAAGATGCAGTGGACATGTCTAGTTGACACACAGTTTAGAAATTGTGCACCTACAGGATGTTAACATTTTACGTCATTTTCTGACAGACATTAAAGTTAGATTATATTTACCAAAGCAATGTGTGCAGAATCATTGAATGGTCAAATCCTCATTGTTTGCAAAGCTGTGATTCAGAAGGCACTTCAGCTTTATTAAAGCTGGATGGAGACTTTGAAGTGTTTTTCACTGGAATCCCACACTGTAAATGTCAAAAATGATGTTACTATACATCCGGTGAACCTGAAATGTCAGATGTTAGAAAAATAACTCCCTTTTCAGATCCATATAACAGTTAGCTCATAGCCAGCATTGCTTATCACATTGTGAATCTTCAGCTTGCCAGTAACAGCTAGATTTCTCTTAACCTTGTGTCACAGGTAAAGAATGATGTTTTTCACGAATGTGTGACTTGGTCGTATAAATACACTGTTGGCAGAACCTTGGCATCCAAAGTGCCACTTTTAATCCTGTCTTTCAACAAGCTCAGAAATGCAGGGAGTGACCCTGGTGCCCTAGGCAACACGTTTCCTCACAATGAAGCAGGTTCTAACATCTAACCCGGTGTGATAGTTATCGCAGTGTACAGTAGTTCATTTTTTAGGGAATGAAGGGTCCAGTCCTGTGAGTGCCTTCAAATCTTATTGGTTTCAAAAGGTGTTCAGCACGCTCAATGCTTTGCAAGAATGAGCTCTTAGAATGTATGTTGTAGTGGATGCAATTGAACCTGTAATTCATAGACCTGTGATTCATCACAGATTAGAAGTGAGAAGTCATGGAAACTGAGGTGAGGAGGAAAATCAGTCTAGCACGTGTGGGCTTATAAAAACTCTGCTCCAAGCCTGCTCCAGTCGTTTGGATAATATGAGTTAACATGCCACAGCTGCTCCTGTTAAAGGTTCTTGGCAGCATGAGGCAGATATTGTGCCTATAAGGCCCAGGACTATTTGGGGGCACTGGTAGTGCGCTATCGAAGCGGAAGACTCTCCAGAGCTCATTGTGAGTGAAATCGGTCCACTGGCTCAGACAGCCATGGGTACATAGGGACAGCAGTGGTCGGAATGCTACTGTTGGCCACCAGTATTTTAAACACCTCTTTGAGTAGGCCTGTCTCGAGCAAGGCTGGATAACATGGCTTGCAATTTTCAATGGAGCCTAGAATAGTTAGTTACCCAATTCCTTTTGATATCCATACTGCCTTAGGCGTCTTTGAAAATCATAGAATCCTAGCGTTACAAAGGACCTCAGGGGTCATCAAGTCCAGCTCCCTTCCCAAAGCAGGATCAACCCTAACTAAATTATCCTATCTGGGACTTTGTCAAGCTGGGACTTAAAAACCTCCAGGGATGGAGATTCCAGCACCTCTCTAGGAAATGCATTCCAATGCTTCATCCTCCTCCTAATGAAATAGTTTTTCCTGATATCCAACCTACAGTTCTCCCTCAGTAACTTGAGACCATCACTCCTTGTTCTGCCATCTGTCATGAACTGAGAACAGCCTCTCTCCATCCTGTTTAGAATCCCCTTCCAGGAAGTTAAAGGCTGCTGTCAAGTTGCCCCTCACTCTTCTCTCCTGAAAACTAAATAAGCCCTTAGTCTCTTTTCTTTGGTCATGTGCTCCAATCCCCAAATCCTTTTCATTGCCCTCTGCTGAGCTCTCTCCAATGCATCCACATCCTTTCTATACCAGGGGACTCAGAACTCGATGCAATATTCCAGATGTGGCCTCACCAGTGCCAAATAGAGGGGAATAATAACCTCTCTAGATCTGCTGGAAATGCTCCTCCTAATGCAGCCCAATATCAGCCTTCTTGGCTACATGGGCGCACTGTTGACTCAAATCCAGCCTCTCATCTCCAGGTCCTTTTCTGCTGCATTGCTACTTAGCTAGGTGGTCCCCCAGCCTGTAACAATGCTTGGGATTCTTCTGTTCTAAGTGTAAGACTCTGCACTCATCCTTGTTGAAAAATCCCAGACATGCGCTAATGGCCACTGGCCTCCTGGAGCCCAATCTTTGCCAGTATGTTGCTACTTTTGATGGAGCTGTATCATTATTACATGCAGAGGGAAATCTAGGGCTGTGTTTATACTAGCAACCTTTTTCCCTAAAGTGTCTCACCTTTGTTGCAACAGCTATTAACAATGAAATAAATAAACAAAACCCCCTAGGAAGAAACGCGAGGAATGCTCAATCAAAGAATAGAACTGCAAAGGTTGACATAGCTTGGAAATATACAAAAAATTACAGAGGAAAGCTACATTTTGCACCTTGCTCCACTTCTGTTAAGTTCTAGGGGAAGATTTTCAGTGATTTCAGCAGGACCTGGATGGAGCTGGTTGTGTCATCCCAGTGGCTGGACCCCTGTCAATCCTCTGTGCTTGAAAACAGCAGAAAATATTTTTTATTACTTTTATGTCATGAATGAATGCCTATAAAGGGTTAAACCCAGAGATAGTAGGTTCTTTGCTGGTAAACAGCCAGGTGAGCCAATGGGAAGCGAGAGGGATTTCTGAATTGAAGCAGTTAACTGCCAGGACGTCTTGCTTTTGTGTGGCAGAGGGAAGAGAGAGAGGGTGGCTTAGGTCTGAACCAGGAGCGCAGATCTGTAAGTAGGGAGGAAATGCTTAGCCAGATGACTCAGCTTATTTTTTTATTTTGGGTTTGGTGGGGGGTTCTCAGACTGGCTGCTGCAATGTCCAATACATTTGCCACTCTGCACATGTGGTGACTAGGACAGTGCAGTGTGGTGGTTCTGGTTCTGGAGCTGCACGTGGTTCCTCCTAGAGCCTCACAGGAGGCGTGTCATCTGCCCACCCCATGCACATGCCCCACTGCTTGGTGGGAGAAGTGTGTGACAGTGGTGGCTCCAGCTGCTCTGGCGCCCCCCTGCCTCCAGCCTCAGCGGCTCTGGCAGCTCCAGACACGCCGGCGGCCCCAGCAGCTGTGGCTCCAGCCACCCCAGTGGCTCTGGCACTCCCAGGGGCCCCGGCGACTCCTGCCCCGGTGGCTCTGGCTGCTCAAGCTGCTCCAGCACTAGTGGCTCCAGACACTCCATCCATTCTGGCGGCTTCAGCTTCAGCGGTCTCCGTGGCTCAGCAGCGGTGGCTCTGGTGAGTCACCAGCATTAACTTAGACTGGGAGGGAGGGAGCTGGTGGTGCCTGGTTCTGGTGGGAGGGGGAGGGCATTTATTTAGAGTGAGGGGGGTGAGGGCGCTCTGGTGACTATGGAAGGACAATGAGCACAAGTATGGCGATCTTCCAATTTCGGTCGGACACCACTGGGCTAACGTACCGCCCTGTACACTGTAGCTTTTAAACTGAATCTCAGGGAAATAATTCTGTGTGTTAATCTACCTTTTCAGTTGCTCTGTAACACCTAGCCACCAAGTACGCTTTAGCAAGTGTATCTTTTATCTTTTTGTTTGGTTAATAAATCAACTTTTTTAAGGCAGTGATTTGATTCCCATGTGCTAGAGAAGGGGCTGTGTGTTTGCAGGCTTGCCTAAGACTGAAAGTTCAGAGATTGCAGTTTACTTTTTTCCTCTTTGCTTTCAAGCTCTCTCCTAAGGGAGGGTTAAGAGCTTGGGGTTACCCCACTGGGAGACATCTTGTGTTCTGAAGGGGGAATCTGTGATATTGGGAGGCTTGAAGCAGGAGCCTAGAGAAGCAAGATATTTTAAGGCTCCCACCTTCTGCACTTGGAGTGTCAGGGGCGGGGGGAGGGGGGGAACAGCCTTGACACATTACTAATGAATTTTGAAAGATGGGAGCAACAATGACAAAGATGTTGACAAGAAAAGGAAAACAAAATGGAAACCAGAGGTATGCCTGTTACACAGCAAAAAGGGGGTTTTATTTGCCTCCTTCACTTACAATAAAACCTGCTTACTGCCATTTGAGAGTGGTTATGGTAGCTGAATGCAAGCCCTGGTTTTTCTCTGTGGTCTGTTTTGGAGATTTTGACTAAACTCTTCCTGGACCTAGCTTGATCATGGCCTCTCCTTCAAGATACATGTTTCAATATAGCTGAGTCAGTAGCAGACCGCACATAATGATAGCCATTACTAGTGTTTTTAATATTCTCACTTTATAAGACCAGAGGTTGCATCTATTTGTTTGCTTGCTTGACAGGTTCAAAGATTTAACAGGCATTCTCACAGCATACATATAAACAAAGTGCAAGGCATATGCCCGGTCTGTGTGTATGTATGCCCATTTCTTTTAAAAGCTAAAATATCATTGTCTGTTCTATATGTGCCCTTATACCGCCTCCTCAGTGTAGTATTGGAACTCCTTTCTATCATGGATGAAATACAGAGGCTAACACCTGCTGCAGGTGGCTTATTATTTCTCTCTTCCTCTTGTCAGGTGTAGCAGTATATGTGTGGTGTAGGATTTTGTGGCTTCATGTACATATTACTGTATGTTAGTTTAAAAAAGCAAGGTCAAGGAATTGTGTCTTGCGTTTGAAGGAGAAAGAGGTGAGGTTCAGGATTTTCTTTAGCTCCCATGGGAGTCGGTTGCGTAGACTCAGGTTAGATGCCCACAAAAGTTCTGTCTCCTGGGAGAAGGAGCTTTATGCTTTATTGTACCTGAACACCAGACTTAAGTGATGGCCTTGATCGCAGCACTTTACAAGGTTTTCCAGTAATTCAGGTCCTAGGCCATTAAGCACTTTGAATAGAATGATGTATCTAGAGCACTTCTAGGGTGTCTATCACTGTAATATGCAAGCACCAAGTAATGTATTGATTTGCCAGAAAAAGAATATAGATATTTTATTTTACTTTTCAGAAATTTTTGTGCTTAAACTTTTCTCATCAGGCCATGCCTGGTGACATAATTTATGTAATTACTCAATCTCATGCATTTATTGTCATACTTTACTGTCATAATTATTGGTAGGTCAAAATACATATACAGTATGTATTCAGTGACAACCTGTTTTACTTCTTTTCATATCACATTTATTTACAGTCTTTCATGCAGATATCAGATATTATAAATCACAGGAATAGTGAATGCCTGACAGACCCTCTAAGTCAGTGCTGAGTGGTCTCATGCATGACTTTCCTTTGATCAAACAACTTAAGCCAGCCAAGGTTAGGATGGAAGGAACATGTGGAAAACTAGTAACGCTGAAGACAACAATATGAAACGTAGCTTATAATAAATCTGTAGCTTCAGCAACCTTTGTACTACATCTGTTTCCTTTTGAACAGGTGGTTCAGAGGAAGCCACTTCTGTCCATACTCTGCTACCTATGGAACCTTCTGTTTACTTACATTCTTACTATTTGACTTGAAGAGTCGAAGTGGGCGTTCATGTAATACTATGCAGACGTAGACATTGCATGGAAACCCATGGAGAAGGCTTTTTAGTTAGGGATGAGTTTTGAAGGATCAAGCAGTTTAGAATAGCTATGTACAGAGATATAATAATTCTCCTGGTGTTCCCCTCACCTTGGCCCCCCAGCACACTGAAAGAGGATGGCAAAAGCAGTGTGTTCTGATGGCACATGTAAAGAGACCAAAGAAGGACAGGGGGTGACAGCTTTATCAGAGGATTGTTGAAACACAGCCAACCAGTTGCAATTGTAGGCCCCAAGACATAACAGTCAAAGGGCTCCCACATGCACAAGCCATGCCTGCAATCTGCCTGAAGTTTGGGGAGTTCTGTGCTTGCGCTAGCTGGTGCTTGCCGAGCTGCAGTCTGCACTGCTGGACATGATTTTCTGGCATGACCACCTAGCTGCCTTTGCCACCAACAGTACTACCCCATGCATGCTTAGGAACCTTGCAGCCTGCACCAGTGATTTAAAGAGACCTGGGGCTCCCAGTTGCAGCTGCCAATACTGCTATTTGATAGATTGGACAGACAAGGGGTGTGAGAAATGAAACATATTTATCCCAGTCTATTCCCATTCTATTCACTTTTCTTCTGACAAATATTTTAATTTACCCAAGCAACTTCAATACACTGCAAAAATACTGAGACACGCTACTGACAGATATGATAGTGACTCATCTTTAAATAGCACTTACAAGGGAAACATTTTACAATAGACTCTGTATAATGAGAGCCTAATGTGATCATTTTAGTTCTACACAATTTCATCTCCTTTTATCACACGAGCTGGCCCTCACTTGGAAGCACTTTCTTTAAGTAATTTCATAATCTCTTTGCAAATTTTATACATTCATGCTCTGTCTGCAGGGAAAGAGACCTCATCAGATCCACAGTCAGATGGCAACAGGGAATGTTTTCCAGAGGTGGGGTGCTCTGGTGTGGGGACCCCTGCCAAGCTCATGGCTTCTTGGAAGGAACTGCATGTTCTCTCTCTAAGGATGTCTACACTCGCAAGTTTCATCAGCAAAAACACCTTTTAGCCGTGTCTACACGAGCCGGCTACTTTGAAGTAGCTGTGCCAACTTCGAAATAGCGCCCGCCATGTCTACACGTGGCAAGCGCTGTTTCGAAGTTGAAATTGACGTAAGGTGGCGAGACGTCAAAGTCGCTATCCCCAACAGGAGATGGGAACAGCGCCCTACTTTGACGTTGAACGTCGAAGTAGGGCACATGTAGACGATCCGCGTCCCGCAACATCAAAATAGCGGGGTCTGCCATGGCGGCCATCAGCTGAGGGGTTGAGAGATGCTCTCTCCAGCCCCTGCAGGGCTCTATGGTCACCGTGTGTAGCAGCCCTTAGCCCAGGGCTTCTGGCTGCTGCTGCTGCAGCTGGGGATCCATGCTGCATGCACAGGGTCTGTGACCAGTTGTCGGCTCTGTGGATCTTGTGCTGTTTAGTGTAAGTGTGTCTGGGAGGGGCCCTTTAAGGGAGCAGCTTGCTGTTGCCCCAGAAGTGCTAGTCCACCCTGTGACCCTGTCTGCAGCTGTTCCTGGCACCCTTATTTTGATGTGGACCGCTTTGGTGTGTAGACACTCCCCTGCAGCGCCTACTTTGATGTAGTGCTGCCCAACGTTGACGTTGAAAGTCGACGGCACCAGCCCTGGAGGACATGTAGACGCTATTCATCGAAATAGCTTATTTCGATTTCGCTACATCGAAATAAGCTATTTTGATGTAGCATCCCCATGTAGACTTAGCTTTTTAGTGATAAAACTCCAATAGTGTTCACACTGCAAAAATCACAAAAGCCACCCAGTTTCAGTGACAATAAACTTCCACCTTCTCAAGGGACATTTCTCTTTCCCTCTCCCTTTACTGGCAACAGCCATGCAATGTGTAGAACAGGAAGCTTTCTTTTGCCTTTATCAAACATCCAGGATGTTTGCCACAATGCCCAAGTAGCCCCACTGGGCAGTGCTTTGAACTCTGCTGCCCTGCCACCAATCTGCCCCTCCCCCTTGCAAGTCTTGGGAACTTTCATTCCATTTCCTGCTGGCTGGTGCAGCATGGAGTGCTCTCAAGGCATCTTCCCAGCTGGTCATGGCTGGCTATTGCACCAAATGCTCTCCAGTTTGGACCACCACAGAGCTTTTGAATCTTATCAGTGGGGGGAGAGAAGAATCTCTGCAGTCCCAGCTGGGAGTGACCTCTAGGAACTGGGATATTTTCTGCCGTATTTCTCAACCCTTGTGTGAGAAGGGGGTACTAGCAAGACAGACTGCAGTGAAGAGCAAAGATAAAGGAGCGTAGGCAGTCAGACTATAAGGTGAGGGAGGCAAATTGTGGCTCTGGTGCTGTCCCAGACTGGATACAGTCCTGGGAGCTGACTCCACTTCCACAGTGAGAAATCCTGTAGATCCTTCTGAAGGCACAGAGTCAGCAGAAAGAGAAAGAGCAGGAAGAGAGAGAGCTGGAAGAGGATGTGGGGCTGTCAAGCAGGGTCACCCAGTGCGGCAGGCAGGCACAAAATCTTCAAGTCCTGGGGCAAATGGTGAGTCTCAGGCCAGGACTACACTAGGGAGTAAAATTGATAAACAATACACAATGCCAGCTGAATGAATTGTATAGATGGAGCCGATGGATCTGGCATCAATTTTCTGTACCATTCCCACATGCTAAATTGAACCCCAGGAGATCCATCACCAGCATGTCAATCTGGCAATAGCTGTAGTGTAGACAAACAGCTTGACGGGGAGCAGGAAGCAAGGGAAGAGATGCCAGGTGAGTGACTCTGGCTTGGGGAGTGCAGTGGGAGTGAGGGAGGTAGGTCACAGAAAGGTAGCAAGGAGTTTTCTGTGAGCTGTGCATAGCCCTGCCTGGCTAAACTTCATGTCCAAGCAGGTTGTTGATGCACGTGAAGATGTCAATTGAATACTGCAGGCAGCTGCTCTGGAAACTTTGCCTGGGGTATTTGTGGAATTTTCTCTCGCAGATTCCAGGAGAGCACAGCAGTGTGTCCCTCCTCTGCCCCTCAGTGGTACGATGCTCTCCCCTCCCTTTTTTCAGTGAGTGTTGCAGGAACCAAAGCAGCATGTAATTGGGCCGCAGAATGTGTGGGACGACCCCCTTCAGCAGCCAGAAGAAGAGCCCAAGTTTCCTTGGTTACTCTCATGAGTGAGATATCAGCCATAGTGATACTGGCCTGTGGAAAAGTAGGGCTTCATTAAAATTATTTCCATGCAACCTGCTGCCTAAGACAGGACTCCATTTTCTTATGTCTCAAGCCCCTCACTGACCTGGAGAGGGAAAAACCCATCCCCGAGTCCTGGTGGGTGGAGCTCCGCCCCTGCGTGTCAGCTGGCTGGAACCCTGGGGGCAGATAGGACATATGAAAGCTGATCCCAGGAGCTCAATCAATGCCCATACACTGGTCCCGAGTCCCAGGCTGGGAGGCTGATGACTTGCACAGCCTGCCAGGCCCACAGTTAGACCTCACTGAAGAGAAGCTGCAAGCTGGGATGGACAGCCAACTCTGCCCAGACATGGAGGAACCTAACCTGCTGCCCAGTGAGGTATGCCCTGAGGGGGCAGTCCAGAAGCGGCCCTGGGATATCTGAGTCAGTGTGTTGCAGTTTGGATCCTTGCTGACCTCAGTTGCGGACCTTTCTGCTGCGACCTGTGCCGAGGCACAGTGGAGTAGGTGGGCCTGTGCCACCTGTTACCCATAATCTGTGGGTGGCAGCCTCACAGCTCTTCTTGGCATTGTAGGCAGACAGCTGTGTTGGTTGGCTCTCCATCTTGCAGGGAGATCCAACCTTTTGCTTCCCCATTCTGAACTAGGATTGGGGTCTGTACTGTGGTACCTGTTTGTTGCACCACCCTGAGTGATGGCCAGGGTTCCTCTGATGGTGTGCTCAGCTTGACTGCCAGCCTGAATCCCTGGACTATGGTGGCCTAAGTGAGGTCCTGGGACAGTTTAACTGTTTGCTAGGCCTGATCACAGGCCCGAGCCTTGGGTCTTGTATGATGGTTGAGACTGATTTCCCCCATAGATGACTGCAATAAGATGGGGTGGTCTTTCACTAACCCAGAGGGGGAAGAAATTGTCCCCAAGCTCCACCAGGTGGCATCTCCAAACTCATCATGTTTATAGTGCCTGAAAAGATGTGTCTTGCAAGGGCCATTGGGAAAATGGCTGCCCATGTTGAAAAAGGTGCTGTTGAGTGAAATGTTTGAGTCTTGAGCAGGAATTTAACAAGCTCTCTTTTGTTACTTTCCATATTGCAGGTGAGATCTTCAGGAAGCTTCTCTTGCTGACAGACTGCATCAACTAAGGAGGAGACCCTAGTGAAATAGGGAGGAACTACAGAAAGGTTCTGAACCATTCCACAATGGAAGCACAGAAAATTGAGGAGTGATGGCTGAAAGAAGGGCAAGATAGGAAAGACACCACTGATTGCATGATTAAGATTATGGAGGAGCAACTGGAGATTCTCAAGTGTTTAATCGAGCTGCAGAGTGCACAGGAATGGCCTCAGCCTCCCCTGCAACAGATACAGAATTCTTGGTCCAGCAACCCAGCCTCTATGCCCACACATCCCTGTTCACTGTTGGGGAATGCTCACTTTCTGCTGGACTCCATTCCTGGTCACAACTGTGACTATAACAGCTGCACCTACACACAGTTGTGAGGCTTTATGCAAATGCAAACACTTCCTTACCAGCCAACATTGATCCTTGGGGGGGTGGTGGTGGTGTGTGTGTGTGTGCGTGCGCGTGTGCGTGCGCGTGCGCGCGCTTTTCAGCGATCAATAAAGGCAAACTTTTTTATTGGTATAATGTCTTTATTTTCTGTTCTGCCACCCATAGCAGTCACCCAGACTACAGGTACAGCCTATTCAATCCCTTTCTTTCATGGGAATGGGTTACTCAGGATGAGGAATGGGATGCAGCCGGGAAGCAACCCCAAAAGAGAGACATTTCAGTGCCCCTAATTGTGAAAGTAGTTCCTCAAACCTTTCCTGATGCTAATAGAAGCTCCGTGGGCTACTTTCACCTCCCTAGTATCTGGCTGTTCAAACTGTGAGCCCAAGTGCCTAGAGAGGTGGGGGATTCTCCATTCCTAGAGGTTTTTAAGTCCTGCTTGACAAGGTCCCATGAGCAAACTTTTCATCATTATTTTCACACATATTAAGCAAATAATAGCATGAGGAGGTAGTCATGGGGATATGATCCTCCATAAAGTCTAGCCTGCCATAGAGAGACCTCCATCTCTCTTTCAGTCTGCCAGAGGCACATTCCACTACCACATGGAATCAGCCTAGCCTATACTGCAATCAGTCTTTACTGCTATCCAGGTTACCCATATAAGGTTTTGTAAGCCAGGTCACTTCGGATCACTGTGGGCATTTCCACATCTCTCACTGTAATCTGATGGTCTGAACAAAGTCCCCACTTGCAACTTTCTGTACAGGCCGGTATTCCTGCAGAGGTGTACATCATGCACATTTCCAGACCATCGCACATTTGTGTCTGTGAAACGCCCACAGGTGTCCACAAGTACCACTTCCTGTTGAGGTAGTCTATGGCAAGGTGGGCTTACAGCCGAAAGAGTAACTTTTAATGCTTGCTCCTAGACCTCTAGTAGTACCCTACATTAAGCTAAGGACAGAAATCTCATTTCTGTGCTAGGAGACAAAAGATTCCTTTGCTCCAGATGTGCTTAGCCCTGGGATACAGAAGGTTTGTTTTCAATATGCACTACAAAGTGGTGATGATATATCTACTATTGCATCTTCTCTTACTCATTCATTATTATTTTTCTCTATGTAGGTCTTAACTTATGGGTGGGGGTGAAGGGGAGCGGGGGTTGGATATTAGGAAAAACTATTTCACCAGGAAAATGGTGACGCATTGGAAGTTTTACCTGGAAAGGTGGTAGAATCTCCATCCCTAGAGGTTTTTAATGCCATCTTGACAAAGCTCTGACTTGGATTAGTTAGTTAGCGTTGATCCTGCTTTAGGCAGGGGGTTGGACTTGATGGCTTCTTGCGGTCTTTTCCAGTGCTAGTATTCTATGATTCTAGGTTGAACCTCTCCAATCCAGCACCCTTGGGAGCAGACCAGAACCAGACAAGACAGTTTGCTGGACCACAGGAGGTCATATTGTCTAGAAGCATTACCAACACTTCCCTTTGCTTACGGGGCTTTTAAAAGACATTCGGGGGTAAATTACAGCTAAATAGCAGCATAGAGCACTAAGAGCCAGGACTGGTAGCTATAAACAAACTTTATGGGACCACGGGATGCTTGGCCACACCCATGATAAATTGTCATCCAGCCAACTAAAATCATGCTGGGTTATGGAGTTTGCCAGATGAGAGAGTTCTAGATTAAAAAGGTTCAACCTGTATTACAGTAGCCATCAGAGATGCATGCTCCATTGTAATGTTTTATATTGTCCATCTACTTGACCTAGTGTAGCTATCCATATTATGCTAATCTGCTGTAATAGCTTAACACTGCAAAAAATTATAGAGTACTGAAAGAGCTCAGTGTTTTGTTGTTCAGTCTCTCCCTCCATCACTGAAATGCTGTGCAGGAAAATCTGAACTGAAAGTGTGAGAACTACATTTTGTTCGGTAGATGTGGTGAATCTGGGGTCATATTGCTTTTCAGCTAGAATGTTCAGTCTCTCTCTCTCACCACCCGCCCCCGCCATACAAAAAACACAGTTTAGTCTTGTATCAGAGAGGTAGCCATGTTAGTCTGTATCTTTGAGAGCAACAAGAAGTCCTGTGCCACCTTATAGACTAAGAGATATTTTGGAGCATAAGCTTTCATGGGCAAAGACCCGCTTCAGCAGATGCTGTTTAGTCTTGGGTTAACAGTCCATAGAAAACCAAAAAGTGAGCTCCTAAAGGAGGTTCTGAGCCTTTAAAATGGGGCAGTCTATTGGGTAGGTTAGAGACAACTATCTGACCTCCCAAATATGGACTGAATTAAATTTGAGTAAATAGCCAATAGGAAGGTAGTGAAGTGAGTGAAGGGTCAGTATGATATAGAGGAGATATGTTGCACATTTTAAGAAAATGTTCATCTGTAAACAGGAATAAATCGGTGTCTCTCGATTTTCCTGACCCTTCTATCCAAGGCTCTTACAGATCATGACAAAATTTAATTTTCTGTCCAATTTAATCAAGTGGTATCTTACTAGTTTTGTTGGTTTTGCAGTATTAACGCAAAGTTACAAGAAAAATTAACATGCATGTGTATTATATTTTACTTATATTAATTTAGATAGTGATAATTAATATTTGTGATTATGAATTGAAATGTTGGAAATAAATCTAGATTGTGTATACCAGTGGCTCTCTTTGAAGTTAAAAGGGTTCTCTCTATAGTCTTCAACAGCATTTGAATCAGGCCTCAAACAGATTAGAATAAGAGATTTTCAAGTCAACCAAGAACATTCCAGCTGGTCAGTGATTGCCTTTATATTCCCCCTGTATGACCCACTGCAGACATGTAGCCATTTTGAAAGTCATTCTTTGGTTGTTCTGGGTGCTGGCTGGAAGCACACCTTTGGTCTTCTTTCTGTGAAGAGACAAAGGCAGTGAAAATTCACTGTTTCTGCTCCATAGATAAGTTATAAAATGATCAGCATTAAGACTTCTGTCTTAGTTGTTTTCATAACTTTGATCAGGGCTGAGTTTGGAGCTGGACTGGTGCTCCTAACTTCTGCTGCTGGCTACAGTGCTTTTATTTAATGACTGTTTTAAAAGCAGAGGTTGTGCCAGGGATGTCCCTAGGGGCCCTACACAGTACTATTAAACAGCCGTCCTATGCCAACAACAGCTGGGGGTAGATGAGAGAAGATTTTTTAAAGATGTGATTTTATAATATTCAGCAATACACTAATGAAATATTTTAAAGCCATTTTTTAAACTACAGTCCTTTCAATGCAGTAAATTCAGAAACTGACAGTATGTATCAAATGCTTGCTAGATGGCTTCATTACCACTTGAATGGCTCTTTCATAGGTTCAGTGTTCTGCAAATAGGTCTGTCAGGCTTTTTTCACTTTTTAGTTAACTAAATCCTCTGTGAAGGGAAAATAACAAGAAGTCCTGTGGCACCTTATAGACTAACAGATATTTTGGAGCATAAGCTTTCGTGGGCAAAGATGCATTTCGTCAGATGCCCACAAAAGCTTATGCTCCAAAACATCTGTTAGTCTATAAGGTGCCACAGGACTTCTTGTTGTTTTTGCATATACAGCCTAACACAGCTGCCCCACTGATACTTGTCTCTGGGGTAAGCAGAGCCACAGAACAGGGATAGTGACAGAGAGATAGCTGTACTAATCTGTATTCTACTAAAACAAAAAAGCAGTCATGTAGCACTTTAAAGTCTAACAAAATAATTTATTAGGTGATGAGCTTTGGTGAGACAGACCCACTTCTTCAGATCGTAGCCTTACCAGAACAGACTCATAACATAAAGCACAGAGGTCCAAAAATTGTTATCAAGGCTGACAAATCAGAAAAATTGTTATCCCGGTTGGCAAATCAGAAGAGTAGAGGGGTGGCGGGTGAATCCAGGTGTGCGGGGGAAGGGGGGCTGAGTTAAGAATTAGATAAAACATCAAAGAATGTGAAAGAGTCCTTATAATGGGTCAGGTAATTACTGTCCCTGTTCAAACCACGTGTTACTGTGTTGAATTTGAATATTAATGTTAGCTCTGAGCATTCCCTCTGTAGAGGCTGTTAAAGTCTCTTTTCAGTTGAACACAAACTCTCAGGTCTTTAAAGTGCTGGCTGTCAGGTTTGTGTATCTGGAGATTTTTGAGGTCTGTTCTATGTCCATTCATTCTTTGTCGAAGAGTTTTTGCCATCTGTCCTGTGTACATGGTTTGTGGCATTGTTGGCACGTGATGTTAGTTGAGGGACAGGAGAACGTGACTCTGATTTTGTAATTAATGTGGTTAGGTTAGAAGGCCCTAAGTGACAGGCCTGTTCTTTCCTATAGGCAGCCACCCAACCTCATGAGGATTCTCCCTGGCAACCACAGGCTATACCGCAATAATACGAATCCTGGAACTTTTTCCTGCAACAAGCCCGGTTGCCAACTTTGTTCACATATCTATTTTGGAGATACCATCACTGGACCTAACCACGTTAATTACAGAATCACGGGCACATTCTCCTGTTCCTCAACTAACATCATATATGCCATCCTGTGCCAACAATGCCCACACACCATGTACATAGGACAGATTGCAAACACTGTTAGACAAAGAATGAATGGACATAGAACGGACACCATAAATCTCCAAATACACAAACCTGTCAGCCAGCACTTTGATGGAATGGGCCATTCAGTTAAAGATCTGACTGTGCTCTACTGAAAAGGGACTTTAACAGCTGTCTATGGAGAGAATGCTCAGAGCTGACATTCATATTCAAATTTGACACATTAGCATGTGGTTTGAACAGGGACAGCAACTACCTGGCCCATTAAAAGGACTCTTTCACATACTTTGATGTTTCATCTAACTCTTAATTTCCCCATTCCACACCCGCCCCACCTTCCCTCTGCTCTTCTGATTTGCCAACCTTGACAACCGTACTTCTGATTTGTCAACCTTGATAACAATTTTTGGACCTCTGTGCTTTATATATTGAGTCTGTTCTGGCAAGGTTATGATCTGAAGAAGTGGGTCTGTCCCACGAAAGCTCATAACCTAATAAATTATTTTGTCAGTCCTTAAAGTGCTACATGACTGCTGTTTTGTTTTGATAGAATAGGGGTAGGAAGAGGCAGGTGGGCAGATATTAAGACCCAGTTGTGCCCCAAATTTTTGGGTGCTTTGTGCAGCTACATATTCTTTCTATGGATAAAGATGGCTCTGGACTGCATGATGTGACACCAGTAGAAAGTTTCCATCCATGAGTGCATATTAGATTTAAAATCACATGGATCTTTCTGCATCTCTTTGCCTTCTGAGGCCTTTGCTGTTTCTCTTCCATCCACCATGGCTCATGATTTTCCTGTGTTATTTTTTCTCAACAAGATCAAATATTTCCCCCAAAGCAGATCTTTTAAAATCAGTGTTTTTGGAATTTCATCCCATTGATCCAGCTCTAGTCATAAGCTGTCTTCCCTTTGAAAACTTGGTGTAAGGAAGGTATGGAAGAATGCTTCCATTACAGCTTGCTGGAAAGTGAGAGAAACCCTCTGAGTGTGTATGTAAATACAGTTTGCTGCTGTGTGCTGAGATCTGCTACTTACATAGTCAACTGGTACAGTTGTGTTTTGCCCATTGTAACTAATTTGGTTATTGTGAGGCCACAAACTATGTAATGGTAAGCATAGGAATTGTGCTTGCAGTTATTGTGGGAATGCAGAAAAAACAGACTTTGTTTTGCCATGTTTCATAATGACTTTAAAAAACCTTGTAAAGACAAGGGACCCTTGCCAGAATTCAGTGACAGAGGAGAGGATGGGCAGGACTCTGAACCATCAGGCTACATACCTTCCAGGAATGAGCTGTAAGATTGGGTCAACCTGTTTCTCCCCACTGTTCAATGACTGAGTTAAAAGAGGCTCCTTGAGGATTCTCCTGTATTGTTTTAAATTTTCTCCAGTGGATGCTGCAGAGTTCTTGTGGCTGGGCTGGGCTTTGAGCCAAGCGCTGAAATCGCTGAGAGCAGAAATCACTGACCTATGCCCAGAGCCAAATCTACCACAAGCTGGGGCAAGTAGTAAGCATGAGTGCAGCTGGTAGAAGCAGCAGAGCAGCCAGCAGGAGTAGCACTGCAGCAGTGGTGTAGCGTGCAGCTGGCCAGTGGTGTAGTGGTGCAGAGCAGTGAGTAGGCAAAGAAGAAAACCAGGACCCCTAACTAATCGCTGACCATATCAACAACTGATTAGGCATCATTTACATTGTGAGGACGCAACTCCATGCTCATCCCTCTTCATTTTTTTAAACTGAGATTAAAAAATAAACAAGACGCCTAACATTTATTACCATTTTTTATTTCAGCACATTAAAAGCACAGAAAAAATCTAAAAATGTTCAGTTTGAATTGATTTGGTTTAAGTGTATAAATCTTTTCAGTGAAAGCCTTTGCATCACTAGCTCAGTATTATTGTCTGTAGGCTAAACTACAAACATTACAGCCTTATTTAATTATTAAAAGAGGCCCTCATTTTAGTCACCATGTCTAGCAGTGTGTCCAGAGAGCCACCAGTTGTGTATTTGCTAAACCAGAAAGTTACAGCTATCATGTTGTACTGACTTTCTCCCAGTTATCCCAGTCTTATTAATGCCTCAGTGTAGCATAAAGTTTCATTCATTATTCATAATAATCCTGTAAGAGGGCACTCTGAGACCTGATAAATTCTCACCTAAATGACAACAGCTGACAGGGCCTAGGGTTTTATAGCCCTTCTTCTACCATAGCAAGGTGCTGTGGGCAAAGGTCCAGAATGATCCTCCACTAATGACCAATGTGATATACGAGCAGCTGCTGATTTTCTGACATGAAGTCTGCTCTGCTGAGTATCCAACCCACTAACACTGAACAGTGGGTGAATATCTGACAAGCAAAATATTTCAGTAATGGCCCACAAAAAATTCTGTCTCAGGTGAGAGTGAAAGGGTTAATCCTGTGCTGGAACATTAACAACATCAGCAGCACCAAAAAAAAAAAATGTCCTGGAAAACAAGCAATCACTAGAAGTCTGTAAATTCTGCCTGTGCTCATGGGCAAATGAGCATGCGGCTTTCTCTCCTGAAAAGTCTTCCTTTCTGGTGCACAGAGAATTGAATAATGACAACTTTAGGAGCCTGTAAATTGCTTTATAAAAATCAATAATCATCCGCTTAAAGATATTAATTGCACTTTTTCACAAAGCAAAAAAGCTTCATAACATTTTATTGGTTTTTAATGGCTTCTTTGATACCACAGGAGGTAAGTAAAAAAGGTCTCTTTTCTTTTCCCCCAGACACTGGGCTACTTTTTCAAAGAAACATATATACCTTTCTGAGTTTTAACATTCTCTCGTGTTTGGGGTACAAATTAGAAGCAGGTGGAGTCTTTTAATTCTGTCCTTCTCTTTTCCTTTCATCAACAGTGACTAATGTTCCCTTTTGTTGCCTTATATTTGCAAAGTTGCCCAGGTAAAACTGACACGTGTACGAATTATGTGTACATACAGGTAGGTATGTTTGTGTGTGCACTTCATTTTCAATACCATTTAGTGCTTGATTTTAGAGGTATATTGATTCATGTCCATGGGAGCTGTGCATGCTTAGCACCTCTGAACAACTGGCCTTAAGTGCTTGTAGTAAACAACCAGATTGAGAGTACTGACAACAGAAGTTTTCTGTTTGTTCATAGAATAGGGACGGTGCATGCAGTGGCAGTGCTAGATTCCCTATGTTTCTTTTCTGATGAGCTTCAACCCTGCCTCAAACACATGAATCCTAACAGGGTGTGATTGGTCCATTCTCCAGTGTTTGGCCTCTAGGCTAAGAACACCAACAATTGTGACATGTAGGGTCAGAGATTTGTATGTTTTGAATAGACTCAGCACTAGATTAGCAACACTAAACTCATTTCATACAGCCCTTAGCTGTAAATAACATTTAGTCACTCCCAATCTGGGCTGAATTTAAATGATGAGCTAGAGGTGAAATGTCTGTACTCATTTCCGATCCAGTCTTTAATATTAATGTTAACCCATATTTTTCACAGTCTCCACTGCAAGGCCAAATAAAGCTGAGCTCTCAAGGGCCGTGGCTTCCAGCATAAATGACCAAGCAACTAATGGAGAAGCAAATCCAGCCTGATCCCCCAAACTCATGCATGGAAACCACTATTAAATTGGAGAAAAATGTCATCACAATGGAATTAGGCCCAATACTGCATTTATTCCTGAATTTTAAATATATCCAATGTATTGTTGCTGCCAGAATGATTGCGCAGGGGCTTTATAGGACCGTAAGGTGTGCGACAGTTATTTGGCAAGCTACCTCTAAAATTAACAAAAATTGAAGATATGCTAATAGCATACAGTCTTCCTCCTCTTTAGCTTCTAAGTCCCCCCGGCCTGCCTTAGCAGAGTTTTGTGGCATTTTGAGGGGCCAAGCGCATAAACTCAGGATGTGATTCATTCACTGCAAGCATGTCATTGGGCAACTTGAGAAACTGAAAAAATGGCCATCCTGAAGGGGTTTCCAAGAGACTTTCTGGGCAAGGAACTATTTGAAAGTCCTAATCTTTGTTTTCCCAGCTGTCCTTTTATTCACCTGGCATAACAGTGGAACACATCCATCTCTGGAATGTTCTTTCAGGAAAGCCATTGTAATGGTTTAAGGCCTATGGATTGTGGACAATCCCAATGGAATTAATGGAGCACCTCATTATCTTGACCAACAGTTATAATAAGGGTAATCTGTACTGTAGCTAGGAGTGTGCTTCACATGCTAGTTCTGCTTAAACTAGTGCACTTAGGCTGCCCACCACTGCTGGTCACTCTTCTGCCCATGCAGAATCTCTGGTCACACAGCTATTTTTAGTACTCGAGCTTGAGTCGTGCTAGCATGTGTCCATCATCTTGAGGTGGGAACTGCCACATGCTGCTGCAACATAGACATACCTATGAGATACTTGCTTGGCCTTGTTCTAAGAACTACTTATAGTGCTTCTGTAAGTAGGTTCATAGGCTGTGTGTGTCTGAATGCTGTGCAAAGCAAACATTTTCCTGTTGAGTTGTGGCCTTAAAGTTTTTGAGGGTCTGGGGTGAAAGTGAACATAGAATCTTCCACAGTTTCCAGAACAACTTCAATATAACTGCGTTGCTTATTCTTACTGTGTCCTTTTTTTCCTGCTTCCTTCACTCTCATTTTATCTGTTTCCTTTAAAAGCTAACAAAGCTTAATATTTCTCCTGGGTCCCTGCATCAGGTAGGTTATTCCTTTGCTGCCTCTGGCCTGAGTGGTAAACTGGGGCAGTTTGCTAGTGTTTGTCTGCTCCCTGGATCAATAACTGTGCCTCCGACCTCCTGTTCTATTTCTGCAGTGCATTCTTCTCCACCAGGTAATACATATGCTGGACTCGGAGCAGAGCCATAACAGAGAATGGGCAGTGCCACTTAGAGAAGAGAATCAATGAGCTCACTGCCTTAGGCTTTAAGTATGGAGCGAAGTGGTGGAACCCTTTATGCACAAGATACCCATAAAGATTTGTTGTTTTAATGATTTTCATCAGTGTAGTGGGACAATGGGATATATCACTGATATGCCTGGGGCTGGTGGATTTTGTCAGAGTAACAATCCCACATTCAGTGACTTTGCAGCCTGTATCTCATCCATGCAAGGAGTACATCAATCAAAAACAGGCCATTCCATATCTCCTCTGAAGCTTTTGATTAAGTTGTTGTACTGTCCTTGGTGTTTTTAAGGTGACTTATGATCTTGTTTCAAGTTCCTTCATAGCTAAGTAGTTTCTTTTTGGTGTGTTTGTACTATCTGGAAGTTGTTCTCACTTACTGTACTGCTACTACTACTGTTACTACTTAACACTTCTATTCCACATGGAGCATAGGTCATCTACAAGTCTCCTCCCCTTCACTGTGTCTTGGGACAAAACTTACTTACTTGCTCACTTACTGTAGACTTATAATAAAGGTGGACTTTAAAATATACGTGACATAGTTCAAACACTTAGCTATACAATGCTGTACAGAAGAAAATACTATTTTTTTTTTAAAAAAAGGCCAAAGTTATGTATCGAAAGCCATATTTAGGCATCTTAATATTTGGCCTGGCTTTCAAACATGCTGATCCTCCAAGACTACTCACTTTAGATAAAGCTATTTTGTACTCAACACTTCTGAAAATCAGGCCACTTATTTAGATACCTAAACATGGGGCTTTTAAGTTACTAGTTTTGAAAATCTCACTGCAAGTATATTAAGCTTTCTTATTAGTATTTATTAAATATCCCCTACAGGCTAGATGAATATGGCAGGAACTTAACAAAACAAACCTCTCTACAGGGCAGAGTTTTCTGCCAAATACTGCACACGTTCCATATACCCAACTACAGGAAATAATGGATTGTAATGCATATGTTCCCTAATTCCCTCCAGGATTTTACTTACGTTGAGAGCCCCTTCAGGGCTTCAATGGTAAACATTTAACAAGAGGAACTCCCCTTCCCTTCTGTAATCATCTCACATATTGTTCACTGATTAATTTACTTTAATAAGGGGAACTGCATTTCCCTTCGGTTGGGGGCCTGACTACTGGGAATTCTAAATTTCAACTGTTTCTTTTCCTCAAGGTTTTGCAATGAGACACTTCAGTTTATCTCTGACTAGAGGTGGAAGAAAAACAACATCTAGTACAGTAGAAGCCCCCCTGCTTCTGCCTAATTTGAAAGGAATTTTTGTGTACATTTTCCAGATGTGCTTTTAATAATCTCTGGATAAAATTTGTGCTTTTTGTCAAATTTAGGGCTTCCAGCTGGCAACTCAGTCAGCTAATCTTTTCCCTGCTTTATCCATTGAATATATCTAATATGTTAGTCATCAAGTTTACCCTCAGCAGAGTGGCTAGGAGTTGGGTTCCCCAATGCCAGGAGAAGTCCATGGAAGTTTGATGGCATCCTCTCTTAGACATCTTTGGAGGGATCAGCAGGTGTACTTGTCTCCACCATTGGAAGCCAATGCAAAATTTCTTCCTTTTTTCCAGGGATTGAATTAGATTGCAATGGGAGGGTGAGCACACCTTCCCTGGGAGAACAGTTGCAAAGAGCAACAGGCACATAGTTGTCTCAGTCCTAGCTCAGGCTTTTTCTGCATGATGCAGTTTTTAGTGACATGGCCGTGTCGACATGGCTGGATCACTAAAAGTTGGGCAGTCTACTGCAACATATTGTTTGTTGGCACTTTTGCTGGCAAAATACTCGCACACCCCACAAGTGCTGTGCTTTGTCTGCAGACAAGCACTGCTATTGACAAAGCACTGTTTACACGAGCAGTTGCTGTGACAAAACTTTTATCATTCATAGTGTTGTGTTGTATTATTATTATCATTTTTATTATTTTATTTTAAAGAATCTTGGAGCAACAAAAGCTTTGTTGTTCAATTGCCAGTGTGGGCAAAGCCTCAGTCAGGGCATAATCATACGAAAGATGGAGAAATATTTATCCTTTTAAGGCTGAGAGTGATCTTACAGAATTACTGCCCCATACACAAGGACAGATCCGGCAGTTACAACTGGAGAAATAGTTGTTTTGTTTTGTTTTGTTTTGTTTAAAAATATGTTCGAGTTGAACCAAATCTGAAATTTTCAGAATTTTTGGATCATCAAACAGTTTGTATTTGTTCCACAGTAAAGATTCAAACTTGGGTTTCATGGATACCAGTAAATGTCCTACTACCCCACCCTGTCCCAGCTTCATTTAGTGATTTTTTTGAACGGCCAAAATGATGTTTGTCACATTCATTTGGGTCAACCAAAACTGCATTTCCCATCCGTAAAGTGTGTATCATTTTTTTGCCCAGTTCAACTGGCGAACAGAGGGCCAGATTCCCAGAAGCTGTGATTCCACTGGAGTGCAGTGTGGTGTAAACTGTGGATGTCCATCAGTTGACAGCAGCTGTGCATCTAGCTTTATAATACCTGAACAAATTGGTTGATCCCATAATCTCTCAAAGGTAGGCCACACTTTGTACATCGCCATATTAAAGTGCAGATTTTGGTCTTTTACACTGGTGTAAACCTGGAGTAATTTGATTTCCGTATTGCTACTCTCCAAATTTTAGGCCAGTGAGTAGCTGGTGTGGGTGGGATTCTTAGACCCCGCGTAAACATAATTATTTTGCTTATGATGAATGCATGTTTTGTAATGTAGTGATGTACATGATATCCACCAGAACACATTCAAGCAGTTGGATTTGTTTCAAAGATCTCTAGCTTTGGTGGGCTTTTCTGGCAGTCCCTTGGTTTGTGAGGGAAAATACCATAGTGCAGTACAGCAGGTACTGAAAAATTCTCTCTATCTCTGTGTAGTGGGTGGATGGGGACTTCTCATTTCAAATACAAGTTTCTGGAAGATAAAAAGGAAAAAATTGACAGTTCTGTAGTTTGTCTCAAGGCGTATTGGGTGCTGATTTTCATTTTACTGCACTAAGACAACTGTCTGAACTTCAGTCCAAAGTGAAATTCCTTCAACTACAAGCCACTAATATCACTTGTAGTTTTCAATTGTTCACACATCCTTTGTGTTTGTTTTCTCCATGAAGTCTCACTTCCCCAGCCCACTGCCTTGGGCTAATAGTTTGTAACAAAGCTCAGTCTCTAAAATGTCACCTATAAATGGAGAAAGGAAAATCATAAAAGAGAAAGATGAAAACATTTGCCACTCTGGTTCTCACTTACTCAGTTCCTCTTGGGTCTCTTGATTCATCAGCCAGTTACAAGGGCATGCGGCCACCTGTGCTGTTCCAGTTACCATTGTTTTCTCCAGTATTGGTGGGGCACCATTCATCAAATGAGGCTCATTGAAAAAGTGATTTAGTGTCAATGCTGGCAATCAATCCAAGAAAACAACTCACATAATGGAACACCGCCAAAGGCCCACTCCCCTTTCCCTTGACAACTTAAAAAAAACTCATAAGGCCAACAGCTTTGTGTTGTGATAGCAAGAGCTAAAATAACCTGCCGGGTTACAAGGTGAAGTGCTGTACTTGTGCCTCTCTTCAGAGAGGGGCTCTGAGTTACCAAAGAAAAAGAAGGTAAGTGCTCCGCCAGCATATGCGGTTAGAAAGAGGTAGTTCCTGCTGAGATGTCGCACTTTAATAATACATGTCCATGTGGTAGTATTCTGTATGCTAAGAGACACAAAGACCACATGTTGAAAACATGGCTTCTATATTTTGCACTATCACTTGTTCAGTCATGTGGTACACATGTGCCAGTCACAAACATGTGCAATGTTGCGTGTGGTTACTTAGTTGTTTCTGTACACAAAAAGCATGGAGCTGGTTTGTGTGTCCCTTGTGCAAAATGAATAGGAGGCTATCAGTAAACCCATGGATTTTGCTGAGTCTGTTTGTGAAGAAAGGTATTATTAATTGAGAGGAAGGGGTTCACAGTGTGGCCTGTTGTGAGAAAATTGCAAGTGGTTGGCATCCCAGGACCTATCCTCCGTGAACTCATCTAATTCTTTTGCAAACCCAGTTATACTTCTAACCTTTGCACCCTCTTCTGGTAATGAATTCCACAGGTTGACTATGTGTTCTGTAAGTACTTCCTTAGGTTTGTTTTAAATCTGTTGTTTAGTAATTTCATTGGGTGTCCTCTAGCTCTTGGGTAATGTGAAGGAGTAATGGTGACATCCCTATTCATTTTTCCACACCATTCATGGTTTTATAGATCTGTGTAATGTCCACCCTTAGTTGTCTCTTTTCCAAGCTGGACAGACCCAGTCTTTTTAATCTTTTTCCATCTGGAAGCTGTCCCATACTCTTAATAGGTTTTTACCCATTCTCCATACTTCCAGTTCTACTATTTTTTGTATGGTTTATATATATAAAAAAGACGGATGGCAAGAACACACAAAGTGAGCTGGAGATTTAGCCTGAAGAATAGGGTCTGGAAAGTCTTTTGTGTGGGGATATGGGTTTGTGGTTTTTATTTTTACTTATATTTTCCTCACTCTGGAAGGGGTCTGGGCAAGATAAGACGGAGCTGGGGGAGGGGTCAAAGCCAGGCCCTTTCAGGGTAAAGATGAAAGTCAACAAGAACACTAGATAAAAAGGCTCTTGCAGTGACATGCAGCAACATGAGGAGGTGCTACAGTGATGCATACAGCTGCTTATTGAGTATCATCCATCCTGTGCACTGGATGAGGTGGGGATCCTATGGAAAATATATGTATGATGGGGCATTCCGTATGCTTTATGAAAATATGCTTATGATATGAATGACATAACTGAGATATGATTTGTACAAGATGGCTCATTTAACATGTCGTTGGAAAGGTTTTGATGTACTGAATATGATTATTCCATTTCCATATATATAAACACACATGCGTGCACACACATACACAAGAAGTTAGGAGTATTGACTTGGGTAGCTGTAATTTCATATTTCATGCTTTGGGTTGCACCCACTGCTGATACTTCAGGTACAACAATGAAAGAAGCCACAGTGGAGATGGCCCATCAGCAAGACACCATGAACTGTAAAGGACCTTGAACTTTCTGTGAACACAGCAGTCAGTTCCCGATGAATGGCTATAGGGGCCCTGCAGAGACATGACCATGTCACTTGGTGCAAGGACCCATCTTGTATTCTGTAATTTTCCGTCAGAAGCCTGGAAGGGGTCAAAATAGGAAACAAAGGATTCCTGCTTTATGCCTATTTAGGGGTGGAAATGGGTAGTGGTGCTTATAAGTTCTCCCCTGCCACCAGATGATAGCTGGAAACAACTAAGACTAAACTGGGGGAAGGGATTGGGCCCAGGCTGGAAGAATGCCTGGTCTGGGAAGAAAATTATTAGAACCACATTAGGGTGAGCTCTTACATGTCACTGGTTTCTTTATTTTTCATAGTCATTTGCTTTGCTCCATTTGCCACGTCTTTGACTGCATAAAACACCCCTTTTCTGAGTTGTTAAACTTATTTCTGGTTTATAAGAGAATTAATATCATTTCTAATGGTGGGAAGAGGTTGCACTATGTCACTTCAGATGAATCTTCCCAGAGCTGCTCTGTGTGTGTCTATTTTCTGCAGCTGGGTGTGTCCCTACCTGTGTGTTTTGCGAGAGGAGGCCTTAGTAGCTGGCTCAGCAAGAGGGGTTAATTGGGCCCCAGAGTGGCTGAATAGGCTGACTCAATATTGTCCCAACCCATCACAATGTGATCATGTAATTAAACTTTATTTCAATGCATAAGCTCAAAGAGTTCAAAGAAATGTTGCACAGGTCACGTGAATTCTGGCACATCCTAAGGCTAGTTTGACTTGAAATCCTAATAATAACCTTTTAATGTAGCTTATTTTTGTGCAATAGAATTATGACGACTCTGGGCAAGCAGAGTCACAGAGCTTAAGACTGAAATTTTCAAGAGCTCTTTGGGTGAATCCACAAATTTGAAGTCTAGTGGGGAGATATTGCAGCCAAAACTCCTGTCAGGGTTGCTCAGGGATGACGCAGCATACACATCCTGTGGAAAGGCAGAGCTCTGGAGAAGATAAGCGAACCTGCCCCATCTGCCAAGACAGAGACTGTTCCAGAGTATTTTCCTTCTCCTTTGCCAATTGCCTTAATCTCTGCAAATTAACCTGAAGTTTTTCTACCCTTCAAAAACAAATATTTTCTTAACGCAGGTTAGCTAACCTGCATGGGCTCACTTGGGTTAAAATAGTAGTGGAGACGGAATGGGCTTTTAACTGGGGTAGCAGCCTAGTTCTATCACTGGCTGACCTGTGAGTTTGCACCTGAGCTGCTAACCTGAGTTCATAGCTGAATCACAATGTACCATGTACTAATGTAGTAACCTGAGTTAGCTAACCTGGGTTGACTGTTGAGACCCACCTTTTTCAGTTGAGATATACTAAGTGTTTAGCTAGGAGAGGCTGCAAATGGGGGGACAGCAAATTTCTATTCCAAACTTTACTAACATTTCTTTCCATCAATTACAGGAATTTTTCTTGTTGAGTCTGACCCAGCAGTGAGCAAACACCTGAGCATAATATTGGTCAATTACATAGCCTCCCATCTGGTGGAGGGGTGGTGCATTGGATTTTGTGTGTATTTGGGCAGTAAATTTCTTGAGCTAATACTATGGGTACGTCTACACTGCAGTGGAAGGTCAAATTACAGTATGCATTCCTGCTATGTTAATTGCACACCTAGAGTCAATGTACTGTAATTTGGGCTCCCACACCATCTCCACTAAAGGAGGTTGACAGGAGCAAACGTACTCCTAGTGAGGGGCGGCAGTAGTGGCTGTGACACAGGTGCCCTGTAAGTTTGAGTTAGCATCTCCTTATCAGGCGCGCTATATCAAACTCCGGAAGATCAACCACAGCAGGATCGATCTTCCCTATAGTGAAAACGTATGCTATCACTGGATGTCTCTTCTCCCATGCAGCTGGGAGCTTTATTCAAAGCTGTGCTGCCTGTGGATTAACAAAATGCTACCAATGCTACCACCTAAGCAGAAAAAGTCTGCATCTTAATTTATTAATGAAGCTGTTGTAAGTAGGACTATTAGTGACTTTAAAAAGTATCACTACACTAGGACTGTACCCAGAGGTCAAAAGGACAAATTTTGGCGCTCTGCTTCAGAAAGGTTGCTGACCCGTTGTAGTCATTGAGACAGATGGGTTAGACACCCAGCTACCTTTTAGCCTATGCCAGGGGATAGGTGGAGAGTTTGATTGCAACTTACTGTGCATTAGTAACATTTCCAAGTGGCAAAAAGATATCAGTGCAAGTTTGAGAGAGTCCAAGAGGCAAAAATCTGAACTGTATTCCGTTCTGTGAACAGTACAGAAGTTGGGTGTTTAGATGCAGGCTTTTTATTTGGTCTCTTCTATAGAGCAAATGGAATGCAAATGAAAAGAAAGTGAAACTTGAGTATGTGTGTTGAAGAAAATGAAGTCATAATAGCATATATTTATATAATGCCTCACATTCTGAAGGTTCCCAAAGGTTTTCAACCAGATACGTCAGCATCATTAAGAATCAACAAACAATGTTGTCACCAGCAAAGCAAAATAAAACAAAAACACATCAATACAACTAGCTACCAGCAGGTGGAAGTAAAGAGTTTTTTGTGGATTGTGTCAAAGAAACCAGGGCAAACACAGACTCTTATGAAAAGTGCCAGGGCTATTCATTGTCTGGGAAGTGCCATCAAGTCCTCTGGCCTGAAGGTCTCTTGAAAAATCCACATGCTGGTAAAGTCATGGAACTTCACATGGTTTCATGTGAAAATTAATTAATTAATTCCAAATAACAAAAGAATAATTTAAAAAGTAAGCAAGTGAAAAATGCAAACATTGCATGAAGATAAATGAAGTATCTTGACTTTCTACATAAGGCATGCATCTACATTAGGAACTAACTTCGAAGTTAGGCATTACGTTGACGTACCCGCAGAGAGTCTAAACACATTTTCCCTTACTTTGAAGTTAACTTCAAAGTAGGTAGACCAACTTTGAAATCCTTACTCTATTCCTGGGAATTGAGTAGTGCCGTACTTCAAAGTTTAACTTTGAAGTAGGGTATGTGTAAATGCTCAACTTGGAAGCCCATTACTTCAAAGTTGTACTTTGAAGTAAGCAACTTCAAAAGTTATTTTATATACTCAATGGGGCCTCAGTGTTTGTTTTCTCAGTTCTTCACTGGGCCAATTCCTAGCCCAACTTCGAAGTCCTTACTCCATTCCCGGGAATTGAGGAGTGCCCTACTTTGAAGTTTGACTCATAAGTAGGTTGTGTGTAGATGCTTAACTTCAATGATATTTTTTCATGTAGACACAGCCAATGAGTGGGTGTTTCATCAGGAGAGGGTGTCTTCTGAGTCAGGACTCAGCCAGTGCTCTGCTTCTGCAGCAGAAGTACATCTTTTGTTCATGTTGTGACAACAGTATAAGAGATCTCATTCCACTCTTAAGAGTAAAAGTACATTATCACCCTTAATATTCTGTCCTGAATTGTACTTGGAAAATATAGGCAGCCTAATTAAAATTCCCTTCGCAATTTAATTGGGTATGCTGTTGTTGACTTCCTGCCTTATTGTGAATAGTGACAGAGAGATAGCCGTGTTAGTCTGTATTCTATCAAAACAAAACAGCAGTCATGTAGCACTTTAGTAGTAGTAGTAGTCATCCTTCAGTCTGCATAGACTATGGATCGCGCCCTTTAAAGTTTCAATTGAGGACTTCGTTTACAGCGTCTATTGTGACTATAAAGACCCACACGAGAGTGACAGTCCTTGCTGTATCTCTTGCAGATGTAGTGGGTGTCTGGCAAGTCCTTATTGTGCTTTCTGTGCGCTCGCTTCTCCTCTCCTAGCTGTCTGATCTTCAACTTGCCCTTCTGAAGGCCCTTGTGTAACCCCTGCCTCCATCTGCTGCGGTCATCTGCTAGTTCTTCCCAGTTGTCCAGCTCGATGTCTACCTCTCTGAGGTCTCTCTTGCAGACATCTTTGTAACGCAACTGGGGGCGTCCGGGAGGTCTTTTGCCAGAGGCTAGCTCACCATACAGGATGTCTTTTGGAATCCTTCCATCATTCATCCTGTGGACGTGGCCAAGCCAGCGGAGTCGACGCTGCCTGAGGAGGGTGTGCATGGTTGGGATTCCAGCTTGCTCGAGGACGGCGGTGTTGGTCACTCTGTCCTTCCATGATATTCCAAGGATGCGCCTGAGGCAGCGCAAGTGGAAGACATTCAGCCTCTTTTCCTGGAGGGCATACAGGGTCCAAGTCTCGCTGCCATAAAGCAGGGTGCTGAGGATGCAGGCTCTGTAGACTTGCATTTTGGTGTGAGTGTACAGCTTGTTGTTATTCCACACTCTCTTGCTGAGTCTGGACAGAGTTGTGGCTGCTTTTCTGATCCTCCAATTTAGCTCAGTGTCCAATGACAGGGTGTCAGTGATGGTGGACCCGAGGTAAACGAACTCGTGGATGACCTCTAACATATAGTTGTCAATGCTGATTGATGGGGATTCAGCAACATCCTGACCGAGTACGTTCGTCTTCTTTAGGCTGATGGTAAGCCCAAAATCCTTTCACGCTTTGGAGAACTGATCCAGCAGTTTCTGAAGCTGGTCTTCTGTGTGAGACACTACAGCAGCATCGTCTGTGAACAGCATGTCTCTGATGAGGACTTCTCGCACCTTAGACTTAGCTGTCAGCCTTGCAAGGTTAAACAGTTTCCCATCAGATCTTGTGTGCAGCAAGATGCCCTCTGTTGAAGATCCAAAGGCATGCTTCAGGAGGAGTGCGAAGAAGATCCCAAACAATGTTGGAGCAAGCACGCATCCTTGTTTGACGCCACTCCTGATTCTGAAAGCATCTGATAATGCGCTGTCATATTGGATGGTTCCTCTCATGTCTTTGTGGAACGACTGGATCATCTTGAGTAACCGTGGAGGACAGCCTATCTTGTGGAGCAGTTTGAACAGACCATCCCTGCTGACCAAGTCAAAAGCCTTGGTCAAGTTGATGAAGGCTATGTAGAGTGGCTTTCTCTGCTCCCTGCACTTCTCCTGCAGCTGCCTTAGAGAGAAGACCATGTCAACGGTAGACCTCTCTGCGTGGAATCCGCACTGCGATTTGGGGTACACCCTCTCAGCAATCTTCTGGAGTCTGCCAAGGATGACGCGAACGAACAGTTTACCAGTGACGCTTAGGAGGGAGATTCCACGGTAGTTGTTGCAGTCGCTTCTGTCTCCTTTGTTCTTATACAACGTTACAATGTTAGCGTCGTGCATATCCTGTGGAACCTCACCCTCTTTCCAGCACAGGCACAGTAGCTCATGTAGGAGTTCCAGGAGTGTGTCCGCAGCACACTTGATTACCTCTGGTGGTATACCATCCTGACCAGGGGCCTTTCCTGCTGCAATGCTGTCGATGGCTCTCTTCAGTTCATCCACAGTCGGTTCTTGATCCAGTTCGTCCATTACTGGTAGGAGCTCGACGGTATGGAGGGCTGCGTCAACCACAACGTTCTTGTGTGAGTACAGCTCGGAGTAGTGCTCAACCCAGTGCTCCATCTGTTTGGCTTTGTCAGCGATGACTTCACCAGATTTGGATTTCAGAGGTGCCATCTTGTTCTGGGTGGGTCCTAATGCCTTCTTCATACCCTCGTACATTCCTCTGAGATTACCAAAGTCAGCAGAGGTCTGGATGCTGCTGCATAGCTGGAGCCAGTGGTTGTTGGCACAGCGCCTGCCTGTCTGCTGTACTGTTCTTCTGGCCTCTCTAAGCACTTGCTGGGTACTCTGGCTCAGTGAGCGTTTGTACTCCAGGAGTGCAGCGCGCTTCTTTTCAATGACCGGAATCATCTCATCGGAGTTAGCTTCGAACCAGTCGTTCGTGTTTCTAGCTCTTCTTCCAAACGCCGACAAGGCCGTGTTGTAAACTGTATCCCTCAGATGTTGCCATTTGGATGTTGCATCGGCGCCCCCAGGGCCGCTGCGCAGATTTTCCTGGAGGGTCTCTCTGAACTTTTCAGCTTTCTCCGAGTTTGCCGTCTTTCTGGCATCAATGCGGGGCCTTCCAGCAAGTTTAGAGCGGTACAGCTTCTTGGGTCTCAGCTTGAGCTTGGAGCAAACTAGCGAGTGATCGGTATCACAGTCAGCGCTATGATAGCTGTGTGTCAGAAGGACGTTTTTGAGGTTATTATGCCTAGTGATGACCACATCTAGTTGATGCCAGTGCTTCGAGCGTGGGTGTCTCCACGACACTCTGTGCTGTGGCTTTGTTTGGAAGAATGTGTTTGTGATGCACAGATTGTGGTACGTGCACAGTTCAAGGAGACGCTGTCCATTGTCATTCATTTTTCCCACACCGAAGTGTCCTAAGCAGGAAGGCCATGAGGCCCAATCAGCTCCAACTCTTGCATTGAAGTCACCCAAGATGTACAGTTGTTCATGAGCAGGTATTTGTGCTACAGCAGCACTTAGCACGTCGTAGAACTTGTCTTTTACTTCTGTTGTGGAGTACAGGGTTGGAGCATAAGCGCTGATCAGGTGGACAGGACCGGTGCAAGTTTGAAGCGTGATCCAAAGTATTAGTCATGTAGCACTTTAAAGACTAACAAAATAATTTGTTAGGTGATGAGCTTTTGTGGGACAGACCCACTTCTTCAGATCATAGCCTTACCAGAACAGACTCGATATATACAGCACAGAGGTCCAAAAATTATTATCAAGGTTGCCAAATCAGAAGAGCAGAGGGATAGCAGAGCACAGCTGTGGGGATCTGTGGTTCTGTGTATACCCCTGCTAGCTTCCTTTTTTCCTGCACTGCCTGGCGCCAGCCACTGCCCCCTCCATACCATGGGTCAGCTAGGCTGTGGGTGGGGGTTGTGTTTGTGTGGTAGGATGAGAAACTCCTTTTCAGCCATTTACATGTTGTCCTGATCCCTGCTCCCTTCGTTTCCCTCACTCCAGAGGCGACACACCATCTGGAACATTCCTGCACCCAGCCACATCATGTGACATGACCCTAAACCAATAAAAGGACATGCTGTGCAAGGTACCGGGAAGTTCATGCGTGGTGAAGGTCACAATTTTTGGGGCTGGCTGTAGCTGAGGGTGTTCTAGCTGCTCAGAGCCATATGTTTCAATGAAGGCAAATGTATTAGCTATACCATTAACACAGTTTTCAAAGTAAGGATTGCAATGGGGAATATTCTTTTCCTAAGGGTCTTCTTTTGCAGTTCCAAACCTGGCTGTAGTCTGGGGTTTTTTAGAAGCTCCGACCCATAACTCTTCCATTATTCATTTAAGTTTCAGTGTAGCAGCCGTGTCTACTTGAACATAAGTGTCTTCTTTTGTAGGCTTAAATCCAGATTCAAGTTCCTGAAAGGTTCTCTGTGGGTGGTCACAATATTCGTGTCTATCAAAAGTGTACTGCCTTTTAGCTGCCCCAAGCCTTAACTGTGAATGATTCATTCAAGTTTCAGTGTAGCATCCGTGTCTACTTAGACATACTTAACACAGCAGGGGAAAGAGGGGAATGAAATGTGGGAAGATGTCGTCGTATATCTGCGTCTACGTGTGGGGCCAGAATGCAACAGGGCTCAGGGAACCTTGGGATAGGTTCCCACAATACACTGCTGAAGCAGTCGATTTAAGCTTGATTTAAGCTACTTGTGTATGGCAGCAGTAAGTTGATTTTGTGGGGAGTATGTGGGAAGGTGAAGATGCTCAAAATCTAATGGATAAAACCCAGTGTTAAATTGATTTTAATAAAATCGATTTTATCTCATCGTGTATATGAAACCTTAGCTGTCCAAGCTCCTTGGCTCTGGAAATATCAGTCTAAAGTTTCTTCCCTGGAATGGGGCTCAGGCTGTATATTCCACACCATTTATCAAGCTGTGCTAGAGGGTCAAAAAGGAGGGACGTGGAGGCTACACAGAGTGAAAAGTGAGATGGAAAATTATAGCCAGCAAATTCTAAGCAAGCAAAGTCAGAGATGCAGTCTAATTACCAGGGCTAGTAACCAGTGCATTGACAGTAAGTGCATTGGTTCAGAGATTCCTAGACTGACTCCTTGGTTACCTCAATACCCACTGCAACTGGGATACTTTTGTATTTGTATCAGAGAGGTAGCCGTACGTGTCTGTATCTTCAAAAACAACAAGAAGTCATGTGGCACCTTATAGACTAACAGATGTTTTGGAGAATAACCTTTCATGGGCAAAGACCCACTTTGTCATCTGACCCACTCATGCATTTGATGAAGCGGGTCTTTGTCCACAAAAGCTTGTGCTCCAAAATATCTGTTAGTCTATAAGGTGCCACAGGACTTCCATTTGTTTTTGTATTTGTAGTTTATTTTCCATTATTGCTAGAGGGCTGCAGATAGTCAGGTTTTTTTTCATTTTTTCTATCTTTCTGTTAAATTTCCTTTGTTTCAGTTTTCATTCATCAGAATCTTCCAGATTTGAAAAAGTGGGTCTGTCCCACGAAAGCTCATCACCTAATTAATTATTTTGTTAGTCTTTGAAGTGCTACAGGACTGCTTCTTTGTTTTGTGAAGATACGGCCTTAACACAGCTACCTCTCTGTGGCAAATCCTAGATAGTCAAAATATCTTTTTGGTACTGCCTGCTGGGGATTTAACAAGGGCTCTTGTAATAGGACCCAGTACAAGTGCTAACATGAATGAAAAATGCAGGGGCCAGCATAGCACCACAGGCTGCAAGGTAGCCAAGTGGAGGCAGCTGGAGAAAAACAGAAAAAAGTAGACAATGACCCTTAGTGCCTCAAGGCATTGCTTCAAAAGGTGTCAATGCCAATTAAATTGTAAAGGCTCTGTCAGCTTCTGAAAAGCTATCCAGACAGGGAGAGACAGAACATAATCAAAGGGTCTGAAATGTAGTTTTGTGTATTTCACAGTAGACCTGGTGTACACACATGTCTGACAAGTTGTGATCCATACAAGATCCTTCAAAAGAAATGTGATCATGCTTGGAGAGTGGAAAAGAGCCTAATCTAGAGGGCATATCCTTATTTTAGGATTTCCCAAGTGGCCATCTTTACTCATCATTGATGGATTTGGTTCCCAAATTAAAAATGTAAAATATTAAGCTGACCAAAAAATGGTGCAATATTTTTGTGGGGGGAAAAAAAGATCTAACGGCTAAAAAAAGGAAAAAACAAAAAAAGAAAGAAAACACCGCTCCAACCAAACTGTACTTCAGTAAAATAGTTATCTGCATACTTGTGCATTTATCTCATATTGCATTTCCTTGAAATAAATGTCAGACCATTCTCCATGCATGTTTGTCACGAGTAACAGAGAAAAAGCTGTGCTAGTCTATATACTATTAAAGCAAAAAAGCAGTCAAGTGCTACTTGACTGCTTATATGTTTGTCACTATATTAAATATCTGTTGTGGGCAAAAATCACAGTTTCACTGGTGTCCTTTTTTCTTTTGATGGTAAATGTTTACAAACATACATTTGTTGAAGTTCCCACCCACTGCCCATTACTAGGGTTGAGACAGAATGGTAACATTTGGCATTCCCCGTTTACTGCCTTGGAGAAGATTAAAATAGCTAGTGATTTTGGGCTAAGCAAGGTATCCAATTCATGATCCATTAGATGAGGTTTGATTCTTTAGCATCATTGTTATATACAGTATATGAACACAATTTTCAAAATGACAGCACAATGGTGGATTCTTATATTGACTAAAACCAAGACAAACTGTCAGTAGGGTGCGGGCATTATATCTGGAGAGGAGATACGTAGTCATCTTTGTGGAACCTAGCTTTTCACAGTGCCCCAGGTTGCAAGAAGATTAACTGATTCATGTTAAAATAGACTAATTATGATAGTCTCCTCTATGGTGCTCATTAAATATAAAGAGAAAAGATTTTGCAGATTTTTTTTCTTTCGCCATTTGTTAAAATAAGTTTGAAAAGTGCTTGGTGTTCTTGGAATATGCTTGCAGAGCATCCTTGTGGCAGTTCAAATGACTGCATCATGTTAGGTCACCTTTGTAGGTATGCACAGCAGGTAACAGGGATAGCACATGCTTTGTGTCTAAGGAGTACTAAATAATACATCATGTCAAGCCCTAGCTCATGTAGTAACAAATTACAATTTCATAGTTTACACACTAAATGCTTCTTCCCGACTGAGGCAATAAGTGATAAAACTATGAACTGGCAATCAGCACAGTTGAAACCAGTTGTGAATTTTTGCATTTTCATGTGTCACAAATAGGGCCTTATTCCACCTTCTGGGCAACCATGCAACTCCCTCAAAGTCATGACTACTCAACTGTTAGAGTATAGTTTGGCCCAGACACTCTTGCTGAAGGCATATGGAGATTGATTATACAGAAACCTAGTGTTATCTATTGCAGTCTAAAAGACTTTTCCAGATAGCTGTTGAGTAGGTTCATGTAATACAAGAATCATCTTGAAAATTCCCAGAATACTCTCATCTAATTAGAGCCAAACTTTTTTCTAGACTCAAATAAGTCAGGACAGCTGTTGTTTCCAATTACAACTTCATCACCATGAATTTTTCAACTTTTTGGTTGAGATTAGAAACAGAAACGCCAAAATATCACAACAAACTATACAAACATTTTCTGGGTGAATAGAAGGAAGTGCAAGAAATCCCATGAGTCTGTTTCTGCTAGAGCTTCAAATCAGTTTTGCAGACTCTAGGTGTTCTCATAAGCTTCCAGAATGGCTGAAGTTCTTAACTGAAGGAAACAATGAGATTTTGTATAGCAATCACTATATTTTGTATAGAGATCACTCCATGATATGGTGAGAGATCCAATTTCTGTTCTTGTTTCTATGAGGATCTTGGCAATTTCTGTACAAGATGCTTCCAAGACATCCTGAGAAGTCTAGGCAAGCTTTCAGAATTCACATCAAAATGTTCTAGGATCAATAAGACTGTGATACAATGCATGATTTATTTGTGTGTGTGCATGTGTGCACACACACCCTGGATTTCTCTGTATGTGTATATAGATACTACACACACACAGGCAGAAGTTTGCTTAAACCAGGACCTGCAAATTACCTCCTTGCATCCCTTACCATGGGCTGAAAGACTGTATGAAACACAAGTAGCTGTGTTTCAATTTGGAAGTAATTAAATTCCAGTCAGTTATTTGACTGGGAGACCTGCTGGACACTAGAACTGATAACTTAGAATTCACTCACACTATGAATTAACTGCATTCACATCCATTGGAATCACATATCGAAAGGGAGAGAGGAATTTCTCTGTTCCTGTAACAAAGAAACAGAATTTTGATTTTTCTGGGGAGCCAGCAAACCACAGGCATTTCCTCCCAAATCATGCATTAGTGCTATGGAGAGCAGAAAACTTGGCTTGTGTAATTTTACTGATTATAAATAGGTATGCATGAATGCCTTTCAAAGGCTGTGGGTGTACAATGTAATATGATTTTAACATGGCTGAATGGATAGTAAACTCTGTCAAATCAAGGCATTGCCTGCTTAAACAAAACTCTTATTGTTTTCTTACTAAACTATCTGAGACAAAATATTGAATTATTTAGAGTACCTGTCGCAAACTGCTAAGAGGAGGTGCTCTTGAAGAAGGTTGTTGAATTATCTTCAGAAAGGAGGCTGAAAACTCAAGGATGGAATTGTTTGAAGCTCAAGGGATTACTTATGTGAGGAAAGAAAGCAGGATTTGGCCCCTACTACTGTAACAGCCTGGCAATGCTGTATATGTACTTGTCTTTAAATTCCTTAATTAAAATATATTATTACCTTGTTTAATTCTTTGGAAGAATTATTCAACTGTCATCTTTACAAGAAGATGCTCATCAAACTATGCAGACAGACTGTGATTGTCCTTTCAATGAACTTGATTTGGTTCAGGTGGAGATAGGAGTGTTTGTGGTTCTCTGTTCTTTTAGGTCCAAAGATATTTATTTTTGAGAGGAGGCTCCTGGGAGTGAAGCTGCTCCACATACTCCAGGCTAATGGTGAGTGCTATCAGTAACAGCCCTAATACTTTCTCCATAGAGGGGAGGGAAAGACGTGAGATTCTGCACATCCCCCTCCAGGGGCACAGAGCCAGGTCCCCTTACCATCTTGTCCTGGGTTATTTCGGACACTTCAACGTAAACACTTAGTATTCAATAAAACAATACAATACATTTATTAACTACCAAGGGAGAGACTTTAAATAAGTACAAGTAATGAGACCAAAAAGTTAGAAGTGGTTACAAGCAAAATAAAACTAAGACTCTTACCATCACATACCATCTCAGATACAGTCAGCCGTAAGTGTAGGCCAGAACCCTTCTCCTGCTTAGTACAACAAATGCTCCCTTTCCCGTGGTGCAGTGAAGGAGGTAAGCAGCGGGAGAGAGCGGGGTGCTATTGGGTATTTGTCCTTCCTTCTTATACTTTTGGTTCCCCTCTGCAAAAATATTTCCAGCCGAGCACTAGGAAACAATGTGTCTATGGGGAGGGAGAGTCTCTGCTGTTTTTTTCATTATCTGTTTCAGTTTTCTTTGCTTCCCTTCTCGCTTAGTGACTCTATTTACTTCATAGATGCAGTCTAAGCAGAGCATCCATTCCTTTGTTTAGGACAGATCTCTTTGTCAGCTTCTGGCTGGGCAGAGCTGTGGGTTTTGGAACATGTCTTAATGATACTTTACAGGGATACCTTATCACTTTGCATACAATATTACCACATATATCTCACCACAACAAAAATGATCAGAAAATTCTGAGTTTTCAAATGATACCTTACAATAATGTGTAGGGTCTGAATACAAGTGAGTAGTCTATCAGGCCTCCATTAAAATAATTCTTGCCTTGTAGTGTCATTAATGTGTGACCCACAATCATCATAACATGATTTAGCGGGAGATTGTAAATATTTTCCAAGAATATGCAGAATTTTTGCTAGGTAGTTCTGTCCAAGAAGTTCATCACTCGTCTGCTGAGGGCATGAACACCTAAGTGGGCAAGTACTAAAACCCTAGTTAGGATTCATTGACAGGGGGGAGGGATAGCTCAGTGGTTTGAGCATTGGCCTGCTAAACCCAGGGTTGTGAGCTCAATCCCTGAGGAGGCTGATTAGGGCAAGTACCTGTCAGGGATGTGGTTTGGCCCTGCCTGGAGGGCAGGGGACTGGATTAGATGACCTCCTAAGGTCCCTTCCCAGGCCTAGGAGGTGTGTACCTCCAATCATAAAACATCTGGATCTGAATTTTCTGCTTGAGCCCATTCCTGCAAATGGAGCCAGATTATCATCTGGAGTAAATTGTCTTCAGTTGATGTACACCATTCAAACTAATTGATAGCCTGGCTCCATTTGCAGATATGAGCTCAAGTAGCAATATAAAGATGCTAATTTTGATCTGTCCCACTAAGTTTCTCATTCTTGAATAACCCAGATGGAATATTATATCCCAATATAATTATCTTAATTCTAGCATATTGACTGGTGTAGCAGATTTCTAGCTGCATAACATCCTTGGTTAGCTTTTTAAAAAAATCTTATTAAAAAACTAAAATAAATTGGGTTGGTTCCATCACATATTAAGGAACAGCTCTTTATGTCTCCATGCCAACACCCTGGAGAAGTACATACCATTTAGTCATTTTGTACCATCATTATAGGTATATTCTCTCACTGCAGACAATAAGCCTGCTCTCCCCCATATCGCCCTGGAGTAGTCTATTCATTTAGAAATTGTTTCATTTTTAAAATGCTAATGGTATTCTTACCGGCTTGGCAACCCTGGGATAATAGCATATATCAGTGAATTACGTTATCTTTGTTTAAGGCATTTCTAATTTTTAATTAAAAAGAAAAGTCAGACTCTTGGTGATCACCTACAGGATTTTGACTCTCCATGGTTACCTGTCACTCAAAGAGAGCTAGCTCTGAGGAATGCTAATTAGCGCTGCAAAAACACTGGTAATTGAGCTGTGGAAACAGGCTGCAGAAGGGGGCTGTTTGCATTCGGCACTGTCTTGCTGTTTAAATGGACTAGTGCGGTCATGAGGGTACATTGGATAAAAGAGAAAAGCACTTACCTTAGAGTAGGGGTGGTGACAGGTGACTAAGGTGTGGCTGGATCCAGCTCCATACTCCTGGAAGGGTGGGTCTTAGGTGAAAGGGATGGGGCTGGAGACAGGTAGTTCTTAGCACTGCCTGGAGCACACGGCACTGCTACCCATACCTTCCAGGCAGCTTTGAGAGCAACCTGGCGTGTGGCTGTAGCAATTTAAAGAACTTGGGGCTCTGGCTGCCACCTCTCCTGCAAGAGTGGCAGCTGAGAGTCCTGGGCTCTTTTGATTTGCCAGATGCTAGGGCAGCTGCCCCTTTGTCTCCTCCCCGTTGATGGGCCTGCCTCAGACTGTAGTTTTTAGTTTTCAGTTGAAAATTGTTTACCAAAATATACTCTAAAAACAGGAGCCCATGCCAAAAACATTGGCACTTAGCAATGTTGCTAACAGCCAGTTCCTAAAAGGTGCTCAGTGGGGTGAACTTGTATTCTCTTCCATGGTACTCCAACGCTTCTGCAGCAATGAGCCCTAAAACATATTCCTGGATTCTCAGGACATCCCACTATTGGTAGATCACTGCTGATATTCGGGTACACTTATTTGGTCAAGAAAAACATAAAGAAGTAGCATCAATTTTTCAGATGATTTGAATTAAATACTCATTTGTCTCCTGCTGTCCGGGCCTTTTAGAATCTTTTGAATGCATTTAATTTCACAACATCCCTATGAGATGGAGAAGTGCTATTATCCTCATCTTACAGATGGGAAAGTGAGGCACATAACTTATCTAAGGTCATTTGTGATATCTTGTGGAGCTGGAATTGAACTTGGGACTTTCAAGGCCCAGGCTTATGCGTTAACCCTGCAGTATCCAATACATGCATCCCTGGTGGTGAACAGGACACAGCTCTGTGGCGATTCTAGCAATGGAGCCGGAGGCTGCTCCTCCTACAGCTGCATGGGGGGAGTGCTATCCGCCCGCCATGTACATGTGCCCCACTGCTTGTTGGGAGAAGCACGTGGTGGCAGTGGTGGTGGCAGCCCCTGCCATTCCAGTGGCCTCAGCAGCAGTGGCTCTGGCAGCTCAAGCCACTCCAGCTGCCATAGGGGCACCAGTGGCTCTTGCCCTGGTGGGTCCAGCCTCTCTTGCCAATTTGGTGGTCCCAGTGGTGGTGGCGTCAGAGGCCCCAGTGGCCCTGGCTCCTCAAGCCGCTCTCGTGGCACTGGTTGCCTCAGTGGCAGCAGTCCCAGCAGCCTCAGTGGCTCTGGCAGCACCTGTGACTCCAGACGCTGTGCCCATTCCAGTGGCTTTGGCCCTGGTGGCCCCAGCAGGCCCAGTGGCTCCAGTCGTGGCAGTTCTGGCAGCAGCTCCAGCGGCTCTGGTGAGTTGCCAGCATTGCTTCAGAATGTGTGTGTGTGTGGCAGAGGGGGTTAAAGGGCCTGGTGGTGCCTGGCTGTGGAGCAGGGGAGGGCATCTGTTGAGAGAAGGGGTTAAGACTAGGGGAGCCCGGCTCTGGGGAGGGAGGGGAGGACACTTATTTGGAGGGTGGGGGTTGAGAGATGTGGCAAATATGAAAGGACAACACTCACAAGTGTGGCAATCTTTGAACTTCTATTGGACATGATTGCCTTAACCACAAGACATTCCTTCCTTGTTGGATTTACTTGAAAAGGGATTGATTTTCAGATGGCTGGTGCTCAGAACTGTCTGAAAATCAAGTCCCTTTTAAAAGAAGTCTAAAGTTGGGTGCCCAAAAAATTAAGCACCTGAAGTCACAAGTGACATTTGATAGTCTTAGCTATGGCTGGTCCTTCATCTGGGTCAGCTCAGGGGTCTGTCTTGACTCATTGTTTCAGGTCTCAGATAGTCCCTCAACAAGTTGCAAACGTAGTAACAGAGAGGAAGACGTATTAGTCTGTATTTTAACGAAACAAAACAGCAGAAATGGAGCACTAAAAGACGAACAAAATGATTTTTTTGGTCATTTTTGTCCCACGAAAGCTTGTCACCAAATAAATCATTTCGTTAGTCCTTAAAGTGCTACATTTTGGGTGTTTTGTTAAGTTGCAAACATGTTTAACTTTGTACATGCAGCTAGTCTTACTGACTTTGAGACAGCTTTCATTTGTAATGCTAAATATGTGTAAATCTTTGCAGGATCGGTGACAGAGGTAGCTGTGTTAGTCTGTACCTGAGCAAAACAAAAAAGCAGTCATGTAGCACTTTACACACACACACACACACACATGGGTGTGTGTGTACATATATATATATATATATATATATATATATATATATATATAAAAATATTATTGTGTTAGTTTTTAAAGTGCTGCATGGACTGCTTTTATTTATTTATTTATTCCCTCAGATCAGGCAATTAAATAGTGCGATCTTTGGGGTAACAAATACAGTCTATCCCAGAATTAGGCTTAAAATTATTCTATAAAAATAGTGAATATTTCTATGAAATTATATTAGATGTACAGGTAGGGAATAGTAGGTGTTGCTGATTGTTACTGCTGGTATCACACAAATTATCGGTGGTAATAAGAGCTTCGTACTGGAGAAACCTGGCTGGGTTATAAAGTTGGAAAAATTGAATGCCTGCATCAATTCTTAACCATCCATAATGAGCTATTATGTTAAGAATATTTCACTAAAAATTGTTATTCAAAACGGAGTCCGCGTTGGGATCCATTTTTAAAATGGAGCCTGGAAAAATTGCTGAGTCATCAGCCCCTTCACTAAAAAGGCCGCGAAGCTGAAGGCGGGAAAAAGGGCATCACATGGTACAAATCTCCCTGGAGACAAGAAGCTATAAGTGGAGGTGGTCCAGCCTGTTCTGGGCTCTCACTCTCTCTCCCTCTGTGCCCCTGTCAGCTCTGAGCTGAGGGATCGGAGAAGAAGAAGACCCCATGGTGGCTAGGGTGAAGCACTCCTACTGTAGAATAGGGAGCGTGGAGACCTTGTAGGCCAGAAGCCTTATTCAAACAAGGGAGCTGAGTGTCTTACCCACACACACACCATCGTTTCCCTTAGGCATTGCTACACGCAGGACTACGAGACAAGAATAGAAGGCAGAAGATAGAAGGGAAGAATTTCACCTGTTCGTGTGCCTGGAAGAGAACATCAAGGAGGCAGATTCCACAGCTTTCCCCTTTCCTCTTTTCTTCCTGAGGAGCAGCGCAACTTACCTGGCATCCATCCATCACTTTGGACTGCAGTAGGAGTGACTTTGGGAAGGGGAGTTCGGAGAAAACTCTACTGGAGCTCAAGGGGTAACTCGGCTCACTTGTAAATAGTTCTGACAACTGGAAGGTTTTATTAAGTTTACACTCATTGTTAAATAAATCTTTATTGTTGACCTTTTATTTAAGAGGTGTTCAATGTGCACAGTGATAGAAACATTAGGGGGTCTAGGCCTGTAAAAGCAGAAACCTTTTCTTCATGGTGTTCTCAGGTAATAATTACTATACTGTAAAAGAGAGAGAGCTGCTAACTTAATGTCTCGGGTTACTGAATGCTTCCTGGGTTCCTGAAGGATCTGCCTAGCGATCTTTGAAATCAAGGTGCAAATCTGAGCACCAGAATATATACCTATGATCCAGCTGGTGCTCTAAAAGTGTGGTGTAGTTCAGCAACACAAGCAGAGAGAAGGGCTAGCCAGTCTAAGTAGGCAGTGCCTACCGTCTGGGCATGCGCCTACTGTATAGATGCAGGGCAGATAATGCATCCTGATGTTTGTGCTATTTGTGTTGCTACCGCTGCACACTTAGAGCACTGGCTTGATCAGAGCTAGTGCAGGTATAGCTCCTTGAGACAGAATATACACCTCCAATTTGAACTATAGACAGACAGTATTTTGGTCATCAAGTCTAAGGGTAACTTTTGTCCTTCTGGACATAGCATCTACACCCCCTTATTCCTGCACATAGTGCTAACTTGCTCACACTTTATCAATGGATGAAGTGGTGGCTCCACCTGAAGTCAATAAAATAAGTGGAAATTTGTCAATAAACTTAGATTTCAGCCTAGCTACTGACTTCAGTGTTCAGGAATAAGGATTTGCAGCAAGTATCCCAAAGTACTGTCACTGGTCACCAGGAGTCCAGTGTTAAAAACTGGAGTGAATTCTCTGGGAACGCTTCCTGATTTGGTTGTTACTGAGTTCTTGTCAGCAGTGTGGAGGGAGTTTTCCATCATCAATATGCTACCTACACTCATCTCAAGGTGCTCTATCTCATTTCTTTGTGAATTTCAGTATTGTTTATAAATTGAATATAAGGAATGTGCCAGCAGGAGCTCAATACTACTGAAGGATTTAGGGAATGTGTCCTTTAGAGATCATTTGCATGAAAATGCAAGGGTGTGCATACGTAACACCTTGTAAATAAAGCCTGATGGGAGCAGGTGAAGCAATGAGCTTTTGTCTATTGTAAACAACATGTTGTTGTAAAGTCACAATTTATGTTATCACCCAGTGTAAGAATTGTAGAGTCTCCCTAATGCTTGAAGTTGTTGTGGGGGGTACAGGGCAGTCATCACTGCTGTGTAAGATATGGATTACACAGGGCTCCCTCCATCTAAGCATTGTGAGGTAAAGCAGGGAGGGATAGTGGTTGACCTGTCTGGCTGGAAGCCTTTTGGCTATACAGCTGTAAGACTGGTTTGACTAGTCCCCGCTCCCCGCCCCACTGTTCAAAGGTAGATCTAAAGACGGATGTATACTTATTCTGTGAGAATATACCTTGGTGGATATTGAGATGCTGTGGCAAGGCCTACAGCTGAATGCCACTGTGAGCTGAAATCACTGGTAGCTGAAGCCATGGAGAGCTGGAATCACAGCAAAACCCACAAGATAGCAGACGGGCAGGTGGGCGGCCAGTAGGAGAAGCAGCAGGCAGCTGGCAGGCACGGCTGGTTGGCAGCCAGTAGGAGAAGCAGCAGGTGGCTGGTTGGGCAGCTAGAGGGGCAAGCGAAATGCCAGACCAGTATAAAGGTAGCATTGCTTCAGGTTCAATGAGAGAATGCATCAGGGTGATGTGCCAGGGCCTGCACATACTGGACCGAGTTTTAAGTGGGGCATTTGAAGGAGGGTATGGGGGAAGTTTGGGTGTATGGATTGGCTCTTTACAGTATTGGACTGGTGAGCCTGAGAGGCAAAGGACACTGCTCAATCTGTTTGAGGTGGGACAGTTACTTGAGGGTTAGTTATGAACTCTGGGTGTGGTATTTTCCCAAGCTAATGCCATATGACTTTTCTGCCTCTTTCATTAAAAGTTTCTTTTCTACACTCAGACTCTGTGCTTGCGAGTGGTGAAGCATTGCCTCTCCGAGGTGCCCAGGGGTGTGTGAATTTCCCAGGCTACAGGGTGGAGGCTTGAGCCAGTTCTCTGTGAGGTGGAAGAAAAGGAACCCCTAGATGTTGAACCCAGCCCTGGTTGCTGCTGACTTCTTCCAGCAGAAGAGTTACATGTACATATAGAGATGTTAAAAAGGTGACCTGTTTTCTAAAGACCATGATGCAGATGAACAGGCAGTGCTGTGCCACAAGAATAGTAAAGGCTGTTTAAAGAATTGCCTGTTATCACCTTATCTTTCTCTTTAAACACCCTCCTACCCACCCGGTGGTTGGCCCTTTTTCAGTAGTTGTATTGTGGGTACCTCAGTTATCTGACCTTTATGTTGTGGATAACAACTAGTGTGTGCCAAATGAGATGGATTAATCCACTCAGGCCTATGCTTTCTTTTTAAACTACCTACCTTTTCTCTTGTCAGACACTATCAGCAAAAAGAAAAGGTACCATAGCCTAAGCAGTATTCAGTAATATTACTCGATACACCAGTGTATAAGCTCAAGTTGTCTCTTAAAATGAAATCCCTGAAAATGTTATTTTTCTATCTTATGGCACTGATGTATTTTTTTTCTGTTTGTTCTCCTGGCACTAAGGTGCTTTCTCTTGCCCTTGTTTACAAACCACAGTGGCCTAATTAGCTATACTTGTGTATTTAGACTCTCTGCTCTTTATGACATCTTGTCTGTAAAATACCCAATATATTCTGTGACTATGATAAATGTATTGTGTGTAACCAATTATGTGTCATGTCTAATTCAAATGGCCTTTAAAATTGAAGTAGACAAGTAGCATCCTATCTGAGCAACCACTGGCTCTGTATGGGCCAGTGCAGTCCTGGCTTGATACTTCCCTATCATTGCTCCATTGTTGTTATGGAGACTTATTTCTGGCATAATGCAATTCTGTCCCTTACATGGCTCAATTTCCTGGCATGCACTGTGGTTACCATGGAGATACTTGGCCATTCATTTTGCTGCTCCTTTCAGCCGCAGAGCACCTTCTGGTGCCTCAGGCAGTGACGTGTGATGTCACTATGTGGCTATGGGCACTATAAAAAAAATTGCAAGCAGTTCCAGCCTGTCTGCTAATCAATCAAACAAGCAACACATAAGTTAAGCGACAGTGATGGTTGGGGTCTGACTTAAACATCACCCCAAAATTGGGGAAGTTTGGAACTAAGACTGGTGTCTGAGGGAGAGTCAGACCCATAACCACCATGCCCCCATTTGGAAGGCAATTACCTTCTCAAGGTAGAGTGGAGGCATGTAACGCAGAGTGCCAGACTGGATTTTCAACTTCATAGTGTAACTGTCTCGCTTTTATGCTGAAACTCCTAAGAAGTGTTTCAGTAGATCTTTTGGGGTGAGTACTTTTTTTAAAGCCTATGATGGTGTCAAATGTGAATATTAGTTTTAATGTAATATACCAGACCAAAAAGTAAATATACTATATGTCTCAAAGGTCAGATCAACAATGACCAGTCTTTACATGTACTTTTAAGGGCTTTTGGAAAGTAGCTTATTGACCTGTTACAGGCCTGCTGATTGCAGAAGGGGGTAGAAAAGCAGAGTGGACAGTCACCCCAGAACAGGCATTTCAAAGGGACCTGGACCTCCAGCCACTGCTGTAGGTCTGGGCTCCTTTGAAATCCCGTGGAGCACTGTGCCACCACTCTGCATGCATGGGGTGGGGGACTGGGTTGACTGCCTTAAATGCCACCCCTTTCTCCCTTGGCCCTGCCCCTTCCAGGATGGGGAGCCACCACCCCTCCTTGCCTCTGGGCCTGTGGTAGTTGCCACGGCCACTGACCTGTTTATATTCCATTAATATACCAGGGCAAAATTTTGCTTTCATTACTATTTTAGGGATGTGTAAGATATCAGTCACCATGAAATTTACATACCTTCTACAAAATTAAAAATTGTACCTAAATTGTTCTTGAAGCATTCTTGTCTCCTCCATGCTCTGGTTCAGAAGCTAATATTTAAACATGTCTCTTCTTCCTTCCTCATTTGACCCTGGGGAATGATATTAATTAGTATCCACACAATTGATTTCAGCTCTGAATATTTTGCTGTTCCTACATGTGCAGAATTGCTGTAACTACTGGCAGCAGATAAGTGGTTCAGTGGGATTTTGACACATTTACAGTTGTGGTGTGGGGATGGGCATGACCTAGAACATGGGAGTTAAAAATGTGTGAACTTATTTTATCTAACTTCAAATAAAGTGAAAGATGGAGCAGAAGAAAAACTAATGAAATTTATAAAACTAGCATTTCATTATAAAATCCATAAAACTTTGCGTGTATTGATCTCCAAGAAAACCTGCTTTCTAAACGTGGGTATTATCAATATTTTATAGGTGGAAAAACTGGTGTGCAAGGCAATTTACAGCTCACTTTCATAGAGCATGTCAAAGCCATGGACAGGAAAGGAAGCTAGTTCTTTTGGACGAATGCCCTATTCATTGGACTGTGCTGCCTCCCAAGCATGTGGAAAATAAACAAAAAACCCAGATGTGGTGAAAGAAAAATGCTAATAAAATACCTTATTTAGCTCATTCACTTGTGCTAGCCTTTTTCTTTGCAGTAGAAGGAAATTTTTCTGATTTTTGGGAAATTTCCCTCTGTTACTAAAACTGGAATAATTTTGCTGTTTGGACAGGAGTATACATTAAACTCTCACTCTTCAGGTCATCACCTTGTCACAGTGAGTGGGTTTGTGTGTTCCAATGAACCCAAGAGCGATGCCATAGGGAATCTTGTACTCCCAGCAGGATCACCCATGGTGGCAAAGTCAAGGGGGAGGATCCAGAGAAAGAACAATCCTAAAAGTCCTCAATGGTAGAACAGGAGGAGGATAGCAAGGGTAATGCTACAAAGGCTGTGAAGTTTGGACCTGAGCCTTCTGTTCATCAAGAACTGCATGGTGGCTACAGTGCAGCAGTCCCCCTATGTTAAAAGATGTCATGTATGAGTGTCTTCCTCTGCGTACTACTTTCCTAAACTTAAGCCCTATGGAGAATGACAGTGAGAGCAGGATCGTGAAATCTGGAAGCTTTTAGTCATGGACTGAGGTGGTAGGGCAGTCCAGCTACTGCAGCCATGACTGAGCAGCCCTATTTAGGATCTGCTCTGCTCACCTCACATGGGGAGGGGGCTTGAAAAGCTGCCATAAACATAGTCCACCTCAATCCCCCCCAACAGAATAACCGCATCCAGTAGGTTCACCTTATGTGGTCGAAATAGCACAGTAAACTTTTGAACATGGAATATTGGACTCTAATGGTCAACCCAGACAGTGAGCAAACTGAAAGATGCACAGCAATTGTCGCCTGTGAGCTGCAATGATTCAACATCGATATAGCTGCCCTGGCAGAAACACATAGACCAGAAGGACAGCTAGGAGAAGAAGGTGGAGGATACACATTTTCCTGGGAAGGAACCCCACAGGAATTAAAATAAATTCACAGAGTAGGATTTGCTATCAAAAATGAACTGACAAAGATCCTATCTGAAGTCCTTGTCGGTATCAGTGAGCATCTCATGACTCTCTGCTTGAAGCTTGCCAGAACTCAACAGGCAACTGTCATCAGTGCTTATGCACCAAGTCTAGACACCAAAGACGATGTGAAGGAGTTCTACACCCGGTTGGATGCTGTTCTGAAAGACATCCCCAAAGAAGACAGGATAATGCTCTTGAGGGATTTCAATGCCAGGGTCAGAAGATATGGGGACCTATGGTAGACCACCATTGTGAAAGAAGGAGTTGGCAACAGCAACTCCAATGGAGTGCTCCTTCTTATGAAACATGCAGAGCACGAGCTTGTCATCACAAACATGCTCTTTGGCCAGAAAAACAAATTTAAGACCTCATGGCAACATCTTCGATTGAAGCGCTGGCATCTCAGAGACTATGTCATCGTCTGCACTTGGGATCAGAATGATGTCCTTCTCACAAGTGCAACAACTAGAGCTGATGGGTGCTGGACCGATCACTGCCTTATTCAATCCACAATGGCAATTAGGATTGTCACCAAATGGAGAAGTCAGAGGAAACAGATCTGACAGAAAATCAATGTACAAGGCTTGAAGGACCCCACCTGGTTAAATGACTTCCAGATAGTGCTCCAAAGGAAGCTGCTGATAGTCCACCCTGAGGATGTGGAAGATGTGGAAGAACGCTGGTGTCAATTGAAAATTGTCATCATTGGAACGTGTGGAGAAACCATTGGCTACCAGACCAGGAAGCATCAGGACTGGGTTGAGGAGAACAATGTGGCAATTGAACACATGACTGAGGCAAAAAGGAAACCCTTTAGGGCCTGGCTAATTGTCATCAATGGCACAGTGAAGAGAGAAGCACGTGCCAAGGCAGAAGTCCAACCTAAAACAAGGACTCTGAAAAAACAGTGTGGAATGTGAAGGCACAAGAACTCCAGCATCTTGCAGGTTTGTTAGTGATACCAAAGCAGTTTATAGACGAAGAAACCATGGAATCAGTCCCCTGAGATCAAAGGATCACACTCAACTCTTGAAAGACAGCGAACACATTGCTTCTCCCTGGAGGGAGCACGATGATGAGCTCTTGAATTGCTCCTCCACCTTGGTTCTAAAAACTCTTGACCAGCTAGGGGAGCTCTTGTAACATTTTCTACCCTGAGTGAGACCTAAGCGTCCATCAAAGCAATGCAATGCAGCAAGGGAGGCAGAGAGGGATAGCTCAGTGGGTTGAGCATTGGCCTGCTAAATCCAGGATTGTCAGCTCAATCCTTGAGGGGACCATTTAGGGATCTGAGGTAAATACATTAAAAAAATCTGTCAAGGATGGTGCTTGGTCCTGCTGAGAGGGCAGGGGCTGGACTTGATGACCTCCGAAGGTCCCTTCCAGTTCTATGAGATAGCCATACCTTCAAGGCACTAGATGGAATCCTTGCTGAAGTCTTCAAAGAAGGTGGGCTAGAGCTCCACAAACAACTCCACCTCCTCATTCTCAAGGTGTGGGGTAGGGACCAGATGCCAGGAGATTTCAGAGACACATTGGTAATCAGTTTCTTCGAGAAGGGTAACAAGGAAGACTGTGGAAACTACTGTGGCATCTCACTCCTGGCACCAGTAGGGGGGAAAATCTTAGCTCAAATCCCTGCAGACTAACTCCTGCCAGAATCCCAGTGTGGCTTCCAACCATAATGAGGAACAGTAGATGTGGTCTTCACCACCCGGCAACTGCAAGAAAAATGTCATGAACAAAATCAAACTTTACATATGTGTTTCATTGACCTTACCAAAGTAATTGACTCAGTCAATCATAGCACCCTGTGGACCATCATCTCAAATATCAGTTGTCCCCCACAGTTAATTAGTATCTTGAGGCTGCTTCATGATAATATGACTGCCACAGTAATGAGCAGCAACGGATCCCAAAGTGATCCCTTTGAGGTCAAAATGGGAGTCAAACAAGGCTGCCTCATTGTCCTGTCACTGTTGGGCATTTTCATTGCCATGGCCCTTCACCTCATTGGCGGCAAGCTTCCAGATGACATGAAGATTGTCTATAGAATGAAAAGGAAGCTTTTCAATCTCAGGAGACTGAAGGCTAAAAGCAAGACCTCCACAACCTCGATCATGGAGCTCCAGTACGCGGATGACAACATCGTTGATACTCTTTCTTCTGCAGCCCTTCAGACCACCTTAAGTGCCTTTCCTGAAGCATATGAGAACTTTGGCCTCACACTGAACATCAAAAAGACCAAGGTGCTCCATCAACCCTCACCAATGAGACATCATGTACCTTCTATTGAAGTAAATGGAGAACTGCTGGGAAATGTGGAACACTTCCCATGCCTTGGAAGCCATCTTTCTGCTAAAGTAGACTTTGATGCAGAAATCCAGCATCATCTGAGCCATAAAAGTTTTGCTTTCACTGCTTGAGACAAAGGGTCTTCGAGAATGGGGACATCTATCCCCAGACAAAGCTCCTTATACACACAGTGGTGTTTGTCCCAGTGCTACTGTATGGATGTAAAACCTAGACAACATACAAGCATCATTTGAAGGCACTTGAACAATATCATCAATGGTGACTCAGGAGAATTCTAAATATCTATTGGAAGGATAGGCACATGAACACTAACATCCTGGAATAGTCAACATGACCAGCATTGAAACCATTATTCATCAACATCATTCGTTGGAGTGGTCAGGTGGTTCGGAGGTCTGATCAGCGCCTTCCAAAACATCTGTTTTCTGAGTTGGAGGAAGGACAGAGGAGTGTTGGGGACCAGCAGAAGCAATATAAGGATGTGCTGAAGGTATACATGAAAAAGTGCAGCATTGTTGTCAACACTTAGGAAAATCTTGGCCAACACTGTCCCCAGTGGAGAACAGTAATCTATGAAGGGGGTGGCACACCTGGAGAGGTCCCACCGCAGTGCAGGTGAGGAGAGGCAGTGAAGAAGAAGAGAGTCCCAAACTCCCTTGCATCTCTCCAACAGTTACCAACACCTGCCCCTTCTGTGATAAGATCTGTGGTTCCAGAACTGGGCTGATCAGCCATCAACGGACTCACAAATAGCAGGTGACATGAAGACGTCCTACTCATTATCAAGTGACTGCCAAGAAGCATACATTAAACTAGAAAAGGCACTCTTATTCTGGGACACGAGCATCCATGCAGTGAGCTGCGCCTATGTGATTCCAGTCGTATAGTTATGCTAGTAAATTTCCCCTTCTAGATAAGCAATTTAGCTATATGTTATTGACACTGGTTTCCTTTTAGCTCATTGACTGTATTTCAGAGCCCTGAAGCAACTTGAGTGAGGCAAGGGGGAATGGATTTAAGTTACAAGGAAAAAATGCCAAAGTCAGACATACTGACAAAAAAAAAAAAAAAAAAAAAAAGAAAAAGAAAAAACAAACGGAAAGGTTTGCAGAGTCTGAACTCTGAAACCTTTTCCTGTCCCTAACTAGAGTCACAATTTGACAGCAGACGTTTGCCCCAAATATTTAAATGTGGATATTTGAAAAGAGTAAGTAACTCATGATACCTCCATGTGTATTCAAAACGATGTGCAGCAATGCTTTATGAGTATATTAATATACATGTGTTGTAGTTTTGCTTTTTAAATCTATCATGCGAAATACATGGCTGATTTTTAAAATTAAAAGAGGATTTTTTATCAATACACACTAAGTACTTTTTAAACTTCTCTACTCTGAGACAGCCAGTGTTTTTACATAGTCTGATTCATAATGTGAATTTGAAACTGGAAGCTGTTTAGAGCCTGGATTCTCAGCTGCTACAAATCAGCAAAGTTGCGCTTGCTTCACGGAGCTGTGCTGTTTGACGTGTCTTGATGGTGAGGCCATTTGAATTTGAATCCAAGAGCCTTGAAATCTATTTTGCCTCCCCCCACAACCAAGTGAGAGGGAAACTCTTTAAAATTTTCTGTTTAATAGAAACACTGCAACATTTTCCTCTGTTCTTGACAAAGAAATTGATAAAACTTCACTATTTCCTGCACAGCATGTGCTGTCTTTGTTGTTGGAAGCTTTTTGGCTGGATTGGATGTGAACACCTCAAGCACACACCTGATCACTACTAGCAACTGAACTTGGTCTTACCCTACAAACTGTTCTGCATGGTGCAGGCCTCAGTGCCTGAGCCAAGTTACAGACTCCAGTGGGGCTTTAGGCAGGTGCAGGCCACTGATGTGCAGAGCAGTTGAGGTCTGAGCTCTTTAAAATTTAGCCTGGAGTAGTTCATTATTCACTAGATCAGGCCCAAAGTCCTTGCAGTTGTGTCCAAGCCCAGCACGGGGAAGCCTGCATTCTCTCCACTACAGTGCCACGCCTGGGGCAGTCTCGCATTTACTATTTAAGTGTTAGTGATTTGATTTAAATGTTGGGATTTCTTTTCTGGTTGTTAAACTGTTCTTAAAGCAGACTTGGAAACCAATTCACAACCTTTCCCCCGAGCTCTCACATTGCTAGTGGCGCAAGGGGCTTTGTGCCATAGAAAGATGGCTACCTCCACGACCAGGCGGAAAAATTCCAGCGGTAATAAAACACTTTTTAGAAAATGCATTTCACAGTTTATTCTTAGTGAAAATTGCTTTGTACATTGTGAACTTTTGTACCAAAGGGCTAAGCTGTACGGAGGCAGTTTTCCTTTAAGGCTTTCCTGCTGTGTGGAATGAATAAGCATCTCATAACAGAGCTAGGCAGACTTTTTAGCTGAACTCCAGATAATGTGAAAATAGAGCTCTAATCAGCATGTCTGTCCTGTGGCAGCTTTCTAAACTGAATAACAAACCGGTCCTACTCTTGTCGATTGTATCCCTTAGTTTATGATAATATGGTGTGCTTTGCATTTCCTTTTTAAGGGCACCTGGGGAAAAGGCTTATTTTCTTTTGTTGGGGATAGGTCAGGTCCAGTGTTACACTCGCATATAGCAGCGCACCAGCTGCTGTACCACATGTCTGGTCCGAAGTGGATCCTTTTTCACAGACATCTCCAACTCAGCTAATGAGGACCAGTAAATTAAGTGCTAGTCTTGCTTTGGCTGACAGGACCGCACATTTAGTAAACTTATGAAGAGAAGTTGATGGCTTATGTAAATTCTGCACTAGGTAAGATGGAGTTAATGAACTAGTACGGGCTGAGGTGATGGCCCTAATACATTTGTGAGAGGTGCCAGAATTGGAGAGAGACACTTTGAAGGGAGAAGCATAGCTCAGTTGAAGTCAGAACAGGCAGAAGAGGAAACCTTTGGTCCTCTACTTCTGGAGAAAGAGCTGGTTAAAGGCAGGAGCTCCTCCAATGGCTGCATCCTGATGGCCCACCCCATTTGGAAGGGAGGGCCAGATGGTGACACACATTGGGTACATCTACACTAGCCTCCTTCTTCAAAGGGGGCATGCAAAGCAGGCAGGTCGGAGGAGGCTAATGAGGTGCTGTAATGCACAATGGCTGCCATGGGAACTTTGAAGCACAGACAGGCAGGGTAGCCACGGGTGCTTCGAAGTACGCACCGAACTTCGAAGTTCTCTTACTCCCACCCTTCGAGAAGGGCGTGTTTCTTTCTATACATTTGTGAACCCAGTTTTGGCCATAGCCTGATGAGTGTGCTCTGAGGAAGAAGAGCCTCTATCCAGTCCTGGGTTGTCATTTGTGTTATTTCCCCTTGTTCCTGTTCATTGACAACCTGGAAAGGGTGGACCCTCTGGGGTGGAGCCGGAGGGCTGAGCTTTTTACATCTAGAAATTGAGCTGCACCGCCTGGATGTTGTGGAGTACTGGCTTGGATGAGTGTTTTGACCATACCTAAAGTCCAGAGGGTACCATGAGGAAGGAGCTTCTGGTGACAACAAGTAAATGTTAACATCTCTGCCTTAGAGTAGAAAACTGAGGCACAAACATTTTCAAACTTTTGACGAACTATGGGAATATTCACAGTCAATTCCTGGGAAACAACCTAAAGGTCAAAAATCAGTCTGATGATAGCTGATGAATCATTTAGAAAAGCAAATCAATTGAAGAGAAATATGAATAGCTTCTGAACACTTCACACATGGAAGAGTAACTATATCAAACAACATTGTTCATTGCAACTTACGCACTCCTCTGTAGTTGTAAATAACTGGACTGTGTGTGTCCGGGGGGGCAGGGTTACAGGTTGAATCTGTCTAGTCCAGCACCCTTGGGACCTGACTGGTGCCAACAAAAGAATTTGCTGGACCATGGGAGGTCAATATTGTCTAGCAGCATTACCAACACTTCCACTGCTTACTGGGCTCTTCGAAGTTTTAGGGGGAAATTACAGCTAAAAACATCACAAAAGAGTGACAGGCAGGACTAGTGGCTGTAAATAAACTTTATAAGACCATGGGCCCCATAAGTGGATATTCAGATAACTGAACTCATGCCAGATTACAGATGATGTTGGACAAGAGAATGCCAAACTAGAGAGGTTCAATCTATAGTATAGCAACTTCACCTACAACAGTTGTGGCAGCTTGTGCTATTATAAAGGACCTGTCTAAATGCTATCCCATGACGTGCGTCAGTTGAAGTAGTATGTGTGTTTATTCTCTTATTGAGGACAGAATCTAGACCTTTCATGTCTTTCCCCTGCATCTCACTGGCTGGACAAGCTTCATGTTATTTCACCCCTGCGTGCACCTAAGCAATAGGAGGGAAGGCACATTGGGGTATGGGGGAATGCTTCTCTCACCTTTAAATTTTAACTAACAGTTTTTTTTTTAATATTGTAATTCCAGGTACTTAAGAAAAATACATGAGAACTTGCCTGGCAAGGAAGAATCCACTTTGAATAGGATTAGAAAAAATATATCAACAACAGATGGTACAAGTGTAAATAAAGTTAGTAAACTAACTGATGTTGTTGCTTGCCCATTTCACCTCTCCACAGTGGTGAGTAGTGTTAAGCCTTTTGTTTTGTTTTGGTTTTGGTTTTGTGCTTCAATTGGGCTGTTGAATTTTTAGACTAATTCTCAAGCAGGTGGCTATTTTCAAGCAGGTGGTATACTTCAGTGTTCACTGAGGTTTTGAGACTTGCAGAGTGAGGGAGTAGGTAATGGGTTACGAATGCTTTAGCCTCAGTTATTTATTTGTACTGCACTAGGCCTTAGAGGCACTGAACAGGATCAGGGCCCCATTGTGTTAGGCACTGCACAAACTTTGACTTAAATGTATAAGTACAAACTATGTCCCCATGTGGGGCCCCACTGACTTCACAGAGACTCTGGGCTAGCATATGGGTTTTGTTGTGTAGAGTTGATTGCAAAATTACACTCACATGCTGTGACTGTCCTTGCTGTATTCAGTGTACAGTCTAAACAGAATGTGACCAACTGAGAAATGAGCCTGGTGTTCACAGTCAAAGGGCAGTGACTAGATGGCATGGTGTACTGCAAAACAGGCTTATCTGTTTCCTGTCCCGTTCAGTTTCCTGACCAAATGTTTTAAATTCACAGTTCTCATTTCTGCATGAGAAGCAGGAGGCTTTGGTGATTATCGCTAGCAAACATTCAGTTAATAGTGATTAAAATGTAATGAAGCCTCTGTTATCTGGGAAAATATAGACAATTCTACAATGTGAACCATAGTTTACCTCACAACTTACTACTACTGTACGTTTTAACAGCCACTGAGTGGAACTTAAATGTAGCTAGAAGTCCATAAGGTTAAAACTATAAGTAGGTAAAGTAACTGTGCTTTTTACAGTAATAATACAATATAAGAATACAGGAAAAGTACAGGGATTTAGTTAGCCTATAAATGTCACTGATGTGATTTGTGCCACTGATGAAGACTTGAGGAAGAATTCTAGCAGTAAGCAGAGGCAGAAACCTTCAAATAACAGATGGACAGACAAGATGCATACACCTACTGTATGTATGTAAAAGCATCACCATCCCATTTAAAAGACAACACATTTTTTATTGTGGGTGAGCACATCTTGCTTATTGTTTGGCACATTTGTGGGAATGTGAGTTCTCTTTGCACCAAGCGTTGAGTGGACAGCATCCTGCTGAGGCTTGTGGGAGTTGAGGAGGAGCAGAGTGGGTGCCAGTTATGTGTTCAGCGAAACAGCTCTCCTGCTCACATGTGCTAGCTCTGGTTGGGCCATGGGAGGAAGGAGCAGACAGATGCACTAAAGTGCTCCTTAGAAAATAGTAGTATATGCCTCACAGATTCCCATCTGTGCACTAACCGTACTAACTTCTGCTCCAGTATGCACAACATGTTCCTCCAGGGACATCGAGCACTGACCAGTCTGGAAGGTGGGTCATCTGGACCAATGAGAGATATTCTGCATTGTGGCAGATATAGCCTGAAATGTGGCCTGAAATGAAGCTGAGTACCCATAACTGGATGGGTGAGTAGACACTGCAGATGTTTCATGTGTGTTGAAGTACCAGGAATGGGCTCTGTTTGCTGGACAAATGTCAGAGAACATTCCAGGCTACACTGCTGTCACTTCATCATCACGCTGCTACCAGAAGACCACACACCAAGTTGCCACACTGAGCTCCTGGAGAGGGGTCCCCTTGAAATTCTGATTCTAGTCTCAGGGGCTGAAATCTTCTCTCATGAACGTATTGTTGTGGAGCAACAAGGCAGAGAAACAGGATTTTTTCTCCTTTCTTTAAACCTCGATGTTTAGGAGACAGTGCAGGTCACTTGGGGCTAGGGGAAGGTTATCTACACTTGAGCCCAGCTGCTGTCTTGTGCTGTTTGTGAAATACAGTGTGTCCCAAAAGTGGACTTTTTTCTTTGTGTAAAGTGAGTGTTTCACAATAGAAATTCATCTCCTGATTTAGGTATGCCAAATTAGTGTAACAGTGCTTCCCCCCGCCACCTTTGGCTAAATTTACATGACTTGCTGGTTTCTGTGTGATTTCATGAGTTCATGGTGCCATCTAGTGTTGAAGAGCAGAATTATTTTTCCTTGTCTAGAATATAATCTCTGAAGACACTGGGGAGAGGAGAATGCCGATCCTCTTTGGGTGATTAAATAATAATTCATAATCTCCTTCATTCCAATAGCCATGATTTCAAAAGAGCTCAGCGTCCAGCACTCACACTGAGCACTTTTGAATACCAGCCCATGTGTTCAGGTGTCTAAACAACCATTGTGTTATTTTGAAACCTGGCCCCCAATTTATGGCAGAGAGTTCCAGAGAGCAAAAGACCAGAATCTGCAGCAAATCCCTGTTTTTCAAATAATCTTTTCTTTTTAAAATCAATATATTTTTAAAAATAAGTCCAATTTTTGTTGTGTTTGTAGGGAATGGGAACCTTCTTCTCTGACTTAATGGTGATTCAAAGATAGTATCCATTGGCAGTCTTAAAAATGGATACGTTTGAGAAAATGCTTTTGTGAATTTCCGCTTTTGAAAAACAATTATAATGAATCTCTCCCTCTCACACACTCACACTCATATGTATGCATCAACCAGATCTAGATATTATCAGAAGACAATCCTGCATGGCTATTCTTTTCCCAATCATCGCTGATCAACTCGTTGGATTCTGACCTCCCCCCTCCTCCAAGCATCTTGGCATACTTCAAAACACCTCTTTGCCACTAACTGATCTTTTCCCCTCCTTCTTCCCTAGCAGATGGGCAACAGCATCAGTCTGAGAGCCAGGAAGCCCTTCAAGAAGACAGAAGAGATTGCTTGGTATGGCTTTCATTTGATTTTAACTCACAAATGACTCTCTGTGTAATGAAGGACTCAGACATTCCCATGAACATGCATCAGCAGCAGCAGCAACAGCAACAACAACCATGGGCTCACCACCTGTTGGAATCCGATGCCTCCCTCTCTATTTCCTTCCATCTTTCCCTGTCCAGTGCAGAGTGGCTTAGTTTCTGTAGACTAGCTCCGCACCAGCCTACTCTATCACCTACCCACTCTCTGTGGGGTCTGCCTCTGGTGTTCGAACTGTCCATTATGCAGAATTCCAGGGTCTTGGCTTTGCTCACCATTCACTCCCATGAACGTTAGCCCGTGGTAAATGTGCAGCAAACACAAGAGAAGAAGAACATAGCGGGGCAATTTAAATAAAACGTGCTAAAGCAGAGCAATTGAGAGATCTGGGTGGAATGAATTAGCTCTCTATCAGAAACAGTTTTTTATGCAGAATGTAATTTAACTACCTATTATATCTGCATTGGCACACTGAAATAACCTCTGCAGAAACAGTTCAAACACAGCCCCTTTCTTGTCCTTTTTCTTTTAAGCTAAGTGATTGCTCATAGTAGCTGATAAATGTTCCTTAAAATAATAGTACAACTAACAGTTGCAGTGCTCGATGCATTGGTACTAGTGTTGGGGAATACTGAAAGGATGGAGACAAATGGGAATTTTGTCAGGGTGGCTGCTGAATAGAATTTAAGGAAAGATTACAAAAAGCAGAATTCAGGAATATCTGATACAAGTCAGTACTGGAGGTCAGTCGGACCATTTGCCCTAGAAATATTGGCTCAGATAAAGCAATATAAGGTCAGAAATGCAGGCTTAGTCATAATTTCCACTACCTAATTACCGTAAATGTTGTTATAGTAATGGGATTAGCCAGCAATGGCAATAGTCAATGAAATAAGCTCTTCTATTTCAGTAGATCTAATAGAAGAATCTGCCCAACTACTGTGAAGAGGTTTGTTTAGAAACAGACAAGCAGGAATTACTTTGGAAAAGTATACAGCCTATGCTTTGCAGGATAGCAGACTCAGTAAGCCAAGTTGTTTTTTCTAGCCTTAGATTCTCTTCGGCACATAGGTGCTAAATCAGTGCATATGTAACAATTTCAAATGTGAATACTTGACACAACAAAACACTGAAACAAAAAGACACAACTGACTGAGAATGCTTTGCAGCACTGTTCTTTGACTGTGAAGTCCTGTGGCTCCTTATAGACTAGCAAATATTTTGGACCATAAGCTTTCATGGGCAAAGGCTCACTTATCTGCTGAAGCAGGTCTTTGCCCACGGAAGCTTTTGCTCCAAAATATCTGTTAGTCTATAAGGTGCCACAGGACTTCTCATTATTTTTGCAGATAAAAACTTGGTACCCCCTCTGATTCCTTGAATTATTTCAGATAATGAATAAACTGGGATCATTGTATCTTATTTTAGATAGACTGGTAAATAGAAAGGTAAAGTTAATCAAATGACATATTAATTTTAAATATTCAGACAGATTGATTTTTACTAAAATTTTCTGGCTTGTATAAATGGGTTCTTCAGTGGAAACTCAGTAACAAACACCTTGGGAATGGAGGTTGTTTGTAACTCTGGGAAAAAAAAATTATGGTTGTTTCAGATTTTACAGCTGACCATTGACTTCACACAGCTTCAAAACTTTATTATTCTGAATAAAAATACTGCTTTTAACTCTTTTAATTTTAATGGAACAAGCACAGAAACTGTTTCTGTACTTTTTCAAATTGTTTTTAAACCTTCCCTTTATTTTTTAGTAGTGTAATACAGTCCTGGACCGCATATGCTTTTTTATTTGTATTTTTTTTTGTCTCTGCTGCTGCAAGATAGGTATTTCCAGTTCTAAAAATCAGGTGTAGGTTTTACTGGTCAGTTCATAACTCTGGTATTCAGAAGTTTCAGATTCCTCTGTATGTCCTCTGATTAGTGCATTGTAAATGAATCAAATAAGACTTCCAGTCTTTCAAAATGGAGCTGAATCAAGTATTAAGAATTATATGTTTAATTTTAATAGTAGTTACTTGACTAGCAACACATCTTTTATGATGGCCTCTTATAATATAGGGTGATATTTTGGTGAGGAAGAGTGGTTAGCTTAGAATTTGGGAGATAAATGCCTGCTCTGCCACAGACTTCTTGTCTGACCTTGGGCAAGTTATTTAGCTCACTGTGCCTCTGTTCCCAATCTGTAAAATGGAACTGTCCAGTCTCACAGAAGTATTATCAGGCTAAATATGTTAAAGATTACAATGTGCCCAGACACAATGCTAATGAGGGCCATTTACCGATCTTTGAATGATTTTGCAGAAAAGCCAAATTCTATGGGCTTTCAATTGTATTTAGGTGTCTAAAGACATTAAATAACATTTTTCTTGCTTTTTGAAAGAAGGTTCAGGTCAGAAATCTGAGCCCTGTAACCCACACTACTTACATAGAGAATTTCTCTAATAGTGTGCAGGGCTATGTATGAGCCTCTGCCCTGGAGGAAATTTCCCCAGTGTTTTCTTTTGCATGTCATACTTAGATTACTGTTCTAGTTTCCAGGTGTGTCACACTCAGGTACAGGTATAAACTTGGGCAGCAGTCTAAAGTCTATGAATTCTTGTGCATATATTTAGATCTTTTCTACACAAACCCTCATAACAACCTGTGCCAGTGCCAGATTGGTTGACTTTTGAACTTTACCGCTCTTAGAACTCTGCAAGACTCCACTCTCACAATGCCAACAAAGCAGAAGTGAGGCAGTATAACGTAAATGCAGACATGCTTGTTTGTATTACACACACCATCAAACTGATCTTCACCTTCCATAGACCTGAAGTTTACAAGGCAGAAGGGAAAAGAGCAGAAAGGGTCACGGGGCACAGAGAGAACAAAGAGACTCGTTAATTTTTATGCCTGCATTTTCAAATTTAAACCAACCTGCTTTTTTTCAGTGCTTTGAATTTTAATGACATACTACTGTAACTAAAATGCATACGATCTTGCTTTTCGCCATTTTAAATGCAACAATAGACATTTCACGAACTTTCCCAGTATATTGAGTGGTGTCTCCATTTTTGGGTGTGACAAATTTACTCAAGAGTGACGGATGAAGAAACACATATCTCCTTATCAAAAGCATAAAGGAAACGATCAATATAGTACTCTGATAAGTGACTGACCTTAGTGTGTGGTAATGGGTTGTTCCCATGGCAAGATGCAGCACACATCTCCCTGTGAATATAACACCTTTATTAGCCATTGAAGAGTGTGTCTAAAGATAGAAAATGAATGCTCTTCTATGCAGTAGAGGATAATGATTATACTAGACCAGTCTCAAACAAGTGCACTACAGTTCGCAAAGCATTGTATGATAATGCTATTAAAATATGAGATTAATTAAAGGTGTGATAAATACCCAGACCTCTGAACATGGCCACTTCTATTTGTTATATTCATACCTTTACCTCCTTTTTTAAGATGTTGCTGTATGTTTTATGCTAGAGCATCAAATCTTAATGCTAAAATCTCTATGGAACCTGCAATTTGTACTTTCTTACTGAGACCTTGAATGCTTAGTGTGTGCCCTTTGAGGCTTTAAGTACCTGAGTGATGGGCACCAAATAAATCCTAATGTTATTGATCATAGGAAGCACCAGTGTCCTGTGATTTTGTGATGACAGCATGGGGCTCTGCACAATGCATAGATACTTACACACTGGGGTCATAATAGAGCAAGTTTTAAATTACAAGATCTAAAGCATTTTAATTGAAAACTAAAAAAAAACATCCTTTTTTCAGGTGCAGTGCTAAGCATCTAAAACAAAAGTTTAGAAAATATTTGCAAGTAACTAAAAAGGAATAGTTTGCTGATGTATTATTCAGTGCCTAGCTTGTTTATTTTTGGGGTATGGCAAGTAAAGTAAATTCCCTTTGAAATTCTTCAGTTTGAAATATCCCTCTCAGCTCCTTTGCTGGCATTTTATTTTAGAGAAAACAGGCGTTCTGAAACCGGATTGCAGCCGAAGGAAGTCTTAAAACTTACAAGCAGCTTTTCATGTGCTGTGCATGATGATCTTAAAAAAAAAAAAAGAAGTGATTATCCCCAGGTTTTGTAATCTGGCTCCCTGTTCCTTGTCCTCTGCCAGCTCCATGTCCCAATGCTTCTCATTGTATTTCATACCAGATACAGGATACAACAAAATAACAATCTCCAAAATCCAAGGAAGTGGGTCTTTCCCATGAAAGCTCATCACCTAATAAATTTGTTGGTCTTTAAAGTGCTTCAGAACTGCTTCTTATTTGTAGCACACTAACTAGATCACCATAGGGACTGGAAGAGGGATACTAGACTGCAAAGTTAAGCTGCTAACAGAACAACAACAACAAACATATTTTCTGCAGGTGTAAATAGTCTAGCTTCGTTTACTTCAGCTGAGGCACTCATTTAAAACATTTTAGAATCCATCCCAAGATGTTTGTATCTCAGGCTATGTCTACACTAGAGAGTTTTGTTGACAAAACTGGCATTTTCCCTAGAAAAACCACAGAGCGGTCACATTACCAGGGTGTTCTGTTGAAAATAAATTGACAGGATGTGGAACTTTTGTTGACAGCATCCTGCCATTTCGTGGGTCTGCCCCATGAAAGCTTATCACCTAATATATTATTTTGTTAGTTTTTAAGGCGCCACATGACTAGTTGTTTGTTTTGTGAGCATAGCAACCTATTTTTAAAACAAAAAACTGACACATGGACAGGACTCACAACCTTGGCAAAAATATTAGGCTGTATCTATCAATAGGTGTTTCCAGCATGTCTTTTGGAGGATCCTCCTTCACAGGTCTTCCTGCTTGGTTGTCTTCGGTTCTCCCTCTATACTTAAGTGCTGAGTAATCTCATCTCTAAATACATCTTCTGTTGCCATCTCCATGCTGTTGACACAGAGATATACCTCTCTAATTCATCTAAAATTAGCTTGGCTCTGTGACATCCTCCCATGATTGTCTAATCAACAGCCCGAGCCGAACATGACTATAATAGTTCCCTCCTTCTTCTGCCATCATAAACAAGGCAACCGTCCCTGTTTGTCACTCAGGCCCATAACCCAAGTAGCAGCATCTTCAACTCAGACCTCTCTAGGTCCTCACATCCATGCTGTGTCTATATCTTGGTGTATTTTTCTGCATAACAGCCCTGAGATATGGCTTTCCATATCCTTCCACACAGCCATCATGATCACCCAAGCTCTCAACTTGCGTTTTGATTACTGCCACACCCTTCTCTCTGGCCTTGACAAGTGCAACCTTGCCCTGTTCATCTACTCAGAATGCTGCTGCTGAGATGATGGTCCTAGTCCATCACTTTGACCATGTCACCCTTCTCTTTGCATCCTTCCACTAGTTCCTCCTCCTCTGTCAGATGAGGTAAAACCTGCTTGTTTTCACATTCACAGCCCTTTGTGGTCTAGTGGCACCCTACCTATCATCTTGCACTTTATCAAGGTGCTGACACCCACCTTTGATCGGCCCACAATAGCAGCCTCCACTTCTTACTGGTTAAAATTTCAAACAAATCCTTGCATACTTTCTCCTGTGCTGCCCTTCACACCTGGGAGGTGCTTCCTGTATAGCTCCACAAAGCCAGCTCATTACGCACCTTACAAACCCTCCTCCTATTGATCCCCATAATGCCTAAAACAACCTTGACAATGGTTAGGCTGTTGGTGTGCTGCCTAGTGCTTTCTTGTGGGCCTCTTTCTATATCCATCTTTTGTCTCATGCTTTAGGTCTACGACTAGGCCCACTAGGTGCTGCAATAATACAAATAATAAAGAACATTGTAAAAATGCAAAAATGAACCGCAGCTCCATCAGCTGCAAAATATTACAGGTTCAAATAGTTTAGAAGGATTCACAATGGATTAGTCATTTCTAGCTCTCTCTCATCAACAGAGAGGCTGTGGCCAAACTAGCAAGGGACAGCGAAAGGGGCAGTCCCAATCCGTAGCTTCGAAGAGAGTGATGTCGATATGAAGCGACTACACACAAAAAGCAGATCGATGTTGAGATCCACAACATTGAAGAGACACCCCCACCCTGTCCTTTCGAAAGGGAGCGGCTACACAGCACAGAGCCTCCTTTCGAAATAACGGGGCCGGAAATGGCAAGAGAAGGGTCAAATGGCTGGCAAGCCCTTCCTGGAGTACAGGCCAGCCACACCCTCAAGGGGCCCCTCCCAAACACCCCCCCTCAGCCCCCCACATGCACATGATCAGATAATTTATTCTCAGCACATCCTTCATAAAAACACCTAGCACTTCCAGCAAGATAATAAGCTCACAAGTCAGCAAGAAATTTCACATGCAGTCATGTCCTGTAAGTGCACTAGAGTATATTAAATAGTACTCCAATGTAACATTTTTCAGGTGTTTTGCAGCAGTGCTGTTTGGGTCATGTACTGCTAATAAATGTTAACATTCCTCAGGGAAGACTGAAAGTGTGAAGTGACTTCTGCTATCATAGAATGAGGGATAATCAATGTAAAAAGTAGAGGCCACAGTGAAAATGACATTAAATTATGATACTCATATATTCTGTAATATGATATAGTGTATATATATAATATATTAAATATACAATATATTTATATAATGTACAAAATATAAAATATATATACATATATAAATATACAATTTATATAATTATATATTCATATAAATATGAAATATATAATATATTCTCTACTGTTGTATCTGACAAAGTGGGTCTTGACTCGTGAAAGCTTATGCTCCAAAATACCTGTTAGTCTGTAAGGTACCACAGGACTTGTTTTTGAATATATTCTATAAATGGCATTTGCTTGATTTTTTGCATTAGCACTGAATTAGTAAAAGCACTACTGAAGTGTGCGTGCATGTCTGTACGATCTGAGTGTATACATTTTTTCATGTTTTTCCTATTTGCTACTTAATAAGGGCCCGACTGTTCTTGGGTACAAGAATGTACTAGAGCTGGGACTAGCTCCTAATGAAAGCTCTGGTTAGCTCAAAATATGGCTTCCTCCTTTCTAAGTATAGAAAGCTGGAGAGAAAATTTGAACGGTGCAAATAATTAACTCATTGCTGTTTGCTGCCAGCTTGGGAATGGGGTGAATGGTTCAAATATTTATTTTCCTGAATATTCAGCAAATCTACAAAGTTAGTGAACATTTCTTCTGGATCAAATTAAATACTTTGGCTGTTTCTACACATGCCACTTTCTCTGAAAGTGACATGCTAATAAACAGCCCAAAATATGCAAATGAGGTGCATATGTAAATTCCCAGTGCCTCATTAGCATAAGGTCACGTGATTTGGAGTCCGAAAGATGCTCTTCCAGACTCCAATTCACATGACCTTATGCTAATGAGGTGCCAGGAATTTACATACACGCCTCATTCACATATTTCGGGCTGCTTATTAGCACGCCACTTTTGGAGAAAGTGGAATGTGTAGAAACAGCCTTTCTTTTGGGAATTTTAAACCCTTTAAAAGTAAAACAAAGAAATTAAATGGCTTGGTTTGTGTTGGCACTGTAGGCACCTCTTATATTCACTAGCTTAGTGGTTAGGACACACATTTGTGATGTAAGAGATGCAGATTTGAATCCTTGCTCAAGAGCAGGGGTCTGCAACTGGCTCTGGAGCTGCTGGTGGCTCTTTGAAGACTTCTTTTTGGCTTCCAAAGCTATAACTGCAAAGTTTAAAAAAAAAAAAACCTCAAAACATTGGATAACTGCCCAACACGCCCCCCCCCCCCGCCAGCATCCTCCAGAAAGAAAGCAGGTTCAGTAGTGAAAGGTGGAAGCCAGGAAGACAGTGGTACGTACACACGTAAAAATGTGAGGAAATAGAATACGTAAAAAGTTTGTGAACATCCTGCCCTAAGCATGCATTGCATTACAAATTGTATTTGCACTGTTCTTAAAATAGGGGTTGCAACAAATAGGGTTTGATGTTATTTATGAAGGACCATCTCATATTCACATGCATTGTGGCTCTTGAGTTACTGAATTTTTTACCTAATAATAATAATAATAAAAAGGCTCTTCTTACTCTTTCGATTGCCATCCCCTGGTCAAGAACATTCTTTCACCTTGGAGGTGAATACCATCACCACTGGGCTGTAAGCTTTTGTGAGGGGGGTTGCTTACAGGCTCTCCTGATGAAGCTTTTCCATTTTGTATAAAATATTTGAATAGTCAGTCCACCAGCGTGAGAGTGACTCTGTAGGCTGGTTCTCAGAGCACTCCTTTGGGATGTAACAGGTGCCTGTTCCAATAGCTATTTGTGCAGAGGGTTTTACAGAGGTGAAGTTTCAGTGTGTGTTATCCACTGCATACGCCTGAGCCCTGCCAACTTCCTCAGGTCCCAGAAATCTTCCTGCAACATTTTTTAAAGTACAGCTGGTTGGAAATCGACTTTTTGGCAAAACATTTTGGCCCCAAAACAAAGTGTTTCAGTTCAAAGTGGTGCTGTCATGCCTCATTCACATATCTTAGGCTATCAGTGACCTGTGATGGCCTCACTCGCTTGTCAGAATTTACCTTCCAGAATGCCTCACTTTCTCTCCTGTTGGTGAGAGGAACGTATATTGTTTGAGACCCTGGCAATGTTTAATCATGGGAGTTGTAGTCTGGCCAGAAATGCTGAAGCATGGGGGACAATGGGAGCAAAAGGCATCTTAGTTACAAGTCCCACCGTTTTGAATCAAAATATTTCAGTTTTCTCGTTTTTGACAAATTGCTAATGTTTTCTCTGGAAAAAAATATTTTTATTTTCATAAAGCCCCAATTTTTGTCAATAAAAATTTCCCTTATCAGTCTTATTTTTTATTTATTGTCGGAGAGAAGAATCTGTGGTCTTACTTCTACTATGGCATGTTCTTAAGTCTAGCCCTCTGTCATATCTTTCCTATCTTCTGTCTTCATATGGACTACTGCTAGATAAAGCCCACCTCACTATCGTGCAAATCCAGAAGGCGCGGGAAGCAGAAGAATCCTGAGCTGTCACTCTATTATGGCATAATGCAATGAGAAAAGTAAAACCTAAGAATGGCCATACTGGGTCAGACCAAAGGTCCATCCAGCCCAGTACCCTGCCTGCCCACAGTGGCCAATGCCAGGTGCCTCAGAGGGAATGAACTTAACAGGCAATACTCAAGTGATCTCTCTCCTGCCATCCATCCACAGCATCTGACAAATGAGGCCAGGGACACCATTCCTTACCCATCCTCCCTAATAGTCATTCATGGACCTACCCTCCATTAATTTATCGAGCTCTTTTTTAAACCCTGTTATAGTCCTAGCACTCACAGCCTCCTCTGGCAAGGAGTTCCACAGGTTGACTGTGCACTGTGTGAAGAAGAATTTCCTTTTGTTTGTTTTAAACCTGCTGCCCATTAATTTCATATGGTGTCCTGTGGTTCTGATATTAGGCGAACATGTAAATTACTTTTCCTTGCTCACTTTCTCCACATCACTCATAATTTTGTATACCTCTATCATATCCCCCTTAGTCTCCTCTCTTCTAAACTGAAAAGTCTGAGTCTCTTTAATCTCTATTCATATGGCACCCATTCCAAATCCCTAATAGTTTTAGTTGCCCTTTTCTGAATGTTTTCTAATGCCAAGGTGTCTTTTCTGATATGAGGAGACCACAGCTGAACACAGTGTTCAAGATGGGGGCGTATCATGGTTTTATATAAGGCAATAAGATATTCTCTGTCTTATTTGCTATCCCCTTTTTAATGATTCCTAACATCCTGTTTGCTTTTTTGACTGCCGCTGCACACTGCATGGATGTTTTCAGAGAACTATGCATGATGACTCCAAGATCTATTTCCTGATTAGTTGTGGCTAAATTAGCCCCCACCATACTGTCTGTATAGCTGGGGTTATTTTCTCACAGTAACACCTGACACTTCACAGTAGTCCTGCCTGAGTCTGGAAGTTAGAAAGTCAAGTAATCGCCCAGGTTATTCTCATGAGATTTTCAGCTCAATATTCTGTCTGAAAGGGTGTGCCTGTAAGCGTTGTGTGTATAGCTAGACCCAGCTATAACAAATGGCTGACGTGTAATCTCTGATGTTTTTGGTGACACTTACAGCCCTGCAGATATGGGAATATCTGCTTTGTATATGTGGTTATTTGCATCTGAAGATGTGGCTCATTATTGCCGTTGTGGATGTGGATTCAAATATTCCATCTAGAACCCTGCAAGTTTGCAGATGTTTGCTTTATATCCATGGCCAGCTGTGTCTGTGGACACAGATACTGGCGGATCAATTTTGCAGAAGCAGACAGGGAAGCCAACTCTTGGCAAGGTGCCAGGGGTGGGGGTAGGGTGGGTGCATGCTCCTGGAAGGGACAGAGCCTCAGGAGGAAGGGGTGCAAGCCAGCCCTCAGCGATGCCTGGAGTGTGCCACCGCCCCCACCCCCAGCACTGCACAGAGTGCACCTCCTGGAGCATGCTACATGCTACATGGGGATCTGCCAGCAACTTAAAGAACCAGGAGTTCCGGGCTCTTTGGACTGTCCAGGCCCTGTGGCAACTGTCCCTTTTGTCACCATTTTTCAGCAGTGCTCGGTGCAGATGTGGATGCAGTTATGAAGTTTGTTTCCTTACCTGGCAGTAGTGACCAGGGAGATATGGGGCAGTGCTTGACCCATGCACAAGTACTATCTGTTCATGGTTTCTTCCAGGCAATGTTCCAGGAATATTCTTCCTTTGTAATGAAAGGTTGTGGCAGGTGGATGTATGTGAGGGAGAAAGTGGGAGTTAGTCACATTTGTTTACCATCCCTGCCCATCCTGGATAATAGCAATTGATGGACTGATCCTCCATTAATTTATCCAGCTCTTTTTCAACTCTGTTATATTCTTGGCCTTCACAACATCCTTTGGCAAGAAGTTCCACAGGTTGATTATGTGGTGTGTAAAGCGGCACTTTCTTTTACCTGTTTTACACCTGCCAAGCTGTTAATTTCATGTGGTGACCCATAGTTCCTGTGTTATGGGAGGAAGTAAAAACTCTTCTTTATTCACTTGCTCGACTCCAGTCATGATGTTATAGCCCTCTATTATATCTCCCCTTAGTCATCTCTTTTCCAAGATAAAAACTCCCTGTCTTCTCAATCTCTCCTCATTTGGAAGCCGTTCCTTGCCCCTAATCGTTATTGATGCCCTTTTCTGAACTTTTTTGAGTGCCAAAATACATTTTTTGAGATGTGGCAACCACATCTGCACTCAGTATTCGAGATATGGCCATACCATGGATTTACATAGGGCCAATAAGATATTCTTGGTCATATTCTTTGTCCCTTTGTTAGTATTTTCCAACATTCTGTTTGCTTTTTTGACTGCTGCTGAACATTAAGTAGATGTTTTCAGAGAACTGTCCACAGTGACACTCAGATCTCTCTTGATTGGTACCAGCTAATTTAGTCTCCATCATTTTATACAAGTAGTTGAGATTATGTTTTCCAATATGTATTACTTTGTATTTATCAACATTGAATTACATCTGCCATTTTGTTACCCAATCACCTAGTTTTGTGAGATCTTTCTGAAGCTCTTCACAACTTATTTTGAACTTAACCATCTTGAGCAGTTTTGTATCATCTGCAAATTTTGCCATCTCATTGTTTACTCCTTTTTCCAGATCATTTATGATTATGTTGAAAAGCATTAGTTTTAATACAAACCCCTTGGGAAATAAAAGCAATGGTCTTTCTCTAAGGATGCTTCTACACATGCACGATCTTCTGGAAGAGTATCCTCTGGAAGACAGCTTCTGGAGGATCGGCTTCCAGAAGATCACTTCTACATGTAAAATGTGGGCTGAAAGAGCTGCTCCTTATTCTGGAAGATCAAGTCTACACATGCATGGATGCTCTTCTGGAAGAACAGGGCAGAAAATGCTGCAGCTGTGGTTGCATGGCCAGAGAGCCGTTCCGGGGCCCCCAGCCACAGGGTCAGTTAAAGGGCACCTCCCAAACAGCCCATCCCTGCACAAGCTGCTAGGCCTATCATGCTGCTCGCAGCAAGGCTGAGCCAGTCCCTGGTCCTAACATCCCCAACCACCAGTCATGAACCCCCCAGCAGCCGCAGACCATCAGAGTTACCCTGACCTGGATGCTGGCCATCCTCCTGGCTACCTTCCTCAGCCTCCTGTGGAGATGGAGACCCAGGCCCCACGCTGCCCCTGCTGCCCCCATGCCCCTAAGCTGTCCTGCATGTCTGGACCCATACCACCAGCACCAACTGGTGGGACAGGGTAGTCAAGTTGGAAGGGGGCAACAAGCACTGGCTGCAGAATCTCTGGATGACAAAGGAGACCTTTCTGGAGAGCTGCAGCTGGCACACCTCTTTCTTCGATGGCAGAACACCTGGATGCAGCCAGCCATCTCTGTCAAAAAGCACATGACCATCACTGCCTGGAAACTGTCCACCACGGACAGCTACAGGTCCATCAGGCAGCAGGTCAGGGTGAGCACATCCAATGTTAGTGCTGTCATCCTAGAGGTAAGCTCTGCTTCAAGTCCTGGCCTGGCTACAAGGGGACCAGAGGGCATGGGGGACCCTTGGGGGTCGTGGTGTGAAGGCCTGGACCAGGGTGTGGGTACACCTAGCCCTGGGGGACCAATGCTCAGCCACTGCCAGAGGGGTGCCCCAGTGGGTAGGGGAAGGGTGTGTGGAGGGTTTTGTAAGGAAGTGGGGGTGTAGTGGGGGCAGGGGCACCCCATGCACACCCACATGTGTGCCCACCCTCTGTCTCTTACAAGTTGTGGGAGGCATCAATGATGTGCTGTTGTGCATCGAGGACCTGGACATAGTTGTCAAGGGCTTCGCCAAGGTTGCGTTCCCCTGGTGCTTCAGGGTGATCAACAGGATGCACATACCCATCAGGGCCCTGGACAACAGTGGGGTCCACTACGTGAACTGCAAGAGGTGCCACTCCATCACACTCCAGGTGATGGTGGACTCGCAAGAGAGGTTCACTGTCACCTATGTGGGCTGGCCAAGCTAGGTATAAGATGCGTGCATTCTCTGCAACTCCACCCTGTTCTGCTGGTTGGAGGCTGGAACCTACGTCCCTCAGTGAGAGCATGCCATTGGGGAGGTTGCCTTGCTGCTCTGCCTTGTAGGCAACCTGGCTTACTGCCTGCAGCCCTGGCTAATATGCCCATACACGGGCCACTTCACCCCCTCCCAGGGAGCTGTTCAATGCCTGCCTCACATGGGGCCAGTATTCTGCCTTTGGTCACTTGAAAGCAAGGTTTAGATGCCTCCTCATGTGCCTCAGTGTGGGAGTGGAGAACATGCCGCAGGTTGTGGGTGCCTGCTGCACACTCCACAACCTCATCGAGGCACATGAAGGGACCCTCCCCGAGGGCTGAATGGTGGAGCTGCCCACCATGGCCCTCAGCTGGTAGTTCAACCGCATTGGGGTCCACATCCAGGGGGCACTCAGGGAGGCATTCGCCCGAGGGGAGTACTGACCCCCTCCTGAGCCCTCCCCTACAGCCTCCCAGCACACTTGGGTGGCTGGTGGGGCTCTCCACGTTTGCAGGTGTAGCTGCGGCCCTGGGCCACATTCCAGAATGGGCCCTGAATGGGCCATCTGGGCTTGGGCTGTCGCATGGGGGACCAGGTGTACCACCCCCCTGGGATGTGCCATGGTGCACCCTTACCTGAGGTGGCCTCAAAAAGGTCGGGTGATGCCTGGTTGGAGGTGGCCTGGATGCTGGTGGTGGAGGGCAGCTTGGTTATGATTGAGCCCTCCAAGGACTGCTTGCTGGATGGGATGTTGACATTCTGGCCTCCAAGCTCTGTGGCAGGACCTGCCTTCACCTTCGGTGCAGCAGAGGGCTCCGGTGCAACTGTCTCCATGGTGGTATGGGATGAGGAGGTCCCATCTGCTGCCAGGAAGTCCCACAGCTCCCTGAAGTAGGGTCACTTGGCTGGGGCCTGGCTGGACTGGCAGGTGCTGGGCTGGGTCCTCATGTAGCTCTCTCTCAACTCTTTGACCTTACACCAGACCTGCTCGGGGATCTGGGAAGAGTGGCCTCAGGCAGCCAGGCCATGGGTGAGGTGCACAAAGGTGGGGGTGTTCCTCTGGTGTCTCGTGGTGTCCGATGCACCTCTTCATCATGCCAGAGTACCAGGTTGTCCTTGAGTTCTGGCTCAGTCCAGACAAGGCCTTCCATTTTGGAGCCCAGTTGGAGTCCTGGGTGCCCTCAGCTGGCTCTCTGGGGCTGCCCTCGGGGGTGTGGTGTGCTGGATTGCTGGCCATCTCTTGGGGTCGGGGCTCGGTGAGCAATGCAGGGCCTCCAGCTCCGTGGTTTTATTTCTGCTGTTAAATAAGAGCTTCCAAGAGCAACAGAAAAAGCAGAAATGTCTGTTTTTAAACTGCTTTTGAATGGAGCTCTAGATCACCTCTGTACGAAAGACATTGTAGTTGAGTTTGCAGAATGTACCTTCATTTGCTAGCCCTAGTCCTTTACAGACTGTCTTCTGCTATGTTGTCCCTTTTCTTGCACGGGAAATGCTTCTTTTTCACATGTTTTGGGAGTTATTTCTGAAGTCTTGGAGTGGATGGCTGAGTGGCCTGAGAGTTAGGTTTGGATACATGTCTGAGCAGAGGATGCACAGTTTGAAATGTCATTCATCCAAGGCAGGCATGTTAAATCCATACAGTCCAACTACGCAGTTGTCTTCTGGATTAGACCTTAGAAACAGAGGTTCTTTCTCCTTTGTGTGAATAATAAAGACCAGTATAGATGAGCAAGGCCTGTCTGTGAAAGTGTAAACTTGTGCCTTCACTTTTCATGCTCTCATGCCTATGCACGTGCTCTGTTTTTCTGGAGAACTTAATTAGTTTGGTTTTAAGTCATATTTGATAGTGGAGTTCTTCCTTTTGAGAACACAGAAGTGCATAGAAATCAGACCTTGAAAACCATGTGCACAGGTGATACAAAGGCCTCTTTGATGATTTTTCCCCAAGGTCCATGACCCTTTCATGTAAATGAGGGGTTTTGTCCAGGTGTCCTGTGTAAAAGCCCTTGGTACCCCAGCTACTGTGCATTACTGGTCTGTTTGACTGCTCTATGCCCATCCATAGCAACTAGTGGATCACAGGTCTTACAGCTAGCATCAGGTTTCTGCCTGTTATTATGTTCCCTCGAGCAGTGCTTGAGTTCTTCTGAATATAGATCCCTAGCAGGTCACATCACTCCGCTTTATGCAGAGATTTCATTTGTGATCCCTTCAGTTGTCTTTGGTGCAGGGACTATGTCTTATTCTTTTTTTGCAAAGAACCTTCTGAATATACTTGTCATCCTATATGAACATCTCTAACAGCAGGTGATATTGTACTGATAATCTGGGCTTCAGGATATATTTTATTACGGAAAATCCGGCTGACACAAAACCTGTTGAAATCTAAATCAGTCAATTTCAGTCTATAAGATTTTGTAATCTAACAAGTTAACACTGGTTCAGCTTCCAAAATCTTGGTTTCCTTTCCCGTAGGAAATTGTTTAATGGTTAGTTAGAAGGACATCCCTCTGAATTCATTCTCTAGGCAATATAAAATGAAACTAAGATGGGGAAGACACTGTCCAAGCTGCATGAAGGGATTTAGCTGGAGTCACAAATTTTGCATGAATAGGAATCATGCCCTTAAATCCCTATGCATCATAAATGAGCATTTATTTCTAAGTGTATTTAGCTAAAGAAATGGACAACCCCAAGGCAGCATGGTATCATTTTGCAAGTTATAAAATCCAAAGACAGAAATAGTTGTTTGTGCCATGATTTATTCTGATCAGCTATTGAACTTCCTTCCTAGCTTTGGACTGAATTTCTTAGTTCTCTTTTTCTGGAGAACTTAGTTTGGTTTTAAGTCATATTTTACAATGGAGTTCTTCCTTTTGAGACAACAGAGGCATTTTTATTCCTTTAGATCAGTTTCCCAAAGTGTGGTCCATGGCACAGTACCGATCCTTGGGAAAAAACACTAGTCCTTAGAAAATATACAAATGATCGCTATGTACTATTATTATTGTGAATAAATAATAAACAGTGAAAATTTATTCATTTTTCATTCTTTTTTTTTTTTTTTTTGCATTTATATTTTTGGGCCGCAAAAAAGAGACTGGAAAAAACTAGGTCCCAACTATATAAAGTTAGGGAAACTCAGTTTTAGACTGCAAGCCTTTGATGAGTTTAACCAATTCATTACAATATATGATAGCAGCTGTGCTGCTATGGGTACCCATCAACAAGTGCTCTGTGATTGATTTAAGCAAGAGCAAGATTTGGAATGAAAACAAATTTCAAAATCATGGAATTTCCTATGAAATGGAAGTTTTGGTCCTTGCATAATTGTACATGTATTAAAAACTGGTTGCAACACACATTTCCAGGAGGAGTTGAGCCTGACCAAGGAAACCTACATAGAGAATTGATGGAGAGTTATTTTGCCATTGATTTCATTGGAGGTGCTGCGGGTAGGGTTGGGACGCTTTAAAGGTTGTAGAGAAAAATAAGCTATTCCCAAATTCTCAGAGAAAGTCGACAGGAGTTGCACACTTTTCTGCCTTTGTCCTTCACAAACCTCTAAGTGCTCATTCCATGCTCTGTATTTATGTTCAAATTCTAAACAGTAATGAATGTTGTTGCAAAAATCTGAGTTTAGTTTGGAGCAAGGACAGTTTGGGTTGGATATCAGAAATCATCTTCCTTTCTGGGTGGTTAAACATTGCAATAAATTGCTCAAAAAGGGCTGTGGAATCTCCATCATTGTAGATCTTTTAAAAGCAGATCAGACAAACATCTGTCAGGGGTGATCTAAAAAATACTTGGCCTGCCATGAGGTCCCTTCTGATGGTTCTATGAATTTCTGCCATATTACTAAACCTGCACTGCGGTGGGGTAGAGTGACTGTTCTCCTTGGCTGCGTCTACACGTGCACGCTACTTCGAAGTAGCGGCACCAACTTCGAAATAGCGCCCGTCACGTCTACACGTGTTGGGCGCTATTTCGAAGTTGAAATCGACATTAGGCGGCGAGACGTCGAAGTCGCTAACCCCATGAGCGGATGGGAATAGCGCCCTACTTCGACGTTCAACATCGAAGTAGGGACGTGTAGACGATCCGCGTCCCGCAACATCGAAATAGCGGGGTCCTCCATGGCGGCCATCAGCTGGGGGATTGAGAGATACTCTCTCTCCAGCCCTTGCGGGGCTCTGTGGTCACCGTGGGCAGCAGCCCTTAGCCCAGGGCTTCTGGCTGCTGCTGCTGCAGCTGGGGGTCCGTGCTGCATATACAGGGTCTGCAACTAGTTGTTGGCTCTGTGTATCTTGCACTGTTTAATGAAAGTGTGTCTGGGAGGGGCCCTTTAAGGGAGCGACTTGCTGTTGAGTCCGCCCCGTGACCCTGTCTGCAGCTGTGCCTGGCTCCCTTATTTCGATGTGTGCTACTTTGGCGTGTAGACGTTCCCTCGCTGTGCCTATTTCGATGTTGGGCTGAGCAACGTCGAAGTTGAACATCGACGTTGCCAGCCCTGGAGGACGTGTAGACGTTATTCATCGAAATAGCCTATTTCGATGTCGCAACATCGAAATAAGCTATTTCGAAGTTGGGTGCACGTGTAGACGTAGCCCTTGATGGAATTGGCTTGCAGTAAAGGAAGGAGTGTCACAAAACATACTAGGACATTGTGAGTGCAGCAGACATATAGCTAGCAAGAAAAGCATCATAACGTATCACTAGAGCTGCTCTGTGAGAAAATGCTGACGTAAACCACTATTTTGAACAGAAGCAAAAAGATCAACGTTTTGAAATTTCCTATATTACTAAATTTCTATAAAATCATTTTGGGTCAATTGAAACATTTTAATATTAATTATTTATACTCATTGGAGTGATATTTTATATTCTGAAATTCTATTTAAATTATGTATTTTATTATTTTATAAATAGCCAATTGGTGTTTTAACTGGTAATTGGGTTGGTAAGTGGAATTCTAATTGTCTGGGTGTCTGGTATTTTAATGGGTTTGATACTGTTTTAGCTTAATGTATATTCTCACTGATACTTTGCAATTGTTCTAACTGGAGCTTTTCTAGCTATTCCATGAGAACAACAAGAAGTCTTGTGGCACCTTATAGACTAACAGATATTTTGGAGCATAAGCTTTCATGGGCAAAGACCTGCTTCGTCAGAACTGTCACCCTTAAATCTGCCACTGAGTGTCCACACAAGAAATTCACTTCCTGGATGCTACTCTGCAGATAAGCGATGGTCACATAAATACCACCCTATACCAAAAACCCACAGACCGCTATGCTTATCTACACACCCCCATCTTCCATCCAGGGCATACTACATGATCCATTGTTTACAGCCAGGCACTAAGGTACAACCGTACTTGCTCTGATTCATCAGCCAGAGACAAACATCTACAAGACCTTTACCAAGCTTTCCTCAAACTACAATACCCACCTAAGGAAGTGAGGAAACAGACTGATAGAGCCAGATGGATACTCAGAAGCCACCTGCTACAAGACAGGCCTTGCAAGGAAAACAAGAGAACACCACTGACCATCACATACAGCACCCACCTAAGGCCTCTCCAGTGCATCATCAGTGATCTGCAACCCATCCTGAGCAATGATCTTTCGCTCTCACAGACCTTGGGAGGCAGGCCTGTCCTTGCCTGTAGACAGCCTGCCAACCTTAAACAAATCCTCACCAGCCACTACAAATCACAAACCAGTGACTCTAAGCCTGGAACCAGCCCCTGCAACAGTTCTCGCTGCCAACTCTGCTCACATATCTACACCAGTGACATCATCACAGGACCTAACACCAACTATGCCATCAGGGGCTCCTTTACCTGCACATCTACTAATATAATATATGCCATCATGTGCCAGCAATGTCCCACTCCAATTTACATTGGCCAAACTGGACAGTCTCTCCGTAAAAGAATAAATGGACATATATCAGACATCAGGAATGGTAATGGACAGAAGCCTGTGGTTGAACACTTCAATCTCCCTGGACTCTCAGTGGCAGATTTAAGGGTGGCAGTTCTGAAACAAAAAAATTTCAAAAATCAAATGGAGAGAGAAATCTCTGAGCTGCAATTTATTTGCAAATTTGACTCCATTAACCATGGATTAAACAGAAACTGGGAGTGGCTCGCAGTTTACAAAGGCAGTTTCTCTGCTGTGGGTGCTGATATCTCCCCATTAGACTCTGACAAAGGTTCACATCCCCCTGTCTGATCTGACTTGTTTTTCTCTCTTTTGATAAGTGCTGTTGATACTGGGCCATTTCCACCTTGCTGAATAGACCTTGTCAGCTCTGGCCCTCCCTTTTACCTCACTCTTTAAATACCCGTCTGAAACCACCCCCACACTCATGCATCTGCTGAAGTGGGTCTTTGCCTACAAAAGCTTATGCTCCAAAATATCTGTTAGACTATAAGGTGCCACAAGACTTCTTGTTGTTCTCGAAACTACAGACTACATGGCTACCTCTCTGATGGCTATTCTGTGCAATTCTATGCTATGTAAGCATATATTTTGGAAAGACCTAAAGGGCCAGATCCTCAGTTCATGTAAATTGGCAGGTAGTACAGGTTTGCTAAACCCAAATGCTCAAAAATCATGACACAGGTCCCTAGAAAGCATGAGCTTACTAATCAACCAGCCAACCCAACTAAACCAGATGTGGGTTCTTTGTATTTCCCTTCTTCTTTCTGACTCTTGAGGGTGCACTTGAGTAACATTCTCAGGTTTTTCTCTGCAACCATGAGGAATGGAAACTTGCTTTAAGTGAATGAAACTGGAGATACGTCTCTCACTGAACAAATGCAGGAGCTGTGATATTTCAAAAAGCATCATGTTTTGGGTCTTGTAACAGAATTGTATTAAACGGCAATGCAGCAAGCACTGCTGTACTGGTACACATCGGCAAAAGTTCTGCTGATCAGAAAGGTGATAAATGTTTGCAGCATTACCTTCTTGTTAATATTGTCATTACAAAGGTGTTAATATAATAATCACTGAGAATAATGGGTTAGTGCCAGTGAGAGAGGAAAGGTAGCCTATGGTGAAGCAACTTGAACTTAAGTGTTCAGCAATTTGCAGTATGGGGCACAATATTTTTAGAGCAACTTAAAGTGCTTTACAATGATGAAAAAGTATTATTTCAGTTTAACGGATAGATTAACTGTGACACAGAGTTCAAGGCCACACACTGAGTCAGTGGCAGAAACTGGAGCAAATTTTTGATGTATTTACTTCTACTCTATGCTCTGCTAAACTACACCACATAATTTAACATACTGCTGTCAGTGGGTGGTCAAGCTTTTTTTTTTTTTTCCTTTTGACAATGCAGCTCTGCAATACATCAAATTGTACTATATTGGTTCATGAACATACCAATAGCATATGGGAGAGCTATTGGAGGACATTTTTTTTTTCCTTACCACTCCTTTCTTTTCTGGGCAAATACCCTATAGCTCAATCAGCCATTTCATCTGCTGAGCTTTAGAAATGTAACTATTAAAAACTGGATTTTTGTGCCTTTTTGTATCAAGGGTTTGGTGATCCATTCTGTACTATTAAATCTTTGCCTGACTTGTGTGTCCATGCACTGATTCACGTATTGCTGCAATATATATGTACGTTGTCTTTAAACCTGAATTTAGAAACCAAAGAGGAAGAGATGGAGTAGGCAGGGGCTCTGTGGTGAAGCAGAGAAACAAAACGACGTTTGGTAGTTTTAGGTAGTTTTAAGGACAAGTCTTTGAGTGCTTACCATTAACACTCCTATGTCTCCTGGGAGATTTTCTGTGTACTTGAAAAACCAGAAGGCAACTTTTTAGCCCCTCAAATTCTTTTTATGCAGCCTGAACCTTAAATTGTCAAAGCATAATATCTCCACAAATCATACCAGGCTGATTTGGCTTTTACTTTACTTCTAGCAGAGGGGAAACTTCTGTTTCCATCTCTTTCACTAGGAGTGAATTCACAGAGGTAGAACATGGGCTTCCAAGGTTCAGATCTCTCAAAAGTCAGACAGGTATTCGCTATGAATTAATCTCTGTATATGACAGATGGTTGTTCTCACTGATCCAGGAAAGCAATCCTCTTCAGAAAGCTTTTGAGCACACGCTTAAGTCCCAGCTAATTCACTCCTTAAATGCTTTCGTGACTTGTAGCCTCTGGGACTAATCTCCCACTGTGTCCCCAGAACAAATTTTTGTCTTTAGGAGATGATTTCTTGGAGTATTACAGGTTTTATTAAAACTGAAAGCAACATGTGAGCTCCACTGAAGAGGTGCCATTTTAGAACAGAGTCCACAGACCTTAAAGGAACATATTCAGTGTCCATGCTCTCTCGAGGCAAAGAACAGCAGTTCAGCTGTATTATATACATGGGAAGCCTGAGACTTGCCGTGTGCTGACAATGTGCTCAGTTCTGTGTGATACCAGGGAAAGACGTAATATTTTCCTCTAGGGAATTACAGTCTGTGCCTTATTTACACAAACAATCCCATTGCTACTACCTGAGTACCCCACAGAGGATTTGGACCTAACGCAAGACAGACAGTGCAGGACAGATACAATATATACCAACTGGCAGAAAGACCCAAGTTTAAGGATAATAGAAGATGATTGGTGGCTATGGTGGTTTCACAAAATTAGTGTGCTTTAAGCAGAAACTAGAATAAAGCAAGTCTCTGTGGGAGGGTGGGTGGGTGGCTGTGCTTAGAACACATATGGACATGAAAGGAGGCATAGGACAAAGAACAAATCTGAGTGGTTGGAGTGAAGGCAGAAGTAGAGGATAAGGGCAGACTTATGCTGTGCATGTGCAGCAAGAGCAGGAGAAAGAGGGTTAGCAGAGTTATAAGTAGAAGCAGAACTGTGCAGAGCTTTTGAAGAGAGGTCCATTTCAGTTGCAAGCCATTTGAACAACGATTTCTGCTGTCTTCCCCAGGTTGTCATCCACAGAATTAGGCAATTTTCTACTCACTTTATACAATAGGTGTGCATCCCAAGTAAATATGGCTCAAAAAGGACACACCGTTGTGTGACCTTGGATTCTGCACCTGAGCCTGGAACACTGAAAAGCAGCATTTATTTTTTCGGACTTCCCAGAGAAGAAGCTGTGAAACCAGAAACACAATGGCAAATGTCAGTGAGAGATGAGCGGCTCTTTTGCGAGCCTTAGAGGAGATTCCTAGTATGACATCCTGAATCTGGATATAAATGGCCAGATGTATTGCTAAATGGCTTTGGAGAAGAAAGATAACTTTTTTTTTTCTAAAAAGGTACCAATCAATTTAAATAGTTTCTTCTCCTTTCTTCAAACCATCAGCATAGCCACAGGGGGAATGTTAGGTGGGCAGGCAGAGCATGAAGAAAATGTAGTTTTTGCTATGCCACTGATACCTCCCTCAAAACAGCTGCTATAATCATGTATGTTTACATCTTGGGTCATCTCACCATACATCTGTGTTTCCAAGTTCTACTCAATCCGCCTAAAGCAGGGGTGTCCAATGTGCTAGCTACTGGCTAATTGTGGCTATTTGGCCAGTTGAATGTGACTCGTTGGCTTGAACAATCAATATATTTTCAGGTTAGCATGACTAGTTTCCTATAGCAGTAGTCAATGGACCTAATGTCACCATCACTTATACTCATCCTCTTCCCATCTGGCAGCACCTAACACTTGATCTTTATCTGTGTTGTAATCATAGACATGCAGAGCATACTTGAGTTGATTTCTTGGAATTGGTGCATGAGTTTCTCTTGGTTGCATGCATGATACAATCCGAACCGTTGCAACATCACGCAAGCTGTGGACTTACTTGACTTAAACCCTTGTACTCTGGGTGGAGCAGAGGTCAAGCTCTGGGGACTCCTAACATTTAAATATTTGGTTGTTTATTTATTTACCCCTGTGATGTGCACGTGCGCCTTGCTGGCAATGTGCTTAGCTGGATAGGATCATTTAGGTTCAGTGCTTATTGTTCTCTGAAGAGAAGGTTCACTTACAAAGTATCACTGAAACATACACATACAAATGTATTGTGGCAGACCACAGCCTACATGGCTGCAAGGACTTGGTAGAAGGCATGTATACTGGATGGGGGAGCTAATGCTTTTCTGCTCCCTGGTTAAGCCCCAGTTAGGGCAGGCAGCTGGGGCCTCATTAGGGTCATCCACAGCTGGGGCTAAGCAGCACCTGTGCCCAGCTGAGGCCTCTGGACTTCCTATAAAAAGCTTCCCCCAGGCAGCAGGAGGAAAAAGTTGGAGGGTGCACAGGGGAGAGAAGGCTGGAGCAGAGCAGCACAAGAAAGTACTATGGGGAAGTGGTCGATGAAGTGGCCCAGGGTGAGGTTGCTACGTTGGGGCAGGGGCAAGAGCCCCTCTAGTTGCCTTTTTCTGTCTTAGGGACCCTGGGCCGGAGTCCAGGGTAGTGGGTGGGTCTGGACTCCCCCCACCCTTCCCCAGAGGGATACTTCCATGGAACAGCAAAAGCCTGCAAGGGGGCTGTTTTACCCTGACTCAGGACTTGCCTGTGATGAGAATGGCTCGCTAAGCAGAGACCCCCGCCTCTGGAAAGACCTGGGCAGTTAAGGGCCACTGTGAGTCTCTGAGGCACATCAGGGAACCACCAGGACCCCTAGGGGGTTGACAGGGGAATTTGTCACAGTATCTAGTGTGCTTCACAATTGATCTTAAGGGACCTGATTCAAATAAAGGGCAGTCTTTCCACTTCTTTCCTGGGTTTTGGATCAGGCTTTGCTTGACATGAGGATAAATACTCCCTGTAGTCTAGCAGTCTACAGTTAAGCTAGCTGTCCTCTGCATTGTAAAGCAGGTTCAGTTAATCCACCTGTTTTCACTAGTTGATTATAGAGAATTGGGAAACAACCTTGAAGACTCACGTTCACTGACATGGTTTACTACGGCAACGCAGTCTCTCTGAAGAGAGACAAAATGTGTTTAATGCCATGTCATCTGGGAAAATCTAACTGAAACAAGCACTTGGCTATGATCCACTAACAAGAAGTGGAGCACATCTTTCAGGCTACGTGGACTCAACATGTCATGGTAATTTTTTGGTGGTTATTGCAACTCCTTAAATTATTCCCTAACATGACATAATTTTCTAATGAAAACAAGCCTTCAACTGGGCTCATGACATAAGGCCTGACACAAATACTATTCAAGCTAATGAGAGTTTTCTAATATCTTCTAGGGGACAGCTCAGAATAGGCCAGATCCTTCCACTTTCACACTGAGAAATACTCTACCCTACTAAATCAATGGAGATGTTTAAAAACTAGGATACTACACAAGGGCTGGGTCTACACTAGCAACCCCCATTTTGAAAGGGGGTTGCTAGTGTAGACCCATCCAAGGTGAATAGAGGTGGAAGAATCTGGCCCAATGTAAAAGTAGCAGGATCTGGCAGACCTAAATAATTTTCCTTCAGTGCAATGCATAACTGCTTCATGGATTTAGTTGCTATTCACTGTAAGGACTGCAGAAACCAGTTTTACTTTTTTTTTTTGTTTCAGTGTATATAAAATGGATGACATATATACAGTAGAGCATCTTGGGTTAAAAGCTATTTTATTAGTAGTATTAATCATTTATATTGATTTCAGATCTAAATAAAAAGCTGCATGATATATGGTGCAATTTTGCAGTACAACAGTGATCTGAGAGTGACACAGACAGGAAATACGTAAAATCAGGCAAAACTATACTGTAAACTTACATTTTACAAATTATGAGGCACCACCAGTGTGGACAGATGAAGTGTTATTGCAGCAGTGTTGTTGTCATTTTGGTCACCCACTTTGTCTGAATTTGCTTTTTGTCATTACTCTGGACAGGTCATTGCAAATGCATACATAAAACAGAAACGGCCTACCCCTATAATTGCCATAGCTGACCAACTCCGTTTGCTCAGAGCAAGAGAAACATTCTTTAATTTTAAGTGAAATGAAACATTATAACATATCTAATAATTTTAATGCACTTAAAACTGAGACAAACTATTTCATGCACGCTGAATACTGCAGAGCATGTTGTAGAAGAAATGAAATAGGCACCCACTAAAAAGCTGTCAGTATCAAATAATCACTACTGCTGTTGACTTGCCACTATTTAAATAACAGGGTAATAACTATCAATAGGAAAAACCTCACAGAATTTTGTCATATAAAAATTGTGTGTGGCTCTGTGCTTCGGGCCTAGTGTTCCTCCTTAGCATACGGACAATCCAATAAAGGAGAAGGTGATTTGGATTACCAGGTAAACAGTGTGCCTTCTGCTGACACATGCCAAATCAACAGGATTTAAACCGTTTCTCTATAGTTTGGGTGTATTTCAGGTTTGATGTCATATACCATGTTCAAAAGTTGTTTCATCACGTTTTCCATGTGTTTGTGGAAGTTACTGGTGATGTCTCTGATTTTTTCTGTTGTTTGCTCTTCTATTCTAGTGGAGAGGTTACCTTGAGATCCCATTATCTACAAAGGCAAAACAAAAGAAACCCTCTGAGCAAAATAAAAGTTACATCACATCCATGTTTATTGTAGCTGAGGCAACCTCTAAGAATGTCTTTCTTCCCCCAAACATAAACGTCATGCAAACCTTTCACAATGTTCTTAAACAGTTAGGATTAAACTGGTTTAAACTACATACATAACAAGAAATAGGATTAATGGAAACTGACACCCACATGGCCCCAAACTATGCTAATATAGTTATGGCTGACTTGGAACAACAGTTCCTCAGCACTCATCCCCTATTGCTTCTCCTTTACTTACAATACATTGATGACATCTTTATATTTGGACCCATGGTAAAGAAACTCTAGAAGAATTTCACAATCTGCTCCCCACCATCAATTTATGCCTTGACCACTCCACACAAGAGAGACATTTCCTGGACGCTACAGTACAAATCACTGATGGCCTGATCAATACGCTCTCTGCCAGAAACCCACTGACTGCTATACTTACCTCTACACTTCTAGCTTCCATTCTGCACACATGAGACGATCCATCGTTTACAGTCAAGCCCTGAGATACAATCTCATCTGCTCTGATCCTACTGACAGAGACCAAAAACTACAAGATCTCTACCAGTATCAGAGAGGTAGCTGTGTTATTCTGTATTTTCTCTGATCCATCAGACAGAGACAAACATCTACAAGACCTTTACCAAGCTTTCCTCAAACTACAATACCCGCCTAAGGAAGTGAGGAAACAGACTGACAGGGCCAGAAGGGTACCCAGAAGCCACCTGCTACAAGACAGGCCCAACAAGAAAAACAAAAGAACACCACTGGCCATCACATACAGCCCCTACCTAAGGCCTCTCCAGCGCATCATCCGTGATCTGAAACCCATCCTGGACAATGATCCTTCACTCTCACGGACAGTGGGAGGCAGGCGTGTCCTCGCCTACAGACAGCCTGCCAACCTTAAACAAATCCTCACCAGCCACTACAAATCGCAAACCAGTGACTCTAGGCCTGGAACCAGCCCCTGCAACAGTCCTCGCTGCCAACTCTGCTCACATATCTACAACAGTGACATCATCACAGGACCTCACTCACTAAACTAAAAGAACAGGTAGATACATTGGACGGTAGGGATAGAGTTCAGAGTGACCTAGATAAACTGGAGAATTGGGCCAAAAGTAATTTGATGATGTTTAACAAGGACAAATACAGAATCCTGCACTTGAGATGGAAGAATCCCAAGCATTGTTACAGGCTGAGGATCAACTAGCTAAGTAGCAGTGCAGCAGAAAAGGATCTGGGAATTACAGTGGATGAGAGGCTGGATATGAATCAATAATGTTCCTTTGTGGCCAAGAAGACTAATGGCATGTTGGGGTACATTAGGAGAAGCATTTCCAGCAGATCTAGAGAAGCTATTATTCCCCTCTATTCAATACTGGTCAAGCCACATCTAGAGTATTGTGTCCAGTTCTGGACCTCCCAGTACAGAAAGGATGTGGATGTGCTGGAGAGGGTCCAGCAGAGGGCAATGGAAATGATCAGGGGTCTGGAGCACATGGCCTATGATGAGAGGCTGAGGGATTTGGGCTTATTTAGTTTGCAGAAGAGGAGAGTGAGGGGCGATTTGATTGCAGACTTCAACTTCCTGAAGGAGAGCTCTACAGAGGATAGAGAGAGGCTGTTTTCAGTAGTGATGGATGGCAGAACAAGGAGCAATGGTCTGAAGTTACTGAGGGAGAGTTGTAGGTTGCATATTAGGAAAAACTATTTTACCAGGAGAGTGGTGAAGCACTGAAATGCATTACGTAGAGAGCTGGTGGAATCTCCATCCTTACAGATTTTAAGTCCTGGCTGAGATGATTTAGTTAGGGTTGATCCTGCTTTAGTCAGGGTGCTGAACTAGATGACTTCCTGAGGTCCCTTCCAGCCTTAGGATTCTATGATTCTATGATAACTGGTCATCTAGCTAACTAAAATGATGCTGGATTATGGATGAGAGAGTTTTGGATTAGAGGTTCAGTCTGTATAACCCTCAATAGGCCTCATTTGAGGCCTTTTAATGTTACATTTTCTCATCTGACCAAATACTAGACAGTTTCTGGCACAGTGGATATCAGGACATTACTTAGAATTTAATCGACCTGTCTTTCTAGACTAGCTGAACAGTTCACCAAAGTTATGTTATATACAGATGCACACATTCCAAATCTGTGACTTTATCCCCCCACTCGCTCTGCTCCAACGTTTTGTGAGCATGTCCTTTATAGAAAAATCCAAAAGAGTTTAATCAAAAATAATATTTGCTGCTGTAGGATGGCCCAAGAAACCTGGGAAAAGAAATGAATAGAGAATGATAGCCTATTAGATCTCTACAGAATCCAGTTGCTGTCATCAGTAGTAAATTCTATATGGCTTTTCTATATGAGTTCTAAGTTTTTTTTTTTTGGGCTGTTGCTGCAGATAATTCTAAAAAATGTTCAATATATGGTAGCTACTCATAGTTAATAAGAACACCCAGTGAGTATGATAAAGGAGCAATGTGCAGGGTGGCTTTGTGGTTCCAAGTAACACCCCATATCATTGTTTCAGTTTCGTGTTTCTCTTGATTAGTGGCTACTTGTTGATGCAAATTGTGGTTGTGTGGTGGGGTGCAATGGTCACAGATACATGGGATGATATAAGTGAGCAGCTGTTCTCCAAAATGGGACCTACTTTTGGATTTTAATATACGCAGTCTACACACACATCCCCTTATCATGTCATTGAAAAGTTTATTTTCTGTATGTTTAGATGAGGGATAATATAGAGATGTCAAGAGCAACAAGAAGTCTTGTGGCACCTTATAGAGGAACAGATATTTTGGAGCATAAGCTTTCATGGGCAAAGACCCGCTTCATCAGATGCATGAGTGGGGGGGGGGTGGTTTCAGAGGGGTATTTAAAGAGTGGGGTCCCAGCAAGAGGGAGAGCCAGAGCTGACAATGTCTATCCAGCAAGGTGGAAATGGCTCAGTCTCATACTGAAATTTGGACACGAGTAGTAACAGGAGGTTATAAGCAAATAGTTAATATCGCAGTGAGTGTAAATACATATGAAAGCCTAATGAAATGCCACTCTATTTAGGAGCATTTTGTACAAACAGTGTAACATCTAGTTTGTCTGGTAGAAAATTTTAATTTGTAATTGCCTATACAAGCCACTGAAACATTTTAGAAACTACCTTTTGAATTTGATTATGCACAGATCAGTTCTAATGTTAGAGAAGACAATACACAATTTCATGTTGGGCTTCAATCAAGTGCTCAATAAATGGAAATTCTGTGATGCTGGCAGCAGAAACCAGGAGAAATGAATTGTACTGGTGGCAACCGGATGAGTTTTCTAATGTAGGTGATATGCCACCAATATTCCGTTACTGGAGCTCCTTTTGGAAAAACACAAACAAATTGAATTTGGCACATGTCAGAGATGTATTGAACCCAGGAAAGAAAACAAAGTCTGAATCTGATCAGGCAACATCATGTTCATGCTCTTCCATAGCCACCAGAGCAAACATGCCCTGCAGTGTTGCGCATGAGAGAAATACACAAGAAAAACATCACAAAATTTTGCAAATTAGAAATATTTGAGAAAGCATCCATCCTAAGGGAGGCAACATGTCAAAGAGAAGATGATGACACATTGCAGAGAATGTGTGTGTGAAAACTTGATTGTGAAGGATGCACTGTATCACTCAACATGCCTTTCTTCCTATTTAAATAAAATAAAACTTGAAGCAAAACCACCTAGTTACACTGTATTTCATCAGCTGACTGAAGAGACAGTGATCTTATTAAAAGAAGTATCTACTCCCATACAAGTTGCTACAAAGATTTAAATCTCTACTTCTCATGCATGCGGAAACTTCAGACCATTCCAATAGCAAATTATTGGTGAGATTAGCAAAAGCATTGCAGTTTTGCAAATTCATCCCGTGCACAGCGTGGACCAGACAACTCTGCCATGATTTTGTGCACTGCAGTGACATTAGCTGAGGGTATCCAGGCTGCTAGTAATATGAAGCAGGACCTTAAGTCATCCAAATATTTTGTAGTTGCTTTTCTGGTGAGTGAGTGTGGTGAGCAACACTCATATTAACAAGTGGCTTTGCCTAATGCTATTTCAGTCCTTCTGTTTGAAACAGCCAAAATGAAAGCAAGAGCGTAGTATCCAAAGCCAGCTGACTGAAGTCTACAGAGGTTAGCTACTTTTGTACTCCAATTAGTGCAGGGGTTTGTCCTTTGATCGTTAGTTAAAGAGGCATATAACTCGCCCACCAATGAGCCTGTGTCTACACAGCAAGATACATTCGAATTTAAGGTGGTTAGCTTGATATTACTACATACCTGTCCTCACTGGAAATACCATTAACTTGATTTAGTTGGTGGAGCACTAATATTGAGAATACAATATCACAGTTACCTGATGGGTATAGTTTCAAGTTCAAATTCAGAAGCTCAATTAAAAGCCAGTGTGGAAGTGCCACATCTTAAAATTGAATTTATTAGCCTCCACAAGTGTCCCATATGTATCACATAAAGCTATTCGTTGCACCCAAGCTGCGGGGACCAAGCAAGCTGACAGCACTGCTGCACCTGGCTCCCAGCTCCCCGCTAGTAGTGGGAGCTGGGAAATTGACCAGGGTAGTTGTGCTGTCAGTTTCCTGGGTCCCCCAAGCTGTGGGGACATGGAAAACTGACCACACTGCTGCACCTGGCTCCCAGTTCGCCGCTACAGTAAAAACTCAATTTTATGGACCCCGATTTAGCAGACTTCAGCAACAATGGACATCCCCCATTGTTCCTGAAGTCCGCTAAATAGGGATCAGTAAAATCTTAAAAGTCCCTCCCCTCCTGCTCTGACCCAAAAATTAAGGGACTTACCTGCTGCAGCTGAAGGAGTCTCTGCTGCAGCCACTTCCTCTGCCAGAGCTGCCACATGCATTGTGGCCCCTGCAGCCGCGCTCAGCAAGGCAGATCCAGCCACGTGGGACCAGGCAGCTCCAGCCATGCAGGGCCAGACCCTCCACGGGCAGGCAGCTTCAGCTGTTCATGGCCAGGCCCCCCGTGGCTAGGCTCTTCTACTGTGTGGGGCCAGGCTCCCTGTGGCCAGGCAGCTCCTGCCACAGAAGGTGCAGGTGGCTCTGGCCATGTGAGGCCAAGACCGCCTTACCCAAGCAGCTCCAGTTGCATGGGGCCAGGCAGCTCCAGCTGTGCAAGGCCAGGACGGCAAGGCAACTCCTGCTGTGTGGGGCCAGGCACCCCACGGCTAGGTGCCTCCTGCTGCAGGAGGTGCAGGTGGCTCTGGTGTCTTTGGTTGTTTTCAGGAGGTTGGATTTTGGGGGGAAGATGGGGTGGGACTGGAGCTGGGGGCACCTGCGGGGAAGGAGAGCAAATCCTTGCATTTAATGGACTATCAGGAAGAAGGGACAGCCCTTCCCCGCATTAGTCCATTAAATGGAGGATTTACTATACAAGTGCAAGCTGGGAAACTGACCAGGGCTGCTGAGCTATCGGATTCCCAGGTCCCCAAAGCTGCGGGACCGGGAAACTGACAGCGCTGCTCCATCTGGCTCCTGGCTCAGAATGCAAGGCTGAGAGAAATGCGGGATAGGTTCCCACAATGCACTGCTGCAACAGTCGATGTTTGGCAATTTCAGCGTGGAAGCAATATGTCAAATTTGTTGGGAGCCTGTAGGTGGTAAGGGTACTCAAAATCAAATTAAAAAAAGGCATTATAAAATTGATTTAAATAAGTTTGAATTTATCTGGTAGTGTAGATGTAGCCTGAGTATCATACCTCAGAAGTGAGTCAGAGAAATTGCCCCTCAGTTGCACATATTTTAGCATTTTTAGTATTTAACCTTTCCAAAATAATCACACAACCGTATATAAGCCTTGCTACACTTGCCTTTGGATCTCACAATTTAATTGACATACAGTAAACTCTTTCATACCTGGCATTCTATTATCCAGAACGCTCAAATAACCACTATTTTAACCACAAGTAAATTTTAGTTACATTTTCCATAAATGCAATATAGTGAAAGTAAATACAAATAACTTCAGCAAATACAGTATATTTTTAGGGTGTACAATACTACTGTTGGTAAATAAAGTACACTGCATACATTTTTGTTTCTTAATATCTAATCTGATCGGGGAAATATCGGTGAACAGCGGGAAAGAAAAGTCATCGAGTCTGCCCAGATAATCGGCGTTTCGGAAGCAGTGTGAGCAGTATTTGAAAAACTAGGACATATCCAGAATCAGCTTGCCATAAGAAAGAACTTCAGAACATAAACTTTTGTTACCTATCAATGAACACTGTCAGAGATTTCTCCTGCTATCTTAAAGACTACTACTTCATGATGTCTTGACAATACCAAGTAAAGTCAATATTTTTTATGCTCAGTTGATTCCATTTGGACTGGTTTCAAACGCAAGCTTCAAACAAACTAAAAAAGCTACATAGCAATTACATATGCACAGACTGTGGGTGCCAAGATAGTCAACAGGGCCAGAATGTGCCCAACAGTGCTGAAATGAAAGGACAGTAACATGCCATTCACACCAAGTATCAGCAGCTCTATGCTGTGTTTGGCAAATGAAATGCAGTCTCTCAAATAAACTTGCTACCTATATGACTTGTACCCCTGTGCTGTTTTGCATTCTGGGGAGATGGGGGATTGCTAGACCTTCATGTTGATTTTGATATGTTGCAGAGTGTGTTGAAAAGCAACTGCTTGCTGGTAAGGAATTCAGCTGCATTCTATGTGGCTTTTTGAATTTGAGGTCCTGAGAGCTCTAGACAAGCTTATTGAATTTTGTTTTTTTCCCTTTAGATTGCTATTGTGATGCTTGTGACTTCAGTCCAACTTTGGCCTCCAAAGATGACAAGGTGAGTGAACGAAAAGCCTCCTTTAGAAGTCTTTCCTTTTAAATTCATTTTCGAAGTGGCATTTAATAAGCAATTGCTCAATAGTATAGATTTAAGTCTTTGCTAGTTTGAGGGAAATAAAGGAAACAAACACAAAAATGCTGGGGAAAGTTATGCTATCTAATTTTGTATGGAGCTATTTACTAGCATTATCTCTGTTTTAACTTTGGGCATACTCTGGAAAGATCTTGCCCCTTCTACATAAATAGCCTTCTGATCTGCCTTGGAGAGACCCTTCTACAGACTCAGGGCAGCTATACATTATCTCCAAACCAACACCGTGGAAAATGTTCAGGAAACATGCCCTCCAAAACAGGTGTCTGTCTTCCTGTTAATTCCCACCATAGGTAAAAATACAGTGATTTAAGTTAGTTAATGATTGAACTGGATTTTTTTCATGTTCTTGTTTTCCTTCACTGAGTTCCAAGCCCTTCATATTATTGAACTTCATTCAATACTATATTTAAGCCATGGTCTGTTTGACTTTGAAGATTTTACACCACTGACAGACCAATAACTTCCATATAGTGTGGCTTCTACTTTTATAACTGGTATTAATGAGATCATCATCAGCCTTATATCTCCATATGGCTCAATATCTGGATGGCGGTCGTCTTCAAGCGGAATGCTGCAAGGCTTGGTTCTGGGGCCAGTGTTGTTCAATGTCTTTATTAATGACCTGGGCGAGGGACTGGATTGCACCCTCAGCAAGCTTGCAGATGACCCAAAGCTAGGGGAAAAGGTAGATATGTTGGAGGGTAGAGATGGGATCCAGCATGACCTGGATAAATTGGAAGATTGGGTCAAAAATAATCGGATACAGTTCAACATAGAGAAGTGTAGAGTCCTGCACTTGGGAAGGAAGAATCCCAAGCATTATTATAGGCTGGGGACCAATTGGCTAAGCAGCAGTACAACAGAAAGGGACCTAGGGGCTATGGTGGATGAAAGGCTGGATGAAAGACTATGAGTAAACAGTGTGCCCTTGTAGCCAAAAAGGTTAACGGTGCAGGAGGGTGCATTAGGAGGAGCATTTCAAGCAGATCTAGAGAAGTGGTTGTTCCTCTCTATTCGGCACTGGTGAGGTCATATCTGGAATATAGTGTCCAGTTTTGGGCCCCCAGTATAAAAAGGATGTGGATGTGCTGGAGCAGGTTCAGTGGCGGGCAACAAAAATGATTAAGGGGTTGGCACACCTGACCTATGAGGAGAGTCTGAGGGAATTGGGCTTGTTTAGATTACAGAAGAGAAGACTGAGGGGTGATTTAATAGCAGCCTTCAACTTCTTGAAGGGGAGCTCCAAAGAGGATGGAGAGAAACTGCTCTCAGTGATGGCAGGTGGCAGAACAAGGGGCAGTGGTCTGAAGTTAAAGAGGGAGAGGTGTAGGTTGAGCACTAGAAAAAGCTACTTCACCAGGAGGGTGGTGAAGCACTGGAATGCATTGCCTACAGAGGTGGTGAATTCTCCATCCCTAGAGGTTGTTAAGTCCTGGCTCGACAAGGTCCTTGCTGGGATGACTTAGTTGGGGTTGACCCTGCGTGAAGCAGGGGGCTGCACTAGATGACCTCCTGAGGTCCCTTCCAGCCCTATGATTCCATAGTTAGGTTCCATACAGTAATGATGTTCTGCAACCCATTCGTTCAAGCTTAAAATATACACTTTCTTAGGCTTAATTGATTAATATTTATAAAGATCATTGAGCTCTGTATGTGAAAGGGCTATCGTATCTGAGGGAGGAAGCTGATTTACTCTGTTATTTTTGGTTGGTAAATTTTGAATCAACATCTGTACTCAAATTTTGCATACTGTGAAAATGGATCTTAGCAGTTATCACTTTTATTCAACACTAATAGTTGTTATTGTTCAATACCGTGTGATATTTTAGTTGATGTTTGAGTGAGCACAGGGTTTAGTCCAACATACTTCTAACGAACCACAGTCCAGATGCTAAATACAATGGTAACTTGAAACATGGTTATAATGGTTGTGGAATTATCAATGTTTTTATAGGGATACATGAAGAGGCCCAAGAGCTAGGCAGGGACCACTGTTCTAGCATTGACCTCCTTACTGTCCTCCAGGCTTGGGTTAATAATGTCATTCAACTGGGACACACAAATGTCCAATATAGTGGGATCAGGAACAGCAAAGGAGGTCTGTACTGATAATTTACAACATACTGGCAAGGAAAGAGCTGTACATGCTCTTGTCTTGTGTAAACTGCTTCAATCAGCAATCTACAATGTTAGTTCAGGCTGTCTATACTACAAGATAAATTCAATTTTATTAAAATTGATTTTGTAATGCTAGGTTTTATAAGTTTGAATTTCAGTATCCTCACCCCCCCACCACAAATTTCCAACAAAGTCAAATTATTGCTGCCACACTAAATCGTCAATTGTCGACTGTTGCAGCAATGCATTGTGGGAACTTATCTCACAATTCCCTCAGCCCCGCAGCATTCTGTTTTTTTTTACTGGTCCAGTATGGGAAAAAATGCCCTGCAAGAGGTTGTGGGTATGTGATGTCATCTTCCCATATTGCATTTTCCTCATTCTCCTCCTGCGGAAAGCAAATGGCCATTTTTTCAGGAGACTTCCCCCTGGGAACAACCAGCCCCTGAAATCTTAAGTTCATAGGTTTCCTGTTACCTTACTTCCTATGCACCTGGAGAGCATTGGAGATCCAACCAGCTAGAATGAACAATTGTGGGGCTTTGTGGGATACATGTGGGACTCCTCTGGAGGCCAAAAAAACTGGTTTAAAAAGAAGCTATTTCCAGACTACCATTAATCCAAATGTTTACATTTGAACTTTCTGTTAATCCCACTGAGGTTGTCAGAGTAAGATTCTCAGCCAGAGCACCACACACATTCAAAATAATGGTATTTAATGTGTGAACAGTTGCAATTTGAAATCACGCTAAGTGCCTTAGATTTGATTTTATGCTGTAGTGTAGATGTAGTTTCAGTGTGCTAAGCGTGGGCGTAATGAAAACCTTGTGCTCAAAGTGATGCACAGAGAAATCTCTTTCTCCTCTGCTGCTTCAGACATCAGACCACAGAGCGTAAAGCCAGAAAAATCTGAAAAATATTTACCTTTTCATTGTCAGTAAAAATCTGAAAGCGTATGCAGGACAAGCGTGCCTACTTTATTGTGGCATTATTTCTTGGAGCTGACACTGTATTACAGGCATTGTTTGTATTTTTATGTTTTTGGAAGTTGTGTTTTAAATTGTGGCTGAAGTGACAAGCTGATAAATTTGATTTCCTTTCCCTCTGCCCTGCAGCCTTTGTAGCTTTACATGGAATCAGACAAAGCGGAAGCTCAATAAAGAGAATTGTTTGTGATGCTCCTTCATTAAAACAGCAAAGAAAATTGCAGCATAAGGGAATATCTAAAATGTACTGAAATTCGGAAACTCAGGTGTAAAAATGACAGCCAGCTAACTGTTTTACTGTGTTAGGCTGCTTCTACGCTCGCCCCCTCCCGTCAGAGGTGGCATGGTAATGAGACGATTCAAGGCAAGCTAATAAAGTGCTAATGTTCATATTCAGAGTCTCATTAACATAATGACAGCCACATAAATTTCAACGTGCAGTGTTTGAACTGCAGATTGACAGTGAAGATGGGAGCAGCTTTGAAATAAGCTCCCCACTTCGACATTCCATCACTCCCACAGACCTAGTTCAGAGTAAGGGAAGGTGGAAGTGGAGCACTTATTTCAAAGCTGCCCTCATCTTCACTGTCAATCTGCAATTCCAAGTCCGCACTTCGAAATTCACGTAGCCACCATTATGCTAATGAGACACTGAACATGCATGTTAGCGCCTCATTAGCTAGCTCCAAATTGCCTCATTATCATGGCACCTCTAGCGGGATGGGCGAGTGTAGAAGCAGCCAAAGTGTCATGAAAAAAATCAATTTTGAAGAGATGTTGCTGTGTGTTTATAGACTAGAAAATAAGATTAAATGATCAGACGTAGATAAATAATGGATTTTTCAGTTCACTGACCATTTTAAAAAGTTTAAAAATTGTTTCAGTAGAATACAAAATGAACATTTTTCAAACTTATGGTGAATCAAAAAAACTGAAAGAAAGACTTTTTTGAATTTTTATATATAAACAAATTAAGGAAATTTTGCATAGAAAAGTCATTTCAAATTAAAAATTTTCCACACAGCATTCCATGTTTTTGATGATTTAAATGCAAACTTGTAAAAATTGTAACATTGCAGAATCTGCATTTTTTCCATTGTAAAACAAAAAATTGCCTGTAAATTTTTTGACACTGTAAATTAATAAACAAAATAGCTTTTAAAAGGGTGTAATCCAAAACCTTCTGAAATAAGCAGAAAGATCGCCAGTGATGTCAGTAACCTTGAGTCTCTGCAGCTCAATTCTTTGTATGTTAGGCTTTATCTCATCTAGAAGGTTTTGTAAACAAAATGCCTGTTTTGTGAATAAATCCCAGAGAGCGTCCAGATTACCAAGCACAGTACATTGACGGAATGCAGAGCAGACTTTCCAGGGAGTCTTGTGTCAACAGAAAAGGCCTCCAGGGCGTTGTGTAGGTGCCCCAGGGGACACCCTGTCTACAGCTATCAGATCTATGGTCCCTGCCTCCAGCCCCTTAAAGCCGCAGGGAGCCCAGGAAGCCCTGTGGCAGGAAGCTGTGAGTGGGTGAAGAGCACAGCAATACACATCTGTGTCCCACGCACTTGCAGCCACCTGAGCAGCCAGCGTGCCCTATGGCTGAGCAGCAGGCAGCCTGTGACATCTCTGGGCCCTCAAGGGATCAGTCTGAGGGGTCCCAGGAATCACTCCAGAACAGCAAGAGACAGGCCCCCCTTTTGGACTGGGGCTGAAGTCAGGCCCTGTTGGACCTGTGGTGGGGGAAGGAACCCTCCAAGACCCCAAAGCAAAGTGTTGCAATGCCCCCATCTACACCAGATGGACACTGCCCCTCTCACCTCCTGTCCCAAGCCCCCCCGCACTGTTCTTAGTTCAGAGATTTTTGCTGTTTGCTTTGTTGAAAATAGTTTGTTATTACACAATTTCTTTTTGACACATTTTTCAACACATTTTTCTTTGGTTAAATAAAACAGTTACTTGTTCAGACCTCACAGCTGGCCTCCACCTCCCACCCCAGGAAGAAGCCTCCCTCTTCCTCTCCACAGTGTAGTGCAGGGGCACAACATGCCACCACAACTTGGGGCACATTGTGCTCCTCCACATATGGGCAAGGAGGGGGAGGAGCTGAGCAGGCTGCCTAAGCGTGCCTTGAGGTGGCCGAAGGTGCACTCAGCCTGCATCCTGGCCTGGTTCAGGTAGGAGTTAAACAGTTCCTGACTGGGGTCCAGCTTGCCAATGAAAGACAGGGCATGAGGGCGTAGGCCACATCTCCCATGACGCAGAATGGCATCTGTATGTCCCTAACTGCCAGCTCACGTTGGGGGATGAATGTGCCCATCTCCATCCTCTGGCATAGGCCAGAGCTGCAGAACGCATGGGGGTCATGTGCCTGGCCTGACCACCCAATGTAAATGTCTGTGAACGATCCACGGTGGTCGACCATGTCCTGCAGCACCACTGAAAAGCATCCCTTGTGCTTGATATATTTGGCTGTGCTATGCTCCAGGGCATGGATCAGATTGTGGGTCCCATTCGATGACCCTGATGCAGTTTGGGAAACCCAGGGCGGTGAATCCAGCCAGAACTGCATCCACATCTCCCATACAGGTGACCCTCCACAGAAGGATGGTGTTGATGGCCATCACAATCCACATGGGGAGCGGACCAAACACATGTCGTGACTGAGGGAAGGAGTCCCTGGCCCTGGGCGGAGTCCCCATCCCTCTTCTGTTTCCTCCCAAGCTCTCTGGAAGCCTCCCCATGAGGCTGCCCCCGCCGTGCAGCAAGGCTGTGGAAGGGTGGGATGGCGTGGTCCCATGGGGTCACAGATTCCTCCCAACCCTGCCACTCCCATCCCCAACCCCGTGTCCCAAGGGTTCCTCTTGAGCGGGACTGTCATCCCCAACACCATGCAGGAACTGCAGCCAGAGAGTGCCTTACCTCCATGAGGAGGGCCCCAATGTTGGACTTGTCCTTGCTGAATTGTTTGTCCACTGAACAGTAGCTGTCAGGGGTGACTGCAACCCACTTTTCCAGGGGATGGCAGGCTCAGATGGGTGTTCTGTCTCTGGAGGGTGGGGGCGAGCCAGGCACAGGTGTCCTTTCACATGCAGAAGTTCTGGAGCCACTGTCGGTCATCTCACTTCCCCATAAGGAGCTGGTCCCACCAGTCAGAACTGGTGGGGCGCCTCTAGATCTGCCCATGTATCTCGGGTAAGGGGGCAGAAGGTGCAGCTGTGACCATCTTGCAGCCATGGTGAGGTCCTTGAAGGTGGTCTCAGGCTCGCCCTCCATGAGCAAGAGGAGGAGGGCTGTCAGGAGGTGCAGTAGGTGCTGAAGCTCCTCTTTGTGGGGCCAGCGCAAGCCTGGGGGCTGCTTTGGCACCATTGCTCCCTGGAATGAGTTGTCTCCCCCCAGAAAGAATCAAAGCCCTGCTCTGGCTGTGCTATCCCTCAAGGAGGTCAGCACATCAGCAGCATAGGCAGGGAATGGGTGGCTGGATAGGTCCCTTTAAGGGAGCATTTCACTAGGGCTCCTGGAAGGCAATAGTGACCCGTGAGCCTGTCTGCTATGGTTCTGGGCAGCCATTTTGCTGGCAGCATGGCCAGGCACTCCGGCCACTCTCTTTCGACAGAGCGGATCGCTCTTTGAATCAGCTTTGCTGTCTGGACATGATCTGTTGACAGAAGTTTTGTCGCAAAATATCTTCTGACAAAAATATCTTTCAACAAATAACTCTAATCTAGACATAGCCTTAATTAGCAACCAAAACTTGTACTTTACTTCTGCTGCGGCACCAATGTTAACAGCACAAAATCCATCTGGCCTAAAAGTGGAGGTTTTGTTTTTTTTTTTAATATGTGTATTATATATATTTTCTGAGAGATGGACCTGAATGTAACCCAGCATCTCAACTGCCTTCAATTTTAGCATGGTTTAAATCTGAAGCCCCAGATCCAAAAGTCCCGGAAGCCTGTGAAAAGAGCCAAACTTTGCACTGCTGAGCCCCAACACTAATATTGTCAGAGAATAAGAGGCCTTAGTCATTAGTAATTGTTGGCTAGCTGATAATATACTGTACACAGAGTAGCTACAGTAAAGACCTAATACAATGCTTGTAGAATAATCCCCACCTCTTCTTTATTCCATGGACATTGAAATCGACCCCACAGTGAAATCTATATGTACGATATGTAAGCTTCTTACTTACATTGGACTGTTTGTGCCGAAATTCTGTCTCCCTCTGTAACCTATAGTGGTCTATCTCAGCTGTGGCTTCATCCTTTGCTTGCTTCAGTCTCTTTCCCTTTCCTGGGCAGACAGGAAATACAGGATTATTTGAAATTAGCATTGCGCCTGAAGAGATGGTTGTCACCACACAGTATGTATTCTACATCATACATATAATTTTTGCTGTGTCTGTTTGTCTGTCTGTCTGAGCAAGATTTTACCATGTCCCCCTCTCCCCCTCCGTACTGTGCCAACCCCAACCTCTCCCGCAGCGGTCAGCATGGAGCCTGGCCCAGTCCCCACCATAGGAGCCCCCCCGCACACTGTGCCAGTCCCTTCCCCGGTCAGCACAGGGCTTGATCCCGCCCCCTCGGCAGAGCCTCCCACCACCGTGTCAGCCCCTCCCTAACCCAATATGGGGCCTGGCCCAGCCTCCCAACAAAGCACCCCCCTGCACCATGCCAGCCCTTTCCCCAGCCAGCGCGGGGCCTGGCCCAGCCCCAGCAATGGAGCTGCTCCCTCCCCTCCACCATGTACCACGCCAGCCCCACCCCTCCCCCAGCCAGAGTGGGGCCCAGCCCTTACACTTTGGACATGTATTACAACAAATTTCTGCCTAGAACTTTCTTCTAGCCCAACATCCACTTGCAAGCACAGCTTCAACCAGGCCTCTAGTAACAGTATATTCCATGTATTCCATGTCCTGAATCCCCAGTAAACGACTTGGGAGTTTTGATTGTGTGTGGACTACAGGTAATATTTCAGGAGTGCCTGAATAGTTTAGGGAACACAAGTTCCCTTGAAAGTCAGCAGAACTTGTGCTCCTAAGTCACTAAAGCACCTTATTCAGCCTATGACAGCAGGCCCTTCTTATCCACAGGTATATAACAATCGTAACAAATGTGCAGGTTTGACAACAATATAACATATGGCATTTTCAAATGAGTTATCACACCATGAATGACAATTTCTGATTATTGTTTAATGTTTAAATAAAATGTTTTCTTTGTTTAATTGGCAACAGGAGCAACCAGAGAACAGGTTTGAGTTGTCAGTGATTGGAAGACATTGTTCTGTAAGATTTATAGTATTGATTTGTTGCCAGGAACCCTTCAGTCCACACCAACTGGATTCCATTTAATGCTGGCAGATTTCCAAGGCACTTTCAAGACACTGCTCATCCACTAGCAAAGGAAATTGCAACATTTAAATTTTTGCCCACCACCCCCTTTCTTCTTAACATTGGTAAAATGCACAGGTGGGTGATTAAGACACAGAGAACATCAAAACAGCTTTTGTGTATGAATGCATGAAACATGAAAGTGATGGCAAAATCACAATTTTATTCTTAATTTATTATTATAAGTAACCCTGAGATTGTAGCAAAGACGAAGGCACTGATTCTGAAATGCACTTATGCGCATGCTTAACTTTGTACACTGTGAACAATCACTTGAACTTCAGTGAGCACTCAGTGTTTAAAATCTTTGCAGGGTTGGACATGATGTATGTAACTCCTAGGTCTGGCAGTATGTTACATGGAGGAGGAGAGAGAAAAAACATAGTAGCAACTTGTCGCTTATGGAATCAGAACATAAAACAAGCAGTGAACTTGTGATTGTTGGATTTTGATGTTTATTTGCTTAATAGGATCTTACTGATCCTACTGATTTTTGCCAACACTTAAAACCAGCACTTTTCAGCTGAAGGTAAGCTCTAAAGCTGATCAGCCATGGGGAAAACTGAATTTGTCACTTTTGTTTTCATATTAGTTCTTGTCGTGTTTGGAAAACTCTGTGGCTACGGTTACACTAGCGAGTTTTGCCGACAAAACTGGTGGAATGGCCACACACAAAATGGCCTCATTCTGATGTCAGTTGCACCAGAGCAACTCCACCGACATCAGTGTTTAAAACTGGTGTAAGTGAGAACACAATCAGGGCCTACCTACACCTCAGGAAATGATTTAGTTCAGACCACAGCAACAGACTTGGGGCAATAGTTCATTTCTTCCATTTCACAGCATGTGAAAGCTATAGTGGATTGGTTTCAGTTTTTCTGTACATAAGACGCCATATCAGATGTGGCAGAGTAATGTAACTCTCTTAGGCACAGCTCAAACGTGACCTGAAGTCTGTGTGGAAGTGTTTTTATTGGGTCTATAACTAGGGTGACCACATTGCCCTATGGCAAATACAGGACACCAGCCTCCTGGGAAGGGGGAGGGCTGCTGTCCCATGTCAGGGCTCCACGACAATCGGCATTGCTGCCCCACAGGGAGGCACCAGGGATGAGGGCTCCACAGCCTCCCAATGTGGGGAGCACTAGAGATGTGCGGGGGGGAGTCTACAGGGCAGGCTGGTGAATGCTGCAGAAACCCTGTGGCAGGGGTCCCTGGCAGTGCGGGCTGCCTCCCTAGGAAATGGGGCAGTTGGCCTAAGGATGAACTTCCCTGCAGCAGGAGCTGCCCCCCCACAAGGCATTGGGTGCTGAGGAACAGGGCAGTCACCCCATGGAGGAGGTCATTGGATGTGGCACCTGCATCCCTTTGGTGTGTAATGGCAGGGAATGAGGCAGCTGCCCCATGGCAGAGCTCACCAGCAACGTGTGTGCGCGTGTGGAGGAGGGGCTGCTACCATGAGGTTCTGGGGAATGGGGCAGCTGCCCTGCAGCGGGGCTCCCCAGAGCAGAGAGTGCTGTTCTGGGACACCAGATGCTGGGGAACAGGAACCCTGCAAAATATGGGACTGTTTGCCCATTTTCTTAAAGAAGCAGGGATGCCTGTGAGAGGGCTTAAATAAGGGATTGTCCTGGTATAACAGGTTGGATGGCCACCCTCTCTGTAACTCAAGAAAAGGATAGCTAAAAATGACTGATCCGGGGGTGAATTCTCTGATCAGGAGGTAGACTCATCCCAGATTATTACCAGCATTGCAGTGAATAGATTTAGAAGCAGAGAAGCATCAAACACAGTACATTCCATTTAAAGCTTCCTATTGATTTACAGGCTATTTGACTCACTCAGTGTGTTTATTGTGGGATTCAGGGAGAGACAGGTGTAATTATATAAAGCCTTTACATAGGAGGAGCAATACACTGTGTAGAACCTGGTGGATTTATAGAACATCAGCCCTTCTTGTGGAATGCTTTTCTGTTTACTTAAGGACACTTGTCACAGTCCATCTGTCACTAGAGATTGCTAGAAGCTTGTAGAAAAGGACAGGGAATGGGCAACTTTTAAGCACATTCTTTTCCACAGATTGTACTTTTTGAATCAGACCGTGCTATGTCAGCTTCTGTTACCGCTCCAGATATCCAGAAGCAGTAAGCGTAGGTTGACTGACTCATTTGTGTAAGTGCTTGAGACTGGCCTGAGCCAGCATATTTAAGCTAGGTTTGGGTCTTTATTTTGAAGCTCAATTCTCCTAAATGTGAAGGAATTCTGTTGTGGGTTTCCAATTAAACCTTTCATAGAACTACCCCCCGAGTTGGCCTGCTGGGGCCTGGTCAGTGGATGGGGCCCAAGGTGGCACACCGACAGCTGGACACTGCTTCTGGTAGATGCTATATTCAACTGGAGTGCAGGGCTCTGAAGGCGCAGGACCCAAGGCCTATTGTTAGTCTTCCTCTCTACTATTTAGTTGGAAAGTATTGTTAAATAGCATGAGGGAAAAATGTACTTTTAGTGCAGTTGTTCTTTAATAAACATGTACCGTCTTTGATCAGTAAAGTATTGGCAGGATTTTTAGCACTGCTGTAGATTTGTGAGGCCATGCATACAAATGAAATCGTGGTAAAGCATTCACTACTGAAAATGTCCCGTGGTACTTTAGTCAAAAAACATTTGGATCTCACTTTCCGTTAACCTAAAGCTGCCTCTCTCAAAGGTGCTTTGAAATTTCAAATATATAATTGAGGATTCTCTGCTTTAAGTTTGTACATCTGAATGATGTGATGGTAATTTGCAAAGCACTAAATGGCATTCTTAAAAAAAAGCGAGAGCATTTTAGTTATCCTTCATGACCACATTAAATTGTCTGTTATCTAGACATTTGGAATACTCATTTTGAGGAGGATATGCTACACTTTATAAAAATTAAATATAGGTTAGTGGATCAATATATGCAGTTTTTACATTACATGAAACATATACAACATAATAACTAAGAAAAGGCCAAATATATCCCTTAAAATGTTTCTATTCATGTTTCTTTTCTGTCTTGTTTGCTAAATGAAGCTTTGGAGAACTGACATCCTTGCTCTGAGAATGATGTTTATTTTTGAGATTAGGTAGTTATTACTGAAAATAAGAGGAGGCCATGGTGGCAGAATTTTAAAGGGAGATTTGGGTTCAAAGGTTGTTCCTACAATGCATGAAATGAGTTGGTAGTCTCATTTTTGGCTTCAGGGAACATATGCTTATTCCCACTGCAAAATTTACTGGAGTAATTGCATAAGTGTTTTCCAGTGTAGGTCATATTTACAGTTTAACGCAGAAAGAGCTGAATTAGAACAGACAGGACAAGTTCACTGTTTCACTTTGCAACTAAGATTTACTGATTGCCAACCTGTGAACAGGAATTTCTGATACTAACTGGTACAAATTGGCTTAGAGCTGGTGTTTTCTGCAGTGAAACAGAATATGCTTGATTTGCTTTACAAATTACAGGTTACCAGTTAACTAACATTTATAACAGATATATTATTATTGTAAAATGACTGTTTCAGAAATATTTCACATTTTTGCTTCTATTCTATTCTATTTATTTCCAGCCTCAAGTCAAATTCTGCTATAATTTGCATAGGTCTAACATCCAGAGTGATTCTTCTGAAGTTGTTGAAGTTATTCTGGATTTAGCCTAGTATATCTGGACTGTGGTAAATTACTTCTGTGAAACAGAGATTCAAACAATCAATAAAACTGACAGACCTGGATCATCAGCAGGAGGGAATGAACTGCATCTTTAGGGCCTAAAGCCAAGGGCTCTACCCCATGAACTAAAAGCTAGCTGGCTCTCAGCAAGGCTGTAGATCAGAGACTTCTCTCCCTTGCAAGTGGTCGCAGCCTTTGGGGTTACATATGGTTCACAGAAGAATTTTGAAAATTCCATGAATAGACCACTGATATCATACCAGTAAAAGGCCTAGTGTAGAGGCAGGTTTATTGGCAAAAAATCAGATTAGTAGTATACATTATTTTGTTTAGGGACCTGTTATAAGGTGTATTGCTAAACACATTTTTGCTGGTAGGAATTGCATCTATAGTAAGAAGGTTTTTTTGGTGTTGCCATAGTAATAGAGCAACCTTTTTTACTGTAGATTATACCTATACTACTATCCCTATTGCTGTAAGGGAAGGAGAATACACTATACCTATATAAAGCACCAGTTCTACCTACATAATTATGTGCATGCTAGGGGCTGTGCCAGTATAATTGTTCCTGTAAAAAAAACATCCCACTAACCAAAACGGCCATGCCAGTACACAATGTCTGTGAACCAGAGCCTAGAAATCCCAAATAGGAATCCTGCTAAGACCTGACCTTCCTTGTATTTAAGCCATTGAGAGTTTTGTCATTTACACTAATGGACACAGTTTGCAGCACTTCGCATAGAGAAAAAACTGGTCCCAGCTCTTTAGATTGTGCATGAATCTAGTCCTTCAGATTTGTTCGTTTTAGAGAAAGGTCTGACCTTTTGCCCTGCTCATTACTAAGAGTAAAATAGTTCACGACAGGTTCTTGTTTCTTCTTCACCAAGAATTCTTGGAGAGGAGGCAGACATAATTTGCCTAAAAATAACACAGATAAAGCAAGTATTTGATCAATCTACATGTTGTGTAACTCTGACAAAACACTCAGTCACTGGTTTTCAGTATTTTCAGGCTCTGTTTCTCATACCAGTGCCACAGCCTTGTAAGAAGCACTTAGCATTCTGATGTCAGTTTTGTGGTTCCAAGGGGTTAGGAAGGCATTCTAAGTTAAAAAGGCTCTGCAGCTATCCCATGTGATATGGCAGAGGTTGCAGTGATGATACTAGGAATGTATGTGTTCATGTACAGCAGAGTAAAATGCACTTGCCATTTTAGTCTCTGATTAAGTATGGGCATAGTTTAGGTGCATGCATATAATTACATGTATCAATCATCTGGGTTCTGATTAGGAATATATTCCTTTTGAGTGTTTTTTTTTTTTAACATTCCCCCACATCAAAAGTAACAAGCTATGAGCTTTAAGTCACTGTAACTAAAAGTATGACTCTATCCCTTACTCAGGCAAAATTTACATTACTGCATTTAAGACTATTTAATGAGGTTGACAGGTGCAATAACCTTCCTGCTCCTCAGTTGTTCTGGGACATAGTACTTTGCATTTGGCCTAAAGCAGCAACATTTAAAAATAAATATTGTGGATTTTATATAATGAGTATTTAGTGGGAAAATACCAAAAAAAATAATAATCCAGTACAGATACTTACTCTTTTTGGCTTCTTCTAGTTTGTCTTTGGCACGTTTTTCTGCCTGTAGAAGCTGCTGAATTCCCTGAGACTGACTGGCCATACTGATTTTTGGGCCCTGTGTGCCTTTGTTTTAATGAGGAATGCAAGGGAATTATATATCATCACCTTCCCCTTCATCGTGCATTTTGTTGGGTCAACATTCAGTACAAGACCCACCCAATTTGCACCGATACAGCCTGCACTAGCCAGATTATTGTTGAAGAAAAACAAAGGGTGGAATCTGGGACTGACTAGTTTTAAAGAAAGATTTTTTCCTTCTCCAGATCACACGATGCCAACAATGACTTGGTTAAAGCACTGTGAAAGCAAGAGAATGACACGCCAAACTTACAGCGTTAGGGCATTTATTTAAAAATAAACCTTCAGCTGAAACAGAGTTTAGTTATTGAGATCAAGAAAAAAAATTGCCGCGGTTTAGTGTTAACAGTTTCCATGGGTACAAAAGCAGAATAACAGGGCCAACAAAGTGGACTTGGGTCAATAAATAGAATTGTGCTTGTGCCTGTCTTAACGTTTGCTTTCCCTGGAAATCTGAGTTTTATTTTAAAAATGAATTTCAAAGTTCAAAGCACAAGAACTTGCTAAAATTACAGTTTAAAGAAGCATGTGTAATCCACCGTACATCAACAGTGAGCTAGCTACAGCTGGCACTGTGGAAATTTAGCCCTGTAGCTTGAGCCAGAGGCTTATATTCATAATTTTGATGGTGTTGGGTTTGATTCCAGTTAACAAGCAAAACGAAAGCCAGAACCATGAGTGTCAGTCATGCACATGCACTGATCAGCTTAGATCATACACCATTGTTTCTGTTCCCCATTTAACCAATCACAAACAAGCAACAGAGCTCAAGCACAGAAAAGTATTTGAAAAGATATTTGAGTAACGAATCCTTCCATGCTCCCTCGAGTCATCTGTGTAAGGGCTATGGATCATTTGTCATTGTTATTCATTTAGTTTATTGAGCTGAATTAATGTGTCTCGGTCTTTCTGTTGTTGGTGGTTGCTCCAAGGCCCTTTCTTCTCTGGAGCTCACCAGGGGAGCTGCTCTGTACTGCTTGCATGCTGCAAGGCTGTTATCTGGCCCTTGCGAGAACCAGCCTATTGTTGCTATGAAGCATTCTTTTCCATGCAGCTGCATGCTTGAAGGAGAATGGAAAAAGAGAAAGCTCTTGGCCCATTTCTCTCTTCAATTGGGCTACAAATGGCAGGAGCCTCGGGGAGAGGGAAGAGGAGGTTGTTTCCTATTGTCACTTCAATAGTGCAGAGTGCATCTGGACACTGAATCTTAACCAGGGGAAATATATATTGCAGCTCCCTCTCCCAGGCACCATGTGAGCTGTTTCCCATCCCAGTAGTTGAAATCATCAGCCTGTTATACCTGTTCACGATAATACTCATCAGGCTATTTGTGGAGGACTTAACTGCTTATTTTTAGAGTTTCCTGTATCTTGTTCTGGTAAAAAAAAAAAAAAAAGAAAAAAAAAAGTGGTGATCAACGGGACGAAGAGTATGCCCGTTTGAGGTTCACACAAGGTATGCTCTTACACTAGTCATGCCCTAAATGTTCTCTCTAGAGAGAGAACCAGAAGGTAAAAAGGTGTTAGCCTCTACGGATAAATTAAATTAAAATAAATTAAAGCTTTTCTGAAAATATGAAAATATGACTTTTCGATTAGACAACATGAGGGAGTGTTGTCAAGTTGCTCTTCTAAATCAAAGATTAATTCTGAGCAAATGTTTTTGCATGAGCAAATGTCTACACTCATAAGGAATGTTACAAAGTCTGCTCCAAGTCTAAAGTGCCATATGGTAACGTAGACTCAGGCAGAAATATCGGTCATTTTCTCTCTACATTTTAAATACAATTCTTGGGGCTTTCCCTTATGTTTTCAGTGATTTAAAAATGATCCAACAGCATGAGCTGTTAGCAATGACAGAACATTTCACAGTAACTAATGTATTTTGTACATTTTATTTCAATTTTTTCCCATTGGGAAATCCATCCACAAGCAAATAACAAAATTTTGTCATATTGTTGTTCATCCTTTTTTATAGCTTTGTTCAGTAGATCATTTAACATGTGAACTTCATAGAGTTCAAGAATTTTAAGTTTTTTCTGTCCTATGAATTACAATTTACGTTTACGTGGTAATGCATGGTGTAAGCTTCTGAATTTACAGTACAGACCCACACAAAGGGTGGCAGGTATGAGTCAATGGGAGGCAATGCCTCCCCAGGTCTTCATGCTCAGCCTCTCCCTTCTCCTTATCCATATTCTGACCATTCCTGAAGACTCGCACAATAGCAGCTTGTATCAGAGAGGTGGCCGTGTTAGTCTGCATCTTCGAGGACAACAAGAAGTCCTGTGGCACCTTATAGACTAACAGATATTTTGGAGCATAAGCTTTCATGGGTAAAGACCCCCAGCTTGCAGACTAATGACTCCTCCCTTGAAAGTGGCTCTGTTAACTTGAAAGTGAAAACCCTTCTAGCTTGTCAGACCTATTAAGATAACGTAGAACCCGTGAAAGAGACATTCAGTGGTAATTTAAATGCTTTAACAGGAGTGTGCCAACTGTGAATTTACTGACAAACATTTGTGTATTATGTCCACAGGACCTTAGTTTCCAGTGTGCTTTAAATATTTCATTAGTTTGTGGCTGAAGCTTCTAAAATCACATCTCTGAAAAGTCCTTCCATACAGCTGTTAGGTGCAGAATCTGAGTATTTAGCTTTAGCCTGAAATGCGTGGCTCTTCAGACAGCTTTTAAAATAAATTCTTCAAAAGGCCACCCCGATCTAAAATCAGCAGCCAGCTAAGGTAACCCAACCTCAGGATATCTCCCCCTCTCTCCACACACTATACTCTACCTTCCACTTCCATCCCTGTGCCCTGTCTCCTGTACCCCTCATTAGCCATTTTGCCTTGCTCTGGACCAGTCATGTGTCTCAACTCTTACTCTTAATCCCCTGACACCACCAGCACTTATCTAACCTCTGCACCCCTCCCCCAATGCAACCCTGTGCCATGAGCCCCAACCCTGATTCGTGCACCTCCACATTCCCAGGCCCCTTCCCTAACTTCTGCACCCCCTACACACTCCAGTCCCATGCCCTGAACACCTCAGGTACCTCAGTCCTGACTCCTGCGCCCCCACACTGCCAGCCCACTACCCTGAGCCTCCCACACTCCATGCCATAATTTTTGCAGTATTTCTGATTGACTCATAAATTTGTTCAGCATTTTGAAGCTGAGCAATGTACGGATAATATGCATTTTGGTCTGTTCACTAGTTTGAGCTGTTAGAAAGAAAGGATAGCAGTGTTCATTGTCTTTTTATTTGATTTCATATTAAATAAACATTGTATGCATTGCTTCTTGGTAATTAGCCCTTATTTTGATATATTTTCTTCCACACCTAGGGACTGTTTACAATATATATATATATATTTATATACACAAAATGATGGGGACTAATTTAGCTATAACCATGCAAGAGAGGGAGATCTTGGAGACATTGTGGATAGTTCTCTGAAACCATCCACTCAATGTGCAGCAGCAGTCAAAAAAGTGAACAGATTATTAAGAATCATTTAAAAAGGGATGGAGAATAAGACGGAGAATATCTTACTGCCTCTATATAAATCCATGGTATGGCCACATCTTGAATATTGCTTACAGATGTGGTTGCCTCATCTCAAAAAAGATATATTCGCACTAGAAAAGGTTCAGAAAAGGGCAATGACTATGATTCGGGGTTTGGAACAGGTATCATATGAAGAAAGATTAAAAGACTGCAACATTTCAGCTTAGAAAAGAGGAGAGTAAGGGATACATAAAAAGGTATATAAGATCATGACAGGTATGGAAAAAGCGAATAAAGAAAATGTGTTTCCATAAGAACAAGGGGTCACAAAATGAAATTTATGGGTAGCAGGTTTAAAACTAACAAAAGGACTTTTTTTCTTCATGTAACACACGGGAGGCCTGTGAAACTCCTTGCCAGAGGATGTTGTGAAGACCAGGACTTTAACAGGATTCAGTAAAGAACTAGATGACTTCATGGAGTTTAGGTCCATCAGTAGCTATTGGCCAGGCTTGGTAGGAATGGTGCCCCTGGCGTCTGTTTGTCAGAGGCTGGAAATGGATGCCAGGAGAGGGATCACTTGAAGATTACCTGTTCTGCTCGTTCCCTCTGTGGCATCTCGCATTGGCCACTGTTGGAAGACAGGATACTGGGCTCGACGGACCTTTGATTTGACTCAGTATGACTGGTCTTATGCTCTTATCTAGGTTTTTTGTCCGTATTGGTGGTGCACATCCATGCAATATCTCTGTATTAGTGTTGCACATTAAGAAATTTTAGCCAACCCAAAAGAAAATTCAACCTGTCCAAGAATGGAAACTCTCAGAGGGAACACTGTTGCCCCCCACCTCATGGCATCAGGAGATCCCTGGTGTATGCCTGGGGCTGGGGGTAGCTAGGAGGATAGGGCAACAGGATACCCTCTGTGCACAGGTGTGGCCACAGGCACCAGGGATGCTGGGGGGAGAGGGGCAGGGCCAGGGCCAGGCTGCCTTGTGGGAGTGTGGGGGGGGAACAGGCCAGCTGGAGTGGGGGCACCCCACCCAGAAATTCCTGTGTATGGGCCTGCAACAGTAATATATTCATAAGTCTTTTGCACAGATCCTCTTCACATTTTGTAAAACTCAATGGGAAGACCAATAATGGCTTTACACTTCGGTTGTGTGTAAAGCCTACTGAACATGTGAGCTTCCGAACAGCCAACAAAGATTACCTGAAGGTGAGGACAAATTCAGACTGTTTTGAGTGGGTGCTTCTGTGCACTCCATTTCACTGAAATTTCACTACAATAAAGCATGTTTAACTCGAGTAACAAAATATGTAATGAGTAGATCCCATGAGAAACTTTTTTGTGTTGCACCTATAGTTGCTCATTTTGACTCAGAAAGGCACCAGCTTCTGTCCTGTGATTGGAGCTGAGAAAAAGAAGCTGCTGTCAGGATTAAGAGGGTTATTTGTGGTGAGGGGCCTGTTTAATTTTAAAACTCTCCATATGGTTTTTATCCCCCTTTTTATCCATCTCTCTTGGCCCCCATGACTTCTTGCATTTATGCGTGGCTGTCCCTAATGGCAAGGAAGGTAACTGGATCCAGTTCTAGCATTTCCTCTCCTTCAAACCTAGGGTGTGGGCTCAGTTATTAAGGGTTAAGTGAGTGATGTAAGACCTTGCAGAGGATGTCCTGCTCATGTTCAGGTTAACCAGAAGCAATACACATTAAATGAGACGTTGCCAGTGTAGAACACAGGCTGTGCTGATGCTGGGTTTGGCAGTATATACACCTTGGAGGTCACCATGTACCTTATTCTATATAGCTAACAATTATTTGGTTTATACCTCCTACTGAGCTTTCCAAATGTGAAAATGACAACCTTGCAGTCTGGCAGCAGTGTAAGCTCCCTGAGCAGTACAGACAGGGCTGTAGCATCCTTTTCTAATGGTCTGTAACAGAGTAACTGACCCACTGAATGTCATTAGGCTCAGCACTTCTGTATCAGTCTGGTGCGCCTTGTCTGGGCCAGTTAGGAAAGTGGGCTGCCTGTGGGGGCCTCTGGGGCACATGGTAAAAAAGAACCGGCCCCCCCACCATGACAAAGCAGACTGGCTCAGTCAGGAGGAGCAGGAGATGGGTGCTCCCAGAGGAGGAAAGTAGTTTCAAGAGAGCAGCAAAAGAGAATTGTTGGCGGATATCTCCAAGCCAGAGAGCCAGGGCTGAAGGAAGCAGTGACAGCAGCAGGAGATCTGATTTGGCTCTAAGCCAGCAAGGCTGAGCCCAGGGCCAGAGTGGGTTTACTAAAGGGTGAGCAGCAGAGAAGTTTACCCACTGATGTCTCTTTACTGGCGAGCCGGCTCTCAGAAGAATGGTGAGAGGGCGGGGGTAGCTCCCCTGGTAAGGGTGCTTTCAGCAGAGACGCTGTGGGAGTTCCTGCTGGGATGAGCAGGGCTGTGCTGCAGTGGGTAGGGTGGGCAGGGGGACTCAGGACAACTGACACACCAAGGCAACATGGGGCATGGGGGGTTGGGCACAAGGACTATGTTTTGGGGCTTTTATCCTATGTTTTTTTGTTAAACAACTATGGAGTAATGGAGGATTAACTCATAAAGAGATAGCAGGAACTCAAAAGGGGAACTGAGTTTGGGGGGGTGATCCCATGTAGGACTGCTGTAAGGGGGCCCCTAGGACAAGGCCACTCCTTTATATGGTCCAAGAATGCACCATGTAAGAGGGTGGCAGGCAAAGCTTCTGCTATTGTGTGTTTTGGCTGACGGTCGCTGACGTACTGTCTGCACTGACTGTTTCCCTGAGTGCACACATCTTAAAAAAATCACCTTTTTATATTATTTTGACAAAGCATATTTGAAAGAAAAAAAACTCAGCTACCATGGCTACCAAGTGGCACACTTTGTTCATGCTTTAGCTTCAAAGCACCAGCCTTGAGACAATGAGGAAGCACTAAAATCAGCAGCATGTCAAAGAGGACAGCTGGGATGAATTTATGTCATGTGTGTGCACTTTTTGTTTAGTTGTTTAAAAAGGTCTAAGCCAGACAAAGTGCCCTGCACACCTGTATGCCTCGTTATACCACAACGAGGCCACCAGGACTATTGTTCTGACAAAAACGGAGATACTTCAAATGGGTTAAGATCTATTATATTGAGAAGGGGTGCTGCAAGATTAGACTGCTTCTATCAGAAGTTAGCATCGCTGGAGGGGGCGGGAGGCTTCACATAACTTTAAAACATATTTTCAGCATTGATACTTTTAGCAAAAACATTATTTTAATTTTCTCTCATAATAAGTTGGGTTAACTTGTATTAATAGAGAAAAAAAACTGTGTTATGTCTAGAGAACAGCAGTTAAAAACCCCCTAAGGGTGAAATCCAAGCCCTTTGAAGTCAATGAAAGTGGGGTCAGAATTTTATCCATAGAGTTTTCATGTTCAAAAATGAACAGGTAAGGGAAGATAATGGATACTTTATCATAAGCAGATTACTGCAGTTTAGCTTTTTAAATATCTTTTATATGTCTTCTGCATATCTAAAGAAAATGTTACTTGATCCATTACGAGCCACTGATTTCTATATGTAATCATATATACTGTCATTTTGGCCATGTTTTATATGAGTTTATACTGCAAAATAAAGACAATAAGGAGATTTCTGAAAATCTAAAGCATAGTTGCCTGTTTCTTATTAGGGTCATTGAAAGTCTTCCTCAACATCATTTGAATTGTCCAACTAGATGAACAATGAAGAAAGCTTGTGTTTTTCAGGAGTCATTGAGTCAATCAGATTAGTGAAATGCTTGTTATTGGGAGTTGTACAGTATAAATTTTGCCTTATTTAACTAAGTAATTATTTTTAATGGTTTCCTATTCTTGAAGTTTCATTTTTACTAATACTTCTTCTTTGACTAATGCAGTCCTTCTCTTCCATCTTATTTCCCACCCTTTCCACCAATAGCATGCCTATCCTTTTTTTCTGACTCCTACCACATCCTGTTTGACACTGAGAGTATTATTTTCTTTATTTCTTAACAGTCTTTCCTTGCAATAAGAAGGCTTAACCTCATCACTTAACTTTTACATCTCATGCTAAATGAACATTTTACTCAGGGATGAAAAAAATACCATAAAGCAGCCTTTAAACTATGTAGGTTGCCCACTAGTTCACATCCCTGCAGTAAATTTACATTTCTTGGAAGAAAGTATACACTGGATTTTGTTTGTTTCTACTTGTAAACATGGGACTAATGTCAATAGGTACTTCAGTGACCTTGGAACTGATAGTACAATTATTACACATAGCTCTAAAGAATTCTTTTACTCTCTAATTGAATTGTTGCTCGTCAGTGAGGGCCTGATACAGTTCTTATTTGAGCTAATAGAAAGACACTATTGACTTAATCAGGCCCTTATTGTTCAGGTTCTCCAATCTTCACATGGGGGTGGACCTGTGGACCTTCTCTCCCCTTTTTTCTGGTGCAGTGGACCCTTTACTGCTGCCGTTCACACTCTCATGACAGCCCTGTGACAGCTACAATAATTACTAGCATGGAAAGTAATATTCATAAATTATTTAATATAATTTAGCAATTTTAAAAATTTGGCTAGGCAAGTGGAGACACGCCAAAAGCATGAGACCCATTTGTTCTCTGCAGACTTACCAGAAGTGCTGTATGAACAGCAAAGCACAATCTACAGTGTGAGAATCTCTGTCCTATTGTGAGACCTATGAGGATAGGCTGAGGGATCTGGGCTTGCTTAGTTTACAGAAGAAAAGACTTAGGGGTGATTTAATAGCAGCCTTCAACTTCCTTAAGGGGAGCTCTAAATAGGAGGGTGAGGAGCTGTTCTCGGTGGTGTCAGATGGCAGATCAAGGAGTAATGGTCTGAAGCTGAAGGGAGAGAGGTGTAGGTTAGATATTAGGGAAAAAAACTACTTCACCAGGAGGGTGGTGAAGCATTGGAATGTGTTGCCTAGACAGGTGGTGGATTCTCCATCCCTCAAGGTTTTTACATCCCAGCTTGACAAGGTCCTGGCTGGGACAACTTAGTGGGGGTTGATCCTGCTTGAAGCTGGGCAGGGGGCAGAAGGGGCTGGACAAGATGACCTCCTGAGGTCCTGTCCAACCCTGTGATTCTATGATTCTGTGCAACAGAAACATACACATTTCATGCTATGTCTGCAGTCTCTCTCTCAGGCCACATCTATACTTATGAGAAGATCGATGTGCTGTGGTTGATCTTCTGCAGTTTGATTTTGCCGTGTCTTAACAGACTCGGCAAAATCAACCTCTCTGGGCTTGGCTGTCAACCCCTGTACTCCGTGCCATTGCAAGACTTCCAAGCCTCGGCCTACACTAGGGAAGAAAGTTAATTTGGATACATCAATTCTAGCTATACTAATGGTGTAGCTGTAATTGAATATCTGAAATTGACTGTATTTCCTAGTGTAGCCAAAGACTGAATTGCACCTCTAGCTGGTGGAACAAATAGGTGGAGACTACAAGATCATGACATACAGTGAAAATTAGTCTGTACACACGTTCCCCATAAACACCTCCGTCTGACACATCTCCTAAGTGCCTGGCTTTGCTTCATTCATCTGCCTAGTAAAATACTTCTCTAATGTAATATTCATGCTGAATTGAAGATCACTCTGTGTTGACTGTAAGACTTTTCCCCCACCCCATATTCTTTTGCAAAATCCAGTGTTCAAGGAAGTTTCAGTAGATGCTATAAATAGCTCTTCTGAAAGCAACAATGATAAAACAGAGAAAATAATCCAGCATTGTGTTTGCAGCCTAGCTGAACTCTTTCCTGCTGTTTATGTGCTTCTTTCCAGGGGCTCAAAAGACAGCTAATTAATTTCCCACCCTTCGACTAAAGCTTTGCTTGCGGTTCATGAATTTCATTAAATTTTGCAAATCTGGAGCTGCACTCATCTGTAAGACAACAGAAAATTGACAGTAGGTGATGAGAAGTGTCACCTGTCTATCTTTTCCTAGTATTCAAAGAGAAAGGGAATAAAGTTGTTGGGGGAGAGGTGGGCATTCTGTGCTGCAGAAAGGAAGAAGGGGGAAATTGGCATAGTTCTCGCAAAGCAAAAAATATTGAGAGGGCTGAAGAAAAAAAACTTTGAGGTGGGCACTGACTGGGTACCCACTCTTCTGAGTTTATTAGCGACTACGGGTAAATTAAAGCTTTTCTGAAAATATGAAAATAAGACTTTTTGATTAGACAACATGAGGGAGTTGTCAAGTTGCTCTTTTAAATCAAAGATTAATTCTGGGCAAATGATTTTGCATGAGCAAATGTCTACACTCAAAAGGAATGTTACAAAGCCTGCTCCAACTCTAAACTACCATATGGTGCCATAGACTTAGGCAGAAATATGGGTCATTTTCTCTCTCTACATTTTACGTACAATTCTTGGGGCTTTCCCTTATGTTTTCAGTGATTTAAAAGTGATCCAACAGCATGAGCTGTTAACGATGACAGAACATTTCACAGTAACTAATGTATTTGGTACCTTTTATTTCAATTTTTTCCCGTTGGGAAATCCATCCACAAGTAAATAACAAAATTTTGTCATATTGTTGTTCTTCATTATTTATAGCTTTGTTCAGTAGATCATTTAACATGTGAACTTTATAGAGTTCAAGAATTTTAAGTTTTTTCTGTCCTATGAATTACAGCTTATATTTACATGGCAATGCATGGTGTAAGTTTCTGAATTTACAGTACAGACCCACACAAAGGGTGGCAGGTATGAGTCAATAGCTACGTCTACACAGGTATGCTACATCGAAATAGCTTATTTAGATGTAGCGAAATCGAAATAAGCTATTTTGATGAATAGCATCTACACCAGGGCTGGTGCCGTCGACGTTCAACGTTGATGATGGGCAGCACTACATTGAAGTAGGCGCTGCAGGGGAGCGTCTATACGCCAAAGCGGCCCACATCGAAATAAGGGTGCCAGGAACAGCTGCAGACAGGGTCACAGGGTGGACTAGCACTTCCGGGGCAACAGCAAGCCGGTCCCTTAAAGGGCCCCTCCCAGACACACTCAGCCTGCACAGCACGCGGTCTGCAGAGCCACAGGCACGCACACCCCATGGAAGCAGTATGGACCCCCAGCAGCAGCAGCAGCAGCAGCAGCAGCCGCCAGAGGTCCACACACCCGCCCCTGCAGGAGCAGTGCTTGCCCTGCTCAGTGCTATGCAGGAGGCAGCTGATCACCTTTTATTCGTGGAAGAGGAGCTGCCCCCAGGTGATGAGGAAGCAGCCCCAGATCTTGCTGCCCTCCGTCCTCCCCCTGCCACACACGCCGCCAGCTTTGGAGCTACCCCATGAGCATGGACTGGTGGGAGCGGCTGGTGCTCGGCAAGTGGGACAACGAGCGCTGGCTCCAGAATTTCCGTATGAGCCGGCAGACATTCCTGGAGCTCTGCCAGTGGCTCACCCCTGCCTTACGGCACCAGGACACCTCCATGCGGCGTGGCCTCACTGTTGAGAAACGGGTCGGCCTCGCTGTCTGGAAGCTGGCCACTCCAGACAGCTACCGATCCATAGGGCAGCTGTTTGGCATGGGCAAGGCCACCGTCGGGGCTGTCCTCATGGAGGTAAGAAGACCCAGGGAGGGGGAGGAGCGCTGGGGGGTGGTGAGCCCTGGGGTGGAGGGCCAGACACACCCTGCACACCCCTCACCGGTGCTCTCTCATGTCCTTCCCCTGCAGGTCGTCCGCGCAGTCAATGCCCTGCTCCTCCACAGGCTCGTGTGGCTTGGAGACCTGGATGCTGCCATCGCAGGGTTTGCCAGCCTGGGCTTCCCAAATTGCTTTGGGGCTCTGGATGGGACCCATATCCCCATCCGTGCCCCGGAGCACAGCGGAAGACGCTTCCTCAATAGGAAGGGATACCATTCGGTGGTCCTCCAGGCCTTGGTGGACAGCCGGGGCTGCTTCCTGGACATTTATGTTGTCTGGCCTGGCAGCACCCATGACGCCCGGGTATTCAGAAATTCGGGCCTGTGCCGCCGGCTGGAGGCGGGGACCTACATCCCCCAGCAGGAGATCCCTGTGGGGAACACCACCATGCTCCTCTGCGTCATCACAGACACGGCGTACCCCCTCCGGCCCTGGCTCATGCACCCTTACACGGGCCATCTCACAGCCAGCCAGGAGCGGTTCAACACGCGGTTGAACTGTGCGCGCCAGGTGGTCGAGCGCACTTTTGGCCGCCTCAAAGGGTGCTGGAGGTGTCTCCTCACCCGCCTGGATGCAGGCCTCACCAACACCCCCCAGGTTGTGGGCGCGTGCAGCACACTCCACAACCTGGTGGAGAGCAAGGGAGAGGCCTTCTTCCAGGGCTGGGCTGTGGAGGCTGCCAGGGCCGACATGCAGCCACCCGCTGCCCCCAGTTGCCAGGTTGACCCTGAGGGGATCCGGGTCTGGGAGGCCCTGCAGGCCCATTTTGACCAGGCTGTGGGGTGAACGCTGGCAGGCCACCCACTGCACCCCCCATCCTCCACAACACTCCCTGCCCCCACGCCCACACCACAGAGCACCCAAGAGCACCCCCCTCACTTTTCTTGCAAATAAATGGACATGTTGTTTGAAACCAAACAGTGCAATCTCTTATTAATAATATATAGAAAAAAAGGGGGGAACTGTTTACATGGGGGGGGGCAGTTAGCAGAACAGAACAGGGGTCCAACACAAACTATATACAAATGGGGGATATGTACAAAGGAGGGGGGGCATGTCCTTGGCCCTGCACCCCTAATGTCCGGCACCCGGGGTTGGAGCGCGCGACTCTCGCCTTGGCTGGAGCCCTGGCCGAGGCTGGGTGGGGGCCGGGCAAACCAGCAAATACGGCCGGCCGGTGTCCACAGGCCCCAGGTCCCCCTTGGTGGCAGGTCCCAGGGTGGTGGAAGGTGGAGGGATGGCGGTCAGAGTGGTGGGTGGAGTGGCGGGCGGCGCAGCATGGGGGGCCAGGTGTTCCGCTATGCACTTGGAGGTCTGCATGAAGGCCCCCTCAAGCCTCCTGGTGCCAGGCCAGCACTCGCTCTTGGAGCTCCAGCCGCCACTCCTCCACCTGCAGGCGCCGCTCCGACACCTCCAGCTGACACTGGAGGGTCGCGAGCAACTGGGGGTCCATGGCTGTCCTCGGGTGGGTCCACCGTCGGCCCCGTCCTGGGGCTGGTCAGTGCTCCGCCGAGGGGCTGGCCTGCTGGGATGGCCCGGTGGGTTCTCCGGGACCACGAACACCTCGCCGGCACTCTCCAGGCCCTCCGATGGTGCAGCTGTGGAACACGGGGGGGAAGAAGAGTGGAGACAGCAGTTAGTGTGGGCCCTGATCCGTGGCCCTTGTCCCCCACCCCTCTGCTGCTGGTTCCCCGTCCCCGGGAGATGCTGCTGCTGATGATGGGTGTCCCACCCCCACCCCACCGGGAGACCCTAGGTTCCGCTCCCCCCATCCCCAGGGATGGGGCATGGCACTGTCCTGCTGGGGGGCAGGGGCTGATGCACTCTTCTGAGGGACATGCCACTGCTGTCCTTGGGGCCATGGTCATCTGGGCATGTGGAGGGCCCTGGTCATGTCTCTTGTCCCCGCCCCTTAACCCCTGGGGTGTGCACCGGGGGGGGGGGGTACATACGGTCCGCTCCCACCGTTGGGGGACACCCACTGGGCGGATGCCATGCTGGAACTCTGGGACGGGAGGGTGATCCAGAGCCCCCCGTCGCTGGAGGAGTCCCCCACCTCATGCTCTGGCTTCCCAGGGGTGGGCTCCTGGGGGGACCCCTGGGGTGCAGGGCTTGCCTCCAGGGCCTGCTGGGGCTCGTCGGCCGAGATGCCAAAGTGGCTCTGAGCTCCCTGTAAAAGGGGCAAGCGGCAGGGTTGGCCCCAGATCGGCTGGCTGCGTCCCGGGCCCGGGCGTAACTCTGACGCAGCTCCTTAACCTTACTCCTGACGTGGTCAGGAGTGTGGGCAGGGTGACCCCAGGCAGCCAGGCCCTCGGCCAGCTAAGCAAACGCATCCGCGTTCCGCCTCTTGCTCCCCATTACCTGGAGCACCTCCTCCTCACCCCAGAGCCCCATCAGGTCCAAGATCTCAGCCTCCATCCAGGAGGGGCCCCGCTGCCTCTTCCCTGGCTGGCTGCCAGCCTGGGAGCCCTGGATCCCATTGTGGGGGGTGCCCTGGGGGTGCTTGGGGGGCTGGCTAGCGGCCATCAGTGCAGGGTGGTGGGTTGGGGCTGCTGAGGGACGTGCAGGCTCACCATGTGGCAACGCTGCTGCCTGCACGCACTCTCAGCTTTCTGCACAGGAATGCAGGGGGTGGGGAGTTTTAAGGGGCTGCTGCATGTGGTGACCATAGAGCTCAGGGGCTGGAGAGAGCATCTCTTAACCCCTCAGCTGATGGCCGCCATGGCAGACCCCACTATTTCGATGTTGAGGGATGCGGATTGTCTACACGTGCCCTACTTTGACGTTCAACGTCGAAGTAGGGCGCTATTCCCAACTCCTGATGGAGATAGCGACGTCGACGTCTTGCCGCCTTATGTCGATTTCAACTTCGAAATAGCGCTCACCATGTGTGGACGTGGCGGGCGCTATTTCGAAGTTGGCGCAACTACTTCGAAGTAGCTGGCTCGTGTAGACGCAGATAATGAGAGGCAATACCTCCCCGGGTCTTAATGCTCCACAGCTCCCTTCTTCCTATCCATATTCTGACCGTTCCTGAAGACTCGCACAATAGCAGCTTGTATCAGAGAGGTGGCCGTGTTAGTCGGCATCTTCGAGGACAACAAGAAGTCCTGTGGCACCTTATAGACTAACAGATATTTTGGAGCATAAGCTTTCATGGGTAAAGACCCCCAGCTTGCAGACTAATGACTCCTCCCTTGAAAGTGGCTCTGTTAACTTGAAAGTGAAAACCCTTCTAGCTTGTCAGACCTATTAAGATAACGTAGAACCCGTGAAAGAGACATTCAGTGGTAATTTAAATGCTTTAACAGGAGTGTGCCAACTGTGAATTTACTGACAAACATTTGTGTATTATGTCCACAGGACCTTAGTTTCCAGTGTGCTTTAAATATTTCATTAGTTTGTGGCTGAAGCTTCTAAAATCACACCTCTGAAAAGTCCTTCCATACAGCTCTTAGGTGCAGAATCTGAGTATTTAGCTTTAGCCTGAAATGCGTGGCTCTTCAGACAGCTTTTAAAATAAATTCTTCAAAAGGCCACCCCGATCTAAAATCAGCAGCCAGCTAAGGTAACCCAACCTCAGGATATCTCCCCCTCTCTCCACACACTATACTTTACCTTCCACTTCCATCCCTGTGCCCTGTCTCCTGTACCCCTCATTAGCCATTTTGCCTTGCTCTGGACCAGTCATGTGTCTCAACTCTTACTCTTAATCCCCTGACACCACCAGCACTTATCTAACCTCTGCACCCCTCCCCCAATGCAACCCTGTGCCATGAGCCCCAACCCTGATTCGTGCACCTCCACATTCCCAGGCCCCTTCCCTAACTTCTGCACCCCCTACACACTCCAGTCCTATGCCCTGAGCACCTCAGATACCTCAGTCCTGACTCCTGCACCCCCACACTGCCAGCCCACTACCCTGAGCCTCCCACACTCCATGCCATAATTTTTGCAGTATTTCTGATTGACTCATAAATTTGTTCAGCATTTTAAAGCTGAGCAATGTACGGATAATATGCATTTTGGTCTGTTCACTAGTTTGAGCTGTTAGAAAGAAAGGATAGCAGTGTTCATTGTCTTTTTATTTGATTTCATATTAAATAAACATTGTATGCATTGCTTCTTGGTAATTAGCCCTTATTTTGATATATTTTCTTCCACACCTAGGGACTGTTTACAAGATATATATATATTTATATACACAAAATGATGGGGACTAATTTAGCTATAACCATGCAAGAGAGGGAGATCTTGGAGACATTGTGGATAGTTCTCTGAAACCATCCACTCAATGTGCAGCAGCAGTCAAAAAAGTGAACAGATTATTAAGAATCATTTAAAAAGGGATGGAGAATAAGACGGAGAATATCTTACTGCCTCTATATAAATCCATGGCATGGCCGCATCTTGAATTTTGCCCCTCCAAATTCAGGCATGTGCTCTCATTTTGCAGCAGGAGGATAAGGATGCTGCCGTGCAAGCTCTCAAAGAACTGTGGAAAGCAGTGTTATCTCAGCTGAGACAGCTCCTCTTATGGTTTTCTGCACTGTAAGTCTTCCCTTTTGGTACCTCCCAAAATGCTGTCTGCAGATCAATGGTTAGTCGAACTGACCCAAAGAAAACAAGGTTCTGAGGTTTAGGTGATGCTTGCTTTGTCTCCTCTTTACTGGACCTCCTGTTGGCTTTTGGTGTAGATGGCCCCAAAACCAGAAACAGAGTGGTGTGGGGAGGGAGTGCTAGATTTACAAGAGCTGCCCTGCTCTACTCTGTGGTAACCACCCAGTGCAATGCTGGCTCTTCAACAAGGCAAGAAAAAGAACATAAACACACTGCAGAACAAGTAAGCATGCTAGTTAATTGTAGTCTCTTCCTCATTGTATCCTTGGTGTTTCTGTTCTGTTTCTTTTGGTTCACACATGAAGTCAAGCTTCTCTTATAGTGGACAGTTCCTGTCTCAGTGGGGTTTTCTGCTGCAAATGTACATTGCCTTCTGTCCTTCAGTAACTTGTAGGGGTTTGTTTTTATTTGGTTGATTTAGTTTCATTGGTGAAAGCTTCTATACATCTGGCAAGGAGCCCAAATTAATCATCAGTTTCACTTTCCTTGCAAATTGCTTCACTTACCTCCAATTACAAGAAATCATTGCAGAGCTTAGCTAAACTCTACATAGGTACAGTAAGCTACCTCAAAGTGAGCATGCAGTGGCCTCTAGTATCATGTTTTAAAACATAATATGGTTAGGGCCATGTCTCCAAAAAGATCTAAGCCTGTGAGAAATGCCATAAATCTGGAAATCTGTTCTGCTATTTTAGACTGGCACAGTGAAGAATTTTACTAATGGCACAAGGCATACATGTTTGCCAGGGACCTGCTGGGTGGATGCCCTTGTGTTGTCATGCATGCTGGCACAAAACCCTCTGGTCTAATGCTTGTCTCAATTCTACCTCTGGCAAGTAGTATGGAAGTAACTGACATCACAATAGCACCAGCCAATCAGTCTTGCTAAAACAAGTATATTGTTTTTGGAAGCACCGCTTCAGGAGCATCACACTCCAGATGAAAAAAATAGGTCAGCCTCCTGCCCTGCAACTGGCACAGCAGCTGCAATTAGAAAGTTAGCATAAACTAATGGTCACTGTTCAGGGGTATCTGAGACTGCCACAGCCTTCTCTTCTGTTTAGGATAGAAATAAATGTGCTCCAAAGGCTCCTTTCATGATCCACAGGCAGAGGGTCCCATTTGTGTATGTTTCATCCACCAAGTATAAAAAAACAGAATCTCCTTATTCAGTTGGACCCCAAAGAAGGAGTTTTAGGTATAGGGATCCAAATGGGCTGGGAAACTGCAGCAGACAGCTCAAGAGAAGAGGGGTGGGTCAGAGATGGAGCCAAGGTGATGTGCAATGTGTAGAAATGCTCTCAAAATGTAATACATTCAGAGGTCCACTTTGCTTCCCCTCTGAGGTGGAGATCCATCTTTTCAATGTGGTCTTCAGCAGCTGTGGTCAAGGAAGTCCAAGGTTGAGTAGTTCCAACTTAGCTTCATGACTGGGAGCTGGATCTGACGTTGTGAAGGCACAGGGACATTGCACAGAGATTTGTGGCCCAGGTCTTTGCTTTCTTCTGTAGGGGCCAAACCCAAAAGATGAGGAAAGTGCTCTTGGGGTATCTTTCATCCTACATATAGGGGTACAATCTGACTCTGCATGAATGATGTAATTTCCATTGGAAATGTTGATTATTTTTTAATGAAGGACCTTCATATGATCGATGCATGGCATTCTAAGGCCAAAGCAAAGACAAAGGTGGGCAAACTAGCCCTTTAATGTTAAACTGAACTCCATTCACGTGGTGAATAGTACGGAAAAGGGTCCTGGTTAATAAAAACACAAACTGACCTAAGATACCTTAAAGGAACTGATAAAAGTAACTAATTAATAGTACTATGCAGGCAGTTATGAAATGCTGCCTATCTGGTCTTTGAAATAGGAGACCAAAAATTATTAAAAGGTTCTCTCTCTCTCTCTCTCTCTCTCTCTCTCTCTCTCTCTCTCTCTCTGTGTTTGTGTGCGCACGCACATGCAGTTAGGTTCCGATGGTTACTATGCAACCAGCAAGCCATTCTCTCCACTGTAGCTCCTCTTTTAGAATATGATGAATATTTGTATTGCTCTTTTCCTGACACTATGGGTAGCAGCTGCAGCAGCAGCTGGATGAAACCCTTTCTTACAGGGCATGGCATGTGCTGTAGTGGAAGCCTTTCCAAAGGAAATTGGTCGCTTTGAAAAAGCTCAAAGGATATATTAAAAAAGGAAGCTTTATGCTTATGATAAGGTAACCCTTGATAAAAGGCTACACAATGCTGGCTCTTGAAATGCTCTTGAAAAGAAATTAAATCTATTGAAATACTTCCTCTGTAAAGGCCCAAATGTAACAGCTTTTTATTGTGTCACTTTGCCCCACTGGGTCTTTTCTTCCAAGCCTCATTGAGATGCTCCTCCTCTTCTTCCTAGTCTCTATAGCTGATACCAGCTATTATAGACATTCATCCAAGAATTCATAATGTTATAGCCAACTGGAACTGGTTTAATTATGCATTTCACTTGTTTTTGTTTACTGGGCAAGACTGGAGATTTTGCATCAAAATATTTATATTTCCAGAAACAAAATTTCTATCTACATGTGTAGTAGCTCTGTCCATTGTCAGTATTGTTCATTCTTCTAATTAAAACAAGGAGAACTTGGCTTTAACAGTTCAAAGATTCACCATGGCTTTGCATTCAAACAGAACATGTCTCTAATACCACAGACACTGGAACCTTCACTATGTGGCAGGGGCTCTCTCTTTGATCCCTGAAGTCAAGAGCCTACCATTTAATATGACTTCTTGACCATTGCATCCACAACTGTTCCTCCCACTATCCTGGTCTGTGGTCAAGCAAGCTCTCCACAGGCCAGGACACAATAACTTAAAACAGCACCAGATCCTGCCAGAATAACCAAGGCAAAACCTGCCAGCATATTGCCACTGCTACAGTGACTGACTGATGTCCTCCACAGCACTGCTTTCAAGATCTATGTGTTTTACACATTATCATAACCTGTGGTGTACCTCATCTAGAATACTAAATGCTCCAATAATGGTGATGTGGGTGAAATCAGACAATCACTATGGTTTTAAATGAATTCACAAAGGAAGGTGAAAGAAGACAGAAACATCCTATAGTGTGTGTGTGTGTGTGTGTGTGTGTACAGTTTTCAGAAAACAATCACTCTACGTCTGACTTAGCAGTTCTCCTCAAGGGAAACCTGCACAAGATTTTCAGAAGCTGAGCTTGGAGCTTAATGTCATAACTTTGTTAGACACTAAAAATCAAGGTCATAATAAAGACACTGGATTCATGGTTTATTACAATCTGTAACCTACTAACCCCCTTTTTTGTACTATGAAGTGTTAATGGGACACTTCCTCTTGACTAGCCCCTTAGATCTGCATTAACAACTTATGATAAACTGTTTGTTCAACCATGAATGTAGGTGTGATGCTCTGAATACTTTTTCCTGTCCAGAGGAAGGGCTCCGTGTAGTTTGAAAGTTTGTATCTCTCACCAGCAGACACTGAAGGTATGAAAGATATGGCCTCATCCACTCTGTCTCTCTGATATCCTGCGACCAACACAGCTGCAACAACACTGCATACAAACCCATTATCTCAGTTGTATTTTTTATGACTCCACAGGGCACTACTGGAATCCAGTCCAGTCCCAAGGTGGAAGGCTAGATTCCTAATGACCTGTCCTGTGTGTGCCGGGTGCATTTGTTGGAGAGTGAGAAAAAGGAACAATTTTTTGTTTATTGTGGGATACCAAGAAAGTACTAATTGTATTAAAATGGCAAACCATGTCCACAGCACATTTAATCAAGCTAGCTGTGATGCAATGGGTTAGTATGCCTTTCCTGTGTATATTTTCTGTAGCCCCACAAAGATCCAGGATGTAGATCCAGCCTTGTATTTTTGGGGGGTGCTGGAATATCCTCACAAGGAGACAGGGCACTACCTCCCTTCTGCAGTGATGCACTGCCACTTTTTTATTGTAATGTTGTCAAAAAAACAGCATTTCCTCTGATGCTATCACAGTTATATTCTAGTCCATTCTGCTACAGCATAGGAAATACTGGTTCTTCAGAACTATGATGTTATTGAGGAACTAACGAGCGTGGTATTGCTCTCCGGAATAAAAGCACAGAAGACTGTGTTGGTAGGCATGTGAATGAAAGGGCGGGAGGGGAGCTGGCGGTAAGAGGTACAGAAGCCTAACACTTACAGTAATTCTGACTTCCTTTATATGCCTTTTGACTGTTTTGAAGAGCCCCGCACACAGAATTGATGTCTGAACCGTGTGAGCTTCCTCTTCCCCAGGCGGTTTCTGAGAGCCTGGCTAGCCACAACCAGAAGTCCCACCTGAAACACATCTAAGACCTGTAGTGCAATGGGCTAGAAATTCTAAGCCACTCTCATGCTTACAGATCTTAATAATTTCCTATAGGTTATTTGATGAGGGAATGAGTTTTCTTTTTCAGTAGACTGACTCTTGAAATAATGAACAACCTACCCCGGAATTGAGCCTCCCTGTTTTGAGAGTACCACACTGCCTTTCTTTTGGAGTTCCCCTCAAAACCCATTTATGAGGCCATGCCATGAGTGCATCCCACGCTGTCCCTTACCTCTGTAGTCTTTACCTGCTAACAGGGCAGTTGTGCTGGAAAGGCACAGTTACACTACACCAGTGGGAGCGCAGGAAGGCACTTTTCCATGATACCTCCTGTAGCTCCTGTCCACACAGTGGGATGCATGCAATTCAGCCCTCTGAAATGGGTTCTGTTCATGGACAGCCACTTCTGCTGGCTGGTTCGGAGGGGGGTGGGGTTACTGAGCCATGTCTTCTATTTTGGCTTTCATATTGGCCAGTAGGTGTTGGTTGCAAGTGGGCAGAAGCATTGTGGTCAGATGAGTGCAACTGCATTTATAGCCAGTGGCTGCTTCGGATGCACAAAAAGAGAGTTTCTTGTATTCCTGCCGGCCCACCCCTTTGCACAACATGCAAACCACTGGCCACGGTCTCTCCTTCAGATTGCAAGAACATCCATGCAAAAATGTTAAATCATGTACTCCCCACACGTATCATTTAGAGGCTAGCTAGTGTTTTCCTGGCCAGTGATGCCACATGATCATATTAAATCACAGTCCCTGCCACAGAAACACTCTAAATACAAAGGGAAGGTTGAAGAGCAAGTAGTTCTGCTTGTAACATCAATTGGAAGACCTATGTGCCTTAATAGTTTGTTTTAATAGACACCTGGTACTTGTAGAGTATATTTAGGGCTTTTGATTTTAGGCTTTAGCTCATAAACACCAATAAAACACCCCTGATTTTTTTAAAAGAGGTGTTTCTCCAATAAACACTAGAAATGGTTACTTGTGTTCCAGGGATTGTCTACACGGAACAGTAATGCAGATGACGGAGGTGTGATTTCTGAAGTGCACTAATGAGTAGTGCATGAATTGGTCCTTGTGGACCCTGCTGGTGTATGCTAACAGTTCCCTAGTGTGCTTTAACATACTGTCATTTGAAACACTATTCTGGTAATGCACCCTAAGGAGCATTACGAAGGGAGTACTCACTAGAGCATATGCAAAGAGACAGATCAGATCCTCCCTGCATTCCCCTGATTTTTGGACATTGCCAAACATTGATAAAAATGAATTCTGAAAACTAAAAGATAATAAACTTTGAGCGTTAGAAGCCTTAAGTATATTCTTAGTGTTCTCATTCATAAATCCGCTCTGCCATGATGCCTGCAAAACACTTGGAGTGGGCTAGGTACTTGGGGCAAGCTCCCATTAACTTCCGTGGGGCTGAATTTTGTCCTTGCTGTGTTCTTGTCACTATAACTTTGTCCTCTCCTCTCCCTCCTGTTTCTTTATTGTACACCAATGTTGATTTATGCTGGGACAGGGGCTATGTGTTTTGTATACAGTGTATGAGCTCAGTGAAGCCCTGCCTGTGGCCTTTAGATGCTACTGAAAGAGAAATAGCAGCAATACAGTCAGTGTGTGCACTTTGGTATTTAGCACTGAATATACTTTAATTCCAAAACCAAAATACCATTAAGCTGCAGTTAAGGTTATGAATATATTTCAGTAACTTTTGAAAAAAAAATCTGAATAGAAAGCTGTTTGGAAAAAAATAACAAAGCCATGGCATTCAAAATGAATCCTATCACAGAGTGCATGTCCATGTGAATGAAGACAGCAGTCAAGTGTCAGAGCAGGTGCTCCCTTTTGATTAATTGAGGGTCAGGCCGGCCACACCAGCAGTCTGGCCTGGAGAGCTGGAAGTAGGAACTGTGAGAGAGCTGGAGGAGTGAGGGATACTTCCAACAGAAATGTTGGAGGAGTGGGGTTGTACTCTAGCTGGGAAGGTTGTCTTGATAAAATGTCAGGAGAAGGCTGATGTAGGACTGAAGTATTGGAAGGGGTGGCAGGCTTGGGCCTGGGTCATGGACTATTTGGATTGTACTTGGGAATTTAGATCGTGATTGTGGGACTCTTGTTATGATTTACAGTATGTGCATGGCACTTTCTTTTATATGACATTAATCCCACTGGGGCCATTTGTACTAAGAATGACTGGATTATTTCTGGAGACCCTAAAGGAGAAATTTATGCTGTGGCATGCTGGCACAGGGCACTCTGGAGTGGGCTACCCTTGTTACAGGTTGCTTTTTAAAAATCCCTGAAAGTCTTGAAATGTAGTGTGATGGTCCCCCAAACAACTTTAACATCACATGCAACTCTTTGCATATTTTGTATTAAGTGTGGAGCCTTTGCAGGTGGTGTTCTTTATGCAAATCCACCGGCTCTGTTTACCAACTATAAACTGATTTCAGTAATTGATTTACTATTTTTAGAGCTCATCATCCATGGGACCACCATAGATAAGGATATTTCAACTTCCCCTGACTTCAGTTAAAAACTATATTAGAGAATCTCTCTAAGCTTTTGGAATGTGAATAATTAATGCCCTGCAGATAAAAGGCATCCTTAGGTTTCTGTGCAAGTGGCCAGTTGTTTTAGTTAACTAAATATTTGCCATTTAGGGAAACTTGGCAGTCAACGTGCTGGGTATAATGATCAAAAATGGATGATTAAAATTTAGGTTCTTCAACCTTAGGTGCCCACATAGATAGCTTGGTTTTCAGAAGTATAGAGCATTCAGCAGTTCCCACTGATCTCATCTGGAGTGGTCTGATGATCAGACCAAACCAACCAGCAGACAAATTGCAATTTTCAGATGTTTGAGCTATCGTATACTCCCAGAGCTCAGTGTGATATTTACATATCCTCTTTTGGCTTCTGACAACACTTCCTGCTTCACCTAGTCACTGAAAAATACTGCATTAAGTGAAGCCCTGCACAATGATTATTTAACAAGAGGTTTTAACCTCTGTAGTAACAAGGTCCAGCATTGTACTTTATGAAAGGCTGTTCAGTCACAAACATGGCATTATAAAATATCTTATAGAGAGGGGGACAGAAAACCTGTTGCCTTGGCAGTCCATGAATCAAAGCAGTGCCTTCCCATTTCACTATCATGAGGCTTGCTATTAAATTCTGTTCTCTTGACGTAGGCAAACAAAGACACAGTGAAGTCAGACAGGTAACAGCATTAGTTCCCAGTTTGTTCCCCAGACTTTGTGGAGCCAAATTGCTCTCCACCAATCAGTAATGAGCAATGAAGGGTAGAGGCTGTGGGTTTGTTTTTCATACATTTTACTGGGTGGTCTTTTTGTTCTCTGAGTGTACAGGGTCTGGAACAATGGGGTCTTGGACCGTGACTGGGGCTCCTAGGATAAATTACTGATAATATTAAAGGAAGATAACTTAAAGGAAGTAACTGCTTGACACAGGCTGTGTCTACACTTGCATTCCTCTTTCAAAAGAGTCATGCGAATGTGGGAAATAGAAAATGCAAATGAGATGCAGATTTACATATCTGGTGCCTCATTTGCATATTCGTTTGAAAGAGCTTCTTTTGAAAGAAGAAAAGCAGCATAGATGTGGCTCTTTTGCAACTAAACACCATCTTCAAAAGAACCCTTTTTTCCATTTTTTTTTCGGGGGGGATGAAGGGTTCATTCAAAGATGGGGTTTACTTTTGAAAGAGCTGTGTCTGCACTGCTTTTCTTCTTTTGAGAGAAGAATATGCAAATGAGGCTGTAGATATGCAAATCTGCATCTCATTTTCATTTTCATTTTCCTTCATTTGCATGCCTCTTTTGAAAGAGGAATGCAAGCATAGGCAGTCACAATAAGGAGACCTTATCTGATTTGATAAGCATAATTGGTATGGGTATTAATGGCAATCACAGATAATAAAAACATTTTACTCAACAAAGAGTGGAAAATATTCCTGCATATACATCAAGCTTTTTTTTTTCTTTTGAGAATGAAAATGAACAATACTTGTGCTCTCAGTAGTGGCAAGAGACTTTCTTAGGGAAACATGGAGAAACTGTATCTATTATGTCGAAATATGATGTGTTTGTTCTGACGTGTTTCAGGAAGATATTCTTTATTCATCCCTAAGTGACAGATATACATCAGGGAAGAGGCCCCTGTGGAAAAAGCATACTCTGTGTGTGTGTGTGTGTGTGTGTGTGTGTGTGTGTGTGTGTGTGTGTGTGTGTGTGTGTGTGTGAGAGCGCGCGCGCGCATGCACACATGCATATGCTTCTGGCTGTTGGGCTTGCTGAAACTGTTCTATGAGTCCTAAAGATTCCTAGAATAATAAGATAATAACTTCAAAAGTCTTTCTTTCTTCCCTCCCTCCCTCCCTCTCTCCTCCTGGTATGCCCTTGGGCTATGCCCATGGAAAATGAGAAGCATAAAATACTGGATACAAAATAAAACAGTATTTATGTATAAACAGGAGAAAAATGTTCTTGGTTGCTTTTATAAAAACAAATGAAATATTAAGCTCTGTGAATGGTAACACCAGAAACTGCAGTTCATTGACATCCTTTTACTCTTGCTTATTTCTCTTTCTGAAGTACTATTTTCAAAGTGTTCACAACCATATCACGGAGCATCTGAAAGTAAGAGACCACACAGAGCTAAATCAGAGAGCTATCTGCTAACGATACCAAAGGATGTGGTGGACTGAAGGGTTATCATTAAAATAAAAAAGGTTGGGCTTTTTATTCTGGAGAGTCACACTTGAAAAATTGTTCATTAAAAATAATCCCCCAGACCTCTGTAGCAATATCATGTAAGAAATTCAAAGCATTCCAAATACAGTTTGAAATGTTTTTATTTTTCATTCCTCCCAAGTTTCTAGTATAATCTTCCTTCTATTTAGAGATGGCTGGTCTATCTTGTAAACGCCTCCCAATGGGTGTATTCTCCCCTTTGCAGAGGTCCAGGGCTTAGGTGAGATAAGATGACCCATTGTGTAGGATTTGAGACACCAAGTGAATTCTTCTGCATATTAATATCATCTAATAATCACACAACTGCCTTATGGCATTTAACTAGAGCTGTAAATGGAAGAGTTGGGTGGGGAATAGGTGACTACACCACTTGATTGTGAATACTAGGAAACCATTGTGCCTCCAACCACTGTGAGGGGAGTGCACTCACTGCCACACACCTGCAGCAGATGCAGTGTTCACTCTCTTATTTTGCTGGGCACCTCGGATTACTTGCATGGGTGGGAGGCAGGGGCCAAGGTTTTACTGCATTTTTCTTCTGAAATATCTGTGCAGAAGCCCACCACAACCTGACCATAATGGGCTTTATTCCACAATCCTCCTGGGAAATGAGTCTTTGTCTGAGTAAAGACTGAAGGACTGGGACTTATGGTTTTAATTTATGTAAGAAATATATGGCATTAGTTTGAAAAAAGGAGAAAACTGGGATGATGTGTTCAATTCTTCAGAGTTTAAGGTAATTACCTCAGAAAAATGGACAAACTTGTAAAATGTGTTAACTTCTCAAAAAATTCTCACATCTATTGGGTGGGGCTTTACAAAGGAGGGATTCTTCTGAAGAATTACATGTATTTTTAAATAAAGCACTGTCCTTTGAAAAGTATTATTTGTGGATTCCCTGTCACAAATCTCCCTTATTAGGAATTTCATTGGAAGAGTACCTTATTCATGAGGTGATTCCAGTGAAAGAAAACGTATTATAGAAGAATCAGAGTAAAGAGAATGAAATACAATCTCAAAGAACAACATGTATGATTAAATGGAAGGATGGGTGGAAAGACTAAATAAGTAAGTCTAATACTACAGGACATTTTTTTCCATATCAGTTGATGCTGCATAATATCAGAAAAGAAAGGTTCAACACTATGATTTGAGGTAAGGTTTTTTTTTTTAGTATCTTCAGTTAAAAAATAAATGTCTACATTTTTGGCCTTCTCTGAAAATTACTAAGAAAAAAAACGGGCATACGCTTAAGCTGAACTGTACATTGGTATACATTCATTGAATGAAAAGTGAAAGTCTTGTGATTCAGATTCATGCAATATTTGTTGACAGATATTGTGCAACTTCAAGGTACAATAGAATCCCAACATACAGGCACTCAAGTTGTGTGAATCTCAGGTTAAAGTGACTCTGAATGGTGGGGAGCTGGTGCCTGGCTCTGGGCTGCCCGTCACTCAGGGGAGCCAGGAAACTGACCAGTGGAGCAGCACCAGTCAGTTTCCTGGCTCCCCTGAGTGGTGGAAAGCCAGGATCCAGGCGCCTGACCTCTGCCACTCACAGGAGTGGGGAAACTGACCAGTGCTACTGCTACTGCACAGGGAAACTGCTTCAATCAGGAGTGGCAGCCTGACTCTCACAATCCCAGACAGTAACCACTCTTGTCAGGGGCGGCAAGAGTCAGGCTTCTGCCCCTGCCAGGAGCGGTTTCACAGCTCCTGTCAGGGGCATCAGCCTGACTCCTGGCTGCTGCCTCTGCCAGGAGCTGGGAAACTGACTAGTGCAGCAGTGCTGGTCAGCTTCCCCTCTCCTGTGAGCAATGGGCATTCCAGACTGCCAACCATTCACAGGAGACAGGAAACTGACTAGTGCTGCTGCTGGTCAGTGTCCTGGCTCCCCCAAGGTATGCAAAATTTGACTTATGCAGGGCTGTGCAAGAATGCAACCTCTGCAGAAGTTAGGGGTCTACTTCAGTAGGAATTGCTATACTTAATCAGATCAACAACCAATCCAGACCCCTCGGTCACGAACAACTAAGAACGTACCTATGTATAAAGTAGGCAGGTCATAAAGTGGGGAAATGTACTGATGCCAAAACTGAAAAAAATATTTCTAAGTATTGTGTCACTGGCAATGAACCCTAATATTTAAGGCTTCAGTCCTGCACTGAGAACCATTTAGGGGAACCTCTGTTGCCTTCAATAGTTTATATATATATATATATATATATATACATATATATATATATATATATATATATATATATATATATAAATAAATGTGGAGATACACATTTTATAGAGATGGAAGGGATGTCGGGAGGTTATGGAAAGGGACCTAGGGGTTATGGTGGATGAAAGGCTGGATATGAGGAAACAGTGTGCCCTTGTAGCCAAGAAAGCTAATGGTATACTGGGGTTCATTAGGAGTAGCATTTCGAGCAGATCTAGAGAAGTAATTATTCCTCTTTATTTGGCACTGGTGAGGCCACATCTGGAATATTGTGTCCAGTTTTGGGCCCCCCAGTATAAAAAGAATGTGGATTTGCTGGAGCAGGTTCAGTGAAGGGCAACAAAAATGATTAAGGGTCTGGAACACAAGACCTGTGAGCATAGGCTGAGGGATTTGGGCTTGTTTAGTTTACAGAAGAGAAGACTTAGAGGTGATTTAATAGCAGCCTTCAACTTCCTGAAGGGGAGCTCTAAAAAGGAGGGTGAGAAACTGTTCTCAGTGGTGTCAGATGGCAGAACAAGGAATAATGGTCTGAAGTTGAAGAGGGAAAGGTGTAGGTTAGATATTAGGAAAAACTACTTCACCAGGCAGGTGGTGAAGCATTGAAATGCATTGCCTAGAGAGGTGGTGGATTCTCCATCCCTTGAGGTTTTTAAGTCCTGGCTGGACAAGGTCCTGGCTGGGATGACTTAGTGGGGGTTGATCCTGCTTGAAGCAAGGGGGCTGGACTACATGACCTCCTGAAGTCCCTTCCAGCCCTGTGATTCTGTGATCGAGTCCAATCCCCTTGCCCTCTTGGTAGGACCAAGTACCATCCCTGACAGAATTTCTTTTTTTAAATATATTTGCCTAAGACCCCAAAATAGATTACTCAAGGATTGAGCTCACAACCCTGGGTTTAGTGGATCAATGCTCAAACCATTGAGCTATCCTTCCTCCATGCAAGTGGTGGGTCCACCTGCATGGATCTCATGAGAGGCTGAGCCCTAAATTGTTAACTATTCAGCTACTGAAGTTCATGCTACTGATATTTAATGGTATTTTTGACATCTTCTTACATAACAATTTGATATACTGGAAATACTAAAATTTATTTTTATCCACCTTTAGGCCTGAAGTTTAGGGGGATACAATGGTTTTATAAAGTTGAATAGACCTAGAAAGAATTTCCTGATTTAAAAATATTTTAATGAAACCAGGATTTTTATTCAGTCGCAATGTACGGTGTGGGAAACGGAGAGAAACATACACAGCTTTGATGTAAAGCAGTAGGGTTACAGGTTGATTAAATCCGAATAAATGTTAACATAATGCTTTCCTGGCTCAAATTTCATCCCCGCCTTTCTAACATGATTGTTTGGGAGCAATAAATCAAAGACACCATCCCTTGTGAAAAGAAATATGTTGTTCAACATCTATCTCATCAGCTTGGAGACCTCTACATGTTGGAACAGCAGCCTAGGGTCAGATGGTCAGAGGCACAGATATGCTTGTAGCACTTTCTACACAACTCCAGACTTCTCCAAATACTTTCAGCCTCATCACACCCCAGAGCAGTTTTAGTAGGTTTAGACAACTGCAGGGTTAGTGCCATGCACCCTTCAATACAGGGCAAACCAGGAACTGGTCAGAAGTGTCTTAACAAGATCGTCTGAACCGGAGGCAAGTTATTGAAAAAGTTTCTCTGAGCCCATCCATTGCAACCCACAAAGATCAGGGCCCAGAGGATTTGGGAAGAAATTGGCTATTCTTATCTTTCCTCTTGGCAGTTACCCTTGTTCCTCTCTCTGGCAACTTGTGTATTATGACATTCCACAAGGAGATGTAGGAAAAGCAGCCATACAGGGAGAGATACTAATTATTAAAACTGTAATATGTACTTACTCCTCATGCTGCAGATTGAGCCACTTGGCTCTCAGGTATTGAGTCAATTGGATGGCAACCAGTTCTGTGATCTGTAAATGTAAAAAAAAAAAAAAAATTGAGAAACTGGTCCATTAGGTCCTCCATTTTTCCATCAGACCACTCCAAAGACATACAGACATCTCCAAATGATATGACTCAGTGGCTGATTCCCAGTCATTAAATCTGTTATCCCGAGAAAAAGACAGGACAGCAATGTCATTAATTTCCAACGCATGCCAGGAGATTAATTATTGTTTTGGTCCAAATCTCATGCCTATTCTGAGGAATGGGTAGAAGGCTACCTGCTCAAGGGAATGACCTTATGGAAACACTGGAAGAGAAAGTGTAGCTGCACTGAAGTCAATGGCAAATCTGCATTGACTTCAATAGGGACAGTGTTTAGCCCTGGAAATACCCCTGGAATGTGAGAAATATACCTCACCCTTAGTTTAATCTTTTGCATACCTTCTACAAAATATTGTATTATTTTGCAAATTGATGTACAGGAACCAGCAATGGTATGACTAGCATGCTTTCACTGTCCTGATTCAGTAGCATGCAGAAGTAAGTAGTAGTAACTATGAAGATAACATTTTTATATATATTCATTGACTATCATAGGTAAGGAAATTTTCTTTTAAATGTTGTGTTTTATTTTTTAAATCTCACGGTGTCTCTTTAAATAAGCATGTACTCTGAGCCTTGAAAATGTGCCATGTGCCTTGTGTGAGTAGCAGCTAACAGTAAAAATACAAAACATAGCTCTTAACTGAATGATAGAAAATTCTTTTTTATGCACAGGCCTTTGCTGTCTATAGATTTAATAAAAGTCTGTCTGCAGTTTTAATAGTCCACTAGGATGTGTGTTCACTAGATTCACATTAAATAAGGCTACCTAGGTGTTTTCTTTATATTTTTGGTGTATTACCTGTTGATAACCAGACATTTTTGAGCAGAGGCATCAGAAATATTAAAAGCGGGATTTGAACATTCTGCGATTGGTGATGGTAGGTGAAATAAAATTTGTGTTCTTTTAATAATTAGCTTGATTTGTAATACGTATCTACAATTATAGAAGAAAGATGTTAATTGTGGGTGTGCTTCAAACAGCTCAGATATTCCATGTGTTTGGATGCTTATCCAAAGCATATTAACAATTAGAACCTCCTGGGGTTTGCAGCACTTTGTTTGAACATCTTTTTGAAACAGGCTTTCATGAAATGCTTCTACTACTTCCTGTTGCATTCAGGTCACAAACAACAGTCTACTTTGGAAAGCAGCAAAGAACAGCTTTTCTTAAGTTGGCACTTCCATCCCTTTCTCTTGCACATGCAAACAAAAGTGAACTGGCCATTTTGGAGTATCAAAGAAAGTTTGATTTGGGCTCTGTTTCACTGAGGTTTGTTATATTTTGCCATTATTATTTGCATATTTGTGATGCAGTAGCACAGCAGATGAAAGTGGTGTGTGCTCATATATAAGAAAAAAACAATTTCTACACCTAAGAGATTATGATCTGAGAAGACAAACAACAAATAAAAGACTCGGAGGTGTTAGTCTGTAGCTTCACAAATAACATGTAGCCCTGTAGCACCTTAAAAACTAACACATTTATTTATAGTAACAGAGAGGGAGCTGTGCTAGTCTATATACTATCAAAACAAAAAGCAGTCAAGTAGCACTTTAAAGACTAGCAAAATAATTTATTAGGTGAGCTTTCGTGGGACAGACCTACTTCTTCAGACCATAGCCAGACCAGAACAGACTCAATATTTAAGGCACAGAGAACCAAAAACAGTAATCGAGGACAAATCAGAAAAAAAATGCTCAACTTGATCATTGACTGCTTTTTGTTTTGATATATTTATTAGGTAATGAGCTTTCAAGGGTAAGACCCACTTCCTCAGATTTGAAATAGATAATTAGAATCCAGGGTTTATATGCGGGGAGTGAGGGAAGAAGGAGGGGAAAAAAAGTGGGATTATCTGTCACTAATAGGACCAGTAGAAGAAGCATATTAAGTGGGATGTGTGCCATTCTGGTGACTATCAAAGGTGAGGAAATTGCCCTTGTAAACTGTAAGTTAATTGAGATCCCGGTTAAGGCCAGATTTAAAAATGTCAACTTTGCAAATGAATTCCAGTTCAGAGGCCTCCCTCTGTAACTTTGTGGTAATATCCTTTATAGAAGAAAGGCTACTTTTTAATCTGTTATGGAATGTCCAGGGAGGTTAGAGTGTTCCCCATTAGGTTTATGAGTCTTCCAGTTTCTGATGTGTGAGTTATGTCCATTTATCCTTTGGTGCAGAGACTGTCCAGTGTGACCTATGTACATGGCAGAGGGGCATTGCTTGCACCAGATGCATATATCACATTAGTGGATGTGCAGGTGTATGAGCCCTTGATGATGTGGTTAGGTCCAGTGTTGGTGTCACCAGTATACCTAAATGGACAGAGCTGGAAATGGGGTTTGTTGCAGGGACAGGTTCCTGAGTTAGTGTTTCGATGGTATGGTGTGTAGCTACTGGTGAATATTTTCTTGAGGTTGTGTGACTGTTTGTAGGAGAGGACTGGCCCATCACCCAAGGCCTGTGAGAGTGAGGGATCTACAAAAGGTAGGGACTGAAACATTTATTGCAAGTTTTCATGTTTACCCATCTGCCTTTCTACCTTTTCACTGTAGTTGTACATTTCTTTCAGGCTTGCATGGGATTTGAAATGGGGGCTGTTAACATTCTATAGGTCAATTCAATGAAGAATTCAAGGATGGCGTGAAAGAAAAAGCATGTATATATGTGTGGTGTGATTGCAGTAAAACACCGACAGCTGGCTGGGTTGGCTTAGGCTCATGGGACTCAGACTGCAGGACCAGAAGCCTGTGTAGGGCTGCGTCTACATGTGCACGCTACTTCGAAGTAGCGGCGCCAACTTCGAAATAGCGCCCGTCACGGCTACACGTGTTGGGCGCTACTTCGAAGTTGAAATCGACGTTAGGTGGTAAGACATCGAAGTCGCTAACCCCATGAGGGGATGGGAATAGCGCCCTACTTCAAAGTTGAACGTCAAGTAGGGCACATGTAGACGATCCGCGTCCCGCAACATCGAAATTGTGGGGTCCGCCATGGCAGCCATCAGCTGAGGGGTTGAGAGACGCTCTCTCTCCAGCCCCTGCGGGGCTCTACGGTCATCGTGTGCAGCAGCCCTTAGCCCAGGGCTTCTGGCTGCTGCTGCTGCAGCTGGGGATCCATGCTGCATGCACAGGGTCTGCAACCAGTTGTCAGCTCTGTGGATCTTGTGTTGTTTAGTGCAACTGTGTCTGGGAGGGGCCCTTTAAGGGAGCGTCTTGCTGTTGAGTCCACCCTGTGACCCTGTCTGCAGCTGTGCCTGGCACCCTTATTTCGATGTGTGCTACATTGGCGTGTAGACATTCCCTCGCAGCGCCTATTTCGATGTGGTGCTGCCCAACGTCGAAGTTGAACGTCAACGTTGCCAGCCCTGAGCCGTGTCTACACATGCATGCTACTTCGAAGTAGCGGCACTAACTTCGAAAAAGCGCCCATCACGGCTACACGTGTTGGGCGCTATTTCGATGTTAACATTGACGTTAGGCGGCTAGACGTCGAAGCCGCTAACCCCATGAGGGGATGGGAATAGAGCCCTACTTCGACGTTCAACGTCGAAGTAGGGACTGTGTAGTCGTTGCGCGTCCCGCAACTTCGAAATAGCGGGGTCCGCCATGGCGGCCATCAGCTGAGGGGTTGAGAGATGCTCTCTCTCCAGCCCCTGCGGGGCTCTATGGTCACCGTGTGCAGCAGCCCTTAGCCCAGGGCTTCTGGCTGCTGCTGCTGCAGCTGGGGATCCATGCTGCATGCACAGGGTCTGCAACCAGTTGTTGGCTCTGTGGATCTTGTGTTGTTTAGTGCAACTGTGTCTGGGAGGGGCCCTTTAAGGGAGCGTCTTGCTGTTGAGTCCACCCTGTGACCCTGTCTGCAGCTGTGCCTGGCACCCTTATTTCGATGTGTGCTACTTTGGCGCGTAGACGTTCCCTCGCAGCGCCTATTTTGATGTGGTGCTGCGCAACGTCAATGTTGAACACCGACGTTGCCAGCCCTGGAGGACGTGTAGACGTTATTCATCGATATAGCCTATTTCGATGTCGCTACATCGAAATAGGCTACTTCGATGTAGGCTTCACATGTAGACGTAGCCTAGATGTTCCAACTCAAGCCCAAGCCTGTGTTCTAGGATCCTGCTGGGAGCCTGGGCTGCAGCCAGAGCCCAAATGTCAGCACTGTAGCCTTATAGATCTGCAGCATGAGCTCAAGTCAGCTGCCCTGGGCCAGCTGCAAGTGTTTTATTGTAGCATAAACGTACCCTGTGGGGTGGTATAGGTGAAGTGGGAGGATGTTTTTATTTATTGCAACACATTCATACATCCTTAAAATACATTAGAGTAGATTTGACCTTTTTTTTAAACCAGACCTTATTTATGAAGTAATATTCCCTTCAGTTACACTCAGCTTGGGGCATTCCAACCCACCCGCTAAAATGTATGAAAAAAAACCACACAGCCTCTACCCGTCGTTGCTCATTACTGATTGGTGGAGAGCAATTTGGCTCCACAAAGTCTGGGGAACAAACTGGGAACTAATGCTGTTACCTGTCTGACTTCACTGTGTCTTTGCCTACGTCAAGAGAACAGAATTTAATAGCAAGCCTGATGATAGTGAAATGGGAAGACACTGCTTTGATTCATGGACTGCCAAGGCAACAGGTTTTCTGTCCCCCTCTCTATAAGATATTTTATAATGCCATGTTTGTGACTGAACAGCCTTTCATAAAGTACAATGCTGGACCTTGTTACTACAGAGGTAAAACCTCTTGTTAAATAATCATTGTGCAGGGCTTCACTTAGTGCAGTATTTTTCAGTGACTAGGTGAAGCAGGAAGTGTTGTCAGAAGCCAAAAAAGGATATGCAAATATCACACTGAGCTCTGGGAGTATACGATAGCTCAAACGTCTGCAAATCACAATTTGTCTGCTGGTTGGTTTGGTCTGAGCATGATCAGCTGAAGATAGGAAAGATTTGTTTTTATTTTATCACACATGAAATTACTAAAAAACAATTGATTTTTTTTTAACAAATAGAAAAAAATTGACTAAACTCTAGGCTGGGCTTTCTCTGTGTAGAGACTAGATTTTCTGCATTATGCAAACTTCCTGTGTATATGCATCTCACACACAATAAGGAAGTTCACTGTGTTGTACAATTTCAGTAGCTCTTTATGGGCATTATAAGGCATTGTTCTGAGCACAGTAATATCTGAACAGTTTGTACATAAATGTTCTGAGTTTTTGTTTGTTCGTTCTATCCTTTTCGCTTTTATTTTTCCCATTCAGGAGCTGTATGCTCCTAAGAGCCAAAGGTTTGTGTTTCTTGAGTATTTTCTGACACAAGTAAAATGAAATCAACTAATGTGTGCCAGAGTACTTTGAGGATTTATTACAAAATGAAGCAGAAGCAAGACATAAAACAAAGACGTTTGTGAAGCTAACCCTTCCATTTCCAAGTGTTTCATTTCCCAGGTTCTGGTCTGTCTTTCTTCTTACACATCTCTTTAAATCACATTTTAGTTTCTTGGCTTTCTGCCATAATCTACATGTCCCACAAGCATCTATTTTTTAAACACTTTTGCTCCTTGTACTTTATTCTAATTTTAATCTGAAACTTCCCCTTTGGCTGACAGAATTATCATTTGGCTGTAATTATTATTCTTTATTAGGAACAATAGGTGAAGAAATTCAGATTAAGAACTGGTCTAAAATTAATAATTAGATTGACCTAGCTGCATTGCTAAGTGTGGTAAAAAATGTTGCGCTCTGAGCCTGGTAGGTTGGTTGATATTCTCACCTGTGGGGTGAATTTGGGGGGTGCAGGGCTGAAGCCCCAGTCCTCAATATCCCTGTCTGCAGAGCAGATGCCAGGAGGTGCACAGCTGATTTTCAGAGCCCTGGGACGTGCGGGGCAGAAGCCCTGAGACCATGGACATCGCTCCCTGCCCAAACTGAAATGCAAGAGAGTGAGGCAGCCTCAGGGGCAGCTTCACCACTCCCCTGGCTACTGTCCCCTCCTCGGGCCAGGCTGGAGGCAGGAGCGTGGAGCCAGGCAGTGCAGGCAGCTGCTGCTCTATCTTGTGTGATGGAGCAAGCAACAGCAGTGCTGTTCCCTCATCTTCTGCTGGTGCTCTGCTTGCAGCTCCCAACCCCTTTTGTTCCCTGAAAGGCAGCTGGCAAGAGCTACCTGGGTGGGGAGACTGCCAGCCAAGGAGACCAGACCGCTTTGGGAACAGAGGCACCTTCCCAAAACGCAGCCTCTACTCTCTCTCCCCATGCGTTAGCCCTTCCCTGAACACTGAGCTAACCCTACTGACACACAGCCCTTCCCCTCACCCACAGCCATTCCCTGTCTGCACACAGCCCCTAGCCACCCCATTCCCCTCACCCACAGCCATTCCCTGTCTGCACACAGCCCCTAGCCACCCCATTCCCCTCACCCACAGCCATTCCCTGTCCGCACACAGCCCCTAGCCACCCCCTTCCCCTCACCCACAGCCATTCCCTGTCCGCACACAGCCCCTAGCCACCCCCTTCCCCTCACCCACAGCCATTCCCTGTCTGCACACAGCCCCTAGCCACCCCCTTCCCCTCACCCACAGCCATTCCCTGTCTGCACACAGCCCCTAGCCACCCCCTTCCCCTCACCCACAGCCATTCCCTGTCTGCACACAGCCCCTAGCCACCTGCTCCCTGCACTCTAAGTGTTTTCCACAGTTACAGGTAACATTGCCTCCTGCCACAGACTGGGTGGCCTCCTGAGGTGAGTCAGGGGTTAGATCTGGTATTCCCTCCCCAGGCCCCATTGTACAGATCTGGCACAAGCCCTGCTGGCCCCTACACAGCCCTAATAGGAATGAAACTACACCTATGCCCAGGTCCCCTGCCCTGAGGCTCTGCTGAGGCTGGCATTTTTAATAGCCTTTTGGGCTCCTGAAACAAAAAGACTCAAAAACCCTGGTGTAAACACACCCTCACTAAGAAGTGACTTGAGCACTTTACCCAGCACTCACACCACACCAGGATCACAGTTTGAAGTACTTTGGTGACGCGGTTAACCAGTAATCTAAGTGTAACTCCACAGGCACTGTGACCTCTGACAAAGGAGAGTGAACTCTCTACCCTACAGTCTAAGGGCTCAGGTTCATTCCCTTCTGTGCAGAACCCAAGTCCCCCAGCCTTACTAGTCAGGGCTCATCCAGGATGAATTGCGGGAAGGACTCAGTCACACCTGTATGTTGTATATACATGGAAACCTTGTGCAAGTATTTGACATCTCAAAGCATTTGCTTAGTCAAAATACAGCCTAAGTGTTCCATGAACATGGAAGGCATTGGAATTTTGTAATAACCTTTTGTTATGGGAGTTAGAGGTGGCACGTTGGAAACCTTGGAGGAAGAGGGACAGTGGTCAAGCTACTGTGGGGGGAGCGGAGAAGAGTGGGCAGTGTTAGTAGCCTCTGGAGTCTACATTTCACTATTGTTGCCAAGAATCAACTAAACCAAATACAGAGATTGATGAAGCACATCTAGTAGGGACAGGAAATAACTGCTCTGCTGCTCTACTGACTTGTTTCCTCCTCCCTCCACGCCACCATCCCCTGTTCTTCACCTGCTGTATAAAACTGTTTTGGATCAGAGATGAACTAAACCATTTGAGACAGCCAAAGAAGGAGATAGTTTTATGAAACTAAGTTTTACACTGATGGAACAAGCGAACAAGGAAGACACTTTAACCTGTAAACTGGAAAAGGATCCGTGGTGGTACAGAAGCCAATATTAATTATATCTGAAATATATTGCATTGCTTTTAGTTGATTGGGATTTTGACCATTAGACGGCGCCCTTAATACCTGAGCAAACTTAAGATATATCAAACTCCGTTTACATAGGTCCCCTGTCCTTCTCCCTTGGGAAACCCCAAGCACCATTCTGTCAGACGACCCCCTAGTTGGTCACAGCCCCCACCCACCTGCCCAGAGGTGCCCTGACTACCTCCACTCTCTGCCACCCCGTCACACCGATGCCCCTCAGTGGTCCTGTGCACAGCTCAGCCCTTCCCCTCTCTGCCCAACCCTATCACAGATCTGCCTCCCAGCAGTCCTGTGCCCAGCCTGACTACTTCCCATCTCTGCCCCCAACCCCTCCCCCAAAAAGCCCTTTCCCAGTTCTGCCTGGCCAGTGGTCCTGTGCCAAACTCAGCCCTTCCCCTTTCTCTCCCTTCTTTGGCCCCCAGCACACTTGTCCCCTTTCCTGCTCAGCTTCTTTCTCCCAGCCGTCCCTGCCTACCTCTGCCCTCACCTTTTTGCTCTTTTCCCTTCCCAGTTTGGCTCCTCTGCTCCCCACGGTCTCATGCCCAGCTCTACCTCAGACCTCAGGTCCCTCCTTTTCTTCAGAGTCAGCGCCTCACCCTCCCATTTCCAGCCAGGTTCTCCTCTCCCTGCTCACTCACATGGCTGCAACCTCTGGGCCCCACTTCTACCCTGCAGCTCCAGGGATCCCAGCTCTAGAGGCTCCCCACAGTCCTATCACATTGCTATAGCAGCGCTATTTAAAAGGGCCTGGGACCTTGGCGGGGCTACAGCAGCAGTGGTGGCAGCAGCAGACCCAGGCCCCCTTAAATCCATTGGGCCCCCCCTCTGTTGGTGGGCCTGATGCATGCATGCATGCATGGCCACACACACACACACACACACACACAGAGGACAGTCCCTGTATGTAGGAATTCTGAGTGTAAGCCAAGAGTATTCTTTTCTGTCCCCTTTGCAGAGGAGCACAAAGTTGCAGCACAGACATCTATGGTTAGTGTGGAAAGTAACAATCAGAGCACAGCAGCTCTCTACCCATTGTCACTTATGCAATTTTCCAGTGAAATAATGCAAACATCGCTGATTGACTAGTATTATCATCCCTGAAACATGTTTACAATTTTATAGCCTTCCATCTGAAGATTTCAAAGCACTTAACAAACATTGGGCCAATTAGGTCTCAGGAAGCCCTGTGGCATAAGCCATATTATCTCTGTTTTACAGATGAGGACACTGAGGTTAAGTGAATTATCAGCCCTATAGATCTTCTTATATACAGTCTAAGTCTATAGACTGCAATTTTTTTCTCCATTGCAAGTCTTTGCTGCAGCCTCATTGATTCAAGTTTGCAGAGACAAATCCTAAGTTGAGAATGGCACTTTTTCAGACTTCTTCTGCACCTTGTGCACTTCTGTAACAGTGTTCCATTGAGAGACGGCTGAGGAAGAAGTAATGCCAAGGAACATACCAATCTTTGGTGACATGTGTCTAACTCAGAGTGTCATCATCCTAGAGAAAATACCCTGTCAACATACAGAGAATGACTGTCAGAGTCTAGCCAATAACACCACTGCAAGCAAATCAGCCTTCTGGATTTCAGTACCTGTTTGTAAGTACTCTGTTAACAGGCTGCTCCGGGAATACAGTTTTACCATCACAGCATGAATGTTAGTAAAGCATTTGATGATAAAGCCTCATGAAATCTTACTTGCAAAATGAATGCAAATAGGCTTGGATATAAGAAGAATTGTATGGCAGTTTAAAAAGTCTAAAGGTTCTGCAGACTCATTCATTCATTCGTGCCATGCTGATTAGCATAGGCGATCATGGCCCTCCACCCCCGTCTGTTACAAGTATTCTGGAACATCTTCACAGTACTATGGCCATGCAACCATGAACTGATACTATCCAATATTTTCTCACATTGTCTACCTTGTCCTTGCTTTCCATTATACTTTCCTGTTGTCACTAAATTTCATGCAGTGAGTCCTGTAGACACACTGTATGAAAATGCATCTGGAGAGGAAGCAAACAAGGGAGGAGACAGACCAAGGTATCTGTATTAATTTAAATTAATAGAAGTATTCAATATTTGCCAAAATAATATCAGACAGGACCACAAAATGACTAAGGAAATGAGGAGGGTATGATAAAGAAGCAGAAAATGAAACAGATTCAACTTAGGAATATACTAATTATTACAGTGAAGGAAAGTAGCCCAAAATGCAGCTATTGTGTGGGATATACTTGGAAAGCAGTGGAGGCATGAAAGGCAGAAGGCACAATGGCTATTTCTACACTAGAAGCATCTGTCTACAGAAGTTACTGTCAGAAGAGATGTTCTGACAAAACTTCTATCAGCAGATCATAAAAGTGATCGATCCTGTGATCTGCTCTGTCAACAAAAGGGCCCCCGGACTGTCTACACGGCTTTTTCTGTTGACAAAATGCATTTTGTGTGACATGGACCCAATGGAGAGGGTTCAGCAGAGGCCAAAGAAGAAGATTAGGGAGCTGGAGCACATGACCTATGAGGAGAGGCTGAGGGATTTGGACTTGTTTAGTCTGCAGAAGAGAAGAGTAAGGGGTGATTTGATAGCAGCCTTTAACTAGCTGAAGGGAGGCGCCAAAGAGGATGGAGAGAAGCTGTTCTCAGTAGTGACAGATGCAGAATGAAGAGCAGTGGTCTCAAGGTAGTGGGGGAGGTCTAGGTTGGATATTAGGAAAAACTACTTCACTAGGAGGGTGGTGAAGCACTGAAATGAGTTACCTAGATAGGTGGTAGAAGCTCCATCCCTAGAGGTTTTTAAGTCCCAGCTTGACAAAGTCCTGGCAGGGACGATTTAGTTAGGGTTGATCCTCCTTAGGTAGGGCGTGTGGCAAGGCTGGCCAGGCTCCTGGACTAGAGGCCTCTATTTAGTCCACTCTCCCACAGCCCGGACACCGTTGCCCTTCATGAGGAGGGGGAAGGGGAGAGATGGTGGTCTGGGGGGAACCCAGGCCTCACCCACTCATTCCAGGTTTCGGCTCAGGGACACTGTATGGCTGCTTGTGGTGGGGGAGGGTTCTCCTAGTTATGAACACCACAGCTCTTCCCTGGGCCGCTTCCCCAGACAATTCCTCCTCCCACCCCGCCGTACCTCTTCCCCGTCGTGGCAGTGGCGGCAGCAGCAGCAGCCTGTTCCCCCTCCTGGTTTGGCTCCTCCTGTGTGTTCAGCCTGCTTGGCCTTACTCCAAATCTCAGGCCTCCTGGGCAGGGGCTTTAGCTCCTTGTGGCTGAGCACTCCTCTTCTTTTTTTGGTGCCTCTAGAAAACTCGACTCGACTCGACTTGCCCCGCCCTGCCCCGCCCCGCCTACTGGGCAAGGGTTCTTTTAAAAGCAGGCTAAAGTGGGACCAGCTGGCCCCAACTGGCCCAGGGCATCTTCCTCCGCAGCTGGTCACACTCTGCTTGTTTTCCTGCCCTGCTTTTTCCTCTTGTTCTTACCCCCTCCCAGCCTTACCTTGTCACAGGGGCTGCACTCAATGACCTCCTGAGGTCTCTTCCAACCCTAGGCTTCTGTGATTCTAAGGGAAAGCATGAACATGCTTATTTTGAAAATCAAACAAGTGGAAGGCAGAGGCTGGTATCACGAGCCAGCTGCAACTGGAAGTTAACCTTCTGATACTGAATGAGAGTTGAGAGAGGTGGTCTCATGGTCCAGCCCATAATTATTGTTAACTAGGGTCTGCATGGTGCTTTAGAGATACCAAAATAAGGTCTCTGTCCTGATCAACTTTAATACCTAGTTTGTGCAGACAACACATGAAATGAAGTTGTCAGCTATCAGAACAACAATATTGCTAGAGAAAGAGCCAGAAAAATAGTACTTTGAAGACTCTGTGTGTGTGTTTATGTGTGTATATGCATGCACTCCTGTGTGCGTGTGCTTGCATGTTTGGCTTGACAATAATGTGAGCTAACAAGGGTATGGTGAAAAAGAAAGGGTTTCTTTACTATTGTGGCCAGAAATGAACTTTGCTCTTCCCTTGGCATAATGACTTTAAGCTGGAAGGAAAGGTGAACCAACCATTCCTAACTTGTCCTTAAAGGTGAGTCCTTGGGCCTAGCAAATAAGAACATAAGAATAGCCATACTGGGTCAGACCAAAAGTCCATCCAGCCCAGTAGCCTGTCAGCTGACAGTAACCAGTGCCAGGTGTCCCAGAGGGGGTGGACTGAAGACAATGATCAAGTGATTTGTCTCCTGCCATCCATCTCCAGCCTCTGACAATCAGAGGCCAGGGACACCATTCCTACCCTTGACTAATAGCCTTTCATGGACCTAACCTTCATGAATTTATGTAGCTCGTTCTTTAATTCTGTTATAGTCCTAGCCTTCTTCCCTAGTCCTATAGTCCTAGTTTCCTCTGGCAAGGAGTTCCACAGGTTAACTGTGCTCTGAGTGAAGAAGAACTTTCTTTTATTGGTTTTAAACCTGCTACCCATGAATTTCTTTTGGTGTCCTCTAGTTCTTCTATTATGGGCACAAGTAAATAATTTCTCCTTACTCACCCGCTCCACACCTGTCATAATTTTATATACCTCTATCATGCCCCCCGCCAGTCTCCTCTTTTCTAAACTGAAAAGTCCCAATCTTTTTAGCCTCTCTTCATACAGGACCCATTCCAAGCCCCTAATCATTTTAGTTGCCCTTTTCTGAACCTTTTCCAGTGCCAGGATATCTTTTTTTAGGTGAGGCGACCACATCTGTACACAGTATTCAAGATGTGGGAGTACCATAGATTTATATAGGGGCAGTAAGAGACTCTTTGTCTTATTTTCTGTCCCTTTTTTAATAATACCTAACATCCTATTCGCCTTTTTGACTGCCTCTGCACACTGTGCGGATGTTTTCAAGGAACTATCCATGATAACTCCAAGATCTCTTTCCTGGTTAGTTATAGCTAAATTAGCCCCCATCATATTGTAGGTGGAGTTGGGGTTATTTTTTCCAATGTTCATTACCTTACACTTATCCACATTAAATTTCATTTGCCATTTTGTTGCCCAATCACTCAGTTTGATGAGATCTTTTTGAAGTTCTTCACAGTCTGCCTTTGTCTTGATTATCTTGAATAGCGGCTGGTATATGTTGCTCCAGCCCTCCCTGTCCTGAAGACAATAATGCACTGGCCTACATATCCCACAGCCAAAGTCAAGTCTTCTCATCTCTCTCTTCTTTGGACCTGTCTGTCTAGTCTTTTTTCTCTGGAGGACTCTTGCATTATCCATCCTTCATAGCTACCACTGATAGCCTGGCCAGAAATAGGCTGCTCCACAGTCTAGTTCTCATCTTTTTGGTTTCACCTTCTAAGATATTGGCTCTTCTGTCTTCAACCTGCTCTTAGCCTGCCACCTCCAGAGCCTGGCCCCAGCCTGACCCGGACACGTTCTTGCCCTTCCTTTGCTGGCGGGATGAAGGAGTGCTCCATTAAATGAACGTTTCATGAGGGTGTTAAAAACAGTTTCTAGTAAGGAGTCAACAGCTTCACTTCAGTCTTGCAATAGTCATATAAAATTTCACATACATCTCTATTTCACTCTCATCACATTGCAAGTGTGTTTTGTACCAATCACTGATCAAGGCCAAACCTTGCTATAATGCATCACAGTACAATATTGCAACAGACCACAATTAACTGATGTCCTGCTCTAGTCTAATTGGAGTCCTATTCTGGGAGAAAAGTATCTGACAGCAGATCTGTCCCATTTGCTCTCCTGTCTATGTACACCTGACATGCAGAGATGAGGCAGGGAGTGGCACAGGTAAAAGAGGTAGAGCTCTGCCTCTCTTTGATCTGCCCTGATGGTCCTGGTGAAGCTTTCCTGAAGAGCAGATAGAAGAAAGGAGTCAAACAGAAGAGCACTTCAGCATTTTGTTGTGACAAATATGTTCTGGCTCTTCATTTTGAAAATATGTTACATCTATCAGCTTTGGTACCTGCTGGAGAGGGAGGAGGCACGTTTGTTGGCCAATGGTTGGAAAGTGGGAGGATAACTCTGCAGCGGCCAGGCTTGTTTATATTTGTGCTGTGGATAATCAGGTTTCCTTCTCCATAGCTTTCACAAGTACTAACATTTGCTTTCAGATGAAACAAATGGTGTTTTGAAAAATTTAAAGTAATTCTCAATTAAGGCCAGCTTGTGTCCAGCTCCTGCAAGAGTTTATAGGAATGGAGGAGACCTGGGGGCCTGTGGCTTAGCATGGCATGGCATGGCATGGCAACCAATCTCAAGCTGCATGCTGAACCCTCCAATAAGGCCTGTGCGTCCCAGAAGGCCATTTACTTGCTTGCTCCATTCATTGTCCCAAAACAGGCTAGTGGCCAAAACATAAACTCTAAAACTGCACTCTTTCTATGTTCACTTGACATAGTTTCATACATCCAGCATTCTACTTGTGGCCACTAATTGAACCATGTAAGGATCAGCAAGATATTCTCACCTGTTCTCATCCCTGATCTAGTTTCCAGATGCTCTATTCAGTGCTCTCAACTAGTCATTGAAGAGAATTTTAACTTGTTTTTTTAATTCAGAAAGTTACCCCCTCCCTCACTGTCCCCAAACTTGTGTCTGGGTATTTTAAGTGTAGTGATTTTGAGTTTAAAGTGTGTTTTGAATTTAGTCATTCCAGAGACAGAATTGTATTTGAGTTTCTTTCTTTCTTTTTCTACAGGTGGTGCACATTCACACATGCTTTAATACACATAAAATATTTGTTCTATGAAGGGAAAAGATTAGAGGGAACATTGCCGGGGACCCTTCTGAGAGTGAGTCCCCAGTGCCATTGTAAACCTAGTTCTGCTTTTCCACCTCAGCGAAGTGTAAAATGCTACGATATAAAAGTTCTCCTGTCCTCTCTGCTGGCGGTAGCGTTCTGTTTTGTGTTCAATTTACAGCCAGTGGAAAGGCAGACCCCTGGGATGTTCACTGACTCCCCAGTGCCTAAACAGTTTAACTCCCTAGGGAGCCACAGTGCTACTGGTTCTTTCTGTGTCCTCACATTGAACCTCCAAGGGAAAGCTAATGTGGTAACTAGCAGTTGACTGCTTAACTTAGATAACCTTGGGTGTCATTACACCTTTCAATTCTTATTTTTTATTAGACAGCATTTTTTATCACTTTTCCATTATAGAATCTGACTTTGATTGTTAAAAGTCCAGAAACATCAACCTAGGCCGAGGTAGGCAACCTGTGGCTCTGGAGCCACTTGCAGCTCTGGAGTCACTGGCGGCTCTGAGCACTATAGCTGCTGACTCCTCTTGTGGCTCTGAAGGTTGTCACCATTGAAACAGAAGTTAGGATTTTTGTTTTAGCAGACGCAGCCTCTGGAGCTGTGAGTAGTCAGCTGTGGCGGTGGGGAAGCCAGCAGAGCTCCACATGGGGGAAGTCAGCCTGCAGGAAAGCTGTAGGGAGGGGCGGCTGCGCCTGCTCTGCCGGAGCTGTGCAGCCTCACAGAAGGAGGAGGCAGTGGGGAGCATAAGAGGGAAGGTGGGGGGCCATGGAGGAGCCATGGAAGCACATGGAGCTCGTCAGTTGAGACAGGTAAATCCTGGGGCTGAAGGGGTTAAACTGGGTGTTGGAGACTGGGGTTGGGGCTGAGAGGGGCTAAACCTGGGCACAGGGGGCAGGTTTGTGGGATGGGTGGTAAAGCTTGGGGGTAGGTGGGTGGATTTGGGGCTTGAGGCAGGTAGAGCCTGCAGATGGGAGTAACAACTTTCTAACTGGGACAAATCATTGTGTGTGCACTAAAACAACAAGAAGTCCCATGGCATCTGATAGACTAACAGATATTTTGGAGCATAAGCTTTCATGGGCAGGACATCTTGTTGTTTTGAAGATACAGACTAACTTGTCTACCTCTCTGATGCGTATGCACTGTTCTTAAAATAGGGGAGACAGAAATTATGGTTGAATGTTTTTTATTGACTGTCTTGTAGTCGCATGCATTGTGGCTCTTGAAGTGTTGATTTTGTAATCGAATTGGAAGAAAATGGCTCTCTTCATTATTTCAGTTGCAGACTCCTGACCTATGCCAACAGTGTGCCGAGACCTGTGCCCAATGCAAAAGAAGACATCATTTCTGTTCCAATGTGTCTAGCATCTACAAAGAGGAATTTAGACTCCAAAGAGGTTCAAATCATGTCAAGTTTTATGACAACACCCTGAAGTTCTGAGGTTTAAATCTTCAAAGGTGGAACAGTACAGAAGGTGGATACTAAAAATTTTAAGTGGAAGCTTACAATGAGAGCCAACCTCAAGTCTCATTAAGTGATTTAAAGGCCAGTGTTAACTGCGATGGATTTATGTGTAGATTCAAAAATCACATTCGTTGTTTCTGAGTAAAGATTTCTCTATCTGATTGAATTGTGTGTGATAGATACAGATGCATATTTGTAAAGTTAGAGGTGATAAGGCCCTATCTTCATCTGATGTAAATGGAACTCCATTGACTCCCATGAAACTAACTCGGTTTGAAACCCACTAAGGCTCTGACCCATGTGGTGTTCAGTTTTTTTGTTTGGTTTTGTTTTTCTAAAAAAAGAGTGACTGTGTGACCTTTGGGATACATTTGATTGTCTGTTGTGCATTTCTTTGCTTTCCATGTGCTTGTTTCATTGAAATTTACAGTGTGGTCAGCTAAGGGGCTGTGAACTGAGCCTAGCAGCTTCCAGGCCCTTTAGAGAGTTTCCTAATGAGGCTGTGGCCTGCCATTGTTTGATCCCTTTAATAGTCCTTGACAAGGGAGCAAGGCTAATGCTGGAAGAACAGCCAGCTCAGAAGTGACCAAAGGAATTAGAGAACTGGAGAGTTTTGCCAGGAAGTCTAGAGGAGATATGAGAGAGCCAGATTTACCTAATAAACATTCTTTAAAACAAGGCCACTGACTGCCTGTCTCCCTTCAACCTCCCAAAAACACCAGATGACAGTTGTCTGAAGAATAAAAAATAACTAGCGAGAAACCTGTCAATAAAGCATGGACTACCCAATATATTGCACTGAATGTAGCATGTATCATTGCTTGCCCTGTGGACAGATGGCATGTGTTCGCATTCAGTTGAAGTAACTCATGATCTTCAGAGACATGCATCTGATGAAGTGGGTCTTTGCCCACGAAAGCTTATGCTCGAAAAAGTCTTTAAGTCTATAAGGTGCCACAGGGCATCTTGTCGTTTCTGCAGATACAGACTAACATGGCTACCCCTTCTGACAGAGATCAATAGCAGGGTCTTGAGATCACTGTGGCTGAACTGAAAGAGCTAAGGGAAGCAGGTCCATAGCCAAGGCTTTCTGGGACATAGTAGAGCACTCTCACCCCCCAGTCTGAGAAAATACCTTATTTTCCTCTATTATGGAAAGATCTGTGATCGTGCAGATATTATATATTCACATTATTATAAATGCCCATCTGTAATATATTGTTGGACAGAATTTATTATACGTAAGTAATATCCATAAATAAATGAAGCTTTTTTTCCCTTTTTTTTAGCAATCCTCCATGCTCATCGTCCTGCTGGTAAATGTTAGCAATCTTGAAGCTGACCACTAAAACTAATAGTAGTTGGTTCAAACCCGCATTGAAAGAGGCACTCCCCTCTTCACAAAGCTCTCAGTGCTTCTGCCTCTTTAACCTCTTTTCTGCTCTTCACCATCCAGCTGGATCCGAGTTAGCCATTTGGTCCCCGTCAAGTGTCTGCAATAAGGAAAGACAGCTGAAGTCCTTTGCTAATTCAGCAGAAGAGATCAAAGTCGTCCAGGACTGCACTGACTCCTGATAAACATTAGAAACAAACTAAATATTCCGTCATAGGGATGTGTCAAGTTTTTCTGGAACTGCTTGTGCCAAAATTGAAGTTCAGCATAATTGTATGGGTTGTATGAAAGCCTTAGCAAGCTAAAGCATGTTGACTGCTTAGGAACAGAATAACACAGGAAACAGAATATAGGCCATTTATCGTCATTTTGTATTGAGGACTGCCATTTTAGGAATTGCATTTTTGCACTCTAATAAAAGTACTTTTTAGATCAATATTCAAATGTTATTCATTTACTCAATAATCATTTAAATCAGAACCAGTATTTTAATAATGGCTGCATTGCTAGTTGAATATATTCATTCATTATTTCCCCAGAAAAATATTTTTTCTTGCCTGGTATAGCTTGAAAGAATACTTGATCGACAAATGACCAGACACTGAAATAGAGCTAAGTTACTGAAAAGCAATATTAGAAGAACTAAGGTCTTGACTTACTGTCCTATTTTTTGAAACATGAAGCACTTTTAAACTCTTCTTCAGTTCTTTTGTAGAAATGGTTAAAAATGATCTGTTTAGTTACATTAAGGAAGTTAAACACTAGTGCAGCAACTTAAGAAAAACCCTCTTGACTTCCTGGAAACTGAAAAAAAAAGTGGCATTTTAAAGAAGTAGGTAAGATTGTCTCTGACATCACTTAGCTATATAGCGCGATTGCAAGTGGTTAGTCTTTGGGTGACAGAGGAAACTGCTTTCTGACTGATAAGCAGGCACTGCAATGTATGTGCACAGTTACTCCACTTTTGGTTCAAGTTTTTGGGAGAAACATTTTTACAGAAAGATAATAATTATTTTTCTTTTCAGAAAGACGCACATGCTGTTTCATAAGGATACGCCTGATTTCCAGATATGACCATGTTTTTGTGGCTTAAACTCTTGGCATTTGGCTTTGCCATTCTGGATAAGGAAGTTTTTGTCAAAGGTGGGTAGCAACTGATATTTCATTCTTTAAATCGGGTACCTTTTAGCATCCAGTTCTTTTAGCAACACAGAATTTTGAAGCTTTGCAAAGAGAAGTGGCAGCTTTGTCCAGAAACTATAATATATTGGTGCCGCAGCCATAATGTGGCAAAGGCTACAGTAGAACAGGAAGACATGGCTTAGAATGTGCAAGAGAAGAAATGTTTCATGTGTAGCCACCAGTGAACATTATATAAACTGTTTTAAAGAAAACTTTGCTTTCTATATTTTAATGATCTTTTATTAAAATAATATGGAAAAATTATTGATCTGAAGCGCTCATAAATTTCAATTCAGTACGCTCCTGGTTAATTTTTATGCATCAACACTTTATACATAACTGCTAGAAGTATTACAAATATCAGCAAAGTAATCTTTAAAAAAATCTCTTTGTATTTAATGCAGTTTTGGCATGCAGATGCTCAAATTTAGATTTATATAATAGAGAATCTAGAAAGAAACCCATAAACTGACTGAGGTAATGGGGTATTGTAGAATTTGTGTAATTACTACTGACTGTTTTTAAAAAATAATTTCATTGGTACATCTGCTTTGTAGTTAGTGAAAATTAATTAGAGTGACTTAGAAGTTAGAATGGTCTGGAGCCATTTTCCATTATAAGTAAAGTTGGATCAGTCTTTCCCTTGTCAGACGTGAAAGAATGGTACAGTGTAAGGGTCTGATCCTGTAACGCTGAGGACTAGGTATAGTGCTTGCTACCCAGAGTAGTCAATTAAGTCAATGGCAGTACACAGAATAGTAAGTATTACAAATGGAGGGCAGCATTTATAAAATTGGAATCCTATGATGATACAGTTTTCAATAAAACAATCTCAGTGTTGCTGCTTGACTGCCCCCCACTTCCCAATAATTGAGGATGTCAACACATTCATCTTAGCTGTGGCAGCAGTTTGTTATGCAATATTCATCCTAAAAATGGCCCTTATTGTACATATTCCAGATAGTAGCAAATGGCATGGGCTGATTCTCCTCTGAACTACAGCAGTTTTACATGGGCATATTATTAATAGTTTATTATTACTTTATTTCAGTGGAGTTACTCCTGATTTACTCAGGTATAAGTGAGAGAAGACTGAGACTCTTAGTTTCTGACATGTTTTTAGCTGGTTTGAAGGATGGGTACTTGTTCTGTCATCCTTGTGAGCTTGTAGAGTGTGGGCACTAAGCAGATCTGGTTAGTAGCTGTTGAATAATATATGGAAACAAATGAACCCTGCACTATGAAGTTGAAGAACAGAATTTTCTTTTTAGAAAAGCTCTCCTTTTTCATTTTTATAACTGATATCTACAGTTTCCTGCTGTTGCCTTTTCTTCAGGAAGGGCAGGTCAATGCCTGCCTCCAAATCCTACCTCTGTTGTGGGTCAGTGAAATGGTTAACAGAGGGGGTAGGAAAAGGGGGTGAGGGGGAGAGGGCAGCATTATTTCTCCTCAAAAGACAGATTTTATCTTCTTTTTGACATAGACTGATCTGGCTTGGGCCAGTTCTTCCCTATGAATTGATAACACAACTGTTATAGAAGCCCCAGCAGGCAGCAAGGCAGAATAAAGGCAGTAGAAGTTCAAATACTGAAATGGCATTAAGGTATGAGATAATTATGAAGGAGAAAATATTTGGCTTATAATAGCTTTGCTCTGTCTCCATTTCTTGCAAGGAACTCTTTTCCTTCACTTTTCTCACTGTGATTCTTGGCAAGTCATTCACCACTTGGTGTCATTGTATCCCCTTTTTCATTAAAGGGGGATAAAGTAGTTTACAATCTTTGCAAACCATGTTGAAATCTACAGATGAAAAGACCTGCATAAGAGCTAGTTATTATTGGTTGTGTTTAGCCATAACATATTAATTTATTGTATCCACTATCTTGAATATCCAGCAATATAGGAACTGAAGGTTCTATTGCTGCTAAAGTGAAGGGTATCTCAGATGGAGCTCAGAACACTAGGGGTCTGGAATCTGCACTCTCTTCCTCTTGGTTGCCAGATGGGATTTAAGTGTTGCTTTTTTCTGTATAATTTGGCACCTGCTTATTTGAGAGGTATCTGCCTCCAAGGCTTACTGTCATAATTTTGATCAGTCTTCTTAAGTTTCCTGCCCTTTCCCTATGTTGTGTGAAATATCTTAAATTTGACTTTCAAAACACTTTCAATGCCTATCTGTTTCCCCTGTTATTGGGAAAGTAAGGATTTGTTGGGCTGGATATTTCTGCCAGAACAGGTGTGTTGATGAACTTGCTCTTTCCTGTGTTGGTTACCTATGCCTGGTAGGGTGAAGTAGATGATAGGTCATATTTGGGCTGGTTTATTGTCTATGGTGTTGTACTGGGAAGGGAGGGAGAAGGTCTTTAATCTGCTTCAAGGGGTAGTTTGCTGGTTATTGTTAGTCACTGGTGAGTTTGTTGCTGGGTGTGTCTTTACATTATGATTCATGACCAAGATCCAAACACACCTCGAGATTTTGGTTTGGGGGGTAATCTCAGTTTGTGGGGCCCAACCTGAGATGTTTGAAAACATCCTGATTCTCTCAAATTGTTGAGCACTCTGCCCTCCAGATCCCTGTAAAGCATCTCCGATTGGACATCCCAATGCTAAGGCATCTGGCCGCATTTGAGAATCTTGAATCAAGCTTTTAAAGAATGTCAAAGATAGCTTAAGCTTAGGAAAGGTGCCTTTTATCTATATTGTTAGAAAAGTCAATAAATGAAATATAAATGGCAATCTGGAGCTTGTCAATAATAAATATTGAAGCCATATTATTTATAGCCATTCAGTATCTCTTTTCTCATGAACACTGAAGACTTCCACATTGATATAGAAGTGAAACATCTGCAAGATGCCAATGTACTGTCTTAGGATCCATTCCTGCAACTCAGTCTGCACAGAGGCATTTGCAGCCATAAAGAATCCCACTGAGGTCTTTCTTTCAAAAAGAGGTCTGTCTCTCTTGTAGCCATTTCCACAGAACAGCTTGTAATACTGGGGCCTAATGCTGTCTGGCATTTGCTATAGAGCTTCTAACACAATCAAAATGCAAATCCTGTCTTTTTGGAGTCTATCTGCAATGCATACTAAGGCATATCTCTGTGAAATGCTGCAATTGTTCTTGGGTATTTTTACACACATGATGACTGAGCATCCCTTCTTCCCTCTGCGTCAGACCCTCCTTTTCCTCCCTGAAGAATTGGCACAGCAGTTTTCACAAACCCTTTACCCACCACTGAGCCACTTCCTTTTCACAACAAACTCCAAGTTCCACCTAATAGTTTGGGTTTGACTTTCTTCTTCTTCTTAGTTAAAAGGCTTCTGCAGCCCCAAACAAATCACTGCATAAGAAACTTCCACCATTATCAGCTATAGGTTGTACCCCCCTAAACCTGGACTTACTGCTCTGGCAACATCTGTGGTCCTGCAAGGCCATGGATGTCCTTGAACTAGAGAGCCACAGAGCTGGAAGTCTAGTAGCAGGAGGAATAGTAATAGAGAGGCAGCCATCTTATTCTGTTCGCCAACAAAACAGCACAAATGTAGCACTTTAACAAAATGATTTATTCAGTGATGAGCTTTTGTGAGACAGACCCACTTCTTCAGATCAATCTCATTTCCAATACAGACTGACATTTATAAGTACAGAAGCCAAAAAAAAAAAAAGCAATAAAGACTGACAAATCAAGTACATAGGATTGAAGGAGGGGAATGGAGGTGGGAGGGGATGTTGTGTCCTGCCTGAGATAATTACAAGCATCAAAGAAGGGAAGCAGCCCTTGTAATGCGTGAGGTGATTGATGTCCCTGTTCATACCATGTATTAATGTGTCAAATTTGAATATGAATTCCAATTCACAAATTTCTCTGTGTAATCTGTTTTTAAATTCTCTGTGCTCTAGGACACAAATTCTCAGGTCTTCAGCAGACTGTCCCACTCTATTGAAGTGTTCACTGACTGGCGTATGTGTATTGAGTTTCTTGATGTCTGCTCCATGTCTATTTATTCTTTGGCGAAGGTTTTGCCCAGTCTATCCAATGTACATAGTGGCAGGGCATTGTTGGCACATAATGGCATATATAATTTTGCTGGAAGTACACAAGTGGACAAAGTTGGCAGTGAGGTTTGCTGCAAGGAAAGGTTCCAGGATTAGTATTACTGTGGTGTAGCCTGTGATTGCTGGTGAGAATCTTTCTTAGGTTAGGAGGTTGTCTATAGGAAAGGACAAGCCTGTCAGCTATGGCCTTCTGGAGTATAGCATGATCTAGAACAGGTTGTAGTAGCAGGAGGGCTGGTGAAAGACAGCCTTATTGGACTGGGAGCCCGGGGCAAATGGGCTTGTGACCCCACCACTCTGGGAACCCAGAGGGGCTGGCATCAAAGTGGAAGGGGCTGGCATCCACATGGTGGGGGCCAGGATGGTGTCCACGTGGTGGGGGTCAGGGCCAAGGTTGGGGTCAGACTCATCAGCATCAAGGACAGCATCCAGGCCTGGTGGCAGCAGGGCTGGGGCTAGTGGCTGGGGCTGGGGCCTGGCAGTAGGGCCCCAGTTGGGCCTGGAGGTATGTGAGGCTGGAGGCATCAGGGTGGCCGGAGCAGAACTGGAGGTGGTGGCAGGGAGGGGTAGAGGGCTATGGGACCAGAGGCAAGGGATCTCCAGAAAATTCCCTTGTTTGGGCCTGGTCAGGTCCCAGGAAGGTCTAACCTGTACTGAGTTCTATTAGAACAACTTTTCTTCCTTACTTTAGCCACAACCTTCAGCAGAGCTCACTTTATGTTATTGGATTCCTGCATGTCAGTTAAAGCTAGAAGGACTGTGCTAGAGTGCAGCTCGGGTTACCTTTTTGGAAAGGTCTGTTGGAGCCCTGTTGTAGTTTTAAATTGTAATGGCTGAAAGCCATGGTAATACTGGAGGAGGAGGGGTTTTGAGAAAAGCAGAACTGCATAACCATGAGAAAGATCTTACAAGAGGACTAGGGGAACAGAGAGTGTTCTGAATTCCTGTCTCTTCAATGACACTTTTCAGTTGTAATAGCCGCCTGTTTCTTGGAGTTGTGTCTGGCACCTCACTGTGTTGGTTTCAATAGTGCACATACACAGCACCTTTTCTGGGGCGGGGGCCTCGTTTGTGACAAACCACTCACTTGTCAGAGCTTTGCTCACTTCTGATATGTCAAAATATGGTGATAGATGCACGAAAAGCACAAGAGGGAGGAGTAGTGTGTAAGCGGGGAGTGAAGAGCTGATAGGGTTATTGTTGTGTCTGTTATCTATAGACTATAAAGAAATGGATGTGAGTTCAAGGCCACTTACTTTTTTCACACTGCACAAGGCCCCCCCATGTGATTCCAACCATGTAATTCATTAGCTTTCGTCATTACTACATTTATCTTTAACAAACCAAAATGCAGCCAAGCACATTTGGAAGGCACTGCCCGTATACTTCTCCAATCACGTAGCTGCTGTTCAGAGACTGATTAGAGAGAGAGGCCTTTTTGGAACACGTCACACCACAGTCACTCCCTTTACTGATGATTTTTTTCTCCAATGCTATTATGTTTGTTTGTATTCCAAAGGCCCAGTTTAGCATGGGGCATAGTGTATTAGGAACTATACAAGTAGGTAGTAAGACACAGTCCCTACCTGGGCAAGACAGAAAAAGGGGCAGGCGAAGGGAAAAATGGAGGTGAAGTTGTTTTCCAAAAGTATTAGAAGAGTTCAAAGTTAGTTTTCAGAACAGTACCCTGGTCTTTGGACTCTGTGTCGCCTGCGCTATCTACTATATCCTGCTGTGCCACCGACATTACCCATATATGTTGAATAACCTTGAGGTCTTTACACGCAGTGGCCGTGGCTACACTAACCCACCCTTTCAGGAGAGGCATGTGAATCATGGCCGTTTGAAAATGCAAATAAGGTGCTGATATGAATATTCACAGCATCATTTGCATTTTGTGAATAGCCATAATTTACATGCCCCTTCCGAAAGGTAGGGGAAGTGGGGCCATGGCCAATCAGTAATACATTGTCACCGAAGTATATTTAATAGGTGTTTCATCTCCTGAGGTGCTGCATGGAACTACATTCTGTGCCATGCTGAGAGTTGGACTACAAAGTGTTTGAATCCACTGTGTTGTCTCTTGGTGTTCATGGTCTGGTTGGATATTATTACATCAATTTCTCAGTTTTCTTCAGTTCTGCCACTGCTACTTCCCTTTGCCTAAATGGCTGTTACCTCTTACGTCTCCACTCACCAGTGCCAAGAGCTTTATTTATTTTCTCAGTGGAGCTGTTTAATGTGGATTGAGTTGGTAGGGTCATCCAGGAAATGGTAGTACAGCTTAGAAGCATGTCACCTCAGATAGCCTTTTGCCTTTTCCATGACCTCAGGTGTCAAATGTTGCACATTGCCGTACACTCTTCCGATCATTAACTAGTTGAAATCAAACAATCAAGAGGATGCTTGATTTCAACTAGTTCATGTAATTTCAGTTGGGAAAACCACTGTGAGCTAGCAGGAAGTTTTTCACCAAATGTTTATTATCTTAGACAGGGACATCAGGCCCTGAGTCAGCTGGAATCAGATTGATGCAACATAATGGTGTAAAACCCTGAAATGGTAAAACACTGGTTTCTTCCTATAAATATGGAGATTAAACAGTAACAAAAACAACATAGTGTGCATTATTTTTGCAGTTGAAATGGAGACTCAGAGTGCTGCATTGTGTCTCTAGATATATTTCCAGGTTATTTGTGCATTTGCAGACACATCATGTTCACTGGCATATTAATTTTATCAATTTCCAGGCTTTTTCTGAGAAAAAAAGATTGAGGACTTTGGTTTCCGGGTTTTAAAAATGTTGTGAGCATTTCAGTGCTAGCTGACAGTCTTCATAATGTTGTATAGCTACAGAACATATTTCCTCTTTTTTTTTTCTCAGTACTGTGTTCCTAATTATTCCCCCTGTGTCAATACATCTTCAACTGGTATCTTTTTTGAGTTCCTGTTTTTTAAATGTAAAGACTTGTTTTGCAACCCATTCATAGCCTCACCACTCTATGGGGAGTTATCAGCTCTAACAGTGTATTTCATACGGTTTTGTGACTTTTTTGCCCCAAGTAGGTAGAGCATTTTCTGAAATTGCCTTTGAAATAGTCTTCTCTGACATGTTGAAACAAAAATACACACACAAATAGGACTAAGGCTGTGTCTACGCTACAAACATAACGTCAAAGTTGCAACTTCAAAGTAAGCGACTTCAAAGTAGAGCATCTACACACACCCTCCTTCAAAGTTAAACTTCAAAGTAGGGCACTGCTCCATTCCCGGGAACAGAGTAAGGACTTTGAAAATGTGTCTTGACTCTCTGCTGGCTACTTGGATGTAATGCCTAACATCGAAGTTAACTTTGAAGTTAGTTCCTTGTGTAGATGCACCCTAATAGTGCTACAACATGCTGGAGGGGCAGGACAGGGAGGAAGAGGTCAAATCGAAGAATATTTCTATACTACATATAGAAATTAGCAGATCATTAAATACATTAGCTATTTCCTGGTGCTTGCAAGGCTCTATCATCAGGAAAACATAAGGCAATACAGAAGGATTGCAACATTCTTGGTGTCAGCTGGGTTTGTTTATGGGCATATGGCTATTAAGACACTTTCAGATAATTAAGTAGATAATGAAAAAGCACTCACCCTCTTGAAACTGTGAACAGGTTCACTTAGGCAGTAGTGAGTTGCTGGACTGTTTCTGGAGGGTAGGAGTTAAGAAGGAATGAAGTGAATAAGGTAAAGGGAGACAATAAATGATAGAGCTGGCCAAGTGGCTAGAGCAAAGATCTGGGTGTCATGCAGTGTGGATTCTGTTCTCAGCTCTGTCCCAGTCATGTAGTATACTGTGGAGTTGTGGTCACATCGACTCCAGTGTATTAGAGAGACAAGGCAGTGAGATAATATCTTATTGGGCCAACTGCTGTTGATGAAAGAGACAAGTGTTTGTCTGAGCACCTTTCCCAGACCTGAAGAATCAGGCCTATTGAGGTGAGGTGGACTGGGGAGGAAGTAATTGCCCTGTGACCTGGGTCATTTAAATTGTGGGAACTGCAGCCAGTGGGAGCTGCAGGGTTAGTGCCTGTGAGCAACAGTGCACAGGAAACCTCTGGTCCCCCGGCCTAGGAGCTCTTGCCAGAGAGGTGTGCTGGTTGCTTTTTGGAGCTGCATGAGGTAAGCGCCAGCCCCCTTAACACTTCCTGTCCCCACAGCCTCCTGCCCCAGTCTGGAACCTCCACTCACATACCCTCCTAGAGCCTGTTACCCATACCTCTGCCCCAGGCTCAGGCCACAACTCACCCCCAGCCCTTCCTGCCTTCACCGCACACCTCCTCCTGCACCTCAGCCTCCTGCCCCAGCCTAGAGCACATACCCCTCAGGCAAACTCCCTTCCAGAGCCCCAGCCCACATCTCCACCTCTACCCAAATTCCCTTTCAGAGCTTGCACCCCACGTCTTCTTCCAAGCCTGCTTCAGCCTAGTGTCCACACCCAAACTCCCTCCCACAGCCCCAGCTCGAGTCTGCACCCAAACTTCCTCCCGCAGCCCCAGCTAGAGTTCGCACCCAAACTCCCTCCCGCAGCCCCAGCTAGAGTCTGTACCCAAACTCCCTCCCGCAGCCCCAGCTAGAGTCCGCACCCAAACTTCCTCCCGCAGCCCCAGCTAGAGTCCGCACCCAAACTCCCTCCCGCAGCCCCAGCTAGAGTCTGCACCCAAACTCCCTCCCGCAGCCCCAGCTAGAGTCTGCACCCAAAGTCCCTGGCAGAGCTCATAACTCCAGCACTTGCCCTAGGCTCAGCCTAGAGCCCCCGCCCCAGCCAAATTTCCTCCCAGAACCTGTATCCTGCACCCCCCAAACTCCCTTTCAGAGCTTGCATTTACCCCAACACCTGCCCCAGCCTACAGCAAATGCTCTACATTTCACACGCACTCAAAGTCCCTCCCAGAGCCTGCACCACACAGTAGCTTCTGCACCCCAAAGCCTGCCCCAACCTAGAGCCTTGACACCACACCAAAACTCCCTCCCAGAACCAGCATCTAGCACCCCTCCTGCACTCAGACTCCCTCCCGTAAGGTCCATTGACTGGAATTTCTGGGAGTAGTGCTTTTGTTGTAAATGTGTGCAACCCCCCCACAACAGAGGAACTTCCCCTTTTCTCCCCCTCAACCTCCAGCTTGCCCTGTCCTCCCCCTTTCAGACAGCCCAGCCCTACCTCTCTTCCTCAGCATCCCTGCTGCCAGAGGCCATGCCTGCGTGCACCTGGGCTCCTGTTGCCCTATTGCCTCCCCGGTCCTACCTGTCCTACTCATTGAGATCCTGCCTGCCATTCACTCAGGGCTCTCCTAGCTCCCCTAGCTTCCTGATGGCATGCAGGGCAGGGTAGGGATGGGCTGAATTTTCTTATGAGTTAAAATTTCTCATGTGCAACACCGCTACTGTGGTAGTGTGTACCTGTACACTACCAGTATGAACAAAAAACCTAAATGTAAATACATAGGAAACAGTCCATGGGGCGGAAGAAAATATATTAAAACAAGGGCTAATTAAGGAGCAATTCTTCCAACGTTTGTTTAAGATGAAATCAAATAAAAAGAAAATGAATGCTACTCTGAGTCCCTGTATTGTCATCCTTTCTAACACCTCAAGCTAGCGAGCACACCAAATGCATACGTGCTGGGGATGTTGGGGGTTCAGGAGTAAGGGTTGGGCATGTGGGGGGCCCAGAACAAGGTAAGAGGGTTCATGAGTGGCTCAGGGCAGGGTGTTGGGGTGGGGGTACATGAGGCAAGACAGGGGGCTGGGAGTGGGAAGTGGACAGGAGAGGATTATCTGGGGCAGGGTGTGGATGGCGGGCACAGGTGGCTGCAGCAGCAGCTGCAGGGGATCGCCTCCTCCTCCCAACGCTCACCTTTAGTGGGGGAGGGAGGCCATGGGGAGTCAATCACCTGTGGCTGCAGCTGCCATCCACCACCTGTCCCCTGTTCCAGGTAGTCCCCAGCCAGGCAGGTTGGGGAGGGGGCCAGGGATCAGGACTGGGAAGTGCTATATGACACTATTGGCAGCCATTTCCTCTCTCATTAAATCTCTTGATTTCTCTCCCCACTCAAAGTCTTATTCACGTAAGCCTCACTTCCACAGTGATGTCAATGGAAACTCCACAAAAGCAGCAGCATGAGGCATTCAAACTTATTATTTTGTCTTTGTGTTTTTTTCTATTTTCTTTCTCTTATTGCAGTAGTTTGTTGAATGTTCTTGGCATTATCTTATAATAGAAAAATAGTGTCCATGCTATTGGGCTATATTCACAATAAAAGTTTTGGGCTCTTTAAATGCTGTAGGTTTGCTTCAGCATTTCATTGCTAATACAGGGGAATTCAGGGTCAGCACGTGCAAATGGGGTAATATGCTCAAGGCAGCTTGGTGATGATTTAGACATTGAAATAAGTCTCCTGATTTTCAAAAGAAAGTTCAGCAGGGTAGATGTTGAACTCTTGAAAATGTGGCCTTCATTTAGGTGCTGAAGTGAGAGAGGAGAGCAGGTACCGAGCACAAGGAAGATCAGGCCATGAGCTCTTTTGACACTGTAGCCATTACTGTCTTGTGTATCCTGCCATGAAGATTATATTATTGTTCTTTATGACTACAGTTGAACTGAGTGACTGCAATTAAGAGCAGGAGAACTTCATTGTGCTTGGCAGAGTGAAAGACAATACCTGTCCCAAAGAGCTCACGGTCTAATGAAGACAAAATAAATAATGGATAGCTCGAATAGGAGAGGCAGATCCCACAGAGAATGGATAGATGATGTAGTAGATTGGTGCGGAGCTAGTCTACAGAAACTAAGCCACGCTGCACTGGATAGGGAAAGATGGAAGGAAATAGTGAGAGAAGCATCAGACACCAAAGGGCACTGAGCCCATGGTTATTGATGATGATGGTTTTAAAAGGAAGAAATGAGGGGGTGAGGATTGGGATGAGTAATAGATGCAGACATACTGTTTCTATACGCAATTCATTTCTTCTGCTGAGGAACTGACCTGGTATTGCTTTATTCAAAGTAGCACCACCTTTGAATAATGACTCATTCCCTGCACCCAAAATCAGCTCTCACACATAGGCCGAGGAACTATTATTCTCCCACTGGTCACTGAGCCCATATTGCTTTTACACAGCAGCAGATGATTCTGTGCATGACTCAGCAAAGGCCATTTTAAAATACAATCCTGCTGAAAACAAGTTTTACACACCCCTGTGAAAATTATTTTTATTCTCTCTTATGTGAATGAAATATACAGTTACATTATGTCTTGGGCTCCAGTGTTTAAACCAATGGTCGGCAACCTTCCTGCGTGCAGCCCATTGGGATTCTGTGTGGCCCACAAGCCAATTTGTTTACGGTGGCCCTTGCACAAGGTTGCCAGATTCTGCTGGTTGTCATCTACATAGGGTTTTTTCCTATTGGCATTACTAAAGTGACATGCTCATGAAGCCAGGGCATATGAAGTGAGCTGTGTGCTGATTGTGTACATCATTGACTGTTAGTGAGAACAATCGTGTGTTCCTTCTGCTTCCAGTCAAAGTGCTGCTGTACTTCATTTGGCACACCCAGCAAATTCTAGGTAAGCAAGTACAGTCAGCAAAATTACTGGATCCATGGAGACCATTTTGGTCCACTGAGATGGAGGCCGACTTATACAGCCCACTTACTAATCTTACTGAGCCCACTAGTTTAAACCCACTGTGTGTTCACGCTTGCAGCAGTAGAGTAACTAGGTGCAATCATGTAAATAAATGTATTTTAATGCAGCCTGCACAACTGTGTGTTGTATATAACATAGGCATGCCCATGTTTGTGGTAAATAAGTGGCAGCAGTGAGTTTGAAAATCTAATTTTTTTATGCTTTTGACATGCAATTCGCATTTTGGTAAACAGAAGAATGCACAAAATATTTGTATGAGAGTTTAAAGGCTAGAGTGCAAGGGTTTGACGTATTTAATGAAGTATATGTTACAGATAAAGTTGAGCCAAAGACACTTTTGGAAACTGTCTTCAGTGAATGAAAGTAAAGTCCAGGTCTACTCTGCAATATTCAGTGTTAGAAGGAGATATTTACTGAACTAAATAAATGGAATTACCATGCTTAGCACTTTTGAAAGTCAGGTTGCATGCCGCTGCCTGTGTGTTTTGGAAATGTTTCACTTTCAAAATGCAGAGACATTTGAGTGGCTGAGATGATTAGTGAGTTATATGTTGCTCACTGAAAAGTATTATGACAAAGTCTTGAAATATTGAAACAGCCATATGGTATGTTAAAATGGCTAATGAAATCTTTTCAGTAAATTGTATTGTCACTGAAAAATGCATTTTGGGAGGTCTTCTGAAAATATTTGTATATTTTGGTCAAATTTGTTGAATAATTTTGGCTACTTTATTTTGAAAATGTAAAAAAAAATAGATTGACCATATCTGCACATTTCAGGTCAACTTTCTAGTTTCAAAATGTTTCATTTGGACCATTGCCCAACGTTTCTTTTAGCTTTTTTTCCAAAATGTCCTGTTTTGAAATTTGGCTGCTTTAAATAAAAAGTCACAAGAAAATGGTGAAAAATGCCACCTAAACCATAGGTTCCCAAACCGGAGGGGGAGGTATACCCCTCGGGGGTGTGTGAAGAAACTCCAGAGGGGTGCAATGCAACCCAGCTGTCCTCTGTCAATCGCCTCCACCCCATGAAAGAGCCCACGCTGTTGTTACCTCCTGCAAAAATGGAGGTAGTGCCAACTTCTTGTGGTGGGGCGGGGAGGGAAATCCTGCAGCTGCATGCTAGAGGCAGTGCCTCAGGAAGTGTGTGCACTGCTTCCCCTCCCCAGACAGCCAGTGTGTTTCCTGAAAAGCTGGGTCTGTTGCCCACTGGCGACTTCCTTCCACCTGCTGCCTTCCTGTGTGAGGGTTGGGGGTGAGAGGATCCCCTGGTCTGCACCAACTGCTCCTCGCACCCCACAGCATCTACATGCTGCCTGAGCAGTTGGAGCTGGTACCCACTCACTGGCAGCCCTGTCTCACATACTGGATCCCTCATTTTGGTCCCATCTCAGAGTATAGGGGTGCCTACAAATCCCACTAACCCTGGAACCCCAGAAAAAATTAATCTGGCATGAGGCCTTGAACCCCAGTCCTACCTACCCTCACCCCAAGGGCCTGGAGTGCCAGGGAAGGGAGGTGGCTCATTTGGGGCTGCATGAGTGGTGGGGGGAGGAGAGGGTTGGATTTTTTTTTATCTCACTTGTGTGGTCCCTGACTTATTTTTCGGTGGGTCAGTGACCCCTCCCATAAATAAAGCCAGTGCTGAAATGTTTGTGTTGGACGTATTTTATGTAAAAATGAAGCCTGGCCAACAAGCCCCCACCTGGCCACAGCATAATAATACCCCTGCCTGCCCCCCCACACCTCAATTCTCAGCCTATCATACACTGGAACCCACTGTCTTGAGCCCCTCACATCCCTGTCTTCTGCCACAACACTACTGCACAATCCACACACTGCAAATCTGTGTCCTGAGACCGTCATACTCCCAACCCCCCTGCCCTGAGCCCCTCATATGCCCCAGCCTGAACTCCTGCACCTTCACATCCACAAGCTTGTGGTTTGCTCAGCACCCCAACACTCTCCAGCCTGGAGCCCCGGCCCTGAGCCAGCAGCCCCTTCTCCACCTCTTCCTGCACCCAAATTCCCTCCTAGAGCTTGCCCATTTCACCCCTTCCCAAACCCAAATCCCTCATTCTCATCCCAGAGCCCATACCTCCAGTCTAAACCCAGTGATAATGCGTAAAAGCTGGGGACAGCAAATGATGGAGAAGAGGGAAATGGAGAGAATGGGGCCTCAAGAAAGGGTAAGGTGTTGAGCTTCTCTGACATTTAAGAAATGATCTTGGGTGTAAAAAGATTGGAGAGCACTGCTGTAAAATTTTTTTTAAATTTCAAATTTCAAACAGCAAAATGTGATTTTATTTATTTATTTATTTATTGCCTTTTGACATGTTGGGGACCAAATGGAATGTTTTGTTAAATGGGGGGTTGTATGGTGGTAAAGAAGACATGGTGGGTGTGACGGTTTCTCAAAAGATCAAAAGGGGCCGTGATGCTGAAAGTTTGGGAACCTCTGCCCTAAACTATCTCACTGAAATAAACAGCCAAAAATTCATTTTGGTTTGTCCTTGTTTTGTTGAAAAAATTTAAAAATGTCAATTTCTTTCATTTTGAAATAAACCAAATTTGGACCCAGAATAAAATAGGATTACTTATTTGTTCACATGTATATAGAAATAAACATTTGCTCTCTGAGAATACTCAATCAGTTTAGCTTGTCAGATAATTGTCCCACAGCTTGTCTTCATCGTAATTGTCATATTAGGAAGTGGGCGGAGCCACACAGTCCATTTTGAAGTAATTTAATATCTTCATTGTAGACTTTGATAGTTACTGCAGTGAGTGAAAGGGTGGTACATTACCTAATTTGCATCTGAGACATTTTCATTCTGTGGTGAATTCAGAAAAATCTTTTTATGGTATTTTCAAAATGTTCCCAATATCATTTGGATGTGTATTTCTTCAGAAGATGATTTAACTGTAGAAGGACCACTTAAATGCTTAAAGCTATGAATGTGCTTACGTGCTTTGCTGAAGCAGGGACTATTGTCTAAAGTCATCAAAAACAAAATCAAAGAATAAAGAGCAGTCCTTCTGACATTTTCCTTTCCGTATGAGATGCTTGTAATGTTACTTGTGTGTTACATTGTAAAATAATAATTATATACTGAAAAAATAGCAGATAACTATGGTTTACTAGGTACAATTGTGTCACAGGGCTCTGATAATGATATGAACCAAAAGAGCAAATCTCAGCATTTTATGTTGTGGCTTACTTGAACTTTTAGAGTGAACTAGAGCTCCCAAATCCAAAATTTGCTTGTTTCCTATTAAAATGTAGAACAATATAGTTTGGTACATTGTTCTGATTCCAGACCTCCTAATTATCCTTTTTCTTTTGTGGTGATATTCCTTAATTCAAAAGAGTCATCCTTTTGCCCCTGCTGCTTTTTTACAGAAGCTTCCTTCAGTGTCTTATCCTAGCCTGAGGAGACTCTGCTAAACTCTCCTGATGTGAAATGTCTGTTTGTTGGCTTGGTGTCAGTAAATAACTCTGACAGAGAACAGATGTTTCGTACTCTTTCGAGAACCTTGCTTGATATAAAGACTTTGCAATAACTGTACTAATGATATAAACTAGCCAGATTACCAGTTAGTGTTCCTGTGAATTACTCAGGTGCCTTGCAGCAAATCAATGTTGCATTTCCACTGGTTTCATAGGACTTGTGTTATGGATTGTCAAACTAGTTATTACATTTGCTGCTGTTATATATACTTATATATAATTTAATGGTGTTTTCTGAGATATCTTGCTCACAGAAAACAGAAATATTTGCCATATTTAAAAATAGATCTAATACAATATTTTAATTTTTTAGAATACATTACTAGGTAATTACATTGCCAAAGAACATAGGATTTTGATGTGTGCATTTTGAATTGGATTAAGGACAATATAATACCTGTTTGATAGAGCATTACAATCAAATGGAAGGCTACTAAGCTTAAAAATTAGTATTTTATGATCAAATAATTCCCCTTACCTGATCCATTTTTTGGAGAAAGATCTTTTTATGTAAAAAATATTTCAGTCCTAATGCACCACCCACAATTGCAAAGTGTACACTGTCAGGACAACTAAATATGAAACATCAGATTGTAAATCTGTTCCGGTGTAACTACAGGTTGAATTTCCCTAATCCAGAACACTCTCATTTGGCAAACTTCATAATCCAGTATGATTTTAGTAAATTGGATGTCCACTTATAACGGGCATAGCAAAGTTTCCTGTGGTCCTATAAAGTTTATTTACAGCTACAAGTCCTGGCTCTCAGTGTTCTGTGATGTTATTTTGCTGTAATTTTCCCCTAAATGTCTTCTAAGAGCTCAGTAAGCAGTGGAAGTGTTGGTAGTGTGCTAGAAAATGCTGCCCTCCCATCAGCCGGCTAAGTCTCTTGTCCAGCACCAGTCAGGTCCTGAGAGTAGTGGATGAGAAAGGTTCAACCTCTAGAAAAATGGAAAATGAAGATTTATGTCAATAATTCAGAATATTTAAGAGCTATTCAGAAACCATCTAGTGTACTTTATACCACTTTTAATGGCACAAGTTTGTCTTAAATAGTTAAATATATTTCAGTTGCCCTGGGTTAAGTTTTGATCTCAGCTACACTGATGTAAAAAGCACCTTCAGTGGAATTACTCTGGAGTTATATCAGTAAAATTTACCCCACCATTGGGCCTTCTGTTCTTGAAATAGGCTAGTACTTGGGGTAGACACAGTGCACTCGTTTAGGAGGTTTACTACTAGGCACAGGCCCACCGTTGGGGGAGGAGAGGGATCAAAGGGGACATTTGCCCCTGGGACTGACATTTTAAAGACAGACAAAGATCTGGCTCCTACCACTGCAACTTTGGCAGTGGCGGCATCTGGATATCCAGGCCCTTTTGATGTGTTGTGGCAGCCATGAGAGAGTGGCGGGGTGGCAGTGGCACTGAGAGCTGAATGCCCTAGGCCGCACCCCTTCCACTTTTGGCTCTGCCCCTTCTGGGGTATGGAGACAGGCCCCCCTCTTGCCCCAGCACCCATGGCAGCTGTTAGCACCACTGACTAGGCACGTAGGGCAAAATTTTCAAGAGAATCTACCGTGACTTGTGAACTTATGAACTTAAATTCCATTTTAAAACTAGATAGGCTATGTCTACACTTGATGTGTCACATATAGTTACCTGCAGGAATGAAAAGTGAGCTGTGTCCATACTGTAGTGTTTAACTGTACTTGCCAGTGAAAGGCGCTGGCAGTGGGGTGGCATGAGACAAACATCTCAGCACCAGGTAGCTGCTGGAGCCTTTCCTTTCTCTGTCCCCCCACTGCAGTCTTTTCCCACTTCTGGTGTCTTTCCCTGAAACACAGCTGCCTTTTCCTGCAGCAGGAAAACGTTCGAGCAAATTCCTGAGGTGGCTGGAGTCTTTCCCTGCAGCCAGGACCAATCTGTGCCACAGGTGAAGTCTCCAGCAGGGGAGAGGCTGTGGGCCACTATGCTGAGAAAAAGAGCAGTGTAAACTGCTTGCATGTATAGAAAGACCAGAAAGGTAGATAGCTGGGATCTGGAATCTCTTTATTCTCCTTACAAGTGGTTCACTGACTACATTGCTTTTTATACCCACGTTAGGGGTTATGTATTGTATGTACTCTACAGCCTGTATGTGCAATGTAGCTGTACGTTTTGGCCCTAAGGATCCGAAATGTCTGTTACTTTTGAAAATGGGACCTACATTCCAAAGTTACATTAGGCGCTTTTGAAATGAAATCTGATTATCAGGGATTTCATTATGATAACTGGAGTCTTTGTGTATAAATAAAGAATTGATACTTGTTACAAGTGACCGGAACGTTTGTCTAATTGAGGACTGAGTAAACATTGAGAACTTGATAATTCTTTCCTGAGACTGAGTCGGTGAGAGATGTTCCCCTTTTGGAAAGTCTCCAGAATCATTCCACTAATGAGCAAATAAGGAGTTCTGTCCCTAACTTCCATAGGCCTCTTCAGATCTGTTTAGATCTTCCACTAGATCTGGAGGATGCGTCTGTATGCCTCCAAAGTGGCTTTGAATGTGGCATCAGTGCCAGGCTTTTTCCTTTCCATCAAATGCCCATGAACATCTTTCCCAGGTTATTTCCTACAGCATAGGAGTGTGGAATGTTGGGGAAGAGTTAATCCAATCCAGTAAACTTTGATTCTTCTGTTATGTGTATCACTTGTGGTCAGATAGGTTGTTGTATTATAGCCCCTAATTCCATGCTCAGACCTCTCTGTTCTTACTTTCCACACATTCATCCTGGGCCTGTGGAAATCCCTTCATGGAACCCATGGAAAGGGGATCATCTTGTAAAGAACATTTGTCTGAACATTTGGCTCAGAGGGTTCTGATAGCTTCTGACAGGATAAAGTTCCAATTCTGAGCACAGGGCTGAATAAACAGTCACCTCTGTGTTAATGATGTCATGGAAATAACAGCCATCATTTTTTCACTGATTACATCTGCTTCATGTCTGAGCCGCAAACACTGAAAACTTGGAGCAGTTTTACTAAAATAGGTGGCAACTTTGTTTCTAAATGAGTATGGAAAATTACCTGACATTTGATGGATGTGTTGATAATGGCAGATACCACTAGCCTATATCTGGTTTCAGGCTGTATAGTGCGAATGCTACCATTCCTACATTGTTAACAATAGCAATAATAATTAGAAAAATGACTAGGCAATTATTTTAGACACATTGCAAAATCTCTCAATAGAGTAGCTAAGAGAAGTACCCTGGATCTCTTTTCTGGCTTCAGAGAATTTGCATTCATGAATAACTGTGTTAAAGTTTAATAATCACAATGTATGTATTTTTACTTAAAAGCAGTAACCTTACAAAGAAAATAAAATTATTTCTCACTGATATATTTTATTCATATCTCAATAGTGATTATCGCTATAAGGCATTTATTCAGAAAACAGGCTGCAGGCTTTATGCTGACTGACCTCCCTTTTATAAGGGTGGGATGTTTGCCTAGCACCTGGTTTATACTTAACAGTTAGATATAGATAATTACATCAGTCTGGGATCTACAGCTCTGGCTGATGGAGCTATGCTGCTCAGCCTCTCAGTGCCGATACTGATGTATCAACTGATGAATGATTCTGTCAAAATATTTCTGGGTAGTCCTACACAGATGGAAACTATCTGACACTGCTACAGACTGCAGATACTCTTCAGGGTTATGCTGGTATTTCTATGGCAAGTTCACTATATTAATATACTCTCCATAGCATAAATATACGCTAAGAAAAGATGACAAAGCGGGTCTCCTGATCGTTTTCTAAGATATTAGAGATTAGTGTTTATGGTGGTTTACAGTCTATGTCCCTGAGCCTGCAAACATGTATGCACATTTGTTCAACATCTTTATTAATGACCTGGATGAGTGGATGGATGCACCCTCAGCAAATTTGAGGACGACACTAAGCTAAGGGTACAGGTAGATATACGGCAGGGTAGGGATAGGATCCAGCATGACATAGATAAATTGGAGGATTGGGCCAAAAGAAATCTGATGAGATGCAAGAAGGACAAGAGCAGGTTCAGAGTCCTCACTTGGTACAGAAGAATCCCAAACATTGTTACGGGCTGGGGACCAACTGGCTAATTAGCAGTGCCGAAGAAAAGAACATTTGGATTACATCGGATGAGAGCATGGATATGAGTCAACAGAGTGCCCTTGTGGACAAGAAGTCTAATGACATATCGGAGTGCATTAGGAGGAGCATTTCCAGGAGATCTAGAGAAGTTATTATTCCCCACTATTCCGCACTGGTGAAGCCGCATCTGGAATACTGTGTTCAGTTCTGGGCCTCCGTCCCAGTATAGAAAGGATGTGGATGCATCGGAGAGGGTCCAGCAGAGGACAACAGAAATGATTAAGAGGCTGGAGCACAAGGTCTACGAAGAGAGGCTGAGGGATTTGGGTTTATTTAGTTTGTGGAAGACAAGTGTCAGAGGTGATTTGATAGCAGACTTAAACTTTCTGAAGGAGGGTTCTAAACAGGATGGAGAGAGGCTGTTCTCAGTAGTGACAGACAGCAGAACAAGGAGCAATGATCTCAAGTTACAGAGGGGGAAGTCTAGTTTGGATATTAGGAAAATCTATTTTGCCAGGACGGTGGCAAAGCACTGGAAAGTGTTACCTAGAGAGGAAGTAGAATCTCCTTCCCTAGAGGTATTTAAGTCCTGGCTTGACAGAGTCCTGTCTGGGATGATTTAGTGAGGGTGGATCCTGCTTTGGGTAGGGGGCTGGACCTCATAACCACCTGAGGTCCCTTCCAGCCCTAGAATTCTATGATTCTATGCACTTGCTTAACTTTAAAAACTGATTTCAGAGAGATAAATTACATGAGTAAATCTAAGCATGGGCATTTGTAGCTTCAGAGTCTAAATATTTAGTAATAGGACAAAACATACATGATATATTAAAATTCCAGCTCAGAAAATTTACTCTATTACATAATTACATGTAATATTACATTTCATGATTAGTGTAAAGATAATAGGGTTATTAGCATTCTCTTCGCATCCAAGTCTTATGTGCACAAGCACAAACTATAGAAAACTTCATGTAAGTTAGTGGGTTTTATCCTAGCTAGATTTCTGCATTCAGGAAAGAACCTAGTCTCTAGTAGTAATGAGGACATACACTGTGGTAGAGAGTTAGATATAATCTGAAAGATAACGTCATTTTAATCTTCTAGAGAACTAGCATAAAAAATGGCAGCAGTTTCCTCCCAAGAAAAACATGAACATGTTAAAACAAAAAGCAGTCAAGTAGCACTTTAAAGACTAGCAAAATGGTTTATTAGGTGAGCTTTCGTGGGACAGAAGTGGGTCTGTCCCACAAAAGCTCACCTAATAAACCATTTTGCTAGTCTTTAAAGTGCTACTTGACTGCTTTTTGTTTTGATAGTGTATAGACTAGCATGGCTTCCTCTCTGTTACTAATGAACATGTTATATTACCATATTAACCTGAAGCATAGTCATGAAGTTGGCTATGCTGGTTGGAGAGCTACAGGCAGAAAATATTTTATTTTCAGGCTTTAAAGTTGTTTGGGAAAATGTAGGGCTGAAAAAATAACATGATATAAAGGTAGGGGCATAGTATACCATCAACTTTTAGACAGAATGGCCTGTTCATTTTTTGCTTCTTTGGTTACAAAAGGAATCCATCCCATTACAAGGGTACAACACAAGGCGAATGGAATAAGGGGATTTCGAAATGTGCAGGGTCCTTTCGAAAAGGACCCCCATGTAGCTGCGTTGAGCCACAGGCGTTCAAAAGTGGCACTTTCGAAGTGCTGCGGCTGGAAGTATCCTAGTGCTGATAAGGCGCTGAATATTCAATTCAGGGTCTCATTAATATCTTCGAAATGGCTATTTCGAAGATTTGTGTTTGTGTAGACACAGCGTCTGTGGTTTGGAAACAAAGCATCTGCTAGAGCAGATGAAATGATAAGCATTAACAAGGCTATGAAGATCATTTGTCCCTTACTGGGTATGCCTACTCTACAATTAAACAACTGTGGTTGGTCCAAGTCAGCTGACTAACCGTTGTGGGGCTTAATAGCAGTGTAGACATACCCACTGAGGCCAAATGCCTTTTAAAGGCAAAACAAGTTTTGCCATGTGCAAAATATTAGTAAAGACCTGAAGATCTGGATAATGCGATAGTTTGCAATGTTTTATAAAGATCTGTTAAACATGATGTAGGTAGTTTAGTTCTCAGACTTCTGTTGCATGTTGCTGCTGAAATATAGTCCTGTATCATAAACAATGCCAACAAAGAGAGAGTCATGCTAGTCTATATACTATCAAAACAAAAAGCAGTCAAGTAGCACTTTAAAGACTAGCAAAATAATTTATTAGGTGAATAGACTGTGGCTATTCGCGAGGATCCTCATAAGGTTGAGAGGTTGTCTGTAGGAGAGAACAGGCATGTCACCTAGGGCCTTCTGGAGTGTGACATGCCTGTTCTCTCCTACAGACAACCTCCCAACCTCATGAACAGCCACAGTCTATACCCCAGGAATACCAGTCCTGGAACCTTTCCTTGCAACAAAACCCGCTGCCAGCTTTGTCCACATATCTTCTCTGGAAAAATGATCACTGGACTTAACCAGGTCATTCACAGAATCACAGGCACTTTCTCATGCTCCTCTACTAACATCATATATGCCATCATGTGCCAACAATGCCCAGATGCTTTGTATATTGGACAGACTTCTAACTCCCTTAGACAAATGGTTAATGGGCACAAAACAGACATCAAAACACTCCAGATCCACAAACCAGTTAGTCAACATTTGATGGAATAGGCCATTCTATTAATGCCTTAAGAGTATGAATGTTACTGGAAAAAAATTTTCGCACCGCTATTCAAAGGGAAACAGCCGAGCTGTCTTTTATATTCAAATTTGGCACATTAACACGTGGTTTGAACCGGGATGGGAATTTTCTGAGTCACTATAGGGGCTCACCTCCAAACTTGGCTTAATCTAATTCTTGACCTCCCCCCACCACCCCTCCACTCTCTGATTTGCTCACCTTGATCATTTTTTTCTGATTTGTCCTCCTTGCTTACTGTTTTTGGTTCTCTGTGCCTTAAATATTGAGTCTGTTCTGGTAAGGCTCTGATCTGAAGAAGTGGATCTGTCCCACAAAAGCTCACCTAATACATTATTTTGCCGGTCTTTAAAGTGCTACTTGATGGCTTTTTGTTTTGCTAATGCCAACAAAATAACAGAGCACATCTTTAATTTCTAATTATAATGCTCTATCAAACCTAAATATGTAAAATAGCATTTCCATTGGATACTGAAGGTTAGCTAGAGTGTGTCTGGAACCAGTATTCATGCTGTTTTGCTACAGGAAGGACTGTCATTGATCTGTCACACAATTCGCTGTACTGTCACATTTCAGAACAAAAAAAATGCTCCAATGTTTTCGGTTTATAAACAACTCCGTCCCACCTCCCCCCAAAAGACTTTTCTGCATGCTGATATAGGGAATATTATTTTTGTGATGAAGACTATTGGGAATGAATGATGTAGAATGATTATTTGAAGTACTACATCTTGGTTTTCTGGTACATAAATTTTGCCCAGAAGTGTCAGTGAGCAGTTGTTAAGGCAGATGGCAATATGACTGGAAACTGATTATAGTTTGGTTTTGCAGAGTACTGACCCTCACTATGTTGCACATGCATCTGGGGATTGTTGATGAGAAATCTGTAACTTTTTTTTTTTTGCATTTGACCACTTTAAAAGTTTTTTTTGCCAGTTATTATATATTTACTGTTAGCACCTCAGTGATTAACAATGCCCTTTTTAGAATCTTTGCCATACTTTGATACTGTTTCTGGTGCATTTTATTGATAAAAATAGCTGGGAAATACCATCTTAGCTGACGTTTTCACAAGGAGGGAAGCTCAAGAAAGATTTCTTTGCAAAGTTTTCCATGCAAAGGTGGGAATGCCTGTAACCTGATCCCTGCTACTCAGGTCTGATGCCTCTGGCTTTGCCTCTGTCCCCAGGCAATAGGGCCTGAGCTTCACCTTCAGCTCTGGACACTAGCTCTGGCAATGCAAAGCGGTTTGTGAGCCATCCCTGACATAGGAGTTTCCAACTCTCCAAAGAACAAGCAGGGAGCTCAGTCCTCAAATTCCACAGATCTCCAAATCCTAAGGATCTCTGGGATGTCTGAAAAGTACACTTGTCTTGGGTGAACATGTGCCTTTCCTCTACTGTCTTGACTAGCTGTGCCACAAATTTACCATGTTCAAATCCAATTCTCATGACAGAGATTGTGTCCTGAGTGCACAGAATCAGGAGATTTCAGTCTGAGTCAAATTGGGCTGTTGTATTTTAAGATAATTTTCATTAAACTTAAATCTCACTGATTTATATCCCACGGAAGAATGCAGCTCTTCATGGGTATTTTATGTAAGGTCAGCTCAACAATGCAATCTTATTTAAAACTTCAGTTTCAGAATTAAAGTGTCATAGTATTTCTTATGAAAACAATATATACAAACACATTAAACTTACCTTAAGTAATATTCTGTGATATTCTTAACTTTACAAAATAAATTGAATGGATTTTCCACCTTCGTAGTTTATTTTAAATTAAAATGATCATTTTCGTAAGACCCTTTAACAAGAAAGTAAATAAGGGAGTGTTATTTACTCTTTCACCTAACACAAGAACTAGGGGTCAGCAAAGGAAATGCATAGTCAGAAAGTTTAAAACAAACAAAAGAAAGTATTTTTTCACACAATAAACAGTCCATCTGTGGGACTCCTTGTCAGAGGATGTTGTAAAGGTCAAGACTATAACATGGTTCAAAAAACTACTAGATAAGTTCATGGACAATACGTCCATCAATGGCTATTAGCTAGGATGGGCAGGGATGGCGTCCATGGCCTCTGTTTACTAGAAACTGGGAAAGGACAATGGGGCATGGATTAGTTGAAGATTACCTGTTCATTCTCATTGGGCTTCCTGACACTGGCCACTGTCCAGAAGACAGAGTCACGGGCTAGATGGACCCCTGGTCTGACCTACTTTAGCCATTCTTACATTATTAGAAAGAAATTCCACTGGATCAAAATGCAGATTATGAAGAAGAACAATAAAATTTCAGGTTAAATCATAAAAATCTGTCTTCCTAAATAAATGTGCTGTACTTGGAAGCAATCTCAACTGGCGAGCAGCTCCTTCTGGAAGCTGTTGTTTGCAAAGTGCTGCCGTCTTGTCTATGCTTGAAAAGCAATTATCCCCAGCCCTAGCCAGAGGAGAATCTGATACAAGTGGGTCCAATCAGCCTTGATATCCTTCTAAGCAAAGATGAGCAGCCCTTAACTTTCTGCCTTCCAAGAAACTGGTTAAGATTAGTCAGTCAGCTGGGGGCGGAGAACAGCAGGACCACAAGCGCTACTGATGAGGAGCAAGATCTGTCCAGCTGGAAGCAGAGGAGACGCTGTTGTGAGATGAGCATCTGGTTTGGCAGTGCCTCTGCTTGTGGCCTACCTAGATGTGGGTTGGGACACCCGGGTTTGTAAGCAGAGCTTTCCAACTAGCAACAGTGGTTGCAAGTCAAATAAGGTCCCCGTTTTCATGGGCTATTCATTTCTCTGGGCCGAAGCAGTGTGCCCTCCTTCTCAGATAGGGACGATGAATGCAGATGGATGGCAGGCATGGATAGTGACAGGTCTTCTACTGTTACCTGCTCGGGATGCACCGTGTTTGTCTTCCTCCCTGAGGAAAGAAGGGATTTCATCTGCACTAAGTGCAAGCTGGTCTCCATTTTAGAAGAAAAAATTAGAGGACTGGTAGCTCAAGTGATGACCCTATGCCCAATCAGGGAGGATGAAGATTTCCTTGACAGAAGGGAGCGTTTACCCTTGCAAGCACAGCAGGCGGAAGAACCGGGGAGGGTGGTAAGGGATGAAGCGGAGAACTGGCAGCATGTAACTTCTAGAAGAAAAAGAAGGCCAGTACACAAGTCCCCCATTGTTATAGAGATAAGTAATCACTTTCAGGCACTCTCCACTGGTTATGTGGTGGTGAATGCTTTGGAAGGAGCCTCACAGGAAGAAAATCGCAAGAGAACTGCTTCTACTGCAGGACAGAGGATGTGTAGTCCAAGGGGTAGGGGCTCAATGACCACCACCCCCAGAAGAAAAAGACGGGTGGTGGTGGTAGGGGACTGCCTCCTAAGAGGGACTGAACCATCCATCTGCTGACCGGACCTGCAATCTCGTGAGGTGTGCTGTTTACCAGGAGCTCGAATTCAGGACGTGACTGAGAACCTTACAAAACTGCTCAAGCCTTTGGAATACTACTCGTTCCTACTTTTGCATATGGGAACTAATGATATGGCCAAGAATGACCTTGAGCGGGTTACTGAGGCTTATGTGGCACTGGGAAGAAGGGTCAAAGAATTTGGAGTGCAAGTGGTGTTCTTGTCCATCCTTCCTGTAGAAAAGAAAGGGCTAGGTAGGGACCATCGAATTGAGGAAGTAAATGTATGGTTACACAGGTGGTGTTGGAGAGAGGGCTTTGGATTCTTTGATCATGGGACGCTGTTCCAGGCACAAAGATTATTGGGAAGAGATGGGGTCCACCTAACCAAGAGAGGAAGGAGCATTTTCGCAAGTAGGCTTGCAAACTTAGTGAGGAGAGCTTTAAGCTAGGTTCGCTGGGGGACGGTGACTGAAACCCTGTGGGTAGAAAGGAACTTGGAGGCTGGGAAGAAATGCAAAGAGGAATGTACAGCAAAAGTGGACGCTTGGTTCGAGTAGTGAGGGCGGGGAGATCAACTGGTTATCTAAGGTGTTTGTACACCAATGCCAGAAGCCTGGGTAACAAGCAGGAGGAATTAGAAGCCCTGGCTCAGTCCAAGAACTATGACTTGATTGGAATAACAGAGATTTGGTGGGATGACTTGCATGACTGGAGCACTGCCATGAAAGGGTATAAACTGTTCAGGAAGAACAAGCAAGGGAGAAGAGGAGGAGGAGTTGCACGTATGTAAGAGAGCACTATGATTGCTTGGAACTCCAGTACATAGAGGGAGAAAAGCCTGTTGAGAATCTATGGGTCAAGCTTAGTGGTATAGGCAGCACTGGAGATGTGGTGGTTGGTGTCTGCTACATGCCGCCAAATCAGGATGATGAGGTAGATGAGGTTTTTTTTGGACAACTGAGAGAAGTTTCCGGATCGCGGGCTCTCGTTATCGTGGGGGACTTCAATTACCCTGACATCTGTTGGGAGACCAATACAGCGGTACACAAGCAGTCCAGGAAATTTCTGGAGAATGTTGGGGATCACTTCTTTGTACATGTGCTGAAGGACCCAAGCAGACGTCATGCGCGGTTCGACCTGCTGCTTACAAACAGGGAGGAACTAATAGGGAAGGTAGAGGTGGGGGACAACCTGGGAAGCAGTGATCATGAGATGGTAGACTTCAGGATTCTGACCAAAGGAAGGAAAGAGAGGAGCAAATTACACACCTTGGACTTCAGAAAAGCAGACTTTGACTCTTTCAGGAACCTGATGGGCAGAATCCCCTGGGATGCTACCACGAAGGGAAAAGGAGTCCACGAAAACTGGCAGTATTTTAAGGAAGCTCTGTTGAAGGCACAGAAAGAAACTGTCCCGATGCACAGCAAGAGAAGTAAATATGATAGGAGACCAGACTGGCTTTTTGGGGAAATCCTTGGAAAACTTAGGCACAAAATGGGAGCTTACAAAACCTGGAAACTGGGACAGAAGTCTTGGGAGGGGTATAAACGTATAGCTGGAGAATGTAGGGCAGTTATCAGAAAGGCAAAAGTGCAACTGGAATTGTGACTCGCAAGGAATGTGAAGGATAACAAGAAAAGTTTCTACAAGCATGTTAACAGGAAGAAGGTGATCAGAGAGGGTGTGAGGCCCTTACTGGATGAGGGAGGTAATGCAGTGACAGATGATGTAGGGAAAGCTGAAGTACTTAATGCTTTCTTTGCCTCTGTCTTCACGGACAAAGACAGCTCCCAGACTAATGCGATAACTGATGCATTGTGGGATGAAGGTGGACAGCCTTTGGTGGGGAACAGGTTAGGAGCTATCTAAAAAAGCTAAGTGTACATAAAACTATGGGCCCAGACCTAATTCATCCTAGGGTTCTGAGGGAGTTGGCGTAAGTTGTTGACGAGCCCTTGGCCGTTATCTTTGAAAAGTCGTGGAGATTGGGAGAGATCCCAGATGATTGGAAAAAGGCAAATGTAGTGCCCATCTTTAAAAAAGGGAAGAAGGATGATCCAGGGAACTATAGGCCGGTCAGTCTTACATCAGTCCCTGGAAAAATCCTGGAGGGGCTCCTCAAGGAAGTCATTTTGCGGCACTTGGAGGAGGGGAGTGTGATCAGGAATAGTAGCATGGATTCATGAAGGGCAAGTCATGCCTGACCAATCTGATTAGTTTCTACGATGAGATAACTGGTGCTGTGGATAGGGGAAAATCAATAGATGTGATTTATCTTGACTTTAGCAAAGCTTTTGATACGGTCTCCCACAATATTCTTGTTGGCAAGTTAAAGGAATGTGGATTGGATAAATGGATGGTAAGATGGATAGAAAGCTGGCTAGAAGGTCGGGCCCAAAGGATAGTGATCAACAGCTCGATGTCGGGATGGCAGTCGGTTTCTAGTGGAATGCCCCAAGCTTCGGTTCTGGGTCCTGCTCTGTTCAACATATTTATCAATGACCTGGATGAGGGGTTGGATTGCACCCTCAGCAAGTTTGTGGATGACACTAAGCTAGGGGGAGAGGTAGATATGCTGGAGGGTAGGGACAGGGTCCAGACTGACTTAGACAAATTGGAAGACTGGGCTGCAAGAAATCTGATGAGGTTCAATAAGGGCAAGTGCAGAGTCCTGTACTTAGGCCGGAAGAATGCAAAGCATTGTTACAGGCTGGGATCCAACTGGCTCGGTAGTAGTTTTGCAGAAAAGGATCTGGGAGTTGTCATCGACGAGAAGCTGGACATGAGTCAACAGTGTGCCATTGTAGCCAAGAAAGCAAATGGCATACTAGATTGTATCAAGAGGAGTGTTGCCGGTAGATCCAGAGAAGAGATTATTCCTCTTTATACGGCTTTGGTGAGGCTGCATCTGAAGTACTGTGTCCAGTTCTGGGCCCCCATTTATAGGAAGGATGTGGATACACTGGAGATGGTCCAGCAGAGTGTGACCAAAATAATTAGGGGTCTGGAGCATATGACTTCAGAAGAAAGGTTGAGGGAATTGGGACTGTTTAGTCTGCAGAAGAGAAGACTGAGAGGGGACTTGATAACAGCTTTCAACTTACTGAATGGAGGCTGCAAAGAGGATGGAGAGAGGCTGTTCACAGTGGTCACGGATGGCAGAACACGGAACAATGGTCTCAAGTTGTGGTTGGAAAGGTCCAGGCTGAACATTAGGAAAAAAAATTTCACTAGGAGGGTGGTGAAGCATTGGAATGGTCTACCCAGGGAAGTAGTGGAGTCTCCATCCCTGCAGGTGTTTAAGTCTCGCCTCGACAAAGTCCTGGCGGGGCTGATCTGATGGGTTTGGTCCTACTTAGAGCAGGGGGCTGGACTCGATGGCTTTTTTCAGGTCTCTTCCAGCTCTATTGTTCTGTGATTCTATGATTCTATATCTGCCATTATTCATAAGTAGAGTTGCTTGCAAAAATTCCACAATATATGTTGTCATGGCTCCTTCCCCACTCTAGCAAGATAAATGCAGAAGTGGGGGCCAGCAAAAGTACCTCCAAAACCTTATCTACCAGGTTTTGGTATAAACTTCCCCCCAAAAATCCTAAAAACCTTAGATTTTGGGGATAAAATTCGCTGCCACCACCCAAGTAGTAATAAGGAAACCAGGGAGAGACAAGTTGGGAAATCTCAGCCCCAAAAGTAAAAACCAGGACACAAACATTAACCAATACCAAGTTAATAAAAAGAAAAAGAAAGAACTTTTATTGTTACAACAATATTCGTGTTGCAAGCCTCATGACTAGATGGAAGATTCACAAAGCAAAACACATGGGGAGTCTTCACCATGGGCCTAGAACTTAGTTACAAGGAGAGTAAAAGAACATTTCTAAAAAGTGCACAGACATCAGGCCTCACTTCCCAAACCATAAAACAATAAAGCCTAATGTATCTATCTAAACTTTACCCTACTTACAGAAGATTGGAGGGCCTGTTCTTGGAGGGAAATATTCTGTCTCTCTCTCCCTCATGGCTGGAAAGAAGAAAAAAAGACAGAGAACAGAAGAGGGAGGAGCCAAAATTCAATTCTTACCTACATTCCTACAGGCCAACCCCACCTGGCTAAGGAAGTTAACCCTTTTACACCCAGGCTGCTGGCTAACCCGCACGATCATGACATACATTGTGTCTCATAATATTTTAGAACAGTATGGTAGTTGGAAATAAAACTAAAATAAAAGGTCTATGTGTAAATGCCCAAATCTCCTGTTTACTATACTTTGGGACTGAGATTGTCCTGTAAGGGATTTGAATGCTCATTTCTCATTACTCTGAGGCAGTTTTGAAAATTTCAATCTTGATACACCGTACTACACCGTGTCTTCTCTTTTATCCTTGGACAGCAGTTCAATAGCCTTCGGTACTGATCTGGAGTTCTCCATCAAGTTCCTTTTGGACAGGTGTCCATATTATATGTCTTTTCCACATCTTTGCAGTATTTGTCATTGTTATCTAAGAGGCCAAGAAAAGCAATAAAGTCTGAACCTGCAGGCAGCTTCTTCAGGTCAAGTTTGAAGAATATTGGCAGGGCTTTGTGGGAAAACTTGTACTTCCACTGCCTGTGTGAGGAAACTAGTACTTCTCCTAAATTCATAATAATTTCGTGCCAAGTACTCTTAATTCACTAAACTTTCTTTTTATTTAAAGTTAATTTAATGTGCCTGAGAGTTTAAACCATGTGAATGTACATTATTGTGGAGTAAAATACTTTACATACTAGACTAGAATCTTCTGTGAGACTTCTGTCAGTTCAAAAGCCAGTTAAATATAACTCTATAGCTGTGAAAACATGTTAAAAAGGGAAGATGAGTCATTGGCTAATCACGCTCTCTGGAGTTTTACTTTTGCAAAAGTCTACATTTCAAACCACGTAGGCTGAAGTGTTAATATATTTGTACATTGCTGCAATTCACTTTACCTCAGTGAGGAAGTTTACTTGCTTGTGGGTTTATAAGCAGCTCTGACCATGGGAACGAGTAGATGCTGGCTATAGACTGCAAGACAAGTTGCTAGCTGCTTGCTGAACTAAAATGAGCACTCTGCAAAATGGCAATAAAATTAAGGCACCCACATCCGGTGACCTTAAATGGTTTTAGCAGGCTGTCCCGTATCTGCAAATAGCAATTAAATCCATTAGTTTTAGCCACTACTAACTATGAAAACGCAATCAGCAGACAAGAACCCATACTTCACCCTGATCCTCATTTGGTGAACATCAGAATAGTTCTGTTATGTCAGTGGAGCTCTGACAATTTGTGTCAGGTTGTCCTTTGCCTTTATTAACTTTGTTTGTGTACATTAACATTCTTTTTATGTTCTGTTTTTAAAGTATCCTAAAACACTATTTATTACTAGCAGACTTACCTGGAGTTGCTCATGTCCTTAACTTAATTAATTTTTTAAAGGGGGAAAAAAAAGTAAAATGTACATCCTTCATTTACATGATTGTATTTTTAAAAATGCAGTGTTAATTTTATGAAAATAATTTTTAGTTCAGATTTCTTAAAAAGGGATTCTTAGAGTTTTTCCATGTATTTCAGTAACATTTTTAAATGGGAATTCCATCAAGTGTATTTTTTTCTTCATTGTTATAAACTCATCATTCTCTATGTTTTAGCAAAACAGGGGCAATAGTTAATTTGATTTCCAGTAACATTTTCTTCTAGTTCTCAAAACTTAAGTGTTGATTTTGCTGTGCCAAGACAGAGCACTGCTTCGGATTTCTCCATTTTATGTTTTTTTTTCCTCTGTACAGTTTATTGAGATGCAATCCTATTCCAGGTTCCTCCTATTTTTCTGGCCCATCTTGATTCAGTCTCTTTCAAAATTCACTCAGTTATGTCAGCTTTGAGGACTGTACTTGATTGACTGACTCTGTTTCTTTACCTTTTGGTTTTATGAGAATTTCTTACAGGTACTGACATATTGCAACCCCCTCCCCTCCTCCAGCCTCCCCCCAGCCCTAGGCCCTCAGGGCAGGATGCTGGGAGGAGAGTTCTGATACAATAGTGCCTTAAGGAACTTAAGTGTGGAGTGGATTGTGGGAGGCCTAAGACAGGTGGTTAGGGTTAGGGAGTGTTAGGGTGTGAGAGGGCTCAGGACATGCAATACAGATGTGGGGGATGCGGGAAGCAGGGTTGGGAGTGGTGACGAAGTGCTCAGGACAGAGGGCTGGTGTGTAGAGGGTGCAGGAGTCAGGGTTAGGGTGAAGAGGGGTTCAGGGCAGCGGGCAGGTGTTTGTGGGGTTTGCAGGATTCAAGGTTAGTGGTGAGGATATGGAGGGGGTGCAAGAGTGAGGCAGGAAGCTAGGGGTGTGGGGGCCTCAGGGCAGGGTATTGTGTGTGTGTGTGTGTGTAGGTGTGGTGTGCACGGAGGTCAGAGTGGCAGCAGCTGCTTGCTGTCCCTGTCAGGGAGTAAGAGCAAAGTGCCCAGCTTGCCTGCCTCTTGCCCTCCCCAGCCAGAGTGAGGATCGAAGCAAACTTTGTGTTTTCCTCTTGCTCCTTCCCAGTGAATAAGAAAAGTGCAAACAGTGTCCCTGTACACGTTGTATGTATGTGTGTGGGGGGAGGGGGCGAGGGCTGCAACCCCAACTCTGTCTTCCCAAAAAGGGTGCCTTGGGCATGGGAACCAGGCCCTTTCACCTGCCTGATGAGTCTGGCTCTTTTCAATCTGCTTTTCTAAGAAGCAACACCATTCCAGTCACATCCTGTTTTCTTGGTACAATCAAACATTACCTTGCTTTAAGTAATAAGAGGAAGCAGTATGCCAAACTGGTCCTAGCTCTGATGTTTTAGGAGTTTTCAAACCTTAAGCATTGATTTAGCTGGGCCATAACAGCGTACTCCAAATTTCTCTGTTTTATCTCTTTTTCATAAGGTTTACTGAAAAGCCCATTGCATGTTCTTCCTGTTTTTCTGGCTCATCTTAGTTCAGTGCAGGGGTGAAAGTAACTTAATTGCTTACAGGAACTGTCATATCCCAGCTCACCTCAGGAGGGCCCTCAGAGCAGGAGTTTGAGGGGAGGATGTTATGATACAACAGTACCTGTAAGAAATTTGAGTGTGGGATGGATTGTGAGGGATGCAAGAGGGGAGTGTTGGGGTGTGTGGGGGGGGGCTCAGGGCATGGGCTGGAGTTGGAGATGCAGAGGTCAGGGTTTGGGGGTGAAGAGGGGTTCTGGATGGGGGCTGGGTGTGCGAGGAGTGCAGGAGTTAAGGTTGGGGGCTGAGGAGGAGCTCTGGCAGGGGGTTGGTGCGTGGGGGTGCAGGATTCAGGGTTGGGGTGAGGAGGAGCTCAGGGTAGGGAGTGAGGTTGTGGAGGGATGCAAAAGTCAGGGCAGGGGGCGAAGGGTGTGGGGGACACAGGACAAGGTATTGATGTGTGGGTGAGTTTGTTTGTGTGCAGGGAGGGCAGGGTGGCTGAAGCTGCTTTCTGTCCCCAGCAAGGAGTCAGAGCAAAGTGGCCAGCTCTCCTGCTCCCTGCCCTCCCCAGCCAGAGTGAGCAATGCAGAAAACTGTGCAGTTTCACCTCACTCCCTGACAAAAGAGAACATCCAGCAATGTTCCCATGTGAATCTGGGCAGAGGGAGCTTCAGCCTCCCCCACGCCACCCTATCTAAAGGGCTTCAGGTGCAGGCTTGAGCAGTCCTGATGGGTGGGCACACCCAGATAGCCCTCTTTCACCTACCTCATCTTTCTTTCTCTTTTCTGTATGGGTTTATGAGATGCAATCCCATTCCAGGTACATCCCATTTACCCAGTTTTAAGTTAAGATAAGGGAAGCTATATGCTGAATTTGGTGCTCCTAGCTCTTACCATTTAGTAGCAGTGGAGGAGTTCTTGAACAAAGAGTCAGACAGATTCACAGACAGACAAACTCCCTCAGTTGTCTCAGAGACATGTTAGTCTGTAGCATCACAAAAGAAAAAAAAAGTGCTACAGGACTGCTTGGGTTTGGTAACTCTCTCTGTCTTGGGTTGGGTAACCTAGATTAGTTACTGAATGTAGTCTTACGAATGCTTACGAGAAAGCAAAATGTACAACACCCCTATTATTAGAGAACAACTATAGGAGGCAAATATTCTCTCTTTGGAATATATGAAAATCGAAGTTTTAGTTACTTTGTGGTCAGGATCAGCACTTCCTTCTGATAGGCAAGAACAAGTTTGCAAATGTGGTATGCTCTGAATAGATAGAATACTGTGTGGGCAGACCTTTAGGAATCCATTTTTACTTAAGCATTCAAACTGACCATTTATGTTTGTGATGGGTGGGAGTGTGGCAGAGCTGAGTAAACTGCAGGTGAACATAATCTGTATCAAGAGACCATTTCTGAAATGCCTCTGAAGCTCAGGCTATTCTCTGTAAGGGAACCAAACTCTCTTGACATCTCTTCTGTTTTGGGTTCAAACAATAAAAATGTTTTCTTGGAACTGAATGCTGATCAGAGTTGGGGATTAAAATGGGCTGGAACCCCATCACTTGTGTCTTTATAAGAAGCTGAAATAAAATCCTCAGTCTGATTACTTCTGAACAGTAAAGTTTCTGAACACAGGGTCTCAACTTAACTTCTGTAGCATTAGCATTTTAATTAGAGGGGGGCATAAACAACGTTGCTGGGACATAACAAATAGTCTGAACGTCCAAGAACCCACAAACTGAGCTAATGGTTCTAAACATTACCGTGTATCTTAGTGTTGTTGAAGAGAGTAAGATCAGTGTTTGATGCTTCAAGGCATAGTCTCTGCCTTTTTCTACTCTAAGGCTGCGTCTACACGTGCACGCTACTTCGAAGTAGCGGCGCCAACTTTGAAATAGCGCCTGTCACGGCTACACGTGTTGGGCGCTATTTCGAAGTTGAAATCGACGTTAGGCGGCGAGACGTCGAAGTTGCTAACCCCATGAGGGGATGGGAATAGCGCCCTACTTTGAAGCTGAATGTTGAAGTAGGGCACGTGTAGACGATCCGCGTCCCACAACATCAAAATAGTGGGGTCCGCCATGGCAGCCATCAGCTGAGGGGTTGAGAGACGCTCTCTCTCCAGCCCCTGCGGGGCTCTATGGTCACCATGTGCAGCAGCCATTAGCCCAGGGCTTCTGGCTGCTGCTGCGGCAGCTGGGGATCCATGCTGCGTGCACAGGGTCTGCAACCAGTTGTCGGCTCTGTGGATCTTGTGTTGTTTAGTGCAACTGTGTCTGGGAGGGGCCCTTTAAGGGAGCGGCTTGCTGTTGAGTCCGCCCTGTGACCCTGTCTGCAGCTGTGCCTGGCACCCTTATTTCGATGTGTGCTACTTTGGCGTGTAGACGTTCCCTCGCAGCGCCTATTTCAATGTGGTGCTGCCCAATGTCGAAGTTGAACGTCGACATTGCCAGCCCTGGAGGACGTGTAGACGTTATTCATCGAAATAGACTATTTTGATGTCGCTACATCGAAATAAGCTATTTCGATGTAGTGTGCATGTGTAGACGTAGCCCCTGTGGCACAAAGAGAGTGAATACTGGACATATTCTTGTAGGAGAGTATGTATCAAGGTGGAGGGAACAATGGACTCCTAGACCATTCTTCTGACTGGTTGCTTCAGAGTAGAAAGTGATGCAGGGTGGGAGGAGATGGAAAAGAGACATGATCAGCATGTGCTATGCTCAGGTGGCAGATGGTCCCATGAGGACCATTACCAGCTAGTACACATCAAAGCAACTCACCATTCTGTTCAAAACTGCTCCAGGATAAGAGACCAGGCAGAGATTCTGGAAGGTGCAATCAGCTCAGAAAAATATAGAAAATAACTAAATACATCCTTTGTACTATCATTCTGATGCACACTATAGAGCATACTGTAGAAGTCTAGTGTGAAGCATTCCAGGACTGAAAGTTACCAGGACATAACTTTTTTCAGTGTTTCTTTTTTAGTAATCAGAAACATAAAATGCCATCAGTCTAGGTAGCAAAAGAAGTAAAAGCTGTGAGAGGAAAGTACAGATGACTGACTATTGTGCAGTGAATGAACTGTCTGACAAAGTGTGCCATGACTTATGAAATACATTTAACAAACACTTTTTTAGGTGATCAACCCCACTTGCACAGGTTCTGGGTTACACAGATTGTATGTGTAACATCACAGCCCTGGTTACTATCGCTAGCCATCACACCACAAAGTTGGAGCATGACTTAACGGCCAACCAATAGTCATATGCCACTGCAACACATATGGCCCACAAACAGAAGCTGCACCGGATAAAAGAAAATGCTCCTATTGTTAGGCCTCTAGGATTTGTACTTAGGTTGACTTTGGCGGAAGTTGAACTTTATTTATGTAACAGGCTAACTGTAAAGATAGCCACATAGTCTACATACAGAGGCCAAGAACAGCATATATAACATACCTGCAATATATGAAATAGATTTCATCATTACCAATCATTCCAACAACACACATCTCCTCTACTTCTGTAACAGCCTTTGTCATTAAAAGAAAAACCAGCTGTTTGATGCTTGCATTAAGTGCTCACATCAGTAATAGAGGCTACAGTCTTTGTTGCAATGCATTAATTCTGCAGCAGACACTACAGCATAGGCAAGGCCTCATGTATTTTTCTGGACACCTGGGAAGAAGGACAACATGCCAGGGATGTGATTTAATTAGGTCTGAGGTCTATTAATTAAATTCATCTGTACCAGCAGTAACTGGTATAAGACAGATCATGATTCCCTCAGTTGTTTCCAATTCATGGAGGGTTTCTGTCAACCTTGAATCCCTCCACAGCTAGTATCCAATCCAGAGTTGGTATCTCAGTACTCTCTCTTTGTCTGAGATTTAAGGGGATGAGGCAAGGGGTTCTCTCTTCACTGATAGGAGCCCCAAAACTGTTCCTCAGATTCGTTAGGGGATGCCTTTCCTAAAGCCACTTCCCTTTCTAGTTTATCAGAGAACTTACAGAATAAATACTTGCACCAGCCACAGATCATCATCAGCAATTAACTACCTCATCCTTATCCCTAGCTAGATTCCCAGATAGTTAGTATTTCCCTCCCTAATATCTGACAAAAATGTAGCTTTTTGACCCTGAATAACCCCATTATAAGATAAGATATTTTCGTGGTCTATTACTGATCTGTTACTGTCCTGTTCATGATGATTCATGTCTTCTGGTCCTGTCAATCTGTGAAGCCTGGGGGCTTCTTGTCCTCCTTTTGTTGTAGCATTCCAGGGCAACCCAGAAAAAGGTCCTGAATTTGACCGAACTTGCTGTGCCCTCAGGACTAACTCAATTCCCTTATACGCTGCTTCAGTATAGTACTGCACTTGTAATGAAGTCTGTACCTGAATTTGCAACAAGCACAAGAAGGGCCTTATCTACACTGTCGCCATGGAACTGCCCTTGGAATCCACCTTTTGAAGCAGAACCATGCTCCAAAAGTGGGTCTGTCCCATGAAAGCTCACCTAATAAACTGTTTTGCTAGTCTTTAAAGTGCTACTTGACTGCTTTTTGTTTTGATAGTGTATAGACTAGCACAGCTCCCTCTCTGTTACTATCCAAAATCTAGAGTGTCACTTTGTAACTCATGTTTCTAGCTCTTCTGCTTGTGTCTGCAGACATCCTGAAACTGTCACGCTCAGAGGCAGGAACTTTCTGATTCAGTATAAAAGGTTGTTAATGTTGAAAGCTACAGATAGCTTTTTAAATGTCAACACTTTAGCAGAAACATTCAATTGCAAATGTGTTTGCCCTGCAATCTGTCTGCAGGGCTCCACCTCCTATGTGCTGCCTCTAAATGGGGCATTCTGTACCATTCAGCTTCCTCAGTTTTAAATTTCAATGAGCTTACATTGGAATTCCCAGTCTGCCACACTGGGAGTGGGGGGCTACTGACTCCAAAGAATGTGATGCAAGATTCAGGCCTAGGTTGCTGCACATTACATGTGATGTTGATCAGAGCCACCTTGACTTAAGCAACCATAACAGGAGTCACCCCAACAGCTACACATATTGCAGCCAGTCTATTTGCATCCATTAGTAGGCAGGATAGTGGTACACATGTACAGTATTCACCAGCCAGCATGGATGAAAATTGACTAAACCCTGTATTAGATCCCAGATAACAAGCTAGGGTGATCCTAGGATTAGAGTCAGGTCTGCAGGTTTCTGCTGCAGAAATGTTCGCAGAGGTTCTTCTCAGGACAGCATCACTTTTCGAGAAGGTACTTGAGTCCCATTGAAGTCAGTGATTAAAATGAATGCTGGAGCGCTAGCCTTAGAACTCCTTGTTTCTCCATGTTTTCCCAGTTACACATATGTGATACAGTGTATGAACAGCAGTGTGCACATATATCTCACTATTCGTTAAAAAGCTCTCAACCCCATTTATTTATAGACAGCTTTCATGAATGGATTGAAAAGCTTATTCTTTCTTTCACTCTCTCTCTCATATTCAGCCATATTAATTTTGAATAGATTTTTATGGAGTTTAGGCTTTGAAATAGTGAAATCTTACCACCTTTTACTGTGCTGAGCCTTTGTTAAGTCAGCTTTTCCATCTGTCCTCACAATCCTACAGGTGGCATTACACCTTCTGTTCATAAACATCTTTATTTTTGTGCTGCAAATCAAGGGTTCTTGTGTTGATAAAATAAACATATTTGATGTCCTTCTATTTGTAAGACTGTGCTCACGAGTGTGAATTCTTGCTGGTAATGCCTGAAATGCCACTTCGTGCTTCAGAAATTGCCTTGCTGTGGAGGTCAGGGAAATGTTTACAGGTCTGTTACATTCCCTGGTTTGTGAATCTGACTGCTGTACTTGTGAAAAAGAAAAAGTTTGAGGGTGAGTGCAGCATGAAATCAGATGTCCTTCCAGAGCCACAGCACGAAGGCTTTACCTGGGTCCCTGTAGGACTCAGAGGGAGGGTTCCAATTCTGTTATGATTAGTACTCCTGAGATTAGGAATGACAGTGCTGAAATTGCTGAGGTCCTGTGGTAGGAGTGCAATTAGTTTAGTCTAGGCATATAACATACTTTTATAAAATAAATCACTTTGTCACACTGTATGCCTGATATTTTTGCTTTTGCTTTTCTTGGCCAGTTTTGTTGCTTAAGATTCCTATGCTGTGCATTAAAACTGAAGTTCAAAAGTTTTACACAAAAAAATTTCAAAATATACTTGTTACATTCAAAAGAAGAAATAATTGTCTATTTAAAGAGTTAGTGCTACATAACTGCTTGTTTGTTTTGTTAGAATATAGACTAACACGGCTACCTCTCTGTTACAATTTAAAAAGTTTTAAACATTAAATGAAATGTTCTCACTACAGATCATGAGAAATCTGAGTTTTGCACATATAATTACTTTGGTAAGGTTAAGGAACAAAGGTGGTCTCCATAAGCACAGATTGATAGAGCTCTCCTATTCAGAAGCCCAATTGTCATTCTTTTATAGCTTTCTCCAAAAATTTCCTTTTGGACAGAATTGTTCCTGCTAGATGTTAAAATAAAATCAGATCATCCTTTCTTTCCATTTATTTGCTACTCCTACACAGGAGGGTTTTGTCAGCAAAACAGCTGTTTTGCTGACACAACCTGCAGGGCATTCAGATTCCCAAGGATTTCTGTTGACAGTAAGTCGACAGAATGCAGTGCTTTTGTTGACAGCTGAACCCCACTCCCCATGAGAAATAATGCCTCTGTCAACAGAAGGCCAGTCTAGATGTGCCGGGGGGCCCTCTGTCAAAACACAGGGCTTCTGGGACACCAGGCAGCCCTCTCTGCTGTGCTTCTGGTTAGCCTTTTTGCCGATAACGAGGCTGGGCAGTCCAGCCACTCTCTGACAACAGGGCAGATAGCTCTTGCAATCTGCTTGGTGGTTTGGCCACGACCTGTTGACAGAAGTTTTGTCAGATGATATCTTCTGACAAAAACTTCTGTTGACACATCCCTGTAATCTAGACATAGCCTCAGAGAGGAAGAGTACTCATAATTGTTTCTAACTTAAGTAGTAGTTGTGGGTACTCAGTACACCGCTGAAATCAGGTAGTTCATGTTCATGCTGCCTTAGCTTGCCTGCAGTTCTTAGAACTACTACCCATTCCCAGCTCATTAACTAAAGATCAGAGGTGGAAACAGAATGGCTTCTCTATTAGTTGAATTTGTTGCTTTTTTAATTATAACATCTTCTAAAACTCTTGGATGCATGTTTGACAATTTTTTGTAATCCAGCGGTTATCTGAATAGTTACCATCACTCATAAGTATAGGACCATACGTTAGTACAATATGAGAGTAGGTCTGTTGGTTGGTGATGTTTTCTGGTTTTATTATTTGTATTGTATCTTTCTGTGCTGGTTGCCTGAAGAAGGTGCCCCACCATTCTTGTTCCTTTGTTTCCTCTCATTTTTCTCCTCCAACAACATTTTTCTAGGGTTTCCTTTATTGCATTCATCAGTGGCTGTAGCTCCCTTTTGTCATAAGCATTTTGACATGCTGTACTGAGCCATTCTTTCACCTCTTTCTTCCATTCTTCTTCTACATCTGTGCTTCTATATATTTACTTATGAGAGTCATTAAAAGATCTAATATGCTAACTCTGTCATTGAATATCACTGTGTATTATTCCTGCCTGTTTCCCATGCTCCCTGCATTTATGACTAGACATTTTAGTATTTTACTTAAGCTTCTTATTTTGTTTCAGAACTACTCATTGTTACTTAATATATATGCTAGAAGTACATTCCAGATCATATAAGCTGAGGTCTTGTCCTCTGGCAGGGAAGCAATCATACCAGTATCAAGGAAATAAAGTATATTGGTATACTTTTATACTGATATAACTGCACCCCCTTTAGGGTTGTTCCCATGTAGTAACCACACACAAACCAAAGTTATTATACACCTACAACATCTGCATGCAGAACCAATCTCTGTGAGAGGACCCTTTTATCCTTTTCCTTTAAGTCTGATACTGGAAGGTCCACTCTGAGTACAGAAACAGCAAGACATTTTTAAAAACAGGGATGGAGGGGAATTAAGCTTATTTAATACACTAAAATATAGGGTTGAGTTGAGTTTTGGACAAAGGTTCCGGCTGTTTCTTTTTTTACACGTACATTTTAACAAAACTTTAGGCCGCAATTATGGATATTACATTTCTACTGCTAAGTGCTTCCTCACAGGAGTAATCCCTTCCCAGGGAGTGGGAGGATGGATGTGGATAAGGCTGTTCTGTAGCAGAGCCCCAGAGTTACAAAGCAAGTGCACTGGCTGCCCTTGCAGTGAAGTGAGGACTCGGAAGGAAGCTTCCAGACCTCTGAAGGATGAATACTGCTGAAATTAGACAGGACAGTGCTGAAATTGCCGAGGTTTTGTGGTAGGATTGCAATTAGTTTAGTCTAGACACTGAGCACCACTATGTTCTGCAGGGTATGGAAAAATGGGAACTAAGTGAGGTATAGAAGAATACAGCAAGTGGGAGATTACAAAGAAAGGTTAAAACTAGATCTGTTTAAAATAACAGGTAAGTATCCCTAACAAGATGAATAAACAGAATCAAAAATATCCACTAGAGGTGCTTCTGTCAAATTAGTCACATAAGGCCTGTTCCAAGGCCCGCTGAAGTCATTACAAAGACTCATTGACATCTGTGAGCCCTGAATCAGCCCCTTACATCTACAGTCCTCAGCTAAAACCTCTACAGCGCATCATCAGGGATCTACAACCCATCCTGGACAATGATCCCACACTTTCACAGGCCTTGGGAGGCAGACCTATCATTGCTCACAGACAACCTGCCAACCTAAAACAAATCCTAACAAGCAACTATACACCGCACCACAGTCACTCTATCTCAGGGACCCATCCATGCAACAAACCTCGTTGCCAGCTCTGCCCACATATACACACCAGCAACATCATTACAGGACCTAACCGGATCAGCCACACCATCGTGGGCTCATTCAGCTGCACATCTACCAATGTAATTTATGCCATCATGTGCCAGCAATGCCCCTCTGCCATATACATCGGACAAACTGAACAGGTCCCTACGTAAAAGAATAAATGCACACAAATCAGACATCAGAAATGGCAATATACAAAAACCCATAGGAGAGCACTTCAATCTCCCAGGACACACAGTAGCAGATTTAAAAGTAGCTATCCTGCAGCAAAGAAATTTCAAGAACAGACTCCAAAGAGAAATTGCTGAGCTACAATTAATCTGCAAATTCAATACCCTCAGCTCAGGATTAAACAAAGACTGTGAATGGCTGGCTAAATACAAAAGCAGCTTCCCCTCTCTTGGAGTTCACACCTCCAGATCTACTGATGACAATACAACTCAGCCTGCCTGACTGAGCTAACCTCGTTATCCCCAGCCTTGCTCTGGCCTATTTATACCTGGCCTTGCAGATTTCCAGGACCAGCATCTGAAGAAGTGAGTTAACTCACGAAAGCTCATGCTCTAAACTTTTCTGTTAGTCTATAAGGTGCCACAGGACCCTTCATTGCTGCTACAGATCCAGACTAACACGGCTACCCCTCTGATACCCCTTACATCTTGTCACACATAAATTTTATGTTAATTTTGCACAAGGAAAGGTTGAAAAATGAATTTGGATCTGCAGGATAGTTCTGCCAAGAGGTTGTATGAACGAGCAGAGAGAAAATACAATTTTTTTTCATGCCTGACTCTTTTAAGAATAGTGACTAAATTAGAAACTGGTGGAACATCCCAGACACTTCCATTTGGTGTTTCATGCACCTAATCTTTTTCACTTATATTTCTATTATAATAATTTGCCCCTCTTTTATCTGACTGTAGGCTAGACAACTTTTGAGGCAACATTTTTATATCACAATTTACTTCACCTATAGTAATATGTTGATACTATATGGAACTGAGCTTAATCTGTATCAAGACCAGATTCTGTCATTGGGTGCTGGGACTAGTTGGAGGGACAGCACCTTGCAGCTTGAAGTGTTTCCAACATATGCTGGGTTTACAGTTTTGGTCCATGGATTTCAGCACCCCTACTCTTAAAAACTGGTACGCCACGGGCTCGCCTACACTAGCTACAGCACGGGCTCTTCGAAGGAGGCATGTAAACGAGATCAGTTGGTGAATATCAATGAGGTGCAGTCTGCATATGCAGCACCTCATTAGCATAATTCCCACTGTGCAGACTTCAAAGTTGCTGACTTCCAAGTGCCGGCAAGCAGCATAGCCATGGGCACTTTGAAGTACCTATGCAACTTCCAAGTTCCCTTTCTCTCAAAATGTTTTGGGAATGTAAGGGAATTTTGAAGTAGTGTGGGTACTTCAACATGCCCACGACTAGACTGTTTGCTGCCACTTTGAAGGTTTGCGTGGTTGGAATTATGTTAATGAGGCACTGCATATGCAGAGCAGCACCTCATTGTTTGTCTCCAATCGGGATCACTTATATGCCCCCTTTGAAGGATGGGGCTAGTGTAGATGACCCAGTGAGTAGTTCCATTCTTAAGATACTTCTACTTTTGTTCACATTAAATAGTATCATACACTGTGAATTGTTCCATTTTCTTCAACAACAGTTTTTGTGGAGCAAGGTATTACAACAGAACAGTAAGATGGCTGATTATGAATGAGAGAGGAGAACTTGGGAAAGTAAGGTACTACTACGCCTCAGGTCTGCTAGAACCAGATGTATAAGCAACTCCATACAGTCTTTTCTCTCTCTGATACTTGTATGGCCCATATTATCTCAGCACACCTCATGTTCTTTAATTCTTCATACCAACCTTCTTAGGCAGGGTAGTACTACTGTAACTGTGTAGCAGACAGGAGAAGGGAAGCACACAGCAGCTAAGTGACTTGCCCACATTCCCATAAATCTGTGGAGAAGCACCAAATTGGTCTGAGGACAGCACCCTACCTCAGGAACTTCCTTCCTCTCTGTACTTGAGAGAGAGGACAATTTCAATGAACATAAGAACAGAGGATATATATAGGAAGATTTGTTTTGTGGGGTGGAGTGTTATGGTTGAGAGGCATTTCTTTTGCAAGAACTGTGGTGTGTGTCTGCATTAGTTTATCTATTGAAATACAGCTGGTAGCAAACCAGAAAAATATCTTTTGTAAAATATTTGTTTCTATAATATTAATAAGTTTAACAGAATAATTTACTTGTCAAATGTTTTGGCATTATTTAACCACTCCTAAAATTCATGAAATAATATTTCTCAACAAATTATTTGATGAATAGCCACAAAAGTTAATCAATGGACCTGATTAATTGTATTCAGCAAACTTTACAATGGGCCAGCCTATCAAACGGCATGAACACAAGTGCGTGTATATAACGATGCTAACATACTACAAATATATTCTTCAAGAATAAAAGAACTAGAGTCTGCTACAGCTGCTAATCTCAGGAGGAGCAGGAACCTTAGCATCAGGTATGAAGGTGAAATGAGGTAAAGATTTTTCTGCACAGCCAGATGAGTTTTTTCAAATGTCTTTACGTTTTAGGAAATAGATGCTGTATCTCAATTAGCCAATGCCTGGTTTGATACATTTCTTAACATTGGAAGGAATCTGGGTTGTGGCAGCTGAACGACACTAGCAATTCAGTTGAGAACACAGTTTCTTATTGATGTGAGGGATTCAGAAACACAACTACTGAAGGCTCTATGAGGCTCGGAGCAAGAAGTTGCAGAAGCATAAGTGACAATTCACTGGAAAATAGAGTTCTTTTAGAAGATTTGATGTAATAATATCTTTATTGTGTTGTTGTTAAGGATCCTTGAAAGCTCTCCTAGGGCTACAGCAGGCAACGTAGCATTATAATAAAAACAATACTGCAGTTTACAGGTGTAGTGCAATGGCATGGTGATTATTCCTATCTGAAAAAAGACTGCTGTACTTGGCCTGATTATTTTTCCCCAAGCTTGAAAAGCACAGCTCTAATGGAAAAAACAGCTAACTCGCAGTTCTAACTGTTGTTCTCTGAGATGTATTGCACATATCTATTCAACTTAGATGTGTACACACTGCGTGCACAATTGTCTGAAAGTTTTACCCTAGCTGCAACCTTTTGGGTTGGCTGTGGAGCCCTGTGCAGAGGAGCTGCTGTGGAGCCCTACATACGATCCTCCTGACCTGACCACCCTTTAATTCCTTTTGCCAGCTGCTCTGACAGTGGGGAAGGAATGTAGGTTTTGCGTAGATATGAGCAACACCTCTCAAAGAAAAACAGTTACAATGGTGAGTAAACTACAGTTGCTCAGTGTTGTAACTATTGTTCTTTGAGATGTGTTGCTCATATCTATTTGACATAGCTGTGCATGTGCACACTTGCATAGCTGTTAGAAAGTTTTCCCTGGTTGTAATTAGCCGGGTTGGCTGGGAAGCACAGTAGTGCCTATGTGAAGCCTGTACATGACCCAGCCAACCCAGCAACCCCTCATTTTCTTCTTGCTATCCACTGATAGTGGTGCAGGAGGTGGATTTCAAATGGATATGAGCAAGTACAAGTTATGACGGTGAGTAACCATTTTTTTTCTTTGAGTGCTTGCTCATGTCTACTTGAATTAGATGATTCCCAAGCTAAACCCAAGAAATGGGGTCTGAGTCAACATTTGGCTGATTCTAGGACTGCAATCCCAAAGGCTGTGTATTGTCTGGATTGCTACACATGACATAGTAAGATGTGAAGAACTGTATAGAGGACCATGTAACAGCATGACATATTTCCTGGAGAGGCACATGCAACAGGAAGGCAGATGAAGAGGCTGAAACTTGTGTGGAGTGTACCATCACAGGAGATGGAGAAATTTTCACAAGGACATAACATGCAGAACGTGATCCAGGAAAAGAAGTACTTCAGGAAGGCCAGAAATCCCTTCATACAATCAGATACAGCCTCAAAAAGCTGTGCGGTTTGAAGAAGGGCTTGGTCCATTTGAAATAGAAAGCAAGTATCTGTCTCACATCAAGAGAGTGCAGGTACTGCTCCTGCAGGGAGTTGCGAGGTTTAGGGTAGAATACAGGCAGGATAATGGACCCAGAGACCACTTTAGGCAGGAACTCCAGGTGAGGGTGAAGTTGGACCTTGTCTTTTTGGAATACCATATACAGGGGCTCCGACATGAGGGCCTGGAGTTCAGATACCCTTCTAGCAGAGGTGATAGCCACCAGGAAGGCCACTTTCCAGGTGGTCAGTGGTTCAACGGGAGGGCCCATTACCACCTAGAGGACCAGGTTAAGCTCCCAAGCCAGGACAGGCTAGCTAACCAGTGCGTGAAATTGGTCCATGCCTTTGAGGAAGTGCCCCACCATGGGGTCCACAAAAACAGAATGCTCACCCTCCCCAGGCAACCTGATGAACCTTTCTAGATGAAAAAGCAAGGCCTTGATGCTTAAGGGAAACAAGGTAGTCTAGAACCTGTGGGACAGAGTTAGACACAGGTATAATATTGCACTGCCTGCACCAGCAGGAGAAGCACATCCGTTTGGCCAGGTAGGACCATCATGTAGATGGCTTGCAGCTGCTGAGAAGAGCCTGCTGCACTGGCCCTGAGCAAGCCTGCTTGACAGGAGTCAACCACGAAGCCACTACAGCATGAAGTGAAGGGACTGGAGAACGCAGGTGGTGGAGGCAACCATGGTTCTGTGTAGTGAGGTCCAGAACCAGGAGAAGCTAAACAGGCAGAAACACTGAGAGGTCCATCAGTGTGGTGTACCAGTGATGATGAGCCTAAGCTGAGGCTATAAGGATTATGTCTGCCCCGTCCCTGCAAACCTTGACGAGAAACTTGTGTATGAAGGGGAGTAGGAAGAAGGTGTGGAGCAGCTTTGAGTTCCATGGTATCAGAAACACATCCGCTAAAGAGCCAGGGCTCAGGCCCTATGTGGAGCAGAGCTGAGGACACTTGTGGTTGCTCTGGAACATGAAAAGATCCAGCCGGGAAAAGCCCCACTTTTGGAAGACAGAGTAGAGGATGTCCATGTGAATCAACACTTTGAGAGGGAGGAACTGGTGGCTGAGGTGGTCTACCATCTGGCTCAGGACCCCCAGTAGATGAGATGCCTCCAGGTGGATAGAGTGGGCTATGCAGACTTCTCAGAGCCTCTGAACAGAGGGGAGAGGAAAGTGTGAGACGAATGGCTCAATGTGATCAACATCAAGATGGAAACCTGGCACACTGTGGAAGATGGGCACAGTGAGCTGAATCTGCAGGGGGACTGGCCTGTCAAACTGAACCAGTGTGGTCAGTCAGGGCCTATTCACTGAGAAGGAACAGTGCCCAGGTGCACACCCACACCTGCCACTGGATGGGGCAGAGACAGTTGGTGGAGGAGCCTGAACTAGGACGGAGTAGAGACAGATGTGGATGCTGAGACGGATGGTGCCAAGAGTCACTGCAGTGGGCACTGTGTCAAAGAACCAGAATTGGAGTCGTCCACCATGGAGACCCTCCAACGAGAGCAGCTGTGCATGGTGCAGGATGGAGACTGTTGCCACAAGTCAGACTAATGGTGCTGTGAGCAGTCAAGTTGGGACTCAGAGTGGTACTGGGACTCCAAGGGGTCACTCACTCACTCCAGAACTGGATCATCCATGCACGAAAGCTTGCCCCTGAAGACAGGCTGAGGGGCAGAGGCCTCAGTCTACATTAGGGGTTGTGTCTTCTTGAGAAATCCCTGCACTGCCTGGTATGTTAGGTGTCAACGAAGGGCCATCCAGCACTGGTTTTCCTCTTGGTGAATCAAAGAGGATCAGACTCTGAGTGTGATGCTGAGACATTAGAGTCGTTGGCCCTAGAGATGTTGGGTGTTGCCTGCACCATAGACATCAAGGTTGACAGAGCCGGTGCTGGTAACTTGGTTGTCTTGGAGGTGCGCCCTGGGGAGTGGGAGCAGTGCTGCACCAAAGGCTTTGGGCAACACCGGTGCCAGGAGGCCTTTTACTGGCACCAGGTCCAGGTTGGAAGGAAGCATAGAGTGCACCAGAGATCCGGTTGTGCAGACTTGCCATAGAGTTGAATTGCTGACTACTTGAGGAGCAGAAGAGACCAAAGTCATGCTCCATGCTCCTTCCATGCTCCTAGGGCTTGCAGTGAAACCCCTGCAGATTCAGCACTTATCAGTCTGATGAGCTTCACCAAACAATGAAGACAGGAATCATGGGAGTTGCTTGTTCACATGGACTTCGAGCAGCAGCTACACTGCTTAAAGCCCCAGGACTTTTAATGCCCCAGTCCCCAGAGGGGACATGGAGAAAGAAAGGAGACCCTCTGCCACCTATTGACTGCCTAACACTAACTAACTAGAAAATAATGTCTATGCCAAAGAACTATTTACAACTATTTACACAAGAACGAGTGAGGGAGAAGTGATGTAGCAACAAGTACTCAGCCACAGCTCCAAGAACCCACATAAAAGGTAAGAAGGAACTGAGGTGTGGTCACGTCAGCAGGCTTTACAACAGCACCACTCCAGGGGGCTCCACAGCTGACCTGACAGGTAACAGCTAGGGCAAAACTTTCCAACAGTCATGCATACGATGCACACACACCTACCTTGAATAGATATGAGAAAGAACTTGAAGAATAATTATACAGGTGTGCGTTGTCATCTAAACAGTCAGGTACAGTTTGATCCTTGCCTGACTTAGATAAAATTCAAGTTATCTTCTCTAAGACCCTAATTTTGCTCCCATTAAAGTCAATGGCAAAACTCCCATTGACATCAATGGGGAAGAATCAAGCCCAGGACTTAAGTTAGACCAGATGTCCCAGTCTTAGGGTCTTTGTGTTATATAGGCAAGTATACTCCCAGTTTTTCACACTTGCTATCTGGTCACCTTAAATATCACTGCAAGTCTCAAATTGCTATTGAATGGTGTATCCAACTTCTTCATCTCTATTAACTAAGTCCTGTGTGTACATATGTGGGGATAGGCTGTGCTAATTTGCATCCCATCAAGCCCCATTTATTTCAAAAGACCCCCTGGAGTCAATTTTTGCTCTGAAGTCCTGTCCAAACTGTTGAAGTCAATGAAATGTAAGTTAGAAGCTGCAATTTTACAATAGGAACAATGAGGGGCGGCTCTTTAGCTGGTATAAAACACTGTAGTCCTTTGAAGTCAATGGAGCTATGCTGAAATACTCTTGATCAAGATCTGGTCCATAGTCATAATCTATTGCTTCTGGAGTACAAATGCCAAGAGTTTGATTTTACAGTTACAGTGAGAAATGCAATAATTACTTGCACAGGTTGGTAACTGCATGTATAGTGCCACAATGAAATGTGAACTTTTTATAGCCTTGTCGAATTACTCATCATTTCATCTTTTTGTGGAGGAAGGGCTAAGAGGTGAATAGTGAAACTAGTCTGTCAGAATGACTCTGTTGATTTGATGACCTACCTGACTCGATGAAAGTACTGTTCACAGTATGCATGCGTATATTTTACTCACTTAATTTAAAAAAAAGAAACACTTTTTTATACTCAGCCTCTCCTATGTCATGTGCTCCAGACCCCTAATCATTTTTGTTGACCTCTGCTGGACTATTTCCAATGTGTCCACATCCTTTTGGTAAGGGTAGCTCCAGCACTGGACACACTGTTCCAGATAGTGGCCTCACCAGTGCTGAATAAAGGGGAATGATCACTTCCCTAGGTCTGCTGCCCAACATGCCATTAGCCTTCTTGGCTACAAGGGTTAACTGTTGACCCATATCCAGCTTCTCATCCACTGTAATCCCCAGCTCCTTTTCTGCAGAACTGCTGCTTAGTCAGTCAGTGACCAACCTGTAGCATAGTTTGGGATTCTTATGTTGTAAGTCCTTGTTAAAGCTCCTTAGATTTCTTTTGGCCCAGTCTTCCAATTTCTTCTGTTCACTCTGGAACCTATACCTACCCTCCTGCATATCTACCTCTTCCCTTAGCTTAGTGATTTCAGTTGTGGCTTCCAGGCACTACTGTAACAGAAACAAAATAAAGTTTCAGAAGAGTAGAATATCATCTCCTAAAGAGTTACACTTGCATTTCAAACTTTTACCTACTCTTGTTTCAAATAACACCTAATATCACGAGAGTGAGATTAGAGAAAACATTATTTTTTCTCGTCCTTTTCCTGCATGTTCACTATGTGCATTTTACCACAAACGGAGCCTGACTTAAGAAGACATGAGTCTTCCCAAGTTCAGCTGAAGTTAGTGGGAATTGTGGGTGTTAAGGCATCTGAAAATAGCTGTGTCTACACGTGCACGCTACTTCGAAGTAGCGGCGCTAACTTCGAAATAGCGCCCGTCATGGCTACACGTGTTGGGCGCTATTTCGATGTTAACATTGACGTTAAGCGGCGAGATGTCGAAGTCGCTAACCCCATGAGGGGATGGAAATAGCGCCCTACTTCGAAGTTGAACATCGAAGTAGGGCACGTGTAGCCGATCCGCATCCCGCAACATCGAAATAGCGGGGTCCGCCATGGCGGCCATCAGCTGAGGGGTTGAGAGACGCTCTCTCTCCAGCCCCAGCAGGGCTCTGTGGTCACCGTGTGCAGCAGCCCTTAGCCCAGGGCTTCTGGCTGCTGCTGCTGCAGCTGGGGATCCATGCTGCATGCACAGGGTCTGCAACCAGTTGTTGGCTCTGTGGATCTTGTGTTGTTTAGTGCAACTGTGTCTGGGAGGGGCCCTTTAAGGGAGCGGCTTGCTGTTGAGTCCGCCCTGTGACCCTGTCTGCAGCTGTTCCTGGCACCCTTATTTCGATGTGTGCTACTTTGGCGTGTAGACGTTCCCTCGCAGCGCCTATTTCGATGTGGTGCTGCGCAACGTCGATGTTGAATGTCGACGTTGCCAGCCCTGGAGGAATTGTAGACGTTATTCATCGAAATAGCCTATTTCGATGTCGCTACATCGAAATAAGCTACTTCGATGTAGGCTTCACGTGTAGATGTAGCCAATGAGAGTCTTTATCTCTTGTCTCGATTACTCTTCCTCCCTGACCTGAGAAGGCTAGTTTGTCAGTTTCCTCCTTTGTTTGCTTGGGTCTTTCACATAACAACAGAGGAGAAAAGAAAAGAAAAAGAAAATGTGATTGTATTGATTCAATAACTGGAGGAAGAGGTATATTTTCCTGAAATTGCTTTTAATTCATTTTAAAATTGATGGGATTTTAAGGTGATAACATCCTTTTAAGGGACAATTTCTAAAGTCCTCATGTTCGGTTCAAGGATATGGCCCTAAAGGTAAAGGATGCTCTTTGACTTGGATCAAGTTCCAGCTGGCTAAAATATTGTAACTGCTTTCATTATTCAGCTGTTCATGGTTCAGCAGTGGACCTGCTTGAAAGAATGATTTTGTGAAACTTTTCAAAGCTGTTTTGGTTTGTTAGAAAACGGACCCATTTTCTGTCTTTTGGAAAATTTCCTGCGCTATTTAATACAGAGAAAAGGTTGATGAGTCTGAAAACATTTTTGGTAAAAATTAAAAAGCACACAAAAGAGTTTTGAAAAAAAATGTTCCTACAAGATAACAAAAAAAAAATTGGAAAATGGCATTAAAACAAAGAAGACCACGTAGACTGGTCAGACCCAGAAGCATTGGAATGTGGCTTGCAGGCATATATAGTTTCCCCCAACATTTTCCAGGTCACCCACAGCTGTGAAACTGTAATGGAATTTAGTGGAATATAGTTTGAAAAGAAATCTGAGATCCAAACTCCCAACAATTCTCTGGCATAGCCTGACATGTAGAGCCCCACTTCAGACTCTAATAGTGATCCATTAAAAGCCAGTCTTGGTTGCAGCATTCACCTATCCAATCTCCATCCCACTGGTGCTGAGAAAAGTGGCAGTGAGAATACTGGTGGGGAGAGTGACCCTCCATTTATCACAAGCCATAGGCATTTAGCAGTTTTATTCCAGGTTCCATGGTGGCTCAGTCCACAAAACCACCATATTGGTAGAAACACTAGTCTGCTCATAGTCCATTCTAGAAAGGAAGATTGAGTACTGCAGTTCCTGAAAATTGCTGGCTAAAGTTGGTAGTAGAACTTGCAAAACAAATGTTTAACATCAGATCTGTGTAAGCATAGCACTCAGCATCTCACTTTCATTAATACTGGGAATATGCAAAAGGAAAATGAAAAAAAAAAAAACTTTTCTTTTGCTTCTGTGATAAAACTGCCAAGGAAACATCACAGTGTCAATAAATACTACTGTAATTGTTTCATATGCTGGCCTATATGTCTAGGCCACATCTACACTAGCCCCTTCCTTTTGGAAGGGGCATGGTAATGAGTGAGTTGGGAAGATGCTAATGAGGCGCTGCTATGAATATACAGTGTCTCATTAGCATAATTGCACACCACCCATGTAGATAGGGGCCTTTCAAAAGGACTCTCCAGACTTCGAAAGACCCTTCTTCCTAAAACCAAATAGAAAGAGGGGCTTTTGAAGTCCGGGGGGTCCTTTTGAAAGGCTACCCTCTACACAGGCAGTGCACAATTCAAAAGTAGCACTTTCAAATAGCGCATGGCTGCCGTTATGCTAATGAGGTGCTGCATATTCATGGCAGTGTCTCATTAGCATCTTCCCAACTCGCTCATTACCAAGACGTAGCCATACAGTCTTGCTAGCTAAGTCTTTCATTTTTTATTACATTCCTCACATAGACAGGATGTTGATGACTGTGGAGAAAAAACAAGAATTTCACAGTTATAATAAATATTAGGCCAAAATTAGAACTGCTCTCCTCCTGCAGGTATATTTCACGAGTTTCCTAATAGCTTCATGTTGGAAACCCTACTTTCTATCATTTAAGTGGGCCTGTACAACTAAAAATAAATAGAAATGTAAATTTGGTGAACAGAAGCTAATCAGGAAACTACATGACTGCCCTAGAGAAGTTGTGGCTTAGCACCGAGATAGGGCTGATTACTTGAGCATGCGGGTGCTATAGTAACCCAATTTCACCATTTGGAAGAGCTGAAGCTCTAAACCACAGTAGGCTGCACCTTCTTCCTTTTTAGAAGGGTTCTGAAGAAGAAAAACAGAAGTAAACAGAAAAAGAGAAACCACAGAGCAGCAAAGGAATTGTTAGCTCTTGTTATACACAGAGGTTTCTATGCTTGTACTAAGCCTGGGTAGATGATAGATGACATTAAGTTCAAAGTATAATATAACTGCTGGACTTGCTGTTCATATATATCTGATAATAGGTGGGCTTCTAAAGTAATTATCATTCTAGTTTAGCATAATTATGAGTGTGAAGCAAAACAAATTTTGAATGTTGCATTTAGTTTTCGTATTTCTTTAGGGGCTTGGGAAAGATTCTCGGGAGAGCTGACGGGGAATTCACTAGTGGAGGGATTTTCTGTCAAATACATAGTCTCTGCAAAACTGAAGTTTTTTAAGGGAAAATTTTGATTGTTGAAAAAAATTGATTTTTGCACCTGCAAAATCTAAGTGAAATATTTCTTTTATTGTCCCAGTTGGAACCAGAACTTTTTGAACTTATCTGAAATGTTTAATTTCCAATCAGTTCAACAGAACTTTAGTTTAGCATTTCCTTTATGTAACATTGCCAGATGACACGTGTAATTTTGGTCCTCATTATCTGCCATGGGGCAGGATCTATGGAAGACTACATCCCCCATAATGCAGTGTGGATCCAAGTTGTGCAGTTCCTCATGTGAGTCACATGATGCTGGATACCTTATGGGAGATCTATTCTAGCTACATTGTGCTCAGAGCAGCAGGTCATACCTCTAGTTCCTGGAGGCTTCTGATATATAATTTGCACAAGGTAACACACCACTAAGGGTAAATGCAGTTTATATTGAACTGATTTGAAATGAAGTGCTTTTGGACTGTTAATAAACCATCAGGAAACATTTCAATATTTAAATGAAAAAATTTTTAGATTCATTCAAAAATAAAAAAAATGACTTCATGACTTTCAAAATTTCAGATTTTTGTCCCACTTCGGGATGTGAACAAATGCTGAAATGTCAGAATTTATGTCAACTCTAATTCTCAGCTGATATAAACTGCAGTTGTTCCATTGGCTTGAATGGATCTATGCTGATTTCCACCAGCAATTGGCAACAGGTCTAGGCACAGAATGGCTTGGAACAAAATGGAAAATAATTTTCAAAACAATTCATGATAAAGAATAAAATCTAATGATATTGCAGAACCTGCTAACAATTTGCATGCAAGCAACTTTACACACATGATTAGTTTAATTGAGTTTGAAGAGATTTCTCATCATATAAACTTACTCATCTGTGTTCACAGGATCAGGACCTGTGTTTATTTGTAAAGTACAGTAAACTCTTTCATATCAGGCATTTTATCAACCAGAACTCGCAAATAACTGGCATTTTAACCATAAGTAAATTTTAGTTATGTTTTCCATAAGTACAGTATAGTGCAAGTAAGTATAAATACATCAAGTACAGTATAAGTTTACAGTGTACAATACTCAGCTTGTTGGTAAACAAAGTACTGTGCATATATTTTTTGTTTGTTTCTTAACATCTAGTCTTGTTTTTCTTTAGTTTTAAGCATTGTTAGGTATGGCTGTCTGTTATCCAGAATATTTGAATATCTGGCAACCTCCCAGTCCTGGGACTGCTGGATATGAAAGAGTTTACTATAGCACCAATTTCTTAATTTCCTTCACAAAGAAACACTAAGTCTCAAGTTTCAGAGGGGTAGTTGTGTTGGTCAGTTTCAGAGGGGAGTTGTGTTGGTCTGTTTTCATTGTTTTTACTAAAGTCTCAGGGTCCCACTCCCACTTACCTTAAGGCACTTTGCATCAGGCTAGCAGTGTAAAGGGGCCTTAGTGTGGGTGTAAATTACATTGCATCCCACTTGAGGTTTTAAAATAATTCATCTCAGCTTCCTTGCCTTACTTCGTGTCTTCCTCCCACCATTTGTTCCTCTCAGATGAAATTCACTCCTGGCCGAGCTGACTATATTGAGATGTGTTCTGTTTTCCTAGTCTTGCTCAAAGAGCTTCACTCATTCCTTTGAGTAGTTCACATCCTGCTGCTTCCTCTGTGGATGTGAAAGTCCCTGCCCTTGAAGGACTAATGCAGCCTACTTCCTGCAATATGAACTCATTCCAGAGCTCTCCTTGGGGGGGGAAGCTCCTGAGCTCAAATGTCCTAGAGATTTGAGGGGTGCTTAGGAAGAGCAGAGGTGGGGATATGCAACTATGCAGAATCATTGACCATTTCCCCCCATGGAGGGGGAAATCAAGCTATCTGCCAGTTTACTGTAGCATTTACACTGAGGGGCTCCAAAGCCTATAGGGAAGGATAACTTCCTCTGCTCTCTGCCTACACCCAGGAATCACAGGGCATGGTCCAGACCCTTGGGCTTCATGACTTGAGGAGCTGGATTAAAGTGTCTAAAATCCATCTCCCCAGGACCTTTGTGCTTGTGTGAAGCAAGGAATGCAATTCAGGGTCAGCATGTGCCAAGGAGATAATCCAGGGCTGGATGCCAGTAACCTTGAGCACTGGGCAGTTGTTTGCATAGAGCCATAGTAAATCTCAGTGCACTCCTGTGTACCTGTAAAGTAAGAAAGGGTGTGGAAAATGTGTATGTCTTAAGGGACATGGGCTGCAGTAGTCAGTAGAAACCTAATGGCTCAGCAGCATTGTTTTCCATTTAAATGCAGAATTGCATATCCATCCTGCTTATGAGATTTCTCTTGAGCATACACAATACCCCACACTTGTACTGGGCACAAGTAATCCCTAACATGTTGAAGAGATCATTCTGAATATTTTCAAGCTTTCTTGGGTTGAATTGTCCTATTATCCAGTCAAATTAGCCTGATGCAAAGAGTTTTACATTCTCTTTTCTGAATGGACAGGATCACAAGTGAGTTCTTTGTGTGACTTTTGCTCAGTATAAAAAAGCCACAGTCGTGCTTCCAGGAACAAAGCAGTTGCTACTGTTTCTGGATGTAGCTAGTACAGCTTGAAGTTCTTGGGGTTTCAAACACAACATTTTTCAGCCTAGTTTCTTCACAGCAATGCTTGAATTTGCTTCCCTTTTTTAACACCTAAAAGATCTCTTGAAAATACTGTTGTCCTGCTTTTCCCTCTTTGGGCCTGGCTGTCTGACAGCTTCCAAGAGAAAGAACTGTCAGCCTGGCTGTTTTGGGTTTATAATGCTGGGAGCATGCCTTTCCCATCTAAAGCCTTTTCCAAGAAGCAACTTGCAGTTGTACCCACCAATTAGTGACCAGATGGTGGAGTAAACCACAGCAACTAGCCAAGTCTCCCATCTGGTGCCTAGCCTTGCTATGAATGCGCTTTCTGCAAATTGCCTGAATAAGGGCACAATCTAGACCTTTATGGTTAATAGGCTACAAATCTATCAGGTGGGCCAAGAGGGCAAAGTCCATACATGTCTTAGCTAGACAAAACTCTGTGAGTCAATCCAAGTCATCACAAATATTTAAGGTTTGATTCAGTAAAAGTTTGGGATGCTCCCCATTTCATGGAGACTGGTTTGCGCATCCCTAAAAGTCTCAGTGATTGTCAGACTTTCCTATAACATACTGTACTTTTGTACCCAGGGCTACTTCCATGTAGGCCTTTGGAGATGAATAGTCTTGAATTCCATTCCAGCTACAAATTTTAGAAACACTCTTGCTGATTGATATGATCAGAAACAGACAGTTGTGACTTGAAGAGCGGCTTTGCTAATACATTCACTGCGATATTTTGAATTGTAATGGGACACATTAGGAAAAGAAAGTTCCTGGAAACAATACGTGTATAGGTATTGAAATAATATGATTTTTTCTAAGACCAAGTGCGCTATGATCTCCATTTTTATGTTTTTTAAAAGCTGCTTTTCAATTTATGTGATATCTCGCAACAGATTTATAATAGGAAATATAACTGCACAATGTCTGAGAGTTTTTTGGTGTTATGGTGCCACCTACTGAGTTAGTACTAACTCCATCTTGTTCTGCTTCTGTAATAAATTAAAAAGAAAATATAAGGCATACAGAAATTTTATGGCATAAAATTGAAGAAAAGCCTGGTTGGAGAACAATAGAAGAAAAGGAAAGAAAACACTATTACCATCATCTTTAGTAAAGCTATTTAACAATAATATTTAGTAGTCATCCTTAAACAGATGTAGAATAGTAACACAGAGGAAGCTGTGCTAGTCTATACACTATCAAAACAAAAAGCAGTCAAGTAGCACTAGCATTTTGCTAGTCTTTAAAGTGCTACTTGACTGCTTTTTGTTTTAAAGAGATGTACAATTAATGAACCCTTCAAACAGTCATTCATGGCAGTTAAGTTAATACCATTTCCCCCCCATTTTTCAGAACTGTAGAGAAGTGAAGGGATCTGTCCGAAGTCACAAAAGGAGTCAGTTTCATGGAGACATTTAGAACTCGGTGATTTCTGCTTCTGCTGTGTGCTCAGACCAACAGATGACGCTTCCCTTGAAGCATTATATCTTAGCATGTCTGACCAGAACTTCATCATTTGTGCTGGTGATGAATGAATAAAGAGATGAACTCATCATGAACGTTTCATTACCTTCCATTATCTTGACCTGGTTTCAGTAACTTCCATTATCTTGACCTGGTTTGCAACTCCTTATTCAAGTTCTGTAAACGTGCATTCAGATGAGTTTTATCTTTTCAATGAAAGTTCAAAGAATGTGAATTTTGGGCTCAAGGCCAAGACCAATTTAAACCATTGAGACAAAATTAGATTTGGCAATCAGTGGGAATAATTTATGAAATGTAAGTAATCTGATTGAAAGCAGAATAATACCATGGAACTTAAGTGACCAAGTGAAGTGTTCGTGGCCAACCTACAGGCCTAATTTTGCTGTCTTATAAAATTTCCAATTTTGTTTATGCATTTGCATGTACACAAATGCTAATAAGGGAGGTGCCTGTATATACATAGTAGATATGGATGCTTAGGAGATTTGGATAGCTCAGATGTGCATCCATATTTCTGAATACCTCTCTGTACCTGACCTCTGAGCTTGGTGAGGTTCAAGAATTACTGACTTGATAGCAGTGAGAACTGGAGATAGTTTTGGAGTATCTGTGGTGGTGCTGTATGGTGGATAATAGGAATGAACCCACTAGAAAAAAAGCTCTATGTATTATACCTGGATGGCTGTTTCAGCATTATCTTTATACTAGTTTTATATTCGTTGTAGCTAATAAATGTAAGATATTGGCTTTTTACAAATATTGTTAGCACAAAGAGACCTAGAGTGAAAGCTTAACTGAAGAGAAATTGATGGTAGTTTTTATCTTTGATTTTACTGAGGGTAAGGATTTCACCTCTGGTTTCTTTCTACCTCTGTTTCAACCTTCATTTTTTATGTGCATTTTTTTCAATTTTTATCAGTATTTTAACTACTGAGCATTTAAATTTTATAGCTATCATTTTTTAAATGGCCCAGATGGATTGTATAACTTGTGGCATCTTTTGAGTAGTGGGATTATTATAAGGTAGCTTCTCTGGTTGATGAGGAAAGATCATTTCAAGTCCCTGGAGGTCTGTCTATGATGAACTTCTGTGCCAGTGTAACACTGACAGACCTGGATTGCTGGCAGCAGGGACAGAACCTGCAAGTAGGGGGTCTAAAGCCCTGCATTCTACCACATGAGCCAGCTGGCTCTCAGCTGAGGCTGTATAACAGAGACTTTCAGATGGCTCTTAGCTGAGGCTGTAGAGCAGACATTTTCACTCCCCCTTGTATGAGGTCTCAGTTCCTCTGGGTACTACACTAGGAAACAAGAGACCAAGTTTTGACCCAGGCAGGTCAACAGGTCGAAAGCATGCATATACCTTATGTTATCCTTGTACTCTGTTTCTGTTGTGATGGGTAAGTCACAGGCTTTGTTTTAGAGAGTTAACAGGAGGCTGTATTCAGAGACACCACAGGTGTGAAACATCATGTGGGGAAGGTGAAGTAAAGAAGAGATAAACTGTTTAAGGTGCTAGTGGAGAAACACTGAAAGCAGCCAGCAAAGTATCAGAGAGGGGATACAAGGAAGAAGCACTAGCTGAGAATGCTAGCAGCAGAGAAATATTGAGCATGTGGAGTCTTGCTATGTACTAGACATATGACATGAGATACTAAAACCAAAGATGCTACCCATACTGGTACCAGAGATGCTACAAGACATCAGGGGTTCTTTGAGGATTTCTCTTGGGACTTCCATTAAGAATGAGAGTGCGACAGAGTCAGTCTCACTTCTGGGCCCAAGCCCATTGTTCTAGTCACAGTCCTGCAGGTAATCCAGGTACTGCAGTATGGGCCCCATGTGCTCTAGCCACAGTTTAGACGTCTGAAGAGGGCTGGGACAGGGGCCCCTGGTGTGCCTGGATTAGGTAAGCAGTCCTCCCCAGCTCCTAGCTGACTCTGGTAATCACCTGGGAAGAGGAAACCACCAGATTTTTATTGCACACCCTGGCCTCTAGTAACCTGCGTAACAGTGTAAGGCACTCGAGCCATTGGTGATACCTGTCCTTCGATCCTGGCTCCAGTTTTTGTGTCCAGCTTTTAAAAAAAGTTGAGAAAATTGGCAGAGGGTAGAAAAGAGACATAAAAAATATTAAGGATTGGAAAAATGCCTTACAGTGAGAAACATAATGAATTCAATTAGTTTCTCTTGTCAAAAAGAAGATTCAAAGAAGACTTGAGTACAGTAGAGAGGTGGAATTGGTACTGAGGTGTTAGGGCTTGTGACAGACTTCACCGAGGCCTAGGTAAATGGAGGAGAGGGTCTCAGCTCCAGAATACCCAGAAGAGGCAGGGCCTTAGGTGGAATGGGTGGGGCTAGAAGCAGCCAGCCCTCAGCATTGTATGGACCACACTGCACAGGGCTCTGACAGCAATTTAAAAGTCCTGTATGCTGGCTGCCACTGCTTTCTCAGAGGTATTACCACCTAACCAGGTTTTCCCCATTTTCTAGTAGTGTATTTGAATTTAATAAGTGTAATACTTCACTTTCATGTTTATTAACCCTCATCTGTTGTGTTCTGACCACTCCTCTCATTTTTAATGTCATTTTAAATTCTAATTGTGCCCTTCAAAGTATTTGCAATTCCTTCCATCTCGGTGTCATGCATACCTGTTATAGAACGCTCCCCATTCAGTTATCCAGGGCTTTTTTTCTGGATGAACATAGCAAAACTGTGTTCTGCCACTTTTTTCTTCTGGGGCTGCCATTTTTACAAGGTGGCTGGGAAGCTCTGAGCCTCATGTGGCTGTTTAAGCAGCCACTTGTGGTGCATGCCACTGTTGCTGCTCCACTCCAGCTCTCTGCTTGCCAATGAAAGGGCAGGACTCAATTTAATAGGTTTAACAGCCTGCGCCAGCCATTAAAGCCAATTAAATTAAGCCCTGTTCTTTCAGAGTGGCAGGTCAGGGAGCTGCCCCTGCTGCACTTTATGTCAGGGGGAGCCAGAGGGCTTGGGGGAGCAGCACAGTCATGTGGAAGGGAATATGGCAGCTGGCAAAGAAGCAGCAGCATGTGGTGCTCCTTTGAAATGTAAGTGCATCTTGGGTTTGGGGAGGTCAGTTGGCTAGGGGTGTGAAAGTCTGTGGGCTAGTCTGGGGCCATGGCAGGGAGGGTTAAAGGCTAGCAGTGGGTTGGGGCTGTGGAGGGCATGAGGTTAAGTCTGGCAGTGGAGGGACCTGGGCTAAAAGCCTGCAGGTGGGTTGGTGCCACAGGGGGTGTGGGAGTTAAGGCTGCTGTGGGTTGGAGCTGGGGAAGGGGAGTTTAAGCCCGAGGAGCGGCACAGTTCCAGCACCTTTTTTCCTAGAAAAAAAGCACTGCAGTTACCCAAGTTGTTAATGAAAATATTGACTAGTAACAAATCCAGGAGAGACCTCAACAGGACCCCCACTAGACACATTTTCACACTGAACCATTCATAATTATTCTTTCAGTAAGTTACGCACCCACCTTAGAGTAAGCTCATCTAGACCTCATTTTCCAAGTTTGCTTATGAGAATGTAATGAGAAAGTGTCAAAAACCTCACTAAAATCAACATACATCCCCTTTACAGCATCTTCCCATGCACTAGTCCAGGAACGTAAAAGAAGAAAATTAAATTGGTTTGGCAAGATTTGTTCTTGACTAACCCATGTTGTCTATTACCTAAAATTCCAGTATCCACTAGGTGCTCACAAATTGATAGTTCTCGTATCTTTCCAGGTATCAAAATTAGGCTGACTAGTCTATAATTCTCCAGGTCCAACCCCCTCCCCACACTTACTAAAGACAGGTACTATATTTGCTGTCCCGCAGTTCTCTGGGATGTCACTCATCCTTATTAGCTCTCAAAGATAATCACTGCCAAATTCAAGAGTGCTTCTGCTAAGTTCCTGAGGTATCTGAGGATGAATTTTAACAGAGTGTTGCTTACTTGAATACAGCCAATTTATTTAAATATTCTCTATACAGTTCTTTCCCTATTTCAGCTTTCTTGCTGTATGTCCCTTGTAAACATTAATGATGTGAAGTATTTGGTCACAATGTGCCTTTTTAATGTACCTGAAGTAAAATAGGCATTTGTCCCCTCTGCTTTCATGTTGCATATATATACTGTAAGTGAGCATCATGAAATTATCCCACTATCATCAATGCTGTAAGAAGAAATATGGTCCTAGATGGAAAACTAATGTTAGTTGACATGTTGCTATTTAAATTTTATTTTTCCTTTATTATTCAATTGATAATATTTCCCATTATGCTGCAGGACAAGACTATTAAACGAGATCTAGTTTTAACTTGTTTCTTTATAGTACATGTTGTTGTACAGTAGATAGTGTACTGCATGACAGATAATGAGGCGCCTGGATGAAAGAATGGATTCAGTGTCTCAGGCCTTGAAATCTCATTCTGGATTAAAGAAAGAACTGCAGCATAAAAAACAATTGCTATTTATGCCATATCACCATGTCTTAGAGGGTTATATGGACTGGTACTTAAAGTTTTTACATTTTCTATACCTGACCTTAGAGCACCATTTCACCTCTAGTTTCAAATACCTTGAGGAAATCTCCATCCTGTGATCATTTCAAATGAAATGGAGACTGCCAACGTAGAGCTACAGGTTAAGATTTATTTGGGGGATTTATCACAACAGGTTGAGTAACCTACAAGATTAAAATCTTTTTAGACTCTAAGGGGAGCCCAGGCCCAGTCAATGTGAAGAAGGGAAGAAATCATAGAATCATAGAATGCTAGGACTAGAATGGACCTTGAGAGGTCATTGAGTCCAGCCCCCTGCCCTCATGGCAGGACCAAGTACTGTCTAGACCATCCCTGACAGACATTTATCCAACCTGTTCTTAAATATCTCCAGAGATGGAGATTCCACAACCTCCCTAAGCAATTTATTCCAATGTTTGACCACCCTGACAGTAAGGAACTTTTTCCTGACGTCCAACCTAGACTTCTCTTGCTGCAGTTTAAGCCCATCGCTTCTTGTTCTGTCCTCAGAGACCAAGAAGAACATGTTTTCTCCCTCCTCCTTATGACACGCTTTTAGATACCTAAATGAATGGTTCTTCTCTCCCATGGACAGCTGAAAGCCTGTTTTTGGTTTAGAACCAGTTAGTTTCACTCAGTAGTATTGTGACAGATCTTCAGGTGGTAGAAATCTAGTCCGCTCCAATTAGTTCAATGGAGATGCATTGATTTACACTAGCGGAGGATCAGACTCATGTTAACAATCTGGAGACATTGCTTAGTTTTTATTGTCTAAATAAAAATCAAATATGATTGTTTTTAAAATTTAGTGTAAACAAAAATATATAGAAATTAAGTTGCAAAGTGATAGGTAACATAATAAAGCCAATATAAGTATAGATTTTATCATTCTGCTTTCCTGACCTATATGCTTCCAGTTCTGTTTTCAGTGGTGTTTAATAGTGGCACACTTTTGGCATAGAGAGAAATCAGTATGATTCAGGTGTATCAGCTCCCTCCAAGTAAATGGCAGGAACTTAAGAGCCTAGAGTGCAAGTGCATTTTGTATTCTGCAGTTTAATTCATTGCCTTCTCCAGGATTACTTGTGCTTAAAGTCAGGCATGTGCTCATATACCTTCATGAGTCAGGTCCCTTAGCCCTTCTGCACAGACCAAGGATGAACGTGGCTGCAGAACTGGAGCCTTAATGTACAGACACAAATGTATACAATCATTTTGTGATACACTGTATTTATTCCTTTTTTTTATTCCTTGTAGGGCAAACAGTGACCCCTGCTGAATCTGGTAAGAGCTGTTTTACTTTCCGTACAGAATTGTATCACTTAGCTATACAATTTGCTTATATTGTGGTTTTGTAAATATCTACTAAGACAAAACGTTTGTAGGTACTGATATTATCTTTCAGAGCATTTAATGCCTTTAGCATAATTGATAAATACAGATAAAATACAGATTGGTTTAAAAAGGAGGTTCCAAAGGAATCGACTTGCTTTTGTCTGAATTTGTAGTTTACATGTATTTTACTTAATATATCTTGTTCATTTAGTAAGTTCATTTGTGGTAAAAGTCAAAGAGAGAGCACCTCCACAGACCATATTCCCTGCATGGTGAGGTGCCCCAATGGGCCTCCCAGCTGAAAGCACAGGCATCTGTTACCAGAGACATGGTAGGTTGCAGGAGGCATTGTTAGCCTATGGCCAAGGATGTTTGGTGAGGTGCCAGCTATGCCCGTTTTATACCATCTGTGACTTTAACCGCTAGGACTCACTGTCCCTTCGCGGCAGGCAGCCCAGGCCAGGCTGACGGATGCCCCAAGGTCCTAAACACCCGTGACTTTAACTGCTAGAGCTCAGAGCCCCTTCGCAGTGGGCAGTCAACACTGACTGACAGGTGCCCCAATGGCAGCACTAAGAGCCTTTCCACACCCGTGACTTTAACCGCTAGGACTCACTGTCCCTTCGCGGCGGGCAGTCAGGATTGACTGACAGGCGCCCCAAGAGTTTGCCCCGTGGAGGCGGCACAACTCAACGCTAGGCTGTTAGTACTCTCACCTAATGGCCAGGCTTTATAGCCAAAATGGCTGAGGTTCTTTAATTGTGTTGGCTGCTTTACAGTAACCTAGAGAAACCAGTCAGGCTTATGCACAAACGGTTACCAAAATTTATTAAACTAGATTCTAATCATGTGGTTACAAAATTGCTAGTGCCTACTTATTTAAATGTATAGATGTTACACACACAAACAAGTTACAAAACTGAAGCCACGATCCCAAAGAAAGAAAACAAAGTATAGAGCTCTATTTCAAAATATGTGTACACTAAAGATAGGAGATCAGGTGTGGGTGCTTCTTACCCTCCTTGCATCTCTCGATTCCAGCAGTGCCAAGCCAGGATCGGTCACTCAATTCCGCGGAAAGACGAATAAGGGACAAGGCTTAGGGACCCTTTTAGCTTCAGAAGCCTTGGGAGGCTGTCGCTTATCTGACCAGCAGATAGATAGTGAAAAGCACTCAAAAATCATGGTGCTGTAGGTCCCATACTTATACCTCTGTACTCCTTTATTCTCTTTCTCCTTTCTTATGCCAAATTGGGGCTGGTCTGTCTGGGTGACGCCAGCTCTCGCAAGAGTAGTTTACACTTGCAAGGGAGAGAAACAATAAGTTTCGATTACTGGACATTACTTTTATTAGGGTAAATATCTTTCCCGTCTGGAATGTAAGTGTGTGTGCATCATCTCATCAGTAGGGGCTAAGAGCCATGTCTGTCACAGCTCCTCTGCCTGCTGTGAGCCTAATCGTTGTATATGTTCCCAGAGGCACATTGTAGCAGCACACCTGTGCTTTCTCCAGCTTCAAAGGCTGTGCTGGAATTTACGTTAAGTGCCCTGTTGTTTTGGCTCCCTTGTTTTCCCAGCAATGCTGGTCTGAGAGGGGGCTGGCTGTCTGGCTACAGGCATGAGCAGAGAAACTGGCATGTTTTGGGGATCGAGCCACCAGAGAAGAGCATAACAGATAAGCCACAGCACCATGATGACCATGTCCATGCCGTCTTGTCTGGGGTGATATGCCCATGCCAACTATGCCTGGAGAGGGCAAAAGCACAGCCTGGCAAACAGGGCTGTATGGCTACGTCTACACGTGAAGCCTACATCGAAGTAGCCTATTTCGATGTGGCGACGAATAACGTCTACACGTCCTCCAGGGCTGGCAACGTTGATGTTCAACATCGACGTTGCGCAGCACCACATCGAAATAGGCGCTGCGAGGGAACGTCTACACGCCACAGTAGCACACATCGAAATAAGGGTGCCAGGCACAGCTGCAGACAGGGTCACAGGGTGGACTCAACAGCCAGCTGCTCCCTTAAAGGGCCCCTCCCAGACACACTTGCACTAAACAGCACAAGATACACAGAGCCGACAACGAGTTGCAGACCCTGTGCATGCAGCATGAATCCCCCGCTGCAGCAGCAGCAGCCAGAAGCCCTGGGCTAATGGCTGCTGCCCACAGTGACCATAGAGCCCTGCAGGGGCTGGAGAGACAGCGTCTCTCAACCCCCCAGCTGATGGCTGCCATGGAGGACCCCACAATTTCGACGTTGCGGGACGCGGATCGTCTACACGGTCCCTACTTCGAGGTTGAACGTCGAAGTAGGGCGCTATTCCGATCCCCTCAGGAGGTTAGCGACTTCGACGTCTCGCCGCCTAACGTCGAAGTTAACTTCGAAATAGCGCCTGACGCATGTAGCCGTGACGGGCGCTATTTCAAAGTTAGTGCCGCTACTTCGAAGTAGCATGCACGTGTAGACACAGCTTATATGTGTATGCCACCATATAACCCAGTAGGCAGAGGTAGATACTCACCATGGTGACCCGAATCTCAGACAGGGAGCGTAGAAGCCAGATGAAAACCTGGAAGAAATAATCAGGAATGAACACTCTCTCCTTCATGGCATTGAGCACTGCCTTGATGAACTCTATGAGTCAGGATGAACGAGGGCTTTGCCAGATTAAGCATGAGCCCCAGCTTGTCCAGAGTTTCTCTGGTGAAAGCCACTTGAGCCTCCCCCTGGCAGAACAAGTGACTCTGCAGGAGTCAGTCATCCAGGCAGGAATAAACCTGAATGCCATCGAATCAAAGAAAGGCCACCACCATACACTGGGCTGTGGAGAGCCTAAAGGTGAAGGTGCAGATGGCTCTCAGTAAAGCAGAGGTAGTGTCAATAGGAAAGCTGGATCATGACATGGAAACATGCATCTGATGAAGCAGGTCTTTGCCCATGAATACTTTACTCATGCTCCAAAAAATCTCATAATCTATAAGGTGTCACTGGACGTCTAGTTGTTTTTGGGGAAATGTGGCATCCTTTAAATCAAGAGCAGGATACCAGTCTCCTGGAGCCAGCAGGGTGCCTAGAGAAACCATATGGAACTTTTGGGAAACAATAAACTTGTTGAGTTCCCTGAGGTCTAGGTTAGGCTGAAAGCTGCCTTTTCCTTTGGGACTAGAAAATAAGAAGAGTAGAACCCCCATCTCCATGAAAGGGCACCTCTTTCATTGCTCCCAGGACCAGGAGTGGTCAAAACCCCTGAAGGAGGAGCTGATCCTGAGAGGGGTCTCTGAAGAGGAATAGGTAGGAGGGTCAATGGGAAGGTGGAAGAGAACAGAAGGGAATGGCATAGCCCAGTGGAATTATTTGGAGGACCCATTGGTCCAATGTGATGGCTGACTAGGTCAGGAGGAATGGGCAGAGAATGTTGAGGAACAAAAGGGAAAGGATCCAGTGGTACTCATGCTCTGGTCTCACATGCACCATCAAAATGTGTGCTAAGCCCTGTGAGAGGGCTTGGACTGGCCCTGGTTGGCCCCAGACTGTGGATGAGAGGGCTTATAGCAGGAGCAGTGGGGCCGCCAGAAATCAAATTCAGAAAGAGGTTTGAAAGAGCCTTGTCTGGGCCTGCAGTTTGAAAGACCTCCTCTGCATAGCTGGTTTGTGCATGCCAAATTACCTCATGGCATTTTGGGAGTCCTTAAGGCAATAGATACAGTCATTGGTCTGCTCCACAAACACCCCAGATCCATCAAAAGGGAGGTTCTGGATATTTTGCTGGACCTCATGTGGAAGATCATGTAGCCAGACCTCCTGGCACCTGCAAATGCTGAAAGCAATGAGCCTGACAGCAGCATCCCCCAGATCCAGGGAGGTTTAGAGGCCCATACAGGACACCACCTTACCTTCCTGCAGGATGGTGCAGAACTCCTTGGGCATCGAGTCCTTAAATTTAAGGAGGGAGGCCCAGGAGCTGTAATTATAGCATCTCATGATAACCAGTTTGTTAGTTAATCTAAGCAACAGGCCCCTGGTGGAATACGTCTTTCTTCCGAATAAGTCGAGATGCTTAGCATCCTTAAATTTAGGGGCTGGAGACTTTTGGCTCTCTCCCTTCTTTTCACTAACTGCCTACACCACCAGGGAGCAAGGGGGAGGGGGAGCATAGAGGTACTCATATCACTTGACAGGTACACTTGTCCATGCCCCAAGTGGTGGGTGGAATGGAAGTGGGAATATGCCAGATGGTGATGGCAGAAGACAATATAGTTTTATTGAATGACTTGGCCATATGCGACGGGCCCTCTGAAATGAGAATGTCCACTGTGGGGTCATCCAATTCAGTGACTTCTTCCATGGGGAAGCTCAGACTGGTAGCTATCCAGTGGAAGAGGTGCTGAACAGCTCAGAAGTCTGTAGGGAGAGGACCTTAGACTGAGGTGCCTGCCACTGCCTTGTCTGGAGAGTAGCTGGATGAGGCCAATGGGGGCACCATCTTTGCTGCATCCCTCAGTTGTTCAGGCAGTGGGGTGTGAGGAACTTCCTCAGAAAGAGAGGTAGGTTGAGGGTCCAGCAGTGGGCAATTACCCTTAGCCTCAGGTGCTTGAGGGGTGTCTGAGGGCTGAGACAGAGGAGGGCACAGAGTGCCCTGCACCTTGTGGTGTGCCCAAGACATCCAAAACTGCCCCTGGGGAGAAGGCCATTGAGGTCCTCCCATGTTCTTGTGCAGGCAGTGGTCCACTGGACTTGAATGGTTGGAGAGGACCGAGGCCTCTCAGAAGGAGGAAGGTGAAACCAAATGGGAAAGCCATGGCAGTGCCTATCTAGCAGGAGGTGTGGAAAGAGGGTGGTAAGCTGTGCCAAGTCAGGACTATGAGCACTGACAAAACTGGTGAGAAGAGTGGGATTCATGAGGTGAGCAAGACCAGAGTGGAAAAAGAGACTGGCGTGGAGCACAACAGCAGTGTTGAGACTGGGAATGGTGTCAAGAATGGGACCAGCTTCAAGAGCAAGATCAGTGCCAGAAATGAGAACAGCAGTATTGGCATGCCGAGTGAGACTGGTGCTGGCAGTGGGACTGCAGCCAAGAATGAGACAAGGTGCCACAGGATATAGGTGCTGAGATTAGGACCAATGCTCTGAATAAGAACAGCACTGAGATCAGGACTGATGGGTCAAATGACACCTGAGTGCTGAGGAAGATCAGCGAGGGGAGCCAGACAAGCACACCAAGCAAGAACCATGCCAAGGCACGTCCAGACATACTGAGGAATGGGGCTGAGGCTACTAACCACCAAGATCAGGATGACAGATGGAAAAGTCCATACTGGAGTGGCGCCAGGAGGGACACTGTCCCAAACAGAGATAGTCCTGAGCATCAGTGCAGTGGGCAAAATGTGTGAGAGATCCAGAGCAGGAGTCATTTACCATTGAGGCCTTTGAATGAGACTGGTGCTGAGAGTCAGATCAACGATACAGCAAATGACTAAGCTAGGACTTTGAGTGGTACCAGGATTCCAAGCAGCCTGGCATTTGAGCTGGGCCAGATGGACCCAATAAGGCAAGCTTGCCCCTGGAGATGCATTGAGAAACAGAAGCCTCAGTTTGCTCCAGGGAGCACATCAATTTGGTAAGTCCCCACACTGCCTTGCACTTGGCCAAAGAGCCGACCAGCACTGGTTCTCTCCTAGGTGATTTGAGGAGTATTGGACTTAGTTTACAGGATGCCAAGGCATCAAGAGTCACAGGCCCTGGATCTTTTTGGTGTTGCCTGCATTGAGGGGGTTGAGGTTGACGGTGCCAGTGCTGGCCATCTGAAAGCCCTCAAGGCCCTTGCCAAAGAATGAGAGTGTCATCCTGGAGATTTCCGGGATCACGGTGCTGAGAAGAATCTTACTTCAACACTGCCTGAGATCAAAGATGGAGTGGTCTGCACCAAGGAACCCAGTGTGGGAGGCTGAAGTGCTGACTCCGTGAGGAGCTGATGGAGAAGAAAGTCACACTCCTTGTGAGTCTGGAGCATAAAATCCTGGCAAATTCAGCCATGGACTTATCAGCCTGATGAGCTGCAATGAAGGCAAGAGTCATTGGGGGGGGATCACTTGTCGGTGTAGACTTCAAGCAGGAGCTACACTGTGTGAAGCCCTGGAACTTTGTCATGTCCCAACCCATGGAGGGGACACCTAGAGAGAAGGGAGACCCCTCTCCACCTGCTGGCTGCTGGACACTAGCTAGCGTAAAGAACAAGGGACAGCTAGGGGACAGAGAGTAATAATTCCTAATGTCTGTTCGTTGATTATAACATTGACTTAAATATACAATCTTGTGCCCACCTGTACAATGTGTGTAGAAGTGGTTACCAGTAGAATCAGAGTTATTCAGGTGAGTTGGGACAATAGACAAACTGATTAATTTTCACTTTGGTTTTACATATAAGAAAATGTTAGAGGCTAATTGTGACATTAATATGATTGTTTTGAAGCATTTATTAAAATTCACTTATCTGTGTCCCTACACAATTATAACTATGTCTCCAAACACAAAATTAAATTGATAGGCGTCTTAGCTACCTTCTGAATCTACAAGCTTTATTTATCTTCAAGCCAATAAAAGTCTCACCTTTGGCTTCAGCTGCAGCAGTGACAGGCCCTTAAGAACTGAGGTATTGAACGCATCAGGTTCTCAGCTTGTCAATGCTTTGCAACACTGGGTTCTTTTCTTATGAATGTATTTTGCTACTTTTCCTTTTGGCCTCAGATATAAGAAACAAGATGAAATTGTGTAACTGTGTAAGTACAAATGGAAGGCTAGTTAGATTACAAAATGGATCATGTCAGTTTCACTTCTTTTACTCTTATCTATTCAGGTATGTACGTGTGAGTTTGTTGTAATTGTCAGTTCATGATACTTTAGGAAGCACTAACAAAACTATTGTACTTCCTTACTACAGGCACCATTCCAACAAGCACCACAAACCTCACCACTTCTGCAGACTCTCACTCTTCCTTTGGATCCAGCAATCAGTCACACAGCAGCACTGCTGCCCTTACTTCACTCACTGCTGCCACCACCACATATAAACCATCAGGTTTGCTTTATTCCTTTAGATAGCCCAGGATGTCAATAATACAGGTGCTTGAACTATTCATGGGGAAAATTGCATAGTTTGACAGTTTATCACCCTTAGTGCTCAACAAACTAATAACGTCCCTAAGCTTCACAGCTGATGCAAGACCACAGTGTTCTGTGATCAGCTCTTCCACTCATTTTTCAGGCAAAATTCCTCCTGCAGTCAATACGAATTTTGCCGTAGTATGAACTGCAGGAATTGGCGTAGTGAAGAACTGAGAAAACAAACACTGAGGCCCTGTCTAGTCTACAAAATAACTTTGAAGTTGCTTACTTCAAAATACAACTTTGAAGTAATGGTCTTCGAAGTTGAGCATTTACACATAGCCCTCTTCAAAGCTAAACTTTGAAGCAGGGCACTGCTCCATTACTTGGAATGGAGCAAGGACTTAGAAGTTGGGCTCCCTTGCTTTGAAGTTAACTTTGTAGTAGGGGAAAATGGGTATAGATGCTCTGCAGGTTATTTTGAAGTAGACCCTAACTTCCAAGTTAACTTCAAAGTTAGTTCTTTTTGCAGATGCACCCTGAGGCTGTGTCTACACTTGCATTCCTCTTTCTGAAGAGGAATGCAAATGAGGGAAATTAAAAATGCAAATGAGGTACTGGTTTGCATATCTCATGGTTCATTTGCATAATCTCTTTTCAGGAGAAAGAAAAGAAAAAGAAACAGTGTAGATGGGGCTCTTTTGAAAATAAACCTCATCTTTGAAAGATCCCTTCTTCCTATTTTGTTTGCCTCTTCAAGGAGAAAAAGTAATGAATCCTGATTATATGCCGTTTTGGGACATACATTTATTTATAGCTTCTTTCAAAGTAATGTAAAAATCATTGAACGGTCTGCTACAATGCTGATGTCAGAGCTATTTATTCCACATTAAATGCCTTTCCAGTCCTTAAGGGTAACTTGACATAAATTGATGTCCTAGAGCTTTGTCTTTTTGTCCCTCTTCATACTCTTATTTTATCATGTGTTCACTGAAAGATTACTAAGATCTGATGATGAAATGAAGGAAGAGCTATTTGCTTGCACACCACTGTCTCTCTCCAATCCACAAGTCTAGGGAGGCCTCAGTTATCTGCATGTATTATTTTTTTTCCTATCATGAGATGGATGAAAAGATACAAGGTATACTGGATGTTCAGCTGAAACTTCAAGATTCCACTAACTAATTCTAAAGAATTTGAATCAATTGAGAATCCTGGAGAGGATTTAAGTATCATTTCCTCTGAGAGTATTGTATGGTGGTTAGATCAGGGGACAGAAAGTAAGGATTCCTAAATTCTCTTCCTTGGCTTTGCCATTGACATGGAAATAGGACCCTGTGCCCACTTATGCAATGTCTATAGAAGTATTTACGAGTAGAATATGATCCTTACTGAGTTATTGAAGTTAGTTGGGACAATAGGCAGACTGATTAATTTTTGCTTTGGTTTTACATGTCAGAAAATATTAGAGACCAATTGTGACATTAATATGATTGTTTTGAAGCATTTTAAAGTTCACTTATCTCTGTCCCTACACAATTATAACCCGGTCTCCAAACACAAAATTAAATTGATAGGCATCTTAGCTACCTTCTGAATCTACAAGCTTTATTTATCTTCAAGCCAATAAAAGTCTCACCTTTGGCTTCAGCTGCAGCCGTGACAGACCCCTAAGAACTGAGGTATTGAATGCATCAGGTTCTCAGCTCATTGATGCTTTACATCACTGGTTTCTTTTCTTATGAATGTATTTTGCTATTTTTCCTTTTAACCTCAGATGTAAGATATAAAATATAAGAAACAAGATAAATTGTGTAACTGTCTAAGTATAAACAGGACAGTTTGACTAGAAAATGGATTGTCTCAGTTTCACTTCTTTTACCATTATCTTTTCAGGTGTTTACATGCAAGTTTGTTGCTGTTGTCAGTGCTTGATATGTTAGGAAGCACTAACAAAACTATTGTACTTCCCTACTACAGGCACCACCATTCCAACAAGCAGCATAAAACTCACCACTCACGCAGACTCAGAATCCTTGCTTGGATCCAGCAATCAGTCACACAGCAGCACTGCTGCCCTTACTTCACTCACTCCTGCCACCACCACAAATGAATCATCAGGTTTGCTTTATTCCTTTAGATTCCCCAGGTTGTCAATGATACAATTTCTTGAAATATACATGGGGAAATTCCATAGTTTGATTGTTTATCACCCTTTCTGCTCAACAAACTAATAATGTCCCTAACCTTCACAGCTGATGAAAGCCCACCGTGTTCTGTGATCAGCTCTAACTCTCATTTTTTCGGCAAAATTGCTCCTGCAGTCAATAGGAATTTTGCCATAGCATGAACTGCAGGAATTGGCCCAATGCAGAACTGAGAAAACAAACACTCAGGCTATGTCTACACCAGCATGACTCTTTCGAAAGAGGCATTCAAATGAAGGAAATCCAAAATGCATATTTTGCACCTCATTTGCATATTCTTCTTTTGAAAGAAGAAAAGCAGTGTGGATGTAATTCCTCCAAAACTAAACCCCATCCTCGAAAGAACCCATCTTCCTAAAAAAAGAAAAGAGGAAGAATTGTACTTTCAAAAGAGCCACATCTACACTTCTTTTCTTCTTTTGAAAGAAGCTCTTTCGAAAGAAGAATATTCAAATGAGGTGCCAGACAAGTAAATCTGTGCCTCATCTGCATTTTTGATTTCTTTCATTTGCATGCCTCTTTCAAAAGAGGAATGCTAGTGTAGATGTAGCCTCAGTGTTTAAAAAGAGGCACTACATGAATGAATGTGCTTCTATGTGAATTTGTGGTTTACATGTATTTTACTGAACATATCTTGCTTATTTAGCACATTCACTTGAGTTAAAGCTGCTCCAGGCATGGATGTTGTTTTTATTATATATTGGGATGGTGCCTAGCACAATGAGATTGTGGCTTTTGGGCGTGAATATATAAAATAATAATAATAATAATAATAATAAATAGAGTATATATAAATATACTCTAATAATAGAGTATGGTAGGTTCTGAATTCTGCACACTAGTTTAAACAGAAAATGAGTGTGTAACTTTTTCATTTTGTTACTTCCAGAGAGCATTTTCATATTTATCTGGCCTACCAGAAAAGTTAAACTTTTAAGAATATTGTACAAAATCACAATAGAATGAAAAGAAGAATCCAAATCCTATTGAAGTCAGCTGAAATATTTCCATTGAATTCACTGACTTGGGATCTGATCTGTACAATTAAAACAGGAACGTGAATATAACACAGTAAGAGAATTCAGCTTCTTCATCCCACAGTAGCACTTTACCACATATTTGCACAACCATCTTTTCTTTATCTGCAAATAAAGTGTTAAGAAGTCACAGCTGAGAATGAGAGAGAAGAAGTGGTTACTCACGTTTATAACTGTTGTTCTTTGAGATATGTTGCTCATGTCTATGCAAGTTAGGTGCATTCACGTCATGTGTATGTCTGCCAGAACATTTTATCCTAGCTGCTACTCATCAGGTTGGCTGTGGAGCCCCCTGGAAAGGTACCTGTATGGAGACCTACATATGACCCTGCTGACCTGAGAGTCCCTCAGTTCTTTCTTGCTGGCTACTCTGTGGGGAAGGAGGGTGGATATCCAATAGATATGAGCAACACATCTCAAAGAACAACAGTTACAAAGGTGAGTAACCATTTTTTCATTTGTGAGTGCTTGCGCATGTCTTTTCAAATTAGGTGATTCACAAATTAGGTAATACCCAGGATTAGGGGTCAGAGTCAACACATGGCTCACTCAAGGATGGTGGCCCCAAAGATCATATCCCATCTGGACTGCTGGACTGCAGCCTAATGTGATGTAAAATGATGTACAGAGGACCATGTTGCATCTCAACAGATTTACTGGGAGAGGCACATGAGCCAGAACAGTAGTTGAAGAGGCATGAGCTTGCGTAGAATATGCTGTAATAAGCAAAAGGGTATCCTTAGCGATGTGATGGTATATTCATATACAGGGCATGATCCAGGAAGAGAAGTGCTGCAATGAAATTAGGAGCCCTTTCATAAGATCAGCAATAGCCATAAAAAGCTGCGAGGTCTCGTGAGAAGGTTTGGTCCTTTCAACGAAGAAGGCAAGTTCCTGCTTCACATCCAGGGAAAGAAGCTGCTGTTTCTGCAGGGACCTGTGTGGTTTATGATAGAACTCAGGAAGGAAAATGTCCTGGAAAGTATGACAGCCAGAGACCACTTTGAGAAGGAAAGATGGGTGAAGAAGGAGTGGAACCTTTTCCTTATGGAACAGTGTACAGGGACTCTGACATGAGGGCCCAGGGCTCAGAGACCCTTGTGGCAGAAGTGATAGCCACAAGGAAGGTCACTTTCCAGGAGAGGAAAAGGTGGGAACACATGGCCAAAGTTTCAAAGGGGAGCCCATAAGCATTTGGAGTACTAGATTACAGTATCAGACCAGAATCAGCTGGCAGGCCAGTGGGTGAAGGCAGTTCATGCCCTGGAGAAAGTGCCCAAACTTGGGGTTTGTGAAACTAGAACACCTGCCCTCCAGTAGACAGAAGGCCAAGGTGGCCACAAGGTGGACCTTGAGGGAAGAAAAAAGTGAGACCCTGATGCTTCTGGGAAAGAAGGTAATCCAATATCTGCAGGACAGGTGTAGATACATGTATGAGATTATGCTGACAATCAGAAGTGAGTCCACTTAACCAAGTACAAGCTGTGCATGGATGGCCTGTAGCTGCTAAGGAGCAGCTGCACTTGTTCTGAGCATGACCATTCAATGGGGTTTAATCAGTGAAGCTGCCACGCTGTGAGATGAAGAGAGTGAAGGTCCTGGTGTTGATGAGTGTGGTCCTCCAAGATGAAGTCCAGAAGCAGAATGGGAGGAAACACTGAGAGCTCCATCACAATGGGGTACCAGTCCCGATGAACCCAAACTGGGACTATCAGGAGAATGTCTGCCCAGTCCCTGTGAATCTTGTGGAGCATCTTGTGCATGAAGGTAAATGGGATGAAGGTGTAGAACAGCACCAAGTTCAACAGTATGATGAATGTGTCCACTAAAAAGCTGGGAATGAGGTCCCAAAAGGAGGAAAACTGAGGACACTTGTGGTTGCTCCAGCATGAAGAAGCCCATCTGAGGAAGGCCCCACTTTTGGAAGACAAAGTGGAGGTCCTCCACGTGAAGTGACCATTCGTAAGCGAGAAAACAGCAACTGAGGCAGTCCATCAACTGGTTCTGAACCCACAGGGAAGAGGACACTCACAGTTGGATAAAGTGGGCTAGGCATGGCTCCCATAGGTCCAGAGCTTCCAAGAAGACTGGGGTGGAATGGTCACCCCCCTGACAGTTGACAAAATACATGGCTATTATATTGTTCTGTTAGAACCACGGCACAGCATCTGCAGTGGTGAGGTAGGAAGGAAAGACAAGTAAGGCAAATAGCCCAAAGTTTGCACATGTTAATGGGGAGAGATAACTCCTCCACAGACCACTTCACCTGAGTGGTGAGGTGCTCCAGGTGGGCCTCCCAGCCCAAAGCACATGCCTCTGTTACCAGAGACATAGTAGGTTGGGGTGTGTGAAAGTGGACACTGACCAGCACGTTTCAGTGATCTAGCCACCAGAGAAGAGCATCAGAGACATGATGCGGCATTGTGATGTCCATATCTATGCTGTCTTGGCTGGGCCAATATACTGATGCAAGCCATACCTGAAGGGAGCAAATGCACAGCCTGGGAAATGGAATCATGTGCTTTAATGCCACAATATAAACCAGCAGGAGGAGGCATGTCTTAGCTGTGGTGACAGGACACTTGGACATGGAATGTAGAAGGTGGATAGAAGTCTGGAACTGATGATCAGGAAGGAACACCATTGCCTGGGTGGGACTGAGTACTGCCCTGATAAGTCTATGCATTGAGTTGGGATCAACGAGGACTTTGCCAGAATGAACACGAGCACCAGCTTGTCAAGAGTTTCCCTCATGAAGGTTACTTGGGCCTCTATCTGGCGGAATGAGTGGCCTTGCAGGAGCCCAGTGTCCAGGTACAGGTAGACTTGAACACTGTTGCATCAAAGAAAGGCCACCACCATACATTTGGTGAACACTCTGGGGGCGGTGGACAGCACAAAGGTGAGGGCCATAAACTGAAAGTACAGGTGGCCCACAGTAAAGCAGATGTAATGTTGATGGGAAGGCTGGATAGTTACATGAAAATATGCATCCTTTAAATCAGGAGTGGGGGGTACCAGTGCCTATGGCAACCATATGGAACCTTATGGAAACAAAAAAATTGTTCGGTTCCCCAAGGTTCAGGATATGCTGAAGACCCCCTTTTGCCTTTGGGACTAGGAAATAATGGGAGTAGAATCCCCATCCCCCCTAACGAGAGGGGACCTCTTCCACCGCTCCCAGGTCCAGGAATGACTGAACCTCCTGGAAGAGGATCTGCTTGGGAGAGGGGTCCCTCAAAAGGAATAGGCAAGAGGGTGGATGGGAAGGTGGAGGAGGACAGAAGGGAATGGTATAGCCCAGTGAAACCATTCAGAAGACCCATTGGTCTGACGTGATGGCTGACCAGGCCGTAAAGAATGGGTAGATACTGTTGAGAAACAGAAGGGAAGGATCTGGTGGTACTCGTACTGTAGTCTCATGTACACTAACAAAATGAGCGCTTAGCCCTGTGTGAGGGCTTGGGCTGGCCCTGATTGGCCCCAGCCTGTGGATGAGAGGGCTTGTAGCAGGAACAGCAGGGTTGCCACAGAAAAAATTCAGGGTGCCCACAGGTTATAAAGGCTTGGACTGGGGCTGCAGCTTAAAGGGCTTGTACTGCATAGCCAGGGTGTGCATGCCCAAGGACATCATGATATCTGGGGAGTCTTTCAGGTTATGGAAGTGGGAGCCTCAGGGGCCTGGTGGGTGGCCGAGGGCTGAGGCTGAGGAGGACATAGAGTGCCCTGCACTTTGTGGTGCACTGAAGGCTTCCAAAACTGTCATGGGGGGCACGGAGGATCTGCCATGTCTTTTGGCAAGTGGGGGTTCACTGGGATCGAATGGTTGGGAAGGAACGAGGCCTCTTGGAAGGATGGAGGCAAAACTGATTGGGAAAGCCATGGCAGGGCCAACCCAGCAGGAGCTGTGGAAGGAGGGATGCAAAACTGAGTGGAAAAACCATGGCAGGGATGACCCAGCAGGGGCTGTGGAAGGAGGGTGGCTAGTTGTGCCAAGCCATGGCCTTGAGTACTAACGAAACTATGAAGGAGGTCAGGACTGATGAGGTGAGTGAAGAGAGACTGATGTGGAGAAGGAGACCAGCGTTGAGACTGGGACTGGAGTCGAGAATGGGACAAGCATCAAGAACAATATCCATGGCGGCATTGGTATTCCAAGCGAGACTGGTGCTATGTATGGGATCTGTGCCAAGAAAGAGACTGGTGTGTCACAGGAGATGGGCTCCATGATCAGGACCAATCCACCAAACAAGACCTGGGTGCCTAGCTAGACCTGTGAGCAGAATGGGACTTGGACACCAAGTGTGACTGGTGCTATGGAGTGCCCACACTCTCTGTGGAATGGGGCTGAGACTGCTGATCACCAGAATTGGAATGGCAAGTGGGAGAGCCCAAACTGGAGTGGTGCCAGGAAGGACACTGTCCTGAAGAGAGACAGTGCCAAGTGTCAGCATGGTAGGCAGATCATGTTGGAGATTCACAGCTGGAGCCCCCTGCCATGGGGGCCTTTGAATGGCAGCAGCCTTGAGTGGAACATGATGGAGACCAGTGCTGCAAGTCAGACCAATGATCCTGAGAATATCCAAGCTGGGACTCCAAGCAGTACCGGGACTCTGAGCAGCTAGGCTTCTATACTGGGACAGGCAAACCCATTAAGGCAAGCTTGCCCCTGGAGAAGCATTGAGGGACAGAGGCCTCAGTGTATGCCACAGAGTACATCATTCTTATAGGTCCCTGTGCTGTCTTGTACACGTCTGGCATGGCCAAAGGGCTGACGGGCACTGGTTCTCCCCTACGTGATTTAAGGAGTTTTGGGCTTAGTGCACAAGATGCCAAGGCATCAAGAGTCATGGGCCTTGGAACTTTCAAATGTTGCCTGCATTGAGGGGAATGAGGCTGATGGAGCCAGCACCCACCACTTGAAAGCCTTTGAGGCCTGTGCTGGACAAAAGGCATGGGATTATGCCAGAGGCTTCGGGGACCAAGGTGCCAAGAAAAGTCTTCTTTCAGTGCTGCCTGGGATCAAAGATGATGGGCCTCACACCAAAGCACCCAGGGTGAGAGCTTGAAATGCCAACTGCAGGACTAGCTGACAGAGATGGAAGTCATGCTCCTTGCAAGTCTGGGGCTTAAAAGTCTTGCAAATTCAGCACTTGTCAATCTGACTGGCATGACACCTGTTAACTAAAGAACAATAGTCTCAGAGAAGTAGGTCTGTCTCAAGAAAGCTCATCACATAATTTATATTGTTAGTCTTTAAGGTGTTACATGACTGCTTTTTTGTGTTGTAAGAACAAGAGCTATGCTAAAAGAACTGCTTATAAGCATTTACATAATAAAGGACTAGCAAAAAGGATACAGCCACCCAGCCAACAGCCTACACTGGTGGTAAGAAGCAACTGAGGTGTGGACAGGTCAGCAGGGTCATATATAGGGCTCTGCACCAGTGCCTCCCCAGTGGGCTCCACAGCTGACCTGATGGGTAGCAGCTTGGGTAAAGCTTTACAACAGTCATGCACATAGCACATGTACACTTAACTTGAAGAGATATGAGAAAGCACTCAAAGAAGAAGGCAGTAACACTATGGTTGAAGCAAGAGAAACACTATAGGGAGACTAAAATCTTAGGCTAGAGCAACAAGAGGTAACAGTGTGCTTTCGGGAATGCAAAAGATGCAAAATAGATAATATTGTTGGATAAAAGTGGAACCAATGTGCCAAATCACTAGAATTTTAAAAAAATAATAGCAGTCAGGTTAGAAGGTATGGTTTATTGTTAGCTTAAATGTGGTTTATCTGTTTTTCTTTTCTGTGAGACAATAATGACATCCAATTGTACTTTAGGTATATATGGTGTATGTTACATACAAGTATTTCAAGACGTGAATTTTAGCTTCCATTTCCCTAATCAAGGAGAAAAAGTAATGAATCCTGATTATATGCCATTTTGGGACATACATTTATTTATAGCTTCTTTCAGAGTAATGTAAAAATCATTGAACAGTCTGTTTTTATGCTAATGTCAGAGCTATTTATTCCACATTAAATACCTTAAAAGTCCTTAAGGGTACCTTGACATAGATTGATGCCCTAGAGTTTTATCTTTTTGTCCCTCTTCATCCTCTTATTTTATCATGTGTTCACTGAAAGATTACTAAGATCCCATTCTGAAATGAAAGAAGATCTGTTTGCTTGCACACAACTATCTCCCTCCAATCCACAATTCTAGAAAGGCCTCATTCATCCACATACATTATTTTTTTCCTATCATGAGATGGATCAAAATATACAAGGCATACTGGATGTTCATCTGAAACTTCAAGATCCCACCAGATAATTCTAAAGAATTTGAATCAATTGAGAATCCTGGAGATTTTTTATGTGACATTTTCTCTGAGAGTATTATGTGGTGGTTAGATCAGGGGACGGAGAGTAAGGATTCCTAAATTCTCTTCCTTGGCTTGCCATTGACATGGAAATAGCACCCTGTGCCCACCAATACAATATCTATAGAAGTATTTACCAATAGAATATGATCCTAACTGAGTTGGGACAATAGACTCATTCCTTTTTACTTTGGTTTTACCTGTAAGAAAATACTGGAGATTAATTGTGACATTAATATGATTGTTTTGAAGCATTTACTAAAATTCACTTCTCTTTCTCTGCACACTGATGACAATTTCACCAAACACAAAACTAAATTTATAGTTATCTCAGCTATCTCCTAAATCAACCAGCTTTATTTATCTTGAAGCCAATGAAAGCCTCACCTTTGGCTTCAGCTGTAGCAGTGACAGACCCCTAAGAACTGAGGTACTGAACACATCAGGTTCTCAGGTCGTCAATGCTTTGCACTGCTGGTTTCTTCTCTTATGACTGTATTTTGCTACTTTTCCTTTTGGCATTAGATATAAGATATTAGATATAAGAAACCAAATGAAATTGTGGAACTGTGTAATTATAAACCGAAGGACAGTTTGACTAGAAAATGGATTGTCTCAGTTTCACTTCTTTTACCATTATCTTTTCAGGTGTTTACATGCAAGTTCGTTGCTATTGCCAGTGCTTGATATGTTAGGAAGCACTAACAAAGCTATTGTACTTCCCTACTACAGGCACCATTCCAACAAGCAGCACAAACCTCACCACTCACGCAGACTCAGAATCCTTGCTTGGATCCAGCAATCAGTCACACAGCAGCACTGCTGCCCTTACTTCACTCACTCCTGCCACCACCACAAATGAATCATCAGGTTTGCTTTATTCCTTTAGATTCCCCAGGTTATCAATGATACAACTGCTTGAACTATACATGGGGAAAATTGTGTAGTTTGGCGGTTTATCACCCTTTCTGCTCAACAAACTAATAATGTCCCTAAGCTTCACAGCTGATGAAAGACCACAAAGTGTTCTGTGTTTTATTTCCAGAATATGAACTCTGATGGTCAGGTCCTATACTCATTATTCAGGCACTGGATAATAGCAAGTGTGAACTAGCAAACACATTCCACAGAGACCTGTGCTTACACCGTCATGCTAATCATGGTTGTAAACATAGGCTGTGTCTACACTACGAAATTAAATCAAATTTTAATACATTTGACTTCGTAACCTTGATCTTATTATCTCATAGTTAATTGTCTACAAATGTTCCAGGAATCAACTTATCTTTTCTCTGTGTCGATTTACTGCATCTCCAGTGCCTGATCCAAGCTCGACTACACGAGCAGTGCTTTGTGGGGATTTATCCCACAGTGCCTTAGCCCTGTTCCATTCTGGGGGTGGGGGGGTTTGTACAACTGGACTGTGGGGAAAAAAATTGCCACAGTTGCTTGTGGGTGTTTGATGTCAGTATCCCTGAATGCAAAACATTCTCCCATAATTCAGAGCAGCCACTGACTGCACAAAAAACAAATTGGAAATTGCACCATTTTCTCCTAAACAGCGCTCACACATGTGTGGATCCTCTAATGCTTCTAGTCATTGCACAGACCATTATGGCAACTTCGCGAAATGTCAGGCAGTTTTTCTTTCAGTTAAAAAGGCACTGGGCTGAGATGACGGCGGAGGGTGACGATGAGGATGTTGAAGAGGAAATCACTCAACTGTGGGCCAAGAACTCAGAATTGCTGGTCACCGTGGATGGACTCATGAAACTAGCACACACTGGTGGGACCACATTATTTTGTAGTCCTGGAATGACCAACAGTGGGTGCAGAATTTTCATATGCACAAAGTCCACTTTTATGGAACTTTGTGATTTGGTGGCCCACACATTGAAGTGCAGCAATACAAGAATGAGACCAGCTTTAACGGTTCACAAGCAAGTGAAAATCACTCTATGGAAGTTTGCAACTCCCAACAGTTACCAGTCAGTGGCAAATCAATTGCAGGTGGGCAGATCTGCAGTGGGTTCCACGGTGGTTCAGGTAGCCAGTGCAATCTGTCAGCATTGCCTGAGGAAGACCATGACCCTGGGAGATGTACAGGTCATAGCGGATGGATTTGCTGCCATGGGGCTTCCTAACTGCAGTGGGGCAATAGATGGCCCCTACATCCCCATCACAGCTCCAGACCACTGGGCCTTGAGTATATAAACAGAAAGGGATCCTTTTTGATGGTGTTGCAGGAGTTGGTAGATAACAAAGGTCGTTTCTGCAACATCAACATGGGAGGTTGGGGAAGGCTCACAATGTGCACCTCTTCAGAAATTTTGACTCTACAAAAAGCTCCTGGATGGGACTTTTTTCCCAGACTGGAAAATCAAGAATGGTGACCTGTAGATGCCTATAGTAATAGTGGGTGACCCTGCTTACTCTCTGCTTTCTTGCCTCATGAAGCCGTACACAGGCTTCCTGGACCGCAGCAAGGAACAGTTCAATTTCAGACTCAGCAAGTGCAGAGTGGCGGCAGAATGCACCTTTGGACATTTAAAAGTGAGGCTCAGGTGCCTATTGACCTGTTTAGACCGTTGAGAAAATAATGTACTCACCATGGTTGCAGTGTGCTATATTTTGCATAAGTGTTCTGAATCCAGGCGGGAGAACTTCACAAGTGCTTGGAGTGCAGAGGCTGATGCCATGAGCAGGGCTTATTCGCAGCTGCCTACAAGGGCATTCTCCAATACCAATATGGAGGCAGCAGCAATCAGGGAGGCATTGAAAGTTAGTTTCATGAATGATCTGCCAGCCATATCATTGCACTGTTGTAATACCACCCTCACTCCCCAAAATGATTTATGTACCTCACTAAATGTAAACCAATAAATCAGACCATGGCTTTCACAGAAAGAATACTTTTATTCTTTCCTCTTTATTCTTTTGGGCGGGGGGAGAGTTAAGATGCAGGAAAAATAACGGACATAAAGGGAGAGTTATTTTCACAAAAAGAATGTTTATATTTTGGCGGGTGGAAAGGGTAATTTTTTTTTCACTGAGGTGAACGCAAGCATGAAATAAGACTGGCTTGGCCCTCTGGGCATTGCCTGTGGAGTCTCATCAGCACCATCAACTTTTGCAATCACCACTTCTACCTAGGTCCCTCTGCCATGAGTTCTCTGCAGACCCTGGCATAGCAGCAGGCAGATGTGCTATTAGCCCTCTCCACCACTGCCCAGGTCCCTCTGCTGTGAGTTTTCTGCAGATTTTGGCATAGCCAGGGGCAGCTGTGCTATCAGCCCTGAACACCCCCATGAGTCTCTGCAATGATTTGTGCACCCCACCACATATGGGTACCAATAAATCACACTATGGTTGTCATCAAAAGAATATGTTTATTTGGCGGGAGGAAGGGGAGGTGGTTAAGCAGCAGGGAAAAGAAGAGGTGTCTAGGGAGGTGGAATAACTTTTTGCAGTGGATCTTGAGGGTGGAGTAGGAAACTGTCTTTGCCCTCCTTTCCCACCTTTGGGGACCGCAATGATGTGGGGCAGGTGACCTGGATTCAGGGGAGTCCAGGCAGCAGGGAGCAGAGCCCATGGTGCTGTGTAGAGAGTCCCTCTGCAGCTCCAGCATAGAGCACAGGACCTCAGTTTGGTCCATCACAGCTGTTATGAGGCTTGCTGCGTCCTCTCTCAGGTGCACCGATTGCTCTCTCCTGAACTCCAGGACAGTCAGCCACCACTGTACTGTGTTCCTGTTGCTGGCAGCAGTTGCTGTTTCATCCTGCTCCAGGTGCTGCAGGGTAAGATCCTGCTTGCACCTTTTGCACTTCCTTACCCTGTCTCCCACACCGTGGATGCCTGATGGACATTGAAGGTCAAAATTGAGATACAATTCAGACAAAACACTTACCCCTAGAACGAATGGGTCTCTGTCTTTACAATCAGTGAAAGTTTCTTCTTTCAAGCCTCTTTCGGCTTCTTAAGGATGACAAGGATTCAAACTCTGCATTGCACAAGCCATCACTTATCCAGACCATTTCATTGTGGACTTGGTAAGCTATTGTCCACTTTGCTAGTGTTGGGGATGGGAGTAGGGGGTGCAAAGCAGGGGAAGCCAGCTGGTCTCCAGGAGCAGGAGAAAAAGTTTCTTCAGCCATTCACTGGAGCAATCCTCCGCAAGGAAAACCCACCTGTGCTGGACATGCCAGTGTGTTGGAGCAGAGTTTGCAGAGCCCAGCAGCCATGTGGCAAGGGGGAAGGGTTCAATTCCAGTTGCATATACAAGTGGGTGGGGAGGGATGCCTGTAGGTGCAAAGAAATGCATGGGGAAGTTTTCCAGCTGCATGTCAGGACCCAAACATGTTCAAGCCAGCAGCATGGTGGGAGGGGAGAAGGACAAGGGGAGCCTGCCAGCCACATGGAAGGGGAGGAAGACAGAGTGCCCACTAGCCATATGATATAGCAATGTGGTCTAGGGAAACGTAAAAGAGCAGGGAGCATTGCAAAAAAATCCAATCCAAATTCTCGTGCTTCTTTAGGTTGTCAAAGACGACATCACCCCTCCTAAGAATAACAGATAGCGAAAAAGAAGAAATGCTCATCCTGTGTGAGCACAAGCCTGGAAAATTTGCCAAAATGCTGCGTGACACCATGATACCAGATCGCTATCTTGTTGCCTGGCATGGCAAGGTGTGCTACCGTGGAAGCTGCAATAAGTCAGGTCTGCCCAAAAACCTCCTGCAAAAAATACAAGAGTACCTGGATGAGGCCTTCCTGGAGATCTCCAAAGAGGATAAGTGCTCCATCCCAGAAATATTAACATGCTGTTCTGAGGGGTATAGATCCATAGAAAATCTATACCCATACCTATACCCAGCCACAGCCTGCTTTAGCATTCAGAAAAAAATAGTCACCAGAACAGCTGCGCCCCAACGGTCCAGGGATCTGCAGAGAGGGAACTGGTGTAGAGGGGCTGACTTGAGGTTGAAGATGAAGAACTCCAGGCTGTTGGGAACAGCTTCCCTGGACCCTTGCTGGTTGCCTCTGTCCTCCTCTCCATTGGTCTCTTCCTCCTGCCCCCCCACCAGGCTCAGCTCCTCTCAGCTCACCCCCGACTGTCAAACAGGGCCTTCTGAAGAGTCTCAATTAAGATTGGTCAACATTGTTGGATCCTTCCCAAGAATCATGTCCAGCTGTTCATAACACCAACACATCTTTGGAGATGACCAGGACTGCCCATTGGCTTCCCAAACTTTGTGATAGGCATGCCGGAATTGTTTCACCTTCAACTGACATTGCTGAGACTCCCTGGAGTAACCTCTGTCAATCGTCCCATGCAAAATCTTTTTATATATGTTCACATTTCACTTAGACACTCAAAGTCTGCTCACCACTGACTCTTCTCCCCAGACAGCAAGAAGGTCCATAATCTCCTGATGTGTCCACGCTGATGCTCTCTTGTGACCCTGAGAACTCAGATCATGAACCTGAGTGCTCATGATGTAAAGAGACGGTCACTGATGCAATGTGGTGTGATGCGATGACTACCGATGCAATTCATTGCAATGTGATGGCTACCAATGCGATGTGATGGCTACCAGAGCAATGTCTAAAAGAAACTCAGGCTTACTGGTGATGAATTGAAATTTGTGGACTTCTTGTTACCAACTTACTGCACATCTGGAGAGCAGTGGAAATGGAAGTGGCAAAAGTGGACAAGCATGGAGCAATGTGGGATACATATGGGACACCTCTGGAGGCTAATAAAGTCGATTAAAAGACATGGTGTTTCCACACTAACCTTAATTCGAACTTTTAAATTTGAAAATGACACTACATCGAGTTGCTTGTCACGTTGTTACTATATCAGCTTTAGCGCTCCCTAAAATCAACCTAATGGTATTTACAGCGAAGACAGTGACGTTGTAAAATTGAGCTAACTGCCTTAAATTCAAAGGTATCATGTAGTGTAGACATTACCTATGTTTCCTAAGGTTTGTAGAACTGAGCTTAATGGTTACTAAGAGAAGAGCTGTGTTCACAGAATCAGACAAAGCCTGCAGTCCTTATTCAGGCAGAGCTTCTTTTGACTTCATTATGCCTAAATAATATTCACAGACATTGGCACAAATATTTGTGATCTGATTGACATATGAAAAAGTCCCAATATTGTTAATTCTAGTTCAAGATTTTTGTTTTATTCCTTAATGGAAATACTAGCATAGTCTTACTTGTGGCTTTGTTCAAACTTTTGTTAAGAAAATCACAGGAAGAAAGCACATAGTCCAAGACATTTATTATATGTCTGTATGAAACAATGAACTTACCATCTAACACTAATTTGTTCTATTCTTGCAGATGCTTCCAGTACGACACCCTTGCACGCCACCACCTCACCATCTGTGAGCCATGCTTCAAACAGCACTCAAACAGACATTTCTCAGCCTTCCTCAAACACCACTTCGACTACTTCCACTCTCACAACAGGTGACAAACCTGCACACAATTCTGGCAATGCTAACACTGCATGCATGGGAAATGTATTACAATGTGGGCACTGAAGTGGCTTTAAGTATTATTTTTAAACCTAACAATTGATTTATTCTACAGATGCAACAGCAGGAAATTGCATTAAACTAAAATATCTTAGGACGCTGATTACTGCTAGTGCAAAAGTTAATTTATGTTAATGAAGCCAGATTCACTTCCTGTCAGCAAATGAAAAATGAACCATGTTTTCTAAGCAGTAATATAGATTAAGGTTAAACCATGAACTTCTCATGTACACAAATCTCCCATGGACATCCATAGAAGCTTTGCCCAACCTAAAGAAGGAGTGCAGGATCAGATCTGTGGGTTTGTTTTCTGATTTTAGATGACATACATGTTGTTTCACTAAATAACTAATCTCTTGGAATTTAGGCATGTAAGTAACGATTCAGATAAGGAGTAGCATTATAGTCAGTTGAACTAATCATATAAATTATTAATGTTCTTGGATAAATTGCATACAAGAATTTGAACAGAGTTGTCTGGGGAGTTCTTCATATCATTTACATTAATTTTTAAGGAGCCTTGTATATTGGGAAAGTTTCAGTACAGTTGAAGAAAGTCAGTACTGTGAGAAAGGTAAATGGGATAACCCTAGGTAAAAACAAGCTACCTAACTTGACATCAATCCCCAGCAAGTTATTGGAATACAGGTTTAAATTAATAAAAAGTTCAAATATAGAGATCTAAATAATGCCAATCACAATGATTTCAAAGAAGGTAAGTCCTGTTAACTTAATAGTTATTTGCCAGGATTACAAGTTAGGCAGATAAAGCAATTGTTCTGATAAAAAACAGTTGGATGTTTTAAAATGTTTGAGTTAGTACTGATCAACACTCTGCTTAAAAAAGCTTTATCACTATATAAAATCAGTAAAGAAGATGTTAAATGATTTAAAAGCTGATTAAATGGTAGCTCAGCAAACATTATTGTTAGTGGGGAATTATCAGCTAGAGAGGGCATTTATAATTGGGTCTAGCAAGGGTCAATTCTGTCTCCTGTGAAAGGTAGCCTTTTTATCACAGATCTGAAAGAAATGTGTAAACCTTGCTGATAAAGTTTAAATTTAACTAAAGATTTGTGGGGTAGTGAATAAGCACAAGAACAGCTCATCAATGCAAGCAGTTTAGATTGGTTTGTACCAATGGAATAATATGCAAATACAAGGCTGTATTAGAATAGGGAGAGGGGGTAGAATATATGCTGTAGTTAGAAGAATGGGAGACTCTATTCTGGAAATCAATGAATCAGAGAAAGACTTTGCGTCATTTTAGAAAATAACTGAGCATGTTGGTTGGGGCAATGCTTTTTTTGTAAGAAGAGAAAGAGGAGCTGATGCTCAGCTGGCTCCCCACCCCACCCCCCCAGTCAGACCCTCTGCAGTTCCTGTGGCTGGGGCTGCTGATAGGGCTCTGTGCCCCACCTGGCACTCCACTGCAGGACCGTTAGGGACTCCTATGCCTCAGCCAGGTCCCCCGGGCTGCAGCTGCCAGTGGGGCTCTGTGCCCTGGCTTGCTCCCTGCCCCAGAGCTCCCCCACCCCTAGCTGGGTTCCCAAGGTTGGGGCTGCTGGCAGGGTTCCATGCCCTGTCTGGCTCCCAGCCCTGGGGCTTCTGGTCTTCCAGGGCTGTAGCTGCTGGCTGGGCTCCTTGCCCTGGCTGACTCTCAGCTGCAGGGCTGGTGGGGTACCACCCGGCTGGAGATCCCATGGCTGGGGCTGCCAATGTGCCAGTACTCTGTACTGGCATGTACTGGCACGAAAAAAAGCCCTGGTTAGGGGTGCGGGACAGCTTCCATACAAGGAGAGATTAAAAAGACTGGGACTGGTCAGATGAGAACATAGATGACTAAGGAGGAATACAAAAGAGGTCTATAAAATTTTAACTAGTGAGAAGAAAGTGAATAAAGAAGTAATATTTAGTCATTCACATAACACAGGAACCATGGGGCCACCAAATGACATTAATAGCCAGGAAGTTTAAAACAAATGTAAGGAAGTACTTTTCATACAAAACACAATCAGCCTGTGGTACTCATTGCCAGGGATGTTGAGAAGGCCAGAATGGTTGAAAAAGAATGAATAAGTTTATGGAGAATAGGTCTGCTGATGGCAAAAACTAAAATGATCAAATACCTAAGAGGTGCAACCCCATGTTCTAGTTTTCAAGTAGAGCTTGTGGAGACAATTTTGACTAACCTTTTTTTTTTTCATTTCAAATATACCATCTTGTCAAAATTGTTATCTAGCTGTATAGGTTTAAAAATTGTTAGGAAGATTTCTCAAGTGCAAGCTGAAATTTTGGTGGATGGGAGGGGAAGAGAGATACTGTACTCAGGGTGACTATTAGGGAGGTGGTTAGGGTGGTTGCCAAGGGAATGCACTATACATGTTTAAATCTCTGGCCCAAATCATGCTGAGCAGTCTCAGACCTGGCTTGCTCACCTTCTAGGGAAGTGCCCTAATCATTAGCCAAGACAACCCCATGAGCCTGTCTCCCAGATTATTTTATTATATATAGAAAGTGGAACTGCTTCAGTGGGAGAGATTGAGAATGACTTAGTAACAGTGGCTGTTCTGGGATGGGCTAGTGGAAAAATGTGTATGCTTGTGGCTGTGTCTATATTACAGCAATCCTTCGAAAGAAGAGATCTTCTGAAAAAAACTTCCCTACTTACCATGACACTCTACTTACCATGTTCATTTCAAAGTTGGGAGCTAGTGTAGACACCACCATAGTCTAATTCGGTGATTTTCAACCTGGGGTCTGTATATGCCTGTTGTAGAAATAAAGTTGAGCCATCTGTAATGAGTAGTATGATTTGTAATGTATTTATTATAAAATTTATAATATCTAATGGAATTGGTTAAAATTGTGGGAATTATTGCAGAAATTGCAACGGATTTTCTTCTCTGTTTCTCTGATATTCCTGAAGATCTACTAAATACAAATATCTGCATAGACTGTTCCAGATTTTTGCACGTTATCAATCACTGTCCTCTGTAACTGAATGTATGAAGCTGTGTATGATATTCATTTATTTTTCTCCTTTTCTTTTACAGAAAATGCTACCACGACACTTCTCAAAAGTTGTGGTAAGTTATGTTTAATAAAAGTGAAATTAAACTTTTTAAATGAGAAGCACTCTGTTCTTCACTTGGATCAGCTAAATGTTCAGATAAACCAAATCATCTCCTGTCTTGCTGGTTTTTTTTTTTAAATTTCCTTACTATTTTAGAATAGCTGTTTTAAACTTCTTCAAAGTTTCTTTCTGCTGTCCATTTCCTACTCTGCTGGGGCATCCTACCAAGCTGCTGATATTAATCATACACCACTACTGTTATAGAGTTTGTCTAAAGGAGAAAAATGTCTGGTTTTATACAATACCAAGAGACTCTAAGGTTCTTTTTTTCTATAATAATCTCTTTTTACACAAAAAGTGAAAGAAAATAAATGCAATTTTTAGTGGCTAATCGCTAACTGAATCTAGACAATTCCCCACAATTCATAGGTGGGGGTCAAAATCTAATTACTTGGTAGAAAGTTTGGAATGTATAGTATTTTTGAAGTTATTAATTGGTTTGTAACAGTACATTTTCAAAAGACTGTGTTTGTTTCTTTCTTCATATACCAGGGTAGTAGAAATATACATTTCTAAGGCTGCATCTACACTATGAGATAAATTCGAATTTATCTGGAATTCTGGAATTTATAAGTTTGAATTTGACCATCCTCACTTCCCATGTGCTCCCCACAAAGTGGAGTCACTGCTGCCACACACAAATTGACTAACAACAAATATGGCAGTAGTGCATTTTGGGAAGCTGTCCCACAGTTCCCTCATCCCTGTAGCATTCTGGGTATGCTCACTTCATCTTTCTATATTGCATTTTCCTCATTCCCTTCCTGATCCCTGAGAATAATGCAAGGACCCTGAGTATTAGAGGATAGGAAAGAGTAGGAAAAAAGAATTGTTGCTTTCCCCCCACATTACATTACATACATGGGTGCAGTGACTATATTCTCAACTGGCCATCCGCTTGCCCCATGTCCCATTATTGCATGCATGTGATCCCTGAAGATAATGCAGGGGCCCAGACTGTTTCTTAAAGTGAGAAGAAAAAGGATAAGAAAGTATAGGGAAAAAGAATGTTTGGTTTCCCCCTTCACTACATTGGTGTTGGAAAGGGTCTTTGGCTTTCCAGTGCACTATAAGGTTTCCATGCAACAACTGTGTTCTCCACTGGCCATCCACTGGTCCCACATCCCATCGGTGCATGCATGGGATCCCTGAAAATAATGCAGGGGCCTGGACTGTTTTTAAAGTGAGAAGGAGGATAGAACAGTCTAGCAAAAAAGAATTTTTGGTTTGCTGACACATTATATTGCCCACACGGGTGCAACAACTGCATTCTCAACTGACCATCCACTTAGTGTTCCACTTCCCATCATTTCATGCATATGATCCCTGAAAATAATAAAGGGCCCAGACTGTGTTTGAAAATGAGAAGAAAGAGGATAGAGAAGTGTAGGAAGAAAGAATTTTTGGTTTCCACCATTCAATATGTTGGTATTGGAAAGGCTTCCATGCAACAACTGTGTTCTCAACTGGCCATCCACTGAATATCCCAGCTCTCATCAGTGCATATGATCCCTGATAATAATGCAGGGGCCTGAAATGTTTTGTAAAGTGAGAAGGAGGAGGATAGAAAAGTCTAGGAAAAAAGAATTTTTGGTTTCCCATCCCATTACATTGCCCACAAGAGTGCAACCAACTATGTTTTCAATTAGCCATCTGCTGAGCATACCATCTCCCATCATTGCATGCATGTGATCCCTGAAAATAATGCAGTTTCCAAGACTGTTTTTAAAGTGAGAAGAAAGAGGATAGAAAAGTGAGGAAAAATGAATTTTTGGTTTCCCCCCAGCAACAGCAAGCCCCAGTAATGGTGAAGGGGGGTGGGATGCAGTGGGGGGCCAGTTGAAGTGATCCTTCCCCATGGCAGCAGCCAAACCCTGAATTTCTTAGCCGCTGGGGGAGACTTTTTCCCCAGTGTCAGCAAGCCCCTTAGCTGCCAGGAGAGAATTTCCCCAGTGGCAGCAACAAGCCGTTTAGCTGCCATGGGGAAGACATTTCCCTGGAGGCAGCACCAAGCCCTTTAGCCAGCAGGGGAGACTTTTCCCCAGGAGCAGTAAGCCAAGATATGGGCCAAAGGGTAGGGGGTTGAGCAGGGAGTCAATTGAGATGGTCCTTCCCTGGCAGTGGCAAGCCTTTTAGCTGCTGGGGGAGACTTTTCCTCCATGGCAGCAAGCCCTAGTATGGGCTGGGGTAGAGGGGTTCAGTAGGGGGGCCAGCTGAAGTGGTGCTTCCCCAAGCCACAGCAAAGCCCCCAGTATCTTAACCGCCAGGGGGAGACTTCCCCATGGCAGCAGCAAAGCTCATAATAGAGCTTTCCCATCCTTGGAGCACTAAACGTGTGATTGGCAGCCTTATCAGCACCAAATGGCAGACATATCCTTTTAATGGGTTGGGTTGAGTTGGGGCCACCCATGTGATCTGGCTGAGCATGGGAAAGACCCAGACTGTGTAGCACCTGTGCAGGAGGGAAGGAGGTTCGCACACAAATGTAAACTGCTGAGAAGTTTCTTGGCATGTTATGCAAACACGACTCCCAGCAAGCCTTGTTGACACTTGACATGGTGGAGCAGTGGTTGGCACAAGGTAGTGCAGAAAAAATTAAGTACAGAGACAGAGCCACACGCTCCCTGCCGAGGCTATTTGAATGAGTAGATGCACTCACAGAGCTAATAGCAAAGAAAGACAGATAGACATTTCTCAGGCTGTCATACTAACACGAGCCCACAGCTAAAGGCTCACTGCTCCCACTTGGAAATTCATGCTCTTCCTGTTACTGGAGAGCTACAGCCAGAGCAGAGCACTGAGAGGGGCATTATGGGTTATGTACGGGAGATCTCTGGAGGATAATAAATTTGTTATTAAAATGTGGTACTTCCATACTTGCCTTTTATTAAACTTCTGAATTCAAGCTTGATGCTATATCCCTCAGGTAACTGCAATTTTGTAATCTCGAGATTAGTGCACTCTAAATCGAGCTAATGGTCTTTACAGTGAAGACAGTCATGTGGTACTATCGAGCTAACTGAATTAAATTCCAATTTATCTCGTAGCACAGAGGCAGCCTAAGTTCCATACTCCAAAACAGATCAGGACAGGACAAAACAGGGCTAGATCAAAAAACGAAAATCTTTCAGCAGGGAATTTCAACATTTTAACACTATGTTTCTTTCAGATTGGGAATGAAAAGTTAAAATATTGAAACTTTTTCAGAATGAAAAGCTACAAAACATTTTAAATCAAGCATTGAGAAAAGAAAAATACGAATTGCTTTGATTCAAACAAAATTAGTCAGTGGTGTTTCAAATTTGAATTAGTGTTGCAAAATGTGAATTCAAAAGAAATTTTGATTCTTCCAACTGGAAAATTGAAAACAAAATCGTTACATTTTTCCATGGACATTTTCTATTTTGACAAAACGACATTTTCTGACAGGAAAACTTTTTGTTTAAAAAAAATTCAACCAGGTTTTAATATTCATTTTGGAGTCTTTAAAGCACAGGATATGCTGTGGAGTGTGGTACAGTGTTGGATCAGTAACCCTCTACCTGAAGGATAAGAAAAAGTAAGAAATATTTTTGTAAATCCATTTTTCCGATTTTCTCTCCTTTTAGAAGAAGATGTTCATTTTAATACAACATATAACTACAGCAATACAGGAGTGACTGCACAGATGAACTTTTATGGGAAAGATGGCACACCTAATACTGCCTGCAATGGGACATCTGAAGTGAAAATAGAAAACCAATCTCTTAAAAACCTTATGGAATGTAAGAACTACAGCATTACAATTAAATGTCATGAGTGCCTCCCATTTCAAAAAGTAATTCATGTCCCACCGGGTAAGTACAATATTTTGTTCAATATGAGATTTTGTTTAGCAAACATTGTATAATGTGTTTCGTTGTTCTTGCTGTACAGCTTCACAAATCTGTTGATTGACAGGGTGGATTCCACGTGTTATTTGGGGCTACAAATTCCTCTCTCTTATACCCTGAGACTATGGTTACACTAGTGAGTTTTGCCGGCAAAACCCTGGTTTTGTCAACCAAACTCGAGGAGAATGCACAAATAAAATGCACTTTCTTGACAATATCTGGACAAGACACAGCACTTTTGCCGGCAGCGGTTTGCCTCAAAGCTTTGAGGCATAATGCTGCTGTCGACAGATTCTGATGACAAAAAGGCTGTGTGGCCATTCTGTGGGGGAAGCCTTCTCTCAACAGATAGGGCATCCACAACAATGGGCAGCCCTATCTGCTATGCTTTCAGGTGCCTGCTTTGTCGAGAGAGCCGGCAGGCAGTTCAGCTTCTTTGTCCTCAGAGGTGAGAGGTCTCCTGATCGGCTTTTGAGTCGGGTCGCACTCTGTCAATAGAAGTTTTGTCAGGAAATCTCTTCCGACATTGACTGTTGTCTACAGATCACTGCAGTGTAATCATAGCCTTAGACTTCTGTGTCTAGATTTTAGTATTACTAATGTTTTGATCTTTCTATATCCATTTAATGAAAATTATAATAGTGTTACAACATACATGCTCAGAGAATGAATATTATATTATATATGAAGTTTGAAAAATTGACTCCAACACTTTAAATATTATCTTATTTTAAAAATTACACAGGTTTTAAATATTTTTTGCATAAGATATATGACATGGAGACAGATGATCAAGAAATTGGACTCTGTAATTATATTTTCAGGGACAAATGTGTATTTAACTTTTTCTTACTTAAATTCTTTCCACCTGAATAAAATTTGTTTTCCAGACTGGTGTTTTACAGAGGAAGTGATGCGAGTGGCATGTATTTTTTAATGTAATATTCTATATTCCATTATATAGCTTGCCAAATGATACCCATTTCTCTCTAGGCTCATAATGCAGGAAGATGAAACATTGTTTAGTGACAAGATATGGTGGGGGGAAGATGTGGTGACACACTCTTCAGATTTACAATACTTAATAGACATGAGTTTGAAAAGATGACTTCCAGACTTGCGCCCACAACTTATAAAACACTTTTAAATCAGTTCCAATGGTACAGAGTTACCTGAAGTGGAAGCAAGGAATGGAAGCTTCTTCAAGGAGCGTCCTGGTGAGTGCTCCACTTACAGCACTTTGTGCTTGCAGCTGTAAGTTTTTGCAGCAGTGTCCTGGTGTGGCACACATGGTATGCATCTTCCGGATCTGCAAACCGTTACCTGCCACTTGCCAGCAACTGTCCCTCAGTTCCTTCTCTACCGCCCTTGGCTAAGGTCAGAACTCCAGTATCTGTCTATTTTCCTCTAAGAATAATTAGTTTAGTAAAGTAAGTTAGTCCTACGTTAACAGTCACAACAGACGCACTGCTACAGGGCTGGGGATTCCACACAGGACAATGGACAATACAAAGATGCTGGTCCCCAAGGGAGGCAATCCTACATATGAATGTCCCAGAACTAAGGTTGCTCAGGAAGGCATATGGACACTTCCTCCTATTCATCGGCAATAAGTCAGTCAAAATATTAATGGACAATACAACTGCCATGCATTACATAAAGTGTCAGACAGAGCACATGCATACCAATTATGCACAGAAGCTATCCGTCTCTGGGACTCGTGCATAGCAAACAGTACATGTAACTTGGCTACCTTTCTCCAAGGCAAACAGAATATGATTGCTGACAAGCTCAGCAGGCATTTCCATCACAGCAACAACCGGAAATTAGAGCTGCAGATAGCAAATAACATTATTTCAAACCAGGGATCCCCACTATAGATTTATTTGGTATGGACAGCAACACAAAATGCCTCAAACACTGCTCTCAAACAGGCCCTGGGGAAGATCTCCCTGGGGAACATGTTTGCAATCACACAGAACACATATGCTTTACCCCTAATTCCCATAATGTAGAGAGTGGTATGCAAAATAGGGCATGATAAGGGTTATCCTTATATCTCTGGCATGGCCCAGACAATCCTGATACCCATATCTGAAACAGATATCCCCAGTTCTGTTCCTCAGTCTCCCACGGACTTTTCACCTCTTAACTCAGGACAGGGGGAGAAAAGACACTTCACCCACACATCAAGATCCTGTACCTCCAGGTGTGGCTTCTTCAGGGTTGACAACTGTAGAACTACAACGTTCAAAAGAAGTACAATCAATCCTCATGAATAGCTACAACCCAAGCACCAGAAAGACATATGACCAAAAATGGCATGGATTTCATATGTGGTATACAAATCATGCACTATTGCCACACTCAGCACTATTACCAGAACTTCTTGATTACATAGTGCACCTTAAACATAAGGGCCTCAAGAACACGTCCATAAGGGTACACTTAGCATCAATTTCAGCCAAGCACAATGTAAAAGAGGGACATTCAGTGTTTGCTCACGCTGTCATGGAAATAAATATCAGATGGTGAAATAATACCCACCTGTACAGCAACCCACACTGATGTGGAACCTAACTGAGGTACTGCATACACTCACAAGAAAACCATTTGAACTGCTGGCCACATGTTCACTGTTGCCCCTGTCCCTTAACATGTGCTTCTTCATGGCTATTGCATCAGCGAGAAGAGTAGGAGAAGTAGTGACTCTCATGGCAGATCCACCATTTACTATTTTCCAAAAAGACAAGGAGGCCGCATCCCAAATTCTTATGAAAGGCAATCTTTTCTTTCCATCTCAACCAATCTATTTACTTGTTTTCTACCAGAAACCACTCTCAGGATATGTCTAGATTAAAGGGATTTGTCAACAGAAGTGTTTGTTGGAAGATACCTTCCGACAAAAATTCTGTGGACAAATCGCAACCAGACTAGATGGCAGATTGAAAGTGTGATCTCCTTTGTTGACAGAGAGTGGCCAGCATGCCCAGTTGCTTCATTGGGAAAATGGACAACCAGAAGCACAGCAGATAGGGTGTCCTGGAAGCCCTTTCTGTCAACAGAAGGGCCCTCCAGACCAGCTTTTTGTCAACAGATCTCTGTTGATAGAGGTGTTCTTCCTCATGGCAAGTGGGGTACATCTGTTGACAAAAGTGCTGCATTCTGTTGTCTTACTGTTGACAGAATGCCCTTGGGAATCTGGGTGCTCTGTGGGTGTTGTCATCAAAACAGCTGAGACAAGAGTAGAGACAAAACCGTCTGCTCTAGATATAGCCTTAGACTCCAGACAGATAGCGCTTCACATCCTTGATGTCCATAGAGCCCTGTCTGCAAAGGAAATGACTTTCAGATGATTCCCATACTCTTTGTATCTTTGTCTCCCCTATCAAAAGGGCAAATGGTGTCTAAACAAAGGTTAGCCAAATGGATCTCATAATGCATAAAACTTTGCTATGACTTGAACAAATTGCCAACCCTGAGCTTAGTTTGCAAGAAGTCCACAAAAACACAAGCACTATCATGTGCTTTCCTTAAGAATATCATAGTGGAGTTCATGTAAAGGGTCTACCTGGCTATCTGTCCATACATTTACCAAGCACTACATTATATACCAATATGTGTTACAAGCCATTAGATTCAGCCAGACCATTTTGAGCATTACCATGTTCCACTGAAGCCCCGCCTCTAGAAAAACTCTACTGCTTCAAAGTCACCTTAAGTGGAGCACCCACAGGGAAACTCCTCGAAGAAGAGGAGAGGATTACTTACCTTGTACAAAACAAAAAAACAGTCATATAGCACTTTTAAACCTTGGGCAGTAGCTGAGGTTCTTCAAGATGGGCATCCCTGTGTGTGCTCCACATCCCTCCCTCCTCCCCTCTGCTTCAGATCAGTGCCTGTCCAAGGTAGCGAAGGAACTGAGGGATGGTAGATGGCGTGCGGTGTGTAATGCTCACAGACGCGTGAGATGCATACCATATGTGCATGCTACATTGGGGTGCTGCTGCTAAAAGTGTCTGACTACAAGCACTATAAACACCTTAAGTGGAGCATCACAGGGACATCTCTCTCGAAGAACCTCAGTTAATGCCCAAGGTGAGTAACACTTTCATTCCTCATCTGCTGCTGTCCTTCTCTGACCCTATAATCCTATTTTGCATCCTCCCTCTTCTTCCCTCAGCTCTCTGTAATAGTCAGAGATGGAGAAAGGCCATTACAATTCATCCTCTCAAAAAGTTTCCTTTATAGACAACTCTATTTTTCACATGTTTATAACCAGGTTTGTGATATAACCAGAATATTGACTTCATCCTCCATATGATCTCAGGAATTATGCAGTGAGGATATTTAATCCAGGGTAAAAAAATCAAAAGAACATACAAGATGTGGAAATCTATACCTTGTGAAATTTCAATGAGAGTTAAGTTTCTAAGTGCCAAAGCCACTTTGGAAAATGAGATCGCCTCCTAAGTTACTTGGGTTCCTAACTTCCATGGAAATCATTAGAATATCTGGGCCTTGGATCTGTCTTACATTTTTATCTGTCATTCTATTTCTCATCCTGCTGAACTGTTAGGCAAAAAGGGATCTGGTTTCATGTTTCAACAGCGAAAAATAGAGGAATAAAACCAACATGACCATAGGTAACAGTGATAACTGCTATTCAATAGAGAAGTGAATACTAGTGTTACAATTAAAGTAGTTTTTAAATAATAGAGGATGTGTAGAAAGATTTTTTATTGTTGGTTACATTCATCCTGTCTGTTGATAGTATTGAATCATCCTAAAATGATAAGATACATTCTTTTCATCCCCAGCTAATAATAAGAAATCATTTTTGCCATTGGAACACATTACAGCGCACATATTGGAGGGTGGGAGAACGCCCTGAAACACTAGCACACTCTGTAAAGCATTTATCACACCTTCAAATTAACTAGGACTAATCCATGCATTAAATACAATCCATAGTAAGGGGCAAAGTGCGTGGTGCTCTGTCTTGAATAGTGCGGGGAGGAATTTGTTCTCAACCTCGCTGTTACCTCAAGGGATTGCACCTGCTGTTAAACCCTTGAAGCTGTGCAACTGGCTGTTCCTTTTGTGCCAGTCCTATTCCCATGTGTGGAGTTTCCTTAAGTGGAATGAGTCCAGCCCTTACAGAGACAGGAAAAACTTCTTTCAACTTTTTCTCCCATATTTGCACCCACATAAAGTTGGTACTCAGTCTGTGAGCTACTGTAAAGTTATTGTCCAGGTTTCTTGGGGCTCTGTCTGTTCAATGTCTATACTTTTCTAAAAAAAGGGCTGAAATGTTCCATATCTGTTCTTTATCTAGAGAGATTTTATGTTTTAACATTTTTACTTTCAAGCTTTTGTGAGTTAAGATGGAATTTCAAAAAAATTAATATTTGCCATTGTAAACATTTCTAATCATATTATCTTTGAATATGGTGTAACGTAAACTTAGAATTTGGAAACTTGTGTTCCAGGAGTTATGGTTTAGAATTTTAAATGCCAGCTTCTTCACTCAGTTACATATGCAGTATTTTATAATCCTTGATATACTTTGATAATCCTTTAATCTTTGGTTAAATTCTTAATATATTACTGTGTGATATTGCACAAAAAGTCATAAAAATATAAAACATCAATCCTTCTTCACAGATGGAGCTAAGTGGGACTTGAAACAGAAGGAAGTAAAAAATACATCTGCAACACTCACTTGGGAGTCCAGCTCTAACTGCATAGTGAACTACACTGTTGATTGTGGGGGTGGTATGAAATTTTTTGTAATTTTATAACTTGCAATTTTATTTTTGTCTTGATGTTGAATGTACAGTTTTGAAGTAAGGAGTATCTCTTTTATCCTAAGTATCATCATAAAGTGAAATGCTAGCATAATCCTAAAATGCAAACAGTAAAACCTCGAGTTACCCAGGAGCTGCAGGAACACAAATTCAAATTTTTATGCAAGTCGGGGTCGGGAGCTAGGAACCAGGCTGCCTCTTGGTTCCCAGCTCCCTGCTGCTTGCAGGACTTGGTTAACTGAATAGCCCACCTTGGCTGGTCAGTTTTCTGGCTGCTTCTCCCTGCCTTCCTCCAGCTGCATGGGGGAAGGCAGGCTGTGACAGCTTCAGAGAAGTTGTGCTTAACATGCATTAAAGCTAGCTATGTTCAACTTCAATCTATGTGTTTTGAGGGTTTACTGTATTTATAAAATATTCAGGTATGAAAACATTTCTCCATAGACAGAATTATGAGAAGAGAAACAGTGGATTGCAGGAGATACTGAATGAGAACTTAAAAAAAAAAAAAACAAAAAACTATTTTATGTACTATTGTACCTTACCTGAAAATGTTAACCAATGCCAAATGGGACAAAACCCAGAGCCTTGAAATTTTTGGTGTAAGAGAAATCCCACATTTTTTCTACTTTGGAAGCAATGAAAATTATGACAATTCTGAAATATGCTTCTCAGGATGCCTCTCTACCTGCCAGATAGGCTACAGCAGTGCAGAGGTCTTTGCACCCCTGATACCTGCTGCCTGAACTTAATATAATTCTTGTCAGGTTTGTGGCACCACACCACTGAATGAAAGCCATGAAATTTGTCCAGATTCTTGTGAAACTCTAGTTAACTTGACAGCTGCTACTCAGTGATGGGCAGCCCTGGAATCCCCACATCTGGAAAAGTCTACATGGAGGACTCAGACTGGCAGACCATAGTAGCTCAGGCTTCCCAGAAGCCCAACAGGCATTAAAACTGACAGGAAACCAGACAGGTTTCCAATGGGCTGGTTTCCTAACCTACTGGAGATCCATTGGAAGTTCCTTGGAATCAGCAACATATTTGACATCAACAAATTCTGATGAAAAAATGTTTTATCAAAATTTTCTCAACCAGTTCTATTAATTTTTGCTGTGACTTCAATGATAAACTATTTGAGAGACTGGGTAACTTCTAGACAAAGAAAAAGGCAAATTCAATACCCGTCTTTAAAAAGGGAAGAAGAGGATCCAGGGAACTGTAGACTGGTCAGCATCACCTTTTTCCCTGGAAAAATCATGGAGCAGCTCTTGAAGGAATCCATTTTGAAGCATTTATAGCGTTTGTCAACATAGATTCACCTAGGTTAAGTCATGCCTGACCAAGCTGGTTGACTTCTCTGATGAGATAACTATATTGGTGGATGTGGGGAGAGCAGTGGACTGCTATACCTTGACTTTAGCAAAGGTTTTGATACAGCCTCCCACAATATTGTTGCCAGCAAATTAAAGAAACATGGCTAGAATGATTGGGCTGTAAGGAGGATCAAAAGCTGGCTAGATCATTGGGCTCCATGAGTAGTGATCAATGGCTCGATGTCTACAAGGTAGCCAGTATCAAGTGAACTAACTCAGGGTCAGAACTAGCACTGGTTTTGCTCAACATTTTACTGATCATGTTGAAGATGGGATGGATTGCATCCTCAGCAAATTTGCAGATAACGGTAAGCTGGGGGTGAGATAGATATACTGAAAGTTAGGGATAGCATTGAGAGTGACCTAGACAAGTTGGAGGAATGGACCAAAAGAAATCTGATGACATTCAAAAAGCACTAGTACAGAGTCCTGCACTAAGGATGGAAGAATCCCATGCACTGTTAGGTTACAGCTACAGTCCTATTTTGAAATAAGATATTTCGAAACAACTATTTCACAATATCTTATTTTGAAACAACACAATGGGTATTTCTGCACTAGCCCCCACCTTTCGAAAGGGGGATGCCAATGAGACAGATCAGCAGATGCTAATGGGACGCGCCGTGACATAGCATAACATCAGCCGCAGCGATTTGAAAATGCCGCTTGCGAATTGCATGCCTCCCATGTAGACGGGAGCCTTTCAAAAGGACCCCCCAGTCTTCAAAAGCCCCTTATTCCTGGAACCAAATAGGAATAAGGGGCTTTTGAAGTCTGGGGTCCTTTCAAAAGGCCTGTCTACATGGGCAGCAAGCAATTCAAAAACAACAGTTTTGAATCACCGTGGCTGGCATTATGCAAATGAGGCACTTCACATTCATGGCAACACCTCATTAGCATCTGCTGAAGTGTCTCATTAGCATCCCCCTTTTGAAAGGTGTGGACTAGTTTAGACGTAGCCAACTACACACACAGGCTGCATCTATACTACAGCGTAATTTCAAAATGCAATCTTCCGGAAGGTGCCTTCTGGAAGATCGCCTTTCAAAAAAGCGCGTCTACACAGAAAAAGTGAACCAAGGTCTTGAACTGCTCTTTCAAAAGAGTGGTCTGCCCTTCTGAAAGAGTGTCCACACAGCTCTGGGTGCTCTTTTAAAAGAACGGGACAGGAAATGCTGCATATGGGGTCAGATGGCTGACAAGCCTTCCGGGGCCCTCAGCCAGATGCTCCCTTAAAGGACTGTGGTTGTTCAGGGTGCATCAGAACTGGGGCTGGAGGCTGTGTGAGTGGCCCACTGTCAGCAGTGGCAGAGGTGGACGACCTCTCCCCATGCGCTGGGGCATCTGGAACGCCCAGTACCTACCTGAGGGTCTCTCGAGGAACTTGGGGAGGCCTGGGTTGAGGGGGCTGGATGACCTGCATGGGTGCCATCTCTGGAGCCCTTGTCATCTCTGGGGTGTTCTGTCTCCTGGTTCAGCTGCTGGGGGATGGTCATGCCTGAGAGTCCTGGGGATGGCTTGTGGGTACTGCTCCCAAACAGTTGCCTGCATCTTGGGTGTGGCAGTACACTTGCTGCAGTTCTTTAACTTTGAATCTTACTTGATCCAGTGTGCGGGTGGGGTGCTCCTATGTGCTCAGGCCAATGGACAGCCAGCTGACAGCTGCAGCATTCCTGTGCCAGCTGGGGGTCTGGAGCAGGACCTCCTCATCCCTCAGAGTCCAAGGAGGTCCTTCAGCTGCACCCTGGTCCATGATAGGGCTCTCTTTTTTCGGGCCCTGGTGAGGCTCCTTGGAGCCCTGGGCAGACTTGAAGGGCGACTCTTCAGGGGGCATGGTAGTGACCCATGAGTGTGGTGCAGTGGATGGCTGCACTGGAGCATCAGCAGGAGGGCATGCTGCAGGAGGCTTGTGTCCTCCCTGCTGCTAGCATACTCTCAGCTTCCTGCCATGGGGTTTCTGGGTCCCTATGTCTTTAAACATGGCCAGATGCAGAGATCATAAAGCAGAGGACTGCTCTTTTGACTGAGTCGCCTGCTAAGCATCTACACACATTTGATTTCGAAAGAATCTTTTGAAAGGGGGCACTTTTCCTGCAACTGGAATGGAAGAGTGCTTTGAAAGGCAGGCCACGTTCTTTCATAACTCCTTTCCAAAGAATGCATTGTGTGCAGATGCCTCACGGGATATTTCAAAAGACATTCTTAGTGTAGATGCACCCATAATATATTTTTAAATAGTGCCCAGCTCTGTTGAAATAGCATTTCCAGACACATAGAGCTATTTAAAAATAGTGTCATTGGAGCCACTATGGCTTATTTTGAAACTGCGCTATTCCATGTCTTAATAGTGCCTGTTTTGAAATAGCAATTTCAAAATAGGCATTATTCCTCCTGCATTGAAGGTTACCAATTTTGATATAACACATACGCTATTTTCATTTTATTTCAAAATAGCACGCGTAGTCTAGATGATAGCAAAGTTATTTAAAAATAATGACTGTTATTTTGAATTCTCTGTAAAGTAGCTGTAACCCTACAGGCTAGGGACCAATTGGCTAAGTGGCAGTTCTGCAGAAAAGGACTTGGGCATTACAGTAGACAAGACGCTGGATATGAGTAAATAGTGTATCTTTGTTGCCAAGAAGTTTAGTGATTAGTTCGCTCTGTTATTGGCACTGGTGAGCCCAGCTCTGAAGTTCTGCATCCAGTTTTGGGCCCACCACTACAGAAATGATGTGGACCAATTGGAGAAGGTTCAGTGGAGAGCAACAAAAATGATTAAGCCCTTGGGCATATGATTTATGAGGCAAAGCTGAGGGAACTGGTTTTATTTAATCTGCAAAAGAGAAGAATGGTGGGTGGGGCAGGGTAAGAATCTGACAGCAGTCTTCAACTACCTGAAGGGGTGTTCCAAAAAGGATGGAGCCAGGCTATTCTCAGTGTTGAAAGATGACAGAACAAGAAGTGGTGGTCCTAAGTTGTAGTGTGGGAGGTCTAGGGCTGGATATTAGGGAAAGAAAAAACTAGTTCACTGGGGAGGGTGGTGAAGCACTGGTATGAGTTGGCAGAATCTCCACCCTTAGAGGTCTGTAATGCTAGGCTTCACAAAGCCCTGCCCGGAAAGATTTAGCTGTGGTTGGTCCTGTTTTGCGCAGATTGTTTGGACTGCATAAGCTCCTGAGGTCTCTACCAACCCCCATCTCTCTGATTCTAAAATAAAGCTGTTATGCAGATTAAATTATAATGCTTGAAACGGAAAGAAGAAGTGAGAAAAATCCTCTAGTAAAGTTTACACTTCCAAACTTTGAATAGTATATTTCACTTTGATTTTACTTGATATTAACTAAACAATTTTAAAGGGAATCTTTGTTGTATTGTTTTCATTTATTTTAATGGAACACTATGGGTGTAATCCAACTTCTATTGAGGTCAATGGCAAAACTCCTACTGTTGTCAATAAAGCCAGAATTTGAACTTATAATTGTATGTTGTTCAAGCTTTGGACAAAATTTTTAGACAATTGAGAAAACGATTTTTACATGTACAATTTATATTACATTTTATCACTTTAGTCAATTAAATTACAATGTTAAGTTAAAGAAACAAGAAACAACCTAGGAAGTCACATTTGAAGATAATTGGTTGAACTTGAAATCCTGGTTCACATTCATAATGTCTAGACTTTCTTTACCAAGGAATTTGTGTACACGTGGCTGTGTATCTTGATCATTTTTGAGCAAGTTACATTGAAAAGAACATGCCCCACCAGAGTCAGGGGAGATGCATGATGGAAAATTGTAAGCGCGTAAAACACCACAGCCTAGAAAGAGCCTTTATAGAATCATAGCACTGGAAGGGACCTCAGAAGGTCATCTAGTCCAGCCCCTTGCTTCAAGCAGGATCAACCCCCACTAAGTCATCCCGGCCAGGACCTTGTCAAGCCAGGGCTTAATAACCTCGAGGGATGGAGAATCCACCACCTGTCTAGACAACACATTCCAGTGCTTCACCACCCTCCTGGTGAAGTAGTTTTTCGTAATATCTAACCTACACCTCTCCTTCTTCAACTTCAGACCATTACTCCTTGTTCTGCCAACTGACACCAATGAGAACAGTTTCTCACCCTCCTCTTTAGAGCTTCCCTTCAGGAAGTTGAAGGCTGCTATTAAATCACCCCTAAATCTTCTCTTCTGTAAACTAAACAAGCCCAAATCCCTCAGCCTATCCTCATAGGTCTTGGGCTCCATCCCCTTAATCACTTTTGTTGCCCTCCGCTGAACCTGCTTTAGTACATCCACATCCTTTTTATACTGGAGGGCCAAATCTTAAACGAAAGAGGTCCGGTATGATAAATGGTGCAATTTGTATAGTTAGCTCTCTTTTTGAAAACCAATCACAAGTTTTTCATCTACCAAGATAAAATGAACAGATTATGAATGCGAGACATTAACATTTTCCATGGTGAGCTTTTCAAAAGCATTTAGCATTAGTATAGCATTACTCCTGAAGTCACCCTTCAATGTCAAATTAGGTCAGTTTGTGCTCTTTTAAAAATTCCACCTAAAATGATAACTAGAATTTTTGGGTCTATGAAATGTGCTTATGAAACTTTGTATTTTTAACACAGGGATAAATGCATCAAACTTTAACAAAAATCAGTCCTCAGTGACAGGTTTACAACCCAATACAAATTACATATGCACTGGGAATGTATTTTATTTTGAGAATGAAGTTGTGCGGAAAACCATCAATATATCAACAGATTATGGAAGTAAGTATAATTTGTTGTTTGTTTTCTAAAGTTTCTGGTACAGATCCTTTCTTATTCACAGCAATTGTATTTCCTGGCATGCAGAAAGGATGTGTGGGGAAGATATGAAGGATACTAAAATTCCACGATATTCACATGGCTTTAATCCCATAGATTAGAAAAGAAAGTGGAGAGCATGGTGTTGAAAGGTTGGAAGTGGTAGTGGAAGAGGACAAAATGTTTACAGGCAGGGGTTGAAGAAAGCAAAGATATTGATGTTGAAGGTTTGAACATAAAATTTGAAACAGATTTGAATATAAAATTATATATTTAGAAGTAACTGACAACTGGGTGGGGAATGCTCTATTTATATTTAGTTAATGTTAAAGATGTGCTTGAGAGTTCCAAGTAAGAGAAATAAATGTCTAGAGTCATAGGAATATAGGATTGAAAGAGTCATAAAGAAGCTGTATAATCACTCTGCATGGTGGCAGGACCAAGGACTTTACATTTGTTTGTCCAACCTATTCTTGAAAATCTCTCATGCTGGGGACACCATAACCTCCCTTGATAACCTGTTCTAATACTTAGCTACCCTTAGAGCTAAAACACTTTTCTTAATATGTTAACCTAAATCTACCTTGCTATAAATTAAAATAATTTCTTTTTGCCATAATATTGATGGACATGAAATTAAATTGACCATCGTTGTCTTATAATAGATCTAATATATTTGAAGACATCAGATTCCCTCTCAGACATCTTGTTTAATTACTAAACAACCCCAGTTTTCAACCTTTCCTTATAAATCATGTTTTATGACCCTTTTATAATTTTGTAGCTTTCCTCTGGACTCTCCAGTTTGTCCACATATTTCTTAAAGTGTAAAACTCAAAACTGGACATGGTATTCCAACTGAGGCTTTACCAGTGCCAAGAAAAGTGGGACAGGTATCTCCTCTATCTTACTTGATTTTGTCACATTACTACACCTCAGAATATTAGCCCAGATATTGGCAGTTGCCTCTGAGCCCATCCAGGCTGCCTCCATCAAAGAATCCTAGCCTACCACCACCAGAACAAGGCTATGTCTACACTAGAAAGACGTAGACATGGAAAGACTAGACAGAGAAATCTCGACAGAACCTCTGTCAGATTGCTGCTACACGCAACTTGCTCTGTCGACAGAGAACTGCCAGACTGCACTGGCCTGTGGTGACAGAAAGCGGAATGGCAGCTCTGCAAACAGGACTGCCCAGCAGCCGGAAGTCCTCTCTGTTGATAGAAGTGTCTACACTGCACTTTTGTTGACAGTACTCGGTCCAGAGATTGTTATGCCTCAAATTTGAGGGATAATGCTGTTGACAAAACTATAGCATAGACCCAGCCTAAATGTCTAGTAATATCTTTAGGAGATCAGGGCATGGCTAACTTAATTCTGAATGTGGGATAAAGTTGGGTGTCCCCACAGATACAGCCTATAGGCAGATACTTCCCCATCTGCTGCCAAATTTCAAGATATATCAGCTGTCTGTGTACAGATGTCTGGCTAGAGCCCAGTGCAGTGGACCCAGGATAGCTGTTGCATTCACTATGTCATCATGTAACAGTTTTTCTACCTCCAGATTTCCTGGGTACCACAGCTGACCTGTAACATGCTTTCACTCACTGCCATGGCACTTCCTGCTGGTCAGTCCAAGAATTAGCTCTTCCAGCTCTAGACTGCCCTCCTCCAAGCAATGTCTCACATGCCATTACCTACCTCTCCTGATCTCCACCACAGAACTCTATCAGGCCATGGCAGCCTCTTTCCTTAGGTACTGCTCTGCTGTAGAACCCATGTTCTGGAGTTCTTTCCTCTCAGGGAACCCAATTACTCCTAAGGTCACTATTTGCCTTAGTGACCAACTGCCAACCTTCCTCTAACCACTTCTGTCAGGACAAACCACAGTCATACGTGGCCACACTTATTACTAAGGGGCGTAAACCTGCTGCCTATGCCAGCCGCCCCTTTCTAGCACTGCAACAAAGCTTTAGGGTGAAGCTATAATTACCAGATGATAGATGAGGGAGGATTGATCTAGAGTTCGATTTTGCGTGTCTGGTATAGAGGTGGCAAAATTTACCTCTGTGCTCAGCCATTGACTCCTGTACTCCATGCTGTCACGTGTAATAAGGAACGTTGGCGTGAGGCTAAAGAGGCCATGACTATACTAGGTAAGAAAGTCGATTCCGATGCATCAGTTCTAGCTAGGATAATGGTGTAGCTACAATTGCATATCTCAAATCAACTTTCTAGCTTAATGTAGATCTAGCCTAAGCCTGGGAATTCACCAGCCTGCAGCTTCCCAGCTCCTCCTTCCCTTCCTCAGCACTGCTCTGTGCAAGGTATCCCTATCTGTACAGGCAGCAGGTTCTTCTCTTGTCACAACCTGGAGAGAAACTGAATTCCCTCTGCTGTGCAGCCCTTTTAATAAGGCCTAACCCAGCACTGATTAGCAATCTCAATCCCTCTCCTGGTTGGTTTATGAGATCGCCCTCTCCTAGGGCTGTTTTAACCCTTTATGCTACAGTGCGAGGCAACAGCCCAACTAGATGAAACCTGTGGCCAAAAAGGGCTCCTTTCTTTTTTAACATCTCTGGGATCCTTTGTTGTTTCTTCACTGTCATGGCTGATAGCGTCCTCCCTCCTGAAGCGAGAGCTTGGATTTGAAGTTTAGCAGCAGCCTCAAAGTCCAACACTGTTGCATGGCATGTTGCCTCATCCAGCAATCAAACTCCTTGGTTTTTTGCTCTTAGAATATGGCAAAACACAGGTGTCAACTTTGAAAAGTGCCTGCGGGTGTGCTCAATCGCCAGTCCTATCCCAGACCCTGCCTCCTCTCCTTCCCCTTCCTCAAGGCCCCACCCCTGCCCTGCCTCACCTCTTTGTGACCCCACACCCTCTGCTTCTCACCCAGTTCCACCCCCTCCCTGCAGATGTCAAATCCTCACTCTAATCCTCTCCTCCCTTCCTGATCACCAGGACACTGCTGACTGTGGGAGGTGGAGGTGCAGGGTCGGAGGAGGAAGTGCTGATCCATGGGGCCTGCTGGTGGGCTGGAGGCACTGGGGAGAGGAAGGAGGGAGCTGATAGAGGGGCTTCTTTGCACAAACCAGTGTCTCCCTGTGGGTGCTCCAGCCCTCAGAGAACCCCTGGAGTCAATGCCTATGTGGCAAAATCCCAATGGCACCACTGATTTCCTCTGGGATACATACAGTAATACTACCCAGAAAGCTTTTTCTCCAAAGCAAAAGGCAGTAGAGCTGGTCAAAGAAAACATCACCAGAATTTTTTAACATGGACAGAACAAGATCTTTATCTGTAGCCTCATTCTCAGAAATGGCAGAAACTATTTGACCATTTGTTTGAAATTAGCATGAGGCAGAAACCCAGCATAGAAAATTTTTGCTCAGAAGGTGAAAGTCTGACAAAAGTGCAAGTAACTGATACCTGGGTCTTATAAGGAGAAGTGTCAGTCAGCTTCAGTAATAGACGGTGTTACCAGTCCTACCCATCAGTAGCCTTTACAGGTTGTGTGTTAAACTATTCACTTTCTACACTTTTTGGTTTCACTATGAGTGTTTGTGAAAAGTGAGTTAGAATTTGATTAACAGAGGCTACGTCTTCACGTGCACGCTACATCCACATAGCTTATTTCGATGTAGCGACATCGAAATAGTCTATTTCGATGAATAACATCTACACGTCCTCCAGGGCTGGCAACGTCGACGTTCAACTTCGACGTTGGGCAGCACCACATCGAAATAGGTGCTGCGAGGGAATGTCTACACGCCAAAGTAGCACACATCGAAATAAGGGTGCCAGGAACAGCTGCAGACAGGGTCACAGGGCGGACTCAACAGCAAGCTGCTCCCTTAAAGGGCCCCTCCCAGACACAGTTGCACTAAACAACACAAGATCCACAGAGCCAACAACTGGTTGCAGACCCTGTGCATGCAGCATGGATCCCCAGCTGCAGCAGCAGCAGCAGCCAGAAGCCCTGGGTTAAGGGCTGCTGCACACGGTGACCATAGAGCCCTGCAGGGGCTGGAGAGAGAGCGTCTCTCAACCCCTCAGCTGATGGCCGCCATGGCGGACCCCGCTATTTCGATGTTGCGGGACGCAGATCGTCTACACGTGCCCTACTTCGATGTTCAACTTCGAAGTAGGGCGCTATTTCCATCCCCTCATGGGGTTAGCGACTTCGACATCTCGCCGCCTAACGTCGATTTCAACTTCGAAATAGCGCCCAACACGTGTAGCCGTGACGGGTGCAATTTCGAAGTTGATGCCGCTACTTCGAAGTAGCATGCACGTGTAGATGCGGCCAGAATGTAGTACAATTATAATTTTATCTTCAGAGGGATTCTTATATCAGTTTCCAAGGAAATCTTAATCAGATTCCTTTTGAAAAACAGAAGTATATTGGGCTTTTTATCACATATTTTCTCCTTAAAGAACTAATTATCACTTGAAAAATAACATTTTCTTCATTAAACAGGGTTATTCCCTCTCTCTCTCTCTCTTTTTTCTCTCCCAATTTTCTAAACAGTACCACAGAAACCCAACATATCACTCTCCTTTATTGATTCCTCACGTATATGTTTTAATTGGACTACAAGCAATGATAATGGGCCTATCACTGGCTATGAGGTTAAAATTCGAGGTAAGTGTTAATATATATTAACTTCAGAGATGGATTGGTACATGTTTATGTAGCATTGTTAGCACATAGGAACCTTGATCCCACTGTGTCACTGGTGTTATAGAATACCAATAATCTGTGTAATTTCAAGATTGTCTCTGAAGCCTACATATCTATTGAAACATGTAAAGAGACTGAAACATCTCCAAGCAAGGTTGAGAGCTCTTTATTGTGCATCAGATCACCGGGTTCAGTCATCACTTGGCTTCCCAGTCTGTTACTGTCCAGTTTTCAAGTTCTCAATCATTTTCTGCTTTACTCTTCTATTTTGTTGCATAGATGCAATTCATAGACTTTCATCTCGTAACACAGTAGTTTAGCAACAGTCATTTCACTATTAAGATTTTTTTTCCCTGAAAGTTTACTTCTGTGCAGTCATGCCATTTATCTGGTTTTCTATTATAGGGTTTTAATATTTTAACTCTGAGTTAAGATTATCAGTCATTTCATATTTTAAACAACTAATTTAGTAGTGAGATGCAAGATCTCCATTAATAGGTGCACAGCCTGGATGAGCAGAGTGTTTTCCACCATCAGAAAATGTATTAGAGAGCCAAGTAATGAAGTCTTGAGTGATTTCTTTCCAGTGGTTCTTGTCTGAATCTTAAATATAATTTAAAAAAATGGGGGAAGAGGAACCCTTCCCTGATGAAAAAGAGATTTCATTGGAAGGTAAGGGAGAACAGTTAGGAAATTGTTAACAACTCTTTGCTATTCTCTTAATCCAGCCCGCATAATAAAACAGATTTTATGGAGGATGGGGTTAAGACAGTAACAGGCACCTCCCCTCCAGTTATGGTCCTGCTTTCCAGCCCGCCCCGAATCAAGGTAGTCATGGACCCTTTTGTCCGTTCAGAGAACAGAAGCCAACCCTCAAGAGAAACAGGTGGTGACAAGTGTTTTAGTCCTCTCACTTCCTTACGCCATAGGGAAGGAGTAGGAGCAAGTGGCTTCCTTCTCTTAGTCAGGAGTCACAGCAGGAGGTCTCAGGATTTACCTCAGTAGCTAGGATATAAGTGTTTGGATGTCTGAGCCAAGCCAACTGTACTCTCCTCTTCATGCAACAGCTGCAGCTCAGATGAGCAGCTCACTCCTCTCAGATGTATTAGTTCAAGCTGTCTGCACACTCAGGTAGAATCATAGAACACTAGGACTGGAAGGGACCTCGAGAGGCCATCGAGTCCAGCCCCCTGCCCCAATGGCAGGACCAAGTACTATCTAAACAATCCCTGATAGAAATCTATCTAACCTGTTCTTAAATATCTCCAACGATGGAGATTCCACAACCTCCCTTGGCAATTTATTCCACTGTTTGACAACCCTGACAGTTAGGAACTTTTTCCTAATATCCAACCTAAACCTCCCTTGCTGCAGTTTAAGTCCATTGCCTCTTGTTCTATCCTCAGAGGCCAAGAAGAACAAGTTTTCTCCTTCCTCCTTATGACTCCCTTTTAGATACCTGAAAACCGCTATCATGTCTCCTCTCAATCTTCTCTTTTCCAAACTAAACAAGCCCAATTCTTTCAACCTTTTTTCATAGGTTGCATTCTCTAGACCTTTAATCATTCTTGTTGCTCTTCTCTGGACCCTCTCTAGTTTCTCCACATCTTTTTTGAACTGCAGTGCCCCGAACTGGACACAATACTCCAGCTGAGGCCTAACCAACGCAGAGTAGAACGGAAGAATGACTTCTCATGTCTTGTTCACAACACACCTGTTAATGCATCCCAGAATCATGTTTGCTTTTTTTGCAACAGCATCACACTGTTGACTCATATTTAGCTTGTGGTGCACTATAACCCCTAGATCCCTTTCTGCTGTAGTCGTTCCTAGACAGTCTCTCCCCATTCTGTATGTGTGAAACTGATTGTTCCTTCCCAAGTGGAGCACTTTGCATTTGTCCTTATTAAACTTTATCCTGTTTACGTCAGACCATTTCTCCAATTTATCCAGATCATTTTGAATTATGACCCTATCCTCCAAAGCTGTTGCAACCCCTCCCAGCTTGGTATCATCTGCAAACTTAATAAGTGTACTTTCTATGCCAATATCTAAATCATTGATGAAGACATTGAACAGAACCGGTCCTAACACAGACTCCTGTGGAACCCCACTTGTTATACTTTTCCAGCAGGATTGAGAACCATTAAGAACTACTCTCTGGGTACGATTATGCAGCCAGTTATGCACCCACCTTATAGTAGCCTCTTCTAAATTGTATTTGTCTAGTTTTTTCATAAGAATATCATGAGAGACCGTATCAAATGCTTTACTAAAGTCCAGGTATACCACATCTACCGCTTCTCCCCTATCCACAAGGCTCATTATCCTATCAAAGGAAGCTATCAGATTAGTTTGACAAGCTTTATTCTTTACGAACCCATGCTGGCTGTTTCCTATTACCTTACCACCTTCCAATGCTTGCAGATGATTTCTTTACTTACCTGCTCCATTATCTTTCCTGGCACTGAAGTTGCGCTGACTGGCCTGTAGTTTCCTGGATTATTCTTATTCCCCTTTTTATAGATGGGCACTATATTTGCCCTTTTCTAGTCTTCTGGAATCTCTCCTGTCTCCCATAATTTTCCAAAGATGATAGATAAAGGCTCAGATACCTCCTCTATCAGCTCCTTGAGTATTCTAGGGTGCATCTCATCAGGCCCTGGTGACTTGCAGACATCTAATTTTCCTAAGTGATTTTTAACTTGTTCTTTATTTCAACTTCTAACCCTCCCCCTTTCCCACTAGCATTCACTACGTTGAGCATTCCTTCATCAGACTTCTCAGTGAAGACCGAAACAAAGAAGACATTAAGCATGTCTGCCACTTCCAAGTTCCCTATTACTGTTTCTCCCTCCTCACTGAGCAATGGCCTACCCTGTCCCTGGTCTTCCTCTTGTTTCTAATATATTTATAAAAAGCTTTCTTGTTTCCCTTTATGCCTGTAGCTAGTTTAAGCTCATTTTGTGACTTAGCCTTTCTAATCTTTCTCCTGCATTCTTGTGTTGTTTGCCTATATTCATCCTTTGTAACTTTTCCTTGTTTCCATTTTTTATACAATTCCTTTTTTATTTTGAGATCGTGCCAGATCTCCTGGTTAAGCCAAGGCGGTCTTTTTCTGTATTTTCTATCTATCCTACACAGCGGGATAGCTTGCTTTTGGGCCCTTAATAATGTCCCTTTGAAAAACTGCCAACTCTCCTCAGCTGTTTTTCCCCTCAGTTTTGCCTCCCATGGGACCTTACCTACCAGCTCTCTGAGTTTACCAAAATCTGCCCTCCTGAAATCCATTATCTCTATTTTGCTGTTTTCTGTTCTACCCTTCCTTAGGATTGTGAACTCTATGATTTCATGATCACTTTCACCCAAGCTGCCTTCCACCTTCAAGTTCTCTACCAATTCCTCCCTATTTGTTAAAATCAAATCTAAAACAGCTTCCCCCCGGTAGCTTTTCCAACCTTTTGGAATAAAAAATTGTCTCCAATACAATCCAAGAACTTACTGGATAGTCTGTGCCCTGCTGTATTAGTTTCCCAACATATATCTGGACAGTTGAAGTCCCCCATCGCCACCAAATCTGTGGCCCTGCTTGACTTTGTTAGTTGTTTAAAAAAAGCCTCATCCACCTCTTCCACCTGGCTAGGCGGCCTGTAGTAGACACCTAGCAGGACATCACCCTTGTTTTTTACCCCTCTTAGTCTAACCCAGAGACACTCAACACATCCATCTCCTACGTCCATCTCCACCTCAGTCCAAGTGTGTACATTTTTAATATATAAGGCAACACCTCCCCCCTTTCTTCCCTGTCTATCCTTCCTAAGCAGGCTGTACCCTTCAATACCAACATTCCAATCATGTGTATTATCCCACCAAGTTTCTGTGATACCAACAATGTCATAGTTATATTTATTTATTAGCACTTCCAGTTCTTCCTGCTTATTACCCATACTTCTTGCATTTGTATACAGGCATCTAAGGTATTGATTTGATCTTGCCTCCCTATTTTGCCCTGACCCTCTTTTTACTCTGACATTGTTGCCCATGCTGCCTCCCATTTCTGACCCTTCACCCAGGTTTCCATGTTCTCCAATTACCTGTGGGCTTTGCTCCCCTGCCCCCCGTCGAACCTAGTTTAAAGCCCTCCTCACTAGGTTAGCCAGTCTGTGTCCAAATACGGTCTTTCCCCTCCTCGAAAGGTGAACACCATCTCTGCCCATCAGTCCTTCCTGCAATAGCATCCCATGGTCAAGGAAGCCAAAGCCTTCCTGGCGACACCATCTTCAAAGCCAGGCATTCACCTCTAGGATGCACCTGTCTCTGCCTGGGCCCCTACCACTGACAGGCAGGATTGAGGAGAATACCACCTGCACCCCAAACTCCTTCAGCTGTGCCCCCAGAGCCCTGAAGTCACTCTTGACCTGCTCAGCATCATACCTTACAGTATCATTAGTACCCACATGGATGAGAAGCATGGGATAGTAGTCAGAGGGCCTGATGATCCTCGACAATGCCTCCATAATGTCTCGGATACAGGCCCCAGGCAGGTAGCATACCTCCTGAGATGAAATGTCAGGGTGACAGATGAGCGCCTCTGTCCCCCTCAGAAAAGAGTCCCCAACCACCACTACTCTACGTTTCCTCCTCAAAGTGGTGGAGGCAGACTTCCCAGCCTTGGGGATACAAGGCTTCTCCTCTGCTGTACGGGGCAATTCTTTGTCTCCTGTATCAAGTACAGCATAACAGTTTCCCAGCACCACAGTGGGAGGGTTCTCAGCATGGGTGGAACACTGCCTGCTGCCAGAAGTAACAAGCTGCCAGTGTCCACCCTGATCTATCTCCTCCTCCACCAGTGGTTTATCAGCTGTCCTGTGTACTGGGACAGTTACCTCAGCTGTCTCTACATGAATACTATTCAGGAACTGCTCATGGAGTCAGATACCCCTCAACCTGGCCACCTCCTCCTGTAGCTCCTCCACCTGTCACCTGAGAGATTCCACCAGCAGGCACCTTCCACACTGGATGGTTCCCCCCAGCCTGGATATCAGTGAGTGGGAATTGCAAGCTACAGTCCCTGCAAAGCCACGCCAGGATCTGGGTAGAGGCATCCATGGTCAGGCAGTCTGTCTGGCTACAGGCACTGGTGGAGGAGACAGCAGTAGTGCTGGCACAGGTGTTGCAGGTCTTCCTAACCATCATAGGCCTCCCTCTGTCAAACTCCCTCTTAAACTCCCCTGTCTGCAGCTCCCTGTCTGCTTCGCTCCCCTGGTCGCCCTTGCCTCTGGCTTTTAAAGCCTCCTGACCTGGGTCAGATCCTCTCCCTGTGAGTCACACAGGGGAAGGCCAATCAGGGTGAACAAAGGTCAGGCAGGCAGTCCCAGCTGCCACAGAAACTGAAACTGACCCACCTGAAATCAAAATGGCAGTTCAAATTCAAACAGATTCAAACAGTTAAGCACACTGCCTTTCCCAGCCATTGTTCCTCTCCCTTTATAGTCTCGCCAATGTTCTCCCATCTTACCTGCCCCTCCTCTTTACTTCGGGTGACCATCCCTCCTTTTCTCACCAAGACATTCCTGTCTTTAAGGCAATTGTCCCGATTTTTTTTTTTAATACAATCGTCCCATATTTTCAGCTCCAGCTCTCCCTCGGCTGGGCAGCTGTAGTCAGTGCACTTGCAACAGTCTCCTGGATGAGCAGAGTGTCTTCCACCATCAGAAAGTGTGTTAGAGAGCCAAGTAATTAAGTCTCTCGAGTGATTTATTTCTAGTGGTTCTTGTCTGAATCTTAAATATAATTTAAAAAATGGGGGAAGAGGAACTCTTCCCTTACGAAAAAGAGATTTCATTGGAAAGTAAGGGAGAACAGTCAGGAAACTGTTAACAACTCTTTGCTATTCTCTTAATCCAACCTGCATAATAAAACAGATTTTATGGAGGATGGTGTTGACAGTAACAGACACCTCCCCTCCAGTTATGGTCCTGCTTTCCAGCCCGCCCCGAATCAAGGTAGTCATGGACGCTTTTGTCCGTCCAGAGAACAGAAGACAACCCTCAAGAGAAACAGGTAGTGACAAGTGTTTTAGTCCTCTCACTTCCTTACCCCATAGGGAAGGAATAGCAGCAAGGGGCTTCCTTCTCTTAGTCAGGAGTCACAGCAGGAGGCCTCAGGGTTTACCTCAGTAGCTGGGATGTAAGTGTTTGGATGTCTGAGCCAGGCCAACTGTACTCTCCTCTTTCTGCCACAGCTGCAGCTCAAATGAGCAGTTCACTCCTCTCAGATGTATTAGTTCAAGCTGTCTGCACACTCAGGTAGATGTTTCTGTGTCAGTTACACTTGGACCATGTTTTCAAGAGCTAGAAACATTTTCAATAAACACAAGAGCTAGAAACATTTATTTTTAAATGGAAATAGATTCTGATGTGATTGTATTACCTCAGCTGTCACACCCTAGGCATGGGCCTAACATCCCTATGCTTTAATCCAGCTCTGAACTGACAATTTTTTCCTCTTGTACGAGGTTACAGATTTTGGAAGCAAAAGTGGCAAATGTTATTGTGTTCCTCTACTCCTTTGACAACCCTCTCATTCTCTCCAAGCTTGTATTTGGCCACCACACAACTAGGCACACGCCCAGTGAACTAGCTTCTCTGACTGGCTGGCTGGCTATCTGGTGTGCTCCTAATCCTGGATTCAGCCTAGGAAGGTGGAGAGGCTTCCTTGTAAATTGCCAGCAGGAGCCCAGAAAAGGCCGTTATTCCTCATTGCCACATAGTCTCAAAAACTCAGCTGCAGCTCTGCATTGTTGCCATTGTTTGTCCTGAAATTTGCTGCTGCCTGTCATTTTCTTCTCTACTAGATACAGACAGGGCTTATGGTCACTATGGATCCAGTTTGTGAGCAGAATGCTTGCTCAAAAATGGTCATTGGACTCTCCACTTGGCACCACATGCCAGGCTATTAGAAGTTGAGTCGGCAGTGTAGCAGGCAGGCTTCCTGCCTGCCTGAGCTCTGAACTGCTCCTGGAAATATCCACCAGGTATTTTTGGCCCCTAGGTGCAAGAAGGCTCCATGCATTTTCCCCCATTCAAGTACTACCTTGGCAACTCAGACTGGCCAGGAATCAAAAGCAATGGGAGATTTGAGGGCAATGCCCGAGGGCAGTGTGTGGAGCCTCCCTGGCTGCCTATGCACCCAAAGGCTGTGGAGATCTGGTGGTTGCTTCCTGGGATCTATGGTAGGCACCAGAGGGGCTCTGTTCCCCAACCCTCTGTTTCAGCCCAGTATCCCCTCTTGCACCACAAATCCTGCAGCAAGACATAAATGAAGTAATTTTAAAGCAAATTTTAAGCTAATGTCCTGTAGACTAACACAGTAAATTCAGATATGGACAGTATATACGGGGGGTTGGCAAATGCCTGTTAAATGGCTTCATAACTGCTCTATCATATGTTCTCGGTCTTTTTTCACTTTTAAGCTAAGTAAATCCTCTTCAGAAGAAGCAGAGCCACAGAACAGGGATAGGTTGGGTGACCATATTTCCTTATACCAAATATGGGACTACGAGGTAGGGGTGGGGAACTCCCTAGCTGCGGCTGCCAAGCAAGTGCAGCTCCCTGGCTGCCCCATGCTACAGGGCATCAGAACAGGGCTGCCAAGGCAGAGAAGGGCTCCCCAGTTGCAGGGGCAGGACAGGTGCCCCGCAGAAAGAGTGCAGGGTTCTCTGGCTGCCCCATACTGCTGGTCTCTAGGAATGCTTCAGGGATGCTCCCTGGCTCCAGCAGTGGCTGCCATGTGGAGGCTGCCACTCTGCATGAGTGGGAGGTGGGGCACTCCCTGGCTGTGGGGGGTGGCTGAGGCTTCCGGCTGCTCCACATCTCCAGGTGCTGGGAATGGGACTGCTGCCTGGCAGGGCAGCACTCCAGTTTCTTCATGTTTCCATGTACCAGGAATGGGGATGCTGCCCTGCCAGTGGGGACCCTCCCCAACTGTGGAAGGGGCTGATTTCAGCCAGGAGCTGAGCAAGAGTTTCAATGGCCTGGGCCTTCTGTTCTGTTTGGTGAGCATGCATTCCTCCACTCTGGTGCAGCAAGGGAGGGAGAAGTAAGAGGCTCCTGCATTCCTATTGCTCTAGGCTAACAAGGGGAGGCAGGAGACAGAGTCCTGATATAGTAGAAAGTTGGGGGCAGAGGGCTGAATGGCAGCCTTGCCTTTCTCCCCAGCAGGCTGAGCAGAGCAATCTCTGCAAGTGCAGCTCATTGCTTGCAGAAATCCAGGGGGACATGCATGATGATATCCTACATGATACCCCCTTCTGCAGATTTGGCTGAGGTTCATGGCACGCTGTTGAACAGCATAATACAGTTTAGTATTCCATTCCTCTGCTACCACAAGCATGTGCGGTGCCTTTTCTCATGTAGTATCTTCTGCTGGGAACTTCTTCTTGACCCCAACAGTCTGACAGATATATGGGAGTTTCTGCACCACCAATCTCTTCCCAAAGTGAATTGCAAAATATAATGGCAATGCCACACATTGAATGGAAAACTGGGAAGCCTGTCTAATCCCCAATTCCAACTGTGTGTCAGAGAGAAATAATGTTGGCAGTGTCAAGGAATGGGTTCTTGATGCTGGGATAAAAGTAATAGGTTTTTGTATCTGTTAGCATGCCCGTGCAGCAGTACTATGAGCCTGGCCAACCTGGCTCCATCCTCTGTCACACTCAACTATTTGTTGAGTACTTATCAAGGACCCACTCCTCTTGGTGGAATCTTCAGTAGACTGTCCCATTTAGGATACTGGGGAAGCAGAAGTTCCATGATTCCAAGAGTAGCTACACAGCCCTAGTTCTCCTCAGTTTCAGACCTCTTCTCTATCAGTTGCTGGCTGGGTGGGTAGAAGAACACAGCTCTTCCTGCTCCACTGAGTACCAGCTCAGGCCTCATGTTTTGAACGATCAGAACTGGTCCTCTTCAACTGCATGCTATTCCCTGAGCTGCATCCCCCCTCTGCAGCCTTCGTCAGCTTCTTCCCCTGCTTCTCCCTCTTTGGGTGGGCTGATTTGTCAGGCAGCATCACACTGGTGCACTTGAAGGATGCTCTCTCTGCAGTTCCCCCTCTCTTAGCTTGCAACCTTGTTATCCTCCGAGATGTTGTGCAGTTAGAAATGAGCTATGGCTGGGCAAACAGGCAGTTTATTAACCATGCAGCTGCTAAGCCAACAGGGGGCACACAGACCACATGATGGGCACACAGGAGAATTACTCAATTTGGAGAAGAGAGCAAAAGTATTGGATGGATCATTTTGGATATGCATCAAATGCACTCATCACCCTTTACCTTTCCAATTTCTGTCATTGAGTCTGATTTCTGCGGCTTGCTCATAGTCTATCTGTCCCAGCTTGCATCTCTTCCTCCCTCCTCTTCTCCCAACACACACTTCTGCACTCAGTCCTTGAAAAACTGCATTTGGAATATTACTATTTTCTAGTAGGACCCAACCTGAAGAGAAACCGAATTCCCTCTACCATGCATCCCTTTCAATAAGGCCTAGCCAAGCACTGATTAGCTGCCTCAATCTCTCTCCTGATTGGCTCGTGAGATGAGCCCTCTCCTAGGGCTGTTTTAACCCTTTATGCTACAGTGCGAAGCAACGGCCTCACCAGATGAAGCCGATGGCCAAAAAAGTCTCCTTTCTTTTTAACATCTCTGGGATCCTATGTTTTTTCCCTCACTCTCATGGCTGATAGTGTCCTCCCTCCTGAAGCAAGAGTTTGGATTTTAAGTCTAGCAGCAACCTCACAGTCCAATTCCTTGTTTTTTGGTGACAGAATACGGCAAAACACAGGAGCCAATTTTAAAAAGTGCCAGGGGGTGTGCTCAACCACCCGTTCTGTCCCAGACCCTCCGCCTCTCCATCCCCTTCCTCAAGGCCCCGTCCCTTCCCTGTCTCTTCCTGACCCCCAACTTCTCACCCAGTTCCACCCCCTCCCTGCAAATGTCAAATCCTCACTCTGATCCTCTCTTCCCTTTCTGATCACCATGAAACTGCTGACTGTGGCAGGCGGGGAGGTGCAGGGTCGGAGGAGGAAGTGCTGATCCATGGGGCCTGCTGGTGGGCTGGAGGCACTGGGGAGAGGAAGGGAGGGAGCTGACAGAGGGTTTGTTTTTCACACACCAGTGTTTCCCTGGGGGTGGTCCAGCCCCCAGAGCACCCCTGGAGTCAATGCCTCTGTGGCAAAAATCCCTATGTCACCACTGATTTCCTCTGGGATATATACAGTGATATTATCCAGAAAGCCTTTTCTCCAAAGGAAAGGGCAGTAGGGGTGGTCAAAGAAGACATCACCAGAAATTTTTAATATGGACAGAATAAGATCTTTTTCTGTAGCCTCATTCTCAGAAATGGCAAAACTGTTTTGACCATTTTTTTAAAATTAGCACGAGGCAGAAACCCAGCATAGAAAATTTTTGCTCAAAAGGTGAAAGTCTGACAAAGATGCAAGCAACTGATAACTGGGTCTTACGATGAGAGGTGTCAGTCAGCCTCAGTAATAGACAGTGTTACCAGTCCTACCCATCAGTAGACTTTACAGGTTGTGCGTGAAACGATTCACTTTTGACACTTTTTGTTTTCACTGTATTAGTATTTGTGAAAAGTGAGTTAGAATTTGATTGACAGTGTGTAGTACAATTACAATTGTATCGCCAGATAGGTTCTTATATCAATTACCAATGAAATCCTAATCAGATTCCTTTTGAAAAACAGAAGTATATTAGGCATTTTATTGCAGATTTTTTCCTTAATTAAAGACTAATTGTCACTTGAAAAATAATTTTTTCTTGATTAAACAGGGTTATTCCCTCTCTATCTCTTTTTCTCTCCCAATTTTCTAAACAGGACCATCAGGCCAGGAAATTGAACACAAGAATGTATATTTTAACAGGAGTGCACAAAATGGTATACAAAAAGATCTTATGTGTGACTGTGCTCCCATTGAAGGTAAGTGTTTATAATATATATTAACTTCTGAGATGGATTGGTACATATTTATGTAGCATTGTTAGCACAAGGGAAACTTGATCCCACTGGATCACTGGCATTACTGTAATACAACTAATATATGTCATTCTAAGATTGTCTGTGTCACTCTGAAGCCTATATGTCTTCTAAAACATGGGAAGAAATGGAAACATCTCCAAGTATGGTTGAGAGCTCTTTATTGTGTACCAGATCACCAGGTTCAGTCATCACTGGGCTTCCCAGTCTGTTACTATCCAGTTTTCAAGTTCTCAATCATTTTCTGCTTTACTCTTCTATTCTGTTGTATAGATGCAATTCATAGACTTTCATCTTGTAACACAGTTTAGCAGCAGTCATTTCCGTATTAAGGTTTTTTTCTTCAAAGTTTACTTCTGTGCAGTCATGTCATTTATTTGGTTTTCTATTATAGGGTTTTAATATTTTAACTCTCTGGGTTAAGATTATCAGTCATTTCATATTTTAGACAAGTAATTTAGCAGTGAGTTGCACGACAACCATTAAAAGGTGCAGGAATGAATTCTTGATGCTGGAGTAAGAGTAATAGGTTTTGTATCTGGTAGCATGCCTTTGCAGCAGAACTGTGAGCCTGGCCAACCTGGCTCCATCCTCTGTCACACTCAACTATTTGTTGAGCTCTTCTCAAGGACTCGCCCCTCTTGGTGGAATCTTCAGTAGACTGTTACAGTTAGGATACTGGGGAAGCAGAAGTTCCATGATTCCAAGAGTAGCTACACAGCCCGAGTTCTCCTCAGTTTCAGACCTTTACTCTATCAGTTGTTGGCTGGGCTGGCAGATCACAGCTCTTCCTGCTCCGTTGAGTACCAGCTCAGGTGTCATGTTCTTCACAAACAGAACTTGTCCTCTTCAACTGCATGCTATTCCCTGAGATGCATCCCACCTCTGCAGCCTTGTTCAGCTTCTTCCCCTGCTTCTCTGTCTTTGGCTGGCTGGTTTGTCAGACAGAATCACACTGGTGCACTTGAGGGATCCTTTGTCTGCAGTTTTCTCTCTCTTAGCTTGCAGCCTTGTTGTCCTCAGAGCTGCTGTGGGGTTACAAATGAGCTATGGCTGGGCAAACAGGCAGTTAGTTTGTTAACCATGTGGCTTCTGAGCCAACATGGGGCACATGGATCACGTGATGGGCATATGGGAGAATTACTGAATTTGGGGGAAGAGGGCAAAAAGGTAGGATGGATCATTTTGAATACACATTCATGTGAACACACTCATCACCCTTTACCTTTCAAATCTCACACACACATTCTTGAACTGGAAGGGACCTTGGGAGGTCATCTAGTCCAGTCCCCTGCCCTTTTGGCAGGACCAAGCACCATCCCTAGCATCTCTTTGCCCCCATTCCTAAATGGCCTCCTACAGGATTGAACTCTCAACCCCAGATTTAGCAGGCCAATGCTGAAACCCTGAGTGTCATTGTGGTAGATTTCTGATGGCTGCTTTGGTTCCCTTCCTCCCTCCTCTCTTCCCATCACACACTTCTGCACTCAGTTTTTGAAAAGCTGAATTTGGAATATTGCCATTTTCCAGTTCACAAATTTTGACTCCAGAGCTGCCAGACTCATGACTCCTTCTCAGCTCAGGTTCCCAGAGCCTGTAGCTATGGGTGGGCTGCCTCAGAGTCAGAGCTGCTCCTTGTCTTCTAGGTTTCCAGGGTAGCTATATAATGCCATTATACAAACTAAGAGGGCATGCTCATTTGAAATGCTGTGTTCATTTCTGATCATCCTATCTCCGAAAAGACACAGAATAGCTTCCTAGCTGAGTAATGAAAACAGTTGGAGGCATGGAGAGATTTCATTGTGAAGAAAGAATGAACGTGTTAGAACAAAAAGAGGAGATAAGAAAGGATATAATAGTTATACAAAATAATGGATAATGAAGATAAATCAGGCATTCTTCTTCCCCCTCCAAAATACAACACAAGCAAATAAAGTTGAAAGATAAGTAATTTAAAGCCACTAAAAAGAGGGAGTTTTTCCAGCTTTGTTTTTTACATTTTTTTGGACAATAGCCATAGAATCCCAGGGCTGGAATTATTGATAATTTACTTATAAATTAAAATAAATTAAGTATTGACATATGGAGTTTGTTGTCATAAAATGCTGAGTCCATAGGCTGAGCAGGATGTAAAAAAGGGCAAGGGACTAGCTGCAGCTGTGGGCTACACCACATGTGCCAGCAAGGGCCCCACTTTGGCTTGGAAGAGCTGCCACCGCCGCTGCCATCTCCAGAGCTGCTACACACTCCTCCCACCAGGGTGGGGAGCGTACATTTGTGCCATCTGTCCACGTACACTCCTCCCCCCCGGCGGGAAGCATGTGTGGTGGCTCCTGCAGAAAAGGCGGCAGCTCCTTCAGGTCACAGCAGCTGGAAGTGTTACGTCCCTGACATACTTTTGCAGGAGAGGAATGGGGATGATTTAGGATTTTATGGGCCCCAGTTAAGTGGACTTTGGGAACAATGGGGTCCGTTGTTCACCAAGTCTGCTAAATTGGGGTCCGTAAAATTGAGGGTTTACTGTAGCAGCATTATCAGGCAGCTATCTTAACTACAGACCCTAGCTAGAGACGAAGACAGTGCATTTTACAGCTATTTTTTCCAGTGGGTTTTTCAGCTATTTGCTAGACAGCCAAGAAATGTTGAGATTCCATAAGAAGAGGTTTGATTCCTGGTTCTGGAATGGAGAGTGCTCCATGCTTGTGCCCTATCCCCTTTCATTTTTATCTTCCCACCCAGGTCCTGCCCATGAGTCCTCTTTCCTGATGTCCCACCCACCACTCAACTTGTGCTTGTCCCTCTTTGGGCAACTCTTTTCCCATTCCCCCTAAGAGTACTCAACCCTTGTCACTGCCCTTCCCAGCCACTGTTCCTCTCCCTTTCGAGTCTTGCCCATGTTCTCCCATCTTACCTGCTCCTCCTCTTTACTTCGGGTGACCATCCCTCCTGTTCTCGCCAAGACATTCCTGTATTTAAGGCAATTGTCCTGATTTTTTTTTTCAATCGTCCCATATTTTCAGCTTCAGCTCTACCCCTGCTGGGCAGCTGCAGTCAGTGCACCTGCAGCAGTCTCCTGTTTGTGGCTGGCAGCAGAACGCCGGCAAACAGTGGCAAGCAGGTGGTACTGTCAAACCAGTCAGATAGGAACAGAGCGGGATCCCTGCTAGTCCATATACCATCAAAACAAAAAAGCAGTCAAGTGGCACTTAAGAGACTAACAAAATAATTTATTAGGTGATGAGCTTTCGAGGGACAGACCCACTTCCTCAGACCATAGCCATACCAGAACAGACTCAATATTTAAGGCACAGAGAACCAAAAACAGTAATCAAGGTGGACAAATCAGGAAAAAATTGATCAAGGTGAGCAAATCAGAGAGTAGAAGGGGGCGGGGTCAAGAATTAGATTAAGCCAAGTATGCAAATGAGCCCCTATAGTGACTCAGAAAATTCCCATCCCAGTTCAAACCGTGTGTTAATGTGTTGAATTTGAATATAAAAGATGGTTCGGCAGTCTCTCTTTTAAGAGTGGTGTGAATTTTTTTCTGATTTGTCCACCTTGATTACTCTTTTTGGCTATGGTCTGAAGAAGTGGGTCTGTCCAACAAAAGCTCACCTAATATATTATTTTGTTAGTCTCTAAAGTGCTACTTGACTGCTTTTTTGTTTCAAACCAGTCAGAGGAGAGGCAGCCTGTGTGTGACAGAGGGTGAGGGTGTGGGGTGGGGTGTCACCCATCCCTCTGTGCACCCTAAAGCATTTCTCAAGGGGGGGTGGAGTCTGTCAGCCTTTTCAGACTGTGGGGCTGAAGCCCCAGTCCTTGGCATCCCTTCCCCCCATTGAAGCTGAAAGCTGCAGAGCTGAAGGACCGAGCTGGTGACCCCACAGGGTTGAGGACAGGAACTGAGAGCTGAAGCCCTGATCTTTTTGTGCTTGCCTCCACAGGCTGAAGACCTTCTCCCCAGTGCACCATTCCTCCTCACCCCACAGGCTAGACCCCACAGTTCCCAGCCTGCTCCTCCCCTTAGGCTGAAGCCCTGATCCCTCTTGTTCCCCCTCTCTCCTGCTAATGAAGCCAGGGGTTGTGGGACTGAATTCCTGAGCTCTGGTGACCCCTGTGTTTTCCCCCCACCCAAAAAACAACAAAACAAAAGCACTTAAGTCAAAGTGCAGTGCAGTGCCCGGGACAGACCTCCATTCCTCCCTCTCTCCCTGCCTCTGGCCAAATCACCGCCCCCTTTTCTCTCATAGCCAGCAACAGCTGTGGGGGCGTAGGGACCCAGCTCCCTAGCTGGCAGAGCCCTCAGAGAGAAGGGCTTCAGGGGAGCCTTCCTGGCATACAGGCTCTAATTACCTCCTTCCTTCCCCACAGCTATCCCCTGCCCTCACATGACTTTTAGCTATGCCTGCCTGCCCACAACCCCTAGCTGCCTCCTGCCTGCACCTTGAGCTATCCACTGCCTGCAAACAGCTCCAACTATCCCTCCTCTGCATCGTGAGCTACCCACTGCCTCCCACACAGCCCCTAGTTATCCCATCCCTGCATCATGAACTACCCCTTGTCTACACACTGCTTCTAACGACCCCCTCCCTAAAAGCTACCCTGTCTGTCCCCTGAGCTATCTCCTGCCTGCACCCCAAGCTAGCTGCCTATACACACACAGCCCCTAGCTATCCTTCCCTGCCCCCAGCACTGCCTGCACATAGCCCTTAGCTGGCTGCTGCCCACACACAGCCCTGGGCCACTCCTCTTTCCATACCCTGAGCTACCTCTCCCTTCCCCCTGAGCTTTTTCAAACTTTTTGAGCTGAGTATCCTCCCAACCACATCCAAGCCAGGCTGGGTGGCCTGCTGGTGTGAATGGGATGGAGGGGCACTGCCTTCCTGGTCCTGCCATATGGAGCTGGCTTGAGCCTGCTGGGCCCTGCCCCAAAACAGAAGTCATACTACACCTATACCTGACACCCCCGCCCCCACTCAGCCCAGACCCTTGTGGCCCTGGACCCAGACTCTTTAAAGCATGTTGGGAGCAGGGCCTCTCACAGGTCCAGAGAGGCCCCGGACACTCCCAGCTTTTGATGGCCCTCATCATAATACAAATAATGAAAAAAGACAAGGCCCGAAAACAAAATAAGGTTCCAAAAAAAGAGTGAGACCAACCTGGAATACTTCTTTAATTTAATAAATGTTTTTCTAGTATATCCATTTTCTAAAAAGAATTAAGAAATGTCTGAATCTGAGGTCCCCTTTGAGCTTGAGGTCAAGGTCAAATGGCGCTTCACCTCCCCGTCACCTTTTGGCCATAGTTGGGGGAGGGTACCACATAGTCAGATTGTGTGATACTGTTGCAAAAAAAAAAAAAAAAAAAGCAAACAAGATTCTGGGATGCATTAACAGGAGTATCATGAGGAAGACATGAGAGGTCATTCTTTCTTATGATCTACTCTGCACTGATTAGGCCTCAATTGGAGTACTGTGACCAGTTCTGGGCACCACATTTCAAGAAATGTGGAGAAATTGGAGAAGGTCCAAAGAAGCAACAAAAATGATTAAAGGTCTAGAGAACGTGAGCTATGAGGGAAGACTGAAAAAAATCAGGCTTGTTTAATTTAGAAAAGGGAAGACTTAGAGGGGACGTGATAGGGGTTTTCAAGTTCACTCATCCCTTGTTTAATGAGTACTTTACTTATGAGTAATCACTAAAACGAGAGATGCAGCTACTTACCACTGTTTGCTATCTGAGTGAACTTCCCCTTCTCATATGAGCTGGCCATGGGCACGGGCTGACCTGGAGCCCCGCGGCTGGAGCTGAGCTGGCTGCGGGGCGTAGGGAGACCCACAGCCCCATGGCTGGAGGCAAGCCGGCCACGGGGTCTGTGGCCCGGGGCGCAGGCTGACCCGCAGCCAGAGCCGAGCCGACTGCGGGGTCCCTGGCCAGGGGCACGGGGAGACCTGCAGCCCCACAGCTGGAGCTGAGCTGGCTGTGGGGGTCCCTGGCCGGGGCACCAGGGGATCCTCAGCCCTGCCCAGCCTGCTCCCAACACTCCCCTTAAAACAACTCTCCATGCTTCCCCCCCACCCCGCCTGGTCCCAACATTCTCCCAGCCCACATCTCCCCATGCATTTCCGTCCCCCCCGAGTCCACTTCCAACACCCAACCATTCTCCTTCTGAACCTCCCTGCCCGCTGCACCCCTTCCCCCATACCTCTGCTGCAGCTGGGAGGAACAAACCACTACCTCCTCCACCAGAGCCACCGACAGGTTTTAACCCTCCCTTCCACTCATGGCCGCAAACTGCCCCCACCTTTAACCTTCTCCAAACCCCCCACAACCCAAGGCTCACTTACCTTTCCAACCACCTGCTGCCACTCCTTTGCTGAGTTTGGAGCATTAAGAACCAATCAGACACTTTTACATGTGTTTTAATGGTAATTTAATGTCCCTCTTATGAGTTTTCGCCTATGAGCGGAATGCTGGGAACCAATTGTGCTCGTATAGCAAGGGATGAGTGTACCTAAAAGAAAGTTACAAGGAGGAGGAAGAAAAATTGTTCTCCTTGGCCTCTGAGGATAGAACAAGGAGCAAAGGGCTTAAACTGCAGCAAGGGAGGTTTAGTTTAGACATTAGGAAAAACTCCCTAACTGTAAGGGTGGTTAAACATGGGAATAAATTAGCTAGGGAGGTTGTGGAATCTCCCATCACTGATTTTTAAGAGCTGGTTAGATAGATACCTATTGTGGATGGTCTAGATGGCTTTTGGTCCTGCTGAGAGGGCAGGGAACTGGACTTGATGACCTCTCGAGGTCCCTTCCAGTTCTAGTGTTCAATTGCAATCAATCAGAACTACAGAATCATAGAACTCGCCTGAATCTGAGCAATTTTACCAGGTGTCCTGTATTCATCATAGGAAAATCTGGTCACCCTATCTCTACTCCATAGCTCCTGCCCCTTTCTCCCCTTAATTTTTTTCCTCTTCCCCTGTCTGGCTCCTGCTCCTTTATCCCATCACCCCCAGGCTCCTATTCCATCTTATTCTGGAGTTCCTGCATCCGTCCCTGGTACCATGCATAGATCCCCTCTCTCTCCCTGCTCTTTTCCTTTTGTTCTGGAGTCAGGTAGCTTCCTTATTTCCTTTACTTTGCCTGGTCCCAGTGTGTACGTGCGTAGAGATAAGTTCCCTGCCTTAAGTTACTGAGCCCAGCAGCCAGGAGCAGCAATTGCTTGACCACTGAAGCCCTGAGCGGGAATATGGTCAATCACTGTCTGGGGATTGTACACTGCAGTCTACACATAGGAGCTACGAGAGGCTGAAACAGGCTCAGTGTGGATCTTACTTAGATTTAGCTAATACACTCTAATAAAGTCTCCAGTGAACTGCTGAGCATATGCAAACTGAGATTTTATTTTTCAGAAGTTTATAGTTTGGCCAAATTTGGGTGCAAACTTTGAATAATATTCATAGTTATCTTACACAAAATAAAACCATCTATAAAGCATGTAGGCCAGTGGTGGGCAACCTGCAGACCGAGAAACACATGCAGCATATTGGGGTTTTATGCGTGTGGTCCATGAGACATTTACCTTACCATTGCCCATGCCAGATTCTTCTGGTTTTTGCCTGCATAAATATTTTCCTGCTGCTATTACAAAAGTGACGTGCACGTAAAGCAAGGACACGTGAAATGTGGTGAGTGCTGACTGTACACAACACTGATTACGGGAGCATCCAATCAAAGTGCTGCTAAGGTTCAATGAGCACACCACAAAAATGCTACACAAGTGCAGTTATCAAAACTATCTTATCTTGGGAGACTGTCTTGGTTCTGAGAATCTTGTGGCCCACTAAGATGAAGAAGGGTTACTCATGCAACCCAATTACTAGACTAGCATGATGTAAACCAATGGTTCGGAGCAAGTGATGACCATTAATCTAACACTGGACCTTTGTTAGATATAGGGAAATTAATGAGGATGGATCTCTCTCCTGATCCAGTAGAGCAATTCCCATATTACTATTATGAAGTCTTAACTTAAACTTCCAGTTTGTTTATTTGTTTGTTTTACAGGTTTCACTTGTGCCTCCGCTTACTTCTCTGGATTACAGGTTTACCAAAACTATACGGTGTCAGTACAGGCATATATAAAAAGCAAACATTCACAAAGCAGATTTTTTGGGGAGGCTGCAACTAAAAATTGGAGAACAAATGCAACAAGTAAGTTTATGTATTTACTTACCTTAATGAAAATTCAAAAGAACTACATGTTGACTGTCTATAATCTAGACTTTTCTTGTCTGGTAACAGCTGTAGTCTGGCAACAGTATATAAGCAGGCCAGTGGTCCTGCTGTCGTGGGGAACTTCCTGGCTTCTATACTATCGTTGTGAAGTGGGCCAGCGAAAGGAACTGAGTCCTCACTCCCACTTCCTTTACCCAATGGTCTCCCTGACCCTGAGGGCTCCCCTTCCACTCTCCTGAGTAGCAGCATCCTTGAAATCCCAAAAAGGTTGGCCCCACGTTTCCTGGTGCTGAACCCCACACCTCGTGGTCACTTAGGGCAGGGCCTAGGGTGCTCCCTCTTCACACTGGATGTTTTCCTGACCCACTGATCTCCTTATACTGTTCAAAGCAAATACAATTTATTACACAGCAACTGATTAAAAGGAAAAGAATAAGGAAAAATGAGAAAGGTTAAAAGAGAACATACAGCCCTGCTCAGTGGCACAGGGGCATCGCAAACAGGAGTCTGCTGAGTGTAAGCACAGTTCAGTAGTCTGTTCCTCATAAGTACCAGGGCTTGCTCTCAGGCCCTGTCTGTGCTGCAGGGGTGGGGCTGCAAGTTGAACATGCTTGCTCAGGCAGTGATCTCAGGACTTCAGGCTCTGAGTGGCAGGGCCCTTCTCCCAATTGGAGTTACAATCCCTCCCCAGGTCTGGCCTGCAAGGCCTCCTGGCTGTGGTGTCTCCCTGCCCAAAGCCTCTCCCCCGCCAACCTCTCCCCTCTTGCTGGTCCCAGCTGCAGACTATGTTGCTTTGCCAGCCTCCAGCTCCTTGCATTGCTTCTCTGATCCCTTTGGCTCTCTGGTCATGCAGGTCTGCTTCTTAGCACAGGATCAGTGCTCTTTGGCTGCATGGGCCTCTGGCTCTATCACAGCAGCTCCGCCTCTCAGTACAGCAGCATTCCTCACTTCTCCTCTTAGCGCCCTCTCTTCTTAGAGAGACCCAGCCAAAATCCAGCTTACATGGAGGACAGGATCTGGCCTCTTAAATCCCTCATTGGCCTGTCCAACCTGTCAATCTGACTGACCTGGAGTGTTGGCCTCTTTCCCTTGTCCCTAGGGACTGTCAGTCTCAGGGCTCTAGTTTCTCATGGACTCCTCCCCTTTTAGTACTGGGAACTAGCCAACCAAAAACCGCCCCTGAGTTTTAGTAAAGGGCTAACAGTCTCCTTACACGTGTTTCATCCTGGACTCATGGGAAAAACATGGGGCACCTGAACTTAGCAACTGCCCTCCGAGAGCTTCCAGAACACTGAAAATAGCTGGTCTGTGGCATTCAAGCTCAGGGAAGGAAGCAGGAGGAGGAGAGATGGAGGGTGCTCAGGGAAGAGGCAGGGTAGCTGGGGAGTCTGCATGGCCAGGAACTGAGGGTTAGGAGCACAGCTCCATGGCTGGCAGCCACTAAGCTCCACAACTTTGGCCCCTTGTCATGGGGATCAGCAGCTGCCCTGCCTCTTCCACCAAGAATCACCTTGTCCCTGCTCAGTGCTAGCCCTCTGCTGCTGTAACCCTGTGTGGGCCAGGTTTCACTTCATTACCGTTCTCCAGGGCCTTAATAAAACCCCAACTTACATAGAAAAGTAGCTGGAAACCCAGAGTTCAGTTATTAAATATTGTACACCTTCAAGTCCCGAAAAAACTAAAGAAATTAATTTAAATTAAATATCTTAATATGATCTTATTGTAATGCTGACAAACTCCTATTGCCAGCCCCAGGGATAGAACCTGCAAGCAGAGGGTCTAAAGCCCTGCATTCTACCACCTGAGCTAAAGGCCAGGTAGCTTTCAACTAACACTGTAGAACAGAAACTTCACTTTCCTCAGATCTCAGTACCTTCATGTAGCACAGCTAGCTTTTGAGACCTTCCAGCAGTTTTTTCCAGACAATGCACCAGTTGTAACACTGGTAGACCTAGGTCACTGGCCCCAGGAATAGAACCCGTAAGCAGGAAGGCTAAAGCCCTGTACTCTACCACATAAGCTAAGGGCCAGTTGGGGCTGTAGAGCAGAGACTTCACTCACCTCAGATGAGGTCTCAGTACCTCTGGGTACTACATGATGATGAAGAGACAAATAATAGTCTAATTTTTCGGCATTGCAGCTATTTATAACCCACAGACATCTTCACAGTTACAATTAACATAAAGAGAGACACATAGTTAAAATTTGAACAGGTCAGAACACACAGAACACAGTAAGAAGAAGCTTAGTTTTAGTTCACCTCAGTCTCAGTAAGTGTCTTTAATCATAAAAAATCCGCACAACTTGCTGGCTCTGAAACACCTGCCCTCCACTTGCTTGTAGGAATCTTCAGTTGCAATCCAGGCAGATTCTTTCTCTGCTTTGGATCACTGCTAGACAGTCAGCTAAGTGATTAGCCGGGCACTCACTTAATTCACCATCATATAGATTTAATGTAACCCAGTTACAAGAAAATACATAAACTGAAAATAACAAAATATAAATGTTTGAAAAACGGTTGGTGAATCACACTAGTTGAGAAAGTTAACTAGAACAGTTTAACTAAAATCAAAACAACAGACAAAGCACACAATTAAAACAGAAGTTATTATTCCCTCCCAATTTCTGCTTGCTACAATTAACATTGCCTATATTTCTCTGTCAGAGGGTTAGCAATAGCACTAACTTGCTCCCAAGGGCTTCAGAGTGAGAGGGTCAGCTTCTCCCAGATCACAGAGGGCACATAGCCCTTAGAAAAGCAGCTGCCTTGACTGCTTGCCCTTGACTACTTGCCCTCGTGTCTGACCTCACAACAAAGAGGGAGCCTGTTGAAGTTAACCTCAAATTATTCCAGAAGCTTTGGAGTATAGAGTGCTAAATCTGCCTAGCAACAATGACCCAGACATAACTCACTCCTACGTCCCCTCTTCCCCCCTGGGCCTCTGAAAGAGATATCTCCCTATTAGGTATACGGATTACACTGCCACTGGAGCAGGGGTGAGCAAACTTCCGACATCAGGCCTCACTTTTCGTCCCTGTAGTTTAGCAGGAACCCCTCTGCCACCCTTGATGGCCCTGGAAGTGAGTGGTGGTCTACTGGAAGTGACACGCTGTGCTCCCTTATAAATGGTGGTGTCAGAGGCTGCAGGAGTGAGAGGGAGAAGCAGTGGATAAATCAGCTTTCTGAATGCCACTTTCTCTTTGAAAAACTTGGCTTTCATTTTTTGTTCATTCAAGGAAGAGAAACCAGCAAAAATTTTTATAAATCTCCTTTTTTATTGATTGGACCAGTGGGATCATTCCTCTGACCCTGGCACTAAACAGAAATATTGACAGTAATTGTGTTAGAGTTGTAACTTACACTGCTTCTTACTGCAAGAGATTCAATTTTAAACAAATTGTGTTCCTCTCTCTTTGTAACAGACTCTCAGAGCTTCAAAGCAAGCTCAGCCCAGGGTGCCTGAAGGAATTAAGTCTGAACATGACTTATAAAATAGAATTAGTGTTTGTAAAGCATACCACTGGTGGACCTTGAGCCCAGAGCCAGTGTTCGGGAGATCTCAGCACACTGTTGAAGGGAGATTTACTTTTCTTGAGGGCCCTGACTGGTGGGAGCAGGGAGTGAGTAGCTGGGAGTTGCTGATCTGGTCTGGCCTGGGAAACATGCTGTCTAGTCTTCATAGAGTGTAACCCACACACCTATGTGTGGTTAACTATCCCGTGTAGTGGTAGCAAGACCACATCACAGAGAAAGAAAAAGTACTCTACAGCCGAAGGTGAGAGAGCTGGCTGGCCTTAGCTCAAGCTGTAGCAGCATCTGTACTAAGCTTTAGAGGTTCCAGGTTCCGGCCTGCCTGTAGGCAGTTATCTGAAGCCTGCTTTCTTTGCTGACCACACTGTCCCCCAGCCTCTTGTGCTGGTAGCTGCAAGCAAAGCCTTTCATACAACTATGTGAAGTGGGCTGTGTGTGCACAGTGGGATGGTTGGCTTGAGTTCCCCTGAACACTCAGCCTCACTCCTTCCCCTGCTGGAGGGTCATGGATTCATTAATGAAGCTACTCTCCTGTTGCAAGGCCACAGCCTCCTCCACAGAGTGACACCTGGAGTGAGCTGCTGTTGCTGGTAGGAAAAGGAAAAAAAAAAAAAAAGCAAGCAGGAGACAGCTCCTAGCAGAGATCAGCACAGCAGCAGTGGGAAAGCAATGGAGGCTGTGCTGTCAGGGAGGGCAGCCCAATCACACTATGCTCCCCTTACAAAATTTCACACCTCCCTTTTTGCTGCACCCCTGCACTAGAGCAGAGCCCCACAGCCGCCAGCAGCAGAGGGATTGGCAGTGCCCTCCACTGATCCAGCAAATTCCAAGGTTTGGAACTGGTCAAGCCCCGAAGGTCCCGGAGCAGGGAAGTTCAGCTTGTAATATATCCATTTTAGCCTTTTATAATAATGCTGTTCTTAAAGGATAATTAAAATATCCTAAGCCATCCGAATTATAACTCTCTCTAAAAAGGGCACATCATTCACAATCATAGAATCATAGAACACTAGGACCGGAAGGGGCCTCGAGAGGCCATCGAGTCCAGTCCCCTGCCCCGACGGCAGGACCGACCACTATCTACACCATCCCTGATAGACATCTATCTAATCTGTTCTTAAATATCTCCAGTGAGGGAGATTCCACAACCTCCCTTGGCAACTTATTCCAGTATTTGACCACCCTGACAGTTAGGAACTTTTTCCTAATGTCCAACCTAAACTTCCCTTGCTGCAGTTTAAGTCCATTGCCTCTTGTTGTCTCCTCAGAGGCCAAGAAGAACAAGTTTTCTCCCTCCTCCTTATGACACCCTTTAAGATATCTGAAAACCGCTATCATGTCCCCCCTCAATCTTCTTTTTTCCAAGCTAAACAAGCCCAATTCTTTCAGCCTTTCTTCATAAGTCATGTTCTCCAGACCTTTTATCATTCTAGTTGCTCTTCTCTGGACCTTCTCTAATTTCTCCACATCTTTCTTGAATTGGGGTGCCCAGAACTGGACACAATATTCCAGCTGAGGTCTAACCAGCACAGAGTAGAGCGGTAGAATGATTTCTCGTGTCTTGTTCACAACACACCTGCTAATGCATCCCAGAATCATGTTTGCTTTTTTTGCAACAGCACACACAGCATCACACTGTTGACTCATATTTAACTTGTGATCTACTAGAACCCCTAGGTCCCTTTCTGCTGTACTCCTTCCTAGACAGTCTTTTCCCATTCTGTATGTGTGACACTGATTATTCCTTCCTAAGTGCAGCACCTTACATTTATCTTTATTAAACTTCATCCTGTTTACTTCAGACCATTTCTCTAATTTATCTAGATCATTCTGAATTATGACCCTATCCTCCAAGGTAGTTGCAACCCCTCCCAGCTTGGTATCATCTGCAAACTTAATAAGCGTACTTTCTATGCCAATATCCAAATCATTAATGAAGATATTGAACAGAACTGGTCCCAAAACAGACCCCTGTGGAACCCCACTTGTTATGCTTTTCCAGCTGGATTGAGCACCATTAACAACTACTCTCTGGGTGCGATTATGCAGCCAGTTATGCACCCACCTTATTGCAGCGCGATTTAAGTTGAACTTGCCTAGTTTGTCGATAAGAATATTATGCGAGACTGTATCAAATGCTTTACTAAAGTCTAGGTATACCACATCCACTGCTTCTCCCTTATCTACGAGTCTCGTTATCGTGTCAAAAAAAGCTATCAGGTTGGTTTGACATGATTTGTTTTTTACAAAACCATGCTGGCTGTTCCCTATCACTTTACTACCTTCCAAGTGCTTGCAGATGACTTCCTTAACTACCTGCTCCATTATCTTTCCTGGCACAGAAGTAATGCTTACTGGCCTGTAATTTCCTGGGTTGTTCTTATTCTCCTTTTTATAGATGGGCACTATATTTGCCCTCTTCCAGTCTTCTGGAATCTCTCCTGTCTCCCATGACTTTCCAAAAATGAGAGCTAATGGCTCAGCTACCTCTTCTATCAACTCCTTGAGGATTCTAGGATGCATTTCATCAGGCCCTGGTGACTTGCAGACATCTAATTTTTCCAAATGGTTTTTAACTTGTTCTTTTTTTATTTCAAAAACTAACTCTACCCCTTTTCCACCAGCATTCTCTATGTCAGGCATTCCTTCAGACTTCTCTGTGAAGACCGAAACAAAGAAGTCATTAAGCATCTCTGCCATTTCCAAGTTCCCCATTACTGTTTCTCCCTCCTCACTGAGCAATGGCCCTACCCTGTCCTTGGTCTTCCTCTTGTTTCTAAGGGATGAAAGGTTGGTGGTTGCTGTCTGGGCAAGAAAATATAAAGAAGCCCCTGTGGAAGGACCGTTACTTATGGGGTAATGATACAATCAATATTACCACCACTAGGCAATAAAATACAGGTAAAGTATTCTTCTGCATGCCCCACACTTTTTTGTTATCCAGGCATTGTGTTCAGTTTATCTAGTAAAGCCTTTAGTTTGTGTCTAGAGCTAAACAACTCATCTCTAGACTTGCAAGGGTGAAGTTCAAAAATTTCCTCAATGTTTCCTTCTTCAGATACTGCGTTTGTTGCAGGATCTATTTGAACATTAGAAGTCTTGTCAAATAATTAAACCAGCCGTTTAGAACTGAAGAGCATCCAGGCATTCCCACAAAGAATCAGAATAAAATGGGGACAGTATTGGGCAAGAAAATCATTAAATATTAACATATGGAGATCAGAAAAAAGATTTTAAAGTATAGCCCAATGCCTTGACACTTTGGATATGTCCACACTGCAATTCTAAAACATTTATAATTGACTCAAGCTCAGAGGGCATTTGGGTTTGAACTGAAGCCCAGACTCTAGAACCCTGCAAGTGTCCTAAGACCTTGACTGCAGCCTGAGCCAAAATGTTTATACCACAGTTAAACAACTCTGCAGTCTGAGCCCCATGAACTCACGCCAGCTGGCACAGGCCAGCAAAGGCCTTTTAATGCAGTGTAGGCAAACTCTTTGATTCTAGTAGTAAAACCTGGCCTTTGAGGGGTAAGGAAGCTGAGGTGGCAGCCCCACTGATATATAACCTGTTTAGACACTTGACTTCCCCAATGGAGAAAGGGTTCAAAACCAGGAGAGACTGATGTCACACTCAGCTCACTATGTTTTCTGTAAAAAATAATATTTTCAAAAACTTAAAAATCTCTATATAATTAGTCTTATTTTATATCTAGACATATTCCAGGTCAAAGTACGTTCATTTTCATGATAAAATGGGAAAAATTGGACAGTCTTTTCCTTGAAGATTATTTACACTCACCCCACTCCAAATTCGCCAGGTGTAGCTTCCCTCACTGCAATCTAAATATACTAACTTTTTCTCCAAGAAGCAAACTTCTCCACTGGGCTGTGGTACACACCAGTTCTGATTCTCCTGACGCTTTGGAAGTCTGGATGGAGAATACACCAGGAAGGATTTTTACTGACTAAGGACTTTATAGATAAGGATCTTATAGACTGAGAACTTATGAGCAGCAGGACCAATAACTACAAACCTCTGTTGTCAGACTTTGTGGATTAGGACCCTCCTTTTTAGAGTGTCTCAATTCTCATTGCTTTTATCTTTGTTGAAGTCTTTTATGGAACAGCTAACAACTAGTAAGTAGAGCTTTCCTATCACACAGTGTCCCTTTCCAGATTATAAATCTAGCAGTTTGGAAAAGGACATAAGTACACGCTTAACTTAGGCTACATCTGGACTGCAGGGTTTTGTCGACAAAACAGCCATTATGTCAACAAAACCCAGGACACAGCCTGATTGCAAAGCACATACTGTCAACAGTAAATCAACGGAATGGAGAGGTTTTGTCGACACCATAGTCCATTTGCCATGAGGAAGAACTCCCCTGTCAAAAGAGATTTGTTGACAAAAGGCGGGTGTGGACATAAATGAAGGGCCTTCTGTCAACAGAAAAGGCCTCTGGGATGCCAAACAGGTGTCCCAGTGGACACCCTGTTCACAGTGATCAGCACTCTAAGGTTTCTGCCTCTGGACCCTCTTAAAGCCACAGCTGAAGGCACATTCAGCCTGCATCCTGGTGCAGTTTAGGCACTCATTGAATTGTTCCCTGCTGGGGTTCAGCTGTCTGGTATACTGCTTCATCAGCCACAGCATGAGGGGGTAGGCCACACCTCCCATGATACAGACTGGCATCTGCACATCTCTAACCTACAGCTCATGGCAGAGGATGAATGTATCCATCACCAGCTTCCAGCACAGGCTGGAATTGTGGAACATGCAGGAGGCATGCACCCTGCCTAATCACCTGATGTAAATGCCAGTGAACTGTCCACAGTGGTCAACCAGGGCCTGCAGCACCCTGGAGAAGTTGCCCTTCCTGTTAATGAACTTGGCCATGTGATGCTCCAGGGCACAGATTGAGATGTGGATCCCATCAATGGCTCTGGCACAGTTCAGGAACCCCTGGGCAGTGAATCTGGCAACAATCTGGTGAAGCTCTCCCAGATGGATTACGCTCTGCAACAGGATCAAGTTGATGACCTTCATGACTTGCAGAAGGAGACAAACTAATTTATGTGACAGGGACTGAGGGAGGGAGTACCTGGGCCCTTGAAAGGTTCCCGCCTGCCTCTCATCACCTCCCTGCTGACCTCTCCAGGAGCCCCTCCCCGGTCCCCTGTGAGGCTGCCCTCCAAGCAGCAGAGCCAAGTGAGGGTGGGATGGCATGAACAGGGCTTCTCCCCGACCCCCACTCCACCCCCTCATACACACCAACCCCCTGCCTGAGGGTCCCCCTTTAGCAGGTCCACCCTCCCACCCATGGAGGGACTGAAGCATGAAAGTGTGTTACCTCCATGAGGAGGTCCCTAATGGTGGACCTCCCCAGGTCAAACTAGTTGTAGCTATCGGGGTGGCAAGCTTCCAGAGGGTGATTGCAACCCACTTCTCAAGGGGGATGGTGGGCCACAGCTGCCTGGCATCTCCTGAGGGCAGGAGAGAGTCAGGCACGGAGTTTCAGGGAGGTGGCCTTCCGCATGTGGAAGTTCTGGAGCCACTGCTGGTCATCGCACCACTCCATGATCAGCTGGTCCCACCAGTCCAAACTCATGTAGTGCCTCCAGAATGGCCTGTCGACCTGGTGGGGGGCCGGGGGAAGAGGGCAGTTGCAAGTGTGTAGCTCCTGCCTCCAGGATGATGGTCCCAAAGATGATCTTGGGGTTGACCTTGCTGAGGAACAGGAAGGCAGCTGCCAGAAAGTGCAGCATAAGTCACAGCATATTTGTGTCAGGCCATCACAAACCCAGGGGGAGCTCGGGTGGTATGACACCCAGGGGCTATCTGTGTCACCCACAAATGCAGGGCAAGCACAGTAGATACTGTGCCTTGAAGGTGTAGGCAAGCTGTAACCAACCAGGCTTGGGTTCCCCAGAAACAAGGCTGCACACAGAAGGTGAGGGCTATATTTGGTTTATTGAAAGCACATGACACTTGCGGCGGGAGCCCCGGAGACGCCACAGTCACCAGTAGGGGAAAACCTGATGCGTCGGAGCTTCGCTCGGGGAGAGGCTCCGTAAAACGCCTTCTAACACTAGCTGATAAAGCTCAACTCATTAAGATAAGATTGCCTAAAATTGCCTATGCATTCCTTAATCACTATCGCTTGTGGCCTACTGCCAGTGTAGCCTTGAAGTTTTGGCAAGCGTGCTTTGCTTGTAGTTGTTGCCATGGCAGGGTTAGTTGTTTTGCAGCTTTTTACCTTGCACAGACTGGTCTGTTTGGAATTCTCCTGAGGATTCACAGAGGGGCCAGACTGCACTCTTGACAGTTACAATGTCTTCTTGCACCCTACACTCCTCCCTGAGACCCCTTTGTGAATTCCGAGGCTAGTAGGAATCAAGTGAGGTGGTTGATGCTCTTCTGGCAACACAGCATGCACCTGTGGAACAGACTTGACAACAGCATATGAGAGCAGTGAAAGCAAAGTTACACAAAAGGGTATAGTTTTGCAAGAGAGCAGGAGTAGCACTGACACCTATAAAGCGTGTGTCCATGAGCTGTCCCATGGCCATACTGTGGGGCAGACAAAAGGCAGAGGCATTGATGGCAGTTTGTGCCAACGTTACCCATATGTTGGAGCTGTCACTGCTACGTGGGTCCCACTCTGAAGCCGTTGCTACAGCAGTCCAGAGATACCTGTGACCCACCCCATTAAGGGGATTGGGGTCTGTACAGTAACAGGGGCAATGCCTGTGACCCGCCCAGTGTCCTGCAAAGCCCACACCACTGCTAGGATCTGCTTTTCCAGGGGGGGGTATACCCGCTTTCGGCTCTGTGGAGGGTTCGTGACCAGAAGCCGATGGGTTCTTTTCGCTCCTGCTGCCACAGAGCCCAGGACGCCACATCACAGATGATTGTTACCTCCAGTTCAAATGGTTGGCCCTGCAGCAGTGCAGTGAGGCGGGCGTGTGCCACCACCGCCTCTTTGCAGAGGTCGAAAGCTCGTTGGTGCTTCTCTGTCCACTTCCACTGGGTGGCTTTGCACACAAGCTCCTGTAAAGGATGCATAAGAAAAGCAAGGTGTGGAATAAAAGCATGCCAGAAACCGAGGAGGCCCAGAAAGGTTTGCAACTGCTGTTTAGACAAGGGTGTCGGGAAATGCCTGGATGGTATGCCACATTTTCAGCAGAATGCATTTGTCTGTACCCATCCACAGTACACCCAAGCAGACCATACTGGTGGCTGGCCCCTGCACTTTCTTGGGGTTAATAGACCACCCCCATTCCTGCAAACCTGTTACAACGGTGTCTAGGGCAGCTTGAACAGTCGGTTCATCTGGTCCCGAGATCATAACGTCATCGACATAGTGGTAGCAGGGCGTCTGGTCAGGGAGGTTCAGATGTTCCAGATCGGCGTGCACTAGCTGATGGCAGATCGTCAGGGAGTGCTTAAAGCCCTGTGGCAACACAGTAAACGTGTACTGCTTTGTTAGACACGTGAAGGCAAACTGCTCTTGACTCTCGGGATGAATGTCAATAGAGAAAAATGCATTGGCCAGGTCTATGATGGCATGCCACAGCAAGGCCGCCACAGTGGTACGCTCCAGGATGGTAACCATGTCCGGAACTACGGCCGTTAGCTCCAGGGTTACCTTATTGAGTTCTCGATAGTCCACTGTCATGAGCCACGATCCATCCGGCTTCTTCACTGGCCAGATGGGGCTGTTGAAGGTGCTCAGCGTGGGGTGAATAATCTCCGCCTGCAGCAATAGTGTCTCTGATCTCGTGCTCTCCACCAGGAATAAGGTACTGCTTGACTGACACCGGGGTCTGGGGGACCGGCAGGCGCACAGGGTCCCATTTGGGATGTCCCCCGCAGTAGGGGCTTCACAGTTCTGATTGCCTGAATGTATCGGGGGTGCCCAAAGGCAAACAGCCCATACTGTGTATCCACACACCAGCCACGCAAGACATCCATGCCAATGATGTATTCACCCAAAGGTGCAGCCAGCACAGTTGCCCGAAAGGGAGGGGCTTTCCCCAGCGTGAGGGTGACCTCCATCGAATAAGCGGTGGTCTCCGCTCCTCCGAGGCCCTGCACAACCACCGCGTGACCTGCAGTCTGGGTAGAATGCAGAATGGTCACCTTGGCTCCAGTGTGTAACAGAGCTAACACATGCTGCTCCCCTCCCCGGGGCCACTTGATGGTTACCGGGACAAATGGGCGCCAGTCCCCTGCTACCTGTCGCACAGCCACACCCCATACCACAGGGGACCTGCCTCCCCGTCACTTCCTAGGGGGAAGGGTCAAGTCGACGGGGGCACTGGGCTCTGTCCTCCCCCCAGCTCCTGTACCTTTCTGTGGTGTCTGGGTCTTGCCTGCCGTCTTGGAGGCACCCACATCCTCACTCCGCTGGGTAGGCGGCAGTTGTAACCAATGCTTGTACAAGTTTGGTGTTGGCAAACCATTGATTTCCTCATGGGGGACTCCTGCCTTCAGCAAGTCCGTCCACATGGTTCTCCGGGTCACCCGAGCATGCCCTTTCTCCTGTCCAGGGGCTCCCGCCTGATCACCTTTTCCTTTTGTGGCGCAGACCGCTTTCGCACCTACGACAGTTTCTAAGTGCATCAACATTCCAACCATGTCACCTACACTCCCGCCCGCTGCCATGACCATGGCCATAAGGGAGGCCTTCAGCTCGAGGGGGGCAAGGCGTAACAGAGTGACCTTGATGGATTTATGGACCCCTACATCGTCCGGGCCCATGTCAATGAAAGCCACAGCCCACGCCATGCCCAGCTGCTGCAGCGCACTCACCCCTTCTGGGATCGTAAGCCAGGGCCTCACCAGTGCTTCCAGTTCCCCCGGGGAGGGGTAGACCTGGTCCACCGCCACGGTCAACCAGCGGTACAGGGATGGCACTTCCATGGCGTTTCCCTGTGCATCAGTAATACCTTGCATAGTCTGCAGCGCCTGTCTGACCTGTGAATCCTGGGACAACACACCCATCTGGTGGAGTTCTGCAAGCAGCAGCAACACAGTGTTGCCTGTGTTGTCCCATACACGCACTATCCAGGCCACCAGGCCTTCCCCTGGCTCCTGCTTAAAACTCTTCACCATCTCCTGCAACTCACTTGTTTTAAATGTCCGCCAGACCTCATTGCAGCGACCTCCGTTGCCCTCAACTCCCGAATGGGGCGCACCTGTCTCGGGTCGGTTTGCACAGCCTCCCCATTCACCTCCTCCTCCTCCTCAGATGAGAAAGAGCTCCAGATGTTCCCATCCCAGGTCTCAGGGTCCCAAGTGGCTAGCGCAAGGACTGCAGGCACTTGGGCCATTGACACCAGTTCTTTCCCTAGTTTCATGCGCCGCCGATTCGCAACTCTCGCCGCCAACATCTCACAACGATGGGTTAACTCTTGCGTCCTTTCGGACTGCGAGGTAACCACCTCCTGCGCTATTGCCTGCGCATCCGCCATATTGTGACATTCCTGCTCCTTCCCCGCCAGCGCCTTCTGCAGGGGGAGAAGCTCAGCATCCAGGGCCCGGAGGGCAGTTAGGAAAAACCATGCTACCTCTCCCACTGCCCTTTTTTCCATCCCTGGCCGGTGGCTCAGCCGCAGCCGATGCAATGCCCCTTCTACCTGTACCGGCGTCACGCCTGCCACCTCCTGCAACTCCGGCCAGTCTGCCGGGGCTGCCCAACAGGCCACCATCTGCGCTACCGGCCCCCATCGCTCCGTCGAGGGCCATCCTGGTATGCACTGCAGGGACAGCGCCGGCTTCCCTGCCTCCCCTACTTTCGACCAAAAAGGCATCATACCTGGAGAACCCTGCTCACTGCACCAATTGTAACCAACCAGGCTCGGGTTCCCCAGAAACAAGGCTGCACCCAGAAGGCGAGTGCTATATTCGGTTTATTGAAAGTGCGTGACACCCGCGACAGGAGCCCTGGAGACACCAGTCACCAGTGGGGGAAAACCCAACACGTCAGAGCTTCGCTCGGGGAGAGGCTCTGTAACAGGCCTGCTAACACTAGCTGAGTGCAACTCATTAACATAAGATTGCCTAAAATTGCCTATGCATTTCTTATCACTATCTCTTGTGGCCTACTGCCAGTGTAGCCTTGAAGTTTTGGCAAGCGTGCTTTGCTTGCAGTTGTTGCCATGGCCAGGGTTAGTTGTTTTGCAGCTTTTTACCTTGCACAGACTGTTCTGTTTGGAATTCTCCTGAGGATTCACAGAGGGGTCGGACTGCACTCTCGACCATTACAAAGTCTTCTCGCACCCTACACAAGCCCATAGCAGGGGCAGGGAACTGCTGTCTGGAGAAGTCCCTTTAAGCGCATCTCCACAGGACTACAGCACCATCTCTTGTATTGAACTGGTGACCTGCAACCCTGTCTGCAATGGTTCCAGGTGGCTGTTTTGCTGACAGAGAGCGTCCCATCTGTCTGGCTGCTCTCTGTCAGGAGAGTGGATTACTCTTTTGATGCACCTTGGTGTCTGGGTGCACTCTGTCAAAAGAGGTTTTTGTCAGAAGGTATCTTCTGATAAAAGCCCCTGTCAACAGAAGTCTGCAGTCTAGACATAGTCTTAAAGTGTTATTGACAGAGCTGTACTGTGTAAGTACAAAATGTATATCCACGTCTACAAAAATGAGCCGCAGATACCTGCATTGACATCTGCGGCCATGGATATAAAGCAGATACCCACAAATTTGCATAGTACTAGATACAAAATTTGTATCTGCACCTGCACCTGCACCCATATGTCGAAAAAGGAGATATCTGCATCAACGTCAGCAGATGCAGATACTCATGGATATAAAGTAGATATCAGCAGATTTATGGGGTTCTAATTATTGACTCTGCTGAATCAGGAGTGGAAGTCTTCCAGATGGTGAAATAAACCAAACCTGTCAATGACAGAGATGTAGTCATGAGTGAAAAGTATGCAGGACACTATAATGATTAAAATGTTTGGTTTCAAAATATTATAACATTGTATAATTTCTTCTATAAACAGAACCAGGCAAAGTTAAAATTACTCAAGTACGTTTGAAATCCAATAATGCTATCCATATTCAGTGTGACGTGACAGATGTAAATGGCCCAGACAAAAAATTCCTTCTGGAATGGGAGGGAAAGAATGAAACTGAAAAAAACACATGTGCCTTTGAAAAAGAAGATCTTAATTATCTGCAAACCTACAGTTTTCAGGTAAGTTATATATTTAAAGGGAGAAAGAGTTCATTTCACCATAAAAGTATTGGTAGCTGCAATTTTTATTGTATTTTTCATGCTCTTATCAATCTTTTTCTGCTGTTGTACATTATTTTCTTAGTAGAATTAATATTATATAGTTTTAAATATTTTAAAATGTAATGATTACTGACGACAATTAGCAACTGAACTTCACAGGTTATTTTACATTTTAGACTGAGTATCATCTAACGTAAGTTTCATGATTATCAAAATTGTGAGAGACTGAAAAGTGCAAGTGTGAGTCAGAACTTTGGCAGTGCTTGATTTGTAATGGAGATGCTTGGGCTCAAAAAAACCCATAAGTGTTATTCATATAGCTTGACCTTGCATGCCCCTCACATGCAAGGTTATGTCTTGCATGCCACTGACAAAAGGTTCTGAGCCTGCAGCGCAGCATGAAACGAAGAGCAAGGGTGGAGCCTCAGCAAGCCCCAGAATAAATTAAACTCTGAATTTAGGTTGTATAGATAGCAAACGCATGCTTTTAGATTCTATATTAATTTTTCACTGTGAATTGTTGAGATACCCAAGGTCTATTCTGATATGTGTTTCACTCTTGAGTTGATTAATATGACTCAGAGATTAAAGTCCGCTCAGAACATAAGACTCTAGCCCCACCACACCAAGGAACAAACTCTTCACACCTCTTCATAGTCTCCTCACCTTTCAGAGGAACATTCTTCTTGCTGTTGAAACCATTATCTTTCCAAGCTCTCTCTTACAGATGAAGTTTTCTTTCTCCTGAATGCCCTTCTTCACTTCCATCCATCACATGCTTTCCTTCCAGTATAGGTAGGATGGAGATTCCATCCTGGCATTTTATCTTTGCAGCGTTTGTTACTCTCCTTAAATACGTACTGTATGTGTGCCACTTCTCTGGAGCATTTCCAGACCCACCTGAACTAAGAAGATACCTAGTAAGATGCTTAGAGCTTGGCTTCTTTTCAGAAACCAGGATTTGTCTATTTTCTTTACGCCTGTCCTGGCTTCCTTTTGCCTTGCTAATGAGAAGCAAATTTAGAATATGTCTATACTACAGAGTTATTCTGGAATAGTTTATTCCAGAGTTGTTATTCCAAAATAAGATTTTTCTGAGAAACCCCCAGGCTCTGAGATAGGGCCAAAATGAGGAGTTCAGTGTGTATGAAGGGGGCTGCCGGGGAGATGTGGGGTACGGATGGGGAGTCTGGGAAGGAGGTAGGGTGAAGGAGCAGGCTGGGGTTGGGGTTAGGGTCTGGAAGGGAGGGGAGTGCAGGAGCAGGCGTGGGTTGGGCTCTGGGGTCTGAGTGAGAAGCAGAGTGTAGGAGTAGTAGGGATTGAGAGTGTGGGGTCTGTATGGGAGGTGGGATGCAAGAGTGGGCTGGGATTGGGGTGCAGAGTCAGGGTGGGAAGGAGGGTGCTGGGGGGGTCTGGAAGGGAGTGGGGTACAGGAGAGGGGTAGGAGTGTAGAGAGTCAGGCAGGAGGTAGGATGCAAGATCTGAGAGGGAGGGAGTTGTAGGGTCTGGGTTGGGGGTACAGGAGTGGGATGGGAGAGAGAAGTTAAGAGAGGACAAAGGAGTTGGGTGCCTACCTGGCGCAGTGGGGTGCATGTGGTTTTGTGCAGCTCTGTGCAGGGGAGGTGCTTCCCTGCACTGCGCAGAGCCACTTGCTCCCCAGGGCCAGGTACAGCCCTTAGTCTGCATCCAGCCCTGGCTTGATTGGGCCCATGAAGCACAGGGCTCCCCACTTCTACAGTGGGAAGTGCATGGCTGGAGCACCAGTGCTGGCTCACGCTGCTTTGTGGGGGGTGGGGAGCCCCAGGCCATGCAGGCTCGATTTAGACTTTGGGCCATAGTATCCCCATCCCTGCTTTATAACAACCTGAATATTTGAAAACTTACCTTATCCCACTCAGTCTTCTCTTCTCCAGACTAAGCAAACACATCAGTCTTGCTTCAGAAGCCGTGGTTTGCAGATCTTTAATCAATTGTGATGCTCTCCTCTGGGCTTTGTCTAGTTTGTCCACATCTTCCCTGAAATGTGGTGCCCAGAATGGGATGCAGTACTGTACTCCAGCTGAACCTTATAAGTGCTGATTAGCATGGAAGAATTACTTCACATGTCTTGCTTACAACACTCCTATTGATCCACGCAAGGCATACTCATACAAGAATGAAAAGTGCTACTTCCTGCAAGAGGAAAAATTCTGTGCTGGGGCCTGGTATGAAGGCACATAGAGGATGGCATTTACTGTCAGCAACCACCAGTGTCAATTAGGATCTTATCCAATGAAATTGCTGGCTCTGCCACAGATTTTTATGGCTCCAGGCTAATTACTAAATCTCCTTATCGCACACTTTTTCTATTTGTAAAATGGGAAGAATGCTTACTTAGGATCTCATCCTATAATGTGCTGAACACTCAGCTCCCATTGAGGTCACTAGTTTCTGAGGAGTTTGAGTGCTTAATTCCTAAAGCTAGCATGAGCCTAAATTAATGAATAATGTTTATAAACGGATTTGGGCTTCTGTGATGGGAGACGCTACAGGTTTAGGTAAACCAATTATATTTTGCAAAATTAAAGCTTTGTATTACGTTGCATGAGAATGCCTTAAAATCAGACAATGCAACAGGAAATGTTGAAAGATGTAGTATTTCAAAATTAGATGTGCATATTGCTTTTTAACTCAGTGTATAAATATGAGAGAAGTTGTGCACAGGCACTCACTGAGTTATGAGGTGAACATCTGCACTGTTAGTCTGTATCTGCAAAAACAATGAAAGGTCTTGTGGCACCTTATAGACTAACAGATTTATTGGAGCATAAGCTTTCATGGGCAAAGACCCACTTCATCAGATGTAACTGATGAAGAGGGTCTTTGCCCACAAATGCTTATGCTCCAATAAATCTGTTTGTTTATAAGGTGCCCAAGACTTCTCTTTTGTGCACGTACAAATGCTCACCTGCAAGGGAACAAGCCAGAAGTGCAGATGGTGGTAAGCAGCATGAGCAAGGTCTGAAGGACTGCAGCTGACTTTTCCCTGCCTGTGAATTCAGTATGGACTCCAGCAAAACCTCAGCCCCTGCCCCACCCCAGGCATAGTACAGGCTCCAGCAGCCACCATCCCCATCGCCTAGGGAGCAGACCCTACGCAGTGGGCTCACACCTGGCGTGGGCTCAGCCCCTGCTAATCAGGAGGTGGTAAGCAGTGTGAGCTGGGCCAGAGAGCTCCAAAAGTGAAAGGGAAAATGCACTGGCTATGCCGCTGTCCTCTATCTGGAGTCCTCCAGCCTATGATCATGACCGTCACCACCTTGCAGTGAGCAGAGACTGGGCACCAAACCCTTGTGACAATGAAAGTTCTGCGATGGTGCCTGCAGGTGGCAGAGTGATGGGACTGAGAGGGGCTGGAGCAAGTCCTGAGCCCACAAGTATGGGATGGGGCAGCTGGGGAAAGGGGATGACCAAAGCTGGCACTGAGCCCATGGGCAGGGGATGCTGCTGGAGGGATGGAGGAGGCAGCTGGAGCCCATGCTAAGCCTGCAGTTGGGGCACAAGGGGCTATCAGGGTGTCGGACAGGAGGTAGCTGGAGCCTGTGCTGAGCCCATAGATGGGCAGACTGCTGGAGTGATGGGGATGGGGCTGCCCTAGCCAGTGATGAGGAGGCTGCCATGAGATGGGTCTGACTGTAGGAGCCATGGGAGAGTGGGGCTTGGCTGGGGAGTACTGGATTCAGAATGGGGCTTTAGAGTTGTATCCCAGGGCCCTAGGCTAAGGGAGCTCAAGAAGTTCTCTAGGCCACCACAGATTTTGGCAGGGTCCACTTAGCTCAGGAGCTTGGGCTACATCCATTAAAGCCTCTGTTTTCCAGAACCACTTAGCAGGGAGGTGACCTGGCTCCACATTCTGCCACTGCTCCTTCCTCAAGGGGATGGAGCTTCAAGGACTAGGATGCTCCCCCACTTCCCTCGCATGCAGGTTCAGCCCGTGCACCTCCCATTGACCAAGAATTAGGGAGAATGGGAGCTGCAGAGGGCAGTGCCTGCAGGTGATTGCAGGGCAGCAAGCAGAGCCACCTGCCTCTCCCTCCCTCCCACAGGCCTGTGCCACCAAAGGGGAGCCGTCCCAGGTAAGTACCCTATCCCCCACACCTCTGCCTCAGCTCTGAGCCCCTTCCCACATGCCATCCTGCACACAGACCCCACACTTTAACCCCACCTCCTTCCCTGAGCTCTCTCCCACACTCCAAACCCCTGAGTCCCAGCCAGGAGTTGCCTCCTGAACCCCAGATGCTTCAACCCCACCCAGAGCCCCACACCCCCAATTAGTACCATCACCCCTACCTGGCTGCAGCCCCCTGGTTCAACTCATAGCTGGCTCCAGCACTCTGAACCCCTCACTTTTAGGCCCCATGCTAGAACCTAGGGGGACCAACAAATTCTAATAGCTGCAGGCACCTAGAAGTCCCCCTCAGAATCTCCATCTACTGCTTCGTCTTCCTCTCATCAGACCTGCCTTTCCACAAGCACCAGCATTCAATGTTAAATAAAAAAAATTCATTTCTTAGTAAATTTTATTTTTTCCTCTTCTGTTTATATTTCAAAACTATTATTTTCTACTATTTATGATTGCAAGTATATACTACTTTTACTACGTTACGGATTAAATAGGCTTTTGTGGGCTAGCTTGGGAACCTAACACCCCATTTATAAAAATGCATTCCAAGTTCCAAACAACTAACTTCTAAATGGATTTTTAGAACACAACCCACATGTAAGTTGGGGACTATGCAGAAAATTTTTCACCGTGAATCCTATGTGGAAGTTGCATTTTTGGAATTTTCTGTAAGAACACATGAAGAGTTTCCAAATGGCTTTTAATATTACTTTATGTATATAAAACTGAATTAAAATTTTATATTCTTTGTTGGATGATGATTCATTTCATAAAATATATTTGTCATATTTACTGAATAACTAAATAAGATATACCATTCCATTATACATTGCACGTGCACACACACACGTGTGTGTCCATAAAAATGTGCTCTTATTATGACTGGTTATTTTTATCTGTTTTTTCACAGATTTAGTAGCCTAATACTATTGACACCTAAACAAAAAGTTTTCAAATAATAGTTTGTATTGCAATGCACTGCTTAGGTTTGGTTGAGCCTTATTTAAGAGCTGAAAAAGATTGGGAAACATACCCTTAGCTAGCATAAATCTGCATATCTTTGTGGAAATCATTATATTAGTTTGTGGGATGCACTTTTGTTTAGTATAAATTAATTTGATGAATACCTTCATTTCCCACCATTCAGATTTACGTGAACAATGGAGAATTTATAGGAGATCCTGTTGAAGGCCATATGAAAACATCATGTAAGTAAATATTTTCAATGGATCAATAATATTATTTACAGATTTGTTTAAGTGAAATTGAGATGTCACACAATGCTACTGTGCCTTTCAAATTCTGGCATTCTCATAAGTATAAGATTTATGCGACTAGTTCTTAGTCATTTAAAAAGTTGCATTAACTAATCATGTGAGTAAGTATTTGCAAAACACTTAGTCTAACTTATTACTGAATGCATGCAAGACTTTGCTTATCTTTAGCATACCTTGGTGTAAATTACTAATACACTAGAGACCTTTTCCTAACTTCTTTTGCCCTCAAATATATGATACATTTGGAATTAGGTTTTACACTAAATAAACTTTTCATTTATCGAATTTAAATTTAATTTTAATCTATCATTTTGTTGCTCAGTGCCCCTATTTTAAGAAATCCTTTTGTAGCTCTTTGCAGTCTCCCAGGGACTTAACTATCTTGATTAGTTTTGTATCATCTGTAAATTTTGCCATCTCATTGTTTACCCCTATTTCAGTTCTTTTATGAATATGCTGAAAAGGATTGGGCTCAGAACAGACCTCTGGGAGACACCACTATGTAACTCTGTATTCTGGAAACTGATCATTTACACCTACCCTTTCTTTCCTATCTTTTAACTTATTATCAGTCCCTTAGAAGACCTTCCCTCTTATCCCATGTCAGTTTACTTTGCTAAACAGCCTATGAGGAACCTTGCCATAGTCTTTCTGAAAATCTAAGTACACTGTGTTCACAGGATCCCCCTTGTTCACATGATGGAAAGTAGATTTTGGTGAGGCATGACTTCCTTTCCCAAAAACCATGTTCACTCTTCCCTAATAAATTATGTTTATCTATATGTCTGACAAGATTGGTCTTTATTATACTTACAACCAATTTGCCTAACACTGTAGTCAGGCTAACTGGCCTATAATTGCTAGGATCACCTCTGGAGCCCTTTTTAAAAATTTGGCATCAGATTTGCTATCTTCCAGTTATTTGGCTGCAAAGCTGATTTAAATGACATATGACAGTTAATAGTTCTGCTCTTGCACATTTGAGTTCCTTGAGAAATCTTGGATGAATACCATCTGGTCCTGGTGACTTATTAATCATTCATTTGTCAATTTATTTCAAAACCTTTCCTAATGACACCTCAGTCTGGGACAGTTCCTCAGATTTGTCATCTAAAACAAAAGCCTTCAATTTGGGAATTTCCCTCACATCCTCAGCTGTGAAGACTAAAAATCTATTCTTTGCATCAGTTTCTGCAAAATTACCTTATTGTTCTTGAATGCTCCTTTAGCCTCTTGATAGTCCGAAGGCCTCACTGGTTGTGTAGCAGGCATCCTGTTCCTGATGTACTTAATTTTTTTTTTTTTTGGTTTTACATTTCAAGTCTTTGGCTAGTTGTTTTCTTGTATTCTTTTTTGGTCTTCCTAATTATTTTTTTACATTTAATTTGCCAGAGTGTATGATCATTTCTATTTACCTCACGAAGATTTAACTTTCACTTCCTAAACGGTGGCTCCTTGCCTCTCATACCTTCTTTAACTTGGTTGTTTAGCCACAGAGGCAATTTTTTTTTTAATTTGGGGGATATGTTTAAGCTGAGCTTCCATTATGGTGTCTTTAAAAAGTTTCTATGCAGCTTTCAAGCATTTCAGCATTTCAGATTTGGCATTATATCTCTTAATTTCTAACTAACCTCCTCACATTTGTGTAGTTCCACTTCCTGAAATTACATTCTACGGTGTACCAGAAATTCTCGTCTGTGTACCTCTCTGTTTCTATGAGCTACTTTGTCTACAAAGACTGTACAGTCTCTGAGAGCCAGGAGCATCTTGAATTAAATGCACACATATGCCACATGCCTTTTGGGCAGGTAATCATACAGGCCTTTTTTTAGCTTTTGTCTTCCTGCTCCACTCCTCAGTTCAGGGTTGTAGAGTGCTAAAATGCTTGAGGCTCAAAGCCTCATTAAGAAGCTCACTTTGCAGAGGAGGCTGCTAGGCCCAGCACAGTCCCCTAAATACACCACATGGTATATTTCAGTCATGCAGCAAGCACACCACAAACAAACATCCTCCCACTACACACCATGGGAAGAAAGTTATATTGGTGTGGGTGAGCGCCAGACGCATGCTGGGAGACAGACAGATGAATGTGTGCAGGGGTCGGGGGGAGAAAAAGAGAGGGAGAGCTTTGGGAATGAGAGAGATGATGGGGGAAGAAGGGATTGGGGAACTCTTCTCTCCAGCACTAGCTCTGGAGCAGCTAGTCTGCTGTGTCACAGCATTTGAACTCTTCCTCTGTAGCCCCAGAGCTCATGTACCCAGCCGGAGCACTCAGCTCCCAGACCCCAAACCTCTGTGCCAGCCCTGAGCCCCTCCCACGCCACTCATCCTCAGCCAGCAGGAGGACAGTTGTGAAGGGTCCTCCTTTCTGACCCCAGCCCCAGAGAATCCTGTCTGCTGCACCCAGAAGTTTGAACTCCTGATCTCCAGCCTCAGGCTCTGCATCCCCACCCAGAACCCTCACCCTGCTGCTCTCAACCCTTGCCTATGGCCCTGAGTCCCTCCCACACTCCAAGCCTCTCACCCCCCACCTAGAGCTCAGAACTCTGCATTCCAAACTCTCCTCTACCCTGAGCCTCTTCCTGCACCATGAACCCTCACCCCTGGCCCCATCCTACAGCCTTCGCAGCTACCAAATTATATAAACTCACCACCTCTGCTACAGACAACAAACTCCTTCAAAGGTCATGTAATGGCTCCTCCTTCACCTGGAGAACACCATCACAAAACTCCCCTTAGCTGCTCTTCTTCCTTAGATTCTCAGGTTGCTTAGGGGTTGGCTTTTTATAGCCCTGGTCTTCCTGAGTAGCTCCGCCCCTTGGGTAAGAGTTGGTGAGTGCTAAAAAGCTTGGGGCTCAAAGCTTCATTAAGAAATGCTCAGCTTTGCCTAGCAGACTATGAGGCTCAGCACATATTCCCCCTAAACAAACAGGCCACAAGGTCTATTTCAGTTGAGCAGCAAGCACACCACAAATATAGATTAATACATTACAGACCACAAATTTACTACATGGGTTACATAATCTCTCCTCCTTCACCTGGAGATCGTCCTCCCAGAACTTCCCATTATCTGATCCTGTTTACTAGTATGACAGTGTGAAATATTCTGGTCTTACAACAGTGCAAAGTGTTTTTATATGTACTTTATCAACCTTCACAGAGAAATTCAGATGAGCTAATGAAAAATTATTTATTTTATGTGTATGGTGTGGAATCATGGTGGCCCCTGGTGTGATGGAATTCAGTAACACTCCTTCACCTTCAGTATAACACTACTGTTTTATTTAGAGATAGGTTCAAGGTAGAAAATTTAGTACTGAATCCAAAATTCCACAACATTCAGGTGTGTTTGAATTTGGGCTTTGTTTCAGATCTGTCACCCCTTTTATTAAATAAGTAACTGAGAAGTAGCTTACACAAATTAAACTGGAGTAGGAATTTAGTTAGGTAGAATGCAACTACTTAAGTTGAAATGTGGCCAAGACATTGTGGTCTTGTCTACACTAAGTAAGTAAACCATATTTAATTGCATCCTGTTGTATGAGACTGGTTCAAGCACTAATTGTTCAGTGTGTTCACACTAATTCAGCTGAATTATGTTAAGAACTCTTTCAGGTTTTTCCTATGTACACACCAGCACTGTTATAAATCATTTAACTTGCAACGTCCTATGAGAATCTTTGCCACAGTTTGTGATATACTTTTAGGAAACAGTGTATTGTGAAAGATTTGAGAAGGCCACCTGTGCACTTTGAGACAGTAGCAGGTACTCTAGGCTAATCATTTAATCTAGTCTCCATCCATTCTGGTGATAAAAATATTCAGGCTGAAAATGTTCAAGCTGAAGCAAAGTCTACATTAAATGGAATTTTGCAGACTCACTAGCTTTTTGTCTTTGAAGCATTCAGTAGTAGAATGCATGGGCAAGAGTTGACAAGAACGAGACAGTCAGGTGCATAGCAATAAGAGTATCAGAAAATCCATAGAAATATGAAGTTATATGTTATCCAAATAAAATTGTCAGAGACTTACATTGGCAATGGGACATCCAAGGAAGAAAAGCAATGGGGAATGAGTGGATGAGGTGAAAGATTAGATACTTTTCAGAAATAAAAAACTGCGTATTTAATTGGGGTGGACTTGTACCCAAAAAGGGAGTGCTGGCATACTTCTGGGGTTAATCATTTTTAGAGGAAAAGTTCTTTGTGCTGTTCTGGGAGTATGAAGCCTCAAGGTGTCATAGGAAATATGGCCAGGGAAAAGGAGTGTAGCCAGACAGACACACAAATACAATCGCTGGTCACTTTTTATTTTTTAAAATTTGTAGCAATATTTCTCATTTTGTTGAACATGTTTCCAAGATTTTTTTTCATTTTGGTCAATGTTCTTTTTTAGGAAAATTTCAAAACAGAGTGAAAACTTTTATTTGAGAAATGTGTTTTGTTTTCAGATGTTTTTCTCTGTCCTTTCCCATGCTCTCTCTCCTCTTTCCAGCAGAAACTTGTATGGCCAATTTTTTAAAATTAAAAATAAAAAATAAGTTATATTTCACACAAATACATTCCAAATTCCATACAGAGCTTCTAAACACACATAAATATAATATAAATGAGTAAAATTGATATTTTAATTGTTTGTTTAACCTTATTAATGTACATACTCCATGATCTTTTGCTGATTAGACAATTCTCAAGCCCTGATTATATTCCTGGCATTCTTGATTATTGTGACATCAATTGCATTATTTGTCGTCCTGTATAAAATCTATGATCTCCACAAAGAGAAATTAAGGTGAGTTCTACCCATCTTCATCTCCTTTTTTTCAAATGTAGAAAAATCATTTTGAAGATTTTATCAAAGAAAGTAATGTTTTAAATATAAGAGTTAGTGATTTCATTTGACATTTGAAAGAGAAATGCCTCTGCTTTTAAGAAAAGACAAATGAAAGTATGGATATTTTTACATGGCTTTGCATGTTAGCAAGCATAATGTGAGCGTTTAATATGACACCAGAATATCTATGATTTAATCTTATTCAAGTTACTAAAGAACTAGTCAGATAATTCACAAATAAATACGTTCAATGGCAGCCCCAGTTCTGCTGTTTGTACAGCTGGTATCAACAGCTCCATTCTGTCCCTGAATCAGATAGTCAACACATCTGACCAGCACATTAACTCTGTGTAAGTAGTGCTCATGAATGAAGATGAGTAACTCTGAATTCCCTAAACACAAGTTACTGGACTCATTATTATAGGGATTACTGGATTCAATTCTATAGGCCCCATTATACTGGAGGTCAGACTAGATGATCTAAAGATGTTTTCTGGTCTTTAGAGCTATGAATCTATTAAGGTTTTCTACAAGGAGAATAATTACCAAACCATATGAAATTAACATCCATCATTAATATTTTGTTCATTTATGAAAATTAGGTTGTATCTGGCTTTCTTTAGGTGTACAGTAATCAAGGAGCTATGAAGACATCTTCCAGGTGTCTGCTAAAACAGAATATTTCAGAACATTGTGAAAGATCTGGGGTCTCCTTCAGAAATGTGACACCAGATACTTAATGGAAAATCAAAGGGCACTGGCCAGAACTGCAGTTAGGAAATGGCTGTAGTGGTTTACAAGCTCAGTTTCAGCTTGGCTAAAGATGGAGGAGAATTGTAGTTATGATTTGCTCTTCTACCACCTCTGATCCCTGACTGCGTCTGTTAAACAACAAAATGCCATAAACTGAATTTAACCTGGTGTGATGATCTCTTGGTACTCCTCCCCAGTCCTCATAATCCTATAAGACTCCCCCATTATTTAATTAATCATAGCCTTTAATTCATTGTCATAGATACGTTAGTCAAGGAAAGCCTTAACAAACGCTTATGTTTTTTACAGCAATGTGGATGAAGATTTTTCACTGATTAAGAGGGGTAAGTGCGTTTTCTATATATGTTTAATTAGTGGAAATGAGTTATTAGCTAAATGTCTTATTCCAGCTCATAGGAGTCAAAATCTAAATAATTTACATACAGTAGAGATTAGATATTAACACAGTCAAACCCGGCCCAGGCCAAATGTAGAGGTCAGTGAATACCCTCTCTATATTAATTATATGACTGTTACTTTATTAAATGTTGAGAAAACTTGAAAAATCTATATTATCTTGTAAGTAAAACTATTCCAGTGTCTCAAACAACGGCTATAACAGGGTGAGTATAGACGGGGGCTTCAGAATACCTCATGCAATTCCTCTGAAGTGAACTCACCCCAAGTAGGTCTTCATATGAGCCAAGAACTGAGTATAAACAAGAGGGGCCTCAAATCTATGCTTAATTATAAAAAGCCTTTCTAGATGACCTATGCCTATTACCTTGTATACCCTGAGACTACTGGTCATTCCTGATCCCCCAAAAATGGGAAAGGAAAAACCAGTCATTGGTTTGGCAGACAGTGCCAACTGATCTCAAATTAATTCACTGGAAACAAATAGTTTGTGTCCCTGGGTGAAAGAATTTAAAAACAGATATGTCAGGAGATGGCTCCATTTAGTATACAAAGCTGTTTTTGTTAGATAGTGAAAAGTAGTTTGTCTGTGTTGACTGGGATTATCTATGATGAATTTGGGGAAATTTCTACCATGAACTATTGGTTTCAATTCTATTTTTAATGTACAAAGGGAAACTTGACAAGGCTGCCCATTTTTCACACTCCTGGCTCCTCCTGTTTCCTTCAGCTCTAACACCCTGAGTTAGTGTGCATAACACAGTATTATAACGGTACTGTGCACAACACACTACTATATTTTATTACAGCTAATAAATGGTTAATGGGTAATCTAATGTTAGTGGCAACACAATATGGCTATTGTGTCTGTTTGGGTTGAAGTGTAATGTTCTAGGCTCAGATGTTGCTCTGGCCCTGCTGATCACACTCACCAACTACCCAAGTCACCTCTGTGCACTCAGTGTGCTACTTCTTTGCACACAGAGACATCTCAGAATAGCAGAAACAAAGGTCTGGGAGGGAGTAAAATTTGAGAAATCATCTTATCACCCCATCATCAGGAAATCACCAAATCCAGTTTGTCCACACCTTTCCTAAAGTGCAGTACCCAGAAACAGATACAGTTTTGACCTGGTTCTTTGACCTGGGTTTTTTTTACAGTTTTTGACCTGTTTTTTTGACCTGTTCCTCGTTGTTTTCTAACTGTATATATTCATTTGCTTTGGGGGCTCTGCTTATTCTCATATGAAAGTGTAGGAATTGGTGTGATAAAAATAAATAATTTAGTCTGAGTGAATGTACCTCTTCTGATTAGTTTATCTTACTGTTCAGTACATGTATTTATTCAGATTTTATTTACATTTTTTGAAAAACAATACAATAAATATAAGAATATATTTCTCTATTTAAAGATGATGAAAAGCAACTGATGAATGTGGAGCCAATTCCTGCAGAAATGTTGTTGGAAACCTACAAGAGAAAGATTGCTGATGAAGGAAGACTTTTCCTGGATGAATTTCAGGTTTGTGCCTAGTCAGAAACATAACACAGATCCCAAACCAAATATTACAGAACATGTCATTGTATTAAATCAATACCCAACCTCTTTTATGTTGTGTTACCACACATCTCAGAGTAAGATCCCCTCACCTTAATCTCAGAATAGCCAATAGGCTGGTAGATAAGGCATTTTCCTGAGATCTGAGAGACCCTGCTGTGAATCAGGCAGATCCAGTACGTGCCTAGCATTTCATATGGTATGTGCTCAGGACATCTATCCTCTTCTACTGCCATGGCTACATTGTATTTTCAGTCTACAGGCTTGACCAGTACTAGTTCAGGTATGTTTCCTCAAGCTCAAATTTTACCTCCAGCTCAACGCATAAACACAATTTTAAGCTGAGCCAAGGGGATCACAACTGCTGTGGTCTTTAGGCCCCCTCAGTTTTTAAACATTTTAATTTCTGAGTTGATGTTAAAAGCGTATTATTATTATTATTATTATTATTATTATTATTAGTTTGCTTGTTTTGTGGCCAATTACCGGAGCATCTTTCATGTAGCAGGGACACTTCATCCTAGATTTCACAGCAGTATTTATTAATTTCTGTTTTGACTAGAATCCAAAACAGAGGTTCTTTATAAGTCTTTTAATAGAGAAAGAGGAATGGTTCGATTATATGGAAAAATACATTAATTTTTATTTAATTTAATGCTTGTTTGCAAAGCTAAACAGCATGAATCATAATAGTGTGCATAACAGAATGTTATCTTCCAACTGTCCTTAAGAACTGATTAACAACCATGCAAATTTTGTTGTGAGTTGAAGTGATTTAAAATGTGTTAAAATGAATAACAGAAGCATTATATTTACAGAGCATTCCCAGAGTTTTCTCGAAGTTCCCAATAAAGGAAGCACGTAAATCCTACAACCAAAACAAAAACCGTTACATTGATATTCTTCCTTGTAAGTACTGAACGGAAATTGAATACATGGTGTAAATATCTCATTGTTTTTGCCTATATCAGTATATTGAAGTAACTTGGTTAATATTTCCATTACTTTGTTTTAAATTATCTAAACAGATGATTATAACCGAGTTGTACTCTCAGAGATAAATGGAGACCCAGGATCAGACTATATAAATGCAAGCCATATTGATGTGAGTGACTTCTTTTGATGAAAGTTTTGATGCACAAATGAAAAATGGTTTATACTTGTTTCATTTTGGGCACCACATGCATTTGATTGACTCTTCTAGAACTGATTTTTTCCACTTTTGTAGTTCTTCCTATCTTTATGCTCTGTTTGGTACTATTGGATTGGTATCCTTATTATCATGCATGTATTATATATATAAATATATGAAAACACAAATCCTTTTGGAATTTTCCCTGCTATCTTTAAATGCTTAGTAATGGTGTATGTTTTAAAAACAGGGTTTTAAAGAACCAAGAAAGTATATTGCTGCACAAGGTACAGTTTTTTTTATTTTTATTTAATTATTTACCCAATTATTCTCTAATCAAAATGCTGGAGTTAAACAGTATTAATATATTTGAAGAAAAAATTGGATGACCAGCATGTGTGGAATTTAATCAATAAAGGATCGATAGACACTTTGGATTTGTGGGCTTATGACCAGCCACAGAAAGGAATTTGAGGAGTGCAGAAGGGAATTCTTTTCAAATCAGGCTCCGTAAATTTTGGCTGCAAGTAATTACTTTATTTGTACATTAGAGAATTTTTGCCCTTCTCAGTCACACACATATACAGTTTTAGAATTATGTAGACTGAGATGACAGAATCATAATGAAATTGTACAATCCATAGCTGACATCGCATGACTTTTCAATGGCTTCTGAGCCATAATATGGCTCTGAGCCTCTCTATTTCGTAATTGTTGCAAAGTGTCTCTTATCACAGAGTTGCATGAAGTAGAGGGTGGGCCCCCTTGTTCGGGGTGTGAACTTTCATAAGGGGACTCAGCACGATTGGCTGATGGGTCTCAGCTCCTCCATCTCATTAAAAATGCTGAAATGTGTTACTGTTTTAATGTATGTGTATTCACATTTATATACCCATTAGTAAAGGTTTTACATCTACATATGCTATTTTCTTATACACGACAAAAGAATTTTTTTATATCAATGTCACTGAAATTTCCATCAGTTTGAATTACATTTGATAGATGGAGTGGGGAGGACTGCTAACTGCAGGGATGAAAAGTGGGGCCCGATGTAAAAAGTTTGGTCACCTCTGTCTTATCAAATATCTTATCTGCTAGGCCCTAAGGATGAAACCACTGATGATTTCTGGAGAATGATCTGGGAACAGAAGGCAACAATTATTGTTATGGTGACTCGTTGTGAAGAAAACAATAGGGTGAGGATCAATCACATTCTCTCTCCCTCTGTCTCTCTCTGAGGCTACATCTATACTGGCCATGGAGGATCAAATGCTCCAGGTCAATTTTTGGGGGGTGCCATCTCAAGCATGTGTGAAATGGAACGTTCTGATCCTAGAACTCCTCATGAGGTGAAAGAATTAAGGAAAGTTGATGGGAGGAGCACTATTGTCAACATTCTGTCATAAGGACAGGGACAAAAGTTGACAGCTGAATAGTCGATCTTTGGTACGCAACTGGTGTACCTAAAATTGCATATCAGCTGTCAACTTTCTGGGTGAGTGTAGATGTAGCCTAACACTAAAACACACAATTTTTTAGGATTTATGGGGCCCTATGCAGAACTGTTAAACAAGTGCCCCAGTCCCAATGGCAGCTGTGGGAGAGGTACAATGATGATTTTTCAGAGATGTGATTTTATAATCTTCAGGAACACGCTAAGGAATAATTTTAAAACAAATTTTAAAGGAAGTTCCTGTAGAAAATTCAGAAGTTGGCAGGACTTTAAAGATGCCTGTTAGGTGGCTTCATTACCACTTGAATGGCTCTTCTATGGGTATTGTAATAGGTATGGTAGGATTTTTCACTTTTAAACTAACTAGATCCTCTCCAGGGGAAGGAGAGCCACAGAACAAGGATAGGAAGAGGTGGGTGGGTGGACATTAAGACCCAATGTATGTTCTTCAGGTGCCCTACATGGCTGCATATTCTGCATATGGGTAAGAACAGCTCTGAATTCACATATACATGGTAGCCCTGCTCTGGTGAATTATGCTTTTCTTTTTCCTTTAAATATTTTCTCTGCATTCAAATATTAGTTCTGAATCCATATTCTTTCTTTCTTTCACTCTGTATTTGTAATAGAATTCCAGAAATTGAATAATACTAACAAGCCTATATGGCCTTTTAGACTATTTGATGAGCAGAATTCTCAGTAATACCATCTGACACATGGCTCTGTGGAATAGAGAGGTACATTTCACTTTTCTGCAGATAAACCTGTAAGAAGGTATAACTTATCCTCAAACTCCCTGAGTTAGAATTTGCTGAGTTGCACTAAAATCTGTCTCCATCTCCCACGTCCTAGGGGACTTATCCCAACTCTCAGTGTAAGAGAGGATGTTCTGTATTTGACACTTCCCTCCTGCCCATCCTATCCTAACGTCTTGGGAATGTCTCCACTAAATGGATGTTCATGTTATTTTATTTCAAGCTTTCTTCAGAACCTAATTTCACTGTCACCTTGACGTCATGTTGCTAATCAATATACTTTGCATTTTCATAGAACAAATGTGCCCAATACTGGCCAACAACGGAGGATAGCACTGCAACTTTTGGGGACATTGTTGTGAAGAGCAATGAAATTAAAATGTGTCCTGACTACATTATACAGAAATTGCACATTGCAAATGTGAGTTGGCTTATTAATGGGAAAATAATTTGAGTTGGTCTGTGTAGTTGACATAGAGAGACTCTTATTAGAGATTCTTCCAGGACAATAGTGGCAGTTAGTATTTTCCCTTGTTTCTACCAAGTAAAATATAACTTGAGACAACACTGAGTTGATGGCATGTAATTTCATAGAGTAAATATGAAGTGGAAATTAATGTCAATGCTAAGATATCTCTCATTACTGTGGGCCCTGTATTCTCAAGATGAACACCAGTAACTTTCTCTGCTATAAGCCTGTTGACATGGCTGGATAAATTGTATGCAATATATTGTGGTTTTATCAGAGACTACCCTTTGTAAATTAAGAAAACTTGTTACTGGTTTATTAATGTAGAAAATGTATGTTTAAATTCTCACGGAGGCCACCACATTAAATATTTTCCCCTAGTAAATTCACTCAAAATATGGCTTTTAGAACTGTAGAGCCTGTCTTTGTCTTAACTGTGTGGGGAAGGAACAATAATAATTTCCTGTAACTTCTGTTTTATTTATCAACTTATGTTTCTGAGCAGACAGTGTTCAATACCAATTACTGATCTCAATTACACCAGTGAAACACCACTAGATGTTAATGTTACTGACTGCAGAATTAACCCTTTTGGCCCTTTTCCTGTCCCCCCAGTACAATTTGTTGCATTAGATTTAAAGAGTGAATGTGCTGAAAGTTCAGGTCAACATAAGACATAAATAATACAGCACCAGTCCAGATCCATTTTTCTCTAATGTTAGACCCTGATTCTACTTTTCCTTACGCTGAGTAGAAGCGTATGTTGTGACTAGTTCCACAAAACTCTTAGGCTATGACTACACTAGAGGGTTTTGTCAACAAAGCTGGCATTGTGTCAACAAAACCCAAGGAACATCGAGATTCCCAAGGAGTTCTGTTGACAGTAAATTGACAGAATGAAGCACTTTTGTCAACAGCCGTATCCTGCTCCCCGTCAGGCATAATGTTGTACTGAAAAGTACTGCACAGGATCTTTTCAGGGGGAAAAGGCAAAACGCCACATTTATTGGTACACGGTATAATAATCAATACTTATCATATGCATCTATATAATATTCTCTTTCACACACACACACGCACACAAGCACACACACACACACACACACACACACACATACACTCCATCTTGCTGCTGTTACCAAAAGTTGCTCCGCACAACTGCACTGTCCAGATGAGTTAGATGGGGAAGGGGTGGAGCCAGGCTTCTGCTGACCCAGATAGGTGCTCCAGTACTGACAAGACAAAACCTGGGGACCCTGTGCAGTCTGCCTTCCATTTATAGTGTCATCTCTCTCATGCAGGTTACCACCAGTTAGCTGTTTCATGCATATGCGTAATCTGGGAGAGCAATCTTATGAATATGCATTTGGGCATCTGTGGCACCTTCTCCTGGGTGGTGTTTTCTTCACCATCAGAGAGTGGAGGGTGCTTCTGAAAGTAGGCACTTGCTAATGACTCCCAAGTTGTCCATATGTCCAGTCTTCTTTCACTGGGCCCACTTCACAGTTTCCGTGGTTCTCATTGGTCCTGGATCCAGCTTTCATCCCTTCTCCAACCTTTGCAAGTACCTGGAGGTGCTTGTCTTCCACACCTTATCCAGTCACATATCATTCACTCAACAGGGCAATCAATTAAGCAATCCAAAAATAAAGGGTACAGAGATTTTCTTTGCCTTACTTATTCCTAGGTACTATTCTACAAGACACACACAAAGAAAAGTCTTAATACAGAGTTTCTACATTCTAAATGGAAAAATACAAGATTTCTATATAAAAAGACAATACAATTTTTTTTACATTCTAAATGAAAAATAGAAAAATTCTATATAACAGGGACTTATACAATATATATCTAATAAAAGGACTTGATACAATATCAAAAATCTTCAAGGATAAAACAAAGATGTGTGCACAATAAGCCTGTCAGGACATTCTAGAGGGCCCTCTGTCAACAGACACGGCTTCTGGGACACTGGGCAGCCCTGTCTGCTGTGCTTCTGGTTGGCTGTTTTGCCAAGAGAATGGTTGGGAAGTCCGGCTTCTCTCTGTTTACAGAGTGGATCACTCTTGTAATCCACTTGGTCGTTTGGCCGCGATCTGTTGACAGAAGTTTTGTCAGAAGGTATCTTCTGACAAAAAACTTCTGTCAACAAATCTGTATAATCTAGACATAGACCAAATTACCACTTACTGTGAGTAACATGGCCATACCAACCCCTTAAGTGTTAATATAACTCTGTGGCATCATGCATAGGAGAGACTCCAAATTACAATATCTCAAGTGTGTGCTGGTCAGAAGTAATGTGTATTGATTTTTATATGTAACACTTTGTTTGGAGCTTGCTTGCTTGGCTGTATTAACAAAAAATAAAGTTAAATATATACTGACTGCTGCCACAGCTGGTTATCATTTAAAGTACTGTAAAATATCAGTTAACTTTTATGTTGGTAAGAATGGGCAAAAAACAACAACTCACACACCCTTATGAAACTTCCAGACGCGCATTATTAAAGCTCTTAAACTAGCAGTTAGTTATTGAGCAACCATACAACAATTTTGCATATTATATGCAGGGATTGGCTATCCTGGACTCTCGGTCAGTTGTCTTTTGTAAATTCACCTAGGTTGTGGCTACACTAGCCCCCTCTTTTCGGAAGGGGCATTGTAATGAGCCACTTTGGCAGATGCTAATAAGGCTCTGCCACGAATATGCAGCACCTCAGTAGCATAAAGGCAGCCTCATGCCTTTCAAAAGTGCTGCTTTCGAAATGCACAACTCCCATGTAGACAGGGGCCTTTCAAAAGGATCCTCTGGACTTTGAAAGCCCCTTCTTCCCAAAGCCAAATGGGAAGAAGGGGCTTTTGAAATAGGGGGTCCTCTGGAAAGTCTATACAGGTGGTGTGCATTTTGAAAGCAGCACTTTCAAAATGTGCACAACCACCATTATGCTAATGAGGCGCTGTATGTTCATGGCAGCGCCTCATTAGCATCTGCCAAAGTGACTCATTACAATGCCCTTCTGAAAGGAGGGGGCTAGTGTAGCCACGGCCCTATTGAATAGTTACTGTGGAAAAAAGAGATTATCATTATATAATTCCAGCTCCAGTTAGTGAGAGTACAGAGTATTTCCTGAATGTGAGATAAGCATACAGTTATCAATCCAAGTATTCTGCCTGGGTTAGATAATGCCATTTCAGTATATCATATGCTAACCAGGCATGGCTTGAGGTTATCTTCTAACCAAGCACAAGCTGAGAACATCTCCCATGGTACATTTAGACTGCCACTATGATAATATAGTCCATGGACTGTGGAATGTTTCCTGAGAGAAAATAGTGTGTGTTATATTGTTTTTGTCCTGTTAAGTCTCTATTCCCAACTCTCCACTCATAACAAGAGAATGGAAACAGTCAAGATGTATTGTTGTTTAGTCTTTGTAACTCAACTCCATCATGTAGTTAGTGATGAAGTGCACCAGATTATAACATTTTTGTTTTTAATTTAGGCTCACTGTCATAGTTCTCCAGCTACCAAAATGTGTATTTTCCCCTCTCCATGCTGGATTCTGTCAACAACATACCAAAGTATGGTCTGTGATCTTGTGGGATCTGATATACTTTGCACACTGAATACAATGACTAGAAATCATGAGCTTCCTCAGTGATTGTCACAGACTTGATTGTCCCTTTCTGTCTATTCTGATTTGCAGTTTTTAAATTTTCTTCATTCCTCTGTGGGCCTATGCGATGTTAGCATGCAGTTATAAGTATGTAAAATAAACAATGAGTATGCATGGCAGGATATAGGCCTGGATGCTGTCTTCCTGAGTTATTTGCAAGTGCAGAGGAGAATACATGCTACGTACTACATAATTACAAAACAGTTTTGTAATGATAGGCCTATTGGACTTAACCTTCCTGGACTGTCATTATATCCTTTCTTCAAGTTAGGGCATATTCCACATGTATAGCTCTTATTTTTGACCACTTTTGTTATTAAAACCGTATATGAAAAATATTCTGCTTCTGAAACCTTGGAAAGACCATGTAACTGTGTAGTGTCTGGAACCGCTATTGCAATATTACATGACTACTATATCTATTTTCTTCTGATTTATTCTATATTTTGCATATTTACATTTGATTTTGGCATGATGATAATGAAACAATCTCACCTCCTCCAGAGAAAGGAGAAGACACCTGGGAGAGACGTGACTCATATTCAGTTTACTAGCTGGCCAGACCATGGAGTACCTGAAGATCCACATCTTCTCCTCAAATTACGCCGGAGAGTTAATGCTTTAAGCAACTTTTTTAGTGGCCCAATTGTGATTCATTGCAGGTAAATATTACAACAATTCTCTGATAGTAAACCAATGCCCGCTCAAGCTACGCAGAAAAGCAAATTAGGGAAGTTAGGGAAGGTTAGCAATAGCTGCTATGTCAAAATTTGCAAAGTTGATTGCTTTCAAGTAAGGCACCTAATTCTATGTTTACAAACCTAAAAAAGAGGTCTGATTTTCAAAGGTAATAAAAGCCTACAACTCCCACTCTGATCACTGGATGATGCTTGCTTGCTTAGTTTGAAAATATTGTCCTTATTTATTTAAAAGATATTTAAAATGCAAATTTACCAGACTTCTGAACTGTGGATTAATTTGCAATCAGACACATTGTTTGGACTGTACACCCTGCCCTTTGTGTCACCTATGAGAATATCATTGATCGCTCCCTTCCCCTCTCAATAACTATTGCTTTGTACTTAGTGCTGGTGTTGGACGTACAGGAACCTACATTGGGATTGATGCTATGCTGGAGGGGCTAGAGGTAGAAGGCAGAGTGGATGTTTATGGTTATATTGTAAAGCTCCGGAGACAGCGATGCCTCATGGTTCAAGTAGAGGTATGTTTCTAGAGTTCACTGCTTTGTTTTTCATTTATTAATATCGCTCAGGGAAAGCTGTGTCCTGCTAGCTCAACCCTAGGTAAAGCTGATCATGATTTTCTGTTGCAACTGTCCAAGGAAATATAAAATTATGAAAAAACAGAGGAAGAAAACCATCTGTGAAGTCAGATTGGTCAGAATTTTCCATATTTTGACATTTCAGCTTTTTTAAAAAAGTTAGTATTGCAACAAAAAAGGGCAGGGGACAAAAATATGTAGGAGCCTATCATTTGATATCCAAGTATGTACATTTTTGGGCCAGATTAACTATGGATATGCAACCTGAAAATATAACCTTTTTCGGTTCTTTAGTGAGGATTTTAAAAAAGTGCTTAGGAGCACAAATTCCATTTAAAAAGACTGATGGGACTTGAGTTCCTAACTCAATATACCTTGAATTCAGCAAAGCTTTTGATACAGTCTCCCACAGTATCTTTGCAAGCAAGTTAAAGAAGTATGGCTTGAATGAATGGACTGTAAGGTGGATAGGAAGCTAGCTAGATGGTTGGGCTCAACAGATAGTGATCAATGGTTCTGTGGTTGCCAGTTGGTATCAAGTGGAGTACCCAAAGGGCCAGTTCTGGTTCCAGTTTTATTCCACATCTTTATTAATGAACTGAATGAGAGGATGGATAGCACCCTGAGCATATTCGCAGGTGACATTCAACTAGAGAGAGAAGTTGATATGCTGGAGCATAGGGAGAAGGTCCAGGGAGACCTAGACATACTGGAGGATTGAGACAAAAGAAATCTGATGAGGTTCATCAAAGAGAAGTTCAGAATCCTGAACTCAGGACACAGAAATCCCAAGCACTGCTATAGGCTATGGAACAACTGGCTAAGCAGCAGTGCTGCAGAAAAGGACCTGGAGATTACAGCTGATGAGAAGCTGGATATGAGTCAATATGTACCATTTTAGCTAAGAAAGTTAATAGCATGCTGGGATGCTAGGATGCATTAGTAGGAGCATTGCTAACATATCTAAGGAGGTGATTATTCCCCATTATTTGGCACTGGGGAGGACAGAGTCCAGTGGAGAAAGACAAAAATGATGTTGGGGCTGGACAACATGTGTTATGAGGAGAAACTGAGGGATTTGGTTCAGTTAGTCTACACAGGGGGGATGGGGGAGATTTGATATCAGCCTTCAACTCCCTGAAGGGGAGTTCCAAGGAGGGTGGAGTGAGGCTGTTCTCAATGGTGACAGATGATAAAACAAGGAGCAATGGTCCCAAGTTGTGGAGGGAGAAATCTAGGTTGGAAAAATTGTTGAGAGTGGTGAAGCACTGGAATGCATTACCAAGAGACATGGTGGAATCTCCATCCCTAGAGATTTTTAAATCCTGGCTGGACAAAGCCCTGGCTGGGATGATTTAGTTTGGACTAGTCCTGGTTTCAGCAGGAGGTTGGACTTGATGACCTCCTGAGTTGTCTTCCAACCCTATGAGTCTGTGATTCTCACATATGTGGGTGTCTTTGAAAATCCAAACCCAAATTCTTTATTGTATAACTTAAAGTTACACTATATTTTATTTATATAGGACTTTTGATTAAAAGTATGAAATATTGCACTATCACAGCTAACTTTGTTTAATTAGCATAGTGCATCTACTGCTCATTTCAAATAGCAACAGTAATAAGAATATGTGTATACTATTGTGTGTTTTGCATAGCAAGAGCAGTTTTAAAAAAAACTTTTCTTTTTAATTATTACTTGCGATTTTTTGGAAATCCACCTCAACCTTCTATCGGGGAACACTAGTCACAATACATCCTGATCCATCAAGCCTTGGTGGAATACAATCAGTTTGGTGAAACAGAGGTCAATCTCTCTGAACTACACACCTACCTGAATACTCTGAAGAAAAGAGATCCTCCCAGTGATCCATCTCTTCTGGAAGCAGAATTCCAGGTAAATAAAACAGTACATTCTTGTTTATGCCACTCTGTATTCTGATTGTAAGAAACAAAATGACATGTAGTAATATGGATTTAAATAAACCAATAATTCAGAGCCACATTCTTTCAAGTAAGCTGGTATATTTTATGAATTTTAAATGAAATCAGCAGACTAAGAAACTGCTCAAATTAGATCCTTCATTTAGTTGATGCAGAAGAGAGATAGGGCCAGATATGCATCTGTATAAACAAGCATAGTTACAATGTCTTCAGCTGAGCTAGGCCAGTTTATGGGAATCTGATCCTAGGAGCATTCATACTGAGATTTATCTTTTCCAGTTTTTCCAGTTGTAAATTGATATTTTGTATTTTTAATTTTTTTATGATCCTAAAAATGTGATTTGTTTTTTTTTTATTTCTTCAATAGCTTTATTTAATTTTTCTTATAAGAAACTAGAGATGAAATATAATGGACAGATATATAATTGCATGTGGTCGAACCAGGACTGTGTATAAAATTAAAGAATTAGGCTCTGATCCTTCAAGCTTTTCCCTGTGGATGCAGAACAAGCAACTGCCTAGGTCTTTGTCTACAGCTTTTATTCACAATAGGGAGATTAAGCCTGTAGACAAAGCAGTATTTACAATAGCACTTGCCAGAATAAAGCTTATGTCTTGGAGGTTGTGGGGAGAGGGGAGGTCTGAAGGAAGTGGGGTCATTTAAGTACACATGAATAACAAAAGCTCATTTTCCTTTTTGGGCTTGTCCTGAGGTGGGTGACTTCTGGGCACTCCTCTGGTTCATCACTTCCCCAGTTCTTCTGATGTAGTTGGTTTTACCCACAAAAGCTTATGCCCTAATAAATCTGTACATCTACACTACCTGGGAGATCACCCAGTCAGACCTGATCTTCCAGAGTTTGAGTTCATTCAGTGGGGATGCATGAAATCAAACGATCAGCAGTCAACAGTCGACCCCTGTACTCCTCAATCTTGCAAGGAATAATGAGGTCTCCCTCATATAGGGTGGCCAGATAAGTTGCTTGTGGATACGTCGATGCCAGCTTCACAATTGTTGTAGCTGGAATTGTGTATCTACAATCAACTTTAAGGTCTGGTGTAGACCTGGACTTAGTCTATAAGATGCTACAGGACTTATTTAAAAAGAAAATTTTGTCACTCAATAGTCAGTGTAGACAAAACCTGAGTAGAATAGCTTGTAAGATCAGGACCTATGGAAGGTGTAAAAGGTTTTAAAATAATTGAACCTAGGCATGTCAATTTATTTGTAGCAATAATGTCCTTGTGTCAATGTGGATTTGAGGGTGCAAATTACTATTAGCAATTCATGCCATTGAAAAGCAATTGGTTTGCTTACGATGCCCATGAAGAATGGGTACCATAGTTGGTAGATCATTATACAGATGTATTTTCTGTGACATATATATTGTGGCACTACCATAATTAGCTTAGCAAACTAATAAACCTGTTTTGTATTTATGTAAAAATATTTAAATTTGTGAAATATCATTAAAATAGCAATTCCATTCCCTACTATATATTAACATTATTTATTAAAAATAGCAGCACAATCTTTTTAAATAGTTTCCATCTACATGATTTTTGTGGTAGTGCACTAGATAGGTTCAAGTGTTTGTAAACTGTGGTCCCCACACTTCTACAGAATGATATGAAGCAAATGGGGTACTGAAGTATTAAGAGAGGCGATGCATCTCTCAGAGTACCACTAATTTATTAAGCTAGCAAACCATTGTTGAGTATATGGTGTGACCTTGTATATTTTTCTTTCCTTAGAGGCTACCATCCTACAGGGGGTGGCGGACACAGAACACTGGCAATCGACAGGAAAATAAAAGTAAAAACCGGAATTCCAAAATCATTCCATGTAAGTATTTGCACTGATTCTGCAGTCAAATTATTCTATTTGTATGAAGCTTCTTTCAAGGAATTATAGATACATGTGTGTAGGTAGTCTGTCGTGTCCGACGATGATGTCTTGAGCTTGCATGGGCTCATCAGTTGTGGACTCGCATGTGCCTAAGGAGACCAAGCTTTGAACGGCATAGGCGTTCACAGTGGGGGCAAGGGAATTGTCCTGGCTCTGTTGGTGCAGCTACTGCTGTTGCTTTCTTCCTGTCATGAGCATCAATGAGGTGTACACATCTCTGCTCTTCAAAGTTGTCATATGCGTGTCGTACGAGAGCATGCCAGCCTGTTCAGGCTTTTGCATGCTGCTCTAGCTGATCTGGTTTTAAACCAGCATGAGCAATGTTGGCCTTCACTCAGTCTTTATATCTCTTGCGAGGCCTACCTTGATTCCTTTTGCCCTGGGAGAGCTCACCATAGAGGAGTTGCTTAGGGATTCTTGATTCCTCCATTACATGACGTGCCCTGTCCAGTGAAGCTGGGCTTTCAGAATCATGGCTTCAATGCTCGTGGTTCCCGCTCTGTACAGGACTTCCAGGTTCGTAACTCTGTCCTCCCATTGAATGTGCAGTATTGACCTCAGGCTGCATGTGTGGAAGCGCTCCAGCAGTTTTATATGTTTTCTGTACAAGATCCAGGATTCGCAGCCATACAGGAGACCGGTCAGGACTACAGCCTTGTACACTTTCAGTTTAGTGGACTGTCGGATATTGTGCTGATTCAACACTTGCGCTCTCAGATGTCCTAGTGCCCGGCTGGCCTGGCAGATTCGGGCATTGATTTCTTTGTCAAGGGAGCCATCACTGGCTATCACACTGCCAAGGTACTTGAACTCCTCTACTGTTTTTAACTCTGTTCCTTCAATAAAGATTGAAGCAGGGAGAACAGCAGATCCTGGAGCAGGTTGAAACAGTACCTCAGTCTTTCCTAGGCTGAGGGTCAAACCAAAGAGGCGAGTAGCATCAGCAAACTTGTTGACGATGAGCTGGAGATCAGATTCCTTGTGTGCCATAAGTGCACAGTCGTCAGCAAACAGGGCTTCAAGAATGAGCCTCTCAAGCATCTTGGTTTAGCATTCAGACAATGAAAGTCAAAAAGTGACCCATCGAGTATGTATTTTATGTAGACTCTATGGTCCAGGTCCCTAACTGTGTGGCTGAGGATGCATGTGAAAAAGAGGTTGAATAACACTGGGGCCGGCACGCACCCTTGCTTCATGCCATTGGATATCTCAAATGGATCTGAGGACTCGCCATTTGAAAGAACAAAGCCAGTCACGTCATCGTGGAACAGGCGTATGAGATTAACGAATCTTCTCAGGCAGCCATGTCTTCTTCCAAGATGCTGATCAAGATGTTGTGAAAGGCTTCAAGTGACACTGGTCTTGCCGCTTTGAAAATTTCAGCAGGGATGAGCTACGTCTACACGTGAATGCTACATCAAAATAGCTTATTTCGATGTAGCGACATTGAAATAAGCTATTTCGATGAATAACATCTACACTTCCTCCAGGGCTGGTGCCGTCGACGTTCAACATCGACGTTGGGCAGCACTACATTGAAGTAGGCGCTGCAGGGGAGCGTCTACACACCAAAGCGGCCCACATCGAAATAAGGGTGCCAGGAACAGCTGCAGACAGGGTCACAGGGCAGACTCAACAGCAAGCCGCTCCCTTAAAGGGCCCCTCCCAGACACACTTGCACTAAACAGCACAAGATCCACAGAGCCGACAACTGGTTGCAGACCCTGTGCATGCAGCATGGATCCCCAGCTGCAGCAGCAGCAGCCAGAAGCCCTGGGCTAAGGGCTGCTGCACATGGTGACCATAGAGCCCTGCAGGGGCTGGAGAGAGTGTCTCTCAACCCCTCTGCTGATGGCCGCCATGGCAGACCCCACTATTTCGATGTTGCGGGACGCGGATCGTCTACACGTGCCCTACTTCGACGTTCAACAGAGGAGTAGGGCGCTATTCCCCTCTCCTCATGAGGATAGCGACTTCGACGTCTCACTGCCTTATGTCGATTTCAACTTCAAAATACCACTCGCCACGTGTAGACGTGGCGGGCGCTATTTTGAAGTTGGCACGGCTACTTCGAAGTAGCCGGCACGTGTAGACGCGGCTATACTGTCCATTCCAGGGGCTTTGCCAGAGGTGGTCTGGCTGATTGCCTTTTTGACCTCATCCATTGTAGGGGGCAGGTCAAGACTATCTATTGTGGGTTTCTAAGGGATCTGGTCTAGGGCCACGGGGAAACAATGGAGGGTCCATTGAGAAGGTTGCTGAAGTGCTCTGTCCACCTATTGTTGATGCTGTTCTTCTCCCTCAGAAAGGTCATGCCATCTGCAGACAGGAGAGGTGTCGCACTTGGCTTTGAAGGTCCATATATAGCTCTGATAGCACTGAAGAACATCTTGGAGTTCTTGGTGTCAGCGTAGTATTGGACTTCATTAGCTTTACTCTCCCACCAGTCATCTTGCACTTTGCGAAGTGCCGTTTGCACCTTGCTCTGAAGGTGTTTGAAATGATCATATTTGGAGATTGAGGACTGATTGTTTTGCCATAGCAGAAATGCGTTCTGTTTTTCCTCTAAGATCTTCATGATGGCCTAGTCATTTTCATCAAACCAGTCTTGAGGAACAATCTTTTTCATTCCTAGTGTTGACATGTCTGACTCTGTCACCAGGGTTTTGAACTGGTCCCACTTTTGTGTTGGGTCTCCAGCCAGAGGTCCATGGGATGTCAGCACTTCATCAAGGCAGGCTGCGAATTTCTCATGATGACCAGTATGTTGCAGCTTCCTGAAGTTGAAGGAGGGTCTGACAACCTTGAGCTTCTTGCAGTTCAGTGGTGTGATGTGCAGCATAAGGACTGATCTGACGAGTCTATGATCAGTCCAGCACTCAGCTCCCCATATGGCCCTGGTGATCTTAACATCTCGAATGTCCCACCTGCAACTAATGACATTTTGATCTCGGGTGCACCCATGTGATCTTGTATTTATTGGCTTGCCTGAAGAGAGTTTTGGTAATTGTCAGGTCGTTTTCTGCACACAAGCTCAGCAGAAGGCGGCCATTGGCATTCATGTTACCAACACCATGATGCCCCAGCACCCCTTTCCAAGTCCTACAGTCCTTGCCAATCCTGGTGTTGAAGTCACCCAACAGGAGAAGCTTGTCACTAGGAGGAGTTGCTTTCACAAGATAGTCAAGTTCCTCACAGAAACTTTGTTTACTTTGTCGCTGCTAGTCAGTGTGGGGGCATAAGTGCTGATGACTGTAACATGGCAAGAGGTGTTGAGGGGGAAGCAGAGCTTGATCAGATGCTCACTGATGCAAGTTGGTAGGTCAGGAAGCTGGTGCAGAAGTGATGTCTTATGGCAAGTCCCACTCTGTGGATTCTGTCTTCATTTTCTGACCTGCCTTTCCAGAAGGAGGTGTAACCTCCTTTTGGTTCACAGATGGATCCTTCCTCTGCCAGTCTTGACTTGCTCAGGGTGGCTATGTCAATTTTATAACGTGCCAGTTCTCTTGCTATGAGGGCCATTCTTCTCTCAGGCCTCATAGCATTCTCCCTGTCAAAGAGGGTGCAAATGTTCCATGCTGCAAATACCATCTTTCTTTTCACTGTTTTCGACTGCTGTGAAGGTAAAACTGCCGGCTGCAGCATGCTGGCCATTTTGATTGGGACAAGCAATTTTTGGGACACCTTTTCTAGTCTTCTCCCTCATTTTGAAGGTGAGCAGTGCTGTTCCTAAAAAGGCCTGCTCAGTTGCCTGGGATGATGCTGAACTCCTCTGTCGTCCCAGGGTCAGAGTCGAGCAACCAAAGTCCACAGGCCACTTATGTGCAGGTTTGGAGCTATGACTCCCAGTGGTTACCTCCACCTGTCCCTTCGCCCCTCCACCATTGCTGCAGGACTTTGAGGTAGACAGAAGTGATGAGAATGTGCAAAGAACCTGTGCAGAAGAATGTTTAAAGTGGAAATGCCATTGCACAGGGGCAGTTCCACTCTCTGTACCTCAGAAGCCTGGTTTGAGTGGTACAAAAAGTCACCACAGCTGGGATTTCCTAGGCTGCAGTGGATGGCCATGCCGTTTTTGCTGCCTTGTCATGACCTATGCTCTCCACAGAGTGTTGCAGAACCGCCTTCCTGGTCATTGGATCTGGCTGTTGATCTCATCTGTCCAATCCACCAGGACTGACTTTGCATGCTGGGATAGGCAATTCCCTATCTCACCACAGGTTTCAGACCTGCCAGCTACCCTCATCCGGTTTAGCCTGCCTGTTGAAGCAGTTTATCAGGGTGTGGCTGCTGCATGCTACAGCTTCTTGGAGCCACATATGAGAGCTGGGTGCCAGGTGGGGACCAAAGGCGCACAAACTGCCCCTGAAGAGACATGACAAGTGCCCACACCAGAGGTGCTACCCCTCCCTGGACACCCCATACACCCCTATAGGTACTACAGGTCAGTAAATTACCATATTGATAAGTATTTATGTTTAAGTAATCCAATTTGGAAAGTGTAAAGAGTGAATGTTTTGTTACAATATGAACTGTAAGGAGTCCTTGACTGTTTTTTTCAAATTGCCATTGTGTTACGTCTGCAGTCTCTATGCTATTGCATGACAACTAAAGAACTGCACTTTTTCTGCTTTCCCTTTCCATTGTAACAATGGACACTTTTTTCCCCCCAGATGACTTTAACAGAGTAACAGTTAAACAGGAAGAAGAGAAAAGTAAAGATAGTGAACATGATTCAGAGGAATCATCTGATGAGGACAGCGATTGTGAGGAAGCAAGCAGATACATCAATGCATCATTCATAACTGTATGTACTTAAAGGATAAACCTACTTGTATCTAATGTACTTTCCACTGACATTCCCATTACAATAGTTATGTTCCAATTTCTGCTCAGATTACCCTCTCCGGTGGTTTTATTGGTTTCATTGGATGCTCATTCAGAGACTAAATCACAAAACTCTTGTACTATTTGCTGTCCCATGGGAGAAAAAGAGCTCTTACCTTACACTTTCAGCCAGGCTTTTCAGTGCTGCCTATATTTTCTCCAGTATATATATAAAGAGACTCCCATATGTATGAATTCTGGGCACACACAGGTACTTTATATGTATTAACTGTCCTTAAAGTGAATTTTGTGCAGTTTTTGTGGGTACAAATTTGACTTAGTGAAAACCAAGAACAGCACTGAAAAGCAAGCGTTTAATGTTACATGCACATCTAAAAGATGCCATCTTTGGAGGGCAGTTGCTGGACACCAATGGGTAGAACTGTTGACAAGATTATGCAGTGAATTGGATTTGTCTGGATTCTGGAGACAAAAATAGAGTTAGCGTATTGACTGAATTTAAATGTACGTTTATGAATAGATATAGTGTCAGCAGCAATTGAATTGCTTACCAATACTGTGATTTTGCACCATATTTCACTTAGTGTGATTTTCTAATGTCTACTGTAGAGACTGAGCCTTCCTTTAACGCCCAAACGCATGTAGCCTCAGATATTGCTAGTCTTAAGTTTTCACAAATGGCTGTGCAAATGTGTCTCAACTAGTTAGGGAAGGTCAGTCATGTGCACATCCATGCTTTCAGGTGAGATTGTGAACTATTGACAGATGTGTTGATGTTTTTTGTAAAATGGATACTTGTCCCCTAGAAACTATACTAAAACCTTTAACTCATTTCATGTAGACTACCAAACTTCCTTTAGATGGCAAATACTTCTTTACATATGACACCTGCCTTTCTCACAAATTAGTAAAAATAAATTATACATTCAAATGGTCTTTTTTAGGGATACTGGGGTCCAAAGGAAATGATTGCAACACAAGCACCACTACCAGATACGATCAATGACTTCTGGCAAATGGTCTTTCAAAGAAAAGTCAAACTTATTGTCATGTTGACAGACCCCAAGGAAGGAGACAAGGTTAGTCTATCATCTTCAATGTAAAGTGGATGATGTGATACTCTTTGAAGAGAAAAGAACAGAATTCTAATCTCAAAATTGCAATCACGTTCTAAATTCTGAATCAAAATGTGAATCTGTAAGAAAGTGCCTCAACCTGTCAACTATTCTGTTTACAATAAGATATATGTTTGTTTTATATTTTAAATTGTGATTTATTTTATAATACAGTAAAACCTTGAAATGCAACTCAAAATCCTGCTCCCCCTGGCCCTGGATCAACCCCCTGGCCCTGGTTCAAACCCCCCATATGCGCGGCTTCAGCTCACCCCTCACCATGTGGCCCTGGTTCAAACATCTCCTGCCCCGGTTCACCCCCACCCTGCCCAGCTCCAGCTCATCCCCACCCCCATGTCTGACTCTAGCTCAATCCCCTAAAGGGCTGTACAGCCTGGACTCACCCCCATCCCACACAGCCCTAATCCACCCCAAGCTTAACCCTCCCCAACTGACCCTCCCCAACCCAAGGATTTACCCTTCAAAAGGAGGTCCAGGTGCTCCTGCTGCTTCCCCAGCTGCAAAATGTGTGTTCTTCCAGGGAAAAAAGCTGCCCCCGCACCCCTGACTTACGCAAAATTTGCATTATGTGAGGGTGCGTGGGAACACAACCTTCACGTAACTTGAGGGAGTACTGTACTATAAAATTGAGTATTTATTATATATGCAGCCTACAAATTGATTTGGAAAGACAGGCAAAAGGAATGATGAAAATGTTAAAGTAATTTATACTCACTTCACTTCCAGGAACTCTGGGCACAATATTGGGGAGAAGGTAAACAAACATATGAAGGCATAGAAATTGAAATGAAAGATGTCAACCAGTCTTCTAGCTACACCATCCGTGCATTTGATGTAACACATGTTAAGGTAAAAAATGAAAAAATGACAGATGGGAATTTCACATTTGTTTTTCTGTTTTAAACTTAGCCTTTTGTAAAAGCAAGCAAAATAAAGAACTACCAAAAGTTAAGAACAAAGCTGTTTATGTTTTGATAGCTGATGTCTTCTTAGTTCCTGTCTTTAAATATTTAAATGTTTTAATAGTCATTAAAATGTAACTTACAGTTGCACATTGAATTATAAAGTCAGACATAGGTAAAATGAAGATAGAGGCCTCCTCATGGCACAGCTCCCATGCTGCCCTTCTCTTACACTAGTGGACTGTAATTTATTGCTGGCCTGGTCCCACAGCAAATTATTACACACCTCAAGGTAATTCAGGGTATGTCTGTACTTACCAGGCATTCGATGTGCTGCTATCAATCTTTCGGAGTTTAGTTTTGCTTTGGGTCTGAAGGCGCAGCAAAACTGATCTCTTGGGCTTGGCCACTGACCCTGGTACTCAACGCTATTGCCTGGAGTAAGGCACATCAGCACAAGCCCAAATAACCCTGATATATACTAGGGCAGAAAGTCGATTTGATATGTAGATTCTAGCTACACTAATGGCACATCTAGAATTGCATATCTGGGATTGACTTTGTTTCCTAATGCAGACCAGGCCTCAGGCAAGTCTCCAAACATGCCCAATCCACCTGCTAAGTGGAAAGTAATGAGTGCACAGGGTCTTAGTACCCACAGCATTATCTCCTGCGCAGGCAGGGTTCAAGTCACAGTCTAGTTCTAAGTGATTGTAGGGATTTTGGTTTTAAATACATGTGGAATAAACACAGCGTCGATCATTATGTTACTCCTTGTTTTTTACTACCACGTGGTTATCTCTGTTTTGCAGAGGAAAGAAACTCGAAAAGTGTATCAGTACCAGTACCACAAGTGGAATGGTTTAGACCTTCCTGAAAACCCCAAAGACTTAATCACTATGATTCTGAACCTCAAACAAAAACTTCCAGCTAAAACTATCACTGAGGACAGCAGATTCAGACAGACCAATCCAATTGTCATTCACTGTTGGTAGGTGTGGATGCTGCAGATATTATAGCACTCTTCTAGGGTTTGGTTATACTTGACAATAGCAGTTTCATAAATCTTAGCTTTGCTTGAAAGCTTTCCAAAAGCCTGGGGACTAAATTTACTTTACATTGTATGCCAGGTTCTTCCAGTAGAGGGCTCCATGATGGATTGTTCACCTGTGTATCATACAACATTGCACAATGGCCACAACCTTCCCTCCACTGAGCCATGAGTGAAGGGAGAAGATGAGGACTATCTGAAAACTAGCTGCCACTGGCCAGTGCAAAGGCATGGCCAGGGGAAAGTCAGCTCATCACATTCTTACAGCATTCCATCAGCAGGGGTCCTTACAAAGTTCACGTTGGACTGTAAGCCTGCACCAACCAGCTGGAAAGACCAGCCTTGTGCAGGGAGGTGTAAATTTCACCAAACCTAGAATAGGGAGGTGGATATGGATTTGGTTCTTTGCTGACATTTATACCTCTCCAATGGCTAGCTGTTAACATCAGTATGGTCCACCTCTTATGTACTCTGAGTTGTGAATGACGTGAAGCACCAATAATGTGCCACGATGTCTCTTTGGGGCTCTTTGTTGCAGTTGGAGACAGTGTACCCATCTTGTAAGACCTATTTGAAGGTCTGGCCACAGAGAACATATTATGGGGTATAGTAACAGAGAGGAAGCCATGCTAGTCTAGACACTATCAAAACAAAAAGCAGTCAAGTAGCACTTTAAAGACTAGCAAAATAGTTTATTAGGTGAGCTTTCGTGGGACGGACCCACTTCTTCAGACCATAGCCAGACCAGAACAGACTCAATATTTAAGGCACAGAGAACCAAAAACAGTAAGCAAGGAGGACAAATCAGAAAAAGATAATCAAGGTGAGCAAATCAGAGAGTGGAGGGGTGGGGGGAAGGTCAAGAATTAGATTGAGCCAAGTATGCAGACGACTGATGGGAACTTTCTGAGTCACATCATGGTGGGAGCCCTGCAGTTCCCAAGGGTAGGAGCTAAATCTGACTGATACTGACATACAAAAAGGAAGAAGAGGCTTCGTTTCCCCGTTTCCTGAATGGCTATATAAGGGCTAGATAGAATTTAGCACAGTAAAATCCAATATCCTGTTTACAACATATAGTATTCTTGCTTATAGAATGTCCTTCCAGTTAGAAATATTTCAGAGGTGGGAATCTTTGTGACTGTTATCGATGCAATAATCTTTAAAGTAAATCTGATTGCTAGTGATAGATTGTATTGATTTTTCATTTCCATTAATGTGTACCTTCTAGTGATGGATCTGAACAAACGGGTATGTTTTGTGCCTTACTGACACTCTTGGAAAGTGCAGAAACAGAAGATGTGATCGATGTCTTCCAAGTGGTGAAAGCTCTTCGACGTGCCAGGACTGGAATGGTCCCCTCTTTTGTAAGTAAATTCACTGAGTTACACAAACAATGCAATAAATTTGCTTATCTTTAATCTTGAATGTCCTCGTAACCACTGGCATGTATATACATGTATTATAGGGATCGCATCCTTAATTATCCATCAGCACTTGTCAATTAGCTATTGTTGACAAGGAACTAGTCTACAACCTGTCCACAGCCATAATAATCATTTTCTTGAACCTAAAAAGGTCAATGGTACACATAGTAAATCATTAATTTTTGAGGCGTGGACATCGGCAGCTACCTAAGGGAGTTTGGAGCAGATCTTCCATTGAATTCCATGGTAGTCAGAGGCCTAATTCCCTTCGACAGGTTAGAAAATGCCCTCCTTATTTTCTGAAGAGTACATCGAAGGAGCTGCCTTCCTGCTTGCATGCGATACGCATTCTTCTCCCTGACACCATCTTCTAAATCATCTAGATTTGCTAACTCTGCTGTTGTCCATTAGAATACTAAGCAGCAGTCACGATTATACTTTTCATTCCCCTGCTTGATTTCCCTTTAAAAACACTTTTGACAGTTTGCCATGTGACTCAAGAGTCCTAGATTCTGTGACATGGCTTTGGGAATGGGATGTCCTCAATGCCATGTCACCATGAACTCAGAACGGAGCATTGCAAGGAGGTGCTTCGACTTTCTGTGGGCCAAGAGCTATGGAGATTGCCTTACGCTGAATGTTTCAGTGTGATAGAAAGCACTGCAATGTCAGCCCTTAAGATAAAAGAAAAATAATCAGCCATCCTATCTCAATTACATGGCTTTTCATTTACACAAATTCCTTCTTTTTTTTGTATTAGGAACAATACCAGTTCCTGTATGATACTATTGCCAGCATCTACCCTGCGCAGAATGGAGGAGTAAAGAAGAACAGCAAGCAGGAAGATACGTTTGAAATTGACAATGAAGTAGAAAAAACAAAACAGGAAGCTAATTTGGTTACTATTGATATCAACTCACTAGAGTCAGAGGCCAGTAAGAATATAGAAGTGTGTGAAGAGTCCAAATGTGCAGATGACTCTCAGGCAACAGAAAGTTCTACAAATGGACCCAAGACTCCAGTTTTAACTGAGAGTGCATAGAAAAATATATGAAATGCGGTATATATTTGGATGTATAAAGGAATCTTAAACAGAATAAGTAATAGAGATTTAATCTTGACTTAATTTTTCAGAGGTACTGAATGGAAAAAATACTTGAAATTTGTTGACAATATAATGCACTGTGAAAATTGAAATTTTGTGTAGATTTCAAAATCTTTTCCTTTCAAATTATGTGAATTATTTTTGATCTTTTTACAAATCTGTATAGTATAATGATTATTTTAATTACAGTGTGGCATTGAAGAGTAGAAAGAAAAAGTCATGTTACCATTTATCAACCTTATTTTTTGTTGTAAGAAAGTAAGTAGCCAGAACCAAAATCTCTAATTATGTACAGTCATAAATATAAAGTTAGAAATATGGCAAATGAGAGTTTTCTCAGGGGCAGCTGGTGCCTGTGGGAGGAGAGAGTTCACGGAGGGCCACCCAGAGGGGTAGGCAGGGGCAGCAGGGTAAACAGCCATCATGGGCCCTATGGCAAGGTGGGAAGGGGACCAGGCTCTTTGTCCCCAGAGAGGGTGGGACCTAGGGCAGTCAATGTTGCCCTCCCAACCCCCAGTTGCACAGAGTACTACCGCTGTGGCATTTCAAAGAAGCTCAGGGTAACTGGCCCCTTTCCCCACCTTTGTTGGTGGATTGGGAGGGCATGTGGGGACACCCCATTTAGCAATTAAACTTTTTTGGCAGGGAGGACAGTGGAACTCCTGAGTGGTACCATCAGTCACCTATAAGTTTTCTTGTAACTTTACTAACTTTAAATTGACTTAGTGGGTAAGGAGTATGGGCCTGAATTTCTGCTATTCAATTCCTATTGACTTTAGTTAGGGTTGTGCTTGTTTTGCAAAGCAACCATTTGGGCCATATCTTACAGGTCCATTGCAGTCTATGGGGATTTACATCAACTGAGTAACTAGTTCCACACATCCATATGTATCAAGAATGTAAGCTTTGCATTTTTCTAATTGGCCTCAAGATGTCCTCGTTGCTTCACACAAATGCATCTGAGGATTCACAAGTCCAGAAACCCCAAGTGTTACCACAAATGCTTCTGTGTTAATTTTTTTCTAATTTAAAGAGTATATTTCTGCAAAACTGTCATACGTATGCATATTCAGTATTACAAAATTTTAGATTACTGATAGTACATGCTACTTCTATAACGTTATAGATTTTATTAGTAGTTTCATAATATGATGGTCTGTGTGTTACAGTTTGGATTATTTTATTAGTGCCTATTGGATTTTAGCCTAATCTTTTAAAGAAAAATAAAAAGGATTTTCAATAAATTGCACACTGGGAATTATTCTGAAACATAAAACACTGTGTAAGGTTACTTATATGTCAAGGAATTAAGTGACTTAAAATGCATGTGCTGTTTGTAGACTATGCAAATTAGTTTGTTTTTCTTTACACACAGTGCATGGTTCTGTTGTTTGCTGTATCTTCACAGGCTCGATAGTAGTATTTAATTCTTATATCAATCACATCATCTGAAAAGCTGAGATATTTTACAAAGGGAGGTAAGCCTTAGTTTCCTTATATGTAACATGGACATAATGCAGAAGTGATATGACTCGTGCAAGGTCATGTAACAGGTACAAGAGCTAGAACTTCTAACTTCCACTCCAAGGCACTATTATTCGGACCACACATTCTTACCAGCACCTTTGCAGAGTCAGACCAATAGGCTACCTGTGCACATGATTAAAAATATTGAATATGAAAGCTGCCAAAAAGTGATTCATCCACCTGACAGCCAAAGAATGAAAGTTTGTCTACTTCTACCCTGGAGTGCTACTTTGAAGTAGCATCTTTTGAAGTAGGGACATCAAAAGTCACTACTTGGACACGTAGCATCTACACATGAGCCAGGGCTGGTGCCATCAACGTGCAATGTTGAAATAGTGATGCAGCACACCAAAAGAGGCCATCCCAGATGCGGAAAGGGAGCGTCCACACATGCAGGTGGCCCCTTTCAAAATAAGGAACCAGGAAAGGCTGTGGATGGGGTGGCAGGGCAAACAAGCCCTTCCAGGGCCACAACAAGCCGTGCCCTTAAAGGGCCCCTCCCAAGCACACTCGGCTTGCATAGCACGAGGCCTGTGGAGTTGCCACAAGCCCTGCAGACATAGTGCCTGCAGGAATGGACACAGAGCAGCAGCAGGAGCAGCTCGATCTCCTGCTAGCCACCACCGCGGAGCAGGCACTCTGCTAGCCCACATCCAGGTGGGCGGAGAGGCAGTGCCACCACCCCTTCAGGCAGCCAGGGGCAAAAGAGGATTCCCCTGGCCATCAGATCCTCCTGCCCCACCCCCCTGGGTGCCCTGCTGGCTCTGGAGCCACCCCACCAGCTCCAAGTGTTGGAAGCGACTCATCATCGGGGAGTGGGACAACGACCATTAGCTCCAGAATTTCTGGGTGAGGTGGCAGACTTTCCTGGAGCTACTGGAGCCACCCGGAGACACCAGGACACCCAGATACAGTGCATCCTCCCTGTTGAGAAGAGGGTTGCGACAGCTCTGTGGAAGCTGGGCACTCCAGACAGCTGCCACTCCATGGAACACCAATTTGGTGTGCACAAGGCCACAGTTGGGGTTGTTGTCATGGAGGTAAGAAGGCCTGGGCACACACCCACTGGGGGGGCAGGGAGGGGACCAGAGATAGGCCGGGCACATGCCTCACACCTTCAGGGTGTCTGTGTCCCCTCCCCACAGACGGTCCACCCCCTGAATGCCCTGCTTCTGCAGACTGTCGTCAGCACCAGGGACCTGGATGCAGCCATCATGGCCTTCGCTGCACTGCAGTTCACAATTGTTTCAGGGTGCTCGATGGGACCCACATCCCCATCTGTGCCCCAGAGCACAGCAGGAGACAGTACATCAACCAGAAGGGCTACCTTTCTGTGGTCCTGCAGGCCATGGTGGACAGCCAGGACTGGTTCCAGGACATATATGTGGGCTGGCCTAGCTGCACCCACAATGTGCGGGTCTTCTGCAACTTGGGCCTGTGCTGCTGGCTGGAGGCAGGAACCTACATCCCCCAGAGGGAGATCCCAAGGAGGGGGACTCCACCATGCCCTTTTGCCTGGTGGCTGACACGGCATACCTGCTTCAGCCCAGGGTCATTTGGTCGTATATGGGCCACCTCACCACCAGCCAGGAGCACTTCAATGGCCAGTTCAACCATTCCTGCCATGTGGTTGAGCGCATCTTTGGCCATCTGAAGGGGCGGTGGCGCTGCCTCCTCACCATCCTGCATGTGGGCATCCTCAATGTCCCACAGGTTGTGGGCTCCTGCTGCACACTCCACAACAGTGTGGAGAGTATGGGGGAGGCCTTTGTGCAGGGGTGGGAGGTCAAGGCCAACACGAGCTATCCCCAGCCACTTGCCACCCCTAGCTGCCAGGCCAACCAGGCAGAGGTCCACATCTGGGAGGCCCTGCAGTGGTACGTCAAGCATGGGCCCCAGTGAGTGTTTCCTTGGCCACCCCAGTGGCCCCCCGCACACTCTCTCCCAACCCCCATATGCTATCCCCCACTCCCTGCACGCTATATCTATATATCTATATATCTATATATATATAAAGTGAACATGAGCACCTTGGAATAAAACATACTTGTAACCAACAACAGTACAGAAAACTATGTACAGGAGTGGGATCAACTATTTACAGGAGAGGGGACACTTGGATGGCCTGGCTGTTGGCCCGTTACTCCAGGGCAGGAATAGAGGGGTGCAACCCTTGCCCACACTGGCTCCCACATGCCCCCCCTTTCTCCGGGGTCCCCAGCAGCGATCACAGGGAGATATAGCTAGGGATTGGCCTTGGCCCGGAGGTCTGGCCCAGTGGGCCCCTCTCCCAGGGGGCAGGCAGGTGAGGCCATGGTGGGAGGGGAAGCAGGAGGAGGGGAGGGAGGGGCAGGTGGGCCACCAGCTCCAAGTATGAGGCTCCCAGGTCACAGAAGGTGGCCATGAAGTCCCCTCATGCTGCCTGGTGCCAGGCGGCCTCCCCCTCCTCATATTGGAGGTCCTGCTCCACCACTTCCACCTGGCGCCAGATGGAGGCGGCGATATGGGAGTCCTCGGATGGCCACCGCTGGCTCCACCGAGAGCAGGCCCAGCCCAGCTCTAGTGGTTCCTCCTGGTGGCCACTTTCTGATGCCTCCGGGGGGCTATCTGGGACCACGGACACATCAAGACTCCCCTGGCCCTCAGATAGTGCAGCTGCAGAAACAGAGGGATGGAAGAAAAAGGTGATGATTACCAACCCCTGCCCCACGGCCCACGCCCCCCATTCCCCTGTGGGTGGTGGGGTCCCCATCCCCTGTCCCCCATCCATGGGTTCAGTGGCCCATTTGCCCCCCCCCACCCCCCAGAGGTGGGCTGCGCTGCTGTCCATGAGAGTGGGTGTTGATGGACATTGGCAGCCGTGCCACTGTGTCAGGGCTGTGGTCCGGTTGGGTCCTGGTGGGCTGGGGTCTGCTAGGGGTGTTGGGGACCCTCGGTTGTGTATGATGCCCCACACCCTGACCCAGGGGCATGTGCCCTGTGGGTTACATACCTGAGGGTCCACTGCCGAGGTTGGGGGCTGCCCATTGGGCAGATGCCCAGCTGGAGGTGCAGGAGGGGCAGTTGATGACCAGCTCCCCCTCCTCCCTGGACCACCCCACTGCCTCAGTGCCTGGGTCCAGCTCTGGCTATGGGAGTGTGAGGCTGGCCTCTGGTCCTAAGTCCAGCTCTGTGACCTGCTGGGGCTCCTTAGACATGTTGTTGAGGATGGCTGGAGGGAAGGAGGTGTCCCAGGGACCCAGGATGGCCCTCAGCTCCCGGTAATAGGGGGAAGTGATGGGGCAGCCCTTCACCGGCTGGCCAAGCCTTGAGCCCAGGCGCAACCCTGCTGCAACTTCTTTACGTTACTCCTGACATGGTCAGGAGTGTGGGCAGGGTGACCCCAAGCGGTCAGGCCCTCGGCCACCTGGGCAAATGCAGCTGTGGTCTGCCACTTGCTCCACATTATGCATCGCACCTCCTTCTTGCCCCAGAGCCCCAGCAGGTCATGGAGCTCAGCATCAGTCCAGGAGGAGCCCCGCTTCTCCCCCACCCTGGCTGGAACCTTGTGAGCTCTGGGCAAGCTCTGAGCGGGAGCTTTGGGGTTCCTGACCTGCCCGGGTGCTGGCCATGCTGCTCTCAGCTGTGCTGGGGGGTTGTGCCAAGGCATGCAGCGACAGCACGTGTTGGGACTGCTGCCTGCATGCTCTCAGCTTCCTGCCTCAGGGTTTCCTGGTTCATGCGGCATTAAGAGCTGCTGCACACACAGACCATAGAACCCCACAGGGGCTGGACAGCAAGGCTCTGCATTCCAGCTGATTGCCACCATGGTGGAACCCACTATTTTGAAGTAGTGAGGCATGGAGCATCTACACATGTCCTTTTTTGCCGTTAGACATTGAAGTAGTGTGCTAATCCCATTTTCTCATTGGGATAGTGCTTTTGACATCTACGTGCATAATGTTGATTTCAATGTCTAAGTAGTGCACGGCATGTGTAGACACGACACGTGCTACTTTGGCGTTGTGTCTGCTAGTTCGACACGGCAGTCTAGTGTAGGCATGGCTTAAATGGATTAACTTAATTTCCAGTTTTTCTAAATCAGCTGTTTCATCCATTCTCTCCCTAGATAAATAAGCACCTACTCGGCAGTTCCTTTCATGGAAACAGCAGCAAGAATGCCTGAACAATGGGACCACCCTTGCGTGCAATTCCTTCTCAGCCAAATCTGGATTGGCTGAGGAACCCTTTCAGGAGACAAGAGCACTTGTAGTCAGGGAGATTATGCAAAACATGGTCCAGATCAATAAAAGACTTAGGACACCAAACCTGTTTGCGTATTTTGAGGAGAGCAACATTGCAGAATTGCAAATGTGGGGACAGGTCGAGGGATGAAGACCTGCAACTTACTTATGTACTTTCAGAGGCAAAAATTTGAGACTTTTTTGGGGGGAAAAATGTGAATATCCCATGAGGGAAAAACAATGAGAAGTCCTGCGGCACCTTACAGATTAACAGATATTTTGGAGCCTTAGCTTTTGTGGGCAAAGACCCACTTCATCAGATGCAATGTAGTGGAGATTCATCATCTTTGACAACAACCATGGGTTCAGCACCCACTCATGTCTGATGTCTCCCTCACTATTTCCAACTTTCACTGTGGGGTCTACCTCTCCTATTCAGACCATCCATTATGCCAAATACCAGGGTCTTGATTTTTCTTTCATTGCTCATTCTGCAGATATACCCAAATAGCTGTAACCTGCATTATATAACCTTCTGCAGTAGGTGCACAGATATCCCTTCTACCCCTTCCTTGATCTTGTCCATCACTCTCTCTAGGTGTGTATTGAAGATAATCAGCAATATTGGATATCCTTACCTTGTACCTCGACGCATTCTAAACCAACTTCCCAACTCTCTGCACATTCTGACCACTGTCTCCACATTGTTGTTGATATCCTTCAGCAACCACATCAGTCTGCTATCCATTCTGTATGACTCCAACACTGCCCTGTCACCTTCTGAGCTCTAATGTCAAATTTCTTCTGAAAATCAACAAAGCAATTGTCGATGTTCTTGTTCTGTCATCGAGCTTTCTCTACTACCAATCTTAGTGCCAATATCTGCTGTACGGTACTTCCGTGTTTCCTGAATCCCACTTGCTTGTCAGCCCATGATGTGTGGCTATTCCATAACTCCAACCTCTGACAGATGATGGAGGTGCAGTCCTACATCTCCTAGTGGGAGCTCCCAGTTGGGGACATCACCATGTCCCTGCACTTGGTGGCGCATGTAGCTTCCCTGCTGCAGCCCTGGCTCATGCGCCTTACACCAGCCACCCAGACCCCACACAGGAGCTGATTAACAGCTGGCTTAATCAGGAGAGTCCACATTCAGGTCTCTGAAGGGCCATTTCATGTGCGTTCTCATGAATGTGGAGGTTGGGCTGCATAATGTCCTCCAGGGGATGGGGGCATGCTGTGCCCTCCAAAATGTTGTGGAGAGAAAGGGTGAGGCCTTCCTTGGCGAGGAGACATAGTGGTTTGAGCATCAGCCTGCTAAACCCAGGGTTGTGAGTTCAGCCCTTGAGAGGGCCATTTAGGTATCTGGGATAAATATTTAAAAATAAAAAGATATGTCAGGGATGATGCTTGGTCCTGCTGTGAGTGCAGGGGACTGGACTCAATGACCTCTCAAGGTCCCTTCCAGTTCTATGAGGTAGATATATCTCCAGGGGTTGGTGGCTCAGGCTGGCCCCAGCTATGAACAGCCAGCTGCACCCTGAGCCACCAGGCCCACTGTGATGTGGTGTGGATCAGAGAGGCCCTCCACAAAAGTTTCACCTGTGGGCCCCAGTGATGTTCCCCCAGACTTTCCCCACATGCCCCTCCCAACAGTTCCCGCACCCTGATCCCTCCTGCCCATCCACCACTCATTCCTTCCCCACCAATAACAAGAGACATGGAGCTGTGGAACAAATAAACAATTTACTCAAAGAAACTAAAACTTGTGGAAAACAAGAAAACCAATCTTACAACTATTTACAGGGGGGAACTGTATACACTGGGTGCTCCTGGGACAGGGGTGAGGGCACCAGAACTTGCAGGCAGGCCCCCAGTTGGGATGGGATGAGCTTGGGACCACAGAAAGGTAGAGCATGGGAGGGGTGCAACAGGCACAGGCTTGGGTCCAGTGGGGGTCATGGAGAATGGGAGATGGTGGGGGGCTGGCTCAGTGGGGCCTTCCGTGGCCTGGAGTCAGTGGCTAAGTCCCCATAAGGCAGCAGGGAGGAGGTCAGGTAGGAGCGGGGGTGGGTGGTGCAGCAGGTGGGGCAGTGGGAGGGGCAGGAGGATAGGTCAGCCGGCCAGTGAAATCACTGCCACCAGACTAGGTCAGCCTGTGGCCATGCCTTAAAGAAGGCATTTTGCCAGCATGGGGCAGCCGTGTAGGCAGCAGCGTTGTCGTTCTGCCCACGGTGACATGCCCTTCAGCCACAGGCCTGCCTGGGCATGACTGTTGGGGTGCCCCAGGCCCTCTGCTGCAGCTGGTGGACTCCCTGGCTCCTGGAACTGGACAGGGCTTGTAGGGCCCTCAGACAGCACAGCTGTAAGGATGTAAGGTGCGGGGGAGAGAGCGAGACATCATATCAGTCCCACAGTCCAGCCCTGAGGGCCATGCCCCCCACCCTGCATGGGCAGCAGGCCCTTGCCTCCTTGTTCAATGGCCCAGTGGCCCTGGGATCCCAAGCACTGAGGGGTTCTGTATGTGTGGGGCATGTGCGGGGTGCAGTCTGCTTATGGTGCTGTTTGTGGGAGTGGGTGTTGAGTGTAGTCAACAGCCATTTGTCTGGCTGGACGGCACGGCCAACTGGAGTGTGTCCAGACTGGGGCTGGTGGCCAAGTGACTGGCCTACTTCCAGCTGTGGTGGAGGTTGGCGCCCCCACCCCAGGGTGTGTGATGTGCCTGATACCAACTGGAAGGTCCCTCAAGAAAGTCCAGGGAGGCCCAGCTCAAGGGTGCTTGGCTGGCAGAACCCAAGGGTACAGTGATCACCAGTGCCCTGTCACTGGATCCCTCCTTGTCTGAGAACAGCTCCAGTTTTGGTTCCAGGATGATGGTCTGGGTGGAGGTTCCTGGCTGCTCCTCCACTTATTCCTGGGGCTCCAGCTCGTTTCCTGTGCCATCCAGGACCTTGGGGGGGTGGGGGGTGGAGGATCTCCTTGGCCCCAAGGAGGCTGTCAAGCTCCCAGTAAAAGGGACTGCTGGCAGGTCCTGCCCCGATTGTCCGGCCGTGTCCCTGGCCTGGATGACGTACCTCTGCCTGAGCTCCTTTACTTTGGGGTGTACCTGCTCCTGGCTCTGGGTATGGTATCTTCAGGCTGCCAAGGCACAGGCCAGCTGGGCAAAGATGGGGGCATTCTGCCTCTTGCCTGTTGTCTTCCTGAACACCTCCTCATTGTGCCAGAGCCTGAGGAAAACACAGAGCTCCTGCTCAGTCCACGAAGGGACACTCCTTCTGCCGGCCCAGGTGGGCTCCTTTGACTGCTTGGCTGGTTCCCTGGGGGCTCCCTGTGGGGCCCAGGCCTGCCCGCTGTGGGCCACAGTGGCGTATAAATGAAAATATCCACTCCAGGGATTGCTGTGAGGGTGTGTCTGACAGCAGCCTGTGTCCCTGCTCTAGCCCCACTTTCAGCTTCCTGCCACATGGTTTCTGGATCCCTACGGTTTTAAAAACAGCTGGGCACGGGAGCATAGAGTGCCAATGGCACTGGCCAGGGCACCATCGAGCTCCAGGTGGCCAGTGCCATGGAGGACTTCTCTTTTGAAAGAAGGGTCCCCAGAGCATCTACATGTGCTTTTTTTTTTTGGAAAAATTCCTGTGCGAGAAGGTGCTCCTCCTGATCCAGGAGCAGAAGGGTGCGTCTGAAAGAGGTGCCACGTTCTTTTGATTTACTTTTGAAAGAGCACATTTTGTGTGTAGACGCTCTGTGGGTATTTTGAAAAAGATTTTTTTCTCAAAAGAACTTGCTAGTGTCAACACAGCCCAAGAGCGATAATGACGTTATTGTGACAGGGTGAGGCCAGTGGAGTAACTTACAAGGGGGAAAGCACCTCCGAAAAGCAGAAACAGCCCTGGCAAACAGGCAGAGTGGGAGCAGTGGGGTAAGAGGCTGCGATAAATCCGTTAGAGCCAGCGAGTCCCACTCCAGGCTGTTATGGGCCTTTTAAAAGTCTTCACCCAGGAGGGAGGCAGGGAGAGAGTGGACACTGGAAAGGAGTGAGGAGATTCAAAGAGAAAGTTGGAGTGTGGCAAAGACAAAGTATGGCAACATCAGAGACAGCAGGGGAGGTGGGCAGCTCCCACGGGGAGTGAATGGGGCTTCCTGCCTCTGGTAAATGCAGGGTTCAGCTGAAGGCTGATGGTGGGAGGGGCTGGGTACTTGGTCTGATCAAACCAGGGGCTCCTACCCACTGACCTTCACATCCAGGGATTGACGCCCAAACCCCAACGAGGACAAGCAGGCCCCAGGCTGTGGGAATGGCAACTGAACAAAGACCTGGGGCCCAGGAATGTATGTACAAAACAGAGATGAACATTTGGCTCGGGTGTGATTCTCAGCAGGTATTTACACTCTTAGCATTGGTTTCAAAAGCTAAAACACCTTTTGAGACTCAGGGCTTTGCAGCCAAATGTTACACTGACTTACAGCAGAACATCTCCATTCATTTACAACATCTGAAAATTGAGACCCCCTGTCCCTTTACATTCCGGAAAGAATGGAGAATACTTCTTGCTTAAACTGCTCTCTATGGGCGATGTGGTTCTTTTCGGGCTTTGATATATGTATTGCGAAAGAGCACAGCAGGCTGTCCTGCAAAGATATTCACAGTCCTGTCTAATTCACACCTGCAATTACATTCAAGCATCTGCTTGGTTTCTACTGTAAACTACTTTGCGTGTAGTGTTCTTTCTTGCCACAGAAAGATAATTGATCCTTTGGGTTTTAATTAATATTAAAGTATATAAAAACTAGCATTAACTACTAATATTATTAAAACTAAGTATAAATAGGAAACAGTTTTAAGATAAAACACAAATCAGTAAAAGACAGGATTGCTGAGTTTGGACAGCACAACCAAGCCTTGGAATGAAATAGCAGTTGCTTGAGTGAGTCCAGTGCTTTTATTATATTTAAAAAAAAACAAACAAACCGAAAAAGGACTGGTACTCAGCTGGCTCCCTGTACTTCACCCTCAGCCAGTCCCATGGCTGGGGCTGCGAGGTATATTCAGTACCAGCAAGCACCAGCCCAAAAAAAGCACTGAGAGAGTCAGATAATTGGTCTATACAGAAGAGTAATCTGTTATAGGGGCCAAGGTCTGTTGCTTGGAAAGGAAAGTGAATGGTCCAGAACACTATAGTCAGTGCAGACTGCAGGTAATAGGGGAGACAATCCCCAAAACTGTCCCTTTAGTATATGAAAGAATCACCAAGTCAGTAACAAAACAGTCTCTGAACCTATACTTTCTCTGTTCAAAGTTTAGGAAGACTAGAGGTAAAAAGGATCAGGCCTATAGCTTCCTTTGTCATTCTCTAGTGATTTAAGGAGCCTCTTGGCACAGCAGCATCTTGGCCAAGGAAGAATAGTCAGCGCAGATTGTCGCTTTGAAGCTAATCTTCTATTTCCTATGCATATACAGGTAAACTAGATGCCTTCACTCCTATAAGGCAATTAGCCAGTACCTTGTTATAGTATAGATAATTAAGTGGAAGGCAATATATATGTTTTAGTTTCCTACAGTATCTTCCATATTTGATTTAAAAGTTAACTAAACCATCTGCTCACATAACAGTTAAGACATGAAAGGGAATTAGCATCTATGAACTAATCTGGTTATATAATAAACTTTTAACCAGGTATAGGTAAAAACAGACAAGTACACTTGGCTTCTACGCTGGATTTCTGTTACTACAAATAAATAGGTTAACCATTTCTGCTCCAATACAGCTCTTTGAAATTCACTTTACAAGTAGATAGTCTGGATTATATTTTAATAATTGTTGTTAAATTTTTATGGGTCATACCTAAATTGGCCAGTCTGTCCACGTCACATCATGTGCTATAGGGTGTGAAATAGGCAGATGAAACTTGTTTTGAGTCTCATAGGACCCCAACACATGACATTTGAATGACATTTTATATATTGTCCAGCAATGGCCATTAAGATTATCGAGCCATAACTTTAAATATTCATTTCTTGCACTGACTTAATGGAGTATAGTTCTTTAGTTCCACCATAAAAGTGAGCAGAGATCACAGTTTTTGTTGACCATAGTAACGTTGGGAGTAAAATGATTGACAGTCTTCAAAAAGAGGAATATTTAAGAAGTACAGATACCTCAGGTAAAAATGAAGTGGATTTGATCTGGAATTGCAGTGCTGAACACATTGATCTCAGAGATGCAGGGATGTGGGATAGAAACATTTGGAAAGATGAACTCAAACTCAAATGAGAACCAGGACCAGTTCAACAGTCAATGTTCTTCTAAGCCCAAACTTTGAGACACAATGGGCCACAGTTGAGTAGAAAATAAAATTTCCCTCCCATAAACATTTAGATTTTTTTGAAGGGGGATGGCAGAGAGTCCTAAATCAGGAAAAAATGCAAGAAAGGATATTAAAAAAAATTGTAGAAAGAAAATTCTGTTTGGGGAGAAAAGACACGTTTGGGGGTGTTTTTTGTTTGTTTGTTGGGTTTTGTTTTTGCTTTTGCTGGGAAAGTGTTTAGTCACAAAATTTCAGACCACCTCCACCAGAGACCTCATTGCCAATTTTCTTGGACTCTGAGGGCCGCACCCAAATTGCATAACCATTAATACTGCAAGTTGTATACATTTATTTGTATTGGTTTCATTGCATTGATATTGTTTGTCCACCAGGCTGTGCTGAAACATTAAATACAATGGTTTTAAAATACTATTGATAATTCTGGATTTATTAGTTTATTGCCTTTCCCTAATGTGCTACTCTTCAAAGGTAACACACATGACCTTTGCACTGTATGGGTATGCTTCTAAGAATATGCTTTGCTTCAGTGTGTATAGAAGCACCATAGAACCCTAATCTAGCTGCAGTCGATGTAGAACAGCCTTGTTTATTGGGTAGCTACTTATGAAAGCAGCAATGTTTATTAACCTGTGTTTTGTCCATCAGTCCTAGACAGTTAACATAATATTGCCTTATATGGGGAATGAACTTTCCTGGTATTTTTCTTCTAAAGTAAATTTATCTGCTGCAAAATTACAAGTGAGCTGCTGTATGTAAACACACACACACACACACACACAACTTAGATATTCACTCCCCCCACACAAAAAAGCAACACCGTCACCACTTCCCAGTACACAGCTGTTAATCAACTATCCCCCAACCCAAGTACACTCAGTTATTGAGCTCTCCAACAACATAAACATAGAGATGGTTGAAAAATGCTACCAACATTTTCTGCTGGAAAAATACAATTTAGTCAAAATGGAATGCGTCATGGGAACATTTCAATTTTCATGATATTTTGATGGGAGAAAGACGAAATTAGAAATTTCTCATTTCATTTTGATATCAGTGATTTATGTCCGAAGAAAAAGTATCACCTTTATTTTATTTCATGTATATTTTAGTTTTAATGTATTTATATTTTATATTCTGTATTGTAACATTTTATCTGACCACAATGAAATATTTTGACTGAAACACTTAAAAATTGTAACATTTTTATTTCAATTTTTCCACTTAATTTTGTAATGAAAAAATGGAATGCTGGACTTTTCCATGAAATGGAAATTCTGTTTTCTGACCATCTCCAGCACAAGCTGATTACAAGAATTGTCCCCCCTCCCTTAAGTAAATTATAGGTTACTGTCACCAATGAAGCATCTCAGTTTTTCCCTGATTTCTTCTTTTTCACTTTTCTGGTCTCAGAAGAAAACAAACCTGTAGTATCACTGACCTGTATTTTGTTTGCTGTTTGTTAGATAAAGACTTTTCTGAGGTCAGACTCTGCTCAGGTTTACAAGCTTGAAGCTGAGGTATAGATCCTGTGAGTGTGATGAAATGGGGATTTCTCTGGGGTATTTGAGTTCTATGGATGCTCCAACTTCCCCTGTAGGTTGTATCACTGTCGAGTGGGTGGAGCAGCAGGGGCTGAGAAGGATTGTTTGCTCTTAGGACAAACTGAGACACAGGGTGTGTGTGAGCATCCTGTCTGGGTGGAACAAAGAGTAGCTAAGGAAGTACTTGGAACAAGCCCAGATTAACACGGGCAGGGGGGAGGGGTGCAGAGAGACAATGCAAGTCCCAAAGACTTATAGAGTTCACTGCTTCTCAGAAAGGAAGCTAATCAGAAACTCCAACTTCAGAACAAAAGACCTTCAGGTGTGAGGTGAGGGAACTGAAGTGCTGGCTCCCCCAAGGAGTCTGTGCTTTCTCTCCCGGGAGCTAAGAAAGGAAGTCTGAGAAAGACAGTGTTTGAGAATGAGGTTGACTGCACCTTGGCGGGTGCTGTGGGCTGATCAGAATGAACTAAGCTTAACATTCTGACCTCAGCACAGAGCAATGGGCTGCCAGTGCTGTGTTCCAGTTGACTATTAATCCCTGCTATGTTCAGAAAATGCCCGAGTGTCACTGTGCGTACTTGTTGAGGTGTTTTAAGCCTGAAGAGTAAATCTCCACCAGGAGTTAATTTCACTGCAACTCACTGAATAGAGAATATGGTGTGAAGGTCTTCAGAAGCCCCACATGACCCGTTTTCAAGGGTGGAGAGGCTGCCTGGCATACCCTGAAGGAACCCCTTGTAGGTCTAGAACATCAAGCAGGGTTCCTTCAACACACTGTCCCAAGCTGCAGGTGTAGCACTGCTCCGGTGTTTCTGTGACAGTGAGGCTCTTCACTTCATCAGCAATGGTTAAAGTATATCAAAATAGAGGGGGAACTCACCAATTCCAGTGGTTATGTATGTTTTATTATGATTTATGTTATGATGCAGCATTGCAATATCTTATTTGATGGGACATGGAAATAAATATATTTTAAAGGTGTCTTTGTCCCCAAACAGGTGTATAGCAAATCAAAAGTTGTGCACGTTTTTGTAGAGATACAGAAAGTGGAACTGCATACCTTTGTGCCCTGCCGCAGCCATCTCTCTATCCTCTCAACACCTTCATATCCATCCATAAATAAGCAAGAAGGGAGAAAGTACTTACAGGAGAAGCATGATTTCCCTGCATTACAGTTGGGGTTCAGAGAGCCTCCTTTTTCTCCATGGAGATAGGATAACTGGAGACACCAGATTCTTCCTCCTTCCCTCACTGCCTCCTACAGCCACGGAGGAAATATATATCTTTCCACGGAAGGGCATCAGTCAGCAGTTTACCAGCTTGGACAGGTCCTCTCCCATTGGGTGGTGTCAGACCTAATGAAGACCAGCTAGTGAAGAAACAGAAGTGGAGGGAATGTGTGTGTATGTACATGCTTATGTATGTGGTGGTGTGGTGGGCTCGTTGGTCAGCTGAGAAGAGTGGGAGCTGAGAGATTTCCTATACTACTTTTATTCCCCATTTTCACCTAGCTCAGGAACTGGAGATTTCCTTAACCCACTTCCTCAGCTAAAACAGCTACTCCTCCGAGGGACATGTGCAAGTGATATTTATGTTCCTGTGATTTATTTAAGTATCTGGGATTTAGAGCCCTCAATATCATAGCACCAGTTACAATACAAACCTAAGAATAGTGGAAAGGCATGAGTATCTGATTACTCTTTGATCTTTGTGAAAGGAATTTGGTGGCATCTGTCCAGTTCCTAATGGGGAAGTCTGTTACATCAGCAATCAATTAATGACACAGTGGTATTCACGTATGATTAAGACAAAATGCCACTAGATGGTGCTCAAGTGCACATTGCTTAGTTCCTGGGATTTATAAAACCAGTAAAACTTGTATAATGCAACTGACTTTCTCAGTGCTGCTCTTTACACACATTGAGCTCTGAACACTGCCCACAGCACAGTTGTCATCCTTCTTGATGGAGGACTGAATGGACACGTAGACCGAACTGAATCTGAATCTGAAGGTGGTCTCACCAGGACAAGGTAGTTGTTGTGAAAGGCATGTGAGGGTGGGGAGAAAGCTTGTAGGTATACTGCCCCATTGTGTGCATATCTACACAGAGCTTCTCAGGATTTTTGGCCTGGCACGCTCCTGAGCATTTCATCAATATTGTTTTAGGAAATAAAATGTCCAGTGTGTACATCGTTCCCCTATGGCTATAGAATTTTCTCTCTTGCTTTGGATTGCTTTTATATGTTGCCATTTTTTAAAAATTGCACCTCATATTTCAACTGCTCAACCTCAAGCTTTAGCATTTAGCTAAAAATACAATAAACTCAGAACTGCCTACTTTAATTCCTGGGGCTGAATTATTTCTCCTCTCAACTGATGTTTGGAATTAGCTGCTTCTTTGCTCAAAAGTCACCAAATACAAAAGGGCCCAAAGTAAATAATTACATTAAATCAAGTATGATAAACTAAATAGCTGTAACTTCACAACCTAAGGTAAATATGAAGGGGGAATAATATTTTTATACCATTTATTCTAATGTCTTTGGCAATCGTTGAACCTTCATTAGGTGTCCAGGCTGAGTATCTTTACCTGGCAGTCTGACACGTCTTGGCTCAGAGACATAACAAACAGACTGAACAACCATGTGATGGCAGCTGCTCCAAACAGCCAGAGTATGTGCAGCTGAGGCTCCTGTCAAGTGGTTTGGAGGCAGAGACCACATATGCATGGCCCTCATAACGTAGCATGAGTAATGCAGCACAGATGCAAGAACAGGATGTGTCTTCAGTTTAGTGAAATGGGTTAACACAAGAAATGTGTGCAGGTGTTCTGCTGCTGGACATGTATATAGGAAATCCGTGGGCCAGATTAAACAGCAAAGCGGTTATAGCCATTTGTTTGTATGGCAGCATTTTAGCAAAAAGGTAGATAAATGTAGAGTTCCTGAATCATCTTGAATGCAAAACCAACAGGAGAGTGTGGTGGGCAGGCACGCTATTTTAGCTCTTTGATATATTTGTTGGGAACACAGTGCCTTGTGGTGTGAAGGTCCATGTACTCTAGAAGGTGGCACTCCATTTGATCCATGCTGCACCAGACATTCTAAGTGCCAAGGGCAGATGTAAGTCTTACGGCTATTGTTGCTGTGGCTGTGCAGAACCTTCAGAAAATGATGCCACGAGGAGAGTAAAGTGTGTCAGAAAGGGAGGACTGAACCTTTCCATTGGCATGAGGGTACTGAGAAGATGGTCTTATTGAAGTATCCTCCAAAAGTGCCTGAATGGAAAGGAGAACTGGGTGCAAGCTGCATCATTCCATCTCCCTGAATTCAATGGGTGATGGCAGGCAGTTCAGAGGGCTTTCAAAGAGGAAGGTAATGCTGCTTCAACTGCAGTCTTTTGATGAATTCTAACCATTACATGCAACTGGCTGCCCAGGGTGGGTTCCCTGACAGCACAATAACTGAAAAAGGAATGGAAGGCTGAAGAACTGCCCTCCTATTCTTTCAACAAACGCCTGTACAGAATTCCCCTTGGCTCCTGCTTCAATGGTGTCTCACAGTGGTGGTGTTTGTGACCTTACCCTGTGATTTCCTTGTAAAAGGTTTCCATATATGGGACATGTTTTAAACCTAAGGGATTAGGTTGTCCACCCAAATTGCTTCTGTAGTGTTTCTTAAAAATTTCTCATGATGCCAGGCCTATCAATCATCTCTTAGGAGTCAAGGCCTATCTCATGCCACTGAAGTCAGTAGGAGTCGTTTCCTTGAATGCATGGTGCAGTACATTGCACCTTAACAGTGTGCAGCAATTGTCAGTGAAATACTTGGAATACTGCAAACATTTATGCTGCCAGATGACATTTCCAGCCAGCGAGGAACTCTTTCCCCAGCCTACAAAATTAACTTTGTAAAGACACGTCACCAGTACAAGATCTGTTCTTGTGTTGCCGTGAGTCAATGAAACAATGTAACCTTACTTCTGTTTCACAAGAAATATTGCATACAATAGAATGGTGTAAGTTAGAGTTGTGTGTATTTTAATGTATACCTATTCAGTTTGTCTAAAACCAAAACAAAGAGTCCTTCTGAAATCTTATCTGAGTGTGCACATCTTTATTACGCTGGTCAGCATTTGGAAGGTTGTCTGAAAGCAAGCCCTTTTGCTAATACACAGTTTAGTGACAGGACCCCTGACATCATGACTATCATGGGAATAACAATAAGCTGTTATTGTTGCATACTTCAGCTAGCAGGGAATGGGTTACAGTAGTACAGCTCTCAGAGATCTGGGAGTTTTGCATCTACTTGTCCCCCCAAATCCAATCTCTCTCATCAAAGCAGAATTACATCAGTCTCTCTGGAAAAAGGGCTAAAGAAGGAGAGGTGGGAATTGTCCCTTGAAGTGGTTTCCAGCGTATTGAAATCAAATCCAGTTGACCAAAAATGACCATTGTTTGATGTTTAACATCTTCTGTCTTTTTATTGGCTTCCCATGCGGCCAATGATGTGCGTCCTTACCCTGCTATACTCATGCCTGCTGCAGCCCAAGTGTTAAGAAATGGAAAGTAATTAAATGTGCCGTTTTGGTGGTGGTCTTAGTTATACTCACAAAACCCCCATTGCACATTTAAACACACTTGGCACCATTTGCTCGGGACAGCGCCAAGACTGGGACTGCAGCCATATATTGCTGCTATTCGCAACTGAAGTGCCTGGATGGAGATGTGTGTGGGAGTTTACACACAGCTGCTGGCCAGCGCTGTTCCTCACTCCAGACAGGAGTAATCTCTCAGTTTTATGAGCGCTCATAGTCACCAACATTTGCACCCCAGTTAAAACTAACAACATTGTACTAGTGACACAAACAGATCTTTTTTCTGTGTCCATAAAAGCAAGTCATTTAGTTGTTCTGAATCTGGAGAACTTACTGCAAACACTAGTGAATTCCCGGCCTCCTGGGTTTAGCTGAATTTAACTATTGGTAAGAAAAGTCTCATGTTAGGCACCCAGTCTTGTTTTGTCTTGTTTTATATTTTCAAATCTCCATTAGAGATAAAATTGTCAAAAGCACCAAGCTGAAACCTAAGTCCCAATACCCAAAATGTTTTAAAATAAGACAGATATTAAAGTGCTTTAGAAAAGTAATAGGTGCTGCACCATTAAGTTTAGTGGTACAAGACTGAGCTATTAGTGTGTTGTCAAAACCTAGAGAGTTAGTTTGGTTAGCCCCCAGCTTTGCGTATTTAAGAATACATATTTAAAAATTCTGACATTTATGCTCCCTGAGCCCATTTGGTATTGCTTTCAGAGCAATCCAGAGCCCATCCGCTAGGGTATTGCTGTGAAGATAAAGCCATTAAAGATTGTGATGGGCTCAGACACTGAAATAATGGAGCCCTACGTGTGTTTGCAAGAACCATAACATAACTTAGACTGACTTATTCTTTGAGGCATAATTTGTGACACCCCAATAGTCTGGAATATATTCATGTCTGGATGAGCTGTGCCGCTCAAGTTTTGTCTGTACTAAACATGCAGAATCTTATATGCTATTATTATTGTGAACCTTCTGTGGAGTCTTTTGGGCTTCTGCTGCTCTCTCCCCTCGCTCACAAGGCCCCACATGTACACATGCCAGATGTCCTGCTGAAGTTCTGGCTAGTCTTATGACTAGCTCTGCAGCTAGAATCTGTGGCCAACTCCTGTCATTCTCTTCTTTCAGGCCTCACGGCATTTCAATGGTGGAAGCTTCTATTTGCTGGAAGGTTAACTAGCCAGAGATTGCTGAAGTGACTTGCTCTCACCTTTGAATATATGCAACTTTCTCTTCAGGGTTTAACTTTGTGTCTTTCTGTGTCACTCAATCTTAAATTTCTGGTGTGGCATGCAAGATGGCCATTGTATGGAACACATGACAGCAAGGACACATGAGTCAGAATGTAGGTTTACTTTATCCATCAGTGCATATCAGGTATGTAACTATAACCCATGAAAATAGGAAGAAGGGTATCTAACAGCACATAACATTTTGTTTGGAGTGTCCAACTGCTTCCCATCTCTTCTGTAGTTTAAGTCCTGAGCCTGTAGTGAGATCTGCACAAGAAAAGCTCTGTACCCATGTGTGGCTTGATGCAGGATCAGGGTCATAAACTGTGAACTCTTCATGATGGAGAATGATTTCCTCTCTGTTCAGCTCCTAGTCTGTGCTGAGCACTTGAATTCAGGATAGTCCTGCTAATATACATCATGATTTTATGAAATCCATTTTTGGTCCATACAGAGTTAGGGATATGTGTATTAGTGTTTCTCAACCAGTACAATACACAGCAATGCTAGATCCACTAGTGAAATGGGTTGGGGTTGGCCAAGTTACGATACTGGATAAGATGCCACAAGGAAGCACTACAATGATGAGGACCACAACACTACATTGTACTATAGCCCATTCCAGTGCATTGGTGGTGAAGGGGCACGTTATTGTGAAGGTGGAAGAGAGAGGGGTATGCCAGGAGTAGCCATTGTAAGGGCTGGCTATGCCACAGTACTCTGAGTCCACTACAAAAGGTAAAAGCCCAGGAGCTATTTTTTTAAGTCAGAGATGCAAAGGGGATATAGGAGGAGATGAGCGTCTGTTCCTGAATTTGCACATAAAAGGTGACTCAGTCTAACCTTTCCCTAACTAGAAGCTCAGTGACCCAGTAAACTCCATAATATCTTATGTTCTCAGCTCTATTTGTATCTTCTTAAAATAAATGCCACAATTATTAAACAAACCAACCAACCTTCAATCTATGCCTCCAGGCTGACATATGCTGGGAATAGGGTGAACCATACATTTATAGACAGACAAGACCCAAAATCAATTTTCTGAGATAGTTGTAATGCTTTCGGTGTCTGTGGTTTGCAAGAGAATGAGGTCTTTGGCATGTTTGATGGCATGTATATCAGGCTTGCAGTAGTGAGATGGTCAGCCAGGTTGTGTCAGAAAATTTTGTTGTTTGGAGTCTGTCCCTCGGTGTTTCACCAGCACCACTGTGCCATAGAAACTCCCATCACTCAATTTGCAGACTGGGGGAGGCCATACTAGTGCCCTGGAGGTCAAGGCAATTACTGCTTTTGATAACTGATTTACCTCAAAACAAAAAGCAGTCAAGTAGCACTTTAAAGACTAGCAAAATGGTTTATTGGGTGAGCTTTCATGGGACAGACCCACTTCTTCAGACCATAGACAGACCAGAACAGACTCAATATTTAAGGCACAGAGAACCAAAAACAGTAAGCAAGGAGGACAAATCAGAAAAAGATAATCAAGGTGAGCAAATCAGAGAGTGGAGGCGTGGGGGGTAGGTCAAGAATTAGACTGAGCCAAGTATGTAGACAAGCCCCTGTAGTGACTCAGAAAGTTCCCATCATGATTTAAACCATGTGTTAATGTGCCGAATTTGAATATAAAAGCCAGCTCGGCTGTTTCCCTTTCCAAAAAGGTGCAATAATTCCTTTTCAGTAACACACATACCTTTAGATCATTGACAGAATGCCCCATTCCATTAAAATGTTGACTAACTGGTTTGTGGATTTGGAGTGTTTTGATGTCTGTTTTGTGCCCGTTGACCCTTTGTCTAAGGGAGTTAGAAGTCTGTCCAATATACAAAGCATCTGGGCATTGTTGGCACATGATGGCATATATGATGTTAGTAGAGGAGCATGAGAAAGTGCCTGTGATTCTGTGAGTAACCTGGTTAGGTCCAGTGATGGTATTTCCGGAGAAGATATGTGGACAAAGCTGGCAGCGGGCTTTGTTGCAGGGAAAGGTTCCAGGACTGGTATTCCTGGGGTATAGACTGTGGCTGTTAGTCTGGATCCTCATGAGGTTGGGAGGTTGTCTGTAGGAGAGAACAGGCATGTCACCCAGGGCCTTCCGGAGTGTGGCATCCTGATTAAGGATAGGTTGTAGGTCTTTAATAATTCGTTGAAGTAAATGGACATTGTACCCAAGGGACTGACCGAGAAAAACCCATGACAATCAACATACTACACTGACTACAGTGAACATCTATGCAACACGCTCTCTAAGAAACTGAGGAACCACTTTATCAAAATCCTTTACAATAAACAAAAGATGATAAAAAATGAACTCTCTGAACTTGAAATTATCATCAACTAACAGGCATCCATGCAAGACCCCACAGTACGAGGCTTTACCAGTGGCAGACAAGATATTTATAAAACACACTCCCTCTTTCTACAAAAAAGAAAAGAGAATAAATTTTCTTCATTACTTCATTCCTCAGGATACTTCAACCACAATAACAGTAGCTCGACCAACAACATTGTTAACCTTTCAAACTACCAACTCAGCCCACCAGAGGAGTCTCTCTTATCCTGGGGTCTTTTCTTCTGCCCTACCTCCTCCACGAACTTAATACAATTCTGTGGTGACCCTGAAGCCTTCTTTCGCACCCTCCGTCTAAAGGAATTTTTCCAGCACACCTATGAACAACAGTCTGACTCTCTCGACACCCCCCACCAACAACAAAAGAAGAAGAACTCTATGTGGACTCCTCCTGAGGGTCGTAGTGAAAGTCCGGACTTCGACGTACAGTGCTTCCACAACCGTGCTCAGGCTGACATTCTACACAAACAATGCCAAATGAGATATAATCTGAACTATGCTGAACGCCATGGTGTCCAGAGTCTCAAAAATAACCCAGACATCATAATCAAACCAGCTGACAAAGGGGTTGCTGTTGTCATCCTGAACAGGTCAGCCTATGAACAGGAGGCAGCCAGACAACTCTCCAACACCACATTTTACAGACCTCTCTCCGCTGATCCCACTTTGGAATTCCAAAGGAAATTACAACAACTACTGAAGGAACTCCCTGCTGCTACTTGGGACCTCATTAACTCAGACACACCATCTGAGCTGCAGCCTGGATTATTCTATTTACTTCCCCAAATCCACAAACCTGGAAACCCTGGATGCCCTGTCATTTCAGGTATTGGCACCCTTACCACCAGACTATCCAGTTACATGGACTCCCTCCTCAAACCCTATGCCACCAACGCTCTGAGCTATATCCGAGATACCACCGACTTCCTGAGGAAATTACAAAACATTGGAAAAGTTCCTGATAACGCCATCCTTGCCACAATGGATGTAGAGGCTCTGTACCCTAATATTCCACATAAAGATGAATTACAAGCAATCAGGAATACCATCCCTGATGCCACCACAGCCAATCTGGTGTCTGACCTCTGTAACTTTGTTCTCACACACAATCATTTCTGTTTTGGGGACAATTTATACCTCCAGATCAGTGGAACTGCTATGGGCACCCGCATGGCCCCACGATATGCTAATATATTTATGGCTGACCTGGAACAACGATTCCTCAGCTCTCATACCCTATTACCACTCCTCTACTTAAGATACATTGATGACATCTTTGTGATTTGGACCCATGGTACAGAGGCTCTAGAGGAATTCCACAGAGACTTTAACAATCTACACCCCACCATCAACTTATGCCTCGATTACAACATGCAAGAGATACATTTCCTGGACACTACAGTACTAATCAAGGCTGGCCTGATCAGTACCACACTGTACCGAAAACCTACTGATCGCTATACTTATCTACACCCTTCTGGTTTCCATCCTGCACACGTGACTAGATCCATTGTTTACAGTCAAGCTCTTAGGTACAATCGCATTTGCTCTGATCCAACTGACAGAGACCAAAAACTACAAGAACTTTACCAAATATTCACAAACCTGAATTACCCACCAGGAGAAGTAAAAAAACAAATCGACAAGGCCAGACGAATACCCAGAGACCAGCTACTCCAAGATCGGCCCAAAAAAGCCAAGAACAGAACACCACTGGTCATCACCTACAGCCCCCAACTCAGATCACTGCAACGAATTATTAAAGACCTACAACCTATCCTTAATCAGGATGCCACACTCCGGAAGGCCCTGGGTGACATGCCTGTTCTCTCTTACAGACAACCTCCCAACCTCATGAGGATCCTCACTAACAGCCACAGTCTATACCCCAGGAATACCAGTCCTGGAACCTTTCCCTGCAACAAAGCCCGCTGCCAGCTTTGTCCACATATCTTCTCCGGAAATACCATCACTGAACCTAACCAGGTTACTCACAGAATCACGGGCACTTTCTCATGCTCCTCTACTAACATCATATATGCCATCATGTGCCAACAATGCCCAGATGCTTTGTATATTGGACAGACTTCTAACTCCCTTAGACAAAGGGTCAACGGGCACAAAACAGACATCAAAACACTCCAAATCCACAAACCAGTTAGTCAACATTTTAATGGAATGGGGCATTCTGTCAATGACCTAAAGGTATCTGTGTTACTGAAAAGGAATTATCGCACCTTTTTGGAAAGGGAAACAGCCAAGCTGGCTTTTATATTCAAATTCGGCACATTAACACATGGTTTAAATCGTGATGGGAACTTTCTGAGTCACTATAGGGGCCTGTCTGCATACTTGGCTCAGTCTAATTCTTGACCTCCCCCCACCCCTCCACTCTCTGATTTGCTCACCTTGATTATCTTTTTCTGATTTGTCCTCCTTGCTTACTGTTTTTGGTTCTCTGTGCCTTAAATATTGAGTCTGTTCTGGTCTGTCTATGGTCTGAAGAAGTGGGTCTGTCCCACGAAAGCTCACCTAATAAACCATTTTGCTAGTCTTTAAAGTGCTACTTAACTGCTTTTTGTTTTGATAGTGTATAGACTAGTACGGCTTCCTCTCTGTTACTATTCAGCAAAAATAATATATGTGATATACGAGCTTTGACTTCAGTATAATAGTTAAATGGTTTTGTTTCACATATATTTACTGAAGCTGATAATGAGAGAGTTTACAAGTCCTTTGGGAGAGTTATCTGGGTCCTTATATTATCCCCTAGGAAATAAACAAGTAGCTGCAGAAAAGGTCCTGAATTCTGACAGTGGTCATGAAAAGGCATCTGCTCTTTGCTTCCTAACTTGTTTGGGCAACGGGAAGACAGCTGTGTTTCTGACCCAGTTACTTGGAACAGGTGGGTTTCATTATCCTCATCAGAAGATATATAAGGTTGGTCTTTGTTCCAGAAAGAAAATAATACAGGCAAAGCTGTGAAAGGGAAGAGACTTAGAGAAGCCTCCTGTGTTCAGGTAGGTATAGGCTTAAGCTTTCTGTGTAATTAGCCTGTTGTTTTAGAAGATTTTGTTGTGTATGTGCTATCCTAACAAGGAGAGTATCTGGTACTATTCTGAGGCAATCTTTGCTTTGCTATGTAAAAAGACAGGCTAGTTTCTTGAAGTGATCATTGCTGTGGATCATCTCAAAAGATTGAAATAAATATGAACTTTATCAAAGGTTTTTTTAATAATAAAAGCTATTAGTCTGTGACATGCTGGTTTCATTTGTCCTAATTTCTAGATCTTCCATGTTCACCTTTACATTGTTAGAGCTTAATTCTGTGACTAGTATTAGCTGAATAATAAAAATATCAGATTGTTGTAGTTGGGAGCTCTGGAATGTATGCAAAAAACAAAAGCTGCTAGATTTAGTTTTTCTGAAGTACTATCTTAATGGCAATATGTGTAATAGGGAGCTTTGAAAAGAGAGCCCTTGTTGTGGTGTTCTAGGTTTACAGCCTATTGGCACGTGTGTGTGTGTGTGTGTAATATCTGTTCTTACTGAAGGTATAAGCTTGGAAAAGGGAGACCTTCCAATACAAGAAGTGCTTCTGAAATCAGATGGTTTTAATGGGGAGTGCATGTAGGGATGGAAAAATGCATTCTTCAGTGGATGAGCTCTGTCTCTAGAGGGGAAGCAGAGGGAGTGCTAAGGCCTCAGAAGGAATCAGTTTAATTATGTAAAGTAGCCTTTTTCCACTGGATGTCTTAATAAACTCTTACTCATTGCTGCAAGCCCCAATAAGCTGAATATAGCCAAAGGTTTTGCAAAACTCTAACCATCTGATTCCCTAAGTCATAGTAGTATAGAAACAACTGGATCTTTCATAGCAGTATCAATGTCCTCACTTCTGATAGTTGTTCCATCCCAACTAAAACTTCCACCTATGTTTTGATCCTATCTTGTGCCTCAGATAGGAGAAGTGGGGGTTAGGAAATGAATTCTCAGCCATGTGCTAGCATTGCTGTCTCACTGTTTCCCAGCAACTATAGTACTAGTAACAGAGGTATCTGAGAACAAAAAGATGCTTGTATAACTGATTATGGGGGTGGGGTAGAAACAATACATGAGGCATCTAAGCCTGGAGAAAACCTGATTTTGAATTCTGCCTGTTGCAGACATGCATTGTTTGCCAACAAATTCTACATATGTTTGAAAAGAACAAATAAAACTAAGTGGTTTGTATTAATAGCTCCTATTTTAGGATGTATCAAACCCAAACTGCTCTCATGTCAGTGTTTAGCCTTGGGGGGGTGTTCTTGTTTTAATTAGAACTTGATGCGTGCCTCAGCTGTTGATAATCTACTAGGTATGATCAATTTGAAACACTTAAATGTTGTAGGTTGAGTTGAACGCAAAAACAGTGGGTTTTGCTTTCTACTTGGGGAAAGCTGCAGACAGCAGCACAGTAGAAACAGTAAACAAGACTATGGAAAAAGGAGAGGAGACAGTCTAATTGGAAATGTATGCATTTGTGTGATGGGGTATGCGCAAGCAGAAGCCTTGCTCTGGAGATAGGGCATTTCCAGAAGTGGCCTCTTAAGTCTAATCTACAATACAAGTTTCCCTTTAACTAGAAAATCATGTTTTAAATACTGCTGTGCATTTGCTTGCAAAGTATTCATAGGCACAATAATAATCATGTGGTTTGCCTTGAGGCTGAGGCAATCTCTATCAGACTATAAGCCCACTTACGTCTGGGGGCAAATGCTGCTTTGCCAGAGTGCCCTGGGCAGAGAGAGCAGGTGGTGCGCTCCATTTTGGAGAGAGGAACCAGATTGTGGCTGTGGTGCTATTTCCAGACCAGGAGTGGCTGCTGGAAGATAAGCTCTACTGGGGCTTTGCTAGGGGGCATCACAGGCTGTTGGTGACTCTTCCCTGAAGGGAGAAACTCGTGCTGTGCCTGGAGCTGACCAAGAAGGGCCTGAAGGGCAGGAGTAAGTGTGACTGCTGTATAGGAAAGTGCTTGCAAGGGAAGAAGCACTGCAGAGGGTCTGAGCCTGAGGAGAGGCAGAGCCATCTGTTCAGTGAACCAGGACTCTGAGCTGTTGGCATTTGGTGGGGCCAGCTCCAGTGTGAGGGGTCTTGCAGCTTGCTGCCTTGGCTTGACAGACACCCAAAACTTGCACCATGCTATCTCCACTCTAGCTGCCAGTCTTCAAGCGCACAAGCACCTGCAGCTTTGAAATCCAAAGGCGTGTGCACTCTGGGGTGGGATAAAGGTGGCAGTGTAAATGCCAGTTAAGTACATAGAAAGGGATGGAACTTCTGCATGATTGCCTTGATTTAACTATATGCTGGATTTAATTTAGGAGTGATATTTCATTTTATTTTGTTAAACCCTGTGCTTCAGTTATGTAAAGGGGTGTTGACTCTAATCTAAATATACTAGGGGTGTGTCTACACTTGCATTCCTCTTTCAAAAGTATGCAAATGAGGTATAAATTTGCATATTTGGCATCTTTTGCATATTCTAATTTGGAAAGAGCTTCTTTCAAAAGAAGTATCAGAGGGGTAGCCGTGTTAGTCTGGATCTGTAGAGCAACGAAGGGTCCTGTGGCACCTTATAGACTAACAGAAAAGTTTAGAGCATGAGCTTTCGTGAGTAAACTCACTTCTTCAGATGCCCTAACCCTTTATTTAATGGGAAGAGGGATTCTTTCAAAGATGGGGTTTACTTTCAGAAGAGCAATGTCTACAGTGGCTCTCCTTTTGAAAGAAGCTCTTTCCAAATTAGAACATGCAAAAGAGATACCAAATATGCAAATTTATGCCTCAGTTGAATACTATTTTATGTTGAAAAATCCTCATCCTGAGGTGATATGTTCCTGGCCATGGGCTGCGGTGTCTGTGTGGCTCTCCCCGCATCTTAACCAAATAGCCTTAGGAACCAAGCATTTAAAATAAAAATCTACACTGTTACCAGTGGTGACTTTATTCCCTATCAAACCCCACTAAAATTAAATAGGATTCATAAAAATGTACTTCAAAAACTTGTTTTAAAACACTGTATAGGGATAGGTAATACAAAGTATGTAGGTGTGACCATTTGAAAGGTCAGTTAATATGAATATTTGAGACATTAATATTAATGAGTTCGGGTTTAAAATTCTATAAGCTGATTGGCAGACTTAGGATGCTTCATAAATATGTAAAAGAATGTTACATGTGGACCTGAGCTGACAGGTTTTCAAACAGGTCCGGACTAGCTCTATAAATTTGAGAGCAGACCCCTGGGTCAGTTCAGTTGCGCCGGAGCAGCGGACTGGAGCAGACTAAGAAGAGCTGAAATCACTGAAGACAAGACAGAAGAAAGAAGGTGACAAGCGTCGTGTCAATCATTGCTCCCCAGCTGTCGTGGGACGCCGAAGATCAGAAGAGGACACGCGGAACAGCTCCTGTTTGTCACCAGCCTTGAAGGCTCCGGTGCTTTTTACTGGAGGGTTTGTCCTGGCAGGTGACACCACCTCACAAGCGCGTGCCCTGCACAGGGACAAATCTCAGCAGCGGTCCTGCCCTTCCCCTCATTGACCATAGCCAGTGGCCGGTGAGGGGAACAATAGGCCGTTTTGCCACAGGAGGTTTTTTATGTACCACGTCGGCCTTTTTTCCTCCTGTCTTCTCTTTCTGTCAAGCCTTGCGCGGTGCCATAAAAGTGCGCCTGTGCTGGCCATCCTTTCCTAGCTGCTGTGCCAAGAGACCTGCAGGCCCAGCACCTGGACACAGAGCGGGACAGAGGAGCATTCAAGGAAGATACCATGAGAATCTGGGAGTTCTCCGTAAGTAGAAGGGTTTAGTTTAAGATAGTGCCGGTTGCAGTGTTGCTGCTCGTTGCATCTTTCCAAGCTTAAAGGCTCTAATTTTTAAATAAGAAACCTTGTGCTAAAGCTAGAAGTGTGAAGGAGATATCTTAGTCTGTAGTAATTTAGAGCAGCCAGCTCATTAGCTGTTTGACTGCCTAGTGCAACTTCAATAAATCTTTTGTGTTTCACCTTTAAAAAGCCTTAGTCTTTTTTTCTTTCGGGGGAGACCTCTGCTACACAGCACCAGATCACACAACTGTAAACCCCATTGCGATTGGCCACTGTAGACACCGGCCAGAGTGGTGGGGTAAAACTCTGGGGGCACTCACTTAACACCTTCATTGGCCATAATGGGGTGCCCTGAAGCAGTACCATTTGAAAAATTTTATTTTTACAAAATTGTCGTGCCTCAGTTTCCCCAATTGCACGACACATCACCGCTTTGACCGAGACTTCAGACAGAGGAATGCTAGTGTAGATGCACCCTAGATATATATTTATCATTATTATTTTGAAGTTAGATTCATGCCGTGGATTATTATTAAAATGGGCTTATTCCTGGAGGCTTTCAAGGCACACCATTGAGTGCATATGGGGGCCAGCCAGGTGGAAGCACTGCTAATTTTGAATTGCTTTAGAAATAAGGATTACAGTAGAGGTGTGGATAGAAGATGCCCATTTATCCAACATCACCATGGGGTTGCTCAGGTTCTCCTTTTAATATCAAGAATTTCAGGCACCCAGTCATACAGTTGAGTGTTGCTAGCTCCCAAGTAGCCAAGGAAGAAAAAGGGAGAGTTACGTATGCATGGAAAAAAATTGTATGAGTCCTTAACCTGCAAACACTGAAGTGTGAGTTAAAATAAATTAATGGGAATATTTGTTGTGTATACATTTAAGCAAAAGTCTTTGCAGGACAGGGACTTTAAAAATAGTCTTGTATGGCCCATCTTTAATGCCCTCTTTTCCTTGTCTGAAGACATAAAACAAAAGGCAATAAGAAAAAGCCTATTTGAGAGAGGGCTGAATCCTTTACTGTTGTGGTCTTCAGCCTGGTGACACTGCTGCTCTTCAACATGGCACAGCTGTGAGTCTCCTGGAGTCCCCCACATATCCTTCTGAGTAGTCCTCCCACTTTGGGGCACCTCCTGTAGACCCCGCCCCCCCAAACCCTCTTCTCTGCAAGTGGGATGCTTGGGGGGTGTGCACTCAGGAAGCATGGCTTCCTGTGGTCTTCCTTACAGGGTGGGGGTTGGGTGGATCCAGCGAACTACAGGGCCAAAATGTGGGGCCCAATGTAAAACAGTTTGCTCACCCTTGCTTTGAAGTATCCCAAAAAATTTAAAATTCATGAACACCAGCAGTGCTGATTAGCTTGCTTATATGATTGTTTAAAGGATGACTAATCAATATCAGGTGAAATGGGTGGCACCTCTCCTAAATGCAGTCTCTAAGAAATAGAAAGGTCTAGTTTGTGGATCTGCAGTCTCTGCCTATGACTGCCCACTAGCATTTTCCTACAGCTTATCTAAGCATACAGTACAAATGAGATGCTACTGTAATTTTTGGCTCTTTAGTAGAAACAAATAAGGAATGAAAGGCCTGTTGCTGAGCTTGATTGCCAATAATTTGAGGCTACCTCTATACTACTGTGTAAGATGGATTTGCTCAGGGTCACTCTTCCAAGGTTTAATTCCAGGCATGTGTAAAATGATGTTCTCAGGGGGTCAAAGTCAACCCCTGAACTCCTTGTGAGAGCTGAAGAATAAGGGAGGTCGAAGGGAGGAATGCTCCTGTTGACCTTCCCCCATGTGGACAGACATGGAAGTTGATTACGGATCAGATTTTAGCTATGCAATTGGCATAGTTAAAACTGCATATCTGCAGTTGATGTCTCTCTTGTGTAGACATAGCCTATGTATGAAACAATTAAGAAGTTTCTCCAGGGTGATCTTGTCAGTCCCTTAAGCTGGATGAAGATATCTTTGCTTCTTATTTGGTTTTTTAATAAGAAGAGTAGCTCAGAATTTTGCTGGTTTGACTAGAAGCTTGTGACATGGAGAGATGGACAGTTTAACTCAGTGCAACTAAACAAGAATATTCCTCAACTAAATATGGCTTCAAGGGTGTGTGACGACAAATGCAGTTACAGCAACTAGTTTTACTTTCATACCAGGCTTTCCATGTTCTGATATTTATAGGTGGGCTCACTAATCTGTTTCATGTGTGGTTTTTTTTTTCTGATGGAGATGTAGTGTGCACGTGTAGACGTAGCCTTAGTGTTACATCGAAATAGCTTATTTCGATGTAGCGACATCGAAATAAGCTATTTCGATGAATAGCGTTTACACATCCTCCAGGGCTGGTGCCGTCGACGTTCAACGTCGACGTTGGGCAGCACCATATCGAAATAGGCGCTGCGAGGGAACGTCTACACACCAAAGTAGCACACATCGAAATAAGGGTGCCAGGAACAGCTGCAGACAGGGTCACAGGGTGGACTCAACAGCAAGCTGCTCCCTTAAAGGGCCCCTCCCAGACACACTTGCACTAAACAGCACAAGATCCACGGAGCCAACAACTAGTTGCAGACCCTGTGCCTGCAGCATGGATCCCCAGCTTCAGCAGCAGCAGTCAGAAGCCCTGGGCTAAGGGCTGCTGCACAGGGTGACCATAGAGCCCCCAGGGGCTGGAGAGAGAGCATCTCTCAACCCCTCAGCTGATGGCCGCCATGGAGGACCCCGCTATTTCGATGTTGCGGGACGCGGATCATCTACACGTTACCTACTTTGAGGTTGAACATCTAAGTAGGGCGCTATTCCCATCCCCTCATGGGGTTAGGGACTTCAACGTCTCGCCACCTAACGTTGAAGTTAACTTTGAAATAGCGCCCAACATGTGTAGCTGTGACGGGCGCTATTTCAAAGTTGGCGCCGCTACTTCGAAGTAGCGTGCACATGTAGACGCGGCTTAAGGTTGATAATGGTAGCTTTGCAGTGCAGCTAACTCTAGTAATTTTTAGACATTCTTGTTAGTAACATTCCTCTTCAGATAATATATACTACATGGATCTAGAAGAAGAAACCAAAGACAATTTGAAGTGTAGAATGCATGACTAATATTTCCTGCTGTAACAAATATTCATAAAAATACATGAATTGGTGACCACTTCAAATATTCTGACTGCTTGTTGTGTGTTTTCAGTTGTCAGACTTTCTGAAAAATCTCATAATTTAAAGTAGTTTTCAGGAAAAAAGCAGGCCCCATGGTGGGAACTGATTACTTCCATCCCAGTTTTTGAAATGCAATGTTGAGTGCTTTGAGGTTTGAGGGCTTCCAATTTGTAATATGCAATAACAGTTGCTGTATCTGTAAGTTATTGAGAAGACTGACTTGGAAATGGGACCCCCCATCTTTTGCTTAACAACCCCAAAGTTTTCAACAAAATAATACAAATGTAATATCTCTTGTGCATTTCAGTTACTTGGTGCTTCCTCGATCATTTCGCATGCCTGAAGTATGAGCAAACTGTGAGGGGTGTGGGTTTTTTGAATAAACATTTAAAGGAATGTTACAAACTTCTGGCTGACACAAGTTCATGAAATGTTAGCATTCTTACTTAAAGCCTATGTTAGGGCTGGATGACATAATTAGTTTTAAAAAAAAAAAAAATCTGACCTATCTATATCCTTTAGAAATCTATAATTCTAAATAGAATATGGTCATTGTTGCCAGCTATGTCCTGGTGGGATCAGTTTTTCTAAACTGCCTTGGCAGGTAGGGAAATGATGAAGCAAACAGACAAGCTATAGTGCCATAATGTAATTTTAGGAGGAACATGGAGTAGTGATTATTAGTCTTGGTAGTCTCCAACACTGTAGTTTTATTTCCTGCACTCTAGGGAGCTTTGAGCAAATCTTATTAAATGGACATTGTCAACTTAAATCTGATTTATCTGAATTTTGTTTACTTTCTAATGTTAGTGACTTTAGTTGTTTACTTGTAACTGGCAGATTGAAGACACATTTTTTTAAGATGGTGGTTTCCTTAGTCATCGCTGGGTAAAGTCTACCTGATCTGGCCTTTCATAAAGCAACCAGGCAGGGAAACGTTTTGTGGAGGGGTGGGGCTCAAAGAAATTAACTTTAGTCAGACTGCCAGGGATGGCTCAGATGCAGGTGTAGTAACTGAAACAATGGCTCAGCTTTGGAAACTGACTAAATTTTGAATGAACAGTGCTGCTTTTTAACATGTCTGCTTCATTTTCAATGCAGGCGTGTCTTATATGTAACTCAGGTTTGTTGTGAAATTGTAGTTAGAGCTGGGAGACTTCCTGTGGCTATGCCAAATCAAATACTGGCACAATATTATGTTGTAGTCTGAGTTGTCCAACTAAATTCTGTGCAAATAGGAGTAATGTTACTGACTCACACTCCTGGGGTTCTTTAATGCTATGTGAATACACACCTCTCTTCTGTCATACCTAGAAGCAATGATGTGTAATAAAGGATGTCACTTTCTAGCAATGTTCTGTATCTATTAATCTATGCTTTTCTAAAGTTACCCTTTGTGATGGGACATCAGTGGTGTATGACTTTTTTTTTTCTTGCAAGTTCAATAGGTTGTTTAAGTTTGAGAAAGAGGGGCCCCTGTGCAAAACTTGAGACCAACGCTTCCCCAGATGCCAAGTGTTTACTCTGTGGCTTACAGCAATATCTAGTTTAAGGGTCAGATGTCCAGCTGGTGTAAACTTTTATATAGCTCAATTGAAGCCAGTGTAGATATGCTCACTTATACAGAACACAATTTTTGCTGCCAAAAAAAATCTGTTTTTTGTTTCAAAGATTTAGGGCCAGCTTTTGGTATAAGTTTTTGTGTGGCTTCAGAGAACCCATGAGATTCTATGTAAGTAAGAAATGCACACATTATTCGAGACATGTTGAAAGCCCTCACCCCAATGGGTTTTAAATGCCACTTCTGTCACTTGCTGTGCACCTGGCTTTCAGCTGATGTGAAAAGTAACGCTACTTCTGTTTTAGTCCTTGTGGACTACATTAAAATTTCATGGGACTTTTTTTTGCCTTGGTAATACCATGATATTTTCAGCCTTTTGTTAGGTAAGGGAAACCAATTGCCTGTGACAGTTGTGCCTCTTGGTTTCAATATCCACTTGGTCATGCAAATGGATCTACCACTCAGGTTTCTCTTCTCAGTATTCTTCCAGGTCATACATCTGGGGTTTTTTACATATTAAGAAATCCTTTCTAAGGAACATAAAGCTGAATACGATTCAGCACAACCCATCCCTTTTCCACAAGTAGTAGGGAAGGAATGCCTACTGACCCAATTTCATTTTCTGCTCTTGAGTGAGGGTAACAGCTTTGGAGTGAATTTGGAGAAAATTTATTGTCTTTATAACTAAATGTGAACAGCTCAGCTGGTGAACACAGGCCCCTTGTACAGGACCTAATCTGTTGCCAAGTTGCAAAAACCCACAGTAATACCTCTGGTAGCAGGAAAATAGTTGGTGCTTTGGATTGAAATGATGGCACAAGTTTTAAAGTCAGTGAAAATCAGTGTTATCTGTGCAAATGCAATCATTGCAGAAACCAAATGGGGATTTTAGGCATCTAGTTCCAATCAACATTATGTTGAATCCTAACTTATCATAACCCATTGTCCTGGGAGATAAGCCAACTATTAGTTCCATGCAAACACAGGAACTGGCCATGAGCAGCAGGACTCTTCACAGTTGGAAGATCTCCATCCCTCCCTTCTCAAACTGAGTAAAATCAACCAGCCCAATCTTCTGTGGTGCCAGACAACAATGAGCAGCTGTGCACCCTCTCCTTTTTCTTTAGAAAGGATGCGGAAGAGGGTAACAGTCCCAGTGCTGGTCCAGTAGCAGCTAGGACCTTCTTAAGGTGGCAAAACACAGACTTGCAGAAGAGCATGTGAAGGAGGGCAATGGGCAGCTGAAAACATCTGTTGGAGATGGAAGCAGTGTTGCTTGAGTTTATTATGGGAGGTATCCTTGGCCACTTCCTATCTCCTCTTGCAAAATTTATTCTCCAACTGTCGCCCCAAGAAACCCAGTTAACCACCTCAATATATCATGAAAGTCTTCATACAAGAGCTCAGGTATGAGTCCTGAGCCTCCTTCCCTTCCTCCCCATAAAACAGGTATAATTGAATTTTCACTTCACTTGGATTTTTAACAGGAAAAAAGGTGCTTGTACCACTCACATCAACAAAAATAACTCTAATTCTGGGAAGCCTTTTGGTGACAGTCAGTATTCATTCTGCAGTTAAAGGAGCACCTTTGATTCCACATACATAAGAATGGCCACACTGAGTCAGATCAAAGGTCCATCTAGCCCAATATCCTGTCTTTCAACAGTGGCCATTGCTGAAGCAAGCAGAACTGGTAATCAAGTGATACCTCTTCTGACATCCATTCCCAGCTTCTGACAGAGGCTTGGGACACCATTCCTACACATCCTGTGTATTAGCCATTGATGCATCTATCCTCCATGAATTCATACAGCTAGCTTTTTAAAGCTATTAAAGTTCTGGTCTTCACAACATGCTCTGGCAAGGAGTTGTACTGGTTGACTATATGTGGAGTAGAGAAATATTTGTGTGCTTTATAACTGGTATCTATTAAAGGAAGCACAGAACTGATGTGCTATCAGTGTTTCTCAACCAGGGTTATGTGTACCCTTGGGGGTACACCAAGGTCTTCTCAGGGTCCAACTCATCTAGATATTTGCTTAGTTTTACAAGAGGTGAAATAAAACCACTAGTAAAGTCAGTACAATCAAAGTTCATCCAGGCAATGACTTGTTTCTCCTGCTTCATATGCTTTGCCCTGAAATGTAAGGACAGTATTTCTATTTTGCTCATTTATTTGATGATAAAATGGGTAGAAAGTCAGCAAGTTTTCAGTACTCTTCTATGATATTCTTGTAAGTAAGTAGTAAAGTGAGGTGTAACTTGGTTGTATGCAGAACAAATCTGATTCCTAAAAAGGGTCTAGTAATCTGGAAAGGTTGAATGGTACTTGTTTCAAGATCCCAGTTTACCTTAGGACCATGTTTCTCAACTGGTGGTATGTGTACCCATAGGAGTACACAAGAGAAATCTGGGGATACTTAATTTTTTTTAAAAAGGAGTACTTTATTTAAAAATGTTGAGAAATACTGCTCTATATTAGCACATAATAGCTGAAGATGTGCACAGGTTGAGAAGGCAGCTGCTGTGGTTAAAGTACTGAATTTTGTAAATCTGGAAATGGTGGTAGTGTCCTGTCTTCTTGCATCAGTGAGCACTGTGGGTTTTGCTCTGCATGTTTGTACCTTTCTAGGTAAACAGAGAACACGTTTGCTGGAAGCCCAACATCTTTCTATGAACTCCAACCGTCCGAAAAATATTTTTTTCCTTTGCGAGGGGGGGAAAAATGAAATCGGAAAAGAATTCTCTTGGGAAAACTTTGTTTACTGATGGTGAGAACATTGTACTTGTGTGTTTTCCCTACATTTCCATATTCTCTTTTTTTTTACCCAAAAAAAGCCACAACTGGCGCCTCTAAAATATTTGTGGTATCACGGAAACAATCATTTCAAAATGGTATTTCAAGATGTGAAAAGGACTTGGCAAATTACTGATGTGACTTTTGTGCTCTGAAGCCAGTACGATCTCACAGGGTGCATTTCTTGGCTAAATGCAGCCTTCTCTTATATAAATAAAAGGCTTCTCCTATAACTGTTCTTTCCTTTGATTTATCTGTGTAAAACTTTGCAATTATTCAGTTTGTAAATACAAGACAGTTATGCTTTTCTAAATGAGAGAAACAGAATCCTAATAAACTGCAATGAAGATAGTAACAAAATAACGGAAGATGTTATCCTGTAACTTTAGGTGTCTGAGTGGATTGCTTATCAGAGATGAGTCCTGCTGAGTCACTTGGGCTCTGTTTGGATTTACTTGTCTATCTGCATGTATGGAATTAAGGCCCTAACTTTTATCTCCTGGAAAAACAGAACACAATATTACTCAAGTTAAGAGCTTGGTCCTGTCCTTGAACAGACAATGGATGCTTGTATATTTGCTAGGATCAAAACTGTGCTTCAGGGCTATTAATTCTCTCCAACCCAAGTAACTTCCTCAATTTCAAAGTGCCCTCCAGATAAAAATAGAGCATTTTTGTGTGAGCAAGATTTATAAATTAGGTGTCTTTCATTCCTCCTTCCCGACTTGCTAAACTGTGCTTAGTTGTTTCCCAAAGAAATTTTGTGCTGCATGCTAAAGCTTTTTTCATATGTTAAGGATACTGTCTGGAAGTGACACAGCCCATGTGGATGCACTCATGTCCTAAAAGATCTGTGAGCTACCTAGATGTACCTTTGCTCCCTTATCTCGTCTGTTAGACAGCTGAGATTGCCTGTTAATTTCCAGCTGCAGAGGACTCCAGGCTGGGAGTCTAGAGAAAGTGGTGTCTGGTCCTCTGCAGCTGCATGCATGTACATGGAGCCTGGAGGTCATGAGCAGTCAATGCATAGTTATTCTATTGTTCCACTGAGAGAGCAGTCAGTGTTTTAGCAATTGAAGTGACTGGTTATTAAAAGGGCCTGTTAATCTCTGCGCAGGAGGCTCAGTTGGTAGTGTGACGCTGACAGACCTGGGTTGCCGCCCCAAGGGATAGAACCTGCAAGCATAGGGTCTAAAGTCCTGCACTCTACCACATGAGCTAAAGGCCAGCTGGCTCTCACCTAGGCTGTAGAGCAGAGACCTCACTCACCCCAGATGAGGTCTCAGTGCCATCTGAGTAGTACAGTAGGAAGGCAAGATTTCTGCTTCAGAAGCAGTGTCTACATGTGCACGCTACTTTGAAGTAGCGGCACTAACTTCAAAATAGTGCCCGTCATGGCTACACGTGTCGGGCGCTATTTCGATGTTAACAGCGACGTTAGGCGGCGAGACGTCAAAGCCGCTATCCTCATCAGGAGACAGGAATAGTGCCCTACTTCTTCGTTTAACGTCGAAGTAGGGACCGTGTAGTCGTTGCGTGTCCCGCAACGTTGAAATTGCGGGGTCCTCCATGGCGGCCATCAGCTGAGGGGTTGAGAGACACTCTCTCCAGCCCCTCAGCTCAATGGTGGCCGCGTGGAGCGGCCCCTTAAAGGTCCCCTCCCCCTCCCTTCCTGTGCAGGAAGCTGAGGGAACGTGCAGGCAGCAGCTCAGACACGTGGCCAGCCTGCATGTCCCTCAGCAGCCACAGGACCCTCAATGGCTGCCCGGCAGCCCCCCCAGGGGACCCCCCCCCCAGGGGAGCCAGGGCAGCAAGCCCAGCCAGGCGGGCAGCCGGGCTGGCAAGCGGCAGCAGGGCACCTCCTGGATGGAGGCCGAGCTGCGGGACCTGCTGGGGCTCTGGAGCGAGGAGGAGGTGCTCCAGGTAATGGGGAGCAAGAGGCGGAACGCGGATGTGTTCGCTCAGCTGGCCGAGGGCCTGGCCGCCCGGGGTCACCCTGCCTGCACTCCTGATCACGTCAGGAGTAAGGTGAAGGAGCTGCGGCAGGGTTACGCCCGGGCCCGGGATGTGGCCGGACGATCTGGCGCCGCCCCCGTCACTTGCCCCTTTTACAGGGAGCTCAGGGACATCCTGGGCCCCCGGCACACCTCCTCCCCTCTGGCCACCCTTGATACTTCGGCCGACAAGCCCCAGCAGGCCCTTCAGCCGGAGGTAAGCCCCGCACCCTGGGGGGGCCCCCCCCCGGAGCCCACCCCTGGGCCATCGCAGGAGGAGGAGTAGGGGGGCTCCTCCTCCACAGAATCCGGGCTGCAGATCCTCCTCCTGCCATCCTGGAGCAGCAGCCGGGCCTCCGCCCCCCGGGGATCTCCGGACCGTGGGAGTGGACCGACAGGTATGTACCCCCCTCTGGTGTACACCCCTGGGCTTGAGGAGCGGGGGTAATAGATATGTGTCCAGGGCCCCCCACATGCTCACATGGCCATGGCCCCAAGGACAGCAGGGCCATGGCCCTCACAGCAGTGCATCAGCCCCTGCCCCCCCACACCCCGCATGACAGTGCCATGCCCCATCCCCGGGGCAGGGGGGAGCGGAACCTCGAGGGGCCCCCGGGAGGAGGGGGTGGGACACCCCGCAGCAGCATGTGATGGAGTGGGGGGAGTGCAAAAGGGAGACTCAGGCTAGATATGAGCAACAAGAGCCGAATAGCTCCCGGGGCAAAGGATGATCCTGGGGCTACAGCTGGCAGGTGACACCTCTGCCCTGAACAAAGAGGAGGGAGGAGCCGAGCTGGCTTTGAATCTGGGGGGGGGGGAGGCGGGGCAGGCGGGGGCCGCAAGTAGAGGATAGGGGAAGGGAGAGCTGGAAGGCAGCCAGCCTGAGGAGGGGGAAAGCTACATCCCAGAGGGGCACCCCTTCGGGCCTTCTCCCCAGGAAGGGTTGGAAGGACTGTCTCTTCTGACAGCTGGTGCTGTCACTCCTGGGAGAAACCAGGCATCTGTGGCCTAAGAAACCTCTCCTGTCACTCCCTGCGGAGTGAAGTGAGTCGCTCCCACCAGGGGATGGGGTGCAGTGCAGGGGGACCCCTGAACCCCATCCATCACAGCAGCATCTCCCAGGGACGGGGATGGGGAACCTGCAGCACAGGGCTGGGCGGGACAAAGGCCACGGCTCAGGGCCCACACTAACACCTGTCTCCATTCTTCTTCCCGCCCCCCCCCTCCCCCGGCCCCGTGTCCCGCAGCTGCACCATCAGAAGGGCCATAAGAGCGCCGGCAAGGCATCAGTGGTCCCGGAGACCCCTCCGGGGCCATCGCTCCAGGCAAGCCCCTCGGCTGAGGACCGACCGGCCCCACGGTGGGCTAGATGGCGGACCCTGCACCACCACCAGCCGACGGCGATGGACCCCCAGCTGCTGGCCATCCACTGTGGGCAGCTGGAGGTGGTGGAGCAGCGCCTGCGGGTGGAGCAATGCTGCCTCGAACTGCAGGAGCAGGTGCTGGCCTAGTGCCAAGAGGCATGGGGGGCCTACATGGACACTTTCAACCGCCTTGTGGACTACCTGGCCCCCCATGCCACGCCGGCTGCCGCAGTGCCTGCCCTGACTGCTCCACCCGCCGCACCACCTGCTGCTCCGCTCGTCGCCGTCCCGTCCACCATCGCCCTGCCATCCACCAGCAAGGGCCGGACTGCTGAGGGACCTCTGGAGCCAGCTGAGACTCGCCAGGCATATCTTCCAGTCTGCCCCGCCCCCAGCCAGCTCCGGACAGGGCTGTGGCCGCGGCGGGGCTCCTGACCGCCCACCCCCCCAGTGCTGGACTTTAGGGGCGTGGGGCCCGGGACGTGGCCCCCCCCACTTGTGTATATAGTTGATGTTTGTTTAAAAAAGGACTATGATGGACAGTTGTAGTAGTTTTCGTTTTTTTTGTGTGCCCCCCTTTGCCCCGTCCCCCCCATGTAAATGTTCTCCCCTTTATCATCCCTGGTTTTCTTTTTAGTGAACAAACTTTTTTATTACTATTGTTCTTTGTACACATTACTTTTGTTACATCTTGTATATAGTTTGTTCTTGTTTTAATTCTAGTTCCAAAAAAAGAAAGTTCTCAAAGAAAAACCAGTTTAAGTTCAGCCACAAGTGCGTGCTTTCATTTGTCCAGGAAAAGTGGGGGGGAGGGGAGGGGTGTGGTTGGGTGCTCCATGGTGTGGGCTTTGGGGCAGGGAGTGTTGTGGAGGAAGGGGTGGGCAGTGGGGGGCCTGGCAGAGTTCACCCCGCGGCCTCATCATCGAAGTGGGCCCGCAGGGCATCCCAGACCTGGGTCCCTTCGGGGTCCACCTGGCAACTGGGGGCAGCAGGTGGCTGCAGGTCGGCCCTGCTGGCCTCCACAGCCCAGCCCTGAAAAAAGGCCTCCCCCTTGCTCTCCACCAAATTGTGCAGGGCGCAGCAGGCACCCACAATCAGGGGGATGTTGTTGGGGTCCGCATCCAGGCAGGTCAGGAGACATCTCCAGCATCCCTTCAGGCGGCCAAATGAGTGCTCCACCACCTGGCGCGCGTGGTTCAGGTGCTGGTTGAAGCGCTCCTGGCTAGTGGAGAGAGGGCCTGTGTACAGGTGCATGAGCCAGGGCTGGAGGGGGTATGCTGCATCTGCGATGACGCAGAGGGGCATGGTGGTGTTCCCCAGAGGGATCTCCTGCTGGGGGATGTAGGTCCCCACCTCCAGCCGGTGGCACAGGCCCGAGTTCCGGAAAACTCGGGCGTTGTGGGTGCTGCCAGGCCAGCCCATGTAAATGTCCTGGAAATGGCCCCAGCTGTCCACCAAGGCCTGGAGGACCACAGAATGGTAGCCCTTGTGATTGATGTAGTGTCCTCCACTGTGATGCGGGGCACGGATGGGGATGAGAGTCCCATCCAGAGCCCCGAAGCAATTGGGGAAGCCCAGGGTGGCAAAGCCCGTGATGGTGGCATCTGGGTCCCCCTGCCTCATGAGCCTGTGCAGGAACATGGCGTTGATGGCACGCACAACCTGCAGGGAAAGCACATGAGAGCACCAATGAGGGGTGAGCAGGGTGTGCATGGCCCTGCCCTCCCCTGCCCTGCCCTCCCCCCGTGGGTCCTCTTACCTCCATGAGGACAGCCCCAACGGTGGCCTTGCCGACACCAAACTGCTGTCCCACGGATCAGTAGCTATCTGGAGTGGCCAGCTTCCAGACAGCGATGCCGACCCATTTCTCCACAGGGAGGGCACGCTGCATGGCAGTGTCCTGGTGCCTGAGTGCAGGGGTGAGCCACTGGCACAGCTCCATAAATGTCTGCCGGCTCATCCTGAAGTTCCTGAGTCAGCGGTCGTTGTCCCACTCCTCAAGCACCAGCCGCTCCCACCAGTCGGTGCTGGTGGGGTAGCTCCACAGCCGCCGGCGTGCGAGGCGGGGGGGGGTGGGGTGCTGCAGGGTTGGGGGTTGAGCCCTGCTGCCCTGGGGGCAGCTCCTCCTCCGGTGTAGCAAGGCGGTGCTCAGCTGCCTCCCGCATGGCATGGATCAGGGCGAGCCCTGCTCCTGCCGGGAGGGCTGGGTGGACCTCTGCATGCTGCTGCTGCTGGGGGTCCATGCCTGTGTTGCCTGGGGTCTGTGTGCCTATGGCTCCTCAGACTGTGTGCTGTACAGGCTGAGTGTCTGGGAGGGGCCCTTTAAGGGAGCAGCTAGCTGTTGGCCCGGAAGCACTAGTTTGCCCTGTGACCCTGTCTGCAGCTGTGCCTAGCATCCCTATTTCGACATGTGCTACTTTGGCGTGTAGACGTTCCCTTGCAGCGCCTATTTCGATGTGGTGCTGCACAACGTCGAAGTTGAACATCGACGTTGCCAGCCCTGGAGGACGTGTAGACGCTATTCATCGAAATAGACTATTTTGATGTTGCTACATCGAAATAAGCTATTTCGATGTAGGGTTCACGTGTAGACGTAGCCAGAGAGAGGATTACATCTCTTGTGTCCCATGAATGAGGTCAGCTTCAACTGAGCAATTTCCTCTTATCTCCCATTCTATAGTGAGCAGGAAAAGAGATCTTCAAAGATCAGTCTACATCTTTGTTCCTTCGTGGGGTTCAATGCCCCATGTGTCCCATTTCCTCCTCAACCTCTTTTTTGCTTCTGCACCTTTACCTTTGGAACTTGATTTCTAGTTTGGTTTTCCTGCCCTGCAAAACTACAGTTCACTTGATATTTGTCTTCATTAAACACTGCCTCCTTCCTGTTTTTACTGAATACCCTCTCCCTGATCATGCCACCTCCATCATGTTCATCTGTCTGCCCCCTTCAACTCTTCCTACTCTTGGTCAACTCTTTCATGACTTAGATTCAGATGTTGTCCATGATCAGCCACTCATCCCTTTCCTCATTCTCTGTACTCCAGGCTCTTCTTCAGCCCCCATCATCCATTCCCAATAGAATGTTTCTGTGTGCAAAATCCCCTGGCCATGCAGATTTCTGCTGTACAAACTCATGAGCTCCTTCTCCAGGTTTGGCCTCTTGCTGCTCAGGCAGCATGCCTTCTCCATGTCTCTCACTATGGCCAGTCTCGGGTCACCTCCATTTTTTTTAAGATTGTACAAAGTTTGCAGTGATCACCTCCTTCCCCTTATTGCTCCTTTTTGCCTTTCTCATAACAATCAGTGAAATACCTTTAAATTCTGGAATATACAGAATGCTTTTTAGTTGCTTTTAGCATTTTTTTTCTCTCCAGTGATGCTTTACAAAGATTTTCAGTAGGGACAAAGTTTTCCGTAAAAAGGAAAGATTTTTCCACATGGGTATCTTTAAAATTGGCTTAGTTTTATCTTTATTGATCAATCTGAGACTGATCCTACAGGAGCTGATTGCATGGTGGGAAGCCTGTATACAGTAGACAAGTGTATTAAAAACACATCTCTCACACAATCACTCACTCACTCACTCACTCTCTGACTACTTAGGGTGTTCACTTAGGTTACAGGGGCTTGATGCATTCATGGGCCTCTTGAATGAGGCTACTTGTTTGCTGGGCTTGACGGACTTGACTTAATCCCTTGTACTCTGAGTGGAGCAGAGGTTAGGGTGGATTATTTGCTGGATGAGTGCCTTTAAACAAGTGTCTTTAAATAGCTCTATTCCTTATACCTGCTACATAGACAATGCACCAACCTCTTCTTCCCTTTTACCGAGGCTATCTTCTGTTTGTTTTAGATGCTTTTCTACTGCCTACATGGCTGTAATTCCACTCCATGTGTAAACACTAGTTACCCGTGTGAGTCAGGAATGTATTATGATTTCCATGTTATAGATGGCGACTTTGGTGTCCAAAACTTATGACCACTGTTTAAAGTCTCTCTGCTGTCTGTCATAGCAGGAACAGAAACCAAGTTTCTCAGTCCATATCTTACCCACAAGACCTTGACTTTCTAACTTTGACTTGAAGTTGACATCTATATAGGTGTGAAAAGACATTTTAACCCTATAACGTCTCACTTTCTCAACAAAAAGTTACAAGGTACCAAAACTCCCAAAACTTAGGAATAGGGGCAGGGAAAGCAAATGAAGGAAGTGGTCTGGCTACTCGGCCTATACAGAGCCAAATGTTTGAAACCTCTCTGGATCAAACTGTAGAATTTAATCTCTAGTATAGATTTTAAAAAACAACAAAAACCCTGTTACTGTTCACTGTCCCATAATACAACTTTCACAATTGTATTTTAGGGTAATGTGCAAGTCAATGGCCCAATCCTATAGTGATCCCCGAAATTGCAATAGATGGAAATATTCAAAATTAATGATGTTTTAGGTTGTCTTAAAAGGGAACTTGCTTTTGTGATAAAGCAAAGCCGTACTTCAGTAAACAATGTTCAGAAGAGTTGATGACAGCAGCCTTTCTCAGCAGGACTAGATTTCACATCCCTTTATATGATCTGTGGTAACATTGGGGACCTAACCATTAACTGTAGGTGCATAGTAGTAACTTCAGTTAGGTGAGCAGAATAAATATTGCACACAAGCTTGTGGGTCCCATAAAAGATTCTCTTCTAACAAAGAGAAGATTGGTGCACCTGGAGAGTAACTCAGAGGAACTGTACATTCAGAAAACCAACATCTACTAAATCTTCCTGTACACAGGTATTTGAAGCACTTCTATCAAAACTTCTGATTACCAGTGGGGCCAACAGACTTGGAGGACCACTGGTTAAGGTGAGGGAGGGGCACACTTAGCACTTGCAGAAGGGTTGCGGTTGGTGCAGCCAACCATCAGCACCACTTAGAGTAAACTGTGCAGCTCCTCTGTGGCCACCCCCACTGCAACCTGGTGGTGGCTGGGAGTCCTGGTTCCTTTCGAACCATCATGCTTTGGGGCAACAGCTTCTTTTGTGCCCCGCACCGTGTTGGCCAGCAGAAATGTAGCACTTTGACAAAATGATTTATTCGATGATGAGCTTTCATGGGACAGACCCACTGCGTAAGATCAATCTCATTTGCAATACAGACTGACATCTTTAAGTAGAGAGGTCCAAACAAAAACTGACAAATTAAGTACATAGGACTGAAGGAGGGGGTGAAAGAAGAGGGGTGTTTGTCTTGCCTGAGATAGGAAGAGAAGCAGCCCTTGTAACGCATGAGGTAATTGCTGTCTCTGATACCAAGTGCTAATGTGTCAAATTTGAATATAAATTCCAATTCACAAATTTCGCTATGTAGTCTGTTTTTAAAGTCTTTATTCTCATGTATTTAACAGAATGGCCCACTCTCCTGAAGTGTTCACTGACAAGTTTATGCGTACTGAGATTCCTGATGTCTGCTCTGTGTCCATTTACTCTTTGAAGAGTTTGCCCAGTCTGTCCAATTTATATTGTAGAGGGGCATTGTTGGCACATAATGACATATAATATTGGTCAAAGTACACGAGAACGTGCTTTTGGTTTTGCAACTAACATGGTTAGGTCCAGCGATGGTATCCCCAGAATAAATATGTGGACAGCGGGGTCTGTTTGAAGGGAAAGTTCCAGCATTAGCATTACTGTGGTGTAGCCTGTGATTGCTGGTGAGAATATTTCTTAGGGTATGAGAGGAGAGGTAAGTAGGCCTTCCAGAGTGTAACATCATGATCTAGAATAGGTTGTGGTTTTTAATTACGCATTGCAGGGGTTTGAGCTGGGGGCTATAGGTGATGTTATGAGTCTTCTGGGGTGCATCTAGAAGTAGCTGGTTTCTGTTTATTTGTCTGGTCCTGTCAATCTGTTTTTTTTTTTTCTCCCAGTGGTTAATTAAGTTTTATAAATGCTTGGTAGGCATCTTGAAATTTTCAGCCTGTCAGTAGATCAGAGCGGATGTGATTTGTATCTAAGGGCTTGATTATAAATGATGGATCATGTGGTGTGTGCCAGGTAGAAGCTGGAGGCATGTAGGTAAGAGTAGCAGTCAGTGGGCTTCTGGTAGAGAGTAGTGTTGATGTGGCCATCAGTGATTTTGTACTGTGGTATCCATGAAATGTAGTTCTCCTGTGGAACAGTCAAGGCTGAGATTGATGGTAGGGTGCAGGTTGTTAAAATCTCTGTGGAACTCTTCCAGGGTCTCTTTACTGTGAGACCAAATGATAAAGATATCAATGTAGTGTAAGTAAAGGATGGGTAATGGGTCGAGCTAAGGAATCATTGTTCTAAGTTGGCCATAAAAAGGTTAGCAACTGTGGGGCCATGTGAGTGCCCATAGCAGTGCTACTAATCTGGAGGTATAAGTTGTCCCCAAAGTGGAAATACTGGTGGGTGAGAAGAAAGTTATTTAGGTCAGCCACCAGCTTTGCTGTGGTAACATCAGGGATGGTATTCCTGACAGCTTACGGTCCATCTTCATGAGGAATATTGGTGTAAAGAGCTTCTACATCCATGGTGGCAAGGATGGAGTTTTCTGGAAGGTTTCCAATGATTTGTAACTTCCACAGGAAGTCAGTGGTATCTCAGAGATAGCTAGGACTGCTGGTGGCATAGGGTTTGAGGACGGAGTCTACGTAGTGGATAGTCTGGTAGTAAGGGTGCCAATGCCTGAAATGGTAGGGTGTCCTGGGTTTCCATGTTTGTAGATTTTAGGCAGTAAATAGGATAATCCAGGTTAGGGCTCAGATGGTCTCAGTGATTTTTGGTCTTGAGCCCAAGAAGATCAAAAACAGGAAACCACTTGTCATCACCTATAGCCCCCAGCTCAAACCCCTGCAGCATGTCACTTAAAAACCTACAACCTATTCTAGATCATGATGCTGCACTCTGGAAGGCCCTAGGGACAGCCCTGTCATCTCCTATAGACAATCTCCTAACCTAAGAAAAATTCTCACCAGCAATCGCAGACTACATGACAGTAATACTAATCCTGGAACTTTCCCTTGCAACAGACTCCCCTGCCAACTTTTGTCCACCTTTATTCTGAGGTTATCATCACTGGACCTAACTATTTTAGTTACAAGGTCCAGGGCACATTCTCATGTACTTTGACCAATATTATATAAGCCATTATGTGCTGATAATGTACATTGGACAGACTGGGCAAACTCTTCACCAAAGAGTGAATGTATGAAGGGCAGACATCAGGAACTTCAGTACATACAAGCTGGTCAGTGAACACTTCAGTGGAGTGGGCCATTCTGTTAAAGACCTGAGAATTTGTGTCTTAGAACAAAGACTTTTTTTAAAAATGGATTATGTAGAAGAAGCTGTGAATTTGCATTCATATTCAAATTTGACACATTAGCACTTGGTATGAGCAGAAACAACAATTACCTCATGCATTACATGGGCTGCTTTCCCTTCCTTTGATGCTTGTAACTATCTCAGGCAGGGCATTTAACATCCCTGCCCCCCTTCAGTCCTATATACTTGATTTTAGTTTCTATTGCAGCTTTTTTTGGAGACCTCGAATTATAGCTGTCAGTCTGTATTGGAAATTGTTCTGATGCAGTGGGTTTGTCCCACTAAAGGTCATCACCGAATAAATCATTTTGTTAGTCTTTAAAGTGCTCCATTTCTGTTTTGTTAGAATGCAGTTTAACACAGCTACCTCTGTTACTCTGTAAAACTTGTTAATCACTTGACTATCTGCTGCTGCTACACTCATGACACTTCATTTAAAAATTTTTTTTGTGAAACTTTTCTCTTGCATTACTAATAAAGTCCAGATTATTGGAACCAAAATATCTCTTGCTTGGCCAAACTTTTTTCCCCCTTCTCCAAGCCTGCATATCCTTAGGAATACAGCCGAGGTCAGGCTGTCAAGACTTACAGGCTAAGCAGTATAACAGCTCCTCTGTTTTCTCCTGTTTTTTCCATAATAAGTATATGCCATGACTTTAGTGAATGGAGCCTTTAGACTGACCCACACTGCAACACCTGCTGGCAACCGAGTAATCCTACTGCAAACCTGCTGCCTTGCGGCAAACAAACTGACACCCTTAAAGCTTTAAGCCTAAAATTTTACAATAATAACAAACCTCTTCGTTTTGTGCTGCTTGTTTTTTCCTGGGATGGGAGGGAGAAAGTATGTTCCATCTAAAGAAAAGGCTGTGAAAATGAAGCTCTACCCACCAGCCTGCTACTTCACAATTAGGATGAGAATCCAGTGTGTTAGCATGTCTCTTACAACTGAAATAGATTTTTATGGGACAGGTTCTCTAAAGACTTGATGTTCAGGTGGTGTAAAGGGGCTGCAACTTGTCTGAATGTGTAGCAGAGAATTTGAGTGCATCATGACTTCCTGATATAAAAGTGTGCTGGCTCCAGCTCTGGGCCTGGACATATTGGAGATGGGCAAGAGAACAGAAGCAGCATGGTGGAGCACTGCCACTATGTAGGTGCTCCACCAAGGAGCACCACATCCATGGCAGAATTTAGGGCAGCCTGTCAACAGTTCGTAATTGTCAGATGAGCTGAACCCTGGAAGTTTAGGAGCTGGAACACAGAATCTTGAGGATCTTGACCCACATATCTTTTCTCGTTGTGTAATGTTCTATCGTGAGCATAATAGGAATATGTAGCCTTTAAAATATTTTCCTGGAGATTTAATCTTTACATGTCAAATGGTGTCAAGGGAGTGAAAATCTTACAATTTCAGTATCCAAAGCAAATTTAGTTTCCCAAACAAGGCCAATGCCTATTAGCATATATCATGAATCTATAACCACATACCCACTGTACTACTACTTGACATGTCAGGCCGTTAAATTAATAATCTTGTGTCCTTTCCTGATGAGAACCAGTATTTTGCTAATCCATATGAATACTTGCTCCTTTTTAGGCTGGATTTGTAATCTTTTTCCAAATTTAAATTTGGAAAAAGTGGTTACAAATAAGAGAAATTACTTTGAATCTTTGATATAAAATTTTTATCTGCAGTTACGTGCTGATCTATTGAATCTTTCTCTTCAAGCCCTTAAATTTTTATAATCTTCAGTATCTCTGGCAAATGCAATTTTTCCACAGAAACCAGGGCTACATGACCCCTCCTCTTCGGAAAGGGTATGTAAATGCAGCTTTTTCAAAATGCAAATGTGTCTATGAATATTCAGTGGCTCATTTTGCATAATGACAGCCACCCAGCCTGCTGAAAGGGCTGATTTTTGACATAAAAATAGCCATGTAGCTGGGGTTCCTTCAAAAGGGTGCCCCAATTTTGAAAGCATTCTTCCCCCACAAAAAAATCATTTTAGCACAATATTCTGGCTAGGGCTGAATGCATACCATCTATTGCGAAGCTCAGCACTAAAACATTTTTTAATACAGCCGCATAACTAAAATCTTTAATGTTACCTGCCAACATGATACAGACATAAAAGTAGCATACATGGATTCAGAACGTCCCTAGCTTTCATTAGACTCCTCACATGGCCCCCTTAACACTCTCTTTGGGGCAAATAGGTACAATGAATGCATAAAATGGCTTCCATACCCAGTATAAAAATCTAGTCATGTGACACCTATCTCTATCAGAACAGAATAATAACATACATAGATCATTAACTTTAACTGGCAGGAGTCCATCCAAATGGTCTCCCTTTTAGACATCTAACTATATTAATTCTATCTTTGTTTAACAAAGGTTAGTATTTTCTCCAGCTAAACACTGTTGTGGTAATAGTGATTAAACAAATCAGTCTCTCTCTCCTTATGGGAGATTGGGAGGCACTGAAATGGGGTGAGTTCAGGTTCTAGCCATGTACCTTCTCAGCTTCCCAGACAATGAATAACCAGCTGCTAGAGTACAGTAGCAAATGCTTCAGCTTGTGAATCTGGACCAAGCACTAGTGTTTGACCTGACTGCTTGGTCACCTGTTACTTTAAGAGGGAGGCACTCACTGCAGAGACCTTTGTGAAACTAATGGAATGTCTATACAACAAAATTATTTTGAAGTAATTATCCTAGCATCTATACAACAGCCACCAGTTTAAAATAACGCTTGGCTTATTTTGAAATTGGTAGACCTCACTACATAAGGAATAGTGCCTATTTTGAAATAGCTTTTCTAAATAGGTGCTATTAAGACATGGAATAGAGCCTGTTTTGGAAAGTGCCATAGTGCATCCAATCAGCCAATAGCTAAGTGCTATTTCAAAATGCATTTTGGCAGTTTCTAAACATGCCACTTGTTCCGGAACATGTTGTCTGGAGGGCCATCTTCAATATCCAGAAGTGTGTCTACACCTTAAAGAGGCCCACCAAAAAGCTGTCCCTTCTTCCAGGCGGGTGTGTCTATGCATGCACTGGTGCTCTTCTGCAGGAACAGGGCAGGAAACACCATGGATGGGGTCACATGGCCAGAGTTCCCATTCAGGGGCTGCTGGCCATGTGGTCATTTAAAGTGCCCTACTGAAACAGCCTCTCCCTGCACAAGACACCAAGGCCTGCTGAGCTCCTTGCCTCAAGGCAGATTCAGGTCCCTGTCCTGTGCCCCAGCTGGCACATGTGGTCCCCCAGCAGCTACAGGCTAGCAGACTTGCCATCACGCTAGCCCCACTTCTTCAGCTCCTGCAGCAACAGAGACCCACGCCCATGGGTCCCAACTCCACGCAGCCCCAGCCAGGCTCCCCCAGTCTGTCCAGCATGTCTGGACCCAGGCCAGCAGCACAGACTGGTGTGACAGGGTCATCTTGGGGTAGTGGGACAGTGACTGCTGGCTGCAGAATCTCTGGATGAGAGACCTTCCTGGAGATCTGCAGCTGTCTCACCCCCATGCTTCTACACCAAGCCACTTAGATGAGGCCAGCCCTCTTCATGGAGAGGCACAAGGCTATCGCTGTATGGAAATTGTCCACCTAGTACAACTACCTGTCCATCGGGCAGCAGTTCGGGGTTGGCACATCATCATTGGGTAAACCCTGCCCTGTCAGGTGGGAGGGATGGGGCTGTTGGCCCTGGGGGACCAATGGGGGAAGGGGGAGCTGGACCAGGGGTCAGGCAGGCTTACCCTGGGGTGGTGGTACAAGCCCACTGCTGGAAGGGTGCCTTAGCGGGGGAGGGGGCAGGATGGGGTAGGGAGTGGGGGCAGGGGTACCCCTGCACATGCCCACGCCCACGAGTGTGCCTGCTTCTGTTGCCCTGCAGGTTGTGAGGGCTATCAACCACATGCTAGTGCCCATCGAGGACCTGGATGTGTGTGTCAAGGGCTTCACAGAGCTTGAGTTCCCCCCCGCACTTCAGTGTGACAGACAGGATGCATATCCCCATCAGGGCTTCAGACCACAGTGCCAGCCGACACATCAACTGCAAGGGGTACCACTTGGTTGCACTCCAGGTGGTGGGGGACACTCACGGGAGGTTCATGGACACTTACGTCGGCTGGCTAGGCAGGGCGCGCAATGTGTGCATCCTGTGGAAATCTGTCCTACTTCACAAGATGGAGGCTAGAACATTTGTGCCCCAGTGGGAGCACATTGTCAAGGAGCTCGCAGTGCCCCTCTGCCTCTTGGGTGATCCGGCCTACCCCTTCCAGCCCTGGTTGATGCACCCATACGTCTCATGGCTCAACTGCAATGGGGTCTAGAGCTGCTAGGTGCTCTGGGAGGCGTTTGCCTGGGGGGGGGACTACTAACTTCCTCTCCCAACACATACCTCCAACCCTCTACCCTCCCCCCACAATAACCAGGGACATGAGGGGTGCAAACTGTAAATATGCATTAACCAACATAGAACATTAAAAACAGTGTAAAAAATAACTAAGAAATAATAAAACTGTCTATCAACCAAACTCCAACTCACTATATACATGGGGGTAAGGGAGTGGGGCATTCAAATTGGGGTGGGGCTTGGGACAGGCATGGTGGGAGCGGGGGCCCTAGTTGAGGGATGGTGTGGAGGGCTGCAATCCCCTGCCCTCGCCCCCAGGTGAGTGAATCCCTTGCAGGGCAATGATGGGTTTGGGCGCACTGGCTGGTCTGGCCTCAGCAGGGGGAGATGGGCCATGGCTTGGCAGACTGTCCCTGCTAGGGTGGACCATTCATGGAGTGGGCATTCTAGGGCCATGAGCCAACCCACAAGGTCCCTCAGGGTGACCCAGGGACAGTAGGGCAGCCAGGGCCTCAGAGCCATGGGATGGGGTGTGTGGCCTGAGCAGTGGGGGCAGTGGCTGGGGCTGAGGGGGGGCAGCTGAAGGCAAGTCCACAAGGGCTCCACACATGGTGCAGAGCATCCCCCCCACATGTCCCCATTTGTCTGGCCTCCAATTCACCTTGGCCTTGTAAAGGGCCAGACATGTCTCTGCCAAGGCATTCTGGTGGCAGATGGCTGCAGTGCAGGTCATGGCCTTGTTCTCACAGCCCCATCACCTGGTCTGATGCACTTGTGGCTGCTGGGAGTGGGGCCAGGCTAGGCTGGGCTGGTTGGCTGCTGGGCCCTCCAGCCTGGAGGGGGCTGGAGGCCCCGGGCTCCTCCTCCTGGCTCCCCTGGCCCTTGTATGGTGCTGCTGTAAGAGAGAAGGTGGGGGAAGGGGGGTTAGTTCCACATCTGTACTTGGGTGGCATGACGTCTTCACCTTGGACTTATGGGGTGGCTGTGTTCCAGGGGATGCTGCTGTGCACCATGCTGGCCCCTGGTGTATGCATAGTGCTGGGGCAGAGGTGCTGTCCATGGTAGCCCATGCTGGTGATGGGCTTGTGGGCTGGGGGGTTGCCCATGGGGGGTCCACACGTGGGGAGTGGGATAGCTGGGTGCAGCTGTGCTGCCTGAGGGGCCCTTGGCACCCTTGGGCCAGCTCTCCATGAGAGAGGAAGCCAGATATCGCCCGCAGGCATGGGCACGCCCCAGGCCCTGACCGGGCACAGGCCATTGGAGGTTGGAGCCTGGCACTGGGACTCAGGTGAGCCCCCACACCCTTGGGGGCCTTGCAGTACCACGCACTTACCCACGGTTGCCTCGAACAGGTTGGGAGATGCCTGGCTGCTGGTGGCAGAGGGCAGCTTGATGACCAGGGAACTGTCTGAGGACTCCCCACCAGATGGGACATCCACAGTGGCAGGGGCCTCAGGTGCAGCCATCTCCATGGTCACCCAGGGTGGTGATGCATCCTCTGCAGCTAGGAGGAGGGGCAGCTGGCTGGGGCATGTCCAGACCTGTGGGCATTGTCCCAGGCCCACGTGTACCCCTGCCGCAGCTCCTTAACTTTACACCGGACTTGCTTGGGTGTCAGGGAGTGGTGGCCGGAGGGTGGGTGGGTGAAGGCAGGGGCATTCTTCTGGTGCCCTCTGGGGTTGCAGAGGACCTCACCACATCAGAGCCCTGGAGGTCCTAGAGCTCTGGCTCAGGCCATGTGTGGGCCTCTGTTTTGGGAGCCCAGTCAGTGTCCTGCCTGCCCTTGTCTGGGTTCCCAGGGCTCCCCCTGCTGGCCATCTGAGTCAGGGCTCAGTGGGTGACACAGGGCCTCAGATGAGTGTGTCTGGCAGCCTTGCGCGTGCTGCCTGTCTCTCACTCTCAGCTTCCTGCCACAAGGTCTTCGGGTCCTTGCAGTTTTAAAAGATGCAGGACACAGAGATCATAGAGCTCCTTCTGGGGTTGCCTAGAGTGTCTCTGCTTTCCAATGGGCCCTCGCCATGGCAGATGATGACTTCTGAAGAAGTGGTCCACAAGCATCTACAAATGCTTTCTTCTGGAAGAATCTTCTGGAGGAAGGCGCTCTTCGTGGTTCCGCAGCATAGTATGGAATCCTGAAGATGAGGTGCCCTATTCTGGAAGAGCGCCTTACATGTGTAGATGTTTCACTGACCTTCCAGAAGAAAGTGCTGGCCTTCAGGAAGATCCTGCTTGTGTAGAATCAGCCTTTGTGTGTAGCAGAGTTTTATTTCAGAATTATGTACTCTGGAATAGCTTATTTTTGAAATAGGGCTGCTGTGTACACACTTCCCCCTAAGGGAGTAGTAGCTTCACAAGGTAGCTTTAATAAGAGAAAATGGCAAATTAAGTAGCGTGAGCAAGGGGACATAGTAATGTTTGGACTCAGTAACCTTAATTCTGAAGTGTCTAGTTTGTGACACCCATGTAGGTTAGATCTTATTCACTTTTACTTATTGTACTGATTATAGTAGTCTGATTGCTCACTTTATAGCTGCTCATCAGTTAGTATTCTGTAAAGCCATTTCTGCAATGTCTGAAAATTAGACACAATTATTTAGATGAAACCATCAATTCTAGGGGCCTGACAAAAAACTGGTTGTAGTCATTGGAAGGGCTCCTTAAGTGTCTAATGGAGTATGAAACTGGGGTGTTGAGGCTGTAGCCCAGGAAGCAGCACAGATGGGCAGAGTGATGAGTGACCTGATGAAAAATCTAGGTGACTTTTTTATTCTTCCTGGTCATTCAAATGCAACAAATGAAGCTATTTTTACCAGTTCTCTGCTGATGCTGCAGGAAACCATTTTTCAGATGTCACTATGCTGTCAACTTTCTATCTCCACCCACATAACTCATCCTGAACAAAGCTGAAGAGAATGCCTTGTGGCAAGTAAGGCTGAATTATCATAATGTGGGTGTAAAGGTTGTACCTGCAAAATGTATATTGTGTCCTAAAGCCTCTTGAATGTAGTTGCAAAAGTCATTCGTAAGTGTAAACTTGATGAGGCACTCGACTGTCAGGCCCACTTATTAAGGACGCCCGCCTCTCCTGCTGCTAGAAATGCCTGTCTCTGTAGGAGACATGGTGGCTTTTTCAGATGCAGTGTTTAAAGACAGCCCATGTAGCCCTTTGCTGAAAAACCTTGTGTTTAGTGTAATAAACTGCAGAACATGCAAGGGCTTTTTCTCTTGTATGTGGTGGGTGCAGTTTGTTTGCAGGTCTTCAGCCGAATGTAAGTGTGTCCTAACCGAAGTCAGTTCAGGTAAGCTGACTCAAACCAGATGAGGATGTGACCCGTTGTTTGTTAATTAATGAGCAGCTCATAATCCAGCTAAAATGGCTGGAATGATCACAAGTGATTTGTTTTGGAGGGTGGGTACAAAGAAGGTTCTAGGGACTCTTCTAATTAGTCTTCAATAACACTCAGCATTGCAGCTGCTGCTTACTGTTAAGTCCTCTTTTCTGCCCCATCTTTTTCTGTATCTCCCAACATTTTATCTAAAATTATATTGTTCCTGTTAGCTCTGTATCAGTTCTTGGCCTCTTAACAGTGTCCACAATCTGTGGGAGGGAAAGGGCTGTGGACTTCCTAGACTCATTTGTCTCTGTCTTCATGGTAACCCGCAGCATACTAACACTCATGAAATGCCTTCCAAAGGCAGTTTAGTAGATGCACCAGCATGAGTTTTAGGCTTGCCATGACTCATTAGTTTGTCTCAAACACAGCAATTACCAAAGGGTGTACTTTATGATAATTAGGAATATGTTTTACACATCAGATGGTGATGCTGACTTTTGAGAGCAACCACCTGGGCCCAGCTCAATTTAGCCAAAATGTTTCACAGTCTTTTTTTTTTTTCCTGATTTCAGTGGTGCAAAATATTTCAAAAAATTTTTCACCATACAATAGAGTTAAGAACCTTGTGCATCCTGCTGTTCAAATAAGCTGGGGTAACTTTCTATTTCTCATCAGCACCCTGGCAACATACATATCTCAATTCTTAGTAGTTGTTAGATTTTTGACTGGAAGGTTCATTCTAAAGGGGACCCACCCAATGTTGGATCAGCACTGCTGTCTGGACACCAAATGTTGAGTAATGGTAGTAAATGTGATCTGCTGCTGCCACCAGGAGGGCCTGAAGAGCAGCTGCTGCAGGAGGAGAGATCTTGTGTGTGGCATTTGAGGAGCAGAGCCCCAGCTGGACTTGCCACCTTGGTGGCCCATCTTACTGTCTCAGCTTCTTGTGTCCCTGGCACTCTAGCTCCAGGGACGTTGTGTCCTGAATGGGCACGCAAGTTCCATGTCCCATGTGGGGGGCATTGGAGTTCCAAAGGAAATTTGTTCACATGCGCAGGAAATATGTGAGGTGTGGGGCCTGTGGTATTCAGGTTTGGGGAAAAAAGGAAAAATTTGGTATCCTTATTCTTTAGGTGTCTCTAATACCAAATAAAATCATAAGCATGGCAAATGTCATCTCAGCATCATTTTGCAGCTTTGTCTCCAATGCATAAAATCGAAGTGGTGTGGTGAAGGTGGTGGTCTTTAGTTGTATTTATCAAAAAAAAAAACCACATTGCTTGGTGGAGACAGTCACATGAGCCAAAGAAAAATTCTCCTTTCACTGTATATTGGTTTATTGTCTACTAATAGGGAGGCGGGGGGAAGATCTTGAAAGCTGAACCCTTCCAACTTTCAGTGGGCATTGGTTAAAATCTCTCCATCTGAATCACTCTGGTGTTGTCCTCTGTTCAGGTATGATCCCCAAAAGGTGTGCTTGTGTTCAGTACTAGTCAAGCTGAAATCATGAGAGATAAGATCCTCTGAGACCTCTACTTCTGCAGAAAATAGTTCAGTATTTTTAGCCTGTCCAGCGCAAACTGTGTTCTTGATTCCATCCAACCAAACCCCCTAATCCAACCCTCAACTTGATCTAAAATTAGAAGTTGAAGGTCTTGTAATAGAAATTACCATGTGGCTGTGCTAGGTATATCTGTGTTTGCTGTCTTCTGGAAACAAATTTTAATGGTGATGAATTAGAACACTGGAAGAAATGAGTATCTCAATATACAGTCCTCGGTGAAGATGACTGGCTTTTTTTCCATCACTTTTAGCTCTTGGAGTAGAATAGAAAGCCTTTATTGAAAAGGGACCTTCTTTGCATCTGTTTTCCACTTACTGAGGGAACAAATAGCAAATCCACTTTATGGGCAGAAAACTAGGGAATGAGCCCCCCCCCAACTTCTGTTCTAGTGCTAGAGTATATAATGAACACCTTTGTAAGGTGTGTTGGATGGTGGTTACTTTTACAGTAGAACTTCAGAAATCCTAATGATTTAAAATAGTCTTACCACTATCTGCATATTTGAACTTTCAGAAAAGGATGCACTCCACCTCAGTGGTATCACTATCTGCCAACTCACACTGAGTTTGGCAGATACAGATACACCCCTGAGAAGGAGTGTCCATTTTTGTGCCAGTTTAAATATGGTAACCCTAAATTCTGCATGGCTTTCTGAATATATCTTGTGGTAAATGTTCAGTTTCAATAGCCATGTTGTAAAAGACTGCTGTTTAGGCTCTTACCTGCTAATACATGCATCCTCCTTTTTTGTTTTTAAAATATTGGAGAAATGTGGTTTTTTTTTTTGTCGGGGGCGGGAAGTGGAATTACATTTTGGAGACCTTTCTCTAAGTTCAAGAAATGCCAAGTCCTGCATTGCAGTGAGATGTAATGCCCAAAAACAAAGGGGAATCCACTATCTGGGACTCAGCATGAAAAAATAGATGAGTTAAAATGTTATCATTTGTAATAGCACTGCACAGTTACAATTAGCTGAAAGTGACTGGGGTTAAAAGCATATTTTAGGGAGCCTGAGTTGCCTGCATCTGGAATATTATGTGAATTTTTCTGATACCAGTAGTTTAAGAAGGATATAAAACAATGCAAAGAAGGGAAAAAAGATACAGAATTTATTATGGCTGAATGAGGAAGTGACAGTTGCACATGCCTATCTGTTTTTTGAAATGCATATACTGTATCCCACTATTCCTACAGTCCAGAGAATTCAGAGTTGTTAGGAATATGATGATTCTAGGTGCCTTTTGAGGATGAACAATATAAAGGAAGGAAATAATAAAATATGCAAATACAGAATGACAGCAGTGTTAGAATTTACAATGAAAAGGTGGGCTTCATCTTAGGATGTTCTTGTTGTTTTAAGGGATTTTTCTCTTCTGAGTAAGATGTTCGATTGGGATTTAGAAAACTTCTTGGAACAGAATCCAGGTTTCCAAAAGCTTTAAGTATTTTGGGGCAAGTCATTTAGTCTCCGTATACTTTCACCTGCAAAATAAGATTTTCTTCCTTGGATAGTGTGCTGCATATTGACTGCTGTGGATGCTGCTCGTATGAGCTAAAAGGTACTTAGGCTGCATCTATGCTATAGATAAATTAGACTTTTTGTTAATTCCAGAATTACAAAATCTAGATTAAGGTCAAGTTTGACCATCCTCACTTCCTACTTTTACCTCAAAGTGGCCTCATTGCTGCCATACTCAAATTGGCAAACATGGACTGTTGCTGTAGTGCATTGTGGGAACCTATCCCATGGTTCCCTCATTCCAGTAGCATTCTGGCTATGCTGGCTGGTCTTTGACATTTTCCCATATTGCATTTTCCTCATTCCCCTCCCATGCTAAGCAAATGTCCGTTTTTCCCATTGAAAGGAAGCAAAAGTAGAACATCCACAGAGATGGCAGAAAAGTTTTGCAGAAATGTCTGTCTTCGGTAGCTGAATTCTCAACTGGCCATCCACGGAGTGTCCTCCCCTCCCATTATTGCATCTAATCCCTGAAAATAATACATGGACCCTGACTGTATCCTCAAACTTGGAAGAAAGAGGATAGAAAAGTCTAGGAAAAAAGAATTTTTGACTCTCCCCTTCACTATGCAGATATTGACAACACTAGTGATGGCAGTGAAATATCATACAATGAACTTATAACACAAGCAGGAATCTCAACTAAGCCCCCACCACTGTGTTTTTTTGAGGGGTGAAAGCATTAAGACAGATAATAGATATTAACAAAAAGATATTTATAACTGAAATATAAAACCAGCAGGTGTCAGCAACGGACAGCAAGCTCCCGAAAACATTTTGGCAGGGTGTAGGGGGTGCTGTGATCTGCAGCTGCAGAGCCGCTTGGTACATTGAAGTAGCTGAAATATTGCCCCGACTATCTTAGTCACTGGTGTGAGGGATTTCCCCATGGTAGCAGCAAGCCCCCAAATATCTTAGCTGCCAGGGGAGACTTCCCCCTGACATCAGCAAGCCCCAGTGGTCCTGTGCTACTAGCTTAGGGGTGTTTAGTGGGGCACCAGTTGAGGTGGTCCTCCCAGAGCATCTTACCTCCTGGGGGAGACTCCCCTCCCACTCCCCCCCCGGCAGGGCAGCAAGCCCCTGAGTATCTTTCCCACCCTTGGAGCCCTAAACGCATGCACACCTGGCAGCGTGCTCAGCACCAATCAGCAGGCACATCCTTTTATTGGGTTGGGGGCTACCTATGACATGCAAAGGTCATGTGGCTGAGTATGGGAAAGACCCAGACTGTGTGTGGTGCCTGTGGGGAGAGGGAAGAGGGTTTGTGCACAAATATAAACTGCTGAGAAGTTTCTCAGCATCTTATGCAAGCATGGCCCCCACAACAGCCTGCTGCCACATGGTGCAGTGGGCCAGTGGCTGGCACCAGGCAGTGCAGGGGAAAAAAAATAAGTGTTCAGACAGAACCACAAACTCCCTGCAGGGGCTATTTGTAATGGGTAGATGCGCTCACAGCGCTAATAGCACAGAGACATTTCTCAAGCTCTCATACAAAGATGACCCCATAGGCTTACTCCTGCTTTGAAATTCAGTCTCCCTGTTACCTAATTAACTGGAGAGCAGCCACCAGAGCAAAGCACTGAGGTGCATTGTGGATTACATACGGGACACCTCTGGAAGCTCATAAATTCAATTTTAAGGCCTGGTGCTTCCACAATGGCCTTTAATTGAACTTCAGGTAACTGAAATATTGTAATCTCAAGATTAGTGCTCCCCAAATTGAGCTAACAGTATTTATAGTGAGGGCAGTCACATGGTAATATCGAACTAACTGCCTTAAATTCGAATTTACCTTATAGTGTAGACACAGCCTTAGTTTTTTATCAGCAGGATTACATGAATGCAAACTAGGCACTTTTTAAATTCCTGCCAGAAGTGACCACATGAGGCAAATTAGAGCATAACAGCTGCTCTTCAGTTACAGGTGTGGGTGTAGCATAAGTAATGATTTTGAAGTGTGTTTTCTTTCTATGATAGTGAGAAGATTCTACATCACCTGCAGTCTGATTCAAAACCGGATCTTTCTAAACGAGACAATGTAGTCTGATGTGCAGGAGGTCAGAACAGATTATCATAAAGGTCCCTTCTGGCCTTAAAGTCTGCCTCTGAAGTCAAACATAAATCATGAGTTTGATCTCGAAACTTTTGGGTGGAGTTCTCTGCAGCTAGCCTGACCTCTTGCATAACAAAAGCCAGAAACATTTGAAGAAATTTTTTTTTAAAGTTTAACCTTTAAATTTGGCCAACTGCTTAGCACTGGTTGTGCTGTGATTCTAATCATGTTGTGACCACTGATGGAGGAACAGCAAGTGGCTTGTCAGGTAAGGGAACTATATTTTGCCTCCTTCAACTTTCTAGTGGGAAGATAAATCTGAATAGAAAAACCCTCAGTATTCAACAATCAGGATCCATTCATTCCCTGTAGCTTTGATATACTTGATCTCATAATATATATTGCTGTGAATTAATTACTAACAATGGTATTGTTTATAGATTTTTAAAGATCTCTGGTCTGTGGGGATTTATAACATTACATACCAGAGCAACAGACCATCACAATAGTAATGAGACCTCTCAGTGGGACTTCAGAATAAACATTAGGACAGAGGCTGACCCTGTCAGTAATACTTCCTTATGTGTTTTTAAGATCGTATGATATGCAAATAGGTGGGCTGCAAACTAGCTGGTCAGTAGGAATACATTGGCTGTAATGAGGTATCTAGTGTCAGCACAAAACAATTAAATGCATAGGGATGATGCTCGTTAATGGAAGTTGCAATGGGTACCATTAAAACATACTATTTATTATTTTTACTTTTTTCTAACTTCAGTGGCAAATACCACAAGTATTTATTTCAGTAAGCCTAACTAATAGTGGTTAATATATAGTCCTTGGTGGCTCACATTATATCCATGTGCCAAACTCAGTCCTTCCTAATTTCTGTTTGAGATGGAATTTCTTAAGGGACTGCAAAGATTCTTGTTTTGTTTTTCCTTTATCTGGCCAAATGCTCTTACCTCCATGTATTTATGGTATCCCTCTTGAAATTCACATAAGGCCAGCCTATGTGTCATGCTTAATTTTGTAACCTGTTGCTCCTGTGAGGCTGTAGTATAACCTGGTCCAGGTGCAAATGTTTTCTCTGAGCTGATGGTATACCTAAACTAGGTGACGAAGTCACATTTGTTAAGGTCCTTTTTAAAAAAGCACCTGACCTTGTGAGGTTGAGGATGCATGTCCACATTGGCATATGAATTCAATGGATTTTGTCCCCATTAGGGTGGGCAGCTTTGACTTTGTCAGCAATGCACTGAAGGTGTCTGTTCCATAGTTCCTGCTGCTCCCTTGCATTGTGGGTTAAGCTCTGTGTTTGGTGGGACAAAGTGTCACCGTTGGTTCTGGGTGTGTCATCAGCCTCCCACAATGCACTTAGCTCCTCCCCTTCCCTTTGGAAAACAATGGGAAAAAGTGGTTTTGCCCACCCTCTTTCCATTGGGTAGCCATGCAGCTGCCATCTCCAGGCAAGCATGAAACTTGCTCGGCTTCAAAATCTTTTGGCACATACCCCAGCATAATGTGCTCTCATAGTATTTGCACAACCTGAGCAGCCATTAGTGATGAAGACTCTGAGGAGGACACAAACATAAACGTAGGTGAAACACTGGAGGAAAGGGGAGGAAAGCAGAGATGCTGGCTGCACTCAGTGCTATGTACCCAGTGGATCATGGGTTCTGGTACTGGGAAACAAGCTGAGACTGGTGGGACCGCATTGTTCTGCAGGTATGGGACAATCAGAAGCGCCTACAAAATGTCTGCATGCATAAGACCACTTTCAGGGAACTTTGAATTTTCTCCCACCCTTAAGTGCAGCAATTCCAGCATGAGGCCTGCTCTGACCATTCAGAAATATATGGCAATAGCTTTCTGAAGGCTTGGAATGCCAGACAGCTGCCTGTCAGTGGGCAATCAATTCATATTGGGTATATCTACAGTGGTGTCTGCTGTGATCCAGGTAGCCAAAGCAATCCATATTCTTCTGCTAGTATGGACAGTGACTCTGGGAAATGTGTGGGACATAATGGATAGTTTTGCCATGATGGGGATCCCTAACTGCTGTTGGGTGATAAATGGAATGCACATCTGTGTCTTGGCATCAGACCACCTTGCCACAGAGTACATAGACTGCAAGGGGTACTTCTCCATGGTGTTGCAGATGTCGGTGAAACAACCCTTGTGATCCACCAACATCAACGTGGGCAGGTCAGGGAAGGTGCATGACCTGCACATCTTTAGGAACTATGGTCTGTTCAGAAAGCTGCAGAATAGAACTTTCTTGACCGGTTAGAAGATCACCACTGGAGATGTGGAAATGCTAGTAATGGTCCTAAGAGATCCAACTTACCCCTTGCTCCTTTGGCTCATGAAGACATTCACCAGCATCCTGGACTGCAGTAAGGAGAAGTTCCAGCTGCAGGCTGAGCAAGTGCTGAATGGGTGTCAGTGTGGGCATTTGGCCATGTAAAAGCCAGGGTTCAGGAACTTCCTGACTTGGTTAGACCTCAGCAAAAACAATATTCCCCTCATTTTGGCAGCCTGCTGTGTGCACCAAAATTTATGTGAGTAAAGGGAAAATGTCATGCCAGGGCTGGAGGGTGATACAGATCACCTGGCCACTAATGATGAGCAGCTAAGCATCAGCGCAATGAGGAGAGCATAGTGAGAAGCACTGCTAATCAGAGGCTTTGAAAGACTGTTTTATGAATGACCAGACAGCAACATAACTCATGTCTGTTGCTGTTAAGGAGGTGCCCCCTATATAATGTGAGCTGGCCTGTAAACCCTGTCACCTTCTACCCTGTGAAATACAAGCAAAAAAACAATGTTTTTGAGAACTTACATTTTGTCCCCTAAATAAAAATTAGCACACAGTAAATGAGTTCAAGACCAGGACTTCAGAGGGGGATAAGCAAGGGCAGGAAGCATTTTGCCACTAGAGTGGGGGAAGTCTGACTTCCGCTCTGCAACACATCCCTGGAAGCTGAATGGAAGGCTGCCTTTGACTCCTCCGCTAACCCCTGCATTCTGGGGTAGTTGGGGGTTAAGGGTATGGAACGTGACAAGAAGGGCATGTGGTTCATGCCCCTGGGCTGCAGTGGCTCTGCTCCTGTACCAGACTTCTCAGGAGCACAGTGGGACTCCATGCTCGCCTATCCTCTTGATCTATCCACCCTCTTCTCCTACTTGCCTTTAATTGTGTCCTGTCTGTTTGGGCAGCTTGCACGTACTCTAGGTACAATTGTCACATGTTTATTTTCTCCTTATCTGGACCAGTCTTAACAGCTGGTAGGAAGCAGTGGTCAAAGAGCCTGCTGCTGAACATACTGCAGCAAAGCATAAGTGAAGGCCGGGCATTAGGGAGATAATTAAAGTAAATGAGAAGACTTACAATACAGTAATTTTAATGAAAGATTCTCTATGGCAAACAAAAGGGATGTGTTATGTACAAAGATGAATTTTGGCTTTTAAGCATCCTCTGTGCAGCAGGTACTACAGAGATCTTAAGGGCCCTACTCAGCTTGGTTTGCTTCCAGTCATGGTAAGGCGCCATTTGGGGTGGGCTTCTCAGCCTGCGATTACAAAAGCAGCAAGCAAGGATTCTGGGGAAAGAGGGAAAGCATGGCAGTGCAGCTTGTGCGACCAGAGTTGTGTGGTCCATGCCCCTGCCACCTGCTTTCCACAGTCTCCGCCATCACCCTTGGCTTGGACTGTGAAAGTTTCCCCAGGCTCCTGGGTGAAAAGGCAGGGAGGGGAGGCGGTTGGCCTGGACATGGAAAAAGTTTGTGCTATCACAGCTTAATTCTCCTTCCCTTGCTTCTAGGTTGCTATGGGAGATCTTAGCCTGTTGAGAATAACACACATTGACAAGGGAACGGACGCTGACTGAATGTGGGCAGAACACTTGTCTTATTATGGAGGTCAAAATAAGGCAGGCCTCTCGGATACCTCATGAAAAGGATTAGAGTATGTTTGAGAGCTTTATGGAGATGTGCAGGGAGGGTCAGTACTCTGTCCTGGCATGTTAACAAGTTGTTGTTCTGGGGGTTCCCAGGCTGTGTAGGTGCAGCACTTGCTGCAGGTCACCCAATTGCTTTAACCCACTTGTAGTGTAACTAAAAAAGAGAACTCGCCAGAGGTGCCCTCCCCAACATCAGGCTCTAACTGCAAAATGTCCTGGGAGGAAGGGATGAGATGCAAAGTTTAAAAAAAGAAAAGGTCCTGGCCGTCTGCGAGATCAGCTGCTGAATTCATTTGCTGACCATTGTTGTCATCCTCTTCCTAATCCTCATCCACCATGTCTTCCTTGCTGTTGCTAGAAGCATCTCTTGGGAGGAATTCATGGACTGTTTGGGGACAGTGGTTGAGTTCACCCCACCAAATCCTACGCAGCTGCTCATAAGGCAGCATGTTTGCAGTGACTGCCCAGAACATCCTTTGTCTTCTGGTACACTTCCATGAGGTCCTGTATTTTTAAGTGGAACTGCTGGGCATTCCTGGTGTGTCCTTTTTTCAACCACGTCCTGTGAGGTCTTGGCATAGATGTCTGCTTTTCTTTTGCTGCTTGAAGCTGTGCTGGCAGAGCTACAATCTTTCTTTAACCACCCCCAGGTAGACTCTAACCTGGGATCGCTGGAGCTTAAGGAGGAGCCTCTACAGTTTGAGCTAAAAGCCAGCTGCCTCTCTGCTGAGGCCATGAAGGAGACTCACTCTTTCACTCTGAGAGTGATCTAAGTGCCACTAAATGGGACAGTGAACCACACACAGAAGGTGTGTGGGTTACACTCCCACTCAGCAATAAGTACTTGTCTCTCCTGAATGCTCCATGCCAGAGCCCATCTATGACCTTGGGAACCGATGGCCATACATGTTGCCTGCTCTGCTCCCCACACTGATCAAAAGAAATGAAATTCAAGCTTTCCCAGGCAATTTCCTCTACGTCCAGAGAGCATCAGAGCTGAAAGGGGTGGTCACATTGGGGCACTACAGGCCATCTCCAGGAAAGCCAGAAATCAATGTTCCTTGGGCACAATCATAAAATCAACCATGTAAAGTCAATTTTGGCATTTACTTCTCATGAAAAACCAAAATACCAAAGTCGACCTTAGGTGCCCTTAAAGGTGGCAGAACAGATCCTGTAGTGTGGACAGAGCTGATTTAGGTCAATTTTCTAAGCAAAGTTTAACCTATTCTCCTAGTGCAGGCCAGGCTTGTGATAAGGCTGGTCTTCTCATGAGTGTCTGTAGGGAGGCATCTCTGTGCTACTCCAATATAAATGTCAAGTTCTATGGAGTCAGGAAGCAAAATAAGGTAGAGCTCTTCTGACACCTGAAGGCAGTTGAGCATTATAAAACAAAAAAACATACATCCAAAATCCACTGCCTTCTATGTGGAGCTGAAGTGCATATTCCCACAGGAATTCCAGTCTGCAGCTTTGCTAACCAAAGAGTGTAAATGATCCCCATTGCTTCTGTACTGGGATGATTCCACATTAGGATAACTCTCTCTAGTATTGTCAAATGTCCGGCTGTACTATTCAAATAAATACCATGTCAGGTTATAAACTTATAACACAACATAAGCCGTCTCTACACTACCCAAAAACTTCAAAATGGCCATTTTGAAGTTTACTAATGAAGCGCTGAAATACATATTCAGCACCTCATTAGCATGCGGGTGACTGCGGCACTTCAAAATTGACGTGGCTGGCTGCCGCGTGGCTCATCCAGACGGGGCTCCTTTTCGAAAGGACCCCGGCTACTTTGAAGCCCCCTTATTCCCATCTCCTCATAGGAATAAGGGGACTGCGAAGAAGGAGGGGTCCTTTCGAAAAGGAGCCCTGTCTGGACGAGCCGCGCGGCAGACAGCTGCATCAATTTCGAAGTGCTGTGGCCGCCCGCATGCTAATGAGGCGCTGCATATGTATTTCAGTGCTTTATTAGTAGACTTTGAAATGGCCATTTGCACGGCCATTTCAAAGTTTGGGGCTAGTGCAGACATAGCCCTAGTGATCTAATATTTAAGAAGCTCACAGGGGCCAATGGGGTCCAGCATGTTATAGCTCATGTTTAAATAAATCTAAAATGGTACTGCTGCTAGGAGATACTACTTACAGCTTTTGTAATTACCCCCTTTTTAAGCATAGGTTTTGGGTACTCAAAAAAGTAACTCTGTAGACCTCTGGGGGACCCATCATGTCAGAAAAATAAAGGGAACAGAGAATGTGAGTAGGTATCACTTAAAATACTTGGGCTTAGAAGGAAGAGGGCATTAAGGAAAAAAAGATGGAACAAAGGCCTCAGGGAACACCTTCTAGAACCTGGAAGGCTTCATCTATTCACCTGGAGTTATTCATTCTTTATTGTAAAAGTAGCACCAAGCAAAATATCTTTCTGCTAAGGCAACCACCCAACCCTAGAGTTAACTAAATCTGTGTTTGTAGGAGGATGTAACTTTAGAATTTTGGGAATTTGTTTGTCAAAGAGGTTCTTACCCTACATGCATTGTTCTTCCATTAAATACATGCCAAATCTCTTTTCTGAATCTAACTTTCATTATTCCTTAATCAGTCCATCACTATCAAGTTAAAGAATGTTTTATTACCCTGGCATGGTATAATACATCCTTTGTATCTGAGCACAGGGATGAGGGCCAGATATAAATCAGATTTTTTTTAAAATATTACTTGTTTGAGCTAAGAACGGAAATCCAAAATGTGTTTGGCAGTTTTTGGATAGTTAAAAAAAGACAGTGAGAATCTCACATATGAGAGCCAAATGAAATGATTGGTCATTCCTTTCCTTCCAGGGATAATATCTATGAAATTCATATTAGAAACTAAAGTTAAAGCTGAAACCGGTTTAGAAAGTTGCATGATGTTTCAGTACCTCTTTGGCTCATGTTAGAAATTCAGGCGGATTTCTGAGATTTGTGGGTAAAGGATAGGTGATGATGGGGAACTGGCAATGCGCTTCAATTTTTCTGTGTCTCTGGGTGTGTGTGTTGCTCACTCCCAGCAGTAGGGAATGTGGTGTTAGCATTCATAGCACTGTCCTCTAATTAAACCAATGAGCTGAACTAGGCCTACAAGTAAGTTCTTTCTGGCTTATTTCAAAACAGTACAAAGAGGCAAGTCAGTTTGTGTTCTTAATGTTTATTAGATGTTTGTTTAAACGTCACATAGCAATGAATTGTATTACACCAAAATAAGGAATACTACTGCCATTCTTTTAACTCAGGCTCCCATTTGTAACAAACTTGGTGGTGGTTTTGCCAAGAACACACACAGCAGTTATCTCTCTGCATGGGCAATGCTGCAGAGCAGAGTTGGGTTTCTCTTAAAAAGAGACATTTTCAACTATCTTTCCTCCTGTGCTCAGTCCTCATGGGTGCATACGGAGAGGTTTTTGTCAATATTTGTAGTTAGTAAGATTAGTGGCAGAATGATCTGCCTTTATATTGTAAAGAGCTCCAGGAAGGAGCAATTGTCTCAACCATCTGAGTCAAACAGGTTTTAACCACAACATCCTAAAGATATTAGTCTTTTGACCAGAAAAGTTTAATATGAGACTGACTTTCAGTGCTGTATTCAGAATTGATATTCCTCTTGACTGTGATTGCAAAAAGTGGGGCCACAGTTGCATTCATTGTTCAGTGAGCTTGTCCACACAGTTAAACCCACCGACAGCAATGAATGTTGATTGTGACCTTTTTAGTAAAGCTCTGCAAAGAGGATTTGGGGGAGGAGGAGGTGGTACCTCGTGTGAAGGTTTGGTAGCTGTCTTCAGTGAAAGGCCTGAAAGCTTGGAGCAAGGAGGATGATGGTTAGCTGGAGGGTACAATCAACGGTCGATGGTTTTCACTTTAATTCCAAACTCACCGACAGCGTTGAATGTTCACTGAAGCAACCACTGAAAACAGAACTCCACTGACTTGACAGCGTCCTTAAATGTCTGAAAGGGGGGAAAAATCAAAACTGACACAATGATTTTAATCATACAGATTATACACTTTGTCACTGTTCTCTTACCACCACAACCGCCCACCCTCCTTGGCCCGTTCTGTTACAATTCTCCAGCAAGGAACTGGCAGCTCTCCAGGCTTTGATCCTATGAAAATAAAAAGTCTGTTTCATTTAATGAAAAGTTTTATTTATGTAGTTTAGGAATCTAGACAGAAATTATCTGGTGATGTCCGTCAAACCATGGAGACAAACACTAATCAAATCATAGCATGCAATCCCATATTTCTACACAGTTGTGTGAAAGCACAATGAACCAGCAATGTCGCTAATAGACTACCTAGTCCCAGTAAAGTCTGCTGAGCGAATTCACTCAAACAAGTATCATTAAGGTTGTAAGGTATTGAATGCTTTAAGGAACATTTGTTTTTCAATAAGCTTCTGGGGAAGGGATGGAATTACTTGATTCTCTTTTTTCCACACATTCCACTAGCACTGGACTACATAATTGTCCCTTCTAAAAGGACCATCTTGTTTTCTCAAATACTTCTATAGAATCCACAAAGTCTAACGTACAAAGCCCTTCTACATATCTACCATATAAATCTGCCTAAGCTAATATGTTAACTGAAATTTCATTATACTACTTTTGCGATAGTCAAACTGCAGTGTGATGCAGTGCTAGGATTTTTTTGTTGGTTCCACCTTTTATGAAATTTAGCATGATAGTAAGAGATTAATTTTATCTGGATCATTCTAACTTTGAGATTCCTCCTTGAAGTGAGGTTTGCTGTGGGTGCTAGGGTTTTAAGTGTCTTTTCCATATCATAGTCTTTATTATCAAATTTAGTGAAGTGCTCGTTTTTGATAAGGCTCCAGCAATAATGGAAGTTGTTTACCTTTCTTCTAAACCTTGCCGGTTCATTCTAGACCTTCTACTCTGTCAAATCTGTTTTTTAGAAAAAGTGTATAGTATTGCAACTTGTGTAACGCCAACAAAAGTCTTCCTTGGCTATTAACTGAAAGAGTCTGGGAAGACAAGACAAGAGTATGAACGATATACTTATCAACATTGTTTCCTGTGTGCACTGCAGACCAGAATTGGTCTGCACACAGCATTCCCTTGAAAAGTGCAAGTTCAACTAGATACTCTTTATCTTGCTGTACAGAAGAGCTAGTTTATTATGAAACATGCTTTGTTGATTTTAATTAAGTGCTGCATCTGAGATCTTGTTTCTGGGTGAGGTTGATGTGGTACATTTTGGCTGCTCAATGAATAACTGGGTTTTTTTTAGTAATTCAAACATACATTGTTAAACTTTCGGATATTGGCATAAATAGGAAGCTGCCCAAAAAGACACTGTAGCAGGAACTTAAATCATTCTGCTGCACCTAGGAAGACTGGAGATAAACAGGGTTTTTTTCCTTTGTGGATGACAGTGTACTTTCTTTATAGACAGGATGCTTTTTTCTTTGGCCTGGGATTTGTATCACTTACAGTAGTGAAAGATTTAGAATTCAAAATAAATGCACAGTGAACTTGTTTTGCTAGTACAACAAAACTTGACTTATCTACATACAGTAGACTACAATCTTGTGGCATGATTATCTGCTCATTCACACTGGCTTTATTAATTTTAATGAAGTTACTCTTGATTTACATCAGCATGAATGAGTGGAGAATTAGGTCTTTGTTCCTATTGACATGTTTTAATGTTGTCCCAGCTAAATGAGTACAGTTTACAGATTATGGTCATTCACATTTTAGCATAGAAGAGGGAGGATGTTTACTTATTTTCTATTTCTTTCAGAACTACCTGTCATTTTAACTCCACAATATCTTGCCTGGCTGGCAATTAAACCTCTTTTCCAAGGCTTGGAACTGTGGATGGGTTAAATTCTCTCTTAAACTATAGCTGCCTTCTCCTTCTAGACTGGAGATAGATGGAAAACCACAGTGCTGCTTTTTTAAACTCTTCTGCAGATGGAAGCTGAGGCTCACAACAAATGTAGGCACTCAAATGCTGCAGTCCCAATGCCCAAAACTTGCAGTTCATGCAGGGTAATAATACCTTCCTCTTCCGTCATCTGTTTTTCATTTTAAAAAAAAAATCCCCAACTGAGCAAACATAGGTCTAGCTGGCAGTGTTACAAATGCCAGATTTATCTGAAGTTTCATTTCAAATCTCCAAGTTTGGGTGTATGCTTTTTATTTAAGGTTAGTAGGTCATAAATAAACCAAAGCACTTTAGTGGCTATGAGCAATAGGGTCATAGAATACATGAAATATCAGTTTTGGAAAAATAGGAATCTAACATGAATTGACAGCAGTACATGAGGAAGTAGTTCATTGTGTTGCTGTAAAGGCCATAGGGATTTGGGCTGTTGAGGTTGTCTGTTTCAGGAATAGATTAGATTTCTTGTCTGGTGACCTGCACGTAATTTAAGTGACTGCCTTGCCAGTCCTTCCAGAGGGCAACTGTGTGAAATAGAGCATCTCATCTTCAGTCTACAGTCTTTTTTCCCTCTTCTTGATGGCTGACCTAAATTGAAGATATTAGGGGGGGGAGGTGTGCTGTGCAAACAATTACTTTGCTTCTGTGGAAGCTACATCTCTACTACTAATCAAAAGTCATCTCCATCCTTATAGTTTTATCTGGCATCTCAAAAGAATGCTTAACTGCATAACATTGGCTAATACCAGCAGCTGGATTTCACTGTTTGCTACCACTCGTGTTTATCAGTTTCCCTATTTAGGCTTCTTTTCCCTATTTGGAAAGAGTGAGCACAGATCTAACTTTGGAAATTCTTCCCTGCTCTCTTCTCTCTCTCCTCCTTACTTCCTTTTCAATCAGTCTGGCTGCACTGGCAAGCAATCAGACTCTTAAGAGAAGCACCTGGCCATGCAAATCTAGAATTGGGCATTTCTTGCAAGTACATGCACGTTCTAACTATTGCATTCCTAACAGCTCTCTTTCAGAATATATTTTAAAATTCCTATGTAGCTTGTGCATCAATTTGAAAAATTTTTAATGTAGCTCAGTGGTATAGGCTTTGTGTGGTTTACAGCACTGAAAAATTAATAGCATCCCCTTGATCTTGTTAAATTGTTACTAGAGGAAAATTTTCTATATGAAGATTCATTTGTGAAGAAGCAATGGGCAAAAATACATGTGCACAGTTATTGGGTACTTTTTCATTCCAGTTTCCCATAGTAAGGAAATATTGGTTCCACATAGGGCAGTAAGAAATGTAGTAGCTTTTCAAGCTCTTCTAATTTTGACACTAAAGTGAATTCTAGGAGCAGCATCTAAAAATGGTATAAAAATAAGTAAACTAGTATAAATTGGTATAGATGTATAAGTATCAATGGAGCTAGGCCAGCTTGCACAATATGTCCTGATCATAATTTGTAAGTAATGTGAGGCATAACTGACTTCTTTTTACTCCCTTTTAACAAGTAGTTTACCTGTTTTTTTTCATGTTTCGTTGTTCTTGGTGTTACTCCATTCAAAATTTAAAAACAAACAAACAAACTTTCAAATGCCACATCTTCATATGAATTGACACTGGACCTGAAATAAAGTAACGTAAAGAATCCCATTAGAGTGTGTGTGTGTGTGTGTGTGTGTGTGTGTGTGTGTGTGTGTGTGTGTGTGTGTGTGTGTGTGTGTGTGTGTGTGTGTGTGTGTGTGTTAACTCAAAGGATGTAACTCAACTTGACCATTGTCAACAGAAGCTTTATTTTATTTCTTGTCTGGCTGTCCAATGCAAGTCACGTACTGAAATTAAATTTGTGGTTATATGTTGAAAGTAAAATGTATGGATATTGTCAGAAAGGGAGCCCTTTAGTAGCAGATGAATGGGGGCAAAGAGGAGAGAACACTTCTGCAGCACACCTATAAAAGACAACACTTAATGCTTAGCAGTCATATCTGATCTCTCCATATTTTTACAAATGCTAATTGAAATTAAGACATTTGGGGCACATTAGGAGTGCAGAATCAATTGCTAAATGTGGATGCAATGAAGGAATTACTGGGTGCTGTTCTATGGCTGGTATATGCAAGATATCAGATTAAACAATCATAATGGTTTTGTCTGGCTTTAAAGTTTATGAAAAAATTTTATATCCTTGTGCGTTATTTGAACAAAAGATATTCTATGGTGTACTTGTGCCCATACACAAATGTGGGTGACAGTACAGTGCTTTTTTTTTGGGCAGTACTTGCTGGTGCAGACTACTGGCACCTTAGCAACCCCAGCTATATGATTGGCTGGAGGGGAAGTGGGGAAGCTGGCTGAGTACCCCCTCTTTTTTTTACCAAAAAAGTGAGTGAGTGAGTGAGTGAGTGAGAGTGAGAGAGAGACAGAGTGTGTGTGTGTACACAAAATCTATTTATTCCTAGTGTAATTCCACTGCCCATGAAATTAATGAATACATTGGCAGCCCTAACAAGTATCAAAATCACAACCCTGATTTGAGGCTAGTGCTCTTACCACTGAGCTCTTCCACCTCCTTGATTAAATGTTGGCATGTTACAAAACTTGCTTTGAAACAAAATAGCAGCTACAGAAATAGTCTTTAACGTGCATGGCGAATTGCTAAATAAGTACATAACTTCATTCAGTCCAGAAAGATTTTACTTATGACTACTGAAGATGGGTTTTGAGTAAACGAGCTGTCCAAAAGTTAACCATGGTGTTTTGATGTTAGTTGAGGTGCTAACACTAATGTCTGCAACACAGTATTTCTGAGAAATGGGATGCTGCTTAACCACAATAGTTTAGGAACAGTACAAGTGTGAGCAGTGGTGATGACATATTTGATTACTCATACAGAAATTATTCAGAAGGCTAGGGGCTTTGAGTGTATGAAATGTTTAGCTCTAATTTTTGTTGCTGAAGTGTTGATAGTAACAAATACAAACTAGCCCATTATTGTAAGGTTTCCAAAGTGCTTGTGCTGCATGTTGCATGCATGTCTATTTGTTTAATTATTGTAAGCTGTGGTATTAGGCCTATTATGCCAGTATGTAGTATCTGTAGTGTTAATCTGATTTTTGAAATCTGAGGAACCACTCAAGTGACAGGCTGGCAGGATTGAACCTAGAGTCTGGTTTTCATTTTAAACTAAGAAATTAACGAACAATTTCAAATACTGTCTGCTGCTTTCCAGCCCTTTTGGGCTTTAATTCTGTTTGTTACTGGAACACATTACTACTTTGGAAGATGTACACATTTGTGGTCATAAATCATATACAAACATCTAGTCTCTAGATCAGTCATAGTGTGGCGACTGCTTTTTATATCAGTATCCAAGAAGCAAAGGTCACCTATGGACTTCTCACTCTAACCTGTATTTTATTGTAGCACATATTTCAACTACCTAACTTTCTACCCAAGGCAAGGTGAACAGTGAGATTTGGAAACAGTCTGACACAGTTTTGTGGCCATGTTTCCCTTATTTATCATAGTCTAGTGGTTGAAGACCAAATGATGAGGTAAGAGATCTGCATTCTCCAATCCCAAGCCTGCCCCATATTTGATTTGATTTTTGCATACAAGTCACTGAAGCCAGTAATTTAAGCTTCATTCATAAAATGCACCTGCTGCACCTGCCAGCAGTGGTTGGCAAATGGGTAAAATACATGTGATGGACTGTTGCCCAGTAAATAGGAAACCTGTTCTTTGTGTTGCTGGTTCTGTTGTGACCTTAGTCTTTGGGACACTCTCTCTCTTTCCATTTCCCCATCAAACAGAGATGGTAATACTTATGTGCACTTGTATATCATTCTAAGATCTGGAGATGAGGTACTATAAAAGTTGGGGCTTTATATAAAGCCCAGACAGAAGTTGATTTGCTTTGATCAAGAGAAAGCAGAACAGTTGCCTGCATTGTCTAGCATGAACAGGTTTCAGCAGAAAGAATGGCTTTCTGGTTTTGTTTCTGGATTGGAATTTGGAGAAGTGTATTAAATTCCTCTTTTCCTACAGACTTTCCATGTGACTTTGAGCAAGCTACTTAATTTGTGTGCACTGGTTCTCTAGCTGGAAAGTGGACATATTCGTTTTGGCTGGGTCTACACATGCCCCTTCCTTTCGAAAGGGGCATGTTAATGAGCGGGTTCGAAAGATGCTAATGAGGTGCTGCAATGAATATGCTGCGCCTCATTAGCATAATGGCGGTCACAGAGTTGAAAGTGTGGCTTTTCAAATTGTGAACCGCCCGTGGAGATGGAACCTTCTGAAAGGACCCCCCCAGTTTTTGAAAGCCCTTCTTCCAGTCACCAAAAGGAAGGGGCACATGTAGACACAGGGTTCTAGTACCTTTTCATCTGCCTTCTTTATAAACTCTTTAAAAGAAACTGTCCGTTCTCAGATGGATGTGTGTCTAGCACCTAACGTAACAGAATCCTGGAATTAGTTTTGTCATCTGTTGCAATCGAGTTCTCGGGTTACACTGGGTTCTCCAAGTGTAAAACACACGGACAAGATAGCTGTTAACCACAAACACTTTATTGTTCTGTCCCGCTCTAGCAATAAACCCTTAACTAAAAAGCGCAAGAATGATGGCAAAGTGGCTCTTGCATCCCTTCTGCAAGCTGGGGACCCTGGTCAGCTGCAGACGAGCAGGAGTTCTGGTCACCGGTCCTAGGTGCTGGTACCCTAGCTCATAGGTGAAGTCTGATTTGCTATGGTTTCCTGTGCAGCTTATATACCGTTGTTTTTTTTGTGCCTCATTCCAATAGGTTACTCAGTGCCATTTGTGGTATTTCCTTAGCTGTCAGTTATTGACCTGTTATTGGTTCTGTTACTACTTGTTCTTTAACCCTACTTACATGTTTACTGCATCTCAGCATACAAGATTGTTGCATGTTTGTGCCCTTCCTCTTATTGCTATCTACCAATTGTTCTGCTACAGTGCCATCACTTACCTCGTTTGGTAGTTTTTTTCCCCCTCAGGCTTGTTCCTGGCTCCTTAGAAATGGGGTGGGGGGTGCATGCCACATCACCCCTAAGCTTTCACGTACAAAATTCTTCTTCTGCAATTAACTCCTACATCATACCAGAGTTATTTTCCTGCATGTTGCAAATCGTGTGTCTTGGTGATAGCAGCACTGAGGGACTCTAATGGCTATATTTCAGGTTATTCATAGTGTAAGATGAGAAATGAATTGCTAAGTATCCTTTTCTCCCTAGCTTGCATTTCTTCCAGAGATCCTGTTTTAAAGTAAATGCCAAGTTTAATAGTACCCATCACCTTTCAGAATCAGGTGGGACTGAAGTGCTGTTTGTTGCAGCACAAAGGCGCCTCCCTTGAATGATAGCATGCTCCTCTAATGAAATTGTGTGGTATATTGGTTTGGGGGACAGAGATGCTCTTTATGCCATCTTAAGATTGGTTGTCACTCTAATGCTCATCACAAGGGAGGATATGGCTTAAATTTAAGAATTCTAGCATTCTTTGTATTTGAGAAGAATAACTTTCCATCACCAAACGGCATTCTAGGCATTAGAAAAATAGTCACCTTGCCTTGCTAGTTTGTCTGCTCTCAGACATAGTGACTTCATTTGGCTTACTGAGGGCTAAGATGTCCGCAGAGCAGTTCAGCTGACTAGTGACAGCTATGGGGAAGCTGGATAGCTGTCTCCTACTTTCAACTCTTAGATCTTATTAGCTGCTGGTGTTCAGGCAACTGAATAACATAGTTCCTATGCACCAATTATTCAGATGCTCAGCAGCCTTAAGCATGTATGCTTGTTTTTTTTCCCCCAACAACTCAGTTTCTAGAACAATATCAGAAACCATCTTGAAAAAGAAGAGTTGTTTCTGCAGTCCCAGGAAGGAAGATTGCAGTAGACTGAACTCCTGTATCTCTAGAGTTTAGAAGGGTGGCAAAGAATTTCTGTGTAGCATTTGGCTGTGTGCTGAGACAAGTTGTAACTAGATCAGGCCATTTAAGTAGCATTTGACAATCAAGAATAATCCTTTAATGGATTTTTAGGCACATGTTTATTTCTACAGACCCATAACCTTAAAATCCCACCTAGCCTGCAGGAAGGGAAGGACACTGCAGAATTCACCCTGCAGGGCAGATAGTTTCTCACAGAACAGAAAACTTTGTTACAGGAGCTTATTTATCATATCTATGTCTGTATTTTTGAATGCAATGTGGTATACAACTTACTGATAAAGGTAGAGCATGACTCTTGATTTTTGTGAAAAGGTGAGATCCAGCCCTGAATCCATTATAGACTATGACTACTTCATATGGAAAAATGCATCCCCTGACTGGAAGGATATAGTGGGGAGAACCACCAGAGCTCCTATACACTCCACAGGTACCTGCAGTGGAGGGAACTCAGGTTGTGTCTTTTTAAAGTTGTATCTGTTTTTTGCTCCTGAGCACGTTCCAGTGCCTCCAGAGATGTCTGCTGGGAGGTCGCACCCTGCCACTGCTGCCAAATCCTGTCTGCTACCCCATATCCAACAAGTTTCTAGATCAATATCTTATTGCTGACCAAGGATTGCAGCAGACAATCTAGCATGGAGGCACAACATGCACAGAGTAGAGCCAACACTTGATGGTGCTAGCAATGTGAGATTGTCCACTTGGAAAGAAAATGTTGCTGTGTTGTCCTAGATTTGCACGCAGGGGACAAAACAAGATGGGACTTTTCATAGATGTTCTCTCAGTAGATCTGATTTTTAGTTTCACTTCTCAGACTTTCACCGTCACTTCTGGAATGCAAATACTGTATGTGGCAAGAACTCCAGTCTCTTCCATGATGGGTCTTAGCAGAGGCTCCATGAACCACTGTCTTGTTTTCTCACTTTCAGTCCTGAGGAGTTCCTCAGGCCCCTTCCTATGAGTGCTTATGCCCTACACAGCCCAGCACTAATACCCTCTCCCCATGTCCTAATGGTGGGAGGGTGGATGGAACTTTGGAGGAAATGGGGTTGCTGAATCTCCTGGACTGGATTCCACTTATTGCAGTGGTGACTGATACGGGAGAGTTAGCAACCTGAAGCAGGACAGAGGAGTGCAGGCAGTAGCAGCAGCAAGCAGCTACACTGCCTTCTGGAGAGAAGCAGTGCCTTTAAAGGGAAAGTGCCACTTCTCTGCAGCTGTCTGCTATAGAGCTATCCTCTCCTCACTCCTTCAGCCTGTGAGGGCTTCTCACCTCTGGGCTTGGTAGCTGGAGCATGGTGCACGGGGAGGGGGTGGCCAGACCAGCAGCCAGCCAGGATGGTGCTCCATTGGAGTTGGGGGGGCGGGTGACAGCTGCATAGGGCACCATGAAATTTGGTGGCCCACATTTTGTGGTACTCTAAGAGGCTGTATGTTTTGCCTGTTGGTAGGGACAGTCCTGGACTACCTCATGCATTGCATAACGTCTGTGAGTATTTATAAAAATTACTTACACATGGACAAGAATTTGAGTGGATGGTAAATGACCCAAAGCTAATCTCCTAAATAAACTGTCAAATTTCCAAAAGTTCTCAGTGCCTATTGAAAATAAACATGTTAATTAGGGGCTCAATTCTGTGTAGCTTGACTTAAGTTAAAAGTTCAACAGCTGAGAAGCTTGTGCCCAAAATGCACATGTTTAATACAACCACTTCACATTGGAACTTGCTCCAGAGGCTTCAACCACTTGGGGTTGATCAACGAAGGGTCCTGTGGCACCTTATAGACTAACAGAAAAGTTTAGAGCATGAGCTTTCGTGAGTAAACTCACTTCTTCAGATGCTGACCAGCATCTGAAGAAGTGAGTTTACTCACGAAAGCTCATGCTCTAAACTTTTCTGTTAGTCTATAAGGTGCCACAGGACCCTTCGTTGCTCTACAGATCCAGACTAACACGGCTACCCCTCTGATACTTGGGGTTGATCAGCAGTCTTAGTGGTTTATTGTTAGTATCCTTATACCATTTTAAACTTCATGCATCTATGGTCATGAGCAGGTATCTACTGTGCAAAGCATCTGTAACATAAATTAGCTACATGTAGAAGGCTAAAATAGTAGATCATTAGAATGGCCATACTGTGTCAGACCGAAGGTCCACCCAGCCTAATATCCTGTCCTCTGACAGTGGCCAATGACAGGTGCCACAGAGGGAATGAACAGAATGGCTAATCAAGTTATCCAGCCCGTCACCCTTTCCCAGCACAGTCTAGGAACACCAACCTGTCCAACCTGGCGAATAGCCATTGCTTTATCCAGCTCTTTTTTTTTTTGAACCCTGTTAAAGTCTAGGCCTTAACAACATCAGGCAAGGAGCTCTGTGGGATAACAGCGCACTATCTGAAGAAATACTTCGTTTTGTTTTAAATGTGCCACATGTTAATGTCATGTGATGACCCTAGATTCTTATGTGGAGGAGTAAATATATTTTTCTCACTTGCTTTCTTCACACTGGTCATGATTTTATAGACCTTTATTGTATCCCCACTAATCTGAAAAGTCTCAGTCATCTTCATCTCCCTTATAGGGCAGCTGTTCATACCCCCCAATCATTTTTGTTTTTCTGTACCATTTCCAATACCAATGCATCTTATTTGAGATGAGGTGACCATACCTGCACACAGTAGATGCACAAGATGCAGGAATACCATGAATTTATATTGAGGCAATATGATAATCTATCTTTTTATGCATCCCTTTCTTAACAATTTCCAACATTACTTGTCTTTTTTTGACTGCTCCATATTGAGCGGAGAACAAACCATAATGACTCCAAGCTCACTTTTGAGTGGTAACTAATTTAGACCCCATCAGTTTATACATATAGTTGGATTATTTTCCAGTATGCATTTATTTGCATTTAACACTGAATTTCATCTGCCATTTTGTTGTTTGCTAGTTTGTACGTTCCTTTTGATCAAGCCTTCTGACACCTTCCCTTTAAGTTTGCTCGCCTGATTAAAAGTTGGTGTGCCAAGACTTCATTGTGTTAAGGCTTTCTTGTCTGCCTATGAAGTGTCTTGCTTCCTAGTACCAATGAATGTGTCTCTTGGGGAGCACTTTGTGGTCCATAATCATAGGTAAATCTTGCTTTCTAGTGAAAAAGGGCTCTTAATTTTGTCCAATAGAAAATGTGAGGTGAAAGTGGTTGAGGCACAGCCTATCAGTGGGGTAGTTAGGAGGGGGTGTGTGTGTGTGTGTGGGTGGCAGGGTGGGGTTAAGTCTCCTTATCTCTCTTTTTAGTGCCTTGCTCCTCCCAACACCTCAAGTTCTTTCCTTTTTTACTTTCTTCTCTCTTACCTAAAGTCAGGAGAAACTGAATTTGGGTTCTTAGAGTAGCTCACAAGCCTTCTTTTAAGTGTTAATTTAAATGTTGCCCAGCCATCTTTCCAGCCCAACAGCAATAAGGTTTAACCTTGCAGCCCAGCTATTCCAGTGACAGCATATTAACTTGGAGCTGTTTTAAATACCCAAATTCAATTTCTCAGAAGATTGGCAAAGGAGATATTTCTAGCATAGGAGTAGGGAGGGGAAGACCAGCTTGATTCTTCTATTTATGTATCCTTGTGAAGAAAGGCCTAAACAAAGATCGGGGCCCATTCTTGGCGTTGAATATGTACAAATGGTTAGTTGGCTCTTCTAGTCTATTTAAGTGCAAATGTAGGAAGATACACAAAGAGATGAAGTGACACTTTTCAGACAGTTTGTATTAATTTAAAAAGAAACCTCCTTAGGCCTTTAAGTCAAATGGGAGCTAGGAAGTTATGAAATCTCTTTTTTTTTTTTAAGAAAAGAAACAAAAAACATACTATGCACATAAGATTTTAACCTCTTAATGGAAGGAGACAATTCTTGGTGACTTAAAGACCAGGTAGCACTCAGCTGTGACCTATAGAAAGCCCAAGCAGCTAATCAAAACATCTTCATTTCTTTTATATATAATATAATCTATTTCCATGGATAGTAGTAAGTGCAGACTCTGCATTCCACAAATTTAGCATTTTGTATAGGTAAATAACAATCTCATACTCATCTAACTTCTACATTTTAGGTGAAACTCGTGTCTGTGTAGAGACCTAGCGCAAGGTCCATGTACACTGTGTAAGTCCTATGCAAACCCTATATTGAAGACCTAGTGCAGAGGCTTTGACTCTGCATACTGGGTGAATTTGATTCAGATGCTGAAAAGCCCTGCTGAAAATTGTTACATTAAAACCACCAGTCAGCTAGGTACATAAATATTATAGGTTTCATCTGGAATGGGGTTCCCCTAGCAGATTAGTTTGTTTAAAGAGTTCCATAACCCTGCTGATTTATGGCATCTCTTCCAGGAGTGAACTGCTTGAAGAGAATGCAATCTAAACATTTTCAGTCAGACTGGATGTTAATTATACTCTCACTTGAGTAACTAATTAGCCACAAGCAGCTAACCACTGCTGGTTAGGACAAAAGATACTAGCAAAAAAGCTTTAATTTCTGCTGTGGAAAATTACCTAAGGCACTTGCTGAAGGGCCAGAAAGGAGACATACTTTCTTTAAATATAACTCAAATACTTTGTTTTTTAATTAAAGCTGATAACTAATAGGCATTGTGGTTAGAGCCCTAGACTGTGACTCATAAACTACCATCGCAGACTCTTCCTCAACTGCTGTTCATCTCATGCTTCCTAACTGTGCCTCATTTTCTTCTCGATAAAGTGCAGTTAAGTCACCTATTTAACAAAACACTTGGAAGTTGGTGGCTGGAAAATGCTGTTAAAGGTACTACTGTATGTTGGGAAAGATATGTTTTGTAGAAATTAACATGACGGAATTGGGAAAATTATTTCAAAACCTGGGCTTGATCATTTCCCACGCTTAGACTGAGCCCACACTACAGAAATCCTTCTGAAGTTCTACTGGAGGAGATCTTCCAAAAAAGTTTTCCAAAGGAGAGCATCCATGCACACAAAAGCAGATAGATCGATCTGCTCATTCAATAGAGAGCAATCCCCCAGCCCCTGCTCTTTCAAAAGAATGAGCCAGGGATCAAAAATCTGGCACCATGAGGGCTGCTCTCTCAAAAGAAGGGCCTGCAGAACACCTACGCGGCTTTTTTGGAAGAATCTTTGAGACAAAGGTGATCTTCCTCGTATGAGAGGGGAAGAGGGTTGCTAAAAAAGCTGCATTCTTTCGATTTCAGATTGAAAGAATGCATTGTGTGTAGATTCTCCATGGGCTTTTCAAAAAAGGCAAAGCTTCCCCTCCCCGCCACCCCCTCCCAAAAAAAACAAACAAAAAAAAACCCTGCAGCCTCACTCTTCCTAATATACCTGTACATTAAATCACCTTGATATAAGTGAGGTTCTGGCATATTTTCTGTAAGTGGCAAGTTGCCAACTGATTCCATGAGGCCAATTTTTAAATAAATCTGGGGGAAGGGAATATGAAATGTACGACAATCTCTGAAACAAAGCAATAGCATGCAGCAGTGTTGTCATTTTCTACTCCTGTCGCCTGGACGTGAAGCAGAGTTACCTCTTCTCCATAATCCCTTGTTTTCAGTGGTTGTGTGGGTTTTTTCCCCCGCTTTCCAAATATTTGGTAGAAAAGAGCATTATATTCCATTGCTTATAAATCTACAAGAGACAGCTGTCCTGGTAGCTTATTGCTTTTTACTTTGCATTTGGCAAGGTTAGGAAATGTAGTCATTAATGCATGAAAATGTTTAAGAATCTTGGCATCCTGGAAGGACCAAATGTTTGTTGCTCAGTAAATGTATGGGGGGGTGTCAGAAGTTACTTAGTGCTGCTTAGCAAAGGAGGAGATGAGGGGGCAATGGATGTTCCAGAAGATACTACCTCATTTAGTATCTTCTGCTTCTCTTCCTTTTTGTCTTTTTCCCCTTTCAACTTTTCCCCTCCTGTGCCATTCCCTGCAACTGCTCTCTGACTCCTACTCTTCTACCTTCAAAATGTTTTGAAGTCCCACATGTCTATACTGTACGCTTGTAGCAGTCCTCTTTGGAGTAATTATTGGGGTGTGTGAGGTAGGGTCTGGTCATGCAGCTGACGGGCAAGATTGGGGCCATTGAAACTTGATAGCATCAGAATAGGCCCTTGATGGGGTTCATCAGTATACCTGCACAAGTGTGGGAAGATAATCTCCTACAATATGTGGTCTGAAGTGTCTGGCATATTGAAAGCTTTCTCAATTCTGGCTATGATTACAAGCTGCTTCAATGTTAAATGAAATTACAGTGAAGGATAAGATCATGGGTAACTTTTTATGACTGCAAGTTGAATATACACGTCAGCAGATATGTCATGGAAAAGAAACTTGGTACCAATATGGCAGAGCTGTGTCAGAGGACCTTTCTGTAGCAAACTGGCATTTCGTTGTCATCTGTCTGTCCAAACAAGTCTCAGCTTAGCATCTGTCTTATGGAAATGGAGCAAAGCACTTCAAACTAGGCGCACGGCCACTGTAACAGATGGGCATAACTGCAGGCAGCCAAGAGACTCTGCTAGGCAGTAATGAAATGGGGAATATCTAAATAGGGCAGCTCGTCAGAAAAAAAGAGGGGAGAGGATTCAGTGAAAGCTCTTGTTTATCCCTGGAAATTTTGTATTGTTGACATTTTCCAACCAGCTCTTCTATATATGTGATTTCAAATGGCAGGAGAGAGAGAAATCGTAATTTCAATAAATCGGTGCTTCCCTTGAATCTCTTTAGTAGCCTCAGTGGAATTGTCTAATATGAGATTCTTTGATTTACCTTACACACTGTATCTGTAGAGCCTGCTACTTATAACTGAGGATGGGATCCCTGACAGCTACTGCGTCCTTACACTTTACAATGTTGAAAAGAAAAAGTTGGCATGTACAGTTCTATTTCTTGTGACTCTTTGGTTTCAATTGTCCCTTCATCTTGACTTGGATACGCCCAGTGAGTTTCATTTGGAAGGTGGGCTTCATAACAAATTTACGTAGGGAAGTTCAACGCATGAAGTTAGATCTGAATTTGAAACATCCTTTGGAGCCATTTTGAGTCAGCCTTTTAAGATAGGTAATATTTGCAAAATTCAAATGCAGATCCAGATAAAATTTTTGAATGTTCGGATCCAGACTTATCTCTAGCCATAAGATGTGGAATGTTCAGCTATCCTAAAATGGTTGAGAACTAAGTGAACCATTGCCTCTGTTCTGAAGGCCCGTTTGTTGATTTGCGTGGTCAGAAGGAGGTGAGTCACCAGAACAAAAGTCTTCATTCTCTAAGGAGCAGTGAATATGAGATGGTCATTGTTCTGTTAAAGGAATACTCCTTCACCTCAAGAATCTGACTTAAGAAGAACTGTTTTTCTTCCCTTCCACCCAAACTACTACTATAATATGAAAGCATGAAGTGCAAGGATTGATTTAGGTTTAGGAATGTTGCACAGTGCCCCTGAGCGAGATATTATCAACAAAGCAGGTTTTAACCCAGGCATCTTCTGATACAGCAGTGTGAGTCTCTTTTGGCCTGAGACCCAGCCCTCTAAGCCAAAGCTGTGGAGTGCAACAGAGGGCTGCCTTGTGTGGATTACAAGAGCAGGCACACAAGCACAGAGGTCCAAAAGCAATGAAATAAACTGACAAATCAGATATAGGGAACTGAAGGTGAGGTGAGGGGGAGAGAAACTAATTCTTACCTTACATAATGATCTCAGGCATGTGCCAGCAGGAACTCAATGCTGCTGAAGGCTGGGAGGAATGTGTCTCTGAGATCATTTGCATGAGAATGCAAAGGTGTGCATATGTGATACCTCGCAAACCAAGACCGCTGGGTAGCAAGGAAGCAGTGAGATTTTGTCTATTGCAAACACATTATTCTAAAATCACAATTTATGCTAACACTCAGTATAAGAATTGTGAAATCTCACCAATGCTCCTAGTCATTGTGGGGTACAGGGCAGTTGTCTTAACTGTATAAGACATGGATTACACAGGGCTCCCTGGTTTAAATAATTGTAAAGCAGAAGGGGAGGGATATGGGTTGACCCAGCTAGCTGAGTGCCTTGGTCCTGCCTGGGCCTTGGCCATATAGCTATAAGTGTGGTTTGACTAGCCCTCTCCACCAGTTAAAGATAAAGCTGGCTACTAGTAGTTTTTATGGGACTCCATTTTGGTAGATATTAAGAGCTGAAATCACAGGGTGGCAGCTGACACCACTAAGAGCTGAAATCACAGGGTTCTGCCTCGGGCCAAACCCACAGCGGATGGATGGATGGTGTGACTGGTGGGTGGCTGGTAGGAGAAGCAGTGGATGGAATGACCAGTGGATGGCTAATAGGAGGAACAGCAGATGGATGGTGCGAACAGCTGCTCAGAGGACCAGCAGCGGATGGACGGAGCAACCAGCGGACAGCTGGTAAGATGAGCAGCCGATGGCGGACTGATGGCATGATCCATGGATGGACGGTAGGAGGAGCAGTGGATGGTGGGACTGGCAGACAGCAAGTAGGAGCAAGCAGAATGCCGGACCAGCAAAAAGGTGGCATCTCAAGTTCCATGAGGGAATGCATCAGTGGGAGGTGTCAGTGCCCACACAGACTGGACCACGTTCTAAGTGGGGCATTTGGATTGGGGGTGTGGATTGGCTGTTTACTGCATCGGACTGGTGAGCCTGAGAGGCAAAGGACATTGCTCAATGCATTTGAACTGGGACAGTTACTTGAGGACTGATTAGAACTCTGGGTATGGTGTTTTCCCAAGCTTATGCTAATCAACCTTTCTGCCTCTATTAAATGTTCTTTTCTACACTCAGACTCTGTACTTGCAAGTGGGGAAGCATTGCCTCTCTGAGGCACCCAGGGGTGTGTGAATTTCCCACGTTACTGCGTAAGGGCTTGAGCCAGTTCTGTGTGAGATAGACAAAAAGGAGCCCCTAGATGTTGAACCCAGCCCTGGCTGCTGCCAACTCCTTCTGGCAGAAGGGTTGCAATTATGAATACCAAAGGAAGGGAAACAGTCCTTGTAATGCATGAGATAATTGCTTTCTCTATTAAAACAAGTAGCACAATTGGTTAGCACTCAGTACTTATAGGGCAGTAGTGCAATTGACATGCTGAGGTTGTGAGTTCAAGCCTCACCTGGAGCACCACTTATAGGGGAGGGATAGTTCAGTGGTTTGAGTAAAGGCCTGCTAAACCCAGGGTTCTGAGTTCAATCCTTGAGGAGGCCATTTAGGGATTGGGGTAAATAGATGTTAAGGATGGTGTTTGGTCCTGCCAAGAGGGCAGGTGACTAGACTAGATGACATCCCAAGGTCCCTTCTGGGTCTAGGGGATGTGTGAACTGGAGTTCATGCTCAAATTTGATACATTAACACCTTAATATATAATTGGAGATACACATCTCCCTTTGTAATCTGCAGTTTGCCTTTGTTGTTGGACACACATTCTTAAGTCTTTAACAGAATTACCCACTCCATTGAAATTCTCAGTGACATTTGTGTTTTAAGATTCCTAATGTCTGTCCATCTGCACTGGAAATGCTAGTGATCTGAAGTGGGTCTGTCCCAGGAAAGCTCATCACCTAACTTATTTTGTTAGTCTTTAAAGTGCTACATGACTGCTGGCTTGTTTTGTTAGGACAACAGCAGTCATTTTAACAATGTGCTTATGACTTGTTGTTGTCTTCTGTTTTTTCCATATGTTTTTTCTCTGTTTTAAGTGACAGCTCTCAGGTGATGTGAACAAGAACCAAGCCAAGTAATGGGCCCTCAGGGGGTCTGTATTGTCTCCAACTGGGCAGTACTCCAGGGAGAGGTTCAGCAAGGAAACCAGAGCCACAAAGTCTGCCTCTATAAGACAGAGCATTAGCTACAGTTGATGACTTGACGGATCCATTGTGTGCAGCTGCCTGTTTTTAGGGGTGTTATAGTGGCTGAAAATTTAAGCCTCTGAATGTTGAAGTAGTTTTTTGCTCTGTATAACCTACTTAAATATGTTAAATCTCTCACTTCAGTCTAAGGAATAAAGATAAGTAAATGGAACTGGTGTATAAGGAATGGATAGACTTTTTATTCCTACTAGCAAATAGCAGGATGTTTCAGTTAAAAAGAAAAAAAATATTTCTTTAATACAACAATGTAAAACCAGTTTCATGGTCCATTTTTTAACTCCAAGATTTACAGCATAGGTTCGGTGTTCCAGTATTCCACATAGTGTCTAATCAAAAAACAATTTGTAAAAATGTAAGGGATATGGTTGCTGATCGTTTTATTTCACCAGCTTTGAAAGCTCTGACTTGATACCACAAGAGATTGAATGATATTGAACACAAAGGGATAAGGGTGATGTTGGAGATTTGTGCATTTTATGAGGTACACCCTTTTCACTGTATTAGCAAATTAGGGACAGCTGATAAAGGATTGACATGCCTGACATCTGACTAAAACTGTCCAAATGCTACCAAATGTAGCAGTTCTAGCATGAATATCTAATTGGATCTGTCTTACTCCCCCCCCCACCCCATGCTCCTCTTACTAAGGAATGCACTTTGTCAGTGAGGAGCCTTGGCAAAACTGTGAGGGATGACAACAGTGTTTCCAAGTGGACAGAAGTCTGGTGACCAATTACAAGAGTATCTTGGAGAAGACATAATTGTCACAAAGAGACAAGAGGGTCAAATGTTCACTCTGTGCCACCTCTACTTGCGAATGTTGCTTCAAGATGGAAAAAGGCAAACCAGGGAGATTGTATTATATACATGTAATATCTGTTTGTGTGGGGTTTGGTTTGCATTTTGTGATGAATACTCATTTAGCTTTGGCTGTTCCCTATAGAATTCTAACTCTCTCTCTCTATTTTAGTTTTGTTGTATCTATCTTAAAGAACCTAGAACAGGTGGCTTGTTTAAGTGGCCAATAGACATCGGACAGTAAGACACCAACACACACAGAGCAACCTCTATAGATCGGGGTAGATCAGTGAGGAGGACTGCAAATGCATACTGCTGATTACCTCCTCTACCATCAGAGCCATGTTTCCAGAGTCTCAGACCTCTGTCATTTGGTACCATTTTCTCTGCATGTGACGAGCAGTAAAATCTGCTAATGTGTAGTTTGTAAAAGCTGGTCTTCAAAAAAAAGTTTGTCTGAGATAAGCATGGTATACAGATTAATTCTTGGCTGCTCTGTAGGGAACATCTGCAGTGAATTGTCTGATTAAAAGCAATTATTAGAATTAACACAAATTACCTCTACTGTCAGTTTAAAATATTTTCATCTTTCATGTCTAAAGATTTCATGTGTTAAAATTCAACAATGATCAGGAAGCATATCTGCATCAGGCCTGCTCTTTGTCCTCTACAGTTCCCTGCACGTACCAGTTACTAGTGAACAAATCAGCAGCCCACAAGGCTGTTTTAGGAGGGTGTTCTGTTCTGTTTTTTTTTTTTTTAAACTGGCGACTTGACTCTTATCAGAGAGCTCTGAACCCTGCCATTTGCTATTGGACTATGCAAGGAAGTTATTAGCATTTCTTCCTCAGGATGTTTATAAAACTGAGGGATTGCAAGTTTAGGGCACTTCCTTTTACATGCAAGTGCAAGGAGACGGAGCGAAGGAGGTATTTTTTGACTACAGCAGAATAGTTTCACCTTACCTAAAACAAATGGACAGAACGCCTTTTTAGCAGGCAGATGCACAATGTTGGATATTTAGATATTGGCTATTAGGCAAAACTGTTTCACCAGGAGAGTGGTGAAGCACTGGAATGCATCATCTAGAGACCTGGTGGAATCTCCATCCTTAGAGACTAAGTCTTGCCTTGACAAAGTCCTGACTGGGATGATTTAGTTAGGATTGATCCTGCTTTAGGCAGTGGGATGGACTTGATGACCTCCTGAGGTCCCTTCCAGCCTTAGGATTCAAAGATTCTACAGTGGCTGTATTTTGAACAAACTAAAATGTCTGAATAAAGGAAAACAAATTACTTCTGCAAAAATAGCTTTTTGGATGAGGTGGTTACAAATAAACATTTGGTTTTGTTAAATCTGTGTCCAATTGATCTCTGGGAATAGAAAAATTTCTTACAGCTAAGAAAAAAATCTATTACAGCAGGTTTTTAACTCTTATTCCCACCCCCATGTCATGTCTTGTGTTTTTTGCAAACTGTTTTTGAAAATCTGTAGACTGAGCCTTGGAGTGTGCACAGAGACTATACATCTCTCTGAAAGTAGTTGACAACTTCATGTCCTCGTCTGGCAAATTTTAAAATTTGGTGTTAAATTTTTTCCCTTAAACTTAATAAAAATAAATAAAATAAAATAGGCTATAACAAATGGTTTAACAATTCATCATTTCACACTGGTGATCATTGCCTATACGGAATGAAATGAAATACCATTGGATATTTAGGGCGGGGGAAGGAAAAAAAGAAGTCTTCTGTACTTGCACAGAAAAATAAGTATATTTGAAAGTAGGCAGTCCAAGGAGGAATCAAAAATTCTGGGTTCATAGCACCATAAGGGGAGGAAAAAAGTTTCCTATATGCACACATCAATAGTCAGATCCAAAGAAGTGATAAAATCATTTGATAGAGAGCTGGGTACAACAGAAGAAACAAATGGCTAGTTCTGTGATTTTAGTTATTGTTTTAAATGCTACCATTCTGCTGCAGCTGTAGCCAGTGGGAGTTCTGACAGCCACTGATGTTCTCTTTTGAAGCTGTCCAGAAGTTTGTAGATGCTTTTCTCTGGTCCACTTTTTTAAGATGTTGTATTAGAATGTGCATTTTTCTGTTCCCCAGAGCCTAAGACTGGTTCATTCACTAGCATAAGTTACAGCAACCTTAAGGTCTCTCTAACACAACTAGAGCCCTGCATAGCTATGGATATCAGCTTCATATCTGTGGATAGTGGAACAGATACCTATGCAGGACTCTCCTCTGCCCAGCTGCCCGGTAGAGAGAAGTGACCAGTGCACTGCTGGTAGGAAAAGGATGCAAGAAGCTCTGTCTGAAATTTCCCTGCAGAAAGGACAGAGTGCAGGTCCTGACAGGCTCCCCAACTCTCCCTGTCTTCTCCTGCGGAGGGGAGAGAACTGACATGCTTTCTTATCCCAGCTTTCATGCTGCCTGCCTCTTCCTTGCATGGTCCTGGCCCCTCCTTGCTCATCTGTGCTCTCCCCCAGATGATCAGTTGTGCAGATACAAACAGAATCTAGGTTGTGGCTTGTATATCCTAATCTACTCTACTACTCTCTCTGTATCTTAGGTTGTGAGCTCTTTAGGGGCAGGGGCCTAATCCATTTCATATTTGAACATGCTTAGCACATTATGTGCTATTGGAAACTGGTCCACAGCAGGGATAAATTTGGTTTGTTTCCTTTTGTGCTGTTAATATGAGAAGACTAGTGACAAACAACCTTCAGGTCCTTATGTGTGTCCAAATTGATGAGCAACATGCCATTTGGATTATGGAAAACTCTCATCTTGGAGGGGAAGGGTGAACAGAAATGAGGCTAACTCCTGGTGGCCTTTACTCAAGTGAATATCTGTTGTATTCCATGGAAATAGTCCTTGTGAGGCCTAACAGGATCAGGCTCCAACAAGCAAATCTCTGGCCTCAAAGCAGCTGAAATTTAAAGAAAGCAGTTCTTGTGTTCATAGCTGGTGTTAGAGCCTTCTTCTGCAAGGAAAGCATAAGAGGAAGTGATTTTAAAATGCAAGCTTAGATGGGTCGAGATGTAAGTTCTAGTCCCAGCTCTGCTACTGACTTTGTGTGACCCTTGGTTTCTGTTAAGCTTTGCCATGCATTTTGGAGGAAGAAGCTTTGTCATGCATATTGGGAAGATGAGAGCCTTTGGGTATTTCCCAACCACAAAGCAGTGCTTAAGCTGAATAAATTAGTTTTAGTAAGAATGTGCTATAGAACTATAAAGTATTTAATGTGTGGTTGCTATTTGCAAATAACTTGGTCAATGCAAAGACCCATATGTACCTCCCAGAAAACATTGTGCTTCCATCTATTTGAAACCTTACTGTACCAAAGATGTTAAATACTAAAAGGAAAAAATACACTTGTTTTAGCTTAATTTAACTAAAAGAAACTTGGTGCTTTCTTTTATCTAGCTTCCTAACTGTACCTCAGTGTTCTAGTTAAAAACAAAAGATTTTTAGTCTGATCTTTCATTTTGTGCGCATCAACGGAATTTTCGGACGTACAGGAGCCTTGCCTGTGCAATGAATGATGTATTAGGGCTTTTTGTTAGAAACTTCAGTGAACTCTAAAGATAGCTATCTTTCATAGCGATTCTCCAGCAGGGAGAGTGTGACTGATTGTGGCCAAGTACAGTATATGAAAGAATAGTTAAAATGCGGACACTCATGTTTCATCAGATGATTTGGTGTCTTGGCTGCAGCAGGGTTTTAATTTAAACAGCTTTAATGGGACAAAATAGCTATAGCATGGATACAAGAGAAATCTTTGGGTCTGTACTTACAGTGCAAGTAATAACATAGCTCCCTTTGAACTTGTGGCACTAAATGATGTCTAAAGGCATCACTCTCCTACACAGAAGAGAAGTGTGCGTAGTGTTTTCTTTTCCCCTACCATAGATGGGCCTTTCTTGCTTAGGGTGCTTAGCCTTGTATTGTTAGCCCAGGCAAAGGGAAGCTGCTTGTATTTTGACTCTACCATATTTAGTCTGACATTTAATACAGAATTCACTATGCTAAATGGTACCATGATGCTGTTCTTTGTGCTGTTGACTTTTCAGCGTGCATCTTTATACTTTTCATTAAAGTAGCGCACAAAGCTAACTTGTACAGGCAGCCATTGGTGTTTGGCTGTAACAGAATTGCACCTCACCCTGTGACTGCATCCCTCTGATCTCATTTGGTTCCCCCAAACTGTTGTAATATTCTCTCTGGCTTTCACAGTTTTTTCAGTTCTGTGCTGGTAAAATTACAGCTAGTGTATGTTTTGCTCATTAGATTTAAACTGTACAGCTGCTCATATTCCTTATCCTCGTGGAAGCCAGACTAATGTATGTTGCAGTTTTGCCAAATTAGTCATTCTTTCCAGGAACAAGCCTGATCATTGAATATCTCGTGTGTGTGTGTGTGTGAGAGAGAGAGAGAGAGAGAGAACTGTTTTTACAAATACATATTTAAAAAGGGAACAATGAATGTTGTGTAAATTAAGCCTGTTTAAAGTATTCCAGATTTAAGGGGAGGAGGGGAATTTATGATGCTTCATTTCTTTGTATTTTGTGACTCTCCCACCCCCGCAAAAATTCAGCTTTTGCAAGTTGCAGTTACTCAGTCCATTTTTCATATACATTGGCTCATTGTATATTACTGAATTGCCACTTGAGGTAAATGTTTTCTCCAACTACTTGCCTCTCCCAGGGGTTAAAGTTTATGCATTCTTACCAAATGGTCATGCAGTGCATGTCTTACATCCTATTTTTTTTGTTTGGGAGACAAACAAAAACTAAGCTGTTGTGAAATAAGGCAGCTTCCCTAAAACTTGTCATCTGGTAAACTGGAGAAAGCTCCAAACCTTGAAGTCAGTGTATGTGCAACTAACTCTTCCCCTCATGGCATAAATCCAGAGCTCAAACAATTACTATTTCTGTGTTGAAATATGCAAATATCTGTAGATGAACGAGTCAAAACAATTAAGGCTACCACATTAATTTAAAGTAGTGCAAAACAGATGACTGTCTTACCTACTGTGGCAGGTGATTTGGTTGGTTATTGGTTTTTTAATGGGCTGTAGTGATTGTTTCAAGGCTCATTCTTCAAACCTGTGAAAATGTTGCTACTTTCATAGTACTTCCTGTACATTTTTATACAATATACACATAAGGTTATGAAATATTAAGATATGGTAATATGCTCACAAGGGCTACGTCTACACGTGCAGCCAACATCGAAATAGCTTATTTCGATGTTGCAACATCGAAATAGTCTATTTCGATGAATAACGTCTACACGTCCTCCAGGGCCGGCAACGTCGATGTTCAACTTCGACGTTGCTCAGCCCAACATCGAAATAGGCGCAGCGAGGGAACGTCTACACGTCAAAGTAGCACACATCGAAATAGGGATGCCAGGCACAGCTGCAGACAGGGTCACAGGGCGGACTCAACAGCCAGCCGCTCCCTTAAAGGGCCCCTCCCAGACACAGTTGCACTAAACAACACAAGATCCACAGAGCTGACAACTGGTTGCAGACCCAGTGCCTGCAGCATAGATCCCCAGCTGCCGCAGCAGCAGCCAGAAGCCCTGGGCTAAGGGCTGCTGCCCACGGTGACCATAGAGCCCCGCAGGGGCTGGAGAGAGAGCATCTCTCAACCCCCCAGCTGATGGCCGCCATGGAGGACCCAGCAATTTCGACGTTGCGGGACGCGGATCGTCTACACGGTCCCTACTTCGACGTTGAACGTCGAAGTAGGGCGCTATTCCTATCTCCTCATGAGGTTAGCGACTTTGACATCTCGCCGCCTAACGTCGAAGTTAACTTCAAAATAGCGCCCGACGCGTGTAGACGCAACGGGCGCTATTTCGAAGTTGGTGCCGCTACTTCGAAGTAGCGTGCACGTGTAGACGCAGCTAAGTACTGTAAGGGCTTTGGTTTTCAGATTTTCTTTAAAATCAGAATAGTTAATAAAAGGCAGACATATATTAATTTTTTGTTTGCTTCATTAGATCAATTTCCCCAAGATCACCCCCTTCTGATGTGACTGAGCAGAAGAGATCTGCTAGAGGCATCTGTTTTTCAACCTGTTGGACATAATGTTGTGATTAGTAGGCCAAAAGATAAGGATCTGCGAATTTCAAGACCAGGATTAGCTTACTAAAATTCCAGTAATTGTGTTATGAAATTCTGACAGCAGTAAATATTCTACAACATCACTTTGGTGTAAACTTCTACCACCTTCTGCAGATATTCCTCCCTCCACATTCTGTGTCTTCGTAATATTGGATGGATAGAACTAAATTTTACCAAAAGAATCAAATTTAGTGATTAAAAAGGAAGTAAAACTCTTCCTCCCATATTGGTTTCCACCTCTTTCATGTCATTGTTCTGCTGCCATACTTATTCCATTTTTTTATGAATCGTGATTTTTTTATACTTTGTGCTTAATATTTATTCTTCATGCAAGTGGAAACTGGTTTGTTAACGAACAGATCTGTCCTCTCTAATAGGTTAAGTTCTGCCTTTCTGATAGGAACCACTGAATATGAAATGCATTGGTTTAGGGCTGTTGTATCTCCTACTGACCCAAATGACAATCACAGCCTGGTATATCCTTGGTTCTGAAGAAATTCTCCTCTTAGCTCAAAGGCTAAATGTTTGTGGGTTTTGAGTAGTAAATGTCCCAAATGTATTTTCTGCTAATTTGGGGTGGTATGTATCTGTTTGCATGCACGTACACTGTTCATTACATGTAACATCAGAGCTGCTGGAATTTTAACACTTCAGCTTTTTTGTTTGAGTTGTGCTGTCACATCAACATAAGATAAAAGCCAATGAAACCTGTGAACTGCTACAACTACAGTTAAATATGTGTCATCAGCTGAAAATGGAAAACAAGGGTCCTATTAAGGCTGAAAAAATTTCAGTATTTGCTTGTGGATGTTGGGAGGGGAAAAGAGCCATGATGGCCTTTCTTCAAAATGCACATAGGGAAGCCAGCTGGCTGGAAATGGGGCCACAAACAGGGATGAGTTCAGTTGGAGATGTGAATGAAGGACTGAATGCAAGTCAACAGCTGTTGAAATGGTCTGTGTCAATCAACATCTCTGCTGGAACCTCCTAGTTAATGAGGTGCATTTCTAGAAGTGGTAGATTGTGGTAGCATGACTTGGTTGGGTAAGAAGTATTAAGGCAGCAATCCCAGTCAAGAGGCACAGCTTCCATGAAGAAAGTCCTGTGCCTTCAGCTAGTTTTCTGAAATTGTACTTTAGCTTTTTGATGCTTCTGGCTTGTTTGGGATCAAATCTTGACTTCCTTAAAAATACTTGGAGGAACTGAGGGAAATTTTTTTTCTCCCCCTCCACTCCTCCTGGATGTAAACCTCCTTCTTCAGGTTTTACAATAGACACAGATCACATCCTATGGTAAGCATATAACAACTCTAGTATCAGTGTTGAAAAGAATACCACAAAGAATAGAATCATAGAAGAGTAGGACTGGAAGGGACCTCGAGAGGCCATTGAGTCCAGCCCCCTGCCCTCATGGCAGGACCAAGCACTTTCTAGACCATCCCTGAAAGCCATCTATCTAGCCTCTTCTTCTTAAATATCTCCAGTGATGGAGATTCTACCACCTCCCTTGGCAATTCGTTCCAGTGTTTGATCACCCTGACAGTTAAGAACTTTTTCCTAATGTCCAACCTGAACCTGCCCTGCTGCAATATAAGTCCATTGCCTCTTGTTCTATCCTCAGAGGCAAGGAAGAACAAGTTCCCTCCCTCTGCCTTATGACACCCTTTTAGATACCTGAAAACTGCTATCATGTCCCCCCTCAATCTTCTCTTTTCCAAACTAAACAAGCCCAATTCTTTCAGCCTTTCTTCATAAGTCACGTTCTCTAGACCTTTGATCATTCTCGTTGCTCTCCTCTGGACCCTCTCCAATTTCTCCACATCCTTCCTGAACTGCAGTGCCCATAACTGGACACAATACTCCAGCTGAGGCCTAACCAGCACAGAGTAGAGCGGGAGAATGACTTCTCGTGTCTTGTTCACAACACACCTGTTAATGCATCCTAGAATCATGTTTGCCTTTTTCTCAACAGCATCACACTTTTGACTCATATTTAGCTTGTGGTTCACTATAACCCCTAGATTCTGCTGTACTCATTCCTAGGCAGTCCTTTGCCATTCTGTATGTGTGACACTGATTGCTCCTTCCTAAGTGGAGCACTTTGCATTTGTCCTTATTAAACTTCATCCTGTTTACCTCAGCCCATTTCTCCAGTTTATCCAGATCCTTTTGAATTATGACCCTATTCTCCAAAGCAGTTGCAACCCCTCCCAGCTTGGTATCATCTGCAAACTTAAGTGTACTTTCTATGTCAATATCTAAATCGTTAATGAAGATATTGAACAGAACTGGTCCTAAGACAGACCCCTGCGGAACCCCACTAGTTATACTGTTCCAGCAGGATTGAAAACCATTAATAACTACTCTCTGGGTACGGTTATCCAGCCAGTTGTTCACCCACCTTATAGTAGCCCCATCTAAGTTGTATTTGCATAGTTTATTGATAAGTATCTTATGTGAGACCGTGTCAAATGCTTTACTGAAGTCTAGGTATACCACATCCACCACTTCTCCCTTATCCACAAGGCTCGTTATTCTATCAAAGAAAGCTATTAGATTGGTTTGACATGATCTGTTTTTAACAAACCCATGCTGGCTGTTTCCTATTACCTTACCACCTTCCAAGTGCTTGCAGATGATTTCTTTAATTACCTGCTCCATTATCTTTCCTGGCACAGAACTTAAGCTGACTAGCCTGTAGTTTCCTGGGTTATTCTTGTTCCCCCTTTTATAAATGGGTACTATATTTGCCCCTTTTCCAGTCTTCTGAAATCTCTCCCATCTCCCACGATTTTCCAAAAATGATTGCTAAAGGCTCAGATACCTCTATCAGCTCCTTGAGGATTCTAGGATGCATTTCATCAGGCCCTGGTGATTTGCAGACATCTAATTTTTCTAAATAAATTTTAATTTGTTCTTTTCTTATTTCAACTTCTAAACCTACCCCTTTTAGAAGTCGTTAGCATCCGTGGTGGTAATACTTAACAGATTCCAGCAGAAAGATCCTTAAAGAGTAGGGCAGACTATTGAAGGCTTTCCTCTTCCTTCCTCTGGGTTGCAGGTAGGCTTAATTTCTGAGAGGTTGTGGGGAATGGGACATGAACAAGGTGTTTGGTGCTGCCTCTGGAGGAGCAGACATTGTTGATTAAGCACTCTGGCAGAATTAAGAACTGTGACTTTCAACCTGATGTCCCGTCTCCTTTTGGATACTCTCAGTACAATACAATTACAGTCAAATCTAAGTAACATGTCTGAGAGAGGTAAAAGGATCACAAATCCTGGGAATCTTCCAAGCCACGCAGTCTGACAAGTTTAAATATGGCTGCTGGTCTACTGATGATAGAGAAGTGTTCCTATAAGGCCTATACATATGTCATAAAGCTGGAAGGGATCTTCAGAGCTTATAGAGTCCAGTCTCCTGCCCTCACAGCAGGACCTATTGCCATTCCTGACAGTTTTTTAGTCTATTTACCCCAGATCCCTAAAAGGCCCACTCAAGGATTGAGCTTACAATCTTAGGTTTAGCAGGCCAATGTGCAAACCACTGAGCTACCCTTCCCCTCACATCTTTTGATATTTTTATATGGAGTAGTACATTTCAGCAGAACCATGCCAAGAGTAGCCAGTAGAACTAACTGAGGAGTAAGGCCAGAAGTGGGGATTGAACCTCTCCACTTCACATGCCTCAGAACCAAGCTCCCCACAGATCAGGACACACTAAAGATCAATGTGGCACCATATCCTTCAGAACAACAGATTGTATTGAGGAGATATGCCAGGTTTTAAATGATCAACATCCCTACAATACATCCTTTAAGATCTATGTGCCCTACACATGCCTCATCCTTTGAGTTAAATACCCCATGAAAGCTTATGCTCCAAAATGTTAGTCTTTAAAGTGCCACAGGACTTCTTGTTGTTGGAGAACAGTGATTTAGTTTTACCTGTGCAGTAGTTGGGCTAAGACCCACTTCAGCAGATGCATCTGACAATCTGTAATCCAATGTACTCAGGCAGGAAAATGGAAGGACTATCACCTGACACCAAACAACTTTTTCTCCTCCTCAAAGGAAGCCTGCCTACCACTTTCAAAAATGGTCCTGAGAACATTAATTTGTTACTCCTCTAGCTGCTAAACATCATGAACTGAGGACAGAGATGCTAGATTTACAACAATCTGTAATCCACTAATTTCATCTCCTTGTTCTGTGGGTGCAGAGTTTTTAAAAGGACACGTTACTTTGAATGATCCACTATAACGTGCTAAAAACTTTGAGATTCTGGGAATACCTTTACCAGGTCTGGGTGGCTCAGAACTTTATCTCATGCAAACGGAAACTGGTCACCCACCTTTTCTCTCAAATATCCTTTCTCCTGGTCTCAATGACCTTATAAGGATTGTGATTACAAGTGATTAGTCCCCTGTCTCATAGCAGAATCAGTATCTGATGATTCAAATAGCTACTGTTGCACCTTTCTGCATTAAAATGATTACAGGCTGTACCTCCCCATAGTTGGGACCTGATAGGGCCCGAGTGACAGAATTTGCTTGGACTGGGGAGATCCAGGGATTTTACCTCAGACATCTCCAGCCTCCTGTTCCTCTGGGCTTCCCAGGGCTACGACAAGGCTTCAGCTGGGTGGGGCTTCGTCTCTGACACCATGATGCAGTGGCGGCATCTGGTACACAGTGGGGCCTGGGGCCGGCAGAGGCTCCAGCTCTGGCTGGGGCCAGGCTGTTGGCCACTGCTCTGGCCCCACTCCCTGCACCACAGAGGCATGTCCAGCCCTGGGACTCTGGTCTTGCAACAACCCTGGTCCTACTGGACCATGGCTGTTGCTGAATGAGAGAGTATGGGATTTAAGAGGCTCAACCTGTATGAAGGATAATGAACTTAAAGCCAGAGGTGAGCATGACACAAATAATGACTAACATATTACCAAACTGTTTTACCTGTCTTTGTAAATGAGAACAGAAAAATCCTCATTTACCCTTGTAAATGTTGGTAATTGGCTTGGTATAAGGCTGCTGCTGTTTAGCCAATTAAATGTTCATGACCTGTGCTATTGTACTTTAAATTTGAAATAAAATACACAAATTTCCAATTCCATGGTGGTAGAGCACTCATGAATTTAATCAGGGACAATGTAGTTATTTCTGACATGGGAAGAGGAACACTTCGTGTGTGGAGAGAGATTTCACACAGGTATAATTATGATACTCGGATCACTTTCTCTGTTAAAATTGTATATCTGACAGTATTTTTCAGTGATCAAATTGGCTGCTACTCTTTTGTGTCTTGAAGCTGCAAGCATGTTCTGTAACAGTTAAAACCCTGAGGAGAGTACAGCTCGCTTCCTGATTTAGAGCAGAAGTCACAGCTGCTATCATGGTAGTAGATTTCCAGATGTCAGTGTTTGTTCTATGGAATATGTTGTAATTGCAGGAAGGAAAGGGTATGAGTTTGCTATTGGACAGTGTTGTAACTGCTGAAACCCCCTGAATGTAGCTGCAGTGATGGAGATAAAGAATATACAATAAAGAATAATATAGTAGATTCAAATCAAGGCATGGCCATTTAAGCCAATCAAGGAGCTGTGTATGCAGCAGAGGTTAGGACAGGGTGTTCTGTATAGCATGTGAAGGAAAACAGCAAGTTTTTTAAATGTTTAAGATCACCTTTGAACAGCTTGAAAAGTGGGATTCTGTATTTCCAATACTGGTGTAGGTATTTGCACATGCTGTATAATGTACTCAGTGAGCTGAGAGCTCACTGTGCCTGAACTTGGGGGGGAAAAAAAAGGCAGTCAAGTAGCACTTTAAAGACTAGCAAAATGGTTTATTAGGTGAGCTTTCGTGGGACAGACCCACTCCTTCAGACCATAGCCAGACCAGAACAGACTCAATATTTAAGGCACAGAGAACCAAAAACAGTGAGCAAGGAGGACAAATCAGAAAAAGATAATCAAGGTGAGCAAATCAGAGAGTGGAGGGGTGGGGGAGAGGTCAAGAATTAGATTGAGCCAAGTATGCTACTTGACTGCTTTTTGTTTTGATAGTGTATAGACTAGCACAGCTTCCTCTTTGTTACTGCCTGAACTTAGTGTGAATGAAGATTGTAGGGGCAGTTGGAGCTCCGGAATTCCTTCCTTTTGTCAGTTTGGTGCAGTTGTAAACAGAAGTTAGGTCATGGGCGGATGATTAAACTCAAATCGCAAACACTCTCAGCATATTTTTTTCAGTATCTCCTTCTGGGGGTGTGTGTGTGTGTGTGTGTGTGTGTGTGTGTGTGTTAAAACTTCACCCTTGTTTGTGGACCATGTCTTGATTAGAAAGAATTAATGATGTGCAAACAACCTGGTCTTTTTCCTCTTTCTTTAGTCACTAAAATATCATCTTTGGAAGCATTTGTGAACTGTTGTGTCAACTGTGGCCAGACGGAATTGCTGTAGGAACTGATTTGTACTCTAAGGTGAGGTTCCAGCTTGACTGAACAGCATGCCTCATTCTTCTTTATTCTTTTCAATGGATCAAGTCTTCTAACAAGGATCTAGTTACTTTCCAAGCTCTCTTTCTGATTCAAAGGTAGTTGAGAAGAGGGCAGTGGTGAAGTTTCTTGTTTGTGTATGTGTGATCTTCAACAACTATCAGTGCCATTAAGAACTTGCAGCACTGGAACTCTTTTGAGAAAAGGTCATGACCTTCAAATGTTTGGAGTAAGTTGGATCTTTAAAGTCTGCTTTGGGTGCGGTTTAAAAAAAAACTAGTATAGCATAATGCATGCAGTGTGTAACACAAGGTAGTAATGTTCAAGGCCAGCTGTACACCTACTAGCAGCTTTCAGTACAATCTTATGTGTACAAAGATGTTTGTTTCTACTGTTTTGAACGAGAGAGCCTTTACCTTTTATTTTTTTTGTACCTACTTGGTTTTGCTTTCACCAGTATCTGTGGGTTAATAATATTCTGTAGTAATGGCTGCTTTACAATATGTTCTCAGGTGATGAACAGCTACATTCAATCCATGAAGGTGTAGTGAGGCAGTCTGAAAGGGTTTTTCTTTTTAAAACCATGGTCTTATGCTCATTTATAGATGGTTTGAGGTAAAAATGTCAATACAAATATGATTGCGTGCAATTCCACGAAACAGAAAAATAGGAAGTCGTTTACCAGTTCTTTGATTTAGATCTGTTATCTGTTGTGATTTTCTTCAGGGGCAGCTATTCCTATCCGATAATGCTCATTACTTTATAATTGTGCATTGTTTGTTTTTGTTTTTTATTATCCACAGTAGTCCTGTTGGTGTTCCTTCTTGAGGATAAAATCCTTGGATAAAATTCTACATAATATGAAGCTGTATCTACATCAGAAATAGAAGTTGACTGCTGATGTGCAATTTTAGCTAAGCTATTTGCATAGCTAAAATCAACTTATCAGCATTTGACTTCAATGTCTGTCTACATAGAGGAAGGTTGATAGGAGCACTTCTCTTCTTCTTATTCCCTGGCATTCGCAAGGAATCTTGGTCACCTCTGACCCCGGAAAGTGACGTTTTTTCTACATGTGTGAAATGAAACCCCAAAGATTAAACCTAAGTGAGTCCATCTTTTGCAGTAGTGTGACACCAGGCTGACCCTTTGATCTGCTGAAGACTCTTACAACTGCACCAGTTAGTGTAATGTAGTGAATGGCTTCTAAGGCAAGCATTTCAGTGAACGGGGTGTTGCTTTAAGATGTCTCCCCTGCATTTTAGGAGCTTTGCTAGATTTTCTCTGGCCTATGTCTGAAACATTTAATCCATAATTATGTTAATTACCAGCTTAATTACTGTAGAGTTTATTAATAGTCCTAGCAGGCTTTTCAATTCTAAACAAAACACGTGCTGAACAAACAGAACAGGAGCCTCTAGTTTTAAAATACCATTTTAAGGTGCTCCTCCTAAATTACTTCAGGATTGCAAGAAGCTAATTTTAAGGATGTGATCAACTGATGGCTTATTCATCAGATCACCTTTATTTTCACGTGTTCCTCACACTGATGTCACTATCTAGACTTTCTCCACTGTGCTTAAAATTTGATCTTTTTATTTGGCATTCAAAATTATTCTTTGCTTTTTAAAAAGTGGAACAGAGCAAAAATTAATTTTCACTTGTAATTTTGTATTAATAGATTTTGTGCCATTGCTTTAAAGTAGCAAAAGAAGCATTTTTATAAATTTTAAATGACAAAAAGGTACCCTTAAAATAGGTAAGCTAAATTGTCATGTGAAAATGTTGGTTGAGAGCTGAGTTCGACCTTATGTCTGCAATGCATTCTTCTGAGTTTAGCCATGATCTGGCAATTGTAGCCTATGTACTAACTCTCACAGGCTCCATGAGAGCACCTAGATGCTTCTACCTATGGTCCAGTTGCAAGACTGAGGCCTTGTTTTTGAAAGGCTTTGATTTCTGTTAATCCACTTCCTGTTAATGCTACAAGAACCAAAGAATGTTCTGCATCTTCCCTGCTTCTCTCAATCCCCTTCCCCCCCACACACACTGGGTGTGTCTCAATGTACATGAAAGATACATTCTGAAATAGTGAATGTGGAGTTGAAAGACATGCTGTTAAATACGAAGGTCCTAAATATAATGATCTTTCTAAAAACTACATTATTTAGAAGCTGAGGTTAAAAGGCCAATTATTAACAGATCATCACTAGTTAAAAGCTATGGTTAAGTGTATTATAGCAAACTGAACACTGGTGTAGAATCCATGACTCCTGGGTGAGATTATTTGCTCTGGTTCTTGGGAGTTATCTTTTTGTACCCCCCATTTACTGCCCACTACAAATGCCTGGATACAGACTCCTGTAGTTTGATGGAGGTAGAAATGTAAAATTGCAGTCCTCACCCTTAAGTTTCTAGCCCTCTTCTTTGTGAAGACAGGTTGGACATATAATCATAGAATGCTAGGACTGGAAGGGAGTTTGAGAGGTCATCGTGTCCTGCCCTCATGGCAGGACCAAGTACTGTCTAGACCATCCCTGTTAGACATTTATCTAACCTGTTCTTAAATATCTCCAGAGATGGAGATTCCACAACCTCCCTAGGCAATTTATTCCACTGTTTGACCCCCCTGACAGTTAGGAACTTTTTCCTAATGTCCAACCTAAACCTCCCTTGCTGCAGTTTAAGCCCATTGCTTCTTGTTCTAGCCTCAGAGGCCAAGAACACGTTTTTCTCTCTCCTCCTTATGACACCCTTTTAGATCCTTGAAAAGTGCCATCATGTCCCTCCCCCTTAATGTTCTTTTTTCCAAACTGAACAAGCCCAACTCTTTCGGCCTTTCTTCATAGGTCATGTTCTCTAGACCTTTGGTCATTCTTGTTGCTCTTTTTTGGACCCTTTCCAATTTCTCCACATCTTTCTTGAAATGTGGCGCCCAGAAAAGGACACAATACTCCCAACTGAGGCCTAACCAGCACAGAGTAGAGTGGAAGAATGACTTCGTGTCTTGTTCACAACACAGCTGTTAATGCATCCCAGAATCCCAGAATCATGTTTGCTTTTTTTGCAACAGCATCGCACTGTGTTGACTCATTTAACTTGTGGTCCACTATAACCTCCTAGATCCCTTTCTGCCATAGTCTTCCTAGACAGTCACTTCCCATTCTGTATGTATGTAACTGATTGTTCCTAAGTGGAGCACTTTGCATTTGTCTTTGTTAAACTTCATCCTTTTTACTTCAGACCATTTCTCCAATTATTTAATTGATGCCAAATGTCATCTAATCAATAGAAATTAACAAGAACAAGCAACATCTATTGAAAGAAACTTAAAGATCTTCACCAAACATATATTTTCTCTGGAGAATGTGCTTTGATTAAATATTAGGTGTGTCACAAAGGACTGTTTTGTTAATCTCCCACACTTAGTTTGGTCCTATGCAGAAGTGAACCCAACAAATTGATGTTAGCAGTGAAGGGTGGAGGTCCTAAGTGTTCACAGTCACATGTGAAGTGCTGACTTTGCTGTAACTAATTCACTGTATGACGCTGGACCGATCACTTAACTTCTTTGACTCCATGTTTTGTCCATAAAATGGATAGAAAACTTGCTTTATAGCAAGTTCCTCTGGAAGTTTGGTTTCCTCAATGGTCTCAATCAACTTTCAAGGCCCTCAGATGCAAGACACCATGTATATACCAACAACAAAATTAAAAGCTACAGCAAACTTTGAAATCCCAGCTCCTAAGCAACATAGCAATCTGAGGTGATGAATTTCTTGCATCCACACTGGTTATTTATCCCTTTTTTCCCCTCAAGAACTTTTGAGAAGAAAATTTCAGTATTTAGTTGACTGGACAGAACTTTTCTTCCATCAAATGTAGTTAAAATTGTGTATAAATAACCTCTCACAATGAAGAATCTTAATCAGTGTATGCAAAACTGGTTAGAACTGTGGCACTTTCTCCCTTCTTCACTTCAGTTTGTCTCCTTTCAAAAGAGTTCTCTTTGTTTGCTAGCAGCTCCCAGCATGGAACACTGGTCAAAGGCCTATGAATTACTGTTAATGCAGCAGGGCAAAAAAAGTGAGGGAATGGAAGTGGAATCAGTAAGCCACTACCGGAAGGAAACCAGCCGGAGGGTGTACTGCTTGCGTGAGTAAGAGAAATGGGAGGAGGGAGAAAAAGAAACAAGCAGTCATTATTCCATCTTCCAAGTGAGGTGCAGGTGATTTTCTTCTGGGGAACAAGACATTACATCATCTGTTAGCCTAGGAAGCCACGGCTTTAATTTTCCTGTCTATAACAGATACTTCTGCTGTTACTTCAGAAAGAGAAATTGTAGCTTTCAACCCTTCTTTTCACCCCTCTTACCTATAATCCTCTACTTCCAGTGTGTCTGACCACTTGACAGGGCTTTTTTAATTAGTCAAGCTTTAGGCCAGGAGGTGGAGGGAGTGAAGCTCAAATATGCTTTGCATATACAGAAATACTAGGCAGCCGTGGAAACTCTTGAGATGAAAAACATCCTGCTGGGAATATAAAACAGCACACAGTGCATACACTAACGATTTTCAAAATTGAGATTGTCATGTGCCTTCTTAGGAGGCATCATTTACCTGGAATCCTCTTCTACAAAATAAATCAAAATTTGTCATGCTATTTTATAGACTATATTTCAAACTCTTGCCCTTTTATTTGTCTCTATTATTTTGATTCCTGCAAAAAGGCTTAGAGGATTGTTTTTAAATAGCTTTCATCTTAGTTCTTCTTGTCCATCATTCAAACACTCTGGCTACATCTAGATTCTAAGCTTCTATCAGGAGACCAGAGGTCAGGAGCCTTCTGTGGACATCCCGTTCATCCTTGTCACCCAAGGAAGAAGAGATGTCAGCAGAGAGGGTTTTCCCAACATTTGGAGCTTTGTGGAGGGGCCACAAGTGGAGAAAGCCTCTCCCAACAAACAAGTCGACAGGATATATGCAGCTACATTGTGCAGTTTGTGTATCTTTTGCTGACAAATCTTGGCAATCTAGACATTAACTGTCTCTGCGACACAGAGGTTATGTCAGACTCATGGGACAAATGAAGCTCCTGAAAGGCGTCTCTTGCCTTTGTGTTGAGGTGCCTGTAATTCGTTGTTTGGCAGAGCTGGCTTACATTTCATGAAATGTTAAATAACAGAAAAGATGCTCTTTAATTCAGAGTGCAGTGTGTCTCTCCATCCCTGGCATTTTTCATCTAGCTCAAGAAAACAGCTTATTATAATTTAATTTTATGGCACAACTGACTAATATCTTGGCTGTACCTTGGAGACCTGATAACATACCTCATTATCTCCTCTGGAATTCATACAGAAGGCATTGGTCAAATTGCCATCAGCTCACTTCATTTGTTGGTGTGCAATTCTGCTCGAATTCCTCTGGAAGACAAACAAGAGGTTTTATGTAATAGCTTAGGGTATGTTAAAAATATAATTTGAAAATTGATCCTGACGTTAGCCTAGTAAGGACCACTAGTGCCACTGCGGCTTTATGGCCATGGCTGCTAGTGTTAGATCAGTGTTTTATGTGATTATAATACATAAATCATTTCATTTTGCATTTCAAATGTTTTGGCTGACTATTTGCTTTGAGGAAAATTAAGTAGTTATTCAATTTTCAGTATAAAAGGTTACACCTAGCTGGCTCCTTTTTGCTATGTTGAATGGCTACGTTACTGGGGAAACAAAATAAATTCCAGAATGCGGCATGGGTTGATTTTTTTGGTACTACTGAAAAGGCTAAAATCTGTGTAGGGCTGTCTTTCCTACCTCCATGCATATTATGGCCAAACTTTAGGAAACAGGATATCCTAACCCCATGAATGCACTTAAGACTTGTCTGTACTACCATCTGAGTTGATATAATACATGTCATGTAAGGGGCATGAGAGAGAGCCTCCCCTGGGGGCTTTGTACAATAGATAAAGTTAAAGCAGTGTCTTTGGGGGAGAGTCCCGCTGTAGCATCCACCTTTCACTGAGGTGGAGTCATTATGCTGACTGTAGAGCATGTTTTCATCAGATACATTATGTCTGTGTCTCAATATACCTGCACCAATTCAGCACAATAGTGGAGCTAAAGAGAAACAGCCTGATTACCGCCCCCCCAAAAAAAAAAGCCGGGGGGGGGGGGCTTCTCCAACAGGATTTAAGTGAATAGAAGCTGCAGATACTTCACACTTTTGAAAACTAGACCATTCTTTTATCTTAATGCCTGAGCACTGACTTGGAAGCTTAGCCTGAAATGTTCAAAGAAGCGTACAGGAGTTCAATGCTCAATGCCCTTTTGAAATTCATTGCGTGCTGGGTGCTGAGCTCTTAGTGCTGGGTTTCCTAAAGGAGCCTCGTTTTTGCATGTAAGTTTTGAAAATTTTGCTGGAATGTTTTCCCTCCAACACACAGCCTAGTTACAAGAACTTGAGTTTCTCTGTCAAATCCACTTTATTAACTGTTTTTATTTTTTATTACATGGGCAGGCTCACATTGAACTGTTACAGTATGACCATTCAAATATTTACTTCGTAATAGACTGATGCTGTATAAAGCATTTGCATGACCGGGGAAATACTGCAATAGCATAAGTATCACAGGCTAGTAAAGTCTGGAGTTCATTCTTATAGGTTCCATGGGAGACTAGTTGAGATTTCCAGACCCATTTAGGGAATTTAGACACTGTTCTGTTAAAACTAATAGGAGAAGATGTTTAAATTTCCTTTATGTCTTTGGAAAAATCTTGCTTTTTTAGATCTAGAACAATAAACAGGAAATTAAATCACCCTGAACTCCAGTGTTGAAAGAACTAAACATTCAGTGCAGTATATATAACGTATGACATCCGCTGCGGTCCCCGGAGCAAGGTGGGAGGGGGCCCAGCTCTGTGCCCCAGAAGAGGCAGGGCCAGGGCCATCAGCCTTCACTGCTATCCGGACCATGGCATTGCCTCCCCTCTATCGACAGCCACAGGCAGCTGGAGCAGCACTGCTGTGGTATTTCAAAAGAGCCCTGAGCTTTGGCTGCCATGTAGACCCTGGGAGCAACTGGTTCCATTTGCAGGCCTGAATGCATGCACAGTGATTTAATCATACAGTCCCCATTAATGTTAATAAACTTTACCCCAAGAGTCTGACAAATTTACATCTGTTACTTGCTTCTGTACCGTATAATAAAGTCACTTCTCGGTAAAGGTGGGGTATGTCTGCTTTGCTTGCCCTGTAGCATCTATTGCTGGGATCTGAGTTTTGAACTGATTGATACACATTAGGGAATTTAGGCAAGAACAGACGACTTAATATTCAATGGCTGTTGCTTTTGTAGACAAATAAGATTAAGGAGCTGACCTAAGAAGTAGGCTTGTCTTGTATAAAAGATATGAACATAAGCATAGAGAGTAGTCTCAGCTGAGTGTGATAAGAGATCAACATACGTCTTAAGAGGAAGTATTTGTTGTTCTGCGTAACGCTTAATGTTTGTCACCTACTTCCTCTAGCTAACTGTCCTCTCGAAATGGCTGCTTTTCTATTGTTTATCAGAGAAGTGAGTTTGCTAACTGTAGCAGGTAAAGCATAGCTCCGCATCTTCTGCTTACAAATCTTGTCTAATTTCTTATTTCACACTCCACTACCTGTCCTTTTCACCCAACAATGCCAGCTTCCATGCCCTGTTTGCTTTCCTCCATGCTGCCTGCTCTTGCAATTCCTTCTGGGATGGTTCACAAAGGTACTGCCACTGCAGCTGACCCACTAATTGGGCAACTCATTGGGAAACTAGCAGAGTTATTGCCTCTATTTTGTCTTTGCATAGAAGTTAGGCATGCCACTTCGCAGTTAGAAAGGACTAAACATTGGAAGAGGACAGAGTGGTGGCGGTACTGGAGCGAGTTTGGGGATGGCTGCAAGGAAGTTCAGTGTTCTGTGGTGAAGAGAGGAGTGTAAACGTATTGTAATCTAATAGTGCCGAGGAACTGTTAGGTCCTGTACCAACAGAAGAAAAAAATGGTTCTTGCTCCAAGAGTTTATGGTCCGAGTATACACTGCACACCTTACAGCAGCACAACAATGCTGCTAAGAGATCTGGAGTATAGCTGCTCTTTGCAGACAAGTGAGAGCTCTCCTGCCAACAAAATAAAACCACCCCCACCAAGAGGCAGTAGCACTGTCAGTGTTCATACAGGTGCTTTTGGTTGGTAAAACTCTGGTTAGTTGAATGTGTGTTTTTTTTCCATACCCTGACCAACAAAATTTCGACAAAACTGCAGTGTAGACCTAGCTTGAGATGAGACACGAGGGTAAGCAGACAGAATAGCAAAGGAAACCTTTTACATGATAGCCAGTGGTCTCAGCACACTAGCTGCTGAAGTACGTTTGTAGAGATCAGAAGAATGGAGCATTTCAAAGAGGGATGTGAAAGGATAATGAAGGGGGTTTGCAAATGTGTCCAATGATCTTACCATTCGTGCCCGGCAGCGAGGAGAAAGCACAAATGAGAAGTGGACAATAAAGGTCTGGCATCGCTGGCTGAGCAGACATGGATGCCAATTCTCAATAACCTAGTAGGGAAGATAAGGATCAGGGAGCAAGAGGTATAGTAAAAGAAGGCCAGCACCTTTATTTGATGTGATGAACAAGGAACTGGCGGAAGTGGCACGGTTGTAATAATGAGTAAAAATCTCACTACTGACATTTTGAATGGCTGTGAGTGTAACTAGAGTGCATTTTGTCAAGGCTGGAGGAGAGGCTGGCAGCAATTGAGATGAAAGACTAGGAGGGGGCGGGTGATGTTTGTAGCTGTGTGGATAGCCTTTTCTGTCTATCTGAAAGATGTTATACAGAACATATGTGGGGTTTAGCTACACAGACTTGCAGTTTGGCTACATGGCACACTAAGCCCAGGCTCTGACTCAAGGTGGAGCGCAACCACTAGCCTTCTATCCACATATGGATGAACAAGGACTCAGGGTCCAGGACCTAGAACTCTTCTAAGCATATGCATCAGAACCAGAGTCGCACTATGCTAAGCCCCCTCAGCTCACAGTCTCGACACTGGTCAAGCTACAGATTGGACTCAGAAGGTGTGAGTAGTACAGTATGGAGCTGTTAGCAAGGTCGAGACCCAGGCCCAGCAACTGTAAACTCAGTGGCTGGGTCTACACATGCCCCTTCCTTTCAAAAGGTGCATGTTAATGAGCAGGTTCGAAAGATGCTAATGAGGTGCTGCAATGAATATGCAGCGCCTCATTAGCATAATGGTGGCCGCGGCGATTCAAAAGTGCGGCTTTTTTGAATTGCATGCCACCCGTGGAGACGGGACCTTCCGAAAGGACCCCCCTAGTTTTCAAAAGCCCTTCTTCCAATCACCAGATTAGCATCTTTCAAACCTGCTCATTAACGTGCCCCTTTCGAAAGGAAGGGGTACGTGTAGACCCAGCCAGTGTGAAATGCACCATGGATGCACAAGTGTGGGCTTGGAAACACCAAATCCAGCTCCCACAGACCCAGATCTAAAACTTAGTTTAGACCTGCATTGTGCCTCACCACACATGAACGGTAAATCTATTTCCACTAGCCTGCCACCCATTAGGGTCACCAAGTTGATCCTGCTGCCACGCACTAAAAATTCCCAGCTTGCTGCACACTGTCCCCATATGGACAATCCTCATTCAAACAGTGCCTGGATTTAAAGCGCTAACAAGAGATGTAAGTCAAAGGTGATACCCAGGTTAGGAATCTAAGTGGTTGGGAGGAAGTACCTATAGTTGCGAGGAGGAATTTGGGGGAGAACTAACTTTATCTTTTTGAAAAACTAATACATCTGTAACTAATCTGACATGTGCTTATCCTTGCTACTAATTTGGTTTCCATACTGAATCCCTCTTCTGCATCTTTACCCTGTCTCCAAACCATAGGGGGTAAGGTCTCTGCCTGCCTAGGTTTGACAATCTCTCAGCACCATTTTCTGTTTGTTTATTTATTGTTCTTGAATAACTTTCTCAAACTCAGTGCAATACAGGTGATGTGCAATCCATTTCTATTGTTGGTTATTGGAGGGATTCCAACCTCATGACGGCATATGTCTCTAACATGTGCCTTGGTACAGAAATATATGAAAAAAGAAAAGGGTGAAGACTAGAGTACAACTTGGTCTGCATGGCCAAAGGCAGGACTAAGAACTTCCCTTGCAGCCCAATAAGGCCTGCCTAGCCCCTGGGTCTTGGTATACTGGAGGTAGCAGATGTATGGACAGGGCAGGGTAGGGAGTGAGTAGAAAGCTGCCTTCTGGCCTCTGCAATGTGCTGGTCCTCACAGCAGCATCTTCCTGGGCAAATCCTAATTCTAATCCTTTTCCCTAGAAAGAAGCAGAGAGGGACTGCTTGAAAGGCAAAATGTAGGGTGACCACATTGCGCTATGGCAAATACGGGACACCAGTCTCTGAGGCTGGGGTCTGCTGTCCCATGTCAGGGCTTCTTGGTGATGGAGGCCACTGCCCTGTGGTGAGGCACTGGAGATGGGACCTCTGTGGCCTTCTGATGAGTGAGTGGAGGATGGGGGCTTCACAAGCTCCTGGTGTGGGGTGGAGTGGTGCAGAAAATAGGGGCTCTGCAGCCTCCTGGCCTTGCTGAGGAACAGGATAGCTACCCACAGAGGAGCTTCCACACAGCAGGAGCTGCCTCCCCAAGGCACAGGATGCTGGGGAATGATGTTACCACCTGTACTGGAGCATGTGGGCAGAGGGGGCTGCTGCTGTGGTGTGCTGGGGAAAGGAGCTGCTGTCCCATGGAGGAGCTCCCCTGCAGCAGATGCCGCCTCCAAGGCATGGGGCACCAGGGAACTGGGCAGCGGCCTGCAGTGGGGGCTGCTGCCCCAAGATACTGGGTGCTGGGGAACAAGAGCTCCCCAAAATACAGGATATTTTCTTAGTTAGGATGCCTGAGACAGCTTAAATAAGGGACTGTCCCAGTAAAAATGGGACCGATGGTCATCCTAGCAAAAAATTTATTCTTGGTTCTGCTTCTAGGCTTACCCAGGGGTAGTGGCAGTCATCATCTAGCCTGAGGTGTGAAACCTGGTCCATGTTACCTCCTGTTGTTTGTGACTGTGTGTTGGGTGGGAGCGAGGGAGGAAGGAGAGTGTTGGGGTAAATTTATATTTAAAATACTATAAATTAAAATATTCCCATTGCTATTTCTTAGTCTATTACCACAATAGGTAATTAGTCTTAACTTGTTAATCCTATAGTACTCAAAAATCGTAAGGTTTGTGCTGAAAGTCTGCCGAAAGTCTGTTGGTTCCCTGGACTGGGGAGGGTATATCAAACAGCAGAAGATATGTAGGCATCCTGTGTAAAAGGGGCTATTAGCAGTGATACTTTCAAAGAGTACTACATGTTGATATACAGCAGGGGTCAGTAACCTCCTGAGGCAGACTGCAGAAATTTGACCTCTATCTCTAGTCTGAGTGCTGGTAATATTTTTCAAAGTCACTAAGGCTACATCTACACTTGGCCCCTTCTTCAAAGGGGGCCTGGTAATCAGGCTGATGGGATATTACTAATGAAGTGCTGTGATGCATATGCAGCACTTCATTAGGCTAATTCTCCCTCATAGCAACTTCAAGGTGTAAAACGTCAAAGTGCTGCATGCTGTGTAGCCATAGGCACTTCAAACTGTCCCTGCTACTATGACGTGCCTTTACCCTCCACTCGAAGGGCCTTTGGGAAGTAAAGACACTTCAGCATGCCAGCACTTTGAAGTGCCCAAGTTACTTCGAAGTTGCTATGGGGGGAGACTTAGCCTAATGCATTGCAGCACTTCATTAGTAATCTCCCATCAGCCTGATTTACCATGCCCCCTTCAAAGAAGGGGGCAAGTGTAGAGGTGGCCTAACAGTCCTACCTACAAGAGCTTCATTAATGAATAAAGATGGGGAGCTTTACCATTTAGGTGGTGGTTGGTAGCATTAGCTGGTCTTATTAATCTGCAAGTGGCATGGCTTTGCGCAAGCTTCAGTGTGCATGTGGTGGTAGGGACGAGGCTGACTTCTGTGCCAATGAAAATTGGCTTGCATGCACCTGTGCCGGGCATTGCTGACCCCTGATTGTATTGCAAGTATTTGGAAAAGCTCTGCTGATGAGCAAGCCCTTGCATACATCACTTCCCCATGCAACATATCGCTAAAACTGCATTTTTGAGGAGTGCTTATGCTAATCCTTTAATCGTTCCTACATTTGCTACTCAATGGCGAAGTGGGAGCAGCCCTATCGGGGTAGAGAGAGAGAGAGAGAGTGTGTGTGTGTGTGTGTGTGAGAAATCACCTGTCCCTGTGTGTTAATGTACATAGGCTTCTGACTAAATTTAATAACGTAACCAGCCAGATCTTCTCTGTTGTCACTCCTACTGCCCCCCCCCAAGTTCCTGATTATAGTGAAATGAGGCGTTTCCTCTTCCATCCACCTCACTGTTGATTTGTACTGCTCATGGGCAGAGCAGATCCAGCTCAGTGATGAATGCTAGGCACAGCACCTATTAAGCCAAAAGCCGTGATCTTACTATGGAAAGCTTGCAAGATTGGAGAGGCTTCAAGGTCAAGGTTTTAAATTCTGCCTTTCTAGTAATGACACATGCTAATGTGTGGCAGAGTCTTTTAATGGTTTCAAACCTTTATTACTTCACCAAATACTTGAGAAAGAGAGCTTTTTAAATTTACTTTCTTTTTAATAGGAATAATCTTTGTGATATGCAAAGTTAGCAGTGTAGGTCAAGTTGGAATTTGTTGAACCCCAGACTTTCTATTACTGAAACACATTCTTGGGACAATCACACCACTTTGCAGTCTGAAAAGATTATTGGCTTAAACAACATTTGTTGTGTTTGCTGTATAATCAAATATAATTGAATCATCCTTGCAATATTCATTCTTATTTTTCCTTCTGAAACTACAAGCATGTGTCACTGTTCTGTTATTCGCAGTGGTGTTCTATACAGAAAATGTATTTTCACTGAGAAAATAGAATCTTTGCGTCTTTGTTTCTTCTCCAGCTTTCAGGCATGTTTTGGCAGGAGCTTTGACTGTCGAGGCACTTGGGGAGGGGCTTTAGTCATTTGTCAGCTTTTCTTGCATCTGTAATTTCTGTCCACTCAGCACTATTGCAGGGGCTTAGAAAAGGGGGAAAGCTCCTAGCTGGTGAAAGTCACTCTTAAAATAACTGCCAGACGGTAATAGTTCAGGGGAAGGGGGGAGAGAGAGAGAGCTGTAGGTTGACATGCTGCTAAATCTTACTCCTGATCCTAATGTATAAACCTTTGTTGTTTTATAGACTTGTTTTTCCAATGGGTGAATACTAGCTCTTGCAACACGGCTGAGAATTGTTCCATTACTTTAGGGCTGGTATTCTAGGCCCCCTGGTTCCACTCGGCAAACACAGCCTGACTTAAATATTTTTTTTGAGGTCTACTGCAATTTTTCTATCTATTTTTTCCCAATACAACTGCTTTCAGCTCCTTGCATGATATTAGCATGTGTGATGTAATGAAACTGAAATTAATCTAGGGTTTTTGTATGAGATCCCTTTGTATTAAAAGAACATTTTTCTTTTTTAGCATTTTATGGAATATTTAAGGTTGATCTTTCTCTCTTGCTTTCAGTAGGCTATTGAAGCTCAGAGCTCCTACTGTGAGCTGTTAATTAATCAGTGTGACAGATGAAGAAAGTCTCCAACTATGAAAGAAAATATTACTTCAGTGCCTATAAGGGGTAGGCGCTACAATGATTTAAGAGGGTTTTTTTTGTATGTGTGTGAGAGAAAAGTAGTTTTAAGCCGTGCAAGGTAACAATGTATTTTTGCAAACTCTGGCTCTGCGCAAACATTTAAAGAGGACTCCTCTATAGTTTGCCTTAAAGTCTAGACAAGAGTTAAAAGACTCTTGGAAATTGCAGGGATCCTGTTTCCCATAATTAATAACAGGAAGCAAGTAAACAAGGCTTTACTGACAAAAAGAAACTGCAACAGTAATGTGTACCCAGAAATGTTAGATCCTAGCTGAGAAATGTATCTTAGGTCTGTTGGTATTAGTGTACAGGAAAAAATTACTGTGCAGCACATAAATGTCATTAGACTTGAATAAAGCTTTGATAGAAAACTGAAGTCTTGAAAGAGAAGATAACGCATTTTAATTATGGAAAGAGGTTCCTGACTGTAGCTGACTTTTTTATTTGTTTATACTCCAACTACACTTCGCTTTTATCATTATTTGAAACATTTGAATTCAAAGGGATTTTCATATTTGTTTAAAAATTCAGGCATTTTGTTTCCCAGAATTGTGTGTGTGGGGGGGGGGGGTTGTTGCTGTTTTGCTAATTATATTTTAGAGCAGTGGTTTGTACATCAAAGATAACTTTTCTGAATATTGTAATAATCCATACAGTAAATACCAACCATGTTCTCTGTATATTTCTAGACACCTAAACAACAAGATAGCATAAATGAGGTCAGCATGTAGACTGATGTAAACCAGAACTGTACTTATTTAATTGCACTATTAAAGTCTATGGAGTTACGTCAGATTTGCTCTGGTAAGACTGAGATCTGAACATGGCTCAGGCATTTCTCCTCCCTGCTCTGTTTTGTGTGCTGGGGGTAGCTGCAACTGAATAGGTTAACTACACAATGTGAAGCAATGGACGTGTAGGCACAGTTAACTCAGTATACGTGCTAGTAGTTCAGGGCCAAACTCTCTGAATTATGGCTGTCTGCTACTGTCTCCTAGACCATACAATTACATAATATGTACTGTGTGTTATCTTAGTACTGACCTTGAAAAGAGAAGAGCAGTGATGTGGTTTCACTGATTCTTAGGTATGCTAGGCTGTAAGTACGTAGGTCTTCACACTGTTAGCTATTTTATTTTAACTATTAGAATTGCATTTTTTTTCCAGAAAATGCTAAGGCAGAAGTAATCCTGCTTGTAGAACTATTGTGCATTCCCACTTTTTTGAATGTTTTAGAAGATTGACATCCATTGTTGTACATGAGTGTGGAGATGAATACTAAACAGCCATCCAAAAAGTATATTGGAAGGAATTCAGCTGATTCAAAGGAAGTATCCTAAAAAAGTATTGCTTTTTGTTTTTTTTCTTACCAACAAATACCTTAATCTTTAACCAAAATAAATATTTGCTGTTTGTGTCCCACTCTCTGCTCCCCCTTAAAAGCAGTCTTATATTGTTTACATTGTCACTGTTATTACCTAGCCATGTCAGAGAAGGAACAATCCATTATTAATGACCAAGGTCCCAGTTTAATCTGATACTTGAACGCAAATAACTTCGTGTGGGAGTAGAATACACATGCATACTGAGGTATTCAGAAAGCAATCCAGACACCATTTCAATAAATGCACCTCTGAATTTTTCCAGTTAAAAGGCAGATTCTAAAAATTTCATTCATGTGCATTCATCAGCTCTGCATGTAGTCTTGCTGGTTTCAAGTTGGACGACTTGGAGAGAGGAGGTACAGCTTGAACCTCTCGCATCCGGCACCCTTGGGTCCTGACAGGTGCCAGACAAGAAAATTTTCCAGATGACAGAAGGTCAATATTTTCTAGCACATTATGAGCACTTCCACTGCTTACTGGGCTCTCAGGCATTTAGGGGTAAATTACAGCTAAATAACAGCACAGAACACTGTGAGCCAGGACTGGGGCCTGCAAACAAACTTTATGGGACCACAGGAAACTTGGTCACACCCATAGTAAGTGGTCATCTGACTAAAATCATGCCAGATTAGTTTGCTGGATGTCGGCAATGGTAAAATGAAAACAGTAAACGGCCCTCTCCCTGACTATTTATGAATTCATTTGCCTACTTGTCAGCCCCATTAGACATCTGAATAACTACTTTTTGCCTAATACATGGTCACGATTTTATTGTTATAGTGTGACATGGCCTTTTTGCTTTGTCATTGTAGCAGAATTATTTGCTCCCTAGGAATAGTAATCCGTTGAAACTGCTTCTGGATGAAGTGCACTATGAAAGGGTTAAATTTTATTTCTCTCTTCAGGTAACTTACTGTAGTTGATCCTTCTCTAAATAAAATGGCAGTTCTTGAATCAAATATAATTTGTCTAAAGTTAGTTTTTCAGACCACGAGCAAAACCATTTACTTTCTCTGTTTATTCAGAGACTTAGTTTATCAAATCTGTAGGCAACATCACATTAAGCATAAGCTTTATGTTCACTATTCTGTTTCACTGAGTTTGTAAGGTGTTCTTAAAATATTTGAATTTGCCTTCATCTTCTTCCCCCTCACCCTGCCAGCACTATAGTGGAATGCAAGCATTGCAGTCCAATTTCAAAATTACCTTGATGCTGTAAGATGTCAGTGTACATTGATGCCAAATATGTGCCAAAGGGGGGGATGTAGGAAGAACAGCAAGTAACTAGGATGTAAAAAAGAATATTCTTTATTTACTAATCATATATGTAAAATATTAAATGAGTTAAAAGTGTGTCAACCACTGCTACTGACATTCTATTATCTTGACTCTGCAACCATAAGTACATCAAAGGTGACGTGACGCTCCAGTGGTACCTAGTACATTCCAGAGTTTGTTTTTTTTTTTAAGTATTTGGAAATAGCAGTAAAGCCCAGTACTGTAGCTTTCTCTTACAAAAATATGTGAAGGCAGATAATTTTAGGTCTGAATCAAAGCTCACTGACATAAGAAGCTTCTTATGAAACTTTAACTCACCTTTTCAGATTACTCTTTAGGATTACCTGTCGGTACTTTTTTTTCCCATGTGGAAACAACTTGTTACGTTCCTAACGGGGCACATTTTACTACTTCACCATTCCTGCATATCCTTCTCCAGGGTACAGTTTACTCACAAGTACAAAGCTGTGCTTTATTTTTAACCAGTGTTGTGCTGTTTTGCTATAAAAAGGGACTAAGTACTGCATGGGGAAGTAAAAATGGATCATTTCAAAATTGGAGCTCACAAGTTTCTATTCACATTGCAATGATTTTTATTCAGCTATTTATGTTAAGGGTCGATTTTTATTGACCCTTATTTTAGGGAAGGCGTTTCTCCATATCCAACATCCCTGTAACTGATGGGAGCTGTACAGTGCTGTGTACTTTTTGGCTAATTGTGCTTAACTTAATTCTGTCATACCACCAAACAATGTTGTTCTGGCCCATTTTCCTCTTAATCAAAATGGTCTTTCTACAGAAGACAACTACCATCCCACTTGATGTAAACGTAATAAAAAGGCAGTATATACATACACATTGGTTTAATGGTGAAATTGCCTAAAGCTTTATCAACCTGCAACTATCTGCAAATGACTAACGTTGAGTAGCCCCTGCAAGAGAAAGGGATGACTTTATCCCTCCGCTTCTCCAAAATCATGGGAGGACCCCAAACCAGCATGTAGTAAGTCCAATTTTGTATGCATTCCAGTGCAGATGTGGGACGCCCCGAACTTTTTTCATCTGTTACCATCTTTCCATCAATACCTGATTTTTTTTAAGTTCAATCCATGGAGAGCAGAGCCAGCTTTGAGGACCTGTGGAGATGCTGTTTTGGTGAGTCTCAATATATCCATTCTAATTTTAATTTTTCTTTTAGGATGCTCCTACCTTCTTCCCTTGTGAAGCGTTGATTAACTGGCTAATAGAATCCTCAGCTACTTCACAGCTAAGTATGCTCTCTGGATGCCTCCATTCAATATTGCGGACGACTGGAAATATTTCCAGTTTACTAGCTAGCTGCTCACAACTGATATGGCTCTTTGCAGAGTCCCCATACATCATGGGGAAAGGCACAGATCATCAGCATGAAATAAAACAGGAGTAGGACAAAAAACTTGTTTTCAATCCCTGAAGTAACCTGGTGGGTCTTCCTCTGTATAAAATCACTTAAGTAAAAAAAATTGAATTCTGCAAGTCTATTAGGCATCAAAGGACATATTTAGGGACACAGAATAAATATGGAACATCAGTAGAAATGGGGGGTGCTCAGTTTCATAAGAAACAGAGGAAAATGAGTGCTCTTTTTTAAGGTCCACCCCAAATTCCAATGCTGGAAAGAATAACAAAAAAACCAGTCAAGTAGCACTTTAAAGACTAACAAAATAAATTATTAGGTGATGAGCATTCATGGGACAGAAAGTGGGTCTGTCCCACAAAAGCTCACCTAATTATTTTGTTAGTCTTTGAAGTGCTACTTGACTACTTTTTTGTTTTGATAGTGTATAGACTAGCACAGCTTTCTCTCTGTTACTATGGAAAGAATAAATATCCCTGCCATATATAAAGCTTGAGGGAGCAGGGGAAGAAACATGAAAAGAGGGTGTATCCCTGCTTGTGTTCCCGGATGGCCAAACAAACAAAAACCAGCCTTTGGGGAAGCTGGCATCAACATGATGTTGCAAGGCTGTAGTACCATGACCACAGGCCCTGTCCCTTTCAAGAACTGGGGGAGACAGAAAATAACTGCTCTTTATTCTTGGTACTGCTGCTTCTGGTAAATCCAGATTAACGGACATACCAAATTTTAAACGTACACATGTGACCTGAATTTGCCACACTTCCTCCTACCTCAAAAGTCACCTTTCTTTTCTGCAAGTAAGAAAAGCAGCTAGTCAAAGTAGCAACAAAAGAAAATCTTGCGTGAGGGGAAAAAAGCATATGATTATTCCAGGCATTAAAACCTTAAAAACATTTTCCTTAAAAGAACTAGAAAACACACCCCTCACCCCCTCATATCATTGATTTGTGGGAGGGAGGGTTCCTTTCAGAAACTGCTTTCTTTCTCATGGGCAGTGTCAACAATTGTGGTGAGTCAGAAGTGTTTGGCTTTTATTATAGAGCTTCTGGGTGGACAGAACAAACCTCAAGGTGACCCCCTTTGTCTATGTTGCTGTTTCTCTGAATAGACATTCTTCACTCACATGAACAGTATGTTTTGCCCTCTTCCTCCTCCTCTTGCCTTTTTGCTGATCTCAGGTCTTCAGTAGCTTCAGTGCTTTAAGGTTATAGTCAGGCATAGTCACTTGGAGCATTGTTAAATCAGAGAACCACAGACTTGGCTTTTTTTCCCCTTTTGGCAAGCTTCTTTGGCACAGCACTTTCTCCTGAGTAAAGTCAATATAGTAACTGAATAGAGACGGCCAAACTTGTTGCATGACTTCACAAATCCTACCATTCACTGAGGAACTATTTTTATAAATTAGGTTTTACAGAGAAAACCCAATTTCATTTTCTTGTGTGTGCATGCAAGGTGTCATTTCCCCAAACAGTATAGTATACATTGTCCTAATTTTCATAATTGACACATGTATCATTTTAAGGTTTTGATTCTATATGCCACTGAAAATGGTATTTTAATTAGACACTGATTTGTCAGGAAATCCGGGAGGATCTGATAGGCTTTTGTAGGGGTATCCCTGAATGATGTTGCAGTCTCAATAACATGACATGCACCTAACTCTCCAGACACTGGCCGGCATTATTTTAAGTGCCTCTTGCTCATCTTGTTTCACTTTAGAACATCTATTCCACACCTGGAATAAGGTGGTATTTTGTTTTTTTCCAAGAAAATACCACAGGGCATACGTGTTTGGTCCACATTCACTCTTGGTTGAAAGCAGTTGGCCTTTGGCCTTGTGCCTCACAAGAAAGCCAAGCCAATTGTGTTACAACAATGAACACCCCGTCAACTCTTATTACCACAGTAGATGTTACAATCCACTATACTAACATGTTTGTTCATTAAAACGGGGTGTCAGAGCCTCTGAAATGTTGTTTGAGTCTGAAACAATGATTTTTAGATACAAAATCATTGCTATTTTTATTCTTTGAAAGAGTGTTCATTTAATTCTGCAGCTGAAACATTTTAATCTAATTTGTGAGCATCAGTGTGAACCCTTCTCTGGGAATCAGAATCATGCCCTGAAGCTGAAGCCAACTCCCTATTTCTGTTCAAGCTTGATTGAATCAAAGTAATTTTTAAAATATTAAGCATATCTTTTTAGTGACAAGTTCCTGAAATTATTAAAAGGTATAGAGATCCTGTCCTTAAAAAAACAAAATGTTTGGCTACCCTCCCTCATACTATTAAAATGGAAAAAGGTGTTAACCTCAAATGCTCTTTTCATTCTTGATGCACCATTAATTAGTCTTCTCAGTTTGGATGAGCTTTTTTACTATTTTTCTGAATTCAGGTGTGAAATGCATGATGCTTTTTTAATTAATTTCCCATTTAGCTCTCATGTACTAGCATTTTTCTGCCATTTTTGCCTTGCAACTGATGAAGCAACATGTTCTTTTAAAATCATGGAAAAATTGGTGTTTCTCTTGAATGTTATAAAAGCTTGGGGTTGTCTTTTTTCCTCTTTAATTGTTCACAATATTGTGTGCTTAAGTTTTCTTTAAGTTTGTTAAACAGAAAAATCTTAAACATTTTTAAAGTTAATAGCATCTAACATCAAGTATCAATGTTTGTGGAAACGGTGCATAATTCACAATACTTTGTTTAATTCTAAAGTTTCCTTTCGGAGGAGCTATTATGATATTATAAGACACATAACCGTGATGTTCAGAAGGACCACAGAATTTTCTTGTTTATCAGTATCTTTTTTTTCTTTGTCTCTTATTCCAGATGCCTCTTCCCTGACCCCATCCTTTCCTCTCCTTGACCTTCAATTGCTTATCCATGACCCCTAACAGGTTGTCTTTGAGAGATTTAAAAACTGCTAATATTGTCTAGAATAGTTCTCTGGCCAGCTGTTCTGTTGAAATCCTGTGTATTCTAAGGCTTTCCCACGCAAGAAGTATCTGAGAATATACTAAATCCACAAACGTGCACTGGAGATCACATGGTTCTGAAGATAACCGTCCATACAGTGCTATGCTTACTGATGATTTGAGATGGATTTCAGCACACATAGCATCTACTCCCTATGGTGTTATGATTGGGATCTTGGTGAGAAGTATTGAGGTACTTTGCAAACTGTTTGGGCTTACTTCAATCACCAAATTAAGTTGCAGTTTTAGCAAGCTTTTATTTTGTCTGAAATGGTTTAATAAAATGAAATCTAATTAAAACTTTATCCGTTCTTAAATGCAAGAGAATCTTCTGGTGGCAACAGAACTGTTATAAATACAACAATGTCAAAATCTGTTCATATCTATTTCACCATGGATTTCTAACTGTTTGGAAACCTATAATAATAAGACTGTAAAGTATTTACTTTAAAGGTGCTTAATTGAAGGGGTGGGTATTTGTTACAATAAATGAGTGCATGCAAACTGCCTTCATGTTTTGTTCTGCTTTACTAGCTCACTTCACTAGATCTCTTTAAAACTTGAAAACGATCCTTTGATAATCCTACAATTGAAGCACGTTTCTACGGAATAGCAGCTAAAAGCATTGGGGTGCCAAATTGTGTAATCAAATAACATGCTTCTCAAGATGCCTGGTAGCACTGCAATCCTACACAAGGCTTACATTTCAGTAAAATGCAGGCCACTAATTATGGGTGTATTTTCAATTTATATTAAAAGCTACTTCAGGATACTTTAGCTACAACAATAAAATTACATTATGGAACACTGAACTGTTACTGTAAGATCCATATCTGTTATGTTTGAATAAGGTGACATAATGCATGTGAGCCTTAAATACTTGATTTCCGGTCACTATGAAAGTTTTCATGCTGAAACTAATTGCTACGTACCAAACATGATGTTTTCCAACTGGAAAACCACAGTAAAGCTTATGGCTTGAAAGGGGGAGTTTACAGTGAAACCTCCAATTTCACCAAGAAGCAATACACGATGTCTGAGGCGCAATGCATGATTTCACCGTAACCTACGTGACACATCATGTTTCTAACAGTTTCACTACCAAGGCTAACAGATGAAATGCCACATCCTGTTAAATTAAAAGGAGTCCCCTTTCTTCCACTTCTGAAAACGTTGATCGCTTCATGGAGCAGCTTTCACAGATGATAAATGGCATCAGTCCTGTGCACAAGAGGTGTGTGTATTACCGGAGAGCTGTTTATGGAGAGCTATGTGGCACAAGATGCCAATTCCTTCCTGACCTGAGGAGAGGGCATTTGTGTTGTAATTTATAAAACCCATACTACTTTGTTTCAATCTGCTTTTATTCTTGACAGGAGGGAAAAGGGGAAAAATTAAATCTCAAGTTGTAGTTTAATTTACACAGGCTTGATAAGGGTTCTACTGTTTTTGTATGAGATGAACCTCTGCAGTCAATGCATTAGATAATTAAAGAATAGGGATACCTTGGTTGTATGTTTTATATAAAATATGAGCTGACTAGATGATGGTGGTGGTGATTCCATTTCATGGCAACTTTTAAGGGTTTGACATCTGTTTTTGTTCTGATTTGGAACAAAGCCAAAAATTTACAATTTTTTCCCACCCATAGTCCATGTCCTTTTCAAATCAAAAAGCGGAGCTCTAAAGTTCAAGAAGAGTATCTCTATTGTGGTGTTTAGGACATTGCCTTGCCCAATTTTCAACGCTTCTGCTTTGACAAAATGAAATTGCACCTAATGTTAAATCCAGCTATCTATAATTTAAATATCTTGATATCAGGTTAGTTTTATGTTGGAACTATGTACTAGTTGGAGACAAGGGGCAGCCTTATCTAAAAGAATTAATAAAGATGGTGCTGTGTAAGGCTGTGCTGTATTTAAATATGGTTGGTTAGAAGTTTAACATGGTTTTTGTTATCACAGCCTTAACCCACAAAATATTTTCAGGGCTTTTTGGAGCCAGTGGGAAAGGAATAAAAAAGTAAGACTTACTTAAATGGAACTTCTTCCCCACAGAAGACTTACTGTAATGAAGATATATTGAATTTTGAAAGCTGTAAAACTGTGGTTCTCCCTAGTTTTTGTGAATAGTATTATAGACATACTGGACAATAGTTACACATACCAATTTTCCTTTGCATTGCACCTCGGTAACTGTCAATTTACCATTTGATGCAGAAAATGAGATTGTATTATCAAGAGGGTAGGATTAAAAGATTTCGAATGTCTGAGGTGTACGAATGTTTGACATGAATTAACAGGGAAGGAATTTTCTCGATGAGAAATTTAATTTCTAATTTAACTGGAATGTAATGCAATGGAAAGAATTTTTCCATGCCTTTATCTAGCACTTTGGAATAACAGGAGCACCCCTTACCTCAAAATCCCAGGGTTCATGTTGTTAAAGAGCTGGTAAAGCCCTTTATTGGGTTAAGATGTCACAATTTCAGTTAACTCTAGTTCTAGGTAATCCTGATTCTGAAGACTTCTGCGCATGCTTAATTTTACATATTATGCAGTTAAGCACATAGGCATGAATTCTGCAAATTGATTGTGATTTTTCTGATGTTTGAGGAAAAACTTGACTCCGTAGTTGCATTGGTCCAGAGTATTGAAAAGGTTTTCACAAATCGTGGTGGCATTTGTTTGGCATTTGTTAGCCATTTGCCTCAACATGCTATTTGGTACTAAGGCTGCCAAACACGATTGGTTGAGTATATGGAAAAAGAGGGTATTTTCTTGTTAAGCTTCACTTGTACAGCTGGGTTACATTTAGTGTGAAGAGAGTTGGGCTGCTTTTTTGTTCAGACTCGCCTTTCTTCTTTCTTGACTGTTTAAAGAAGGGTGGCTAGGTGCACTCACTAAAAATATGGAAAAGTAACTAGAGGCGGGAATTGTGTGTGTTCTAACTTTTATTTTGTAGCCTGATTGTACGTATGCAAGTAGTAAAATTAATGAATCAACATGAAAGCTCAAAAACTAAATCCACTTTGACCAGTCCATAGCTAAAACTGTCCTGCAGTTTCCTGTCCACATCCTTCAATAAATGAGAGCACATGACAGAACTATCATCTAATCCTGTCCTTAATATTATCTTGACAAAAAAGGAGTATAGAGAGACTCTGTTCTTTTAAACAGGAGCCCTGATGGTCTCCTCCAGTAACTAACTCATTGTGTCCTTGATCGATGTTTAAGACCAACTTTAAATAGAAAGTACTGACTATTCTAAGTGCTCTAACATAATAGTTACCTGGATTGCCTTGAACTTTGCAGTGTTTATGGGGTTCAGATTCAGGCCAGTAATCAAATTTGGAGTCACTTTGTTAAGGGATTCCTGAGACATAGGGCTCCCCAAAACCTTTCCTTAGAGTAGACCGAGCAGTCCTTTCTTGGAAGCAGAGATCAAACCAGGACTCCAAACTCCAAGGATCACCTTTCCCAAGAGCACCCACCAGCCCTCTGCAGGAAATCAAATTGTTTTAAAGGGGGGTTTGCATCTCATCAGGCATGCACCAATTGTAAGGCTCTCGCACACAAAGCAGATTAAGCTATGAAAATGCAGAGAGAGGTGCTATCTGCCTATCTGGAAAACTACCTGAGTCTGTTCCGGTATGGTTGTGGTCTGAAGAAGAGGGTCTGTCCCACGAAAGCTCATCACCTAATAAATTTTTGTTAGTCCTGAAAGTGCTACTTGACTGCTTTGTTTTTTATCACAGCACCTGTGTGGATCCTATGATCATAGAATCAGAGTACCATCTTGAGGGACTTTGTGGTGTGAATCTGAGCCAGGACAGCACTTTCAAATATGTTCCTTTTAAAGGACTTTGTTTTACATTTTCCCCCAAAGTAAGCTGAGCACAGTAGGCATATTCAAAAGGCACTGAAAGTGAGTGTGTGTGTGTGTGTGCATGCACACGCTTTATAGAAAACTACACAAGTGTTTGCTATGAGGGCAGCGTTATTTGGGAGGGGATGGGAAAGAAGGAAAAATTTGGGGAGTAGTTATAAGCCAAGTAATGGGGGCGGGAAGGGGACCTGGGTGCCTGTCAACCCCACAGTGCACTCATGTGTAGGCCTGAGTGGGGGGAAGTCTAGCCAATATATGATGATCTGGGCTCAGTCATGGTGCTCAGGTAAGGAGGAGGGGAGAGATTGGGAGGGCAGGAGAGGAAGTTGAGGGTTTGTAGTCAGGAGAGCCTGTCTCATTTTAAATTCTCCCCTTCTGTATTTGCTGAGACTGTGGTCGGGGGAGGGAGCAGACGGGGGAGCCATACCCCTTTGGATCATCTAAGTCCTTCTCCCTCTAACTCCATGTGATCTGGGATTAGGGGGGGCGGCTACCATTAAGGTAAATTTAAACACATTTTGCTTAGAATATAAGAGAAATATCACCTTTTGAGTGGCATGGGGCAGTTGGCCGGTGAGCAATGGGGAGGGCTGAGCTGGCTAAATCTATAGCAAAGCTGGGGGAGCCGAGGTGAAGCAGGGGCAGAAGTCCCAGTTTCATCTGGGTGCAATAGAATCCAAGGCCCAGTTCAATGTGCAACCAAGGCTCAATAACCAGGGTAGTGTTGAGTGCTCTGGTAAGCAGCTGCCTGCACTGTGTACACCATAGCACAGGAGACAGAAAGGGCTAACTTCTTACATGCCAGCTAATGTCCTTATGAGCTAGGAAGGAGAGGAGGTTCCCAGAATATGGGTGTGGAGGCACTTAGAGAATGATGTTGGGGAAGGGGAGAAACCCACCACTATCCCCTCTATGCTTACAGCAGCTGTAACCACCATGTAATATTAACTATAAAAGGTTTTGGACATAGGCCATGGATGAGATCTATCTCACCAGCTTTGCTGGCAGCTACACATAGCAGTGCAAAAAAACAAACAAAAAAATTCAGTATCTTCCACTGTAAGAACACGTATTAGGAGTAGGGTGGAGTACTTCATTACATAGCACCTATGTGGCCTAATGGAAAGACCACCACTGTGGGACTATCTGAGGTGGAGGAACTTTTAGACAAGTCACTTCACTGCTCTATCTGTGAAATGGGGATGATAATGTATACCACTTTTCACCTGTAGATGCCAAAGTCCTTTTTACTATTACCTAGTCACAGCAAACATACGTGAAAGCTACAGCTGCATAAACGACCTTTAACTCCTACCAACAGGTGTATGTGTATCAAAGAAATTGTAAGATTGCTTTGTGTTTGCTGGCTTCCTTCTAGAATGTTAAATTCAGTAAAACTCAAATGACTAAAAGAAGAAATAGTTAAGCTAAATGTTCACAAAGCCTTAAGTCTGCCCTCTGAGCAATACTCTGGCTTGTCATGTAATGGACAGACACTACTTGCACTTGCCCAGTACGCAGACACTGAGCTTATTCCCCCAAATAAAATATCACAGAATTTAACCACCACATTTCAAACCTTCTCACCCACGTGCACATTTAAAAGCTGATCTTGTCCATGCCCATCAGTTCAGTCTGTCAGTTCCTGGTACCACACTCTTGCCAAAACCCATGGCAAGAAGACTGCACTGACCTGAGGCTGAGCCAATATCTACACAATGCAGTATTTAAGGGATCCAATCTGGCAAAAGGTACACATGCCCTTCTTTCTTTTGATCCTTTGTGAGGAGGGGTCTTGGACTCAGATCTGTCATCCAATACAACTAACATAGTGAATTCAGTTGAACTGCACGCAGGTAATTCCCGATGACGATGGCCAGATACGAAGTTTAAAGAGACTGCACCTAAGGTTGGGTAGATATTTAACTTAACCCTAAGCTTGGTTTTCCTGAAACTAATTTTCCTCAGCTCATCGACAACTTATGCCTTTCTAGATCAATGGCTGTCCTTAAGTCTACATTGTGACACATTTTGGTCTTCGATCTAGCTAGGAGCGGTGCAGTTCTAAATTGCGGTCAGTGTCATGAAGCAATTTTAGATCCCATAAGAACTCATTTAGTTTGTTGCAGTTGAAGGGACAACTACCTTGATTGCTGCCTTTGGAACTGGCTTTGGATTATGTAGTTCAAAACCTGAGACCAAAACTAAGCCATATCTGATGCACAGAAAAAAATTTTGGATGAAATACTCGCTAGTGTTTAAGGAAATTAACACTGACAGGTTGGAGCAGAAAACCTCCTTTTTTTTTTTTTTCCAGGGCTTTGTATATGTTTGCCCCAGCTGCTTTAGATGTCTTTCTGGTTTTCTGAGAATTAGGCAAGGTAGAAGATTCTTGAACTTCTGTCATACATTTTTGTCTATTACTATGTGCTAGTAGGTCATCTGTGGTGGTGGTCTTGGCTCGTCTCAGATCTAACAGTCAGTGACCTTAAGCTCTTTCAGCTTCTCCAGAAGCTCAACAAATGAAGCGTCACAGCAATTTGAGAGCAATTCAGTATAGGAATAGTCAATGGTGAACATTTAAAAAAAAAAGAAAAGATTCTATATCTCAAAAGAAGCAGTACGTCTGTTTTTGCTTTTTTTTTTTTTAGCTTTGGAAGTTGTTGGCCAATCCAGAACAAAGGTTTTACCACACTACTACTTTTGATGGGAATGACAAGATCCAGATTGTCACTGTCTATATGCCTCAGAATGTGGCTGGCTGAATGATGACATGAAATCAAACTAATTTTGAATATCTTTCCCTAATGTAAATGGACATGTCCCAATCAATTTTAGACTCCAGGATATTGCTTTAAGGAACTGCATGAGAGAGGTTATAGCCCATTTATTTTAGTGAGGGAAGCTACCACTCAATATAATGCCATTCAAATCTATTATGAATCACCAGCCCTAGATGAGCAAAGCTGTATCAGAACTGGTTTGGCTCTAGAGGCTTCCTGCATTATATGGTTGGTACAATTGCCATAAACAATGCTGAATGAATATTCAGCCAGTTTATTTGAGATAGTGATAAAAGTAGTACAGGAGGAGTTAAACAACTTGTGTGCAAAATCAGAGGTTTTTAATGATCACATCATATCAACTAATGTTTACTAACTGATCATGCATGTGTGAGAGAGCCAGGACTCCATCCTCCCTCCAATCACATGGTCATCAGATGATGGGAGCCATAGATTTCATGTTAAATACTATAAAATTGATTTCTCGCAATAGATACTGGCCTTTTTCCTTCTATTTTCCACCATCTTCTAAGGGTTCAAGTCCATGACCAGGCCTCTCTTCTGTATTCCCATAAGCACAGCTTGCTGTGGCATCGCTGAACTCTTTAGCCATCAAAGGCCTCTGAGAGTCCATAGGTATTTCTCGGCAAGTGAATTGGATTGCAGACACCTGCTGAAGCCACTCACTGAGATGAGGATGGTGAGCCAACAGTGCACAATCAACCAACATGTCTCCTTTCCTATTATGCAGAACAAGCCATTCACACTTCAAATTTCCCCCTTGCCTAAGCCTCTAATTCCCAATTCAACCTTTGTGGGTTGATAAAATGTTCACTTCTTGTGACCACCCCCCACTTTTTTACCATATGAAATTTACCAGAAGTGCTCCCATAAGTGGGCTGTGCAGTAACTAACCTCAAGCTCCCTGACACTGAAGAGAGGGTTAGACAGAGTTTAGGAAAAAGCTAAATATGTAATCTAATCTTCCTCCTCTCTCCTTTAATCAGTCACCACTGAGCTCCATTCCTAACATTTCCCCTTAGCCACCTCAGTATCTCCAATTACCACTCCAGTGTCTTGCTCTGAGTAGAAAGCAATCATTTACTCTTCCTGATCAGCTACTGCACTACAGTCCAATTTTCCTGTATTTATTAATCCGAAATCACTGCTCGGGCTTTTTCCCAATGAAATGTACGTGTTGAGGCAGGATTTCAATAACCTGTTCCTCTTTCATCCCACCTTATGAATGTCTTGCCTTTCTTCAAGTCCCTAAACTATACACTTCCCCAGTCCCTTTATCACAAACATTAAAATCTATTCAAACTTTCTTCTGATCTAATGAAGCAGGATAGTTGATCCAGACTAGTCAAAGACTGATAGAGAAACTTTTTGTGAAGGTCTTGCCAGGAATAAAACTTCAGTCAAACTCTGACCATCTCTGAATTACCTCTTTATCTAAGCTCTTGAATACTGCATTTTCTCTTGTACTGGCAATCATTAAATACATGGAAGAAGATTTCTTTCAGAATGTGTGTCTTGAATGACTGACAGTCCTCAAATTCAGCCCTGGAAGTTGCTCTCTCAAAGTTTTGGGGAAGACCACAGTTAAAAGCAGTGATCTTGCGTCCCATAGCCATAGTGGAGAAAATAATTAATTTTGAACCATATAGACCATTAAAAGAAACTAGAAGATTCTTTTCAATGATAACAAATAGGCTCACTCAGATGAAGAGAGTATCATGGAAGGAAGATGGGACAGGTCTGGACAAGAATGCATTTAACAATGGTCCATATGGTTCTTAATAAAATTACTTTTTTGATGTTGCTAAACTCTGTAGAATCTAAAGCAATCTGCAGAAGGGACAAACACCCAACTTTGAGCAGCCTTCTGGAGACTAACTTTCAGGTTGTAAAATGTTTTGAGATAATTTGGAAAGGAAAACACCAAGTACTTTGGACTAATTCCTTCACTTTGTGTGGCTTTACGCTATCACCTTAAATGTTTCTTGAATTTTCTCTAAGGGTATGTCTATATTTTCCGGGCATTTGATATGCTGTGATCGATCTTCGAAATCCAATTTTGCTGTCTGAAGATGCAGCAAAATCGAGCTCTCTGGGCTCAGCCATCAACCCTGGTACTCCACGTCATCACATGGAGTAAGGGACATTGGTGCAAGCCTGAAGACCCTGAGCTACACTAGGGCTGAAAATCCAACCCGGATATGGTGATTCTAGCTACACTAATGGTACAGCTAGAATTGTGTATCTGGGATTGTGTTTGTTGCCTAGTGTAGACCAGGCCTAAATGCTCAATGAGATCAAAATGGAAAAGGTATAATGGTAGTATTTGAATGGGAGTTGCTGTGTGTTGGTCTTTCAGTTCAAGTAAGTATACACAACTCGATTTTTTTTTTAAATGTACAATCAAGTATGGAGAAAAAAATCAATACACAAACTGTTTTTTGACTTCTAACCAGAAGATAAATGTTGCCACCAAATTTTAAAAATCAAATGTACAATATGTTGTTAAAAATATTAAATAGAGTATAATATCCATTATGTTTTTTTGGACGACTAGAAGGAACGTTCAAACATTCAATTCATTCAGTATTGTTCAGATAAGTCTCTGAGACTGGGAAGAGGAGTATAAACTTTTCTCACTTTATTTAGAAGAGCTACTACGCATCTCAACAGTTTGAATATTTATTTTGATTAATTAAGATGCTAAGCTAGTCACTCCGTGGGCAACTTGTCTTCATTTTGGTTAGCCTGATATATAATTTTTAGCTCCTGATTTCAATATGGGCAAATCATATAATGTAGTCCAAAACTGGTAACAATCACATCCCTTTTGTGGTCATTATTTTCTAATTATATGGGCATATAAAGCATGAGACTAAATGACTTTTCTAGCAGATGGAGTATGTATATAACCCCACTGCTGCCATTATGAATGTGACTGTAGCAGAGAGCAAATCAGATAAGGATTGAACAGGCTGCTCAAGGACAAATGTCTACATGTATTCCTTTAAAGCCTATATACTGTTTACATAGTATTTAGTTTTCTTAGATATTGCTGCTGGAGTGTTTTATTTTCAAACAATTAAAAGAAACAGGAACCAGAGATGATGTTCCTTAGGTCAGAGCTAAAATAAGGTTTAGCAAATCACATTACAGTAAGTAGTTAGTTTGATAGAAAATAGCGTTTAATAAGCAGTGTTATGTTTGCCCATCTCTAAAAACACGAAGCCACTGCAATTATGCTGCTTTTACCCTTAAGAAAAGGCTCACTCCACTGAGTTTGGAGCAGAATGCTCAGTGACTGAAAGTTATGTTTAGACAGCTGGTACAGTTAGAGGTCTTACAGAAATGGAAAACAATACAGAGAGTCTTCATTCAGATATGTGCTCATATTACGAAAGTGCCTCAATAACTCTTTATGTATGATGACTAGCAAATTTTATTGGGCAGGAAATAGATTAGTTGAAAAATTATTTTCCTTTCCCTTGCAATGAGTCTGAACTAGAATTCATTCACATTAATTCAGCAAGAGAGATGCTAGCCCTTTCATGTTTCTGCCTTTAAAATATTAGATTAACTCTTGGAGAAAGAAGTTGCACAGTCCCAATTTTCTGCATTTGTTCTGCAGTGCTAAGTGCAAAAATGGAGCATGAAGTTCACCAAAGATGTACTGAAGTCACAGATCAGGGATTTCTATCCACTGCGAGAGCTGCACGTTCAGAGCAAAAGGAGAAAGTCGGCTAACGTGTACTTTGTAGAAAGTCTTGTAAATTACCTCTTGGAAATCACCTTTCTGCATGCATTGCACACCCTTGGGAAAGGGGCATATTTGATTTCAGTGAGCTTTGAATGAGCCCCTAAAGCCTGTGTGGGTTCATGGGGTTTCAAGGCAATGCTCCAAACTCCTACCATTAAGCTCAAATGGCAGCATTTCTTGGAAACTCTAGGAAAATTTCTGGACCCATTAAGTCAGTGGGAGTCTTGCCATGGTCTTCAATGAGGCCAGGGTTTCATCCTCAACTTCAGAATTTTTTTCCACCCAAGGGAAAAAATGCATTTCTCAGATTGCTTTGATTACAAACTCCAGCAAATGTGAGGCACCTTGAGCATGTCGGATGGATTGATTGGACCTTTATAGCATTCACCAGATTTGACACTTAAGTCTCAGAAGGTTTTAGCCCTGTGAGGAGCACAGAAGATGCTAAAATTGTTCATAAGAGCAGATGTAAGAAGACCACAAACTGATGTTTTGATTATCTGATTTTGTTTGTTAACATGTAATTGGCCGAAGATGACTAGTTTGCAAATGGTCTGGTTAAACTGACAGTAAAAAGGGATTTTGGCCATGGCATATACACCAATATCTTCCATAAAATCATAGTATTATTGGACTTCATTTTAAAAACTCTGAATGCTGCTCTTCTCATCAATATGTTAAGGTCTCTCTCTTGGTATCAAGAAGTGGTATTCTCTTACAATAAGAAACATGACATTTACCTGCACTGCAACTTAAACTGTGTATGGAAGATGGATTTGTCTCCTGTTTCTTTTGTTGTCTTTATAACTTAACTTTTATAACTTATTTGGTTTTACTTATTCAAAGTTACAGGAAATAGCCTTTTGGACATGAACAATCTTGGTAAATTATCAAATGGATCATTCCTAATTCACTAACTGGCTGTTTCCAATAGGCTTTTCAGGGATGGAGTCTTAAGAGCCAAAATTCAGTATTATAGAACTAACTGGAACTTCAGACTGAAGTTAGTGCCAAATTCAGTTGCCATAATGCATGATGATCATCTTAAAGGGGTTATATAAATCCTTGTATTCTGCACATTATATTTTATGTACAAAGGAAAACTCATGTTTTTGGTAGTTTTTTTCCCTACCACATACCAATGCTTGAAGCAAGGATAAATCTGCAATATGAACTTAACCACAAAATAAAACTCAATGAAACTCCTAACACAGGACACAAATAAGGGAGAAAAGAGGAAGTTTGGCTTTAGAAATAAAATGTTGACAGATTAATCCCACGGACTAAGATAACTAAATGCTTTGTTTTGACTCACTAGTTTTGGTGGTAACTTCTCTGAACTTCTGTTTCTCTTGGTTAAATATTTCTCCTAGTTTTTTAAGCCTGGTAGCCCATGGTAGAAGTTATGGGTTAACCTAATGGGTTAACTTGTATGATTCCCACTGTTACCATAGGAAATGCTGTACTTTTTGCAGAGTAGGCAGTCCGTCATATCAGACGACGTCTTGAGCTTGCACAGGCTCATTTGGTTGTGGACTCGCATGTGGCTGAGGAGCCAAGCTTTGAATGGCATGGGCATTCACAGTAGGGGGGCAAGGGAATTGTCCTGGCTCTGTTGGTGAGGCTGCTGCTGTTGCTTTCTTCCTCTCACGAGCATCAATGAGGCATACGCATCGCTGCTCTTCAAAGTTGTCATACGCGTGGCGTACAATAGCACGCCAGCCTGTTTGGTCTTTTGCATGCTGCTATAGCTGATCTGATTTTAAACCAGCATGAGCAATGTTGGCCTTCACGCAGTCTTCATACCTCTTGTGAGGCCTACCTTGATTCCTTTTGCACTGGGAGAGTTCACCGTAGAGGAGTTGCTTTGGGATTCTTGACTCCTCCATTTGTATGATGTGCCCTGTCCAGTGAAGCTGGGCTTTCAGAATCATGGCTTCAATGCTCGTGGTTCCTGCTCTGTCCAGGACTTCCAGGTTGTTAACTCTGTCCTGCCATCAAATGTCCAGTATTGACCGCAGGCTGCGTGTGTGGAAGTGCTCCAGCAGTTTGATGTCTTCTGTACAAGGTCCAGGTTTCACAGCTATACAGGAGACTGGTCAGGCCTACAGCCTTGTACACTCTCAGTTTAGTGGACTGTCAGATAGTGTGCTGATTCAACACTCATGCTTTCAGACATCCTCGTGCCCAGCTGGCCTGGCAGATTTTGGCCCTGTATAAATGTACCTGGAAGTGTGGAGTACAGGTGTATAAGCTGTTCCTGGTGGTGGTGGTCATGATGTTTGCTTTCTAAGCAATACGTAATAACAAACATTTGTACTTCTAGTCTCAGAGGTGTAGTTGTTAGTCTGTAGCTTCACCAAAAGAAAAAGGCAGTCCTGTAGCACCTTTGAGACTAACAATTTTATTTAATAGGTAAAGAGCATTTATGGGTAGTGATGAATCAGTCCGAAGTGGGTCTTACCCACAAAGTTCATTACTTAATAAAATTGTTAGCCTTTAAGGTGCTATAGAACTAGTCTTGTTTGAATTTCTAGATACTTCAGTCAGAAAAAACAATTTCCAGATTTTATTTCTCCTTGTATCTCAAGACTGTATGGACAAAATCTTGTTCTTGCAATTATAAGATATATTTCTGGTGCTGGGGTAGGCAGAGGACTCTGCTAGCTGTGAAGCAGGATCAGAATCATCCTCAAAATAAGAGGCAAGATATCTGAAAGAGGCTGGTGGGCGAACAAGTGGAATGGTTTTGGATGAGTTGAACCTGACTGCTGCTATTTAAAAGAAGTAAATGTGTTTCTCTGACTCCATTCTACTCACTACCACTCATCCAGTTGCAATCTCGCCCTGTTGCTACACCCACTGCATGTGTATCTACTCCGTCTTCCTCCATGCAGAAGTAAAGAGGGATAAGGGGATCTAGCTTCTGTGCACAGTACAGTATGAGAGGGGTAGCCATGTTAGTCTGTATCTCCAAAAATAGCCTATAAGGTGCCACAGAACTTCTTGTTAACAGACATTTTGGAGCATAAGATTTTGTGGGCATAGTAATGCATCATCTATGATGCCACAGGACTTCTTGTTGGTTTTGCACAGTACAGGGCTGTTTATTTTCTGCAGCGAGGAACTTTCAAGTATTAAAAATAAATGATGAACTAGTGAAGGAAAATATTGGTGCATATATTGTAATGAGAGGTTTATGTAGAAATGAGTTCAATTATACTTTTGGACTAGTTTTCTGTAAATATGAAATGAAGGTGAAATGCCAATTACTGATCAGAGGAGGCCTGATCTTGAAGTCCTTTTTTCCGGCAAAACTCCCCTCAAGGATTCTAGTTATAAGCCTTTTGGGCAAAATCCTGGTTCTTTTTGCAAAACTCATTGGTTTCATTGGAGCCAGGGTTTGATCCCACGGGGGTATAACTCTGTCATACTTGCTGTTTGTACACATGAAATCAGTCAATTGTTCTAGTTGTGATAACAAACAAAAACAGTATCAGAGAGGTATCCAAGTTAGTCTGTATCTTCAAAAATGGCAAGAAGTCCTGTGGCACCTTATAGACTAACATATTTTGGAGCATAAGTTTTCGTGGGCAAAAACCCGCTTCATCAGATGCATGAGTAGGGAGGTTTCAGAGGAGGGTATAAAGAGTGAACCTTAGTCAAAGGGAGGGCCAAAGTTGACAAGGTCTGTTCAGTCATGGAGTATGTGGCCCATTATCAGTTCATGTGGAGTTGTGAACATAGAAAGGAGAAATCAAGTCAGTTCAGTCAGGGAGGATGTGGCCCATTATCAGTAGTTAATGTGGAAGTGTGACCATGCAGAGCAGAGAAACTGCTTTGTAACAGGCCAACCACTCCCAGTCTCTGTTCAATCCCTGGTTGATGGAGTCAAATTTACAAATGAATTGCAACTCTGGAGTTTATTTTTGAAGGTTTTTTCTTTGTTGTCAGACTGCTACTTTTAAATCTGTCACTGAGCGTCCAGGGAGACTGAAGTATTCTCCTACAGGTTTTTGTATGTTAATGTTCCTGATGTCAGATTTATGTCCATTTATTCTTTTACATAGGACAGTTGCTCAAATGACACTGATCAGCCAAAAAGGTAGCAAGAAGGGTTGAACCAAACTTTGCAGAACATAAGCATAATACAAGTGGCATATTAACAAGCTTTCTTTGTGACCTGACATTGGTATTTCAGCTTTGTGTCAGTCTTAGTATTTTCAAGTATGTTTGCTTGCCTTGAATAAAGGTGTTTCAAGTGTCCAAAGCCATGTTGGCCCCAGAATACTGGAGAGACAAGGCAAATGAAGTGATGTCTTTTGTTTGACTTGCTCCTGTTGGCGAAAGAGAGAGGCTTTAGAGCTACACAGACTCAAACTTCTTTGTTTAGCTCCAAAGCTTCTCTTTCACCAACAGAAGTTAGTCCTATAAAAGTCATTACCTTACATACCTTTTCTCTCCAGATTGGCTATTTTCAAATTACTATAAAACGATACATTTAAAAGCATGTCTCTCATACAAACTTCAGGTAATTAAACTCATTCGTCAAAGAAAAGTGTAGTAGTTTAGTTTAGTTTAGGATTGTTTTAATTAACTAAATATAGGTCAGTGAAATCTGATGCAGTTCAATAAGGAGAAGTGTAGAGTCCTGCACCTGGGGCGGAAGAATCCCAAACATTGTTACAGGCTGGGGACCGACTGGCTCAGCAGCAGTACAATGGAAAGGGACCTAGGGTTATGGTGGATGAAAGGCTGGATATGAGTAAACAGTGTGCCCTTGTAGCCAAGAAGGCTAACAGCATACTGAGGTGCATTAGGAGGTGCATTTTGAGCAGATCTAGAGAAGTAGTTATTCCTCTTTATTCGGCACTGGTGAGGCCACATCTGGAATATTGTGTCCAGTTTTGGGCCCCCCAGTATAAAAAGGATGTGGATTTGCGGGAGCACGTTCAGCGAAGGGCAACAAAAATGATTAAGGGTCTGGAGCCCAAGACCTATAAGGATAGGCTGAGGGATTTGGGCTTGTTCAGTTGACAGAAGAGAAGACTTAGAGGTGATATAATAGCAGACTTCAACTTCCTGAAGGGGAGCTCTAAAAAGGAGGGTGAGAAACTGTTCCCAGTGGTGTCAGATGGCAGAACAAGGAGTAATGGTCAGAAGTTGAAGAGGGAGAGGTGTAGGTTAGATATTAGGAAAAACTACTTCACCAGGTGGGTGGTGAAGCATTGGAATGCGTTGCCTAGAGAGGTGGTGGATTCTCCATCCCTTGAGGTTAAGTCCCGGCTGGACAAGGTCCTGGCTGTGATGATTTAGTGGGGGTTGATCCTGCTTGAAGCAGGGGGCTGGACTAGATGACCTCCTGAGGTCCCTTCCAGCCCTGTGATTCTGTGATTCAGTGCTCCCCATTCACCAGGTTGGTTCAGGCTGCATAGCTTTGTTTCTTATTACGGGCAGGGTCAACTGGACTTCTCAAAACCATTGACATTTAATGTGGAAGGAACTCTGATACCTTGGAGACAAGTGGCATTTGAGAAAGAACTCATCCAAGGAAGTATCTTAGGCATATCCATATCTCCTAAGGGAGGCATAACATATTCCAGCATTTAGCAATTCTATTTATTGCAAGTATAATTAAGACCTCTATGATGCAAAGATGAAAATAAATCTTATGTGCAAGCCCTTATGGGTACAAAAACCCTACAGAAACACAATCTAGTATCTGGTTGGGTATTTTTCCTCATCTACAGCACAACTAAAATTTCTGTCCACGGTGATGCTTCGTGAACATCATGTATTCTTCTACTACATTCTCTTTTGTTCTAGTACCAGCTCTTCACAAAATGATTTGAATTCTCAACTGCAATAATACAATTTTGATAAGTATTTGTGCACCAGTGAAATTGAGTGACTGCATTTGCATTAAATCTTGATCATGAAAACAAAGCATGTGATTTCAGGAGGGAAAAGAAATAGTTTTAGTAGAAACCAATTCTGGTTCTGTGGTGAACTACCATGTTTATACTTAAAGTTGCTTTAACAATCTGTTTCAAAGTTAATTATATATTATATTTATATTTAAAAAGAAATTTGTTACCCTAGGTGACTTTGACGTATTTGGGGGGAAAAAAGTCCCTCTAATATATTTAACCCAATATGAAATTCAACCTCCCAGCCAAAAGCTTCCCTTTTAAAAAAAAAACCTGAACTTTAAGCACTTTTTCAGCCCCATCTCACCCAAATATTAGAGTGAAAGCGCAAATCTTGAAGCATCCACTGAAGTCAGAATTTTGAATCAATGGTGGGAGTTCATTCTGAAAAGTAAGAGCCTTTTGAAGGGAACACACTATTATTCACCCACTCTAAGTCAATACCCTCTGCTCAGTGTAACTGACCTGTGAAAGGCAGTCTCTTGGGCTGTGTCTACACAAGCCCCCTTCTTTCTGAAGGGGCATGTTAATGAGGGAGTTCGAAATGCTAATGAGGTGCTACTACCATGATTATGCACCACCTCATTAGCATAATAGTGACCATGGAGATTCAAAAGTGCTGCTTTCAAATCACATGCTGCCTGTGTAGATGGGGGGGCCTTTCAAATTGATCCCCAGGACTTTTGAAGACTGGGAGGTCCTTTTGAAAGGCCCTCAGCTACACAGGTGGCGTGCAGTTCAAAAAGTGACACTTTTGAGTTCCCACGGCTGCCATTATGCTAATGAGGCACTGCATATTCATGGCAGCACCTCATTAGCATCTTTTGAACTCCCTCATTAACATGCCCCTTCCAAAAGGCGGGGACTTGTGTAGACAGTGTTGGATTGCTGGTACAAAGCTATTTAAAGCTTTCTAGGTCAACTTTTAAATTCTTCTTCTCCTGCACTCCTCGAAATAGCCTGTATAGCTGCTCCATCACCAAATGGGTGTCACTTAAATTTTCATCTTGATTTTTTTTGTTTAAATTCCTACCTCAAAGTAGAGTGCATTTTAGCATGCACAGCTCAATGACCACATCTGCACTTGGGCAAAATTTCGAAATAACCATGCTTATGGCCAAATTGGAGAATACTAATAAGGCACCGAAATGAATATTCAGCACCTCATTAGCATGCCACCAGTCGCGGCACGTTTCGCTCACACATGGCTCATCTGCACAGGGGTCCTTTTTGAAAGAACCCTGCAAACCTCAAAATCCCCTTGTTCCTATTAGCTGAAAGGAATAAGGGGATTTCGATGTTTGCAGGGGCCTTTCAAAAAGGACCCCCCCATGCCACATGCAAGCGAAACGCATCACTTTTGAAGTGTGGTGGCCGGTGGCATGCTCATGAGGTGCTGAATATTCATGTAGCGCCTTATTAGTATTCTCTGGTTTGACCATGAGCACGGCCATTTCAAAGTTTTGCCCAAGTGTAGATGCAGTCAATGTGGCCTAGTCTACAACTGAATGGTGCAGTTGCAATTTCTTTGGAGGACATGGATGAATAAAAAAAGCATCCCAATGGACTGACTTTAACCAAAGCACCTGGGGGGGAACAAAAAAAAAATCTTCCAGAATGTATTTACAGGTTTTTTTTAATGGATGCAAGGTGAGGATACCATTTTCTGTATCTTCCAAGAAGGAGGGCAGCCCTTTTAGCTTAATTTAGCAACCAGACAATTTCAGTACCTGTTTATCAAACCTTAACTATACGCACACCTGTTAAATGTAGTAAATGTTTATAATGTCACTTATTGAAGATAAACTTCAGGAAATTCATCCAATTACTTGTAAAAATCCAAAGCTGAATTACACACTTCATATAATGTGGCTCCCTTTCTTACTAGACTCTTGAGGAAAAATTTTATATCGGCCAAGCTCTAACTAATAATACAAGAAATCAATTTCCTTCTGAGAACATCAGTTAGCCAAAGTGCTTCTCTTGTTTTTCATGTTGTACATTTCCATAGCAAAGAGAATTAATTTAAGAGATCAACAATGTTGCTGCTGTATGTTGCATCATCTTTCTGTAATTCACCATACTGCATAATGTGCCATACCGGTTAATTTAATCTTGTACTTGGCTACTTAGAGCTACAGTCAGAGAAACGGACAAGAAGGAGGATTGGTTCAAATGTGATTTTGATTTTTATTAATTTAATGTGGTAACAGCCAATGGGGAGGGTGAGGCCACACAAAACACTTTGGGTGTGCTCTAAATAAATTAATCCTCAATTTCATGTTTTTGTTGATGTTCTGTACAATACAATGCATTTTGCAGTGTGTGAGACCTGCACAAACTTCCTCAAAGTTTAAAGTACTTGAAAAACTGTTGCACCTGGAGTTGGAGGGGTGGGAGGGGGACTGAAGAGGGCAAAGATCAGTATTAGGCATTAAGGCACTGACTAAACAGTCTTCACACTCTGAAAAGTCCAGACAGCCCCTGCAGTGTCATCTTACAACTCTGGTTCCTTCTATTCAGGACATAATAATCCATAAATACACTCAACTTCTCAGCAGCTTCACTTTCCTCTTATTTCTCCCCCACCCCTCCCATGTACATGAAGATATGAAATTTTAACCTCCATGTCTCTGGATAAACTTGGGGAGCTTCTTACCTCCTCCCTTACCATTGTCATTCAATATACATCTCTCAAGTGCTCTCCTTTGCAAATTATCCTTCTTGAAAAATAGTAGAAAATTATCTAAAATAATGCTTGAAGATTGAAGTTATATCTCAGCATATGGACAACATATCCTGGAAATCCACCAGATTTTTTTTTAGTACAATCCTACAACTCTGCAAATAATTTAACTGCAATTTTCTTTTAGAGACCATTTTAAACAAAGGCTTTGCCTAATATTTCATGAAAAACAGTTAAGTTTATTTTCCTTTTTAAAATTGATTTCAGACAGAAAACTGCACGGTAAAGGCTTTAGCGTACAGAAGGAATTTTTAAATATTGAATAAGATTAAAGGTAAAAAAACAAAATGGTACATGTGAATTCATCATACTACAGTATTAAATATTTCAGTTTTGCACATATTGCTTGTACCAGATGAAATCATAAAATGATTAAAATTTTGTCTTACCCTCTCTCATTATCCACATCTTACAGATTAGGGGAACAGATAGACTGCTAATACTCTGGTGCCTTGACAGTAAAAGTAGACTGGTGAAAGATATTCCATCAATAGCTCAGAGCCTACCCATTTTGCTTACTTCTTCTTTTTATCAGTGTATTGAATGAGTCTGAAGTTCCACACGGGATATTTCAGCTCAAGACTCTCTCATTTCACCGACCTTTCTCAGAAGCAGAGAAGAGATGGGGACAGACCTGCCACAGTTTCATTTTCCTAATGGGTTTTTACAACCTGAACAGAGCTGTCAAGACATTTGAAAGTATATGTGTAAGTACTTTTCAGAGTGTGCATGAATATTGATTAACCCAAACACTCTATGGAGAGAATGAGTGTGTCCTTTTATACAGAGCACCATCATAGCTGTGCATAGACGAACATAAAATTGTTCCAGTTCTCTGCATGTGATTGAGAGCAATTTCACTTCACCACAAAATGGCGGCCTGAAAGAAACTACTATTAAGTCTCATGCTCTGCAGGAGTATTAAATATCTTCACTTTGCAGAGACTTTTAGAAATGCTCATCCATGAATTGGTGATTTCAATCAATTAAGTAACAAAATATTTTACTAAATAGAAAACAGAATGGCTAAATATTTTTCAGCTCCACTCCTACTGAGACAAGAATCAGGTTAAGAACATTTAATTGCTTAAAATAGCGGAAGGATTTTGTGGATACTAAGAACCAGTTTTATAAGGTATTAAAGCATGTGCTGAACTTTAAGCACAGTCTTCCTACTGAAGTCAATTAACTATCTGTATGCTTTAAATTTAGCCATGTGCTTAAGTGCCTTGCTGAATCAGGCCCTAAATACATCAATATCGCAGGTAAACACAATCTGGCACCATGAGGACTACTCTTTTGAAAGAAGGGCCCACAGAGCATCGATATACACTTTTTTTGGAGAAAACTTTTGGGAAAAGGTGCTCTTATCTGTGAGAGGAAGAGGGATGCCAGAAAAAGGGCCTCATTCTTTCAATTTCAGGTTGAAAGAGTGCATTTTGTGGTTGATGCTCTGCAGGTTTTTTGAAAAAGGCCTGGCTTCTCTGGGGGGTGGGGGGGAGGGGACTCGCTACTGTATGCGCAGCCAAGGAGACCAGAGTCTGCCACCCTTATGCACTTTTTGAAAAGCACCTGATTCCTCAAGTCAACTGAATGAAATCAGTGGGACAAGTAGTAGAGTAAGATACTATGCCACATTTGTAGGCTTCACAATCCTAGACCTCAAGTGACTATACCCAAGATGACACTATTATAACAGATGGAATAATCTCTTATCTTAAATACTGATAATGTTTTGATAACAGCGAGCAAAATGCTTATGTAAATTAAAGTGGAGTATTGTACCTAATCAAAAGTGCACACTTTCCGCCTTTTCAGCTAAAGAAAGCACATTTTTGTTTAATTAGGGCCAATCACATGATTAGCTGCAGATAAACAGGGAGGTCAGTGGGAATTTTGCGTTCACATTCTGGTGAGAACTGCTTCTTGTGCCTTTCCCTTTGGTATTTGAGCAAAGGGCCTGCAACAATAACTACATGTCTAAAGCATTGATTAATCCCCTGTGAGGTAAACAGGTGACTGTTACCCTAACTTTTGGAGCTGAGGAAATTCACGCAGAGATGAAGTAAGCATGCCCATAATTTATTGGGAGAGCTGGCATAGAAACCAAAATCTCCTGATTCTTAATACCATGCTCTTTTTTTATTTCCAAAACTGCAAATGCAGGAATGACCTTAAGGATTTTGTGGTGTAGCTGATGTTTTCAGGCATATCTACTTATTTTGTTCATTCAAACCGCCTGGTAGCTTTTTGGTTTTTGGGTTGTTTTTTTTCCCCCTGCTGTCTTCTCCTTTGCCTCAGTCACCGTGATCCAGAAGCATGACTGAGGCTTTAATGAAACTATCTTCAATTGAAAAAGGATATTTCACAGTGGCCAGAGATTTATGGGGGGGAAATCTCGTGATTCAGGCTCATAGTAATGAGTCCCAATTGAAGCATAACACTAGTTCAGGCCTTGACCAGCACAGAAATTCTGCATTTGATGGTCATACCAATAACCAGTCTTTGTTTCTATAACTGTTGTATAAGGCCCTATATTGGTTTTAGTCAGGATAGACCCCTTAGAAGGGGAAAATTTGTCTATCTGCTTGGCTTGCCTGCAGATTAAGAGAATTTGTAGATTTCTGATCTATTATGTATCCCTTAAGTACAATAATTTTTGAATCTCAGTAAATGTTAATCCACAATAAATCTCTTACTAAACCTAATCTGAATTGTAGATGGGAGACCTTGTGCTGCAATCTGTGTCAGTTTTATCTGTAGCCTGTATGTGTACACATTCTCACATAGACACCAGCTACAGAAGATAAAATTTTTGCACACTTTACAATTTATGACTCTGTTTAGGAGAGTGGACGTAACACACATACGCAAGCTGGTAATGACTGTGTTTCAGACACTACGTTGGGTGCACAGTTAAACACTTCAGAATTCTGCTGGTAATAGTTTAAAATGGTTGAATTTGAAAAGCACTACCTTGCTTGCATCTTCCAGTATGTTCCCTCCCTTAACTGTAATGCACATTTGTTTAGATTTTTGTATATCGGACAAAAAATAAATGGAGAGAACCTGTTTCCCTGGAGAGAGAAACAGATTTTTTTCTTGTCCTTCCAACAGGAACTTAGTGATTTTTTTTTCCCAAGCACTTCTTGCTTTCCAGTTTTCTATACCTAATATAAATTAAATATTGTTAATTATTTCAGCTCTGGCCAGAAGAGATGCAAGACAAAAGGGAGATTGATGCCGCATGCTTCACAATGGCTCTACTGATTTCTCTACTGGCCCTTCTCTGCACATGGTCAATTAGAATTGAAAATTCTGTGCTGATTTCATTTGCTGGAATTTTAAAGCAGGTCAGAAAGAAAGATGTTATTGAAAGGAAAAATCTCATCTAAATGAGAAAAGAACACGTGGCTATCTGGTCTAATGAAACCATCCTGAAAGTCATTTAAACTCAGTTGTACACTTTGCTAAAAACTGACGGAAATTTGTTTTACATTAAAACATCCTAAATGTTTTTATCCATACATGTGCAAAGCTCTGTTCATTTCCTATCTTTGATGCATGAACTCATTTGACCCCACTATCTATCTTACTGAATTTCTGGCAGGCAAAGTTTCTGTTGCTCTTGGGCTTCTTTTGCTACATGAAAGTACCAAGACAGCAACCCACTTTCTGAAAGCTTTCAGTGATCCCAAGTAGTAGCTACCCATGGCTGATTGTAGCTATACCAAAAGGAGACATTCAGAGGCAATATTTAAAAAAAAAATGCACTAGAACTGGGAGTGTCTATGCATTGTGCTGTAGTGTTTACACAGCCAATCACAGTCTAGCAGACCATGTGGAACAGACATAACTCCTCATTTTGTATGGATTAAAATCAGGAATGTGTGTGAATTTCATGACCGCTTTGTTTCATCAGCAACAGCTATTTACAAATTTAAGAAAAAAGTGCATTAGCAAAAAAGGCCATTTTAAGAAAAAAGTATGTAGATTCTCCAGTACCAATGGCTGTATTTGCAAAGGCATTGTGCATCTGCAATTTACACTGATTTTTTTTTTTTTTGACAGAGCTTGTTGCTTGCTTATGAAAATGGAGCCACTGTTTATAGACTCTTACATATCTATCTGTCCTAACCCAGGAATTAAAATTTTGGGTGTATATTTCCTGTGCGACAAAAAGGATCTACTTCAGCTAGGCATAGGCCATGCATAACATACATTTGCTAGGTGATAAAAATTCATCCCAGTTTACAGCTTATATATACCCCTTACCTTAAGTTTGGTAGGAGAACTGATTTTTATGTAATCCTTCAGGCTATAGGAAATGCATGGGGGGAGACTACTAATCAAAATTATTACCTTTTAGCAAATATGCACCAGCACTTTAGTCTGCAGCTAACATAATGATTTATTTTCTTAAACATGCAAAATATCAATGTAAGGTTTTATTATTAAGGGTAATACCATAATAAAGGGGAAAAATTGCAAGTAATGCAGTTGTGGGAAATGTATGTTTATATGCTTGTATTTTTTTCCTGGTATAGTCATCAGTGTATTGAAATAGCTAATTATATGTTATGCCTTTTCAAATAAGATATACTAAATTGTTCTTTCAGAAAGCTTTTAATTCACATTAGAATCTGGATTTATATAATTTTAATATATCAATCAAGTTCATTTCTTTGATTAACACTCTAGAAGCTTGCAGCCCTATTTAGCGTATTGAATACTATTGTCATTAGATATAACTTAATATTTTCTATTTCCCACCCCCCTTCTTTAAGAAACTTAATAGAAAGTTTTATAAACTGCTCAGCTCACCCAAAATAACCAGCATATTGGCTATCCATATTGGGATCCTGTTTGTCTTATAGGCTCTTGGCTGGGGAGGTGGAGGGAGGGTTGGGTGGGGGCAATAATGAAAAAAAAAAGTTATTTTTTCCCTAAAAGTCAGCTGGTATTTTAATTATACCTTACTGTCGTAAACCATGTCAGGTGATATGCTTTTTTCTTTTTTTAAGTATGTACTGTATCTAAGTATGTTGAAGTGCTATTCACAGTAATTTGATTTTTTTAAAAAATCTTTTTCCAGATCCTCTATACTATTCATGTAGAAGCAATGAAATGCATACGAATTTCAAAGAATAAATTTCATGAGTGTACATTTAAAAATTAGATGGAAAAAGGTCTATTCTTTGAACCTACTGGGGGTCTGTGCTAATCCACCCCTGGCCACACCAAATTAATGCAAGTGACTATTTTTAGAAGTATTGTGTTCAAAAGACCAACTTTCTGGAAGTAATGAGACACAGCCAATCCCTGTTTCTCCAGGGAGTGCAGTAACTGCCTAACAATTGGAAGGCCAGATTCCAACAGTCAAAGTGACTACCTCAAATAACCCCCTCCATTTAGACGTGGTTTACCCACTGGCATTTGAATACCACCAGATTTGAAGGTGCTAAAAATAATTCGAACTGTTATTCTCTAAAAGCTAATCTTTTTCTAAATATTCAAATGTAGGTCCCTGAATTACTGGGGTATGTTATGTATAAGTAGTATCCACTGTAGGCAGTGCTTCTACATAACTGTGGTCTACCTGAGTGACATAAAGCATGCAGCACATATGTACAGGAGTATACTATTTTGTAAATATAAAGTAAAAATCAAAATATTAGCTGCATACTGCATGCATCAAAATGTAGTACATCATGTTATAGAACTATCTGGGGTGCATGAATATATATATACTGAGGCGTACAATTATTTTAAAACAAATGAAAAATCATTTATAAAATAAGACTTGAATCTGCTCAGAGTAGGAGAAAAGAGGTATTTTTGTCTTCAGTGTGTCGACACTATGGGTAAGACTTCTATGCCTAGTCTACACATACCAGAGAAATAGGGTTGCCGTGCATTGCGTGCAGCTTCCTTGATTGTAGAGGGGGAAAAAAAATCTGGCTGCAATCCAGACAGGCTAGCATAGCGCTCTGTTGATCATTATGTCTAGCCTTCAGGTGTCTCAGCTCACAGTGGGCGGCAGTTGGGGGAGGTGTAGATAACAGGAGAGCAGACAAAGAAAAAATGGTGTACTTAAAAAGATTATATGAAAATTCATGTTGAGTTTTTCTTTTAGAAAATAAATTCTTTGTGTTCCTTTCTCCACAATGGGTGCATGTGAACATCTGTCCTGGAAGATTTATTTAAGCCATACTTAGTAGTGGCTGAGCCTTTCAACATTTTTTCTTTAATAGTTAACTAAAAAAAAGTATGAAAATCTTTCTTTCACTCAGACTCCCATGTTTCCTTACAGAGCCAAACTCGCTAGGTTGAATCAGACTTTCTTTTCTTTTTCTTTCTGTTAGTCCTGTTAAAATACTTTCAGAATTAACTTTTTTAAAAAAAGATTTGGGCTATTCAAGGATTTCTTACTTTAAATGCAAAAGGATAAATCAATGTGCTGTTCTCTGTGGGTTAATTTCATTTTCTAGCAAATGCCAAAGTGGGTGGGGGGGTAGGCTGGGAGGCGAACACTTCTGCTTTGTCTGTTGCTTCTGTTTGAGAACTCTTGTAAATCTTAGAGGACACAACTTAGAGCTACTCAGATGATCTTGTGAGCAAAGATCTTGGTAAGCTATCAAAATGCATCTTGTTATAAATGTCTTATTCTCCCCTCACCCCCAGCTTCTGACATTATTCTATGAAGAGCTTCACGCCTCTTCCCAGCCCTCCAGGATTCTAAGTAAATTCTTTCTAAATGCAAGGCAGGATTCAGAAATGTTTAAAGCAGTCTGTTGAAACCCCTCCTCATGCCGAACAACTCCAGATGGAATATTTATTACCTATGTGGTGTTTTGTTTTGTTTTTAAATACAACCAAAAACCCCTCTCCTGCCCAAGAACAGTGAAAAGGATGGGATGGGAACTTTGCGTGATTGCATTGTTCAGAACATACTAGCTATTTGCCCCCATAGTGTCTATGCTGTCTTTCATGGCTAATTATAATAACTGTCAGATGTCTGGAAAGTCTGGACTGCCCTTGCCAGAAGAGACAGCAAAGTTTGCTTTTTTTTTCCCTGTTGGGGACAGATCACTCTTGATTAAACAGAGTGCAAAAAAAGTAAACATACATTTGTGGGCGTTTTTGCCTTCATTTTTCTTTATGAACAACGCAGCACACTGGCTATGTTAGAAAGCAGTGTGGCATGCAGCTCTTATGCAGACACTGCCCTGAGGGATAAATGAATTTTTCCTTCCCCTCCCACTCCTTCTTTTACTAAAGCATGCAGGAAATATTCCTGAAAGATTCTCCATTGTCTTCAATAATTTTCAACAGGCGCAGATAGGCAAAAATAAAAAGACCATAGTTGAAAGGTCTGATGCGTGCAACACGTAAATAGCATTACACTGCACAATTTGAGGGTAAAAATAAAAATCAGTACTCACAATCTCCTGTTGCCAAGCTGTGCGAGTCACTCTTTCTTTCTGTAGAGAGGAGTGTGGTAGGTGAATCTCAAGGGTGCAGATCCCAATTTTAATGCAGAAGGAAAGTACAAAACTGCTTCATTAAGTCACTCGGAAGTCAGCCACTTTTGCTCCGACATCCCATTGCTGCTGTGCAAGCTGTACAATCTGCAGTTCTGAATTGAACTAAATACTGCCCATGTGAAAGACAGGGGAAATGCTGTCATGTGGGATACATAAATCCACCCTATTGGCTATGAAGGCATAACTTAGGCATCATTGTTTTTCCACTACTGGTTAACAGTGAAAACAGACTAGCTTTCCTAGCAAGTCCTTTTTCCCTTCTGTGTGTGGAAGAACGAGTGCAGGATTTTACAGTGACAGGGTTAGTTAAGAAAGGGACTGAAGTCATCCTTTCACTGAGTCTGGTGGGTGGGGATTGGAGGCTGAGCTTCTGTGTCTGTGTCTTTTCTGCAGTCTTGGCTGGGCTTTGCATGTAGCAAATACTTGTAGTTAATTTTGGAGATGAAAATAAGTTTGTATTTGGGGGCAAGGAAGGAATTTTGATTTTTTGGATTAAGGTTGAATATTAGAGTGTAGTATGGTGGCTTTATAGAATTCATTACTGTGTTCTAGTTGATTGAACAGATTTATTATCACTTTTCATTGATTTACCAATTTTAAGCCCAGAAGGAACCAGTATGACCATCTAGTCTGATCCCCTGCTTAATTCATCCTATGATTCCTCTATTGTGCTCAGTAAAGTTGTGGTTGAACTAGATCATTACTTTTATAACTCTGTGCAGTTGCACAGTTATATTAACATTATAAGAAAAAGCACTGAAATGTCATAAACTTCATTATGGCTGAAATGTGATATTGCAAGTATTCTCCATGAGGAGAGAAGATCCACTCTTCTCTATTTAAACGTTCTACCCATTTGCCTCATTTAGTTATGCAGGCATCAGCAGTAATTTGAAACATTCATCAGTCACGTGTGACATAACTACTTCAATTAATCCTTATTAAAAAGAGCTTTCTGAAATCCAGCATGCACACGCACACAGTTGCAGAAATTAGAGCTAGGAGAGAGCTGTCAGAATTACCTAACCCACCTTCCTTTCAGTTCAAGATTGCTCCCTCTTCTATATTTCAAGGGCTTTCATTCAGTCTTTTTTAAATATTCTGCAGATTTGCACTTCTGTAAATTCTGAGGGAAAGTATTCTTGAGTGTAAAGGCCCAATTCAGCAATCAGATAGCATGTTCCCATTTGGAAGCTCAACAGAGCTATTTCAGAACTTCCATTATGGTAAACGTCCAAGTGTAGACAAAGCTCCTCCTGCATAGACTCCATGTGTTGTCCCTTACTGAGCTCTTGGCATGTGGAAATTTTACTACTAACGAACCTAACCAGCACTCTTACTACTTTTCTCGTTCCTGCTAGTTATTCTTTTGTGTCATCTTTCACTTCTTGGTGTTTGCTCTTTATTGGCTTTCATCACATCTACCCTTGTCATTACTTAGCTTAATACAGCATGCTAGGTGTAATGGCAGAAAAGCCATATTGAAGGTGGAGCTGTTCTTTCCTGAGCCTGTGCCTCCATGACAAACTTTCACATTATGTATACAGAAAATATAAAATTGTCTCCTACATATTTGACAGGCCAGATTTCATGAAAAAAGAATACATTAGTGGTTATTACATAAGGATTTCTTTCCATCAGAGAATGAAGCAGAAACCACCCAAATGAATGTGTCTCATGTAGTTTTTTCATCTTTCTGGTGCATTAAAATTGCCACCTAATCTCAGTATATTTATTGAAGGCATGCTTCATCAGCAGTGAACTGTACAAAAATTCAGGATTAACTATAGTCTTTGCCCACCAATAGATAGCTGTTTAATATGAGAGGAAGGATATGGATACGCACATCCATTACATGGCACAAAGGATGGAAGCAGACATGTTCTCCTGTATTTATATACCTCTTCAAGTATGCTGGGGCCCCAGTCCTAAACCATGCCTATAAATATGTCCACCATCCAACTAATTAATACTCCACAATGCTTGCATCACTGTGGTAGACTTCACAGTTTTCACATCTTTCTCACTCCAAATCTGATTGGGCTTTAGTCATTCACTTGAAAACAAACCTTGGCTCTCTTAGGGGAATTATAGTGGTGTGAGTGTCATTGGAATCTGGCACTAGACCTAAAGGAAAGTGATCAGCAAGGAAATGAAACTTTTTGAGTGTTTTCATGTTAAAAATCAAGTGGCCTCTACATTTTTGCTAGAGGTCTCTGTGGCAGACTAGAGAACTTTTAGGACTGTGATATAAGTACCAGGACAGTTAAATCTGAATCTTCACAAAGGGAAAAGGTGATTTTTTTAATTAAAAAAAATTGCCATTTTAATATACGTATTTAAGGCAAATTCTGGGCAAACAGGTGGGACAAAAATCTTTCTGGCCCTTTTAAGTAAGATCTGTGAGTTGTCATCCTCCTAGCTCTGTGCCAGATGAGAGAATTTGCAAGATGACAGGTGTCAATATTTTCCAGCAGTATTACCAACACTTCCACTGCTTACTGGGCTCTTACAAGACAATTAGGGGTAAATTACAGCTAAATAGCAGCCCAGAACACAGAGAGCCAGGACTGGTGACTGAATAAACTTTATGGGACCACAGGAAACTTGGCCGAACCCATGGTAAGTGGTCATCCAGCTAACCAAAATCATGCTGGAGTATGGAGTTTGCTGGACAAAAGCATTCCAGATTAGAGAGGTTCAAACCTGTAAAGTTGAAACATAATACAAGCAGAAGAATCATTTTTGGGAAAAGGAACAGCAATGTCAGTTTTTCAGCATTTTGCTTGTGAACAAAGAAATCCCAGATCATTGCATCTTCCCCTTTAAAAATACTAAGTACTAGTTGGCAGTAAAGTAGCGGAAGAACACAATTTCTGCCCATGCAGCAAGTTGAATTATAATAGTCCCTTGCAAGGACAAGTACCTGTGTGCTTCACTGAAGGAGACTAGAGCAGTAGCAGAAGATCCTTTCTTTCATCCTTCCAACGATGTGTTCATCTTCAATAGAGCCTTCGCATCTGGACTCCAGAACACTAAGGGTGCAGAGTTGCAAACCCTGGGAGACTTTTTTTTTTCTCCTTTTCCTTTTTTACAGTGCTGGTGGTCTCTGAAACTTTGGTTACTTTTACAAATTTAATTAGTGGTAATAATAATAATTAACAAATTGTACTCAAGCAGTAGTTTCTTTGGGAATTATTTTTAAGCACTAATGGCAGTTTTTGAGATGTTTGTGTGGTGATTATTTCAAGAGAGCAAATGTACATCTGACTACAGTTTGCACAGTTCTGTTTTCTCAAACACGCCAAGGATAAGTGGCATAATATTCAGGGAAATGTAGGGAGTTGTCCAAAGTGGTGCTCTACAGATACTTCTCTGGCCACATCTGGGTCTTGGAGGTGGGCAGTGTGCCTCTATCATGAAAGGAGAGAAGAGAAACTATTGTGTGACAAACGCGCAGGTATTCTGATTTTTTTTTTTTTTAATTTTCAAGATCTCGTCTGAAAAGTCTAGAAGCAGACATTTTGTTCTCAGGGTTGCCAATCATAAATTAATATTGAACTTAGTTATACGCTGCAGAGACAACACATATATGCATATGTACAGTGAACACGCACTGTTCTCGTGGGGCTTTCTGCTGAGTTTATTAAAGTGTAGAACCGGAAGGGTTATTGAACAGTCTTCTAGTCTAGTCCACTGCACTCAAGGCATCAGGTATTATGTAGCCAATCCTTGACTTCTGTTTGTCAAGCCTGCTTTTAGAGATCTCTGACAGATTCCACAACCTCTCTAGACATTTATTGCCGTCCTTAATTGCCCTCACAGTTGGGAAGTCTTTCCTAATGTCCCATCTAAACTACTCTTGCTGCAATTTAATCCCATTGCTCTTTTTGTCCTATCCTCCAGAGGTTAAGGAAAACAACTTTTCTCCTTCCTCATTGTAAAAAACTTACGTACCTGAAAATCGTGCCTCTGTCTTCTCTTCTCTGGAGAAGTACTTCTCTGGGTACTGAAGATAAGATGAGTGATCTATAATACCCTGAGTTGTCCTTATTCCCCTTTTTATACATTGGCTCCATACTGGCCTTTCTCCAGATTTCTGGAATCTTCCCATTTTCCGTGACTTTTCCAAGATAATTACTAATGGTTGAGATATATCTCCTGTCAGCTTCTTGAGTGATCTAGCATGTATTTCATCAGACCCCAGTGACTTGGTCATCTAACTTGTCTAAGTAATTGTTGTGTGCTTTTTGTGGGTTTTTCCCTATTTTGCCTCAGATCCTTCCTCATTTTCCTTAACAGTGACTATGTTAGATATCCAATCGCTACAAAACCTTTTTACATAAGTCACTTATCCATTAAAGTTATTTACCCAGCAATTACAATGTTTGCTTTTAGACTGCAAGAACAGCTTTACTGTGAATGCCGAACACACTTTTTTTTTCCTATCTCCCCTTCCTGGTTGCTGAGAAAACATGCATATGTGAGAAAGCTAATTTGAATCAGAGAACCACATAATTCTCATGTTAATGTAGTGTTTTGCAAAAGTGCTTTTATGATGATGCATATACATGATGATACTGAGTCATGAGGACTATGGCATAGTATTAATATGGCTATGTACTGTACACGTGGTACAATTTGTCCCTCCATCATTGTACATAATTGTGTATCATATATTGAAAGGCAAGATCAAGGATTTATATTATAAGTCTTCAGATCTAAACATAACCAGCATGTTGGGGTGCTGTACTGTATGAAGCAATTGATCTGAATATTTTATATCTTAATTAGAAAATCAAATGTAGTTCAGTAGCATGTGTGCTTTTCAGGTTTTGTTTAGCCCTACAATCTAGCTATTTTAATCATTTAATCTTGCTACAAAAATAGACTATTACAGTATAGATTGTGAACATGTAAATTAGCTTGCAACTTGAGTGGTGTCTGCTAAAATCTATATTGGTGTACATTTTAGCCCCTGCTAAAAAAAAATCACGCTCTACATTGAGAATGTGTTACAGAAGAAAGAAGCAATTACAGAGAACAAGGGCTATGCAAGAGTCTGGAAGAAGATTGCAGAGGGCAAAGAAAAGTCACTACAAGCCCATATATGGGAGGAAAAGTGGAAGATGGAAGAAGTAAGGCGTCATGGAGTCTCTGAAAGAAGGAAGGACTAGCAAAGATTGGACGTATGGTGGCATTGGATATGGCTTATTTGTTTTTCTGTCAAGCTGTTTGTTCCTTTGGATAAGAACAGTCCTGGGATAATATGAAGAGAGCTTAAGTTATAGTAAGAGATTTTTTAAAATAAAAAAAGGTAAAGCAGGCTTTCTTGCATATGCTATTGAACTGGCTATTGATTGTTTAAAAAAAGGCCTTCTGTTCCAGTGAACCAGCCTGTGGAGTATCAAACGCATGGGGAACAAGTAGTCAGGTTGTAGAGTTTCCATTTAGTTAAATAAAATTGCCAATGTGCTTATTAATGATACAATTGTAATTTTGTCTGGGTTTTGAGAGTCACAATGGCTTATGGATGAGGTTGCATGTGTAAGTTTGAAGTACTTGAGAGACTTTTTTTTCAAAGGCCAAAAGAATAGGTGGTGTCCAACTCCCTTTAAAAATAAATGGCTGTTGGGTCCTACCTTCTTTTTCTCCAACTGAAAATCTTTTCCCTCACTGTCCACATTGGTCAAGTCCTGCTGAACATTTTAACCAGCCTTACAGGGAGAATGATGTCTTTGCCCAGAAGTGCCTTGGAATCCAATGGGTCATGACTACATATATTGGAAGTTAATATTTGTGCAGTTACTAATATTAAACATACAAGTCTGATATGTTATTGCTTCACATTTTCCTAGGGTTGTGTTTTTAGGTGAAAGAACTAGAATGAGTTAAAAAGCAACAGCACCTGCAAAGAAACTCTCCCAATACCCGAGTGTGGGTTTTCATACAGAGATTTTAGTCGGGTAAATTTGAATGAAATGATACTTCCAATCTGGCATTTTTCCAGAGTTTCACTGATCTGTTTATCTCGCACTCAAGCTTTGGTCAGGAATACAGTGATTGAAAGCTGAACTAACTCCGGCTTAAAATTTATATTGGCCAATGCTTTCAAAAGTATATCAGAAGTAATCAACATTGAAATACTTTCTTAACATTGCAGATGTGCAAATTCCAAATAGTGGAGGATCTTTATTAAACTTATGTGAATTTTTTTGATAATTTTCTTTCCCCTCTTCAACTCATTCCTTTCCCTTACTGTTTTCATCCTAAATATATTCTTGTCCTTTTCCTGAAATACAGTGCCTTCTCTCCATCCCGCAGCAGGTCCCTACTTACCCTATGTTGCTCACTGACAATGAGCAGATCTGTTTCCTCAATTTGTTGGTCTAACCCTAAACTGTCACTGCTTCTAAATAGGTCCATTGAGATCAAAGAACATTACTTTCTGCCCATCCCCAAACTATAGTGTCCCCCTTTTTTCAGTCAGATCCTGCTTTGGTGTTTTCCATGATAGTTTTTGTGTACCTGTTGTAAAGTGCTGTAGTGTTTCCAAGATAGGAAGTATGCAGAATGAATTTCTTCTTTTTCTGACCACGGGGAAGCTCTGACAATTAGAGTTGTGGATTTGAAGATGGCAGACACCTACTTTGGGTTTCTAAGCTAAGTACAATTCTGAGAGTCAGGGATAGGGGATGTAAAGGGCTAGAGAGGACTGGATTTTGTGTTTTGGTGTTTAATTTTTTTGTTTGTTTTTGGTGCTTGTTTGTGTTTTTGTTTTGTTTTAAAAAATCAAGGCAGAGGGAAATGGCACTGCTCTAATTTTTTTAGACTGAAATTTGGTCCCATTCTTAATCTCTCCAAGCAGGTTTCCAATCTTCACTCAGAGCGAATAATTTCTCTCTTTATAAAAGAAGTAGACAAATGCATTGGAAGGGTTTTCAAAATTATATTAAAAGAAAATACGACCCACTATCTACAGTTTTGCACCCTCAACTGCACTCCCTGCTGAAAAGATACTATGTTAACAGTCTGATCCATGGCATGGACACAGTCAGTGAACATACGGTGGTTTCTTATTCAATAAAGTAAAACTATTCAGATGTACAGCAGTTTGTTGCATCTTGGTGCCCAATATGGTAAAGTATACACTCGAACATTTGTTTTTTTGGGTGAACCAGGCTTCTAAAAAGTGTCTGTTCAAAACATGTTAAAAATTGTATATCAGGTTTGTTAGTCTGTTCTGACATCTCAGATTTCTGGAGATGAGGCTAGGTACTCTGCCCCAGTTATTGTTACAGTTTTTGGGTGGTCTCAAATTGGAATACTTCTTTAAAATGCCTTTTGAAACCATCTGCAAGGCACATTTCCCATTAAATGAATTAACTTATTTCATGTTTTTCCATTAGTGAAGCGAATATCCACAAAGAGGTCATATCAACATCATAGCTTTCACTACAAGCAACAAAGTCCAATACTTAGCTACATAAATACATTAGACACTAAAATTTCTAGAAAAATACTAGGGCATTTAGACATTATAGTTGTATTTTCTGCTGCTTTTTTAAGGCATCTTCCCTTGCTAGTTGCACAGATACCATTGAGCTAGGCTTTTATAAGAAATGGCATCTAACATAGTAAAATAAGATTGCTAACTAGCAAAGAATTTCTAGATTTTTATGCACCAGAAGCAAGGTTCCTCCTCCAAGATAATACCGGGAGTTAGAAAAGAATAGGGGGAAAGGGTATTTGTGAGGGGGTGTTGAACACACAGCTCATGGGAAGAAAATCACAACCTCAAATATGTTCTCAAAATTTCCTTCAAGAATTTTAGAAAACAATGCAGAACTGCCCTCCATTCCCTCAGAATGCATTTATGCCTTTAAGTGCTGTGTGATTGCCCAGCTATTAATTTCCGAGATAGCCAACCACATTAGGAATGAGGGCATTGTCCACAGAGGTGTCGCATATGGCTTCTACTCCAAAGCACAGGGCTCTTTCTGGTTTGGTGATAATTATATACCATGTGCTTATCAAGGCTGCACTACAAGAAAGAATCTAGCCCACCTTATCTTGCGTGGAATAGTCAGGCAGGGAAAACCCAACAACTTGGGCCATGGACCCTTTAAAATTTTTCCTGGCTCACTAGTATTCAGTCTTCTGGAAGAGAGTCAATCCTCATTCATAGGATTCTTTAACCATATTGGAACTTCAAGTTACAATCTGAGCATACTCAGGAGAGTGAGTGAGTGAATCAGTCTGATGTCAATAGAGCCATACGTGATAATCGAGGAAGGTGCTCAGTTAGACTGTGGACTTTAATATTTATTTTTTGGATGAACCAGACTTCTGAAAAGTCACTGTGTTCCTAGAACAGAGGTTTGCAGACTCTGAGGGAGGGGGAAGCAATACTTAAAGGGGTCATGAGGTTACTACATGAGGTGCGGGTCACAAGCTGTAAACCTCCACCTCAAACCTGCTTTGCTTCTGTGTTTAAATTTATACAAAGTGTTTTTAATCTATAAGTGGAGGTTCACTCAGGCTTGCTATGTGAAAGGAGTCACCTGTACAAAAAAAAATTGAGAACGACGTTTCTAGCAAAAGAAAGTCCGTGTATATTTAGATGACTGTATTTTTGTTTTCAGTTTTGTAGCTGATGGAGAACAGCGTGCTTTCACCAGTCAAATAAGGGATGTCTTTTGAAACTATGAAGCTTAAGTCAATCAAACATAAGAATAGTCATACTGGGCCAGGGCAAAGGTCCACCTAGCCCACAACCCAGTTTTCTGACTATGACCAGTGCCCCATAGGAAATGAATGAGCGGAACAGATAATCCTCATTTGATCCATCCCATCATTCATTCTCAATTTCTGCCAAACAGCTAAGATCAACATCTCATGGGCCAGCAATAAGGGGGTCTAACTTTGTCTAAATTGGGTCCTGCAGCTTTGAACAGCAAACCTGTGTTTTGATGACAAAATGGAACTTAATATTAAGTGTATAATTTGGTAGCTTATTCTTTAAAACAGTGAACTTGATAAGTTTTTTACTTTTTGCCCTTTATTTTTCTATATGTTTGTTTTACTTATCTTTGCATTGTACATAACCTCTGAAGGCACAATTTGGAATCAATGCAACTTTTAAACAGAATTTTCAAATTCTTTTGATGCTTCAAGATGTCTCTAGAAATGCTGTACAATAAGGTCAAATTGCAATTTACAGTCTTGTGCATATCTGAAAATGCTTGATTTTTTTCTGCCATGTTTTCAATTAAACAGTAACAACTGTTAATTAACTTTGTTCTAAATTTAATTTTAGTTGCTTTTTATATGTAGTTTTCCAGTTTGTTAGAATTAGTAGAAAGGCATTTCTCTCAAAGAAACAGAGTTCCACAGAGGATGCCCTTTTATTCTACTGATTTAAAAACTGCATCATAGATGACAATTCATGGAGAAATGTGTTTGTTCCTTTGAGAGAGGTGAACAGATAAATTTGTCGAAGGTGCAAGGAAATAGAGCATGTATAATGCTGATTTGAGATCTTCTGTTGCTTAAGTGATGCATTAAATCAATATCTGCAAAACCTTTCTCGTTATTTCCTTAGTTCCTGTCACAATTCACCATCTACATCATCTTTTTTTAAAAATATTTTTTTCTTGCTCTAATTTAACTTTACTGAATGAAAGCAAAAATGTATATAATGAAACTGTTTCAGATATTTTAGCAGCATTTTAATTTTATATTAAATTGTCACTTGGCTACTAGAGGGAAGAAACAATTGACTTCCAAGTAAAGCATTGGTTTATGTATCAGAACTTATAACCAAGCCTAAATAGCAGTCCCAAATAATACTAGCAGATGATGATATGATGGTAGTACATCTTTAGAAATACTTACCTATGAAAACTGGATATTTGAAAAGAGATTATATATACTTTCATCTATGCAATATTTTGATTTGAGGGTAAATTGGCATGAATTAGAGTTCAAGTATCCCCTCTGCTGAATAGTCAAAATAACCCATTCAGAAATTCATATGGGGAAAATCAACATTTTATTTTAACTGAAACTGAAGGTGTGCTCAGTAACCATGCAGTGATGGCTCAAGGAAACCTTCATCTTGCCATCACTAAGTGGCTGAGATGCGAAGTAAGTGCCCTGGAACTTCATCACCCTGGAGGTACTTCAGTTTGTCAAAATATGTAGGCATCTCCTTGATCAAGAATCACCTCTGCTGTGCTAGGACTGTGCTGAGCTCCAGATAACAAAATCAGTTTAAAACATGCAATTTCTACAATTAATTTTTCCTTTAATCAAAACTTAAAAGGATAAGATCACTCACTTCCTATTGTAAACTGTGTTTATGGTCTCTCATCTAAACAGTACTGCCTTTGAGATACCATTCACATACTGTGGAATTAATCACAGTGCCTACAAATGCATGTTGCTTCATTTAAACTTCTGAAGTTTCCTTTAAAAGAATTTTTGAGAAATCTTTAATCATAGATGGCAGCCAAAGGGGGAGTTTTGTTGAAAATAGTCCTTTTAACAGTCAGTTGGATGCAGAAATCTTATTTCCAGAGTGAGTTTTTATTTTAGAATGATCATGTGCAACAATCACTGAAAACTCCACTTATTTGTCAGGGATTTCAAAAGTTCCAAATGAAACAAATATTTTAAAACTAATTCCAATTAAATGGTTTTTAAAAAGGTGATAGTCTTAATTTGGACAACTTTATGTAAAACTTTATACAGTTACGGTGCAGAAAAGAGCATGGACTGAGATGCATACAAACTAAGTGTCCTCATGGAGGTTTTGTGCATTGTGAGGGATGCAGGAAGCTCGGTAGATTTCCTGAGGGAAATACTGCACTGCTCTGATCCTTTTCCATTAATTGGGTGGAATAGAGTCCTGTCTGGAAGTGAGGACATGGGTTTGAAATTTGAAAATGCTCCTCCATGCTGTATGAAATTTCTTGGACTGTCAATTTTTCAAATGAACCACATTTTCATTTTAAAAAATGTCCTTTTTTGCAAAAAAAAAAAAAAAAAAAAAAAAAATGAAAATGTTAGAATCCTAGGGCTGGAAGGGACTTCAGGAAGTCATCCAGTCTGGCCCCCATTTATGAAAATGTTCATAGAATGCTTTGGTTGTCAGGGAAAGAAAAGGACTTTAAAAAAATCTGAGGTTTTATGTTTTCTTCCAGCCCACATCTCCCTGACTTCCCCCCACCCCCACAGGCAAAATGGAAAAGGGGCTAAGGGGTGGTAGGAAGAGGGGCTGGGGATTAATAATAAAATACTACTAATTTCAATTAAACAAAAATCGTTAATTTTGAAAACTGGAGAAAAGCGTTCTGTTTAAGTATTTGAAATTCTTTTACAGACTCCAGTTAAATTTAATTTTAGTTTTAGGTTCCATTCCTTCAATCTGTATATAGAAGATTCTAGTGTGGATAGACTGGGAGAATAGCATAGGAGGAAACAGTGCATATTTCCAGTCCTCACCAATAGTTTAAACATGAACTTTAGGGTTGCAAGCATATCACCACTGAAGTTTTCAAATGGTTGCTGAAACTATCAACGGGCTTGGTGGTGGTGGTGGTGGTGGTGTTCTGATTGTAAGGCCTGTCCACTAGGAAATAAATCAAGACCACAAATTGTTTCCTGATGGCCAATCTGAAATAAATGATGATAGCTTTGTCTCCACCAGTCTGAAGTGGATTAAAAATCTGTGACCTGTGGCTCAATATCCCATTTACAATCTCTTTTCTCTTTCTTTTCTAATATAGTCTAAGTTCTGAAACCTTGCTTTTATCTTGTTTAACCAGTCAGGCTCCTAACCCCTGCAGGTGAAAAGTGAGCTAAAATTGTATTGTGATGAAATTATTTTGGAAAAAACATTAAATCATTTTAATATAAAGCTCTTCTACTGTAATTCAGTCATAATCCTAGTGCACTTATGGAGTCAGATGAATAATACATTGTAACTATAAGCAAGTGACTTGTTTCCAGTTCTTACCTAATAACACTGAAATTTGCTCCACTGTATTTTGATCCTTTCCTTGACATACTTAGTGTACTCAATATAAAGAGAAATCATATACATAACAGCTGTGTCTATACGGAAGCACCCTTTTGAAAGGGCAAAAATCGAAGTTTGGCTTTCGAAAAAGTGGCCATCGAAAGAGAGCACCCGCCGCCATTTTTCAGATCAGCGTTCCGATCTGCTCTTTTCAAGTGCCGTCGAGGTCTTTCGAAAGACGGCGTCCACACGGCTCCAAGCTCTCTTTCAAAAGAAGGAAGGCAGGAAATGCCGCGGACAGGGTCCCATGGCCGACAAGCCCTTCTGGGGCCGCAGCCAGCCGGCTCCTTTAAAGGGCCCCTCCCTCAGCAAGAGCCGAGTGCTGCCCAGCCTGTCCCAGCCTGGCAGAGCCCACTTGTGCCCACCGTGGAGGCCCAGAGACAGCTCCTGCAGGAGGATGCCCTCATCATGGAGGCCCTGCTGGCAGTGCTGTGCACCCTTACCACAGCTGCACCTGCGCTCATCAGGTGGCTGCATGCTCCCCCAGTAGGGCACCACCAGGCACCTCCCCAGGTGCCCCGATGCCTCTGGACCCACCCCAGCAGCAACGAGTGGTGGGAGTGCGTGGTACTAGGGGAGTAGGGCGAGGAAGGTAGTTGTGGAACTTCTGCATGTCGAGGCAGACCTTCGACGAGATCTGCCACTGGCTCACCCCCGCACTCCGGCACCAGGACACCTGCATGTGGCCAGCCCTCACCCTGGAGAAATGGGTCACAATCAGCAGCTGGTCACCCCGGACTCCTATTGCTCTGTGGGACAGCAGTTTGGGGTGGGCAAGGCCACTGTTGGGGGTGCACTGATGGAGGTAAGGTGTGGTTGGGTGGTGGGGGGACTGGGGCAAGGGGAACCCAACCCTGCAGGGGGCTGGATGGGGCAGAGGCTGGACGGGAGGGGGTGGGGGCTGCAAGGGCCAGGAGCCGGACGGGAGGGGGGCAGAATGGGCCCAAGGTGGGGGGCAATGGCTGCCACACCCACACTAGAGCACAGACCATCAACGCGATGCTGCTCCATAGGGTCGTCTGCCTGGGGGATGTGGACAACACTGTTGCTGGCTTCTAGGACCTGGGCTTCCTGAACTGCATTGGCGCTCTGGATGGTGCACACATCCCCATCCACACCCTGCCACACAGCACTGGCCAGTACGTGAACAGGAAGGGCTACCATTCGATGGTGCAGCAGCCCCTAGTGGACGTGAGGAGCTGGTTCACTGACCTCTACGTGGGCTGGGCCGGCCACACCCACGATGTTCAGGTCTTCTGGAACTCTGGCCTCTGCCACCGCATGGGGGCCAGCACCTGCGTCCCCCAGAGGGAGATCCCCCATGGTGGAGGATGTCACCATGCCGTTCTCCAGGGTGGCAGATGCAGCATACCCCCTGCAGCCTTGGCTCATGAGGCCCTACATGGGACACCTCGACCCCACCCGGGAGGCATTCAGTGAGCACCTCAACCATGCCCGCAAGGTGGTGGAGCGGGCCTTTGGGCACGTAAAGGGGCGGTGGAGGTGTCTCTTCACACAGCTGAAGGGCAGGGTCCCCAATGTGCCCCAGGTGCTGGCCACCTGTTGCGTCCTCCACAACATTGTGGAGGGAAAGGGGGACGCCTATGTCCCCAAGGGGGGCCCTCCAGCTGGCGCTGTCTATGAGCAGCTGGGTGTCGCCCCCAGGCCCACCGGGACAGCCACCGCATTCGGGAGGCCCTGGGGCAGGCCTTTGCTGATGGCCACCTCTGACCCGCCCCCACCAGCACTGCACCTGCACATCCACCAAGGAGCACAGCATGGAGTGGTGAATAATAAACATTTATGTAACTTGGTGTTCGTAAATAACATGTACAGGGGGAAACCTAACTTGGAGTGGGGCAAGGTGCTCATTCCAGGGCAGGGGTGGTGGGCCACAAAGCCCCCCCCCCGGTCCCTGGAGCCCCTGCCCCCCTGGGTGCAGGGTCCCCGGCAGGCTGGGGAGGGGAGGGTGCCAGTAGCACCGGCAAATATTGTCAGCAGGTGGGCCTGGTGGGGGCGGAGGGGGCAGGGCCAGCGGGGAGGGGCAGAGGGAGGGCCAGGAGGTGGGCCACAGTGGCCATGTGCTCCTGCATAGCGTGGCCAATGCCCTCAAGGATGTCTAGCAGTTTATCCCAAGCCGCCCTCCGCCACCCCATGTTGGCCTGGGTGAGCTGGAGGTACTCTTTGGCCTGGCACTGGGTCGGTGGGTCTTCCTCGGCCCTCCAGCCATGGCCCCGATGGTGCTCTGCCTGGGGTGGAGTCTGGACACCTCCGATGGCTGCAAGTGGGCCCTCCAGGATGAGGGATGGTGCGGGCCTCTCCTGGTCCATGGATGGTGCGGCTGTGTGGAGAGGAGAAAAGCGTGTCAGTAGTGTGCCCCGGACAGAGGGGACCCAGCTGTGGCCTACCCGCCCGAGCCTGCCCCTCCAAGGGACACTTATCCCTCCAGGGAGCACCGACACCGGCCCCCCAGGACCAGGCCTCCCAGCCTGGGTGTGATTCCCAGGTGGCCCTACCTGGCCTGTAGTGCCCAGGCCTCGGGTGCTGTCCAGCACCGACCGGCTGCCACCCTGTGCGGCTTATGGTGCTGTCCACTGGGAGTGGGTGCTGGGCATTGCTGGTGTGGCACCGCGGTGCCCCGCATCCCACATGGGGGCTGGCCTGTGTGCAGCCTGGGACCACCAGTTCTGTGTGCGGGCACCTAGCCCTTGCGTCTTCCCCACCGTGTGGAGTAGGTGTGCACCCCTCCCTGGAGGTACCTGAGGGGCCCTCGGTTGCCCAGCTGGAAGAGCGGGAGGGGATCATAATGGTCAGCTCCTCCTCCTTGCTCGACCAGTCCATGGTCCCCTTGCCCTCCTGGGCCCCGATCCGGGCTGCTGCTGCTCCTCCTCCTCCTCCGGCTGCAGCTCCTCCCCAGAGGTGTCCAGGAAAGCCAGAGGGGGTGAACTCTCCTGGGGCCGCAGGATGCTCCGGAGCTCCCTGTAGAAGGGGCACGTTGCTGATCCTGCCCTGGAGCATCCGGCCTCGTCCCTGGCCCGGGCATTTCCCTCGTGCAGCTCTTTTACTTTGGAGCATACCTGCTCCATGGTATGCTCCATGTGGCCGCTGGTGTGGAGGCCGTTGCCAGGCGGCCGAAGGCTGAGGCGTTGTGGCGCAGCACCCCCTCATCCTGCCAGAGGCCGAGGAGGTCCTGCAGCTCCTGCTCCATCCAGGAGGGAGCCCTTTTTTTCCTCCCCCTGGGAGCCTTGTGGGGGGCTCGGGGGGGGGGCTGTGGGGCTCTCGGGGCGGGGGGGGGGGGGCTGGCTGGCTTCTGGCCATGAGGGTGCTGGAGTGTCAAGCTGGAGTGTCAAGCTGGAGCGTGTGTGCAGGCTGCTCCTAGCATGCTCTCAGCTTGCTGCCACGGGTTTCCTGTGTGCATGCGGCTTTAAGGCAGCCGAACACAGGGACCATAGAGCCTTGCTGCTGCCAGCTGGAGCGGCCCCGTGCTATGGCAGACCTGTATTTTGCAAGTGGACTGTGGAGCATCTACATGTGTACTCTTTCGATTTATTAGTTCAAAAGGGAGCGATCTTGCTGATACAGGATTGGATTTTGAGGTCTGTGCCCTGTTCTTTTGAAAGACGGGTTTACACATGGATGCTCCTCCTACTCTTTTGAAAAAGGGCCCTTTATTTCAAAGTTTTTTTGCATGAAGAGTTTACTCATTTGATGTGTAACACTTACTGACCCAGGTTGCCAGCCCCAGGGATAGAACTTGTGAGCATAGGGTCTAAAGCCCTCTACTCTACCACAGGAGATAAAGGCCAGCTGGTGCTGAGCCAAAGCTGTAGAGCAGAGACTTCACTCATCCCAGATGAGGTCTCAGTGCCTCTGGGTACTACATGCTTCCCTGGGCTGAGGAAGCACGGGCTGAGCTTCTGAGACCTTTCAGTAGGTCTTCCTGGCCAATGCACCAGTTGTAACACCGAGAGACCCGGCTTGCTGGCCCTAGGGATAGGGCCTGTGAGCATAGGGTCTAAAGCCCCGCACACTACCACAAGAGCTAAGGCCAGCTGACTCTTAGCCAAGGCTATAGAGCAGAGACTTCACTCGCCCCAGATGAGGTCTCAGTGGCTCTGGGTGCTATACATGTATTCCACAAAGAGAGAACATCAATTCAAATGCAATTTTAAGCATATGTATTTGAAACAAAAGTATAATTTAAATCAGGTTTGCTTACAAATAGGTCCAATAAAATGCCTTACCACATGAATATTGGCAGATTATGACCCTGTTCCATCTATACTGCATCTATTGTGTCTATTCTTTCTTGCATATGCCTGAACTAGGCTGCTAGGCCATATCCACACTACAGAGTTCTGTCAACAAAGCTCATGGAGCATCCACCGCACAAAGGTATTCTGTCCAACTGTTGACAGAAGGGTGGGGGGAAGTCAAGAATTAGAATACTTGTCTTAATCTAATTCTTGACTCCCCCCCTCGCCTTCTGCCCCTCTACTCTCTGATTTGTTTCCCTTGATAATATTTTTCTGATTTGTCAACCTTGTACTATTTTTGGCTCTCTGTGCCTTAAATATTGAGTCTGTTCTAGTATGGCTATGGTCTGAAGAAGTGGGTCTGTCCCACAAAACCTCATCACCTAATAAATTATTCTGTTAGTCTTTAAAGTGCTACTGGACTGCTTTTTTGTTTTGACAGGTTTTTTTCTGTTTACAGATATAAACACACTTAATTCATTTTGTCTGATTATTCTGTAGTTTCTAATCTAATGCTTTAACATGCTTATGAACAGTTACAGCAAGTGCTTAGTAGAAGATATTGAAATCTAGCCTAGTTCAGTTGCGGTTGGTCACGTGCTATTGTCTCAGTTCCCTAATTTGATTAATATAACTGTTCATAATCAGGAGGTCTTGAAGAAGTTGTTGGTGCTGTTAGAGGCAACAGGTAGCATAATTTAGGAATTTTAGACCTTTAGCTTTCTAGACCAAATAACTGTTGCCTAGGTCATAATTCACAGGAAAAACAGGCTATTGTAAGATTTATTAGCAATCAAGGGAGACACCGTGGAGGGGAGACCCCGCTGAAGTCTCCACCCTTAAGTTGTTTCGTTTTTTTCTCTTCTCTCCATCTTACTCCCTTCTAGTTTACCTTCCAACTTGGCTTACTCTTTGAGCTGATTTAATACCTCACTATGTATCTCTGATTCTCTTTTACCAAAGCTACACGAGGCACAGTGATTGCACAGATGCAGGCAAAGGTGAATTTAAAATCTCATTTGAGTTTCCCCTGTTTATAAGCCACCAGGAATGTGACAGAGCAGCCATCAGAGCCATCTTAAACCTGAGTTTCTGTGACTCTGAGACTCTCATCTTCCTGGAATGTGCTGAACAATGGTACTTTGCCCCGTACCCATGCTTTCTACATATTCCTGGTTCCTGGGGCTGCAATAGTGAAGCCTTAGTTATGCTGTCAATATGCCACCTGGGATTACCCCCATGCTAGGGATATTCTCTGGTGGATTTATCAGCCACCTTTGCAATCCCTAGTGGAGAGGGTCAGTACTATTTGATCTATTTCCTATTGTTTCATCTCTTTCCTTCCCAACCTTCAGCTGTGGCTAAAATCTCAAAGGCAGAAAAAAAGAAAGCTAAGGGCAAGGTAGTTAGTTGAGGAGGCAAAGGCTTCTTCTCTGGCCAGTCATTTTTCACGCTTAGGCTTCTTAATCTGCCTCCTCACTTCCTATGAGTAAAATACAACAGGAATTAGGAGAGGATCAAAAGGAGGAGAGAGAGAGTGTGGGTGGGTGGGTGTGAAGTGACCTGGAGGCAGTGAGGGTCAGCCTGTAACTCTATTCCAGGATGAAGACACCGCTGATAATCCAGGGAACATTGTGAAGTGTTTCATGCCAATTTATAGCATCACTGTTGTATCTGAACTATTAAAGATGATGGCTCAAGTACCAGCTATCTGATTGCTCTTTGTGTTAGTGTTCAGGAACGTAAAGTGTCCCCTTTTCTTTTATTAAAACCCAGAATGGTTTTAATAAAGCCTTCAGTCTGCCATCTCTGTCTATATAGCTAGACTTGTAGGCTGCATCTACACTTCAGTTATCTTTTAAAAGAAGATCTTCTGGAAAAGAGCATGACCATACATAGAAAAGCAGATCAAAAGAGCAATTTGCTCTTCTGACAGAGGGCATCCACACAGCCCCTGCTCTTCTGAAAGAAAGGGCCAGGGACTGAAAAATCTGGCACCATGAGAACCACTCTTCCAAACTCAGAGCCCCTGGAGCATCTACACATGCTTTCTTTCCCAGAGAATCGGGAGAAAAAAGCTCTTCTCCTGGGGGCCCTCTAGTTCTCCCATGAGGAAGTGCCATGTTCTTTCAAATGGAATTTGAACAAACACATTTTGTGTGGCCTGATTTTCTGAAAGGTCTGCTAGTGTAGACGTGACATTAAAGTGTAGTTCTACTCCTGAAAAAGTACCGCTGATATGGTATACGATCCTAATAGCCCAAATGGGTCCATCCTGTCCAGTATCTTCCTTTTTAACAGGGCTTCTCCCTGTGTGTATTCTGCCTGCTTTAATGACAAAACTTTTTAATTTTATACAACTCTGTAGGCTTAATACATTTTTTAAACTAACTCAGGGAGCAGACACAATACTGCATGATCTATCTGCCCAAACCAATTACAGGTCAAATTCTATCTGTCAGATATAAACAAATTACAGACAAGTTTTTTGAAAAAAATAATTATTGGAGTAATAAATTTCAAATAAAAATGTGAGAATGTTGTATGCCTTGGACAGGCCATTCACAACCTGAAAGACTAAATTTGGAAAAAAAAATGCTGTGAATTGTAGTTTGAGGTTTTTCCCTTGCTTTTCGTTAAGCACAGACAGGAGCAAAAAGTTAAACTGAAGATTAAAATTTAAATTTGGAGTTGCAAAATAAGTTGTTCATAAAGCAAAACTTGATCAAAGGGGATCTGTGACTGTAAATTTATTTGCTATATGAATAAATAGGACCTGTCCATTTGTTGCAGATTGTCAGTGAGAACCACTCCTAAACAACATTTATCAGTGCCGTCTTGCAAAAGTTATGAGTAGATGCAGTCAGCTGAGTTCAAAGAGCAAATTTATTGCTTTCACATCACAATGGTCATGTTATGCAGAATTTTCATGAGTTAATTTCAAAACTTTTTAAATATAGTTCATATTTGCTGAGCTACTATATTATAACCATGCCTAGAGCGCACTATTTTAGAAGAATCAAGTGATCTTCTTTTGACTATTCCCAGTTAACGGAACATATGGTAGAGTTAAAGCAGAGTATGTGTATCCATAACTTAAGGGGGAAAAAATACAGGTTTGTCATACATATCCGTGAAATTGTGATTAATGCACTTTAGCATGCACGCTTAGACTGTCTACGCTAGCTCCCCTCTTTTGAAAGGGAGATGCTAATGAGGCACATCAGGATATGCTAATGAGGTGCTGCAATGAAGATGCAGCGCCTCATTAGTATAATGGCAGCCGCAACACTTTGAAAGTGTCACCTTTGATTGCGCGTGGCTCGTCTACATGGAGTCCTTTTCGAAAGAACCCCGCGGACATTGAAATCTCCTTATTCCTATTTGGTTATAAGGGATTTTGACATCGGTGGGATCCTTTTGAAAAGGACCCTGTGTAAATGAGCTGTGTGCTATCAAAACTGCCATGGCTGCCATTATGCTAATGAGGTGCTGCATATTCATTGCAGTGCTCCATTAACATATCCTAATGTATGTCATTAGCATTCCCCTTTTGAAATGGGGGTGCTAGTGTAGACGTAGCTTTATATTCGCTGAAACTAAGTCAATTCGGGGTTTTCTTTTGTTATTGTTTCTCTTTGTGGTGACCCATTCAGTAGAGGCAGTCCTTTTACTTAATGGTTAGACATAGGCTTGTATTACAATGTGAATGATACAGTAGAAGTAATGCCTTAAAAAACTGACTTTTATTCTTAGCAGATGAGTGCACCAGCAATATGCTCTTGCTGCTCATGTCATTTATCAGAGTATTATCAGACCAGAAACATAAAAACTGAAAAATGTTCAGTGTAAGTAAAGCACAGAAGTAAAGGAACAAAGACATTTTTGTAAGAGTTGGAGTGCGGGGGGGGCTTAATTGAGGTGCCTAGGTACCATGGCAATGGTGCTATTTACAGGCCTGGCCATAGGACAAACTGAGCAAGGGAGCTTTGGGCCCTGCACCTTCAGCATCCCACTTGTACATCCATTGCCCACTGTCAGCAAGCTGCTGTGTCCCACCCCCCCACCCCAAAAAAAAAAAACCCTGCAAAAATAAGTCCATTGGCATCGCATAAACTAACAGATATTTTGCAGCACGAGCTTTCACGAGCAAAGACCTGCTTAGTCAGTTGTTTTTGCAGATGCAGTTGTTTTCTGATGCCGGGGGGCGGGGAAGTCACTAGAGGGAGAAACAGGTGTTCCAGCACAGCCAAAATTCCAGCTAACTCTTGTCCCAACCCAGCAAAGCACTCCCATGGAGGCAGGGTAAACTGAAGGCAGTAATTGGTAGTCATATGTTTGAAGTTATGTATATGCTTAAATATTCTGGTGTGTTGGAGCTTTAGATGACTTTTGTTGGAGTTTTGAGAGGACAAAGAGTGTGGGATTAAGCCCTCCGTGGGGCTGGTACTAAACATATGCAAAACTTACTTGAAACAGGTTAAAAAGTCAAACTTTTCCCATTTGAAAGAATTCTACTTATTTACAATCATGCGCTTTTTGAGGTGAATGAAGCTGTGCTAATACAGCTCTTGCGGTAGCAACTGTATAGGGGAATTTTTTTCATAGTTTCTTACAGTATAGATATGTCCTGCTGCTGGGAAAATAAAAGTTGTCATATAAGGTGTTTTTCATTGAGCACATCACACTGTCCTTCACATTCTCACATTACATCAAATACAATTGTTTTTTTTTCCTCTGAATATTGTCTCTGTGTGAAAACTGAACACAGTAAAACACTTACCCTCTTTTATATGTTTGTATGCAAGGTACAAAGGACACAGAGTTCAGTGGCTGGGAAATTGCTAAGGAAACACACAGAGATAAGGTGACAAGGGTGAAGCTCCGCACTAGTCTGAAAGTTTACTGCACAATTGTTTAACACAGAAGTGTTGCTTGCTGAAATGCAGTGAATAACTCTCATTAATTCTGTTTAAGTAGGAACACTTGCAGATTGTATCCATTTCCCAAAGAATGCAACCATTGTTTGTCGTTAATATCAGGTACAGAGAGAAGGACATAATAAAAGGTAGACTAATGCTTGGAATCTGATTCATGGGATTTCAGCTGTGTTAGAAATATCTTTTGCATAGGAGATTGTGAAGACAGAGGTTACTAATGCACTCTGCACAGGCACTCTTGAAACAAAACAAAAAAAAGTGTCTCAGACTAACGAGGCTAAGTGGATTTTCAAATTAAAGACAATGAGAAATTATTTATATGCATTCTTCATGGAATAAAAATTCCCAAGAAAGGGGAAAAAATACAAATGGTGTCCTTTAAAAGCACAGCTTCCAGCGATAGCTAAAATTATGCTCTTTGTACAGTCCTGGAACTCACTCATCTATAAATGATTTTGCATAGTGATTGCTTTCTATGCATATTGTGAAATACTGTACAGCATGAACCCTGTGGTATAATTATCTAACATCACAGGCATTAAAAATGCAAAATCAGCTTCCAGTTTGGCAAACCATCTAAATAGCCAGAAGGCAACAGTCAATGCCGTAAAGGCAGCTGTACAGTGTACAGCAGACTCTACAGTACAAAAGCAAAATGGATCCTTCACTGAATGAAAAGCAGGCAGATTAAGAGAAGAGTACCAGTTTCCAGAGATAACAAAGCACTCCAAGAAAAAATGATAGAATAGCTGAACTGAGGAAAACAAGGAGTTCCAATGAACCAAATTCACCAGATCTAAAAATGTTAAGTATTGACCTCTGCTGACCTCAGCAAGATGTTAATTACTAGAGGATTAACGCCCTTTTCATGTGACAGCGAGCACAACCAATCAATAGAAAATAACGTGCATGCAATCAAAGAACTTTAGGTACTAACAAAGGATTATACACAAAGATTCGAAGGATTATAAAAAAGGAGCTTTCTGAATCTAGCAGATGGACAAGTTATACCTTCTAATTTACAGAGAAGGTCCATTCAAATTTAAGAGAAATATCCAGCATCTAAAGGACAAAAAGAAGAGTATAATGGGAAAATCATTTGAAATGGAAATATCTTCTTATTAAAAGTCTCAGTTTTGTACAGCCTTAAATGTAAAACTCAGCATATCTAATATTAGCATTATGCAGCAATAATTACTAGGGAAAATTTTGTCAGACAGGTTTTTGTCTAATTTGAAAAATGACTACTGTGCTATAAAGGAGGGGATCAGGGAATTTCAGAACAATTCCTAAAACTCAAGTCCCCCCAAATTTTTGAATATATTCGGCTTGTATTTTCCACAGTGCAGGCATAAGGCAACTAATTCCTCTCCATAGCCACATTTATACGAGCTTGCTACTTGGAAAGAGCAGGCAAACCTTCAAAGTAGCATGTGTCATGGCTACACATGCTGTGTGTTACTGTGACGTTGAAATTGACGTTGGATGCTGCAGATGTCGAAACCGCTATCCCAATCAGAAAATAGGAATAGGGCGCTAGTTCAATGTCTAATGTCGAAAAAGGATGTAGATGTAAATGCTTCTCATCCTACTACTTTGAAAGAGTGGGGGTCCAACATGGCGGTGATCAGCTGGGATGTGGAAATGTGCTATCCAGCCTCTATGGGGCTCTATGATTTGTGTGTGCAGTGACTCTTTAAGCCACATGGACCAGGAAACCCCATAGCAGGAAGCTGGGAGCATGCAGGCAGTAGCAATCACAGGTGGTGCCCCTGCATGCCTCAGAGGAACCCCCAGAAGCCCCCCAGTGGTGATGGAGAGCAGCCAGGCACCAGAGCAGTCCCAGGGCTCCCCCTCCCACTGACCCCAGGGCTTGCAAGTGTATGGCCGGGGGGTGGGGGGGAAGAAGTGAGGCCCTTTCTGGAGTGAGGCTGAGCTCTAGGACCTGAGGCAGCTCTGGAGCGAGGAGGTACTCTGGGTTATGGGGAGCAAGCAATGCAACGCAGCCATGTTCACCCGGCTGGCCAAGGGCCTGACCACCTGAGGTCACCCTGCCTGCACTCCTGTCCATGTCAGGAGTAAGATGGAGTTGCAGCAGGGTTACTCCCAGGTCTGGGACTCAGCCAGCTGGTGGGGGGTTGTCCTTGCTGCTTGTCCCTATTACTGGGAGCTCAGGGCCATCCTGGGACATCCCCTCCCTGCCAGCCATCCTCAACACAATGGCTGAGGAGTACCAGCAGGTTGTGGGGCAGGAGCTGGGACCATCGCCCAGCCCCACGCCACCAGGGTAGGAGCCAAGCACTAAAGACACAGAGTGGTCCAGTGGGGAGGGGGAGCTGGTCATCCATCTCCCCTCCAGCTGGGCATCCACCCATTGGGTGTCCCCCAACCTCAGCAGTGGACCCTCAGGTATGTATCCCACAGGGCACACACCCCTGGGTCAGAAGGTGGGGGCACCATTCATGACTGGGGGCTCCCCACACCCCCAGCAGACCCCAGCCCATACAGACCCAGCCACGCTATGGCCCCAGGACGGCGGCACAGCTGCCAGTGTCCTGAAGCCCCCACTCCCATGGACAGTACCGTGTCCTGCCCATGGAGAGGAAGGGTGGGGGAGCCAGACTGCAAAAAGGGGCTGCCCACAGGGCCACTGAACCCACAGACAGGGAACAGAGGATGGGGATGTGCCACCCACAGGGGGATGGGGGGTGTGGGTCATGGGACAGGAGCTGGTACTCATGGCCTTTTTCTCCTTTTCCCCTGTTTCCACAGCCGCACCATCTGAGGTCCTGGACAGCCCCCTGGAGGTGAGGGACAGCAGCCACCTAGAGGCACCACCAGCACTGGGATGGGTCTGCTCCCATCATAGCCAGCAGCAGCTGGCCGAGGACCCCCATATCATAATCTCCGTATGGTGCCAGGTGGAACTGGTGGAGCAGTGCCTCTGTTCTGAGGAAGGGGAGGCAGACCGGTGCAGGGCAGCCTGGGGGGACTTTATGGCCACCTTCTGGGCCATGGCAGGCACGTATAGGGATCCCCTGGCCCAGCCTCCCCCTTCCCATCTACTGTAGATGCAGCCTATATAAAGCATGATTTGGTGTTCAAACAAAGTGGTGCAAAAGTCTTCCTCTTATGGATCTAATATTGACATTAAAAAGGCTGATCGAGGACTCTGTCATAGTTTTACCAACTGTACAAGGACAATCATGCTGTTATGCTTCCTTAGAAGCATCTTGGAAAGCTCATTATCTTTTAAAACCAGCGGAAGTTTTGGGCTCTCTAATATCTTGTGGTCGTGTGCCTAAGATGTATTTCCTCTATCACTTTTAAATTTTTCCTTTCATCAGCTGCCCCATTCCTGTATTACAAGATGGTAAAATTTTGTTTGCCACATTCATGTCCTGTTCTATTCATTTCTTTTCTAAATTAAATCTTGTGTCCCATTCCTATTCATCATAGCAATTTGATCTATGTGGAATTAGATATATTAGTGCTTTAAAGAATAGTATGAATTGTTCCAATATTATTTCCAATATGAACTGTGATGCATTTAATGTTGGAAAGAATCAAGTATGACTTTGAGATTTGAGGCTAACCTTTTGGAATTACACTCAAGGGAAAACTTTCTTGTAAAGTGACCAAATAGACTTGCAAGTCACTGAAAGACTGTAAACATGTATAATGTCACATTTAGAGTCACTTCTCAGAAGAGATCCACGTGTAAGGTAAATAAAAGTGCACAGAGTAGAATATTTCTATATCACGATAAAAAAACCACAGTTTTATATTGTATTTGATATTTTCAAAGTGCTGTAACAATATGAAATAATTATAGATGTAACTGAGCTGGAAAACTTTGATTTAGGTCCATATTTCATCAAAGTCTAAAATGTTTGAATCCTGATCCAAAGACTTGTTTAAGAACCCATCTACTATTTCTCTTCAATTTGGACTTATAAATGTAGAAATGCAAGACTAGAGTACTGGTTAATTTGTGTCCTTTGATTCCTGCAACTAGGTCTAAATATAACTGAACTCTGCCCTGGTTTTGGGGGTGGGGTGTGTGTGTGTGTGTGTGTGTGTGTAAAACATATATATATAATGTCAAAATGTAGTATTTAAAAGGCAAAACCAAAAATAAACCACCATCTTTCCCCTGTCCCCACAATACACAGAAACTATATCTTGATTAATCATAATGGATCGCTAGTCATCAACAACAATACCTGCAAAAGACTATTAGTTGGAAAAATTCTGACTCCAGAATTCGGAAATAGACTGACATGCAATTATTGCAATTGACCCCGCAAATCCAATATTGGACAGATAAGCCATGAGAGAAGCTGCAGACTCAAACACTGCCCATAGATCCTTACCGCCTCTGCTACCCACTCTCTCTGGAGATGAAAAGGGCCCATATAATACTAGTGAGCAATACAGTGGCTTCTGATTTAGCTCTGTTTCAGATGCAAGAAAGCTCAACAAGTCAACCAAAAAGTATCGTTCTCATTTAATTCAAGAGTTCTCTGTGAGACTTACTTCAGCATTCTTGGAAATTCCTCCTGCCCAGTTTTTCTTTCCTGTAACTGGATGGGTGCATAAGCTCTTCAGCTGACATTTTTGCAATTGCACATTTGAAATTCAAGGTTTTTTTCCCATTAATACCCCACACATGCAACTTTGACATATACTTTCTGCAAATGTTTGCCAGCAAAATTTGATCATTCACATGTGGTTGGAAAGCAAACACCCGCACACAAAGAAAGTGCAAAGGAAATCAAATGAATATTCATGGAAAGTGTTTGCATTGCCTGTCTAGTATATAAACCTAGCAAAATATACGGTGCCAGCTCTGCAGCTGGATGACATGAATTCACATAGCTCCATTGAAGCCAATACTGAGTCAGACCAAATGAAGATTTGGCTCAGATTTTCTAACTTATACTGAAATAAGAAAATATAAACACCACCCCGTTTATGTAGTATTTTTTATCCTTTCACTTGAAGCCCTAGCAGCAAGATTAACACACAACCAGAACATACTGCTCTCAAGCCTCTATATACTTACATCATTATTTTCATGATCAGGGTATATAAATAGCATCTTACCTTAAAACCTTGTGTTACTGATGATTGAATGCCAGAGGTAACATCCAAACATACCTGAAGCCAAACCATGATTTGGAAAGCTTTAGATTTCTGACAAGCACTCACTCAAAATACCCACATGGCTATTTCTAATTATTCTCTACCAACAGACTCACAGGATGTGTGCAACAGTAACTGAGGTTGTATTTATAGATACTGAGGTTTGTACTCCTGAACTTACGTAAAATATAGCTGAGGTTTTGGGCACAGACTTTAAAGCAATTGACCTTGTTGGAAATGGTTTTATTCCTAGATGTTTGATTAGTGGACTCCAGGGACAGTTGTCTGAAACAGCACATGCTGAAGAGTATAAAATGGTTGCAATCTGTAACAAGAACAAGAAAAGTAACATGTAAATGACTTTGTGCCACTGTACGTTTGACCTGTGAAAATGTTTTGAAGACTTCAGTAGTGAGATGACTATGAAGTATGGAATTCAGCTCAATTAGGAGCCTAAGTGCACCAGTTTCACGTTTTCTTAGGGTCTGGCTTTGGCAGTTAAGCATTCCCCTTCCTCATGTAGGAGCCTGGAGAAGCAGAAGAGCGGGTTTCTGCATCTTTGGAACACTTATTCATACAACACTCAGTAAATCAATAGAGAACTCCCACAGCGAGCAAAGAGTGGGCGATGACTTGATTGCACCGATGCTATCCTCCCACAGAGTCATCTAATTCTAAATTTGCCCCATGCTTATCTTATTATTAGTTACCTCACTGGAAAAACTAGTTATTTTCTTATTTTGCATTACTATTAATCACGTTCAAAGACAGGTTTTTCCATGCATATTCCCTTAAAAACCAGGGATGGAAAGCCATATGGTGATCACGCCTGGGAATTATGCCCTACAATTTCACACTTATTGCACATCTATGATCTTATGACTACGTGGTGCCCATCTGTTAGGATGTCAGGAAGCCCACTCCTAAATGAGCCAGACTGTTGCCCTAAAGCATAGGTGCCAAACAATGACTAAGCTTCAATGCCCAGCATCATAAAAATCATACTTTCTGCTAAAAAGACCTACCTTTACTCCAATCTTATGGAATTATCCCATACTGACTTCTACTTCATCATAACTCTCTTAGTACTTACACACTCAGAAAAATGTGAAAATGAAAATATGGTGTTCAATGACTTCTGTTCTCGGTAAGACAATGTGTGTTAAATTCAGCATATAGAAACCCATCAAGAAGCACTCCCAAGAGACACAAAGTATGTAGCCAGATTGAATGGTGGGCATTTTGTGTACAGGAAATTAGGCAAGATACCAAAGTATAATCAGACATAAAATACATGTGCACCAGAACTCCAGGTTCATATTATACATATTCATCACGAAACTGGCAACTACTTCAAGGTGAAACAATTGCTCAAAGTCCCTCAGTGTCCTTCGTGGTTTATGATAAGTTTTATTCCACTCATCCTAAGAAACATCCTCTAGCTCATAATGGAGCTAAGGCATTAACACATTATGGCCGTGTCTACACTAGCCAAAAACTTTGAAATGGCCATGGAAATGCCCATTTCAAAGTTTACTAATGAAGTGCTGAAATACATATTCAGTGCCTCATTAGCATGCGGGCGGCCGTGGCACTTCGAAATTGATGCGGCTCGCCGCCGCGCAGCTCATCCAGATGGGGCTCCTTTTCGAAAGGACCCCGCCTATTTTGAAGTCCCCTTATTCCTATGAGCAGATAGGAATTTGCATGGCCATTTCGAATTTTTTGGCTAGTGTAGACGTAGCCTATGACAGGAAAAATGCACCGTCCCTTCCTCAAAGTGTTTTCAATCTGAGATAGGTAAAAATGGGTAATGAAAGCCCTGTGTCCAGTTTTAGCCACCAATGTACAGAAGAGGTGTAAAGAAACAAAAAAGGATTCAGCACCAAATAATAGGGATGGTCAAAAGCCATATGACCTAATATTTCATTTGGAAAGAATAAAAGGTGGGAGAATATGATACTGGTCTTTAAATACCTGAAAGATTGCAAGCTTAACAGATATAGATGAATCCTCAGGAAATGCTTTCTAACTCTAAGAACAGTAGGACATGGAATAGACTGCCTAGAAAAGTCAGGAAGGCTTTTTCACTGGAGGTGTTGAAATGTGGGTGGGTATGTACCTGGTTTTTTTCATTTGGACCCACTAAACCCTGCATCCTGACAGGGATTTGGATTAGATGGCCCCTGTGATCTCTTCTAACCTGTGGCTCTGTGAGATAGCAGGTGAATCTCACAGGTTCTCATATTTTCAGAGAAGTTAGGTCAGACAGGAGGTGGGAAGGATTAGACAGCACAAGAATGAATCAGGAAGCAAAAGGGGAAAACAGGTTTGGGGAAGAAATCAGGCAGCTGGGTGTTGCATATTCAGGAGCAAAGATGTCATTTCAGGCACAGTGTGAGAGAACCCAGGAGAGCATGGAAGGAGGAGAGAAAGACGCCTCAATGTGGAAAGGGTAGATGGACTACCCAGGTGGGGGGAGATGTAAAGTAGATATTGACAATCACCACTGACCTCTACTCTGTGATGATATCGGTTGAATGACCGTTGTGAACCAACAAGGCTAAGGAAGAAGTATTTTTCAATCATTTTCTCAGTCTTTCCCGTGTTTGACTGTTTGTGTTTTGTCTAACATGCTCATTGAGACAAGCTAATAAATGTATTGCTTTGATGACACTGTCTATATTTGTGTGTCATGATGTGTCTGGCAGAGCTCCAAATCTGATTTTCTTGATATCAGAAATGAACATGCAATGACTCTAAAATGTGGAGTGGACCCTGTGAAACCCCAGTGGGAAAACATCTGGGCTTTGTGGTAACAACAGCTTAAATAATAACTATGAATTGAGAGCCACTTTTTACTGTGTGCAGTTTCATACCAGAGGTCATCCTCCTGTTGGGCTCTTCTTGTAAGGAAATGGTCCAATGTGCCGACTTAAAATTGAGACTGCAACAAACTTGTACTTTCATAACTTAAATACTTCGTAAAATGACTACAAAAAGCTCTCTTTTTGTTACATGCTCTTTAAAGTTTGGTCAAACATGATGATATTAACAATAATAGAATTAGTGATAAAAATTGGTAATCTTGCGGGGGTCATAATTTCATCGTAAATGATCATTATGTAAGTACATTTCCTTGTTTTTATGCCAGCTTTCATTTTGTAGCAATCATTGAGCTGGCAACAAGATAAAACATGAGTGCTCCTCTTATATCTCATGTATTTTTGACTGCATGCGATTTTGTTAAACAGAAAATACTTAATTTCACACTGAGATTCTCGGAGATTTTCTTTGAGAGAGTCAGAAACTGTGAACCTAATTTTGAAATCATAGGTGCTGGAACTAGGAGTGCTGGTGCTACTGTAGCACCCCCTGCCTTGAAGTGGTTTTCATTAAATACACTGTTTACTGTTTGGTTCAGTAGCTCTCAGTCCCCACCCCCCACTCCCCATAAAAATTATTCCAGTCCCCATGTCTGAGATTAGTTCAACAGCTGAGAAAAGCTTGGGAAAACCTCAAGTATGCAATTCATATGGAACCTGAACATTGATGGCAAATCTATCATCTGAGGCCTCTGAAATAATGGAAATATCTGTTAACCAGATGTAATTTAAGTAAACTAGTTTGAATTAGCAGACAGACCCTTCAAAATCATGCATATAAAACTGAACCATTTGAAATGCCAGGCATGGGGGCCAACTGCCCCTTTTGCTTCACCCTTACCTCCCTATCAGTGCTGTAAGGCATGCTAATCCCTTAGGGCTTGTCTACACTAGCTCCCTACTTCGAAGGAAGCATGGTAAGTAAGATGTCGGGAGATTATTAACAAAGTGCTGCATTGCATATGCAGCACTTCGTTAAGCTAATTCTCCCCCATGGCAATTTCTAAGTGTCCAAAATTTTGAGGAGTAAAGGGACTTTGAAGTTACCCAGGCACTTGGAAGTACATGCAGGTGAGCTGCAGCTACATGCAAGCCGGCACTTTGAATTTTAACACTTCAGAGTTGCTGCAGGGGAGAATTAGCTTAATAAATAGCATATACAGCACAGCACTTCATTAATAATCTCTCAACACTCTACTTACCATGCTCCCTTCAAAGTAGGGAGCTAGTGTAGATAAGCCCATAGAGTATAACTGCCAAGGATCAGGAACGCTACTTTGCTTCCATGCATTCTTGGTGGACCCCATTTCTTGTATGCTCTATGCTCTCCCAGGATTGTTCTATTTTAAGGAAGGGCATTCTGGCTGTCCTTTTAAAGCAGGTTTCTGGCTGTATAGTTGGAAGTAGAGCCAAGGGTTCTGCTCGTCGCTTGTGGGGAAGGGATTGTCTTGCAGAACTGTAAGATATGTATCAGAGAGGTAGCCATGTTAGTGTGTATGTTTGAGAACATCAAGAAGTCCTGTGGCACCTTATAGACTAACAGATATTTTGGAGCATAAGCTTTCGTGGGCAAAGACCCACTTCATCAGATGAATGGGGGGTGGTTTCAGAGGGGTATTTAAAGAGTGGGGTCCCAGTAAAAGGGAGGGCCAGAGCTGACAACGTCTATTCAGCAAGGTGCAAGTGGCCCATTATCAGTATTATGTATCAAAAGAGGAAAAAAAACAAGTCAGATCAGACAGGGGGATGTGACCCATTGTCAGAGTGTAATGGGGAGATATTAACACCCAGGGCAGAGAAGCTGCTTTTGTAAGGGGCCAGACTCTCCCAGTCTCTGTAAGAATTGTAAGATGACATTTGAGGTAGAGGGTTTATCGCCATTGGTGCAAATAAGGAACAGAAGAACTGTCAAAATTAGATTTTCAAACTAGCTGTTCAGGGATTACATTCTCAGTACAAGGTTCTAGAGTTTGTACCAGGAATTTTTGGAATTGCCATTCTTAGGGGGTTTGTGCTCTACATTTATCAGCTTCCTGTCATTCGCTCTCAATGGAATACATCAGTCCAGCGTGATATAACCATCAAAAACTCTTCTAAAAAGGAGGCATCTCTTCCAGAAGCACCTTACAAAGCAGTGATTTCATGTTCACTGTTATTTGATGCTGCCATTTGGTTGTTTCACCCGTGCTTCACAGACATTTGAATTTCCTACCAGTTCAGTGATGCTGAGAAGTTACAACATGAACGTGTTGAACTTTAGGGCATTCAGTAAGACTAGCTATTCTGCTAGACTTTCCATGGAAGGGTGAATTGAGTAGGAAGGGAAGGGAGAATGTAACTTTTGATGAGGGCATTCTATTAGGGATACTTATTTTTGGAAATGTTTTGCGTTTACAGCCTGATATTTCATTTTTTCCTGTTTATCTTTAATCATCAGCAAACTTTATGAACACAAAACATTAAACTCACTAGGGCTATGTCTACATGTGAAGCCTACATCGAAGTAGCTTATTTCGATGTAGCGACATCGAAATAGGCTATTTCAATGAATAACGTCTACACGTCCTCCAGGGCTGGCAACGTCGATGTTCAACTTCGACGTTGCGCAGCCCAACATCGAAATAGGCACAGCGACGGAACGTCTACACGCCAAAGTAGCACACATCGAAATAGCGATGCCAGGCACAGCTGCAGACAGGGTCACAGGGTGGACTAGCACTTCCGGGGCAACAGCTAGCCGCTCCCTTAAAGGGCCCCTCCCAGACACACTCAGCCTGCACAGCACATGGTCTAAGGAGCCATAGGCTCACAGACCCCGGGCGATGCAGTCATGGACCCCCAGCAGCAGCAGCAGCAGCAGCAGCAGCAGCAGCAGCAGCAGCAGCAGCAGCAGCAGCCGCCAGAGGTCCACCCAGCCCTCCTGGCAGGAGCAGGGCTTGCCCTGCTCCGTGCCATGCGGGAGGCAGCTGAGCACCTCCTTGCTACAGCGGCGGAGGAGCTGCCCCCAGGGCAGCAGGGCTCAACCCCCAACCCTGCAGCACCCCGCCCCCACCCCCGCCTCACATGCCGGCGGCTGTGGAGCTACCCCACCAGCACCGACTGGTGGGAGCGGCTGGTGCTTGGGGAGTGGGACGACGACCGCTGGCTCAGGAACTTCAGGATGAGACGGCAGACATTTATGGAGCTGTGCCAGTGGCTCACCCCCGCACTCAGGCACCAGGACACCGCCATGCGGCGTGCCCTCACAGTGGAGAAACGGGTCGGCATCGCTGTCTGGAAGCTGGCCACTCCCGACAGCTACCGATCCGTGGGCCAGCAGTTTGGTGTCGGCAAGGCCACCGTCAGGGCTGTCCTCATGGAGGTAAGAGAACCCACGGGGGGAGGGCAGGGCAGGGGAGGGGGGCCCGGGCAGAGGAGGGCAGGGGAGGCCAGGGCAGGGCAGAGGAGGGGAGGGGAGGGCGGGGGAGGGCAGGGCAGGGCAGAGGAGGGCAGGGCAGGGCCACGCACACCCTGCTCACCCCTCATTGGTGCTGTCCCATGTACTTTCCCTGCAGGTTGTGCGTGCCATCAACGCCATGCTCCTGCACAGGCTCATGAAGCTGGGGGACCCAGATGCCACCATCGTGGCCTTTGCCACCCTGGGCTTCCCCAGCTGCTTCGGGGCTCTGGATGGGACTCACATCCCCATCTGCGCCCCGCATCACAGTGGAGGACGATACCTGAATCGCAAGGGCTACCATTCTGTGGTCCTCCAGGCCTTGGTGGACAGCCGGGGACGTTTCCAGGACATTTATGTGGGCTGGCCTGGCAGCAGCCACGACGCCCAGGTTTTCCGGAACTCGGGCCTGTGCCGCCGGCTGGAGGTGGGGACCTACATCCCCCAGCGGGAGATCCTTCTGGGGGACACCACCATGCCCCTCTGCATCATCGCAGATGCGGCATACCCCCTCCGGCCCTGGCTCATGCACCCGTACACGGGCCATCTCTCCGCTAGCCAGGAGCGCTTCAACCAGCGCCTGAACCACGCACGCCAGGTGGTGGAGCGCTCATTTGGCCACCTGAAAGGATGCTGGAGATGTCTCCTGACCCGCCGGGATGCGGGCCCCAACAACATCCCCCTGATTGTGGGTGCCTGCTGCGCCCTGCACAATTTGGTGGAGAGCAAGGGGGAGGCCTTTTTCCAGGGCTGGGCTGTGGAGGCCGGCAGGGCCGACGTGCAGCCACCCACTGCCCCCAGTCGGCAGGTGGACCCCGAAGGGACCCGGGTCTGGGAGGCCCTGCGGGCCCACTTCGATGATGAGGCCGCGGGGTGAACTCTGTCAGGCCCCCCACTGCCCGCCCCTTCCTCCACCACACTCCTGCCCCAACGCCCACACCATGGAGCACCCAACCGCACCCCCCTCCCACTTTTCCTGGACAAATGACAGCACGCACTTGTGGCTGAACTTAAACTGCTTTTTCTTTGAGAACTTTTTTTTTTAACTATAAATATATAAAACAAGAACAAACTATATACAACGTGTGGAACCAAAGTAATATGTACAAATAAAACAATAGTAAGAAAAAAGTGTGCTCAGTAATAAAAAGAAAACCAGGGAGGCTAAAGGGGAGAACTATTTACATGGGGGGGGACGGGGCAAATGGGGGGCACAAAATAATAAGTTCAAACTATATACAAGGGGGGGCCATGTCTCAGGCCCCTCACCCCTAAAGTCCGGCACTGGGCGTGGGCGGCCGGGAGCCCCGCCGCGGCCGCAGCCCTGTCCGGGGCTGGCTGGGGGCGGGCTGGACCGGAAGATATGCCCGGCGAGTCTCAGCTGGCTCCAGGGGTCCCTCGGCGCTCCGGCTCTCAGCGGTGGGTGGCGGGGCGACGGCGGACGGGACGGCGACGGGCAGAGCAGCTGGTGGTGCGGCTGGTAGAGCAGGCACATTGGGCGCTGCGGTGGCCAGCGCGGCATGGGGGGCCAGGTAGTCCACCAGGCGGTTGAAAGTCTCCATGTAGGCCCCCCATGCCTCTTGGCGCCAGACCAGCGCCCGCTCCTGCAGCTGCAGGTGCTGCTCCAGTTCTCCAAAGCTTCTAGTGATGTTAGTGGCTTACCTACTGTAAGAAACAATTCTAGTTTTCCTACAAACATAGCTGCCAAAAAAAATCCAGATATTTATCAATAACTGCCTCCATTAAATCCTCCAAATCCATTGGCTATACACCATCAATAACCAAGACCTGTGGCAACTGACTCACCAACTTCCTGCTGAAGAAGAAAGCAAGAAGAGAAGAAGGCAATGGATTGGACACAGCCTCCGAAAACTAACCACTGATATCACAAGGCAAGCCTTTAGTTGGAACCCACAAGGAAGAAAGAAAAGAGTGTGCCCCAGAGACAGCTTGTATAAAGACCTGAAGATACACGAAGAAGATGGGATACACCTGTTCAGAACTGGAAAAAATTACCCAGGACAGGCGATACTGATGAATGGACATCAATGGCCTATGCTCCAAGATGTAGAAGTGGAAGAAGCTTACCACTAACCACTACTACTATGAACTGATGACTGACTGCTCAAAGGCTAATCTATATGAAGCAGTACTGCTTTCCACCCAGACAGCCTTCTCTCTCTTCCAGGAATGAGGCTTCCAGTAACCATAAAACTCTTACTAGCCCCTGTGTAGATAAGACAATTTATGGGGGCATACTTGCAATTACTGCCATCCAGGGCCTGCATTTCCACAGATCCATAACTTTGGCAAACATGATCCCAAATATTCAAGAAATCCCCAATGTCAGTTGGTCATATGATGCAGTTCCTCGGTCACATGGCACTTTGCATCTTTTTGGCCAAGGAAGAAAGACTATAATTCCAGTCCAGGGCTGGTCAGAAGGATTTATTCATCAAAAACAGCTTAGAAGAATCTGTCCCAGTTCCTTTCCAGATGAAGATCTCCATTGACTCTTGGGAAAATAACTGTCTGTGTAGGAATTTTCATTTGTTCAGCTCCAACAATATCTGTGACAATGCATGCCTCACTGCTGGGTTTGGAGAGTATATCTTATTGCCCTTGAAACTCAAGATAGATGGTCTCTTCAGTCCCTGTATCGGGAGCTCAGGGCAATCAGGAATGCCAGCTTTCTTTTTTCAGGAGGGGAAAAAAAATCAAAATCACAAAGGAGAATGTTGCCTGAATGTTTTAGATCATCCAGCGGAAAGTAGCAAGATCCTTCCCACTGTGTGCCAAAACTGTGAAACGGAACTGGTACATAGCCCCTTAAATTCAGATCTCAGCTGTTTGCCTTCTGGTACTGCAGAATATCAGTCAAAAAACTCAACAGGCAATTCTCTCAAGACTATGATTGGGGTTGGGCTCTCAAATTTCTCATGGGATAGTCCAGAAGTAAATAAATTTATCACAACAACAACAAAAATTCCTCTTTCTGCTTGAGGGAATGCTTGGCCACCACTTCTTGGGAGACACTTTCTGCTTCCCTACATAAAGTTCTACCTACTCTCTCTATCACCACCTATTCTAAGAATGAGGAACAAGATGAGATTGAGCAAAGCCAGGGTTACATTTATCATACCAACCTGGCTGAGGCAAGCATGCTCCACCTGTATGTTCAACCAGTATACTTCAACCATCACTGCTCTCCTTTTCTAGGACACAGGTCATGTGCTTCACCCCATCCTGGTGGTCATTTGACTTTCCAATCATGAGTCCTAGATGATCGTAGGTTTAGAACTCACTTGTTCAACTGGAGTACAAGGTATGTTACTGAACAGTAGCAGAGATTTGACACAAATTACTGTCCCTCAGGAAGAACCACTGGTATCACTCTCCCTGCCTTGTACCTGAATCTTTTCCACACCTGGGCAACGTGGAGCCAACAGGTTGGGAGGAAGGCCCAGCTCCCCATCCCAGAAAGGGTGGGGTCAAGTCTGGGAGGGGTACAGCTTAGGACAGTCAGTCCTTATTACCATCCAAACCATGGCGCTACCCCCTGCTCCACACACACACTTTCAGAGCTGCATAGAGCAGTGTAGCAGTGCTGCTGTGTTGTTTCAGAGGAGCCCAGAGCTCTGGTCACCACTGCTGCCAAATCTCCACCCCCAGCTCGTCCACAGCAGCCCTGCCTGGCCATTGTGGATTACCTGCTGAACTTGAAGAGATTCCAGTTATACCTGGCCTCTGTCAGCAATTAGCTCACCCAGTTCTCTAGAATTAGTAAAGGTTTGGGAAAATTTTACCCTTTAGTTAAGAATGACAGCCTATAACAACTTGTTCCTTGCTTCACTTACCTATGAAGATGGCCTTTCTAGCAGCAATCACGTCAAGCCAAAGGGTTCAGTAGAATAGGGCCTTGATGGCAGACCTCTCACTTATGGAACTCTTCGAGAATAAGGTTTCCTGATGGCTCCACCAAAATTTTTACCTAAAATGCTGTTACCTTTCCACCTTAACCAGTGTATTGATCTATTGGCATTTTTTCCTAAACTTCAGAATGAGCCCTCTTTCAAACATTAAATCTCGCTTTTTCCTAGTTGGTTTCTGAAATTGCTGGTTTTATCTAAAGGTCTCCGTTGCAGACAGATCCAGGGGTACACAGTTTCTTCAGAGACTTTGGAGGTGGCTGTCTTGGTATACTACTTGCTACAAGATATCTAGTAATTTATCACCCTCCAAAATAACAGCACACTGTACAAGACCTCTGGCAACTTCCACAGTACTACTCAAATATCCCCAGATCTTAGATATGTAGAGCTGCTGTTTTGACTTCAGTGCATGCCTTTTCTAAACTCTGTCTTGGTCCATGCCCTCAGATCTGATGCTGCACATGGTTTTGTTTTATTTTCAGTCTTGGACTTCATTCCAAACTTCCTTCTCCCTATGGAATTAGTTGCTCAGGAATTGCTTAAAATGTAACACCAACAATGACAAGGGTAGCTTACCTCGACACCCCTGTAGCTTTGGTGTCCAGTGTGAGGAAGTTTAACATGTATGCATACTCATGCAGTCAGAGAAAACCTCCAGTCAAGGACTCAGGTGTGTGTGCACCTAAGGACTACAGTTACTTCACAAGCTGAGAACCCCTCCCATCTTCATAGGTAGAGTCTACCTTTGAAGTGCTACAGCTATCCAGTAGTAGCTTTTCAAGTGTAGACGAGCCCTGAGTACAAGTCATGAGGTTGTATTGGTTTAACTGAGAGACAAAATGTGGCCTGCTAGTTTCAAAATATTGCATAGGAGATCACAGAAAATATTCAACTACGCTGTGAAAAGCTAATTCAGTTCTGCTTATGCTAGGGCTGAATATGGGCCATTCACTTTAGTTATGGGTATTATTTTTTTCTGAGTCATAACCAATTGTTGGAGAGGTCTGAGTGCTATGCTACTGTGTAATGTCTCTAAACAAAAGCTTGCTGCTGTTATGATTGTTTTGTTTCTAATACTTGTATGACAAGGATTTGTAAATCTGTTAATACTTCCTAAATAAATAAATATTAAATCAATTCCATTAACAATCAATTAATTTAATAGTTTTTGCCTTTAAATAGATTTTTTTTACACCTTAAACTGAAACATTTTGAAAGATTAATTCTTTATCACAGTAGTTCTAGCCGAACAGTATTTAGAGAGCCGGGGAAATAAATCTCTGCCTTTATTTTGCAGCTCTTTTCTTTCCTGTTTCTCAGTTTTGCCAATTCTGAAGTGTTATTTGTGAAGCCAGGAAAGCAGTAAAGTCTATGAAAGGCATGAAATAAATTCTGTTCTCCGAGTGGGTAATTGTTGAAGGTCATCTGTTCATTGTCTTTGTCTGGATTGTTTGAATTAGTAGCTAATAATGGGGGCTGAACTGTGAATGAATTATTATCCATAGGGCATATTTTGGGGAGTGTCAGGAAATATTACAGGGTAATTAAGGTTATCCAATAGCAAAGCCATACTACCAGCAGATGTCTAGTAATTACTGTGTTTAAAAAGTGTGGCTCTTAAACTAAGATTACAGCTTTTATATTGTCTGCCTTCACAAGTCATATTTGGAATTTATTCTTTTTTTTTCCTGCTGCCCTTTTCTTTTGTTCTGATTCTGTCATTTAAATTCTCACTTAAACACAGGCCTTTCATGGTGAATTAAAATAAACATCTGCAGATTGTATGCAATGTATGTGTATATAAAAAAAAAGGAATGCAGTTAGTGAGGACTTGAAAGATGACTGCATTGATAAATACCCACTGCAACTATTTGTTAACCAATCCTGATTCCATTCTAGGGCTTGTACATCCACTGCTTAAATCCTGACATAGTTCCAAGACGCATTCTTGGAAATTTCCTCCACTAGCTTAATCATAATTAATGTGACGTGAGGACTTGTTTTGATCAATTGAGTTAATTTTAATTTGTTGAGTTGACCATTTCCTGACAGGACCAAATGTTACACGTTCAAAGTTCTGTTGTTGTCACTGGCTGTAAGCTGGCAGGAGTCTTTCCGAGGCAGGCTATGTAGGTTGAGTACCAATTCACTTAGTCTCTGGTCTAGCAAATTTGATTTTAGCATCTGGTCTGAAGGGAGACAATACAATGGACAAGTATCTGTGGCACCTGGACTATCTGGAAATAGTACTGTTAACTGGCATTGGGGTCTAGCTGTTGGAAAGAAATGTATACAAGCAGTGAGGTTAAAAGGCAATGGGAATGCATCAAGTGAAGAAAGGAAAAGCTAGGCTGGAGGTGTGGGCATCTATCGCATTAGGGGAAGACAAGTGAGGCTGGAAAAATAAAAGGAAATTTTGAGATGCACATGATCAAAAGGATAGAGAAGATAATTAGGAGAACAGAATGTGAGACAAGGTGAAAGATCATAAGAAAGCTAACCTAGAGATATCTAGGCTTTAGAAATGAATCCAGGTGGACAAAGATGAAGGGTGGGGGTGTTGTGGTATTTTCTTTTACAGAGAAAATTATTTTTAAATGCAAAGAAACTAAATAATAGTTTAAAACGTTGATCACACTTTAAGGAATTTCCTATGAAGAAAGATTTTTCTTTTGAAAAGTTCTTAAACATTCTGAGATTCTTTCCATCCCCTGAACCTTAGGCAATTATTTGCAGAGTACAAAAAGACCCAAAAATGCTGCTAAAGTAGAATGGTAGCATTTTCCACTTATTTTACATTGGTTTAGATGACTGCAATGTGCAGGACAAAAGAGAATCAGAATCTTTGTGGAATGAACAAACACTTGTTGGCATTCCAGAGCCTCTGGTTTCTCCTGATGTGGTCTTCCACCCTACCGCTTATAAACAGTAAGACAAATGTAATGTGTTGTGCTAACATTAAGCACTGTAAGATGATAGGTTTTTCCTCCATGCTGCTGGAACCATAAAGGAGGTTTACATAATCACTAATCAAAAGCATTATGTTTGGGAAGCTCTTGCTACTAGTGGTAGTGATTTTACCTAAAATTCTGCTGGACAGAGACAATAATGTCCATATTTATCATATAGAAAGTACAAATATAATCTTCTGCTTTCTCTGGCTTTGTACTGTGTGCCAGCAGCTTGGTGCAACATGGACTTCCGCTTACTCTATTAGAGAATCTTTTCTACTGTATTCATTTCATGTCATTCACCCAATATCTGCTAAGGCAGTTCTAGAAAAGTGTTTAGCAACATCAGCAGATACTTCATTAGGGCGGAATACAGAGATGCTTTTGCATTATAAGCGAAAGTCTGATGAATGTATAGTGTTTATAATTAGATGCTAAGAGAAATGACTAGAGGTAATTTGGTATGTCAGTTATCCATGCTGACTTAACTTGCACATATAGTTCTTGGATCAAACACTATGGCCCCAATCCAGCAAAGCATATATTGTATTTGCTTAACTTTAAACATGAGTAGTTCAATTATCAATAGGCTAATCATGTGTTAAAGTTAAGTATGGTCACATTAGTTCATTTACCAGATGTGCATCTTATGCAATAAATTAGGTTTCAGTGCAATGTGAATTGTTAGTCTACTGCCTGAGTGCCCAGACTTTTCAGGCACATACTAATATGTAAGGGATAGCGAAATCTCTCTAGCCCTGCAACTATATTGATTTTAATGTTCTGTGTATAAACACAAGTTGCAACTGGACTTTAAAAGTTTGCCTTCTCTGAGTTTTAAAAATGTAGCCACTCTCCAAATCAAATCAATTGACAACTTCAATTACCCAGCAATTACTATATCCATGAAACTATTTAGTGTTCATTTCTGACATGCAACTTGTTACCCAAATACGCAGGAATCTTTATTAACGTTGAGCCATTCCAGAATTAACTCCCAAGTGCTACCAGCTTTACTGAACTTTTTCTAGACATCCAATGGCTACCAAATAAGGGTCTGATCTAAACTCTATTTGAGTCAATGAGGTAATATTTCCACCTACTTGGGAGTGCTAGAACCTGGTCCTATGTAGGAGCAATGGAGAGTATCATGGGGGCAGCGGAAGAGAAATTAGGTCCAAAATACTGCAGACATTTTCTTCTCCTTTCAAGTAATGCAGGTCTTCCACCTCTGATGTGACTGTAAATCAGCAGCCACTGCATTAGTGGAGATGGCTGCAATTTTTTATAGCACCTTTTTGATCCTGGTTAGAAAAAACATAATGGGCAAGCTGTATTTTACTGTAATGCCTCCCTTTCACTTCACGTCCTAATAAAATCAGGGGCATTTTTTCCATGGCTGGCTGGCTTCAGTATTTAATAATTAAATGGAATGAGTTACAGCTGGTAAACCTCATCCTAAATGGAGGCAGGCAGGGGGTTGCTCTAGCCCTGAATGGCCCGCCAGGACTGGGGGAGTGCACCAACATGGCTGGAAAATCACTTATCAGTGGGCCCTGCCCAGGAGCACTGTGGGCAGGACCCTCTGGCCTGGTCAGAGCAGTCCTGTTGCACAGTGACCCTGCCTGCGTCCCAGGCAGGGGCTCTCTAGCCTGGCTAGAGCAGTTCCTACCTGTGGTGTGGGGCTGCCCTCTACACATTTAATCAGTTAACTAATTCAACAGGATTTTACATCCCTAACTGAAACTTTTTGTAATGCTGGCCAACCCCTGTCATCGGTGGGCAGGATTGCAGCTTGGACCTCTGGAACTTAGTGTATGAACCTCTAGTGCATCAGCTAAGGGCCAGCTGGCTCTTAGCTAAGACAGAAGAGTATCTCATTAATCCCTAAATGGTCTCAGTGCCACTAGAGGGGACACCCAGAACATGTGTGGGCTACACCTACACTACCAAACACCAGACATGCAAATCAGTTGTTTAATTATATCAGACATCCTCTTACTCCCTGTTGTATGGATCACAGTACAAGGACAGCAGCCTCCACTGGCCCCTACTCTCTCTGTCATTCAAGTAGGCAGGGACTGAGTAGAACTTCAAGTCACTGGACTCTTCATCCAAAGAAAGGAGTGTCCTGAGTGCAAATTTTAGTGGTGTTCTTGATGTATCTGAAGCTTTCAGAGAAAAAGAAGAGAGAACTCCTTTTCCATGACTAGAGATCGTTGTCAACTCACACTGATCGTTGAAATTAATGACATTGACTTCAGTGAGTATTGGCTCAGGACTAGGGTGACAAGAGCTTGCATTTTGCCCAGGATAGTCCCTTTCACAAGCCCTGTCTCGGCTATCCAAACTCTTCTAACAAAAGTGGGATTTTTGATAGTTGAGAGCAAAAGGAACAAGTGGGGGGCAGGCGGAGTGAGGCGGGGGAATGGAGACAGAAGGGAGTTGCCAGCCTTGCAAAGGGCAGGAGGTAGGTTTTTGGTAGTGTGCAGGCTTGGCTTGGGTGAGCAGTAACATCAGCCTTATGGGGAAGTGTAAGCAGTTTGTGCAAGCAGCTCATGCTAGCCCTGCATTGGGGTGGGGTGGTGGAAGGGTTCAGACAAGCAGCTCAGGCTTTCCCAGGAACAGCATGGGGAAGACTTGGGCCAGACCCACGAAGTGTCCCATTTTCCCTTGGGGGAAACATGGTCAACTTACTCAGGTCCTGAATAAATGTGACCAAACAGAACCTGTTTGCGAAGACTTGTTCTTTTTGTTGTGCATATTTTAAGGAGGCCTGATGTTAAATGGCAGATGGACAGATATATTTAGACTTGAACTGTTTCAGTGAAGCAAAACCAGATCTTAAATAGCCTCATCAGCCACCTCAGAAATGCTCTCCATAGCACTCTCAGGCCAGGCCCTCTGCAGATGGGGGCTTCTCTGGCCATGCTAGAGTGTCCCCTGGCTGTGGCAGGCCATGCAGGCCTGGACCAAACCCCTGCCTGCCTCCATTTAGGGCAAGGCTTATCGGTTATCCAGTTGTGTTAACATCCCTAGGTTCAATTAATTATCATTGTTACTAAACACTGAACTCAGCGATCCATGCAAAAAGAAGTAATTGTCCTTGATTTTTATTATGAAGTGAAGTGAAAGGGAAGTCACTTAATTAGTCCTGTCTATCATTCCACGATGTCTCTTTTTTTCCACCTGAGTAACTAGGGTTACCAAAACAGTGAGGCTGAGGCTGCATCTACCCTAGAGTTTTTTCAACAAAACCAGGGTTTTATCAACAAAATGTATGGAGCGTCTACACACAGCGGGTTTTGTTGACAGTGTCTCAACAAAACTGAGCACCTTCCCCAACAGCATCTCAGCAAAACTGAGCACTTTCCCCAACAGCGTTGCCCTTCTCTGCATTGAGGAATAACACTTCTGTTGACAGATTACTGTTGATAGAACTGCAGCGTAGACCCTCTGTGGGGACATTTGTGGACAGAGAGGTCCTCCATATTGCCCCAACACCGAGATATTGGATGTGGACTTCTTGGGAACACAGGCATGTGTGCCCTGCATAAGCACAGTCCCAGTGGTTCCCGACTGTGCAGTAGCTGTCCAGGAGTCAGGCTTCCATAATGTGAAGGCCACGCATTGCTCAATGGGGATGGTGGGCCACCTCTGGGTGTCCTTACTGCAGAGAGCGGGGGTGAGCCACTTGCAGAGCTCCAGGAACGTTGCCTTGCTCATCCTAAAGTTCTGCACCCACTGCTGGTTGTTGCACTTGCCCTTGATGATTCAGTCATACTGGTCAGGTAACACCACGCCCTCCTGATGATCTGTGGGGGTGGGTGGGGGGCATCCCTAGGGCACCAGGGTTGGGGCCCCCAGCAGTGGGGTGGTACACAGCCAGCTACAGCAGGTAGATGACAGATGCTGTGAGGATCATCATCAGCTGCTGCAGCTCTTCCTGTGTCTCGGGCACGACTGGGGGCTGCTCTGGCTCCATGATATGCAGAGCGGCATGGGGGGGTCTCCCTCGGGCTTTGTATACACCCTGCATGAGTTGTGCTGTCCCTCATGGGAGTTGCAAAACCTCTAGTGTGCAAAGCCTTTGTGTGTGTGTGTTGACAGACCGCTGTAGTGTAGACATAACCTTGGTGTGATTGTAGCCTCATGATAAGAAGTAGAAGCATTGAGTTAGTACTTTCAGGCTGTGTCTGCACTAGCTCCCAACTTCAAAGGGAGCATGGTAAGTAGGGTGTCGGGAGACTATTGTGAAGTGCTGTGGTGCATATGCAGCACTTAATATAATATATAATATTATATGCTTCATTAAACTAGTTCTCCCCAGCGGCAACTTCAAAGTGTTAAACTTCGAAGTGCTGGCTTAAGTGTAGCCATGGCTAACATGTGCGTGGCTAGCCCAGGCAAAATTTTGAGGAGTAAAGGGGCTTTGAAGCAGCCTGGGCACTTTGAAGTACCTGTGGATTAGCCATGGCTACACACTAGTCGGCACTTCAAAGTTGCTGCAGGGGGAGAATTAGCTTAATAAAGTGCTGCATATGCACCAGAGCACTTCATTAATAATCTCCCAACACCTTACTTACCATGCTCCCTTTGAAGTTGGGAGCTAGTGTAGACACAGCTTGAGGAGTTCCTGTCTATTTTAGCATGGATAGCAGCAGAATATTTGGCCCTCAAAATTCAGGCATAATCTGAGAGCCAGGAGCGCACCAAGGAGTCAAGCAGCCCAGGAGCTGGCTGACTGGTTCCGTGGGAATCCAACGGACTAGCCAGTCCAATGCGTCTGACAACTTGTCAAAGTCACTTTTGAAAAAGACGCTCATAAGTCATGTAGGCACTTCAGAGCATTTTGTCCTAAGCCTGGAATCATCCAGTTCTTGGATCCCACACTTCCTTTCCTCAGAGCCCCTAAATGCATTCTGACTGGTACTGACTCTTCCTCTTTTGTAATTTGTGCTGTGCATTTCCTTTAGCCTCAAATTGCATGGAAAATGTCATTTGCTTCAGTCACAGCTCAAATTATACTTTTTTTTTAAAAGTATATGTAATTAGGGAACTGAAACCCACGTAATTTTAGGTTAACTAATGTACATGAAACGGTCTGAACTGCTTAACCTTAAAGCTCCATTTTCAGTAACCTAATGCAAAACTTCTCTGCCATGCCATTTTAGTTAGGCATATTTGATGCAACAACAGTTACTTTGAACAATGTACATTATAGCCAAGTTTCCAAGTTTTTTTTCAATGAGTCAGACAGTTCAGACTTCTTAGAGCTATATTTGGAAGTCCTCCACAGAGAAAAGGGATTAAACTCCTTTTGTCGCTAGCCTTGGAGACAGCTCCCTTTAAGACTAAGGGCCTGTATGTGCTTGGCAATGGGACGTGGTAGAAGTGAAGGGAGGTGGGTAGTAGTAAAGTCATCAAATAGGTAATAGCCCTAATCCATGCTGCAGAGCCCTGGTTTGTAGGAAATGATGCTGTCAGCCGACTTGAGACAGAGGTTGGATAGATGTGGAAAGGTTTCTTTTGAGATTCAAGAGGTACAGAGCATCCATATGGATTGCCTCCATGGGGTTTTCATAGCTCTTGGGGCTGGTGGAGGGGAATCCATGAGGTCAAAACCCTTTTTGCTCTATAGAAAGGGCAGATAAGCCTCTTCTCCCTATGTCCACAGGGAAGTGAACTGGGGGAAAGCTCTAGGGGAAAAAATTGTTTCTTTGTCACACAGTTCCCTTCTTGGGTTGTTTCCACAGGAGGGGAGGGAGTGATCTGATCCTCTAAAATGTTGTTTTTTAATTCTACTTAAACTTCAAGGCTTTCATGAAAATGAGGTTTGTGTTATGGTGATATTACCAGCCTGATCCAGCTCCAGGACTTGTGGATAACTGGGTAGCCGGACTTAGGGTTTAAGATGTCCACATCACTTTAACAGATGTGTGGGAGTTATATACCTAAACACTTTAAAAATCTGGGCCTCTAACAGGTCAGAATGTTTCACCTGTAGGAGAGTGGAGGGGGGAAGTCTTAAGAATCTGTGAATGACCGCCCGGCATTGAAAATAGGGGGGGCATTGTACAGCAACCATGGATGTTTCTGATTTCTCCATAAAGCATATTTTTCCAAAACCCTTTAATTTTATATTCAGCATTTTCCATGTAGCCTAAATCTAGGGTGCACTACAGAAAGTTAACAGCTTAAGAATGGGAGACGTGGGTATCTTCAACATAGCCCTATTGTTTTTCTATTTAAAAAAATAAAAAATTAAACTGAAGTTGTACTTGGGAGCCAAAAATCAAACACATTTTGCTCTGTTCTTTGATTTTTTTTGTAAATTTATCATCTTCTGATAGTGGGCTTTAACAAGGACAGTGACTCATGATTAGTTTTAATGTCTTAAATCAGAAAGTAAATAAGAATACCCATTTCTTGAAATGTGATTTGCTGAATTCTTATGAGAAGGTAGTTTACCAGTGTGTCCTGTGACAGGAAAATACACGCTGCATTCACCAGAGCACAAGCAGTGCTGTGGTGGTTGGATCATTGTTCAAATGTTGACTTAAGACAGATACTTACACAGAAAAAGCAACAACTTTGTACAAGTCCCCAGACGGTCTGAGGGTTTGGGAGGAGGCAGAGACTTTAAAAATAGTTTGTGTGGCCTCGTTCAGTGAAAATATAGAGTAATGTGACTATAAAAAGCAAGGCAAACTACCATTTGACTGACTCTTTTATGCCATACACATCTTTTAAACCTAAATTTATTTTAGAAAAACATATGGTAGGCAGAGAAGAAAGCCTACCCTGCTTGGCCTTTACTGTTTATTATGTGAAATCAAGGGCCTCTTTGCATTGAAAATGCTTAAACCCTTTCATTTAATGAACAGTAGTTGTGTCAATAAACACAAGTTTGACACCCACTAACATTATATATAATATTGCTTAGCACTTGACATCCTCAAAGGACTTCACAAGCATAAACATATCTGTCAGTTTAACCAGCTTTTGTGAGGGGAACTTCAAATACAACACACCTTCTAAAAGATCCGTGCTCTCATATTAAACTACTGTTCAGTTTTCGAAATGAGGCTCAATATAGTGCACCAAAGTGCACTTCACTCATTTGCTTTTCAATTAGATGCCACGTTTATTTTCTGCTTGTTAACACTTGTCAGTTACCAGCAGAGGGTAAGTTGCAATGGTGGCCCTATGCAGATTAGTGCTTATTTCCAGGATATTGGCAGAGTTGCATGGAAATTGACAATTTATTTGAAAATCTCCTGTTAAAAACCAATTTAGGGAAGTGAAGATGACATTTTCTACTCTGTACATGTACAATAGTATTTGTAAGTACAAGCAAGTCTCAAAGAGATGAGGATTCTGGTTCAGCTGGGCTATGTTTGTTGTTTGTATGCATCTGATGGAAACAGGTCTTTGCTTATGCTCCAATAAATCTGTTAGTCTATGAGGTGGCACAGGACTTCTTGTTATATTTGCGACTGTCACTCTCACCCAAACTACCTGACCTTCCTGAAACAACATTTAAATAGTAATAATCACAAGTACAGACTCTTCTGCACCTCTTGCTTCTAACCTTGGTCCAAAGACATTATCACAGGAGCTGTTCCCGTCACAGCATTTTTTGCATTTTAGCACTCGCAGGAGTTGAGAAGTGCATGAATTAGAAAGAAACTGAAAAAAGATAACCAAGCATGTAGAAATCCCAGGAATGAATTGGCTCAAGTGGAGACACACAAGATCCCAAGGATTTCCAGGAGGCTTTTGTTTTGTTTAGTTTTTTTTTAAAAACTAGTTTGACCATCCTTAATGTACAGTTACATAGGTACATTTATTCTAATTTTGGCTTTTCGCTGTGAATGGCACAGAATATGAAGTACATTTGCTGTTATCTGAATAAGCAGTTCTGACCATTTCTATTCTCAAACTGTAAACATTGGAATCTTTCAGTTTTCAGAAATCTACTGTTTATGCTTTTGTTAATCTTTTATACCTACTGCTAATTGGCAGATGCAATAACATAGGAAAGACAGTAACATAGGAAACATTTAGGAATAACTTGTCATTTATTTACATCTAATTTGCTTTAGAAGGGGAATGTTGTTATAGCCGCCATTTTGTGTGTATGTTAGTTTTATATTTAAACCTCTAGGTAAATCTTGCTTTGATGGGTCATTTCATACTGACACAGTGGTCCCACTTTTTGTGCTCCTTCTCCAATCCTCAGGATAGTACATGCTGCTGTAACAGTGTTTTCACTTTTTCTATCAGCTTTACTCCCCTATCTGAACCATGGTACATCTGTATGAAACAAAACCTTCACCTAATATTGAACCATTATTACCTTTCCTACACAAGCAATAACACTAGGATTTTCAAAGCATTATGTACAACTACACACAGGAGCCTATCTTCACGTTAAGTAGAGCTGTGTAGATAATTTGTATGAAATTTGTACAAAATTAGCCCCTATGCTCATTATTTTGAAGTATTTAATAGTTTGATTTTTTTTGAACTTCTAATTTCTATGAATTGATTGCAAACAATTCTCTGCAGCTATTTTATATTCAATATTGGAATAAGGACAATGAGTTTGTTTTTTTAACACTTGCTGTCTGGTCACCCTAGCTTGATTAGTCAGATAAGCCACATGGTGGAGTTTCAGCTCCCCAGTTGGATGAATCTTAAATATTTCTCTTGTAAATACTTGTACATGCAAACTGAGATTAGGGTACATGCAAACTGAGATTGTACATGCAAACTGAGATTAGGGTACTCTTGAATACTAGAATATTTGCCTTGAAAATTTGTTCCAGTACAACTTGCACATGGACGCCTAAGAGGGTGATCAGTGAAAAAGGATGTGAAAATGGCCTAAATTAATTTAAAAAGCAGAAATTCATGGAAAATAGCTCGCTGTATTCTCTGATCTCAAGTGTTCACCATTAAACTGGCCAATGAAGAAAGATTAATGGTAATTCAATACAAGAATGCTTGTGAGGTACTGTTTGTTTTTTGGAGTAGAGTTAGTGAAACTATAGTGAAGTGCACAAAATTATATTGTTTGCAGCTGAATTTTTCATCCATTTATTTATTTTGAATCATCATTTTTGTACACCTGGGAGTATTTCATTCCATTATCAGAAGAAATAATTGACACAAGCCCAAATACAGCTAATCTTAATGGGAACTAAGACTTTTGAATGATTTAATGAATGTGTGGTTTTGCAAGGCAGTTAGCTGATTTGGTGCCATGACATTACCATGATTTTACATTACAAGCTCCATTATAAAGCTGCAAACGATAATTCTTTTTTTCTTTTTTTCAGAATTTAAAAATGCTTCTCAATTGAAGATGATTGATCTTGTCTTAAAAAACTGATTTTTACTGTGGTGTTTTCTGCATATGTCACTCTAACATAATCTTTTTTGCTTGGTTAAGAACTTGGCAGTAAATGCAAAATAAAGAACATAGCCCAGAACAGTAGGAAATAACCTGGAAAGTATTCTTGTGAATTTAAAGAGAAGGTTCCTTGGATGCGCATAGATAGCTCTGATTAATTCTGCACTTCCAAGATCAGTGCAGGCTTATAGCTGGAAAGAACTGTATTTGTGTACCTAAGTTACATTATAGAATCTGTCTTATTATTTCAATTCAATTGTGCTACATGCTTTTGTAAGCTGAGAGACGACAAACAAGTGTGCTCCCCAGCGCACATGCTCCAAGTACACATATTTTGTTGCATAAGGAACAAAAATACTAGTCATATGGATTTGGCTGTGGTGCAGGGTCGCCGGGCTCCTGCAAGTGGTAGGGTAAGTAAACTCTTAAATTCTGAAGGCCTCTTTTGAATCTGTTTCTCTTTGGTTTGACGCACAAAGATGGAGAACATGCATTCATGACACAGAATTAGATACAGAGTACTTATACTGACTTCTGTTTTTAGCAGAGCTATTTGAGGATTTAAACTTGTGTTTAAAAGTAGAAAATCACATTTTTTTAAGAAAAAAATTTTTTACTCAATAAGGTCTGCAATTCAATGAACTGGTACAAATGCTGAACCAGAACGTTTGTATGTTTCAGTATCTTACTACCCATAAAAGCCCATCCTTATCATAGCAACAGAATGGATTTCTGGATTTTAATTCAGCCTTATTAACACAATATGCCTTCCCTTAAAGATAAACCAGCGGGGCTGCTCACAATTTTTATTGAAATATTGTTATTGGCAAAAGCTGTTTCAATTAAACAGAATTTTGTCATGAAGTTCTATAGGTACTAACAATTTCCTGGAGAAGAATTTTCCTGAATTTTGACAAGCTCTATAAACAAAAAGTTGAATTGGTGATTAATCTGCCATTATTTCTATCTAAATAGGAGTAAAAGCCTTTTTCAGTGAGCTAAGTAAAAAAGTGGTGGGGTTTTTTTAGTTATCACATACTATTTTATTGGAAAAATATGAATCTAAGATAACTGGAGGAGTTTGAAACCACCCAGGGAAATATAAATGCCAATCATCTTAACTACTATTCTTGCCTTCTTTTGTCATCTTTGACCTTTCAGCAAAAGATGGCTGGGTAGATTTTATGGAAGCCAGAACTCTTTGTTCTGCTCCAGCAATGAGTTTATTATCTCTTTATCTCTTCTTAGCACTTCACTGTCAAGATCCACAGCACTATATTGGCCACAATGACTACCACCCAAAAAGTCCCCGTCATCTTTGGCCCACACTGTTTTTCTCCCAACTAGAAAGAACCTTCCAAGAAATAAATTAAATTGGGGGCTTATGCTTAGCTTGGTGGGTGTTCTAAACTTTCTTTCTAACCTCCTGTCTTCTTTTTCTGGTCTCTCTGTAGTTTCCCAGTTGCACATGAGCCTTGCTGAGTCTATGGTTTTCTCCTCAGGGCAAGTGATGCAGCTGGACTACTCTGAATTTTCAACTTCCTCCTCTTCTTGCCATGATACGTTACTTTTAAACGATCATTCTGTTTTTCACATAAGGTAAGCTGAAAAGTGACACTTGGGAAACACCACTACATTGCTCTGTGTGTGTGTGCGTGTGAGAGAGAGAGAGAGAGAGCGCGAGCGAGCGAGCGAGCAGCAGGGGGACGGTGGGGAACTGGGCACAAATATTCAGCAAGCAAGGACTGTTAAAACTGAACTGTTTTGTTGATGAGACACTTCAGTAATCTTCTTTTGGATTTATTCTTTATAAATGATCCACCCCTTCAGCTCTGCAAAGGGCTTCAGAAGATTGAACATCATGGCTTAACGTAATCAAAGAAGCCAATGGCTCCAGGTTGTGGAAATCATTTTAGTTCTGAGCATTGGACAATAGAGATGACCCTAGGTGGAGTTTTTGCTGAAACAGGTGTCTCCAAAGCCACTAGCTGACCTTTCTGGATAACAAGAGCCATCCAATAGCCCCTGAAACTAATGCACTTCTCTGTATGATTGATTTGCTTTAGTGGGATACTGTTTCCACTTGGCAAAATGTGGTAAAATGTTTTCAGTTGAAGGGAAAAAAGCATTTAAAACAATGTCTGTTGATGTTACTTTTAAATCTCTTGGTGGTTATGGGCAAGCTCCTCTGACTGCTTTTCTTAGTGATAAAACTATCATTCGCCCAGTGAAGTTATCAACAAACACATGGTTTACTGGTGTATCAAGGGGATGGCTGAAATAGCTGTCACATGTAGCCAAGAATTTTAAAAGTTGACGAATTTTTCTTTTTTTTTTTTTTTTGGGTGGTGTAGAATATGAGAAACCTTACCAGAACCTGATTTTTTTCAGAATACTGGATGTTTATCACCTTCCAAAAAAATCAATATTCAGGTCTCTTTATGGTGTTTCCATTGACAGAAATCCAACAGTTTCTTGGTCTCTTTTCGAAGCCAGCAGAATCTGTCTGTTTGTACTCTGAGATCTCCAGGGTGTGTGCTGCTCAGTTTAAACACCTTTGAATGTGCTCCACAAATGCCAAGTCTAAAAATGTCTGCACCTTAGATACAGAGAGCCAGATATTTATAATAAAGTACCATTCAATTTAATAGGTTATGGTTTTCAAATTAATAAAGCACAGCTCCCAAAACTGCACTGTATCTTTTCAGCCCACCCAAGCTATGCTTATAAAAAGATTGACAAGTATTTGGTGCAATTGAGGATGCTTAAAGGTGCCTAAAGTCCAAATAAAGGAATTTATATGCTTAAAAACAAAAAAGGACAAATAACTTCAACATTGGTTGCTGAAGAAATAATAGTTCTGGAGGTTGTCTATAAAGTAGTTTTTGCAGGATGTCATTTTTGTCTATGTTGAAATGTGCACATTTCAAATTAAATAAAATATTTTTACTTTTAATTTATTTTGGTAATTATATGTATAATACTGCGAGAATAGACATGCACATGACAGCTCTTTTATGAGAGGGTTCTTTGGCAGTTTCTGAATTATTTAACAGTTTTCTGTTCAGCAGTTCTCAGTGTTCAACAGTGTAACAGTCTTACAGTTCAATTGTTCAATGAAGTTGTTGCAGACCCATGTAAAATAATGGTCTGCATCGTTTCATAGGTTTTTAGATCAGAAGGGACAGCTATGAGCCTCTAATCTGACCACCTGTGTAACATAGATCATAGGAATTCCTTGCATTACTCCTGAACAGTTGCATGTATTTCATTAAATTTTGCAGACCATCATGCTGTAGTTGTCCCTGCTCCTCCCTTTGTTTGAAATAAATCTCAATTAACAAACTTTAAGTATGACTCAGAAAAAAATGCATATTAAAACACATGATTTTGCTACATTTAAAACGTGTTTATGGATTGACTATGCAAGCACACTGTAAACTGAATTATACTTTGAGTTAGAGGCTAAATATTTGAAAATGTCTTTCTGTTGAAAGGAGCTTAACTTATATTAGACAAACTTTTAATGTTGTAAGTTGTCTATATACAATTGTTCATTTACAGGCAAAATTTTTAAGTAGGGTATGCCTGTGTGTAATTTTTTAAAAACAAGTAGTCCTGTGGCATCTTATCAACTAACAGATATTTTTCATCTATAGGGTGCTTCGGGGCTTCTTGTTGTTTTTGAAGATACGGACTAACTCGGCTACCCCTCTGACACTTTTATAATTTTTGTTTGTTTAGAAGCACTTTTGGCAGTTTAAAGTATTGAATTTCAGTGGTTGATGTTGAATCCCTTGAAAATGAAAGCACTGTAAGGCTCCCACTGCTTGTGTGTGTGTGTGTGTGTGTGTGTGTGTGTGTGTGTGTGTGTGTGTGTGTGTGTGTGTGTGTGTGTGTGTGTGAGAGAGAGAGAGAGAGAGAACAGTGACTGCAAAATCCCAGGTTTAGTGATCTACTCCCTCATAAAATGTTACAGATCTCTTATAATCTAAAACAATTAGTATACTATCTTTTAGGACAATGTTTTTTGTACGTGTAATCATATAATTATGTAAGATTTGATGATTATTTCTTGGAAAATGCACATTTCAGGCTTTGCAGTAGTAAAACTTGCAGTAATGATATAGATTATAGACTTCATATGCAAAACCTCACTTTCTATACTAATCTTATTGGTTACATCTGCTGCCTGCACATGTTAAACTTTTTTTTTCCAGGCATTAGTGTACACCTAATTTTAAGTCCCTTGAGATGTTATCTCCTTCAACAGCTTGGTGAACAAATATTTGTAAACCTCCTTCCAAATGATTTTTTTCAGAAAGGTGGAAGTGGTAAGAAACCGTTAAAACAGTGGTTAAAAAGGTAGGTGTTTGTGGGTATTGATGGGAAATAGTCGTTAGGGGAAAGCTGCATCGCCACACAGGAAGCAGCATAAAACTCTTGAAAGCATTTTCCCCAGCTGTGGCGGAAGAACAATTTACATAGTAGAACTTGAAAGTCACAGATCTTATACTTCATTTTTATCTGTGAGTGTCCTTCCAGAAAAAGACTGATTAGCTGCAGTCATTTAACAGCTCTCAAAACAGCACATAGCATCTTCACGGAAGAGACGCGTTTGAGAGCATGGAAACAATAAGTGATGTGTACATATGCACTTCTGATAAACCAGATGTGCTTCTTGTTTTACTATAAAACGTTACAAACCATCAAATAAAAAAGGGGAAGGATTTCAATTTGGTTCGATAAACACATTGCTTCAGAATATTATTAACCCCCTTACAAAAAGTAATGGCAACTCAAATCTCCACAGGATGGCGAATGAAAATCCTTTGTGACCACTAAGTAATTCCCCTCCCCTCACCCTTTCCCTCGGGGCTTTAACACTCTCATTCAGGGTTTTAATTACCATATTACTGGCAGATTATTGGACAAGGTTTTCCTTTGATCAGAGTCATCCTGTTGTCTGGAAGGGTTGTAGTTGAACGACTCGTGGCATTTCGTCCCCAGATCCATGTGCTGGTCATGCTTCCAATCTCTGCCTGCTAAGGAACTAAAAGGCTGAATTTTTATTCCTAGGCAACTATCCAGTGCTCACACTAAGCAGGCTACTTGAGTAGCGCTTATATTACATAACATGCTTTGGGCAGCTGCTCCACCAGTTTGCTAGTAGGATCTTTGAGTCAATGCTTGTATTTTTTCTCTGAAGTATGTAATTAGAGAGAAAGCAAATCAGCAGATATTTTAAGCATGTAACGACTGTATTTCAAACTGATTAAATTGCATGTTTTAAGGTTGAGATTTAAGGGATGCAGTGTGGCATCGTGTATGGGGTGCTGGGCTGAGAGTCAGACACATTCTAATCGCAGCTCTGTTACTAACATTTTCTATTAACTTACACAAGGCCATGTATTTCTTTGTGCCTCTGTTACCCTTCCTAGGCCGTCTGTCTTGTCATTGGACTAAAACACCCCTCTGAATCTGTGGCCCACTGGCTGCTGGCATCCCAATCAGTGCAGACCTGCAGTCCGCGTACCACCATGAGCCATATATGTAGTATTGAATGCAGCTCACATAACACTTTTTCCTACATTTACACTACAGTGATCCTTCGAAAGAAGTTCTTCTGGAAGACCTCTTCTGAAAAAGCTTCTTTTGAAAGAGTGCGTCCACACACAAAAAAGCAGATCAAACAACTGATCTGTTCTTTTGATAGTGTCCACACAGGCTCCACCTTTTCGAAAAATGGGCCAGAGATTGAAACATCCAGTGCCATGAGGAAGGCTCTTTTGAAAGAAGGGCGCGTGGAGCCTCTACATGCATTTCCTTTTGAAAGGAGGCCCTTTCCCTGATCCAGGAGTGGAAGAGGGCTTCTGGAAGAAGAGCCGCTTTCTGTTAATTCTAGATTGAAAGAGGTCATTTTGTGTGTAGATGCTCCTCATGTTCTTTCAGAAAAGGGCGCATTTTCCGAAAACTTGCTAGTGTAGACTCAGCCTCTGTGGGCCACATATATGTAGAACAATGGTACGTACCTGGACAACCACTGAACAGGAAGCTCTTTAGGGCAGGGATTGTCTTTCTTCGTGTCTATCCAGTGCTAGCACATGAGAACTCAAATCTAAAGCTCTCGGCACTACCACAATACATTATCTGTGACTACAAGTTTCCTTATTTAACATAGTATAGAGACAAATGGCTTTTATAGACACAAAGCAAGAAATGAACTGTAAAAATGTCGCAATAGTACATACCAATTCTTGAACATATGAAGGATTAATTTTTATAAATTGTAGAAGTAATAAGCAAAAACAGCTTACACGGAAAATCCTGGTTTGTAGCAAACCTGTATGTCCTGTACGAATAGGTAACAACAAGTGTTTTCTTTCCATCAGCTAACGAATCATCTGCATTTCACCTCTGTGGCAGAAGAAACTTTAAATTCTGAAAAAGAAGATGATGTGCAAATTTGGAGCTGCTAGTCTGTGCTCTCTCTTTGTATATCCACACACACACTAATAGGCCAACATTTTCAACTAATGTTCTTCAAAATGTATAGTTTCTTCTACCCCAGAAGCTGAAGAATAATTTTTGCCTTTTATAGAGAATTCCACAAAGAAATGCCATTTTCCAAAATGGCTTACATTGCCCCTTGTTCACAATGAGCCTGAGGTCACAAGCTTCTGTCAGGAATGATGGTCTCTGATCTTTCAAAAGTGCCATCTCCTCCAATGATGAAGCAGAGCTGACTGCAGGGACAATAGTCACATGCCTCCAGTGACACCATGAGGGGAAACAAATAGAGAAGGGGGGTGGGAGGGGAAACTATTGTCCTCTAAAAATCAGTATAATAAAATCTGGAACTTAAAACACTGTCCTGGAGTATTTGTAACTGCATTGTTATTTCAGGATCACTTTGCATTAAAGTTTAGGTTTTATGTATGCATTAATTGTGCACTTGCCTTAATTTCTTTTAAAGTTGAATGTAACTTTGAATTTCCAGGGTTTGCCTTGGTTGCTTAAGGAATAATTACTTTTTCTGCTGGTACATACCTCAGCACACAGCTGCTAAAAAAGAATAAAGGAGATTGGGAGAGACATGACAGTAATTCATCTATCTGCAAGGTGCAAATGCCACAGATGGAAAAATCATAATTTTGGCCATACGCAAGGGTGTAGCCAGGAATTACAGCATATAATTAAGGAGGGGGAAATAGAGGACCCATATCAGGAAAATCTTTGCTAAGGTGTATTAAACTATGGACTAATTTCTGAAAGACAAGTCATGGGAACCTTGATTATTTGATGTTGCTGCCTGTGCTAGCGTTGTTCCTTCTGTGCCAAATCCTTTCATGCTAGTAACCTCAATACTTGGTGTGATAATCCTAGTGGGTAAAATTTTCAATAGTGTCTAAGTCCTACTTTTCAAAAATGACTCTGGTACTTAAGGAGTTGAAGTCTTATTGAAAGTGCCCAAGTCATTTTTGAAAATGGGCCATGCGCTTCAAAGTCCTCTGACCACATTTGAAAAATGCACCTGTCTCTAAACCCTCTTAGGGTGACTCAACAAGTCACAGAAATGTATATACAACACAGTTAAAATTCTTTCAGTTTTCAGTAACGATGAATTCTAGTTTTACTTCAAATACAAGAGCAGAAAGGGCAGCCATCACTTTAAAATAGATACCTGAACTAATGCTATTGTATGAAATATATATAAGGAGCACTAGCAGCTCCCTAAATTTCATTTTTTTAAAAATAATCATTTCAGTGCATGCTGGTAGAGAATGCAGCAGTCAGAGCAACTTTTGAGAGCCACGTGAGTTTAGTGAGTTAATTTGTTTTTTATGTTGTCAGAAGGTTAACATATGGTTTCGTATCAGTAACTTGCAGGGAGAGTGATTTTCAGGGCAATGGGGCTAACTATGGATAATCTTGATAACCCCACAGAGATGTTGGTCCTATGATGAGGGCACTAGCCCTGGTGATCTAGGTTCAGTTTCCTGTTCCGGTACAGATTTAATGTGTGATCTTGGGTGGATCATCTAGTCTCTCTGGTGTTCCATTTCCCCATCTGTGAAATGGGTATGTGCATTGCCTTCTCTCATGGAAATATTCTAAGGATAAATAACACTAAGTTACGAGGCGTATAGTCATTGTGACTGGAGAGAACAGAGTTTGGGAGTGTGGCGGAAATGCAGTGGGGTGGTCACAGTTATACTGTTTATAAGGAGGCTGCCTGTATTAACACCACTCTCAAACTGCCAGATGGTGCTGAAATCCACCACCAGCACCAAACAACATGTCATTTGGGGTGACTTAATCCAGTGTTAGGAAATGTAGGTGAATTATAGTACTACTCAGAGCACAGGGTTCTTGATGCCCTTTGCATATGGCAGTAGGGCAAGACATGCCAGCAACATTACTCTTGAACATCTGTGCCTTAGCCATAGAAAAGATATTGTAGAAAAATGTACATCCTGATAAGGGGGAATTATACCAGTCTGCACTTCTGTCAGCCTGTAAAATCAGCAAAACTTCTGAAACTCTTCCAAGAATAATGACTTGTACCCCTAGACAAACTTATTCAGAATGCAGGTTGCCAGATGGATTTGCACATTCTCTGGGTTAGAGAAAAGGGTTGAAAAAACCAGTCATTACACACTATGTCACTCTGAAAATGAAATTGATGGATCATTCTCACTTCTGGAGCAGACACTAATGGAAAGCCTTAAAAGTGTGCTCAGACTGTTTGAACAGACCACTAGAGAGCTAAGTGATGAAACAGGCTGGTTGAGCCAAGTCACAGGCCCAGTTCCTGTTTTGTGGTGATTGATGGATGACTTCCAGCCAAAAAGAAGACATCCAAAATAAAGAAGTCTTTTTTGTTGCCAAAACTGTTGGGAGAAAAATCTTCATACAAAAAACTGAATTTCATCCTTCAGGATTAAAAACAAATCTTTCCGTTTTGTTGAAAGCTTGATTTAAAATTCCTAATCTTGCCCATAGTGCTGGAAAAGTTCATATTGGACTTTGGCCACTTGGAATTCTCATTCTAAGAATTATCTGAAAGGGCTGTAGGACATTCTCTTCATCCTACTGTGGCCACTGCTGTTTCTAAAAATGCTACTTCAGCCACTGTAGCTGGTGGCGTATGGATACACACTTTTTTTTTGGTATGTGTTTTTGCACACAGGAGCAAGAATAAAATGCAGAGTTTCTTGCATGTTATTTTTCTTTTTTGCTATCATAACTGCAAGCTACACTGAACCCAAGTTGAATTAGAACTCTGATGCTTTTGTTGGCAATCCAAACAAACCACCTGGCTAACTTATGTGGCAATTATCGTGAAATCCTTCCTACTAATTTGTCATCTCGAATGGGAAGGGGAGAAGTGTTTTGGTATTATCAAACAGGTCATACTTAAATCCCAAAGTCAGAACGGTAGCTTGTGTCTGTCAGATGACTCAGTTTCCACTATTGAGATGTCTTCATTTCAAGTGATGTCAGCAGTGGCAGTAATTGGGAGAAGAAAAAAAAAATGTTTTGGAGAGGTGTGGTGAGTCTGGCTTCTGCATGTGCATTCTTTGTTCAATGTTGTTGGGGTTTTAGGCTATTTTTCTACTCCTTGATTGGATGGATGAAAGTGGAGAATAACATGCTGAATTGTAAAAGTAAATGGCAAATCATGAATAATGTATTTCCAGCACAGGTTTGTGACGTCTTTAGAATTTATGAATACTTGATTGACTATTGATGGTTGCATGAATAATGAAGAATGACCCAAGGAATATCGGTGAATCATATGTGAGTACATTAATCTATATTTTAATGATTGAATCAGCTCTCCTCTGCTTTCTTAGTCCAAGGTCTTCCCACAACTGCATTTGTTTAGGCTACATTATTAACTGGTAGGGTGGATTATACTACTATAGTAACAATTTATTGCTTTACCTTCATTCTCCATCTGCCTATTTTAATGGCCAGATTTGGAAACTCATAGGCCTTGACTACACTAGCCCAGGCCTTTTGGAAGGGGCATGCTAATGAGCCATTTTGACAGATGCTAATGAGGTGATTCCATGAACATGCAGCACCTCATTAGCATAATGGCAGCAGCACAGATTTTGAAAACCCACCGCCTGTGTGGACAGGGGCCTTTTGAAAGGACTTAAAAAGCCCCTTCTTCCCAAAACCAAATGGGAAGAAGGGGCTTTCAAAGTCCCAGGGGTCCTTTTGAAAGGTCCCTGATTACATGGGTGGCATGCGTTTCGAAAGCAGCATTTTGGAAATGCATGCAGCCACCATTATGCTAATGAGGCACTGTATATTCCTGACAGTGCCTCATTAGCATCTGCTGAAGTGGCTCATTACCATGTCCCTTCCAAAAAGCAGGGCTAGTATAGCCATGGCCATATTGAATAATAGCTTACTCCGGAGATGGTAACATTAAATTCAGTGGGACAAGTTGTGGAATAAGATACTCAGTCCATTTGGCTCCTTCCCTCCATTGTGTACTAAAATTAGTTCAGCAGCTAAGAGGATACATAGAATGTTAGATAAATGTATTAATCATAATGCTCTACTGCCTGAAAAATTGCATACATAATACAATAGCCACCAGTCCTGGCTGCCAGTGTTTTCTGCTCTTCTATAGCTCTAATTAACCCATACATGTCTTCTAAGAGTCCAGTAAGGAGTGGAAATGTTGGTAATGCTGCTAGACAACATTGACCTTCCATGGCTCAGCAAATTTCTTCATTCAGCACCAATCAGGTCCCCAGGATGCTGGACTAGAGAGGTTCAAATGGTAGTAATTCTTGCTCAGTAAACTGGAAACTAATAAGTTTACTTAAAGTACCCATTGAAAAGCCAATCCATCTTCCTAAGATATAAGCTGACACTTGCGTGGACAATTAAAATGACATAAGTATTTGACTGATGTTAAATATTAACCCCCGTTCAACTAGTCTTAAAAGTTGAGAAGATGGAGTAGCTATGACAATAACTTTCTATGGGTGTGTGTTGGCTGCAGGCAATGTGTGAGGTATTGCTATTCATCCCACTTCCAAACAGAAAAACTTCTAACAGGTTAAGCATTTAAGCCTAGCCTAATGAACCAGCTGAAGGCATAGCTGTAAGCTCAAACTTCATTTTATCGCAGACTGGCAACTTGACTTCTTTTCAGTGAGCATTCAAGCTGTTAGTTTTCCACTCCAGTCCAATCACACACTTATCAGAACTAGATTTGCTTATCCAGCCCCTGTCTGCCTGCTTCCTTTTATTTTGCCCTGGGAAATGCCAGGCTCAGTTTTTTAACTCCATATTTGCCTGTTGTATTTATGCTGAATTCCACGGCATTTGAATACACATGCTGTCAAGAAATCCTCTTACTGGATCAGTGCCACACGCCCAGAAGTTGACACTGTATTTTTTTCTATCTATTAAAATAGTAGATTAGCCAAGATCCTCAGAGATAGAATCATGGGTTAGACCTAAACGACTAATACAGAGGCACGATGGTATAAAGTGTCCTGTTTTTACAGTATTTTTCAAAGAAGATACTTTAAAAATAATTTAGCAAAAATGAAAATCATGCTTCCTGTACAAAGCTTTTTCCAAATTATTTCTGACAAAAACAAAGCCCTGTACCATGCCATTTAAGCTGTGTTCTTCCCAAAAGATATCTGTCCTTGCATGACAAGCAGACATTGATTTAGCATTTATACATTCTTTTACATAATCATTTAGACAGCTAGACACTGAAAAAGCACAGAGTTCCACTTTATAAACTCATTATTTTACAGAGGGAGAAGTGTGTTATTTATGAACTAACTAAAAATTCATGGGTCGTCTTTTAATCATTTGTAAACTGTACTTGAATGAGCCCTTATTCCTTCCCCTACATGCAACCCCTCTCCCAACAAAATCTTCAACAGGGATAAGCCCTGGGCCTTCAACTCAAAAGCAGATTTCGGTTTGTCATATATATGAGTCAATGGGACAATAGAAGAGGATGCTGCATGCTGAGCCACTATGTTACACCTTACCCCAGAGGAAACTACTTCTGAGGTCCCTACAGGTATGTCTACACTACAAAAGTTATTCCAGAGTTGTTATTCCAAATAAGCCATTCCAGAATGATGCATCCACACAACAGGGAAACCCCAAGATGAGCAAAACTTATTCTGAAATAGTGTATCCACACACAATAGAGCCCATTATGGAATAGCAGTGCTGCCAGGGGCTCTATTATGAAATACTCTGTCTACACAGCAAGCGTTATTTCGGAAAGTCACTCCAGAATAGGTTATTTCAAAATAGTCAATATTCCCTGTCTACACAGCCCTTATTCCAAAATAACTATTTTAGAATAGGCACTATTCCTTGTAGAATGAGGTTTACAGAATTCAAAATAAGCCCTCCGCTAGTCTGAAATTTTCAAAAGAGTGGTTTTTCTGTATTGACACTCGCAAAGTGTCTGTCTCCTCTGGGAATTCTCTGGATCAATTACAGCGTTTACAAGGGCATCCGTTGGGAGTGGTTGCAGTACAGATACACCTCTTGGGGTCCTTTCCAGCTCTATGAGATATATACTTAAATCAGCTGGGAACAGGAGAATGTTGGTCAGCTCGCATCAAGCCAGTGCACAGCAGCCTTCCCATGGGAATTAACAATGCTGACTGAGCAACGAATGAGCCTGTCAGAAAATCTAGCAATGGTTCTCTGGACTTGGTGTGTGGCCCCTTTCACAGTACTGGAGGTAGCTTATGCTGCAGAGCCCTTTACCATCTTGGTTTGTTTTCCCAGGGGAGAGCATGCTGGCTTGGAGGACAGCTTCTCTCAGTTCTCTGCAAGAGCAAATCTCTACTCATTCTAAGGTGCAGAGAACTTGATTCCAAAAAGAAGCACTTATCATGCAGTACTTCCTGCGAGTAACATACACGTGGATGGGGAGTGGGAAAGGGATTAGCTACTAAAACCACCTCCATATTACTATTTTCAATTGTTGTGTTAAAACCTGAATATTAATTGAAGACTGTATATGGTACTAATAATTCTTTTATGTATAACAGGAGAAAGATTTGGCCTATTAAGAGCCGCTTCATCAAAAATCTGTGTGTGCATTTCATTTCAAATCTGTGTTCTGTAACTATTTTTCATAGGCCCCAAGATAAGCATGATCTTGTGCCATGGTGAGAAAAAAGGTGGAGGTGCAATGAAACAGTGACTTGGAATTTAGAGGTATTATGGGGAATACAGTTTTTATTGTAGAACTTTTACACAGATCTTAGTTTCTGGTCCAACTGAATTCTACCTGTGGACTTAGAAAGTGAAATTTATCCTGCAGAGCTAGCTGAGGTTAAAGAGAGAGAGAACTTAGGCAATTTAATACAATTGTACAAATACTTGTTCCAGGCTTGTATGATGAACCTTCAACATTTTGCTTATTTTCCTTTGCAACATGAATCTTGGCAAGGAGGCATTTCTCCCCAAAGCTTGGATCGCTTTGGATTTTGTGTATTTGTGTCTGGATCTGTTTAAACCCATTATTTTAACACTAAAGAATGAAAGGTTTTGTTTTTCAAATAAGGATAATTTATAGTACTAGATTATGAAAGAAGAATCAAAATATATCATGGATTCAACTTGAAAAGCTTTTCATTTAAAGCAGTTGTTTCCTTTAATACTAAAATACAGATCTAGCCCATAATATCTTTTGTCATGGAGATGTGCTATAGCTTTAGCACAAAATGAATTAAAGTCCCTGTCATAACAATAGAATATCTACAATTCTAGGAGAATTTTGTCCAATGCAATTTTCCCTCTAACCAGAAAGCCCCTAACTGCCGTGATGAAACTGTCTTTTCTGGCAAAGGAAGCTCTTTTGATCAGAGCTGAATCCCCACAAGGGATTTTCTTCAGTCTCATTTGTCTTACCATAAAAAACCGTTTCAGCATGGCAAATTTAGCCTCAGCTGAGCGTTGGTCATGTAGCATAGTCTTGTTTTCTGATAAAGTTTTGTGTTTTCATATTGCTAGAACCACATTTCCAAAAGAAATAATTATGGGGAAGAGTTTTAAATTATAAATATGCAGAGAATATCAAATCTGAGATGAGAGATTATTCCTCCTAAAACTTGTTGGATGTTCTTCTTTCAGTAGCAGGTTTATGGGGCTGACTGAAGACATCTGAGCATGCTTATTGGAGCTGTGAATTGATTTCGGTGGGGAAGTAATTAAATCAAATCTGTTACATGAGCTAATCTGTAAGTTTCCGTAGTCATGAGATTCTCTTTGACAAATATTACCTTCTATTTCATGGCAACAATCATGCGAAAAATTTTTGTGAAGGACACTTCTACTGTATAATATAATATTTAGTTTTACCTATGCTATTCATGCTGCTACTGTCAGAGACTGGACAAACAGGGATAAATCACTGCAAAGGTGTCCCCGGTGAACCAGAGAAGTGCAAGGCGGAGAATAGAAGACAGCACCTTTGGTTCCTGAATGGTGCGGAGGCATGGCTTTCTCTTGGGCAGGGGTGTATATGAGGCTCTAGTCAGTGACACTGGCTGTACCAATAGAAAGGTGTATTCAGACCTCGATTACTGCTCTATCATCTATCCATGTATGTTGGGAGGGAAGATGGAATTGAGGACATAATTATAATATGCTCTGATTTGCACTGTAAGAGTCCCAAGACGCCCAGCCCTTGGCCCAGGCGGGCGGCACCCCAAAAAGGGTTAGAACACCAGCCCCGCACTCAGTTCGGGGCAGTCAGCAGTTCACCGTTACAATACAATACAGGCCCAGCCCTCAGTCGAGGGCAGGGCAGCAGTTCACAATAGCCATACAGTAAAGGCCCGGCCCTCAGTTCAGGGCGGGCAGCAGTTCACAGTTGTCACAAAGTCCCGGCCCAGCCCTCAGTTTGGGGCGGGGCAACAGCACAAGGGTTTGAGCACAGGCCCAGCGTGGGCTGGCCCTGTCAAGGAGGGGGTAGGGGATCACAGGCCCTCCCACTCCACTGTGACCCAGCCTGGGGCCCTGGGGGTCGCTCACACACGACCACGGCAGTGGGGATCCAGGCTGCAACACACTGCCATGAGTTCGGGAGCGTTGTTCCCCGGGCCACTTCCTACCTCTAACTCCACTGGCGGAAGGTCCCAGTCCATCTGGTCAGGGGGTCCCTCTGGGTCGGTCTCCTCCAGATTGTCCACCTTCGGGGACTCTGGCCAGTCGCTCGTATCAGTGTCATTGGGATAGTCGGGTGGTGGTAGCACGGTGGACCCGATGCGATCCTGGGCCTGAGGGCTGCAGGAATCCGCCAGGACTCTGGGGCAGGCCGCTCCTGGGGCTTCTTCCAAGGCAGGGGGGTCTCCACTGGCGTGAGGGTCCTGGCAGGTCTGGGAAGTCTGGGTAGTCCCCCGGGGCATTTGGATCCGGAGTTGTTCGGAACCATTGGGGCTTTGCTTCTCTGGCCCGGCCGGGTGGCGACAGGCCCTCCGCCCTTGGCGCTGGAGAGATTGTGCAGACGCCTCCTCCCTGCCCGGAGGCCCAGGCTTTAATGGGTCCCGAGCCCTGCCCTTGGCTCTTCTAGCCCTGGGCCCCGCCCTCTGAGGGGCGGGCCTCTGGTGTTCTGGCTCCGGACCCGCCCACCAGGGCCTCTGCGTCAGCAGGAAGACTGCTGCAGGTGCTCCTGCAGGGCTGCTGCTGCTGTGGGACCCCCCTCCCACGGCTGGAAAGCGAGCAACTGGGGGCTGGCTGGCCTTGGCTGCCTGAAGCCCCCACAGGGCTGCCTTCCCCACCCCCCCCTTTTGGGGTTAGCCTCCCTCCTGCCTCGGGCAGGCAGGGTCTATCTTTCTCCCCCCAACCCTCACCCAGTTCTTTTAGGAGCTGCTGAGTGGGTGGAGGGTGGGGGCCTCTTGCCCCCTGCCCTACAGCAGGGCCCCCCCCCTTTTTCCATCTTTTGGGGGAGAAACTGCTGGCCCCCCATTTGGGCCCACCTTCCACCTAGCAGCTGCTGCATCCTCACCACCTGGAGAAGGTAGGGGGCTCTCTTAAAGCGGCGGTTGGGCTCCCTCCACACAGCCTCCTGTGGAGTGGCTTGGGGAGGGGTGAGTTTGGGCAGGGCCCCTCTCCACTGGGGCTCCAGAGGAGGGGCTGCATAGCCGGGGGTGGGGTGTTAGGGCGTGGCCCCTGCCCCACCCCTGCAGCCACCCCCTCTCCTACTGCCCCCCCCACACCCAGCTGCCGCTGGGGCCCCCTCCACCTGGGCCCCTCCAATCAGCTGCCCCTTCCTTCTCCCCCTGTCATCTCGAGGCTCTGCAGCAGCTGCTACGGGCCCACCCCTCAGGCGCACGTGGGCACACCCCTCCCCCCATTAACCCTGCCATCCCCCCTAAGTTGGCTGTGCCTCCTCCTTCGCCCCCCCACGTGCCCACGCCCCTTCCCCCCCCTTTTTTGTTTACTTAAAGTGCCTGAGCCGCCCCCCCCCCACACACACAAACTTTGATTCCCTCCACATCCCAGTGCAGAAACAGGAGCCATCTTATCATCTTGTGCTGGGAGTTGTGGCCTTTTTCGTGTCGCCCTTTCCCTGACCTCACTCCCCTTGCCCTGCCCTTCCCCCATCTGACTGGGTCCTCAGCCCGGCCAGTGGGGGAGGGGCAGCCACGCCTCACTCCTTCCTTCCCTTCCACTCTCCTCCCCCTCCCCCGCTCTTTCTTAAAGGCCCCCACCCCCAATAAACTTTTTCCCTCTCACACCCACCAATATGACCCCCAAGCCCACTGGAGGGTCATCTGGTGACCCCTCCCTCCCTCTCCCCTCCACTGTCACCCCTCCTGTCCCTGAAACGGCAGCCCACTCGTCCAGGGCTGCCCAGAACTCTACCACCATGTCGGCTGAGGGTGCGGGCGCAGGCTCCGGGGCTCCTACTACCTCCGCCGCGGCGCCCCCTGGCGACCCAGCCCCAAACCCTCCCCCCCAAAAGGGCAGGAAGGGCCAGGGGAAAAGCAAGGGCAAGAGCCCCGCCCGGAAGGCCAAACCTCCCGTGGCGGGGACTCTCCCCCAGGCTGCCCAAACACCGAGTGCAGCCTCCCCTTCTTCCCTTTCCCCTGCTCCCTCCACCGCTCCTGGGGGCCCGACCTCTCGGCCCCCAGGTCGTACGCCCAGGCGGCGGCCGCCGCCCTGCACCCTACTCCTGCCGCCTCTGCCGGGACTACCATCCCCAACGGTCACGGCCCCTTCCCCGCGCTCACCAGGAGGCACGGAGTCCGCTGCCTCCTGGTGGCTGCCTCGCCCCACGTGGAGACCTACGTGCGGGCGTTGGCACGGGTGGTGGGGCCCGCGGCCGTGGTGGCGGCCTCCCGGATGTTTGGGAAGATCGTCTTCTTCCTGGCTTCGGAGGCCGCCGCCCAGGAGGCGGTGGAGAGGGGCCTGGCAGTTGGGGGCGTGCACGTGCCCCTGGAGCCGCTGGAAGACCTGGGTGTGTGGGTGGTTTTTTCATCTGTTCCACCCTTCCTTCCCAACTCCGCCCTTCTGCCATTCCTCACCGCCCTGGGCCGGCCTTTGACGGTCCTGAGTCCCCTCCCCCTAGGCTGTAAAGACCCCGCCCTACGGCACGTGCTCTCCTTCCGCCGGCAGGCCCGGGTCCAACTGCCGCCGGCGGCAGCACAGGGCGGGGTGGCCCAGGAGGGGACTATACTGGTGCCCTATCAAGGGGCCCAGTACCGGGTCTTCTATACCCTGGGGGAGGCCCGGTGCTTTATGTGCCGGGCGGGGGGGCACGTCCGGAGGGATTGCCCCCTGGCCCGGCACGAAGGGGAGCCCGGGGCCTCCTCCGACCCGGGGGGCGTCAGCCACGAGATCGGTGGCGCCCCGACCGCGACGGGCCCTGGGACCGACCCTCCTCCCCTCGTCCTGGACGGATCCATCGCCGCTCGGGCGTCGGAGGATGCCCGGCCGCATGGTGCCGGGCAAGAAGAAGCAGGCGCTGGCGCCCGAGCGGGCACAAGGGCCGGGCCTGCGGAGGAGAGGGAGGCAGGGCCGGCGGCAGGACCAGAAGAGGGCCTGTCCCGGGGCGGGTCATCCCTCTCCCTTGCCGCCCCGCTCCCCTCTTACCTCCCTTCCTCCTCGTCGGCCCTGTCCCCTGGCCCCTCCTCCTCTACTGCCCAGCCCGCCTCCTCGGAGGGCTGGGTGCTGGTGGGGGGGAAACGAAGAAAAAGAGTGCGCGCACCCGGCACCCCACCCTGTCGGAGGACGGGGTGGAGGCGCTGCGCAAAGCACTAAAAAGAGCTACCAGCCCAGATCCACCTGCCGAACCCCCAGCTACCGATCATCTGACGGGGGCGACGGGGGCTGCCGCGGCGGTGGCTAAGAAAAGTGACATCCCCTCTGCCCCGGAGCCAGAGCCTGAGGAGGCTGATAAGGCCTTTTCTGCGCCCGGGCCCTCCCCCGACACCCCTCCGGCCGCCACCCAGACTGCTGCTGCGGAGCATCCGGAGGAGGTGAGCCCCGGCCTTGCCCTCCTCTCGCAGGAGGTCGAGGCCCTAGGCCTCACCCCGGTGGCCCTGGACGTGGACAGCCTCCTAGTGGAGGCCTGTGGGCCATCCATCCACTCACCCCCACCCCCTCCACTCTCCCCCTCCCCATCTACCAGTGATCCCTCAACTACCACCTTCCTCTGCCTTGGGATGTCCCAAGAGGCGACCCCCCCCTTAATTAGAGATGACCTCCCCACGGGAGTCAGCCAGCCCCTGGGCGCCCTGGGGGAAGCAGAGTTTTCCATGTCCCCCGCCTTTGGCCCCGAAACTGAAGACCCAGACACCCACCCCCTCGACCAGTTGGCACCTCCTGCCGAGCATGTCGGCACCTCGCCCCTACCCCCCTCCCCCGCCCCACCATCCGAGGAAGCCCCTCCTCCCGAGACATCTTCTATCCATATCCCCGCCCCTGCTCCCATCTTAGCCCCATCACCTGCCATCATCCCCGTACCTTCTCCCAGCCAACGCCCCGCCCCAGAACTTGCAATCCTACCCCCTCTAGACCCTCCTCTCCTTCCACTCCCTCCTTTTCCTCCTCCCCCTCCCCCACTCCCCCCTCTCCCTCCCCCTCATGAACTTTCCCTTCCCCTGATGAGTCTCATCCCCCCTGCCCCCACCCCCACCCCTCCTCCTCCTACCCCTCCCTTTGATCCCTGCCCACTCATACCTGCCCCCGAGACCGTAATCCCTCGGGAGGCCCCCCTCACATCGCCCTCTCCCAGCACTTCCGGGGCTGCTCTCCCTTTGCCGCCCTCATCCCTCCCAAAGCCAGACCCCAGTCCCCACCCCAATCTTTTCTCTGGCCGTGGGGCCAAAAGGAACACAAGGCCAATGGGTACTGGAGACCCCGAGGCCTCGGCACCCCATGCGCTGGTGGGAGAGATGCGCCAGTTCTTGGAGGAAATTCGTGGCTCCAAAAACAAGGTTGCTCTCGCCCTCCAGTGCTGGGGGGACTTTCATACCATCTTGGAATCCGTGAGGGCCCTTCTCAAGGAGGGCAAGGGGACTGGGAGGAGGGATGCCACGGCTTACCAACGGGCCCGCAGCTTCCGTGACGCCCTCGTCACCTTCGGGGTTGGTCGCGGTTTGCTGCGTGGCCCCACGGGAACCGTCGGTACTCCCTCTGGTGAGGATCCTGCCCAGCCCTCCAAATGGCGCCGATCATCTTTGCCACTCTAAATGCCAGGGGCTGCGGGTCGGGTCTCCGTAGGTGCCGAGTGCTCTCCTTCCTTCGGGAGGGGAGGTACTCGGTCACCTTCCTACAGGAGACCTACACTACCCCAGCCGCCGAAGCTAAGTGGCGGCTGGAGTGGGGAGACGGGGTCCACTTTAGTCACCTCTCGGCCCACCGGGCCGGGGTGGCGACCCTGTTCTCCCCAGACCTGCAGCCCGAGGTGCTGGGGAGTGTCAAGGTTGTGCCCGGCCGCCTGCTGTATCTCCGGGTGCGGGTGGAGGGGCTGCCTCTCCATCTCGTCAATGTCTATGCCCCGACACTCGGCCCGGAGAGAACACCCTTCTTCCGGCAGGCGGCAACCTTCCTCGACACCATCGATCCTCGCGAGTGCCTGGTCCTCGGCGGGGATTTCAACTGCACCCTCGAGGAGCGGGACCGCACGGGGACCGAGCATTGCCAGGCCGCTGCGGGCGTCCTCAGGGAGCTTCTCATCCATTGCTCCCTGGTGGACGTCTGGCGCAGCCACCACCCGGACGAGGACGCTGGTTTTACCTACGTCCGAGTGGTGGGCCATAAATCTGTACACTCCCGGTTGGACCACATTTACATCTCACGGCACCATCTCTCCCGGGCCCACGCCTCCAGCGTGCGGCCGGCCCCCTTCTCGGACCACCACCTGGTGGCCGTGAAGGCTTCCCTCTCGCTGGGGAAGCGGGGGTCGGCCTACTGGCACTTCAATAACAGCCTGCTGGAGGACGTGGGCTTCGTGGCGTCCTTCCGGGAGTTCTGGCTGGCCTGGCGCGAGCAACGGCGTGCCTTTCCCTCGGCACAGCGGTGGTGGGATCTGAGAAAGGTGCGCGCGCGGCTCTTCTGCCGTGACTATACTCGGGGGGCCAGCCGGCGGCGGGATGCGCTGATAGGGCAGCTGGAACGGGAGGTTCTTGAGCTGGAGAGGTGTTTAGCCGCCAGCCCCAGAGATCCATCCCTCTGCGGCACGTACCAGGAGAAGAGGGACGAGCTCAGGGCCCTCGACGCCCTCCGGGCACAGGGGGCCTTGGTGAGGTCGCGAATCCAACTCCTCCGGGAGATGGACCGCGGCTCCCGCTTCATCTACGCCCTGGAGAAAAAGAGGGGAGCCGAAAAACACATCCTCTGCCTCCTTGCGGAGGATGGCACCCCTCTTACGGATCCGGTGGAGATGCGCGAGAGGGCTCGCGCCTTCTACGCCACCCTTTTCTCCCTGGATCTGACCGACGCTGACGCCTGCAGGGCGCTCTGGGACCAACTGCCGTCGGTCAGCACGGGCGACCGGGACCAGCTAGAGCTCCCTCTCACTCTGGCCGAGCTCTCGGAAGCCCTCCGCCTCATGCCCACCAACAAATCCCCGGGCATGGACGGGCTGACCGTGGAGTTTTACCGCGTGTTTTGGGACGTCCTCGGCCCAGACCTGCTCAGTGTCTGGGCCGAGGCCTTGCAAAGCGGGGTCCTCCCCCTGTCGTGCAGGCGTGCCGTCCTCACCCTGCTGCCCAAGAAGGGGGACCCCCGCGACCTCAGGAACTGGCGTCCCATCTCGCTCCTCAGCACGGACTATAAGATCATTGCTAAAGCCATCTCCCGTCGCTTGGGGTCCGTGCTCCAGGACGTGGTCCACCCCGACCAGACCTACACCGTCCCGGGCCGCAGCATCCTCCATAATCTGTCCTTGGTCCGGGATCTCCTAGAGCTTGGGTGTAGGGACGGCCTGTCGTTCGTCCTCCTGTCCTTGGACCAGGAGAAGGCGTTCGACAGGGTGGACCACGGGTATCTCCTGGGCACCCTGCAGGCCTTCGGCTTCGGATCCCGCTTTGTCAGGTTTCTCCGGGTGCTGTACGCTGCCTCGGAGTGCATGGTCAAGCTCAACTGGACCCTGACCGCTCCGGTCAGCTTCGGACGGGTGTACGACAAGGCTGCCTGCTCTCAGGACAGCTGTATGCTCTGGCCTTCGAGCCCTTCTTCTGTCTCCTTCATCGAAGGTTGACAGGGTTGGTGCTTCCAGAGGCAGGGCTGTGGCTGGTCCTGTCGGCGTACACCGACGACGTGCTCCTCGTAGTTCAGGACCCGGGAGACCTGGCGCGACTGGAGGCTTGCCAAGCTATCTACTCGGCGGCCTCCTCCGCCCGTGTCAACAGGGTCAAGAGCTCTGGCCTGGTGGTCGGGACTGGATGGCAGACGAGCCGCCTCCCGCCCGCGCTTCAGGCCATCCGGTGGAGCGCGGGTCCGCTGCTCTATCTAGGCGTCTTTCTATCCGCCACGCATCCCTCTCCGCCGGAAAACTGGCAGGGCTTAAAGGGCAGGGTTGCTGAGCGGCTGCGGAGGTGGGCAGGGCTGCTCCAGTGTCTCTCCCTACGAGGGAGAGCACTGGTGCTGAACCAACGAGTCCTGTCCATGCTCTGGTACCGCCTCAGCACCCTGGTCCCACCCCCGAAGTTCCTGGACCAGCTCCAGAAGTTAACCCTGGAGTTTTTCTGGCCAGGACTGCACTGGGTCTCTGCAGGGGTACTCCACCTCCCCCCGGAGGAGGGAGGACAGGGCCTGACTTGCATGCGCACTCAGGTCCATGTCTTTCGCCTCCGGGCCCTGCAGGGACTCCTCAACACCAACACCAACAGTGCAGATAGTCCGGCATGGAGTACGCTGGCGCACGCTTTCCTCCACCGTTACCGAGGGCTCCGATATGACCTGCAGCTCTTTTATTTATCCTGGAGAGACCATCCGCGAGGCCTCTCGGAGCTGCCGGCCTTCTACCAGGACCTCCTCCGCACTTGGCGGCTGCTCGCATCCTCCAGGTCCTTAGGGGCCTCCTCGGGGGAAGACCTCCTCACGGAGCCCCTGCTACACAACCCCCACCTTCGTGTGCAGGCGGCAGAGTCTCCCGAGGTGCGCCGGAAGTTGGTCCTAGGTGGAATCACCAGGGTCGGAGACCTCCTGGACTACGACTGGGGAGACTGGATGGAGGCCCCGGCGCTCGCCCAGCGCATGGGGCTCTCCAGCCTACGCTCCCCCCGTCGCGTACTCGAGGAGGTGAAGGCCGCCCTGCCGCCCACTGCTCACGTCTACCTCGGCCGGGTCCTGCGAGAGGGTGCACCCCGCCACCCTCTCACTCCTAGCCCTCCGGACCTCTCCGTGGGCCCCTGGCTTCGCGATCCTGCCCGCCCCCCTCCCCTCCACCACCTCAGCCGGCTGCATACCTTGCAGCCGGTCCCCTTCTGAACCGCGCCTAGACATCTTCTGTACACGCTCGTGCTTCACACGCTCCACTTCCCCACCCTCGTGTCCCGCCCCGACCACAAGTGGCGGGACCTCTTGCCGCCATCGGAGGGTGGGGAGCCCCGGTGGGCCAGCCTCTATTCCAGAGCTGCACCAGGCTGCAGCCCCTCTTCCGGCTCCTCCAGAACCTTCTCTTGAGGTTCTGGCTGCACTTTTCCCCACACGTCCTCATCCTGTCACACTCAATCCGCGGCCACACAAAGTTGCGGGACCTCCTCGTCAGCCTCCTCCTGGCCATGGACAAAATGGCCATTTACAAGACCAGGGAGAGGAGGCTGGCAGAGGAGGCAACCTGCAACTGTGGGGCCTACTTCCGTTCCTCCCTTCGCTCACGAATCCGAGCTGAGTTCCTCTGGGCGGAGTCCACCAACTCCCTGGACACCTTTGAGGAGCGGTGGGCGCTGTCCGGGGTCCTCTGCTCGGTATCCCCCTCCGGCTCCCTTATTTTAAACCTTTGACCCTCACTCCCGTCCCTGTTTTTTTTCCTTTGTTGTCCCCTGCATCTATTTGGTGACTGGGTGTTTTTAGTGGGCCCCCCCTCGCTGTGAAAAGGGCCTTTTAGCCGTGGGCAGGGTTGGGGCAGCCTGCCCACCTTCCCCCCCCAATATCTCCGATATGAGCAGGAGGCCATACTGACTCACTACATGCACCTTCTTAGGCAGAGTGCACTGGAGGGAGTCCTAGCCCTGCTCTTACCTTTTCAGGGCATGAGTCTGCAAGGTGATGATGCCTTCAGCTCACACTGATCCCAACTATGTAAGTATTAGACCCTGACTGCCTTCAGGCATGAGGAAAAAAACCTTGTCAGTGCCCTAGCACAGGTATGCTGCTGTAGCCATAACTTAGCCCCAAAGAGAGGAAGTGATTTTCTTCCTTGGTCTTGTATCACTTCTGTAAGGTGACCTCCACTTTAGTGCAAGGGGCAGCCAGACCCTAGCCCCTCATTGTTACCCAAGAGAATCCTAGGTTTATATTGCTGTTCCCCCAGTTTCTGGCCCTTTGGGTCTGTGGTAGAATGCAACTGGCAAGAAAATCAGTGTAATATAAAACTTGTAGTGTATCCAAATGAGAGAAGCCTAAATTACATACATATGGAGATACACAGCAGTCCTCCGTCAACCCTTCATGCTCAGCCCAGTCAATAGCCCTTTCTCAGCTCCTGTAACAGGAGTGGGCAAACTGTTTCACTGGAGGATCACATCGGGGTGTGGAAATTTTATAGAGGACCACAAGTGTTCATGTAATTGGGGCCTGATGGAATGCAGAGGGAGGTACACTAGCAAGACCGCAACTGTTCCTGCAGTGCTAGGCCTTCCTCACCGAAGGTCCCAAGACCCACCCCCGCAGACCTATGACAGGGTGCACACTCGGTTGACACTGCCCCACCAAACCCCCCTGGACAGGCAGGAGTTAGGAGGAACAACGAGACAGACGGGCAGACTTTTTCTGTGAAAACACTCACAATAAATTTATTGGTTGTTAAAAGATGAATAGAACAGTATTGCATGGGTTTACTCAACAACAGTACCCACTTACTTGGATGGCAGCCACGGTATTCATGGTGACACTAAAGTGGCGTGATAGTTGAAGGGAGTTGAAGAAATATAACAAGTAGATAAATATTAAATATGTAAATATAAATATGTGTGTACTCTTGAGGAGGGAGGAGGATGCTATCCCTCTCACCTCTGCCGGGATCAGGTTGCTAGCCTGGTCCGTATGTTGGTTACAGTCCTGACGGAGGATTTTCCTCTCTATCGGGCCCAAAAGTATAATAAGGAAAAGGGAGGCCATGCCTTCACCTTAGTGCATATGGATATATGTGGCTGATGAATGGCTTCTAATCACTTTAGCCGCGTCTACACGTGCCAGCTACTTCGAAGTAGCCGCACCAACTTCGAAATAGCGCCCGCCACGTCTACACATGGCGAGCGCTATTTCAAAGTTGAAATCGACATAAGGCAGCGAGATGTCGAAGTTGCTATCCTCATGAGGAGATGGGAATAGCGCCCTACTTCGATGTTGAACATCGAAGTAGGGCACATGTAGCCGATCCGTGTCTTGCAACATCGAAATAGCAGGGTCCGCCATGGCAGCCATCAGCTGAGGGGTTGAGAGACGCTCTCCCCAGCCCCTGCGGGGTTCTATGGTCACCGTGTGCAGCAGCCCTTAGCCCGGGGTTCTGGCTGCTGCTGCTGCAGCTGGGGATCCATGCTGCATGCACAGGGTCTGCAACCAGTTGTCGGCTCTGTGGATCTTGTGCTGTTTAGTGCAAGTGTGTCTGGGAGGGGCCCGTTAAGGGAGTGGCTTGCTGTTGAGTCCGCCCTATGACCCTGTCTGCAGCTGTTCCTGGCACCCTTATTTCGATGTGGGCCGCTTTGGTGTGTAGATGCTCCCCTGCAGTGCCTACTTCGATGTAATACTGCCCAATGTTGACGTTGAACGTCGACGGCACCAGCCCTGGAGGACGTGTTGATGTTATTCTTCGAAATAGCTTATTTCGTTGTCGCTACATCGAAATAAGCTTTTTCGATGTAGCATTCACGTGTAGACGTAGCTCTTGTGGGCAAATATCATTAACAACTAACAACAGCAATTCTAATAATACTAACTGTTCTAATAAGTTAACTAATTAAATGACATTAAAATACCCTGTTTAAGAATATCTCCTAAACGTCTCTATAATTAACAACTAAATAGAATAAAAATGATGATTGCAAATCAGACAAGCTTATAAATGTCCTGTTTCTGGATCAAGGTCCAGACAGAGGCCTGTAAGGCCCAGCCTTGGGGTCAGGCCCCCGGGTACTGCCCCTACCCTACCAAGCAGGGACACAGCGAGGGGATCAGCCTTGCTCCCTCACAGAGGGTCCCGATGCCACTGACTGGTGTGAGGTGTGATAGGTGTGGCTCTGTGGCAAGTACAGGCCTGTGAATGGAGATACTTGTCCTGATAAGTGTGTCACGTCCAGTTGAAAAAGTCACGTCCGATGAACTGGTCATGTCCGGTAAGATGGTGGGCTCTGGGAGTCACTGTCAACCATACAGTACCTGCCAAAGGCAGGCCAATTCAACAGCTGGCAGCTTATCTCCAGCGACCCCGCTTGCCAGGAGCGTGAACGATGGGAAATCTTACGCTTCTCCTGGGGCGCAGATGATGGGCAATCTTGCGCTTCAGATGTTCTTTGCCTTTTCAGGCTAGCCTGGGGGACTGGCAGATGCTCATCTGAGCCACGCCTCCCCATCAAGGGCTGCGGAGTGAGCTGCAAGCCCCACTTATATAGAATGTTCTCATGCATATTTATGAGGGGATTAGCATACAGGCACAGTTCTCTATTAGGTCCTCACTTTCGCAGAAGGTTCTGGAAAGTCTCCAGAGCCAGCCAATCAGGGCACTGCATGCAAATCATGATTCATGAATATGTATGATTTCAAGTTGCCGGGGGAGCTAATGGTCAAAAAGTGACCATTGGAACACTGCCAGCTGGCAGGCTATGACAATTTGAAACTCCATGTGTCTGAGGAGATTTTTCCTCACAGTGATCTTTCCCGCCAAAAGCATGCTGTCCCTGACTCACAGGGGCGCATATGTCCACAAAGATGTTTTAAGCACGACAGGGCCATGGAACAAGAGGGGGTGAGAGTTCAAGGTAGGTCTGTGGGCTCTGAGCGGGGGACAAATATGAGAAGTTTGGAGTGCAGGAGGCTTCTCCAGGCTGGCACCAAGGGGTTCATAGGTCAGGACATGGCGAGGGCAGAAGATTGGAGTGTTGGGGCTGGGGACTCCAGGTGGGGTGTCTGAAGGGCCTGGAGTGAGTCTGGGGACAAGGGGTTTGGGAGCAGGAGGGAGCTCCAGGCTGGAACTGAGTGATTTGAAGAGTGGGAGGGGGATCAGGGCAGAGGGTGGGTTGTGGCTCAGTTGTGCAGGGTCTGGGCTTCATTTACCTCAAATAGCTTCCAGAAGCAGCAGCATTGCCCTCCTTCTGGCTGGCTCCTGTACCATGACTGGCCTGGCCTGGCAGCTCTTTGTGCTGCTCCTCCCACCCTCTAACTGCAGGTGCTGCCCCTCAAGCTTCCATTGGCCAGGGTTCCCAGCCAATGGTAAATGAGGAAATGCTGCTTGAGGTGGGAACCAGCTAGAAGGACAGGGCAAGCCCCGGACCCCATTCCTCAGTTAGGTGCTTGAGGTCTGCATTAAAACAGCTGATGGGTCAGATTTCCCCTATGCCTTATATACTACGTATGTTCCTTTGCATAGTTTATTTAACCACGTAGGCATGAAGAGGGAATCATCTCTTAGCTGTTCATTTTACAAGCCCAGTTAAAAATTGTTCTACTGCACACAGTCATTATATAATTTTTAGATGTTTGTAACTCAGTCAAATCAAAACTATAATTTCTCTGCAGAAAGTGAAATATTTCTAAGTAATGTGGGCCTGGTTTGACATGAGTTCAAGGACATGGGTGAAGCCTTATTTCTTGGGAGACAGGATTAGGGAGGTAAATGAATCAGTAGTCTGGAAACAGAATGTATGTCCTGGTTAAGATAAGGGGGCTCACACAGGGAATCATTTACAATAGACAAGATAACAAAAGACAAGATATGCCAGGAACAGAAAAATGAAGTAATGAGTAAATTGTGCATAGACAGAGCATGCGGGACAGAGATTGGTTGCTACAAAGTGACCGAGTGTAATTCAATGTATAGTAAATGTGACATAATGGGCAAATATAACTAAATAAAAAGGTTTGCCTGTAACTTTGGAGGTGTGCCCTGTACCCTCTCTCTAGGGTTGAGTCTGATTACTGTGGCTTTGTGTATGCCAGATAAAGGAACCTGAGTGAGACTGGAGTCTCAGCTGAGCTTTTTGGGGAAATGAGTGGAAAAGATCAACAAACGAGGGCTCTTTTTACACTCTGTTTAAATGTCTGATGCTTATCCTGTTCAGAGGTAGATAAGTTCAAAGTACCATCGGAGTCTTTTTTTTTAAATGGAATACATGCACAATTTTATTTTTCTTGTATTAAAAATGTACACTACATTGTTCTAACATAAAAATCCACTTTGTGCAAAGAATATACATTAGAAAACATGATCTGAAAGATGAAACTGTAAGCAACTGAAAACAGGATTAGAATGAAAATCTTTATTCTACCAGCAGTACATTGTAGTAGTCATTGCTCTTCCTGACATAGATTATAGGATACAAGTTTATCAATGGCATGTAAACAAATATTAATTGATCTATAAAAAAAAACCCTTAAGTGATTTTTTTTCCACGGTAAACTCAGTTATACTCTATTAGATTGCCAGTTCTTAACAGTAGAAATGTATTCTTGACTGGTTAATGAGTGCAAAGCCTGCAGTTCAGGAGATTTTCAGAAGGGTTCTTATATATACAATTTCATAGACCACTGACAGCTGCTGTTTAGTCTTTTGTAGTGGTGCTACTCTACACAAATTGAATTCATGCAGCTTCTGTCTTGCTCAGTGCATGGTGATATAGTTTAATTATTGACGTGAATTGATATTTAATTTTATTAAGCAAATAATTTCTTCAATATTGAAATGTGTGCATTGTAGACACAGAACAAATGTGTAACAGCAACGAAGGGTCCTGTGGCACCTTATAGACTGACAGAACAAATGTGATGGATACAGATTTGAAAGTCTGCAGTTAGTACTAAAATATCCAACTCAGCACAGGATCCCTTTTTTATGGGTGAATATTGAAATTTGCAAGCTTAAAGCGCTGGCAGTGATGGAAATATAACACATAAAAGTTGGCAATGGACAGAGGATGATTAGTGTACTTCTAAATATTTATCGATCAGTTAGTTTCCTGTTGTGTGTGTGTGTGGTTTGTTTTTTTTTTTTACTGTAAGTGGACTCTGACTCTGCTCTACTGCTTATGTATGTCTTTTTATCACAAACAGAAAAGTTTTGCAGTCTGTTTTGCATTTTTCCATCTCCTGTAATAAGGTCATTTATTTACACTACTCCTCATTTTAGACCATGATGCAATTTTGTCTCTACAAAACTATACAGTAGTGCAATTACCAAAGCAAAAATTCAGATTCCTGGTTATTTTAGGGATGAAATACTAGATTTGAACAAAGGAAAACATAGACTATCTATCAAGGGAAATGTAATACTCACCTTTATCACATCATGAAATCTCTCTGAGAATACAGTGAAAATGAATATCACGTCAGCTAAGACCAGACACGTAAGAATACATTGTAGGGGAACTGCATAGCCAGAGCAGTAGACTGATTGATTGACTTTTCCCTATAGTGCTCTGACAAGAGGTTCTTGATAACATTATGAAATCCATTCATTATCATAAAAGGTAAAGTGGATTAATATTTCAAATAAAGTTTCCAATAGTGTTCCCTTTTTAAATAGAATGACCTGAAAAATCTTTTAAAAAAATCCTTTGAAACATATTGAGGGTTGTTCAATTCCTGTTGCCATTTGAGACTTTTCAGCAAAGGAGAAACTGATTACACAGGGGAAAAAATGAATAGACTGTTCACAGTGCTGTCAAATGTAAAAATTAAAAAAAACTGAGAATACAGAAGAAAAATATTTTCCCTTCTAATAACCATTTCAGGTTCATAATTATCAGAGAAAAGAGTGATTTACACAGTGTGATGGTGTCCTTTTTGAAGCATCTAGCTCTTATCTTCACAATTTAGCTCATGCCTGGTTGATGGGCATTTGGCCTGAGGGACTAGACACATTGGAATTAATCCAGCCCATGGAAATTGAAAGTCGCCAGGTAGTGGACACATCGAGGTGATGCATCACAAAGATGCGTACGTGGGAAAGGGATGATGTAGAATATACCACAGAGATTAGTGGTGTGAGATTCCCCTTGTGACATGAAGCAGGCAGTGAGAGATAGCAACAACACATGGGGGGAAGAGCGAAAGATGAACACAACCTGCCCAGAGGAGTCTTTGGTGTAGTGCTCTGCATCCAGCATTCCTACTCTAGTACAGCTGGGCTCTCTGTTTTGTCCATTGTGAATATGAAACACGGCAACTGCAGAAGAGCTTAGAAGAAAGTTCACAAATCACTTGGGCCTGGTCTACAAGAGGGCTTAATTTTTAAATAAGGCTCCTCATTCCAAAATAACAAGATGAGCATCCACCCTATGGCTACATCTACACGACAGCCACCTTTCTAAAGAAGAGGATCTGGAAGTTATCTTCTGGGAGATCTTCTTTCAAAATAGTGCATCCCCACACAAAAAGTCGATCAAAAGAAAGGTCTGCTTTTTTGAGAGTGTCCACACAGCCCCTGCTCTTTTGAATAAATGGGCCAGGGATTGAAAAATCAGGCACCATGAGGACTGCTCTTTCAAAAAAAAAAAAAAGGGTCGGGGGGGACTGTGGTGCATCTACACATATATTCTTTTGAAATTAGCTTTCAAAAGGAAGCACTTTTCCTGAAACAGTAGTGGAAGAGCGCTTTTGAAAGGAACGTTGTGTTCTATCAATTTAATTTCAAAAGAATGATTTTTGTATGTAGACCCTCTGCTGGATATTTTGAAAGGGCCCCTTCTTTCAAAAATATTTTGGAAGAACTTGCTAGTGTAGACGTGGCCTACCATGCCTGGTATTTCAAAATAATGGGCTGCTTATTTTGAAATTGGTACACCTGCTTTCCTTGGGGATTAAAGCTGATTTAAAAATAGTTCAAAATACTGTTAGGCTACGTCTACACGTGCACCCAACTTCGAAATAGTTTATTTCGATGTTGCGACATCGAAATAGGCTATTTCGATGAATAACGTCTACACGTCCTCCAGGGCTGGCAACGTCGATGTTCAACTTCGACGTTGCTCAGCCCAACATCGAAATAGGCACAGCGAGGGAACGTCTACACGGCAAAGTAGCACACATCGAAATAAGGGAGCCAGGCACAGCTGCAGACAGGGTCACGGGGCGGACTCAACAGCAAGTCGCTCCCTTAAAGGGCCCCTCCCAGACACACTTTCATTAAACAGTGCAAGATACACAGAGCCAACAACTAGTTGCAGACCCTGTATATGCAGCACGGACCCCCAGCTGCAGCAGCAGCAGCCAGAAGCCCTGGGCTAAGGGCTGCTGCCCACGGTGACCACAGAGCCCCGCAAGGGCTGGAGAGAGAGTATCTCTCAACCCCCCAGCTGATGGCCGCCATGGAGGACCCCGCTATTTCGATGTTGCGGGACGCGGATCGTCTACATGTCCCTACTTCGATGTTGAACGTCGAAGTAGGGCGCTATTCCCATCCGCTCATGGGGTTAGCGACTTCGACGTCTCGCCGCCTAACGTCGATTTCAACTTCGAAATAGCGCCCAACACGTGTAGACGTGACCGGCGCTATTTCGAAGTTACTGCCGCTACTTCGAAGTAGCGTGCACGTGTAGACGCAGCCTTAGTGTGCATGGCTATGTCTACACTGCATTCCCCTTTCAGAGGAGGAATGAAAATGAGGGAGACTGAAAATGCAAATGAAGTGCTGATTTACAAATCTCAAGCTTTATTTGAATAATCTTGCAACATTGCATTTTTGGAAGAGGCTTTTCCAAAAACAAAAACGGCCATGTAGACGGGGTTCCTTCAGAGGGGAAAAAAATCGTTTTTGAAAAAATCCTTCTTCCTGAAACAAAATAGGAAGAAGATTTCTTCTGAAAATGAGGTGTTTTTATGAAGGAACCCATCTACACAGCTGTTTTTCTTGTTATGAAAAGCCTCTTCCAGAAACATGATCACATGAAATTTGTAAATCAGTGCTTCATTTGCATTTTTGATCTCCCTCATTTGCATTCCTCCTCTGAAAGGGGAATGCAGTCTGGATGTAGCCATGGGTTGTTGCTGTTAATTTATACTAATTGGCCTCCAGAGGCTCCTTACAGCTGCAGACCTGACCACTGTAGCCACAGCAGGCAACTCCACTGCTCCCTTCCTCCTGTGGAGTTCAAAAGGCTCCAAATGGGAGAAGAGCTTGGGGCTTATTGCTAGTTGTGATGGCCCTGTATGGGACACCACTACCCAGGGCCAGCATGACTGGCACATGGTCACACCCTCTGCCCCTCCAAAAAAAAAAGCACTGCTAACACTCCTGCAACTGCCATGGAAGTCACTGCCCAGAGGTAAAGGAGAGTCACAGTGTGGAGATCTTGGACCTCATTGAGGTCTGAGGGGAGAAGACCAACCTCCAGGATCTCTGCACCAAGAAGAGTAATGCAGTTGTCTGTGCACAGAGTGCTACAAGTCTGGCTGACAAGGGAAACACCCATACCCTGCAGCAGTGCGGTCGCAAAATCAAAGCGGTGTGGCAGGCCTACCACAACACCAGAGGGCAGAGTGGATGCTCTGGGGTGGCACCACACACCCTCTGTTATTACCACCAGTTTAACACCATCCGCGGAAGGGACTGGTCATCTGTCATTGAGTCTGGCCAGGACATGTCCCCACTCAGTCTGCTGGAGGGAAGGATGACAAATGATGACAATGAGGAGGCTGGCTAGGAGGTGCTGCCGACCCTGGAACCAGTTTCCCCTCCTGTCCCAGGATGTCTCCCAGGCTTCCTCACCCAAAGTACCTGTTGAGGACACATCAGGAGAGTACCATGACTTTTCTGAGCCACACGTGGGGACAGGCAACAGGCTGTGGGAGGCTGCATGCCCCACTTCTGGTACATCTGGCCCAGGGGTCATGTAACAGCTCATCCACTTGTCTACACATAGTGACAGTGTGAAGCACTCATCTCCCTGAGACACTCATGTGGGGACCACTCAGTCTTCCCCATTGGGTTCCTGGAGGGACTGCCCCATCCCAGTCTGCATGGTAGGACACTTTCCCACAGAATCATCAGCAACTAGTGTGGGGTCATGGAACCATGGAACAGTGCTGTCCTTGGGCCAGGATCACACCTGTGTCTGGGTAGCATTTGCTTCTGAGCAAGTGCAGTGATACATAGGTGATCAATTGCATGCCCAGGAACTTGTCAGGCAGTGGTAGCAGAGAGAAACCCATTAACCCCCTATCTGGCGAGCGACATCTGCCACGCTCGCACACCTCCCTCAATTCTCCCCCTTTCCCAGCAGGAAGAGATGGACAGTCTCTCCTTAGCCGTGTCTACACGTGCACGCTACTTTGAAGTAGCGGCACTAACTTCGAAATAGCTCCCGTCACGGCTACACGCGCCGGGCGCTATTTCGAAGTTAACTTCGACGTTAGGCGGCGAGACGTTGAAGTCGCTAAACCCATGAGGGGATAGGAATAGCGCCCTACTTCGACGTTCAACGTCGAAGTAGGGACCGTGTAGTCGTTGCACGTCCCGCAACTTCGAAATAGCGGGGTCCGCCATGGCGGCCATCAGCTGAGGGGTTGAGAGATGCTCTCTCTTCAGCCCCTGCGGGGCTCTATGGTCACCGTGGGCAGCAGCCCTTAACCCAGGGCTTCTGGCTGCTGCTGCTGCAGCTGGGGATCCATGCTGCAGGCACAGGGTCTGCAACCAGTTGTAGGCTCTGTGTATCTTGTGTTGTTTAGTGCAAGTGTGTCTGGGAGGGGCCCTTTAAGGGAGCGGCTTGCTGTTGAGTCCGCCCTGTGACCCTGTCTGCAGCTGTGCCTGGCACCCTTATTTCGATGTGTGCTACTTTGGCGTGTAGACGTTCCCTCACAGCACCTATTTCGATGTGGTGCTGCACAACGTTGAAGTTGAACATCGACGTTGCCAGCCCTGGAGGACGTGTAGACGTTACTCATCGAAATAGCCTATTTCGATGTTGGCTTCACGTGTAGACGTAGCCCTTGTGGCATGTCACAAGGGCCAGGTCTGGCACTGGCAGGACACAGGAGGATGCTGAGTTGCCCAGTTCCCCTGTCCCCAGGCAACGGGTGTACTGATGCTCCCTTGGAACACCTGTGCCCCCCACTGACAAGTGCCCGCTGTATCCTCAACATACAGCCTTGACCGAAGCATGTCACCATTGTCTGAACAAAGGCATGAGGTGTTGGCTCAGGGATCAGGGCTGGGCATCATACACAGTGTCACCTGTGGTGACTGCCATCATAACCTTTCTTCACAGCTGAGCCAGCTGTGACCTTGGTTCATCTACCCAGCTGCAAGGGATCTGCAGATAGAAGCACACGCTGGATGACCTAATGCAGGAGCAGAGAGCATGCCTACAGTCCCTCATATAAGGGTTCAAGGAGAAGTGCCAGGATCAAGCCACTTCCCAACCTGACTCCTCGGCTACTTGTACATAACTACAATTAACAACTTTTTTTAAATTCACCTGTGTGGATTTTTTAAAGGCAGCTTTTCCAAATATTAAGGTTTGAAAAACCAGATAAAAGTGGTTTGAATTGTTTAACCTGGCAAGTATTACTAATTCTGGCTTATGTTATATGTGTTTTTTCTTAAACTATTACTGGATCATATTCTAGGTCTGCTTTAATTTTTCTCCTACACAATTAACAGAGCCATCCTTACCCATATGCAAAATACACAGCTGCATAAGGCACCGGAAAATTTGAGGGCCCACCAGGTTGTAATGTCCACCCACCTGTCTCTTCCTGTATCTGCTCTGGGGCTTCACTTCCTGCAGAGCAAATCTAGCTAACTTAACAGTGAAAAATCTTGCCCGATCTCTTAGCAGAACCTGTGAAAGAGCCATTCAAGTGGTAGTGAAGCCATTTAAAAGGCATTTGCCAACCCCAGGTATATATTTCCTGTTTTTGCATTTGCTGTTAGTTGACAGTTTAAAATTTTCTTTGAAGCTGTTTCAATAGTGTGTTGCTGAAGATTATAAAATCACATCTCTAAATAGTCATTCTCCCCTCCCTAGCTGCCATCAGGCATAGGGACACCAGTGTAATAGTACTGTAAAGGGCCCTATAAAGCCAAAGAACAGCCTACACACTAAAGTTTAAGGCAGTATTGGGGTTATTTTATTCTATTATTAACTGCACATAGGAATAATTAACATTAAACGTCAGCAGCTTTCTACACCTCACTTTTTTTTTTGCCTCAAATTTTCTATTAAGCTGTGTCTACACGGGCACAGATCTTCGAAACAGCCATATTTCGAAGATTACAAACAAGGCACTGAATTGAATATTCAGTGCCTCATTAGCATTAGGACACTTCCGGCAGCAGTGCTTCGAAAGCCCCGCTTTCAAAAGCGCGCGGCTCGGGGCGGCTACACGGGGATCCTTTTCGAAAGGACCCCACACCTTTCGAAATCCCCTTATGCTGATCAAGGGGCAGGTCCTTTCGAAAAGGACCCCCATGTAGCTGCGCCGAGCCGCATGCTTTTGAAAGCGGGGCTTTTGAAGCACTGCAGCCAGAAATGTCCTAATGCTAATGAGGTGCTGAATATTCAATTCAGCGCCTCATTAGTAATCTTCGAAGTGGCCATTAGCATGGCTATTTTGAAGATTTGTGCCCATGTAGAAACACACTTAAGGTTTAGCATAAAAAGCAGTTCCCAATCATGTCACAGGGTCCACTTTAGTGTAAAGTTTGTATCGAATGTAATGACTTTTAGCTGCTCTGGTCCAAGCAAGAACAAAAGTATGTTGCCTTTGAACTGATTTTCAGCCCTCCTTCAAAATTCAGACAATTTTGACCTTCCCCTTAAATCAGTTCATAACACTTTGGACCATGACATGTATTTATTAGTTGATTTATATTGAATTCTCCTTTGCCCCTAACTAAGAGTCTCTCCTATGGGTGGTCCAAAGAAGCTGACATAAGCAGAAATAAGTTCATGGTTGAGTAGTCATGCCTTGTTATTTTTATTTGCAGTGACCCACTTCCTTCATTGCCTCGTTAAGATGTTGAGAGTGGCTTCTCCTGCTGTGCTGATTTTTTTTGTTCAGATTAATTTCAGTTTCCAGTGGATATGTTTATTCACTCACCTCAATTCCAACATTCCATGTAACAACCAGGAACAGCACGAGGCTAACTTCCAATCAGAAGACCTGAATAATTAGCTTTAAAAATTGTGGGTGAATTTTCCAGCCTAGAAACACCAGATAAGGCTGATTTATTAGACGCTGCTGAATTTAACAAAAACAGTACTTCACTGGCCTGGGAAGTTGACTTAATACACTGGCAACATGTGTGTTGCATCCATATGTATTGTGTGGTCCACCACTGCACACCAGCCTAAAACTACTGACTAAATGGAGCAGCTAGGTTCCAAGAAATACAGATTTGTGGTGATGCTCTGAAGTTCCCAGTGTTCCAATTCTAGTGAACTCTCATATTTAAGTTGTTACATAGCACAACAACTTTGTTTAAATATGGAAGTTTGTGCCGCTGTCTCAAGCAATTAGTATTTTAATGTTGGTGGAGAAAAGAACAATGGCACCATCGTTTTGGAGTGACTTAAATATTATTAGGTCTTGTACAGATTAGCACACAAAAGCTGTGTCTACACGTGCACGCTACTTCGAAGTAGCGGCACTAACTTCGAAATAGCGCCCGTCGCGGCTACACACGTCGGGCGCTATTTCGAAGTTAACTTCGAAGTTAGGCGGCGAGACGTCAAAGTCACTAACCTCATGAGGGGATCGGAATAGCGCCCTACTTCGACGTTCAACGTCGAAGTAGGGACCGTGTAGACGATCCGCGTCCCGCAACGTCGAAATTGCCGGGTCCTCCATGGCGGCCATCAGCTGGGGGGTTGAGAGACGCTCTCTCCAGCCCCTCAGCTCACTGGTGGCTGCGTGGAGCGGCCCCTTAAAGGTCCCCTCCCCCTCCCTTCCTGTGCAGGAAGCTGAGGGAACGTGCAGGCTGCAGCCTGCACATGCGGCCAGCCTGCACCACCCTCAGCCCCACACAGCTGCGATGGCTGGCCGGCAGCCCCCCCAGCGCCCCCAGGGGACCCCCCCAAGGGGAGCCAGGGCAGCCAGTCTGGAAAGCGGCAGCGGGGTCCCTCCTGGACGGAGGCCGAGCTGCGGGACCTGCTGGGGCTCTGGAGCGAGGAGGAGGTGCTCCAGGTAATGGGGAGCAAGAGGCAGAACGCGGATGCATTCGCTCGGCTGGCCAACGGCCTGGCTGCCCGGGGTCACCCTGCCCGCGCTCCTGACCACGTCAGGAGTAAGGTGAAGGAGCTGTGGCAGGGTTACTCCCGGGCCCAGGATGCGGCCAGCCGATCTGGGGCCGCCCCCGTCACTTGCCCCTTTTACAGGGAGCTCAGGGACATCCTGGGCTCCCGGCACACCTCCTCCCCTCCGGCCACCCTTGACACCTCGGCCGACGAGCCCCAGCAGGCCCTGCAGACAGAGTACGCCCCAGAGGCAAGCCCCGCACCCTGGGGGCCCCCCCCGGAGGCCACCCCAGGGACATCGCAGCAGGAGGAGGAGGAGGAGGGGGGCTCCTCCTCCGCAGAATCCGGGCTGCAGATCCTCCTCCTGCCATCCCGGAGCAGCAGCAGGGCCTCCGCCCCCTGGCGATCTCCGGACCATGGGAGCGGACCAACAGGTAGGTACCCCCCTCTGGTGGACACCCCTAGGCTTGAGGGGCAGGGGTAAGAGATATGTGTCCAGGGCCCCCCACATGCTCACATGGCCATGGCCCCAAGGACACCAGGGCCATGGCCCTCACAGCACTGCAGCCATCAGCCCCTGCCCCCCCGACCCCGCATGACAGTGCCATGTCCCATCCCCGGGGCAGGGGGGAGCAGAACCTCGAGGGGCCCCCGGGAGGAGGGGGTGGGACACCCTGCAGCAGCAGCATGTGATGGAGTGGGGGGAGTGCCAAAGGGAGACTCAGGCTACATATGAGCAACAAGAGCCGAATAGCTCCCAGGGGCAAAGGAGGATCCTGGGGCTACAGCTGGCAGGTGACACCTCTGCCCTGAACAAACAGGAGGGAGGAGCCGAGCTGGCTTGGACTTGGGGGGGTGAGGGCGGGGCCCACAGGTAGAGGCTAGGGGAAGGGAGAGCTGGAAGGCAGCCAGCCTGAGGAGGGGGAAAGCTGCATCCCCGAGGGGCACCCCTTGGGGTCTTCTCCCCAGGACGGGTTGGAAGGACTGTCTCTTCCGACAGCTGGTGCTGTCACTCCTGGGAGAAACTGGGCATCTGTGGTCTAAGAAACCTGTCCTGTCAGACCCTGCGGAGTGAAGTGAGAGTCGCTCCCACCAGGGGACGGGGTGCAGTGCAGGGGGACCCCTGAACTCCATCCATCACAGCAGCATCTCCCGGGGACGGGGATGGGGAACCTGCAGCACAGGGCTGGGGGGACAAAGGCCACGGCTCGGGGCCCACACTAACGCCTGTCTCCATTCTTCTTCCCCCCCTCCTCTCCTGTGTCCTGCACCTGCACCATCAGAAGGACCGGAAGAGAGCGTCGGCGAGGCGTCAGTCATCCCGGAGAGCCCTCCGGGACCATCACTCCAGGGCAGCCCCTCGGCCAAGGACCGACCGGCCCCATGGCGGGCTAGACGGCGGACCCTGCGCCACCAACCGCCGACGGCGATGGACCCCCAGCTGCTGGCCATCCACCGTCAGCAGCTGGAGGTCGCGGAGCAGCACCTCCAGCTGCAGGAGCGGGCGCTGGCCTGGCGCCAGGAGGCATGGGGGGCCTACATGGACACATTTAACCGCTTAGTGGACTACCTGGCCCCCCATGCCGCGCCGGCCGCAACATCGCCCGCCCTGCCTGCTCCTGCAGCCCCACCACCAGCTGCTCCGCCCGTCGCCGTCCCGTCCGCCGTCACCCCGCCACCCACCGGCGAGGGCCGGAGCGCCGAGGGACCCCTGGAGCCACCTGACACTCGCTGGCCACCGTACCTTCCGGTCCAGCCCGCTCCCACCCAGCCACGGACCAGGCTGTGACCACGGCGGGGCTCCCGGCCACCAGCGCCCGGTGCCGGGCTATAGGGGCGAGGGGCCCAGGACGTGGTCCCCCCCCTTGTATATAGTTGGACCCTGTTTTTTTCGGCCCCCAGTTTGCCCCGTCTCCCCCATGTAAATAGTTCTCCCCTTTATCCTGCTTGGTTTTCTTTTTATTATTGCGGACAGTTGTTTCTTTGTATTGTTTTATTTTTGTACATATTGCTTTTGTTCAATGTTTGTACATAGTTTTTGGTTTGTGGTTCACATATTTATTTACAGTCATAAAAAAAAAAGCTTCGGAAAGAAAAAAAAAAGTTTACGTTCAGCCACAAGTCCATGCTGTCATTTGTCCAGGACAAGTGTGGGGGGGCGGTGGGGTGCTCCATGGTGTAGGCGTTGGGGCAGGAGTGTGGGGGAGGAAGGGGCGGGCAGTAAGGGGCCTGGGCAGAGTTCACCCCGCAGCCTGTTCATCAAAGTGGGCCCGCAGGGCCTCCCGGACCCGGGTCCCCTCGGGGTCCACCTGCCGACTGGGGGCAGCAGGTGGCTGGACGTGTGCCCTGCCAGCCTCCGCAGCCCAGCCCTGGAGAAAGGTCTCCCCCTTGCTCTCGACCAAATTGTGCAGGGCGCAGCAGGCACCCACAATCTGGGGGATGTTGTTGGGGCCCACATCCAGGCAGGTCAGGAGACATCTCCAGCGTCCCTTGAGGCGGCCAAATGAGCGCTCCACCACCTGGCACGCGTGGTTCAGGCGCTCGTTGAAGCGCTCCTGGCTAGCGGAGAGATGGCCCGTGTAGGGGTGCATGAGCCACGGCCGGAGGGGGTATGCCGCATCTGCGATGACGCAGAAGGGCATGGTGGTGTCCCCCAGAGGGATCTCCCGCTGGGGGATGTAGGTCCCCGCCTCCAGCCGGCGGCACAGGCCCGAGTTCCGGAAAACCCGGGCGTCGTGGGTGCTGCCAGGTCAGCCCACGTAAATGTCCTGGAAACGTCCCCGGCTGTCCACCAAGGCCTGGAGGACGACAGAATGGTAGCCCTTTCGATTGAGGTATCGTCCTCCACTGTGATGCGGGGCGCGGATGGGGATGTGAGTCCCATCCAGAGCCCCGAAGCAGTTGGGGAAGCCCAGGGTGGCAAAGGCAGCGATGGTGGCTTCTGGGTCCCCCAGCCTCATGAGCCTGTGCAGGAGCATGGTGTTGATGGCATGCACAACCTGCAGAGAAAGCACATGGGACAGCACCAATGAGGGGTGAGCAGGGTGTGCGTGGCCCTGCCCTGCCCTGCCCTGCCCTGCCCTGCTCTGGCCCCCCCTCCCTGCCCTGCCTTGCCCTGCTCTGGCCCCCCTGCCCTGCCCTGCCCTGCCCTGCTCTGGCCCCCCTGCCCTGGCCCCCCTGCCCTGGCCCCCATGCACTGCCCTGCCCTGGCCTCCCCTCCCCTGCCCTGCCCTCCCCCCGTGGGTTCGCTTACCTCCATGAAGACAGCCCCGACGGTGGCCTTGCCGACACCAAACTGCTGGCCCACGGATCGGTAGCTGTCTGGAGTAGCCAGCTTCCAGACAGCGATGCCGACCCGTTTCTGCACTGTGAGGGCACACCGCATGGCGGTATCCTGGTGCCTGAGTGCGGGGGTGAGCCACTGGCACAGCTCCAGGAATGTCTGCCGGCTCATTCTGAAGTTCCTGAGCCAGCGGTCGTCGTCCCACTCCCCAAGCACCAGCCGCTCCCACCAGTCGGTGCTGGTGGGGTAGCTCCACAGCCGCCGGCATGTGAGGCGGGGTGGGGGGGCGGGGTGCTGCAGGGGTAGGGGTTGAGCCCTGCTGCCCTGGGGGCATCTCCTCCTCTGGGGCAAGGAGGTGCTCAGCTGCCTCCCGCATGGCACGGAGCAGGGCAAGCCCTGCTCCTGCCGGGAGGGCTGGGTGGACCTCTAGCTGCTGCTGCTGCTGCTGCTGGGGGTCCATGACTGTGGCGCCCGGGGTCTGTGTGCCTATGGCTCTTCAGACCACGTGCTGTGCAGGCTGAGTGTGTCTGGGAGGGGCCCTTTAAGGGGGCGGCTAGCTGTTGCCCCGGAAGCGCTAGTCCGCCCGGTGACCCTGTCTGCAGCTGTGCCAGGCATCTCTATTTCGATGTGTGCTACTTGGCCCTGTAGACGTTCCCTCGCTGCGCCTATTTTGATGTTGGGCTGCGCAACGTCGAAGTTGAACATCGACGTTGCCGGCCCTGGAGGACGTGTAGACGATATTCATCGAAATAGCCTATTTCGATGTCGCCACATCGAAATAGGCTACTTCGATGTAGGCTTCATGTGTAGACATAGCCAAACTGTGCAAGCCTCACGCCCACATTTCAGCTCTGGATCCTCACTTCTCCCTGGTTATGTGAGGATGTTTAGGCGACGTCTGGACTGATGCTTTTCTTCAAACTTACCTCCAGCTTGCATGTGTGTTCATAACTAATTCCCAAGCATTCTTCTTTCTGAATCATGATGTGAACACAACTGGATCTGGCATAACTGTAGCATAGCTTGATCTTTTATTATAGAAAGGGATTTTTAAAACTGTCCTAGCTGAAGAGACGCCATCTAAAATACATAAACAATGAAAAAAGAATTCTGCAGAATGGTTTCTTTATGCAGTTTGTGATGGTGCTGTGTGGTGCAAATCACATTACACCTGTAGCTGTATTTGAGAACTGTTTAAAATGTTTATGAGGTATTGTATCTACAAGAACTAAAGCGAAACTTTCAAAACTGCCCACCATTTTGGATCCTCTTGGATACCTGGCGTAGATATAGCTAGAACTTAAATTTCAAAAGTGCTGAGCAAATCTGTTAAGAATGTAAGTGTGGCCACACTTAGATTAATTGTCCATCCAGTCTAACATCCTGTCTTCTGACAGAAACGTATGCCACATGCTTCAGAGCAGGGAAGTTTATTAAATGATTCATTCCCTGTCATTGAGACCCAACTTCTGGTGGTCAGAGTGGTGACCCCAGACCTAGACATTGTATCTGTAAATAGGCTAATATCTATTGTTAAGCCTATTAACAAATTCTTGAATTTATTTAATTCTTCTATTAACTCAGTTATATGTTTGGCTTTCACAGCTTACACTGGCAACAATTTCTGAAAGTTAACTACGCATTGTGTGGAAAAAGTACTTCCTTGCATTTGATTTTATACTTGCTATTAATTTGATTGTGTGATCCTTAGTTCTTCTGTTATGTAAAGAGATGAAGAACACTTTCTTTATGCCAGGATTTTAAAAACCTCTGACATATTCCACCCTAGTCATCTCTTTTTGAAGGTGAAGAGTCCCAGTTTAACGCTTTTTTGTATCTGGAAGTTTTCCATACTCCTAATACTTGTTGCCTTTCGCTGTATTTCTTTTCAATTCCTGTATATATTTTCTGAGATGGGTGACCAGGATTGCACATAGTGTTCAAGGAGTGGACATTTATACAGAGGTATTATATTTTCTCTCTTATTACCTATCTTTTGCCAAATGGACAGATATATTTTTGAGAACAACAAGAAGTCTTGTGGCACCTTATAGACCAACAGATATTTTGGAGCATAAGCTTTGGTGGGCAAAGACCTGCTTCATCAGATGCATTCATCAGATGAGGCGGGTCTTTGCCCACAAAAGCTTATGTTCCAAAATATCTGTTAGTCTATGAGGTGCCACAAGACTCCTTGTTGTTCTCAAAGCTACAGACAAACATGGCTACCTCTCAGATATATTTTTGTTAGCTTTTGTTGACTGCCATGGCGTGTTGAACAGATGTTTGCGGAGAGTTATCCATGATGACTCCACAATCTATCTTGAGTGGCAAAAGCTAATTTATGTACCCATCATTTTCATAGGCATTGCTGAGATTGATTTCCAGTGCGCATTACTTTGCACACTTAACAACATGGAGTTACATCTGCTATTTGTAATCCAGTTACCCTCTTTTGCTCCAAAATCTATTAACACCTCAACTCCTCAAACACTCTGAGTGAAGACAGATGCAAAGAATTCATTTAGCTTCTGTGCAACAGGCTTATTTTCTTGGAGCGTTCCTTTAACACCTCAATCGTCCACTGCTTGTTTCACAAAAAAGGGGAAAAAGCAGTCCTGTAGCATGTTAAAGACTAACTGCTTTCTATGTTCCTCAGTAGGATTTGACTGATAGTTTTTAATGGATGCCCTTTTGTCTCCAACCTTCTCATATTCTCTGTTTAACGATGGTAGAGCAGGATTTTTATTTTGCTTTTGTCTTCCTACTATTTGTTTATTTGTGGGTATTCATATTGTTTGACTCTGTTATCGTCACTTTAAAAAGGTTTCTTTCAATGTAGGCATCTCTCTCTTGCGAATATTTAACATTTTAAACATTTTTGTTTAATTACCCTCCTCATTGTGTAGTTCCATTGTGTAGCCACTTAGGGCTAAATCAAGAATTTTCTATCTCTCTGTGGGTTAAAGGACTAGCTACTACAAGAGGTTGGGGGATAGATAAATTCCCCATTATTATTGGTTTTTTGTTGTTGTTTCTTATAGCTTCTCTAACCTACCTGAGCATTTCACCATCATCATCCTGTTCACCGGGTCAGTAGCATATTCCTACTGCTATCAAAGCATGAAATTTCTAGCAATAGAGATTCTATGATACCGCTTGATTTATTTCAGATTTTTATTATATTTGACTCTTGCTTGTTTTCACTGCCACTCCCCACCAAGTGACCTACTCTGTCATTCTGTTTATTTTGTACCTTGGTATTCATGTGTCCCATTGACTATCATCATTCTACCCAGTTGCCATGATATCTATTGTATCAATGTCCTCATTTAAAATGAGAAACTCAGGTTCACCGATCTTAGTATTTAGACTTGTGGCATTTATGTAACAGTGGCCAAGAGAAGGGCCCACTTGGGGATGCCCCATCTTCAGATGGCTGAGCAATAATGGGTGGTGGGTTTGTGTCCCCGGCTTCGTACCAGGTGGAGCAGGGTAGGCTCCAGTCTCACTGCCCTGGCTGGTGCACTGAGCAGAGTGAGGTAAGCCCTGTATCCCAAAGCCCACTCCTGGCGAGCTGGTGGGGTGGGACAAGCTCTAGGATGTAAGGAGAGCTGTGGAGGGCTGAACAGCGGTTCTGGATGCAAACTGAGTGGGCTAAGGCCCAGTAGGCCCACCTGTGGCTATGCCCCTCTTATATAGAAGTGCTAATAACATTTGTCAATATTAGTTTGTTGTCTGTCTTCATGAGATGTAATTGAGTGGGACTCTTTCCTTTGACTGTTTCTCTTCAGGTCCTATATTTACTTTAAAAACTGTTGTAGTTCTGAGTAATCAGGTTCTCTGAAAATCATGCCTTAAGTATTTCGAGTTGGGTACCCAAAATAACTGGTCAGTTTTGAAACACCTGCCACTTCTGTGATAAGATTTGTCGCTCCAGAATCGGGATGGTCAGCCATCAATGGACTCACAAACAGGGTGACATGAAGATGTCTCACTCAGTATCAAGTGCCTACCAGGAGAAAGCTGTTCTGAGAGAGATAATAATGGCATTTTTGATGACTATTCTTCAGTAATGAAATTATGCATTTTCACTTAGCTACAAAACATCAGAGGAGTTAGGCACACCATCTTTTCTTCAGGTGTGACGAGTGATTTAGAAATAGGCAAACCTTGTTCAGTGGGCAAATTCTTGTAATCTCCTGTCATTTATAAACTAGGACCAAATTCATTCCTGGTATAACTCCACTGTGGACTGATTTTTCTGAAGTAATGCCAGTATTGTCAGTTAAGTCAATAACAGGTTCAGAAGCAAGTGAGGTTAGCTGAGTGACTGCAGAAGCTAAATTGGACTCTAATTTTTTTAATTAAAAGAGGAAATGTTTATGTGACAGTTTTCATTCAGCATAGTTCTTTAATTCTTGTCCTATTTCTCTGACACACCCTCAGATGCAGTTCTTTTCTTCCAAACTTCCATTGTGTGCTACCAAAAGTTCTAGTTCAGAGTAAAATCAGAGTGCAGTTGTTCAATGGGAAACCACATTTTAAGAACCACGCTGAAACCTGCATGCTGAACATTACATTTTCCCAGGGCCTTGGAGTATCCAATTCTAGCAGTCCCCTCAAACGTTCATTTACTTTGTATGCAGTTTGATGCACGTCTAGAAGATTCACTCTTTGTTCAGATAGGAGATGATTCAAGTCTACAGCTGTCATAAACAGTACGTAGAACCTAATTCATGAATTACCTGTCAGTTGCTGCATTTCCACAGTATGAGTAAATTAGGGATAGAATTGGCATGAAACATAGGACCAGCATCAAAAAACCCTATTATGTCAATATTTTATCTGACTGAAAAGCCACGTCAATACTTCATAAATTAGGATTCCTGCTCTTCTCTCAATTTACTTTATTATAATTAACTTTCTGTATAGTAATTGCACCTTACCAGTGATTTTTAAAAAAAAATCAATGAACTATAGTTTTAAAAATTATACATGTAATAATCCACCTAGATATCTGCAAAAATAGCGATAAGGAGAATAACATGCTATCAGCTTCTCCATTCTGGTCTCTTAACAGTTATGTCATCAATTTACCCAGGTCTACTATGCAATGGAAATGTTCCTTAGTAAAAAACTGTAATCCCTCAAGAGACTTAAAAACAACTCCTCCTTTACCTAAATCTCTGATGTTATCTCTTAGGCAGGGGTAATAAAGATAAACACACCATGACCTTCCTTGAAGTTGTAGATTTATTTACTTTCCTCTGTAATGGACTTTTACTCCTTATTGCTCTAGTAGCCTATTATACATAAAAGTAAACTTGTGAAAGTAAAATTATTTAATGAGGTCATTCTATTTTTCTTTTATATATGTGCAAATTTAAGCTGATAGCTAAATACTATGAATGATGTGGAAAATGTGTCAGTGGGTAGAGTTATTTGGAAAGTCATTGTGTGATCCTTGAGAGGGTAACTGGGAAATGAATATTAAGAGAGTAAACCACTCACAGAAATATAAATATGAATTTGTTCTTTTTTGGCATTTAGCATGCATAATTAGCATAAAACACTTTAGATTATTTACACTAATATTGAAAAGGGAGTATCAGATCTTTTATTCAATATCTGCTGAAAATACAGAATAAGATTAGTTATCTGAATGCAACCAGAAGAGGGTAAGAAATGCAGTACTAGAAAAATAGCACAAAGGATATTTCTTATTAGACATTTCTTATCTTGGACTTTAGACTATGTTTTTTGCAATACTGCCTCAAAACAGTCAAGAGAGCTTTAGACTGGGCTATCCCCCTACTGCACAAACCTACCACCCTGTCCATGACATTAGTGCAGTCTGATACAGTCACAGGAAATCAATCAATCGTGCCCCAAACAGGAAATATCAAAATCTATTGCCTGGTTCAGGATAGTGTAGGGCTCTGTGCATAGCAAGTGGGAAAAAACATAAATATTGTACATTATTGCTAGCTTTTAGCAGTTCTGCAGAAGTGCAATACTAAATGTAAGAGCACTCCATGCACAGGTAACTGTCTGACCGGAAGTTGAGAAGCTGGCTTGAAAATGAATGAAATTACTCAGCCTTTAGTAAAGGGCAATAAAGAAAATGAGTAAAGAAAACTACCAATTTCCCTCCACCTATCTGCTATCTGATTCACCAAAATCAGAAAGGACTGAACCACCCCTTAAGCACGGAGGTGCCTATTTGCTTGGTGAGGGCCCTATCCAAAGACTGTTGAAATCAGTGGGATTCTTTACTTTCACTTCAAGGTGTTTTGGATCAAGCTATTACATGTGGGTTGTAGGAGAGATGATGTACATGTTAGTGTACTCCAGAGACTTCAAGAAAAGTTATTAAAAATAAAAGTATTAGCCATATATTTAGTCAGAAACTGAGAAAATAGAGCATTTGTCACAAGAGTTTTCTAGAGAGTTTATAGCCATTTAAGGTAGGACTATCTAGTTCTAGTTTGTGTGCCTATTGGCAGCAGAGATCAGTGTTGCTAGACAAACATTTATGATAGGATTCTTCTTTTCTGATGGTACTGCTTGGTTATTATATAATGTCTTTATTTGTTTACATTCATTATATGTACATTCAGGAACAGAATACCCAAATCCTGTTTAATTTCAGTGGGGCTTTGGACATCTAGCTAACTTTCACATCTTTGGATAATCTCAGTTTAAAATGCATATTTTAATTAATCTAGATAGGCATCTCAATAAGACTTAAAACTCCCACCTTTCTGGCTGACAAGAACAGAACCACTACCTACTTAACCTACCCTTCTGGTCAGGGTTGGGGCAGGCAAGCCTGGATAAAGAGGCCTTGAAATGTAAAAGACTGAGCCTCTGGCAATCCGAAGGAGGGACAAGCGAGAAGGCTATTTCCCTAGACACACACATCTTCTGTAGCCTTCAGTTGGTGCTTTGTAGTTTGCAGTGCAGATGGCTCATATCAAGCAGACAGCTCACAAGTCCACTGGTGGCAAAGTGCCTCGGAAGCAGCTCACTACTAAAGCTGCCTGGAAAAGTGCCCAGCTACTGGTGGGGTAAAGAAACCCCATCGCTATCGCCCTGGCACTGTAGCCTTGTGGGAAATCCACTGCTATCAGAAGTCCACGGAGCTGCTGATACGTAAACTGCCCTTCCAGTGCTTGGTGTGGGAGATCGCCCAGGACTTCAAGACAGATCTGCGCTTCCGGAGTTCAGCCCTCATGGCCCTACAGGAAGCGAGTGAGGCCTGTCTGGTGGGGCTCTTCAAGGACACCATCCTGTGCACCATTCGTGCTAAGCGAGTCACTATCATGCCCAAAGACATCCAGCTGGCTCACCGCATCCGCGGAGAGCGGGCTTAGACCACCCCTCTCCCAGCCCACCTGGCTCCCAACAACCACACACATCTTGATTTGCCATTGTGTATGGGACTAATTTGACATCACTGGGACTCTGTGCATGCATACAGTTATGCACAGACTTAGTTCCTTCTGGATCAGACCTTTGTCAGGTAAGTGCAGCTGAGTGGCAATCCATAATTATCAGCTCCACATAGGCATTACAGGACTAACTCCTCCTGCTGGTGTAAATGATGCATTGTTTTAGGTCATAGCTTCAGCCACAATTATTTTTAACACAATTTACAGCCTATGGAATTTTGTGTTGGTTATTTGTTTAAAAATTCTATCAAAATATTTCATTCCAGATCACTGAATATTACATTAAACATACAAAAAAAGTTTGATTCAGAAAATCTCCAGATTTTTTAGCTGAGAAAATACATTTCCGACACTGTTATCTCTTTAAAGATATTGCCAGTTTGTTAGCTTTGCATCTGTAAGCTTCCATTAAGTATGAAATTCAGTTACTTAATTTCCAACACTGAATAACACTGAGGATTTCTTCGGTGCAACTAAAGCTGTACAGCCCAGTGCATTATTTCTATACCAAACGCTGCTTCTGATTCAAGTGTCTCTAATATAAACCATGCAAGTGTTCTCAGCTAGCTTTCTTAGGAGCATCTTCTGAGAGATTTGAATATTAGTGATCAGAGGCGGTCAATTTTTTCAATATTGCTAAGTTAGTCATTTGTCAACACATACCCGCCACAGTACAATCAGTGTTCTGCACAGACTGCTTCTATTGCTGTTATTCAACTGGAAGTTATAATTTTCCGAAGTTATATAACTTAACATTGCCGGCATGAGAAGAGTTTTGTAGTGCTCATGTGCCAAGGAAAGTTTTAAAACTGTGATATTTAGAGTAACTTCTGTTGGTGTTGTTGATGGCTTACATTTCTGGTTTTACATATTTTATCCTTAGTCAAAATGCTCCTGACAATCTGAAGAAATGATCTGAAATAAATAGGATGAAATTCAATAAGGGCAAAAGCAAAGAAACATTCAGTTGTGTGACACACAAAATGAGGAATGACTGCCTAGGAAGGAGAACTTTGGAAACTGATCTGAGGGTTATAGTGGATCACAAGCAAAATGTGAGTCAACACTAATATTGTTAATAAAATGAAAAGGAGGGAGGAAAACTTCATTCGGAGATGTATCAACAGAAATGATGTAAGCATGACAACACAAATACTTCCTCTCTACTCTGAACTAATGAGGCATCACCAATAGTATTTTGTAAAGTTCTGGGTGCCATGTTCCAGAAAAGCTGTGGACAAATCAGAGGAAGTCCAGAGGAGAACAGAAGTCATTTAAAGGTATAGAAAATATGACCTATGAGGAAAGATTGAAAAAACTGTTTTCTTAGTGGGCAGAAGAGAACAATAAGGGCAGGGTGGGAGGAGAGGGGGGATGTATAACAGTTTTCAAGTACATACATACAAGGAGGAGAGTTAAAATTTCTCTTGTTTAACTGTGAGGATGAGACAAAAACTGGATTTAATTGCAGCAAGGCAGATTCAGGTAGGACATTAAGAAAAAACTTCTGAACTATCAGGTTAGTTAAGCAATGGTACAAATTCCCAAGGGAAGGTGTGGTCTTGCCTTCACTGGAGGTTAAGAACAGGTTAGACAAGCTCCTGTTATTACTTAATAATGCCTTGAGTGCAGGAGACTGGACTAGGTAATCTATTCAGGTCCCTCCTGGTTTCACGCTGCAATCATACGGGCTGTGTCTACACTTGCATTCCTCTTTCAAAAGAGGTATGCAAATGAGGGAAATGGAAAATGCAAATAAGGTGCAGATTTGTATATCTGGCACCTCTTGCATATTCTTATTTCAAAATAGCATCTTTTGAAAGAAGAAAACCAGTGTAGACACTGCTCTTTCAAAAGTAAACCCCATCTTCTTCCCTTTTTTCATGGCAAGAAGGATTCTTTCAAAGATGAGGTTTACTTTCAAAAGAGCAGTGTCTACACTGGTTTTCTTCTTTCAAAAGACGCTATTTTGAAAAAAGAATATGCAAATGAGGTGACTGATATGCAAATTTTCCTCATTTGCATTTTCCATTTTCCTCGTTTGCATACCTCTTTTGAAAGAGGAATGCAAGTGTAGACACAGCCACTATGATTCTGTGTCCAGTGCCTATTTAGGAAGTCATTAAACTTAAAATTAATGTTTGTGTTCTCATTAGTGACTTATTTAAATAGGAACTCTGGTTTAACACAGTGGCAACTGAATGAAATATTGAAATACATGCTTCCAGTAATGTCTTGTCCTATTTTTGCTGTACAAAATTTGTCTAATTTAAATCTAAGGGGTAAGTTAATTAAATTGATATCTACTTGGCCAAACCTCGAATATATTTTCTGCACAACATGTATTTAATCTTTAACTTTTATAATTACATATTTTCATACCCAGTTTAAAACTGCTTTGCAATTTTAAACACTCGTAAGACGTCTTTTCATGCACAGGGATCCATTTTCCTACCTCATATCCTTGCTTAGTTTTGTGTCATTTGAACAGTAAGAGGACTTATCTAGGGAGATGGTATATTCCTCCAACATAGGAAGTCTTCCAATCATGATTGCATTTCAGTCTATAAAGTATGTTATAGCACAAACAGAAATTAAGGGCTCACAACAGGAATTACTGGGGAGGTTTTCTGCTATATAGGGTTAGACTAGATTATGATTGTCCCTTCTGGCCTTAGAAAATTTGTCCTCTTTAAGTGTATGATAAGGTGATCATTTTAAACTTGCTCAGAATGGGTTAATGTAGAGTGAGAAAGGGGTTAACTAACCCATCAGGCCACAGCTGAGGGGGATCAGTTGGCTAAGTAATCCCTTGACAGAGGCAGCCTAGCTGAGGAGTAACAGCTGTGCAGGATTTATAAATATGAAAAACTGGAAGCTAAAGGAGCTGGAAGAAAGGGGTATTTTAGGCTACAGGTGCATGTGGACTGCAGTTGCTTGCTCCTGGGAAGGGAAGGGGAGGCAGGCAAACAGGCTATGTCCATACTGGAGGGTTTGTTGATAAAACTGCCTTTTTAATATATATAGATAGAGAGAGATACATGTCTCACAGAATAGGAAGGGACCTCAGGAGGTCATTGAGTCCAGTCTCCTGCCTTTTGGCTGTATGCCAAGCACTGCATTATTCCCCCCGCCCCCAAATCTATTTTCCCCACATCCCTAAGTGGCCCCCTTAAGGGTTGAACTCAACCCTGCATTTAGTAGGCCAATGCTCAAACCACTGAGCTATTCCTCGCCCCCCCACAACTGTTTTGGTTGATGAAACCTAGGGAGTGTCCTGATTAGCAAGCGCATTCTGTAGACAGTAAGTTGAAAGTATGCAGCACTTTTGTTGACAGCAGTACCCCACTCCACACAAGGAAGAATGCCTCTGCTGACAGATCTGTGACCAAAAGGCAGACCTGGATGTTCTATGGGGGGCCTTCTGTTGACAGAAAGGACCTCCAGGGTACCCCGCAGGTACTCCGGGGACACCCTGTCCACAGCAATCAGAGCTCTATGGATACTAGTGCCAGACCATCTTAAAGCCACAGGAATCCAGCAAACCCTGTAGCAGGAAGATGAGTGTGTGGAAGCTGCAGGGCTACAGGCTGCAGTCCCCCACACTCTCACAGCCATGTCATAGCTCAGAGCCTCACAGGTGCCAGGGCAGCAGGAACTCTGCAACCCCCTGGTCCCTCAAGGGGCCAGCTGAAGGGGTCCAAAGAGCCACTCCAGGCAGCAACAGCTGAGCCCTCTCTTGGACTGGGGCTGAGTCTGAGGTCCAGGACCTCTTAGACCTGTGGAGCGGGGAGGAGGAGGAGATACTGGAAAAACCCCGGGGAGAAGCACGGCAATGCCCCTGTTTGTGCCCAGATGGTCACCACCCTGGTGGAACAGAGCCACCTCAACCCCCAGTCCAAATTGCATCATGGGGGCTATGTCTGGGCCCAGGATGCTGCCTGACCCTCCAGGACAGAGCTCACCACCTGCCCTGTTACACAGAGCTCCATGATATCCTGTAGAGGGGACACATCACCTTCAACCTCCACCATCAACACAATGCTGGACCTCCCCTGCCACAGCCAACCACCAGCAACAGGAGGAGTAAGCCTCCGAGCCCCAAACCCTGCCAGAGCTGGAGGCACACAGTCTCAGATGTCAGCAGCACCCTGGTCATCAGCCTGGAGCCAGTTCCTGCCAGCCAGGCCACCCCCGGGCATCTTCAGAGTTGGCCAAGGGTCCCTCTGGTGAGTACCCTGTGTGTCACACACCCCAGGGCATGGGAGGTGAGCACAGACAGGGCATGCTGCAAGTATCATGTGCCTGGCTTGGGAGGGGCCTTGTACTGCTGTCCCAGCAAGTGGAACCATGTGCAAAGCAATGTGTACCAAGTGGACCCAGCAGACAGCCCTGGGTATGGGTGCCAGCCTGCTGCTAGCCTTACATAAGCCCCATGTCCCATGGCGGGTGGGGGGCCCAACCAGTATTTGCCGAGGCTAGAAGTGGTCTAGCAACGAGGGTGACAGCCTGACCCCAGACACACCGAGGAGTAAGGCATCTGGTATGCGGGCATGCCCACAGGCAAGAGACAGCACCCACTCTCATGAACAGTACTGCGAGCCACAGCTGTGCGTGGAGGTGCCAGGGATAGCCAGGCTGCTCCTGGCTCACCTGCCGCCCATGTGGGGACTCCTATGTGGGAGATGGCCAACCTCATGGAGCAGCGGGTGTGGAATGACAGGGAGTGGCAGTCGCAGGCCTGGGAAAGAGCAATCCACTGTGTGGTCTGTTCATGACTTGTTGACCGAACTTTTGTCAGAAGACGTCTTCCAACAAAATATTTTGTCAACAAATCTCTTTAATATAGGCATAGCCTGAGAGATTGCGAGGGGGGGGGCGGGCGCCAGATCAAAGGAAAAGACGGTATGTTCATGCACATAACAGACCTTCTCTGCTTACTTAGAAAGTCCCTTAGATAAAAACTGGAGAGGTGGGTGGCCCTTGGTTCTCTGTCAGTGGAAATATGAGGCAGTGAATGGGAAGGCTGCCTATGATTGCTGAAGGAAGACATTGATAGGCCAGAAGGGAAAAGAGATATAGTGACTTGACAGGAGTGAGCCATGAAGAAGTTGCAGTAGCTTGTGGAGAAGGATAAGGATGGAGAGATGGCATGCAATGGAAGAATTTTGACCTTAATTCCCAGAATGTCCAGGAGGAGGTACAATCTACCAATGAGTAGAGCACTCCATCACACAGTGGGAAGGGGAAAAACCCATAAAGACTTTCGATCTTTTTTTAAAAAAAAGACTGTCCAGAAAGGTGAATATCCAACAAAAACGATTGTGCACGTTCCAGTCAAAAAATATCCCAGGAAACTGATTTCTGTAAGAAAATTTGGTTTCACTTCAACTGAAGCATATCATTGGACTATGTCAACTCTGATGAAATTTTAATTGGGAAAAATGCAGAAAATAATTCTTTTAACTCTTATTTGATTTCATTAATGCCAAAAGTATTTAAGCTTTTATATTTAATATTATATAGAGATCCTGTTTGCATTATAATTTGACTAATGGCAAACTGTTTTTCTTAATGCTGAATCTACAATCATTTCCTGTCTTAACTTTGTGTTCCTATTTACAATAAAAACACATTTTGAAATGTTTGAATTTCTTGCATGACTGATATTTGTTCTCTAAGCTCTATAATACACAAAATGTAAACCAGTGGAGGGAAAAAATAGAGAAAATGTTTTTCCTTTAATTCTTTTTTCTATTCTACTAGTCTTAGATGTCACTTAGAACTATAGTTCATACAGCATTTTAAAACAGAAGTATGGTGTTTTTTTGTAAAATGTATTTCAGTCTCTTTTATTTACAAGATGACTTTGTAAGGGGGGTTAATATTTTGGGAAATGCCTTATTTTTACCTCCCCTGACTCAAGTGTCTTTACTTTGTGACTATTCTATCCTTTGTTTTTCATGTTTAAAAATGCCTATGAATGGGTGTAGCTGCAATAGTGAGATGAATGCAATTTGCACTGTAAAATATACAATCCTTTGGTTCTGTTCTGCCAAACACTAAGCCTACATCTGCACTAGAGAGTGTTGTTGATAAAACCCTGGTTTTGTCAACAAAACTCATGGAGCATCCACACTAAAAATGCATTCTGTCAACAGTAACTAGACAGAACATGGCACTTTTGTTGACAGACATCTGCCTCGCCCCCATGAGGAAGAACGCCTTTCTCAATGGAATCTGTTGACAAAAAAGCCATGTGGTTGCTCGGGGGGGGGGGCCTTCTGTTGTTGTCAGAGCTTTGGGGTCACCAGGCAGCCCTGTCTGCTGTGGTTCTGGTTGGCGCTCTGTTGAGAGAGCAGCTGGACAGTCTGGCCACTCTGTCGACAGAGAGGTCTGCTTTCATGTGTGGCCACAATCTGCTGACAGAAGTTCTCTCAGAAGATATCTTCCAGCAGTACCTTCTGTTGACAGATCACTGGAGTGTAGAAGTAGCCTAAGATTTTCTGTGTATGTCTAAGCAATGTTGGAGCAGATCCAGTCCATATCAATGAACCTGGCCTAGTAAAGCTCACACAAGCACTCTAACAATAGTTGTATAGACAGCGCTTTGAGATAGAGCTTAACCCCACCCCTCCCTTCCCTCCTCATCAAATGCTGGGCTCCATTTGCAGCCTGAGCTGCATATTCAAAGCTCTGCTATTTTTACAGTGCTACTGCAACCTGGCTAGCCCTCGTATGGGGGATCTTAAAATGGGGATTGTGATTCCAAGTGGTCTCGGGGTCACAAGCTCTCTCAGCCTCTATTGAACTTCGTCCCTCTCAGCCCCAAACTGAACTTTGCCTTTACAATTTTTAACAGTTTTAAATATACAAAAATGCATTTAAAATTTAGGAGGGGGTTGAATTCTGTGCCTGGTGTGAAAGGGGTCACCAGTGAAAAGTTTGAGACCCACTGCCCTAGTCTGTCAACATGAGCTACCCTCTTTGTTCCTACTCACTCAAAAATGTGTGCAGAGATCCATGGATTCCACCGTGGTGGAGCCAGGTAAAATCCACCATCAATGAACTTCAAAGCTGTTGACTGCCATCAGAATGTGCCTTTTACTGGGAAGCCCAATGTACACAAGGGGCTCCAGGCCCCTGGAATATTGGGTTGTGCTGTGCTGGTTTTTGTGGTGCTTGTGTAAATGTCCATGCACCACAGCCTCATTATTGTCTCTCCTCCTACCCTCGGTTCACACATTCACCACACATAGATTCAATAGCCACAGTTGAGGCTCTACAAATACTGGGGAATTGGTGTCTGATCCCTCCCCACTGTTGGGGCAATAAGGGATAAGACTGTTGTGCAAAGAGCCCATTCCATGAATGGCTCACAAAGGGATGTTAAAAACCAATGTGTGAAACTTCTCACGTTTGCGAGATGTCATTTTATCCCATCATGGCTTTCAGAAGGGGCATGGTAATGAGCGAGTTGGGAAGACGCGAATGAGGTACTGCCATGAATATGCAGCACCTCGTTAGCATAATGGCAGCTGCGTGCGATTCAAAAGCACCGCCCATGCAGGTGGGGGACTTTTGAAAGAATGCCCCAGACTTCAAAAGCCCCTTCTTCCTAAAACCAAATGGGAAAAAGGGGAGTTTGAAGTCTGAGGGGATCCTTTCAGAAGGTCCCTGTCTACACGGATGGTGCATGATTCAAAAGCGTGGCTTTTGCATCACGTGTGGCTGCCATTATGCAAATGAGGTGCTGCATATTCATGGCAGCAGCTCATTAGCATCTTCCCAACTCGCTCATTACCATGCCCCTTCTGAAAGGAGGGGTCTAGTGTAGACACAACCCATATGCTACTATATTTCTTTCCATTCAGACATCTTTTCAAATGTTCAGTTACATCACCTGTTGCCACCAGATCCATTTAGCTGAACTCAGAGCTTCTACTTTGAGTGTCCTGCACAGTGTTTTGAGATCAGATTGGGGAATAAGTGATACTCCTCCAAGTTCCACTAATGATGCCAAAATGAAAGTCTTACTCCTAGGTATACGCAGCTTCACAATAGAATCACTATTCATTCTTTCTCTCATGCTTTTAACTCAATGAAACAATTTAAATAGTGTGAACTGTCATAAAGCTTCTGAGTTAACCCTTCATTAAATGAATGGAGAAAATTCATATTTCTCAGAATTTCTTCTGTCTGCCTTCTGTCTTGATTGGTTTATATTTTGGTTGGTTTACCAGGCATTGGTCCACATTTTGAAGGTTATTTTTCATCCTAATTGTCATGAACTTATTTGTTTGATCTAAAACTTTATTAACATTTAAATGTGTAATGAATTCTTCTTTACCAAGAATAGTACTTAAATTTTGCACACCCTTATAGTTGAAGGGCAGAAACTGTTTCTAGCAGTCAGGGCTCTTATTGGAGGAGGGAGAAAAATTGTTCTCCTTGGCTTCTGAGGATAGGCCAAGGAGCAATGGGTTTAAACTCCGTCAAGGGAGGTTTAGGTTGGACATTAGGAAAAACTTCCTAACTGTCAGGGTGGTTAAACATTGGAATAAATTGCCCAGGGAGGATGTGGATCTCCATCACTGGGAATATTTAAAAGCAGGTTAGATGTCTATCAAAGGAAGTCTAGATGGTGCTTGGTCCTGCTCTGAGGGCAGGGAACTGGACTCGATGACTTCTCAAGGTCTCTTCCAGTTCTAGTGTTCTATGATTCTGTCAGTGTTTATTTAGAAGGGAAAGGGCTAATGTGATAATAGCAGTCACCTAGTTTCTAACACTGAACAAAAAGCTTTATTCTATTAAGAAAACAGTATAAGACCCAGATTTGTTAGGATGTTTAAGTGGTGTCCCTCTCAAGGTTGTGATTTAATGCCTACGTCACTTTTTTGAAAATTGACCTTTGCCAGCTAAGTCACCTAGGGTTTGCACCACTAAGTGGAAAAGATACTATTGTGACTCTTCTTTCCTTGTCAGTGTAGATCTTTTGGTGAGATGAGATTGTTCCAAGGAAGTCCATTCCACCTTGTGAGTCTGGGAGAGGACATTGAGAGTTTAGTTGGTACCATGTGACTGCTTACACATTGCAAATATGAACAATCAGCTTCTCAAAGGTATGTGCTGACTATCATGTCTCAGTGCTTTAATGTGAAGATCATCCCATAAGCCTTGGAACTCTGGTATCCTTGAGCAAACATAGTCATACCAAAGTTATAAGCAAAATTTATTCATCCAATTTTAAATTATAAGAGCAAGAGAGCCCAATGATGCAGTGAGTGGGAATAAAGGACTTTGAGAAGCTATAGGTATAGACAATGTTTTTTTTCCTTTAATACAAGGGGGAAAAAGGAGCCAGTACTCAGTCAGCTCCCGGCCTTCACCCCAGTCAATCCCACAGCTGGGGCTGCCAAGGTGCCATACTGGCAAGTACTGGCACAAAAAAAGCAACGGGTATAGATCAGTTAGGAATATAGGACAGGGATACAAATGGTGAATTTCCTGCTGCTTTTCTTGTTTAATGTACATATGTTTACAACTTTATACACTTGGGGAAACATTTGGCAACATTGCTAAAAAACTTTAATTAAGAGTTGGACAGGAGCCTCCAAATGGATGAAAATGAGCTGCTGATCCCTTTGATGCGAATTCACTGCACACAAAAGTACGGATAAAGACTCTCTATACTTCATTATAAAACTACTAGGCAAAATTAGAAGCCCCCAGGACACACTCAAATTCTTCAAAATTTTCCAAAACATGATTTACAATCTCTCACTTCCTTTACAACAATGTAAGATGCACACAAATCCGAAGGCCTGGTTGCCTTCTTATAGGATATGGTTGGGTCCCATGGAGAATCCAGGCAAAGACAACAGGATTCTATCCTTTGTTTCACTTTTAAGTTTACCGTAAAGTGTGTGCCTGTGTGAGAGAAATAAACTCACTGTGCTTTCTTCTTGCACCTTCTCTCTTTCACACTTCAGTGAGTTTTACTATGGGGGCAGAACAGCTCTATGAAAAGTTTGCCAACTGCTCAGTTTCAGGGAGAAAGCCAGGTCTGAAGTTAGTTCCTAGTTGCAGTCTTTTCGGAGCTGATTCACCCAGTTGAACAGAAGATGACACTTCAAGAAGCTGTGTGTTGCGGGGGTGGAAGGTTTCCCCAGGAATCTTCTAGGCAGCAAAATAATTTAATTTGAAGGAGGGTTGGGAATTGGCTAATTTACTGTCAGGCAATAGAATTCCCATGTTTCACAGACTTAAAATGCAATCAATGACTTTTCCTTTTTCATTTAAGTTTCATTCATATGGCAAATGTAATAAATCACTTTCTGAAGAACTGTAACTAAACAAGCAAGCTACATGAAATATCAAATATATAGAATAACAAATACAAAACATGCTGCAGGATATTTCCCCTTGTGAAGCTATTGAATATGAGCCAAGAATGCAAATGGGTATCGAATATTATATGCACATGGAACAGGGGGAATGCCTAGTAATCTCCCTAATAAATACAGGTTGAACCAGTCTAGTCTGGCATCCTGGGGACCTGACTTGTACCAAGGCAGAGAATTTGCCAAAGTATGGGAAATCAATATAGTCTAGCAGCATTACAAACACTTCCACTGTTTCTGGGATCTTAGAATATATATAAGGGAGTGAATTAAAGCTAAATAACTGCACAGAACACAGAGCCAGGACTGATGGTTGTAAATAAACTTTCTGTGTACTGTGGGAAAATTGGCTACACTCGAGATAAGTGGGCATCCAGTTAGCTAAAATCATGCTGGACCGCAGATGTTGCTGGACCAGAGTGCACTAGACTATAGAGGTTGAACCTGTGCATAGGGTCCAATCAGATCAATGCTAATCTTAAGTGTCCTGTCACTTGAGTCAGAAGGACTCTGCATTAACACAAGTTTCCATACTTGTGGGTCATGACTGAGGAAAAGTGCCTGTAGTTGTCAAAGAGGAAGCTGAAGTACTACCTGAGATGTAGCCCTCCTCCATGCACATGGGAGAGCAATTGGAACATGAAACTGAATTTGATTTTTTTTTTGTAGATGATCTCTGTTTTTCTCCCTTTAATGAGCTGAAGCAAATTCTTCTATGGTCATTTACCTCCATCTCGCACCAGACTGGGAGGATTCTGCTGCTTCCCAATTCACTTCTCCAGTTGGACAGTGGAATATGTTCCTCCAACCCCCTGCTGCCATGTATTAGGAATGGAGATACTGAAGGGAATGAAGGGGCTCCTCCCTGAAGTGCTGATCTGGATGACTACTCTGTAATTCAAGGATGACCAGGTCTCACTTAGGCCCCAAGATGCACAGGAATGACGGCCTGGTGGTTTTGGCCTTAGCTTGAGACTCTGAGAGATATGGCTTCACAGTTTCTCCTCCACCACAGACATCATGTATGACCTTGAGCAAGTCACTTAGCCCCTCCATGCCTTGATCCCCATCAGTAAATTGGAGATAACAGTGCTGTCCTCCTTCATGGGGTATTGTAAGGGCAAAACATGTTCTAGATTGTAAGATGCTCAGATATTACAGTGATGGGGAATTTTTGCTAATTAGGTTTGGTAGATGGAGTTTTTCCTGCGCATGAAACATGGGATTGCAGGATGGAGAAGAGTCCCAGGAGCTGTCCCAGCCTACCACAGTTGTTTTCTGAGGTTCTGACAGGATTTTCCATCCCTGCCTCCCTGTCGGTCTATGAACTAATAGATCTCCCCTGTGTGGGAGTAACATATCCTCCAAAATTGCCCTTCTGAAATTTGATATTTACATCTCCTATAATGCCAGAGCAGCAAAAACTACATGCTCAGACCATGGGACTAGCAATGTAATGCATAAAGTTAGGCCACACAAAACCCAGGTCACACTGAGACTGGTGTAAATGGGAGATTCATTGACACGGGTGGCCCTTCTGCCAGATCTGCATGTATCATCTGTAGCAATGGTTTGTGCCTTAATGTGTGTGAGCCATTAGCAACAGGGGGTTCAACTAGGAAGCCTGGGTCACCCAACTCCCCTTTATCTGCTAAAAGCAGAGGGAAGCTCCCCTTCCTCTCCCTGGTTTGGGGAACTCAGCTCCTCTCTTCATGGCAGAATAGATGAGAGGATAATTTTTTTCTGGCTTGAGATGCTGACAAACACAGATTCTGGTGGCTTCATGTATATTTGTTGATATTATAATAAAACATAACTTGCCTCAAGCAAGTTGCAGTTAAATGTCAGGTCCAATTATATTTTTTTGGCACAAACTCTTCCTCCTGTAACATCGTAGTATTTCAGGAAATTGCACTGGCAAATTAAATATTTTCCCTGGGAAAGTGACCCCATTAGTGTATTTGTTTTACAGATTTTGCATTCTGGTCAAGTGAAAATGATGGTATTCACAGAAATGATACTCAGCACACAATGGATGCTTTTCTACATAACTACACAGATCTAATCAGGTACATCATTTTGTTTGGCTGGCTATGCACCTGCTTGAGGGACATCCATTCCTTTTTATATACCTTTCTTCTCTTTTCTGCCATATTGTTCCCATGGCACATGCTCCAAGCAGAAGATAATGTAATGCTGCATTTTCATGAAACATCAAAGCCTGACACAAAAGCCACTAATAAAGGGGAGGATTGTCCCTATGTCTTCAGCCTCTGGTTCATTGCTCCTACTTGCTGCTACCCATAAAAAAGTCACTTTACGGGAAACCAGTAAATAGTGAATGTTAGTACTATGGAAGATATGGCAAGTTAGTTCTCTCACCATATTTTACCAAACATAGTCTATTACCTGAGCACATACAATAGACCAAGTCTGAGAGATGCTAGCTCCTCCAGAACATTGATTACAGACTTGCTACCCAAATGACAGGAAATGGTCTGGTTTGCGCTGGTGCATGCGGTGCTACTTGCAATACCCGGTAATGGCTAACTCCCCATTGTTTGAAAGAAAGGTGGACTATGAAGAACAAAGAGAAAATACCACAGCTTTTGTTCTAAGTGCTGATTAGGGTCACTCTCAGGCTGCGTCTACACTACAAGATAAATTTGATATATAATACATTTGAATATATGACCTTGCTATTATGAATTTGAATAAAGTATCCACAAAGCTTCTTGAAATTTGACCTACCTTTTTTGTGTGTCGAATCTCTGTGGTCCCATTGCCCCACGCAAGTTCAACAGTGTGAACACTGCATTGTAGTTATCTGTCCCACAGTGTCTTAGCTCCAGTTGCTTGTGGGTGTTCCATGTTGGAATCCCAAAATTCCAAACACCGTCCCAGAATTCACTACATCACTAACTGTGCAAAAAAGGACTGGCGATTGCGCCATTTCCTGCTGCAGCATTCCAGCACAAGCATGGATCCACAAACGCTCCAACTCATGGCACAGATTGTTTTGGCAACCACAGCGACTGTCTCACAATTTATCCTTCAATTCCAAAGCTCAGTGACACTTGACTATCCTACCGGTGGTCGTGCTGCTGCTGCTGGTGATGACAAGGATGGTTTAAAAGAGCAAATCTCCAAACTGCGGTCCAAGAACTCAGAGCTGTTGGCTGCTATGACTGCATTGCTGACAGTGGAGTGGAGGTTTTGGATTTGAGAGACCATCACACGCTGGTGGGATCACATCGCTTTGGAGTCCTGGGATGAGCAGCAGTGGGTGCAGAATTTTCACATGCACAAGTCCACCTTTATGGAACTTTGTGATATGCTGGTGCCTGCTCTGAAGTGCAGCAACACAAAAATGAGGCAGGCTTTAATGGTTCAGAAGCAAGTGGCAGTTGCACTGTGGAAGTTTACAACCCCCGACAGTTACAAGTCAGTGGCAAATCAGTTTGGGGTGAGCAGATCTACAATGGGGTCCATGATGAGAGAGGTGGCCCATGCAATCTTCTCCTGAAGACCTGTGACCCTCACAGATGTACAGGCCATATTGGATGGCTTTGCTACCCAGGGCTTTCCTAACTGTGGTGGGGCAATAGATGGTATGCACATCACCATCATGGCCCCAGCCCACCTGCCTCTGAATATATAAATCGACAGGGGTATTTCTTCATGGTGATGCAGGGATTGGCAGATCACAAAGGTCATTTTACCAACATCAACCTTGGCTGGTCAGGGGGTTCAAGATACATATATATTCTGAAACTTGGGACCGTACCGACAGCTCCTGGATGGGACTTTTTTCCCTGAATGGTAAATCAAGATTGGCGAAGTGGAAATGTCCACTGTTATATTGGGTGATCTGCTTACAGTCTGCTTCCCTGCCTGATGAAACCCTACTCAGGAGCCCTGGATCCCAGCAAGAAAAACTTTAATCACAGACTGAGCAGGTGCAGAATGGTGGTGGAATGCGCCTTTGGGTGTTTAAAAGCGAGGTCCAGATCTTTGACATGTTTGGATGTTTCTGAAGCTAGTGTCCTCACTGTTGTTACAGCTTGCACTGTTTTGCACAACATATGTGAAGGAGGGCAGGAGGCTTTCTGGAATTCTGAGGTGGAGGCCATAGGCAGGGCTTACTTGCAGTCACGTATACTGCCATCCACCAGTAGCTACACTCTAGCTGCAGCAATAAGGGATACTTTAAAAAACAGCCTCATGACTGATCTGTAACACACCTGCTACCTATGTATTTCTCTCCCATAATGCCAATAAATCACACCATGCCATAACAAATGGATGCTTTTACTTGTTGGGAGGAGGGTTAAACTGCAGTAAATAGTATGAATGTGCCTTCTGGGGCAGCCCCCCACCAGCCTGGTTCCCTCAGCCGCGCATTTCCTGTAGACAATGGAGTATCACTGGACAGCTGTGCCTTCAGCAGTAGCCCTCTCCCCCAGTCTTTCCATTTTGATTTGTGTCCCCCCCACACACACACGTACTCTTGCAGAACAAGAAATCACACCAAATGTAAAGGAATTATTTTACTTTGTGGGGAGGAGGGGTTTAAGTGTCCAAGAGAAGACGACACCTCAAAGGTGCTTGAATAGCCTTTTGCAATGGTCCTTTGGGCTGGAGCAGCAGCCTAGTCTTGCCCTCCTTCCCTGCATGGGGGGACTGTGACAACAGGGAGTGGGTGACCGCTCATCAGGGGCTCTGGCCAGCTGGTATCAGCTGCTGCCCTGCTGGGTTGGGAGTCCCTCTGCAACTGAAGCAGGGAGCGCAGGACTTCCGCCTCCTCAGTAATGGCCGTTACAAGCTTTGCTGTGACCTCACACATTTTTTGACAATTGCTGCTGCTGGAGGTCAAGCATTCTCTTGTTAAACTGTACTTGACTTTGATGCCACTCAGCTGTACTGGGATGCTACTGAGCATCATCCTTTGCCAGCTTCGTATGCTCTGCCTCAGTCTTTTCCATATGCTATAGGATCAGATCTTGTTTGCATTTCTTGTGTCTCCTGGTTTTCTCTGCAAAGCTGGACACTGGGTCTAGAAAATGAAGGTCAATACAATGCACATAATGTGCTTTGAAGTGCAGTGAATGAGTCTCTCTTAAATTCAATCAAAACTTCATGGGCGTACTTTGACCTTCTTCCTGCACACCTGACAGCAGTGTACAACGAGGCAGCCATACTTGGAGGGTCACCACATAGCATTGTGGGATATACATGGGACACTTCTGGAGGCAAATACATTCCATGTAAGGACATGCTACTTCCATGCTCACCTTGATTTGCGATTTTAAATTAGAATTTGATGCTATACCTCTCCCGTAATATCAATATTTTGTCATCAGTATGACAGATCAAAAAGTTGAGTTAACAGTATTAAGTGTGAAGACAGTCACATTTTAATATCAAGCTAATGCCTGGAAATTCGAATTTATCTTGTAGTGTAGACACAGCCTAAGTGAGAACTCACTGTGTTGATTTTAACCAATGGGAATAAAAAACCTCTGGTATTAAAGCAACAGCTGGTTGAAAGGCAGGGTTTGTTTCTTTTTTAGCTTTAAATACAGTTTCCTGCTCCCTCCAATCTTGCAAAGGCACTATTCAGTGGTCCAAGTTGCAGGGCTGAAAGCCAGCAACTTCTAAATTTTGATCCCTGTCCAGACCAGGACTCTGTGGCCTTGAACTGGTCACTTTACCTTGCCCTTTATTATCTCCAAGCTATAGCTAGAGAAACGAATACATATCCATATATTGCAAAGGAGCAGTGTGAGAATTAGTTTAATGTGTTTGATTCAGCCCCATGTGATACCAGGCTGGCCACCAGTCCAGGCGCTCCATGTTCTATGCTGTTATTTAGCTGTCATTTAACCCTCAATGTCTTCTAGGAGCCTTGTAGGCAGTGGAAATGTTGGTAATGTGCTAGACAATATTGACCTCCCATGGTCCAGCAAATTCTTTCATCCGGCATGGGTCATGTCCCCAGGGCGTCGGACTGGAGCAGTTCAACCTGTTAGTCAGATATAAGGATAGCCTTTGGGAGTTTTAGAAGCTATATTCTACACATTACAGGGGTATGATGCTTCAGCAGTATACAAGTCTACTTTTTTCAGATTCTGAGTTTAGACAATATGGGTATATTTTGAAAAATGTGTTGATGAGAATCTCATATTTCTGTTATGGCGCATTACTCCGTAAACATTTTAGATCATTTTGGAGGAGATCCAGTGAAGGGCAACCAAAATGAGCACATGACTTAGATGAAGAGACTGAGGGATTTGGGTTTATTTAGTTTGCAGAAGAATTGGGGGGTGATTTGATTTCAGCCTTCAACTCCTGAAGCAGGGTTCTAAAACGGATGGGGAGAGGCTGTTCTCAGTAGTGATGAATGGCAGAACAAAGAGCAACGTTCTCAAGTTGCAGTGGGGGAGGCGTAAGTTGGATATTAGGAAAAACTGTTTCACCAGGAGAGTGGGGAAGCACTGAAAAGCATTACATAGGTGGTGGAATTTCCATCCCAAGGTATTTTTCAGTCTCAGGTTGACCATGTCCTGGCTGGGGTGATTTAATTAGGGGTTGATCCTGCCGGACTCAATGACCTCCTGAGGTCCCTTCCAGCCCTAGAATACTATGACTTTACCCTTCAAATTTTCTAAGCACCAGATATGATTTTAGCTATGTAATCTCCTTTGACTTACATTGATGTATTGTAACCAAAACTATATATGGTCCTTTGAATACCACTCTATGCATTGGAAAAGACTGGAGTATTGTTTCTGCTAACGTCATATTCCCCGGAGTAGGCAGTCTTTTGCTGAGTAGATTGAAGGTCCATACTTCAAGAGGGAACCTTGCAGGAGAAGAGCAGAAAAGAAAATGAAAGGACTTGATACCTTGAATCAGAACGTGTAACTTAAGTGTCAACAATTGTTTAATATATATTTAATTCAACATACAAACCTGCCTGTGAGGAAAGAGCAGTGGCTAGTTATAGTATTTATTCCTGGCTGTGGGCACACTTGGCCAAAATTTTGAAATGGCCATGCTAATGGCCAGATCAGAGGATACTAATGAGAAGCTGAAATGAATATTCAGTGCCTCATTAGCATGATGCCAGCAGCAGCACTTTGAAAGTGTCGCGTTTCGTTTGCACATGGCTCAGCTATACGGGAGTCCTTTTCGAAATGATCCCTCAGACTTAGAAATCCCCTTATTCCTGTTAGCTGATAGGAATCCCCTTATTCCTATCACCTTTTCAAAAAGGACCACCCATGTAGCTGAAATACAGCACTTTCGAAGTGCTGTGGCCGGCAGCAGGCTAATGAGGCACTGAATATTCATTTCAGCACCTCATTAGTATCCTCCGATTTGGCCATTAGCATGGCCATTTTGAAGTTTTGGCCAAGTGTGGCCACAGCCCCTGTGTTGTATTTTATCATTACAGCAGAAGCTGGTAGTTTTGGTGTGCTGGAGAGGGCCTTTCAGACCTAACTTCTTTAAAATAGCAGGTGGGAATGGGGAGAGCAGAGAAAAAGGGAAAAAATCGTTGGACTCAAAGGACTCCTTGCGTTGCTTGAACAGAAGAAAGAGCTAGATTTGCACTGGCCAGTATGTAGTTTAACCTACTGGAAACTTTATTTTTAAAATAATTAATATTGTTTCTTAAATGACCATGAGGTCAGTTCTGTACAGGAAATGTGACAAGGCAGCTACAGGTTAAGCCCAAGGAGATTTTAACTGAAAAACTTCAGGCAAGACTGTAAATAGATCTTTACCAAGTAGAGGAGATGATTCAATCCTGTTAGTTAAGAATACACCTTTTCCTGATTTTAATGCTGACAGTTATTCTGCCACAGATGGTCAGGTCTTATGGCATTGCTTGGAGAGTTCAACGGCTCAACGGTTCCTCTCAAAATCACATTTTTCTGTTATTTACTATATTATGTATTGGACCATGCAGTGAAGTAGCTTGCTTTTGGGCCCTTAATAATGTCCCATTGAAAAACTGCCAACTCACTTCAGTTATTTTTTCTGTTAATCTTGCTTCCCATGGGACCTTACCTACCAGCTGAGTTTACCCAAATTTGCTTTCCTGAAATCCATTGTCTCTATTTGCTGTTCTTCCTTTCACTATTTCTTAGAATCATGATCTCTATGATTTCACAGTCATTTTCTCCCAAACTACCTTCCACTTTCAAATTCTTGAGTGCCTCCCTATTTGTTAAAATCAAATCTAGAACTGCTTCCCCCCAGTAGCTTTTTCCATCTTCTGAAATAAAAAATTGCTATACCTGCTGTCCAAAAACTTTCTGGATAGTCTGTGCCTCACTGTGTTAGTTTCCCAACATATGTCTGGATAGTTAAGTCCCTCACCACCACCAAACCTGTGTTTTGGATCATTTTGTTAATTGTTTAGAGAGAGTATCATCCACCTCTTCTACCTGGCTAAGTGGTCTGTAGTAGACCCCTGTCATGACATTGCCCTTGTTTTGTACCTCTTTTAACCCAACCCAGATACTCTCAAGATATCTGTCCCCTGTCTCCATCTCCACCTCAGTCCAGGTGTGCACATTTTTGATATATAAGGCAACACCTTCTCCCTGTTTACCCTGCCTATCTTTCCTGAGTAAGTTGTACCCTTGTGTACCAATATTCCAATCATGTGTTATCCCACCAAGTTTCTGTGATACCAATTATATCACAGTTGTGTTTGCTTATGAGAATTTCATGTGCTTCCTGCTTATTACCCATACTTCTTGCATTTTTATATAGGCATCTAACACGCTGATTTGCTTTTGCTTCCCAGTTCTGCCTAGTCCCTCTTTTTCCTCTACTATTATAGCCCATGATCCCTCCCATTTCCAACCGAACTCCCAGGTAGCCAGGTTTTTTTTTTTTTTTTACTTACCTGTGGGCTTTGGTCACCTGTCCCCATCAAATCTGCTTTAAAGCCCTCCTCACTAAGTTAGCCACTCTTGATCCAAAAATACATCCTTCCCATTCCTCGAAAGGTGAACTCCATCTCTGCTTAGCAGTCCTTCATGGAATAGTATCCTGTGATCAAGGAAATGCACCTGGCAACACCATCCTCACAGCCAGGCATTCACCTCCAAGATGTACCTGTCTCTGCCTGGGGCTCCTATCTTTGACAGCAGGGATTGAGGAGACCACTACCTGTGCTCCCAGCTCCTTCACCTGTACTGCCAGAGCCTGTAGTCATGCTTGAGCTGCTCAGGGTTACACCTTGCAGTATCATTCGTGCCCACATGGATGTGTAGCATGGGGTAGTAGTCGGTAGGCTGGATAATCCTTGACAACGTCTCTGTAACATCTCTGATATGGGCTCCTGGCAGGCAGCATACCTCCTGGGATTACATGTCAGGGTGACAGATGGTTACCTCCGTCTCCCTCAGAAGAAAGTCTCCTACCACCACTACCCTAAATTTCTTTCTCATAGTGGTGGCAGCAGATCTCCCAGCCTTGGAGGTACAAGGCTTCGCTGATTCACCTGTAGGGGATGATTCCTTGTCTTCTGTATTTCCCATATCCAGAATGGTGTAACGGTTTCCCAGGACCACAATGGGAGGATTGGGAGCAGGAGTAGAGAACTGCCTGCTGCCGGAAGTGACCAGCTGCCAGTGTCGTCCCCTGCCCCCACAACCAAAGCCATCTCCATCTCCACTGGTGGTGTGTCAGTACTCTTTTCTGGTGGGACAGCTATCTAGCTATCTTCACCTCAGCTGTCTCCACATGAATAGTGTCCAGGAATTGCTCGTGGAGTTGAATACTCCTAAGCCTAATGAGGGAGCAAAGGATTCTTCCATTACTAGATGATGTGGAGACTAGATATATGGAGCTGAATTAGGCTTTGGGACTGTGTGTTATCCTACCATGGTGTATACATTAAGTAATATGTCAATATTTTGCAACACCCTAAAGGCCAGTGTAGAGCTGCTGTCTGTTGTATTGATATAGGCATGCACATTTCTAATTATATTTTGTTTTTTAAGACTTGTTTCTGTGTAACATCATCACTAAGAACATTTAGATCAGGATAATCAATGAGAATACACTGAACTGGGTAATTTGACTGTTTACTGGCACAGTTCTCAGACTGAAGGGGTAATTATTAGTTGATACAAGTTATTATGTACCAGATTGCTTTAGGAGGCATAAGCCAAACAAGCCATTGTTCTCTTTGTGGAAGTCAGTTTCTCACACTCACCATTAACGTACTTTGTAAAACCAACGTGTAGCATCACATTTATTTCTGGTATCTAGAGCTTCCCACTTAGATACCCTGTGCATACTGAAACATTATTGTAATTGACATGTTGGGGCAGTATTTCACTCATTTTACCCTTTTTGTCAACAGTTCTAGTTGCTCACCAGACAGCTGCATATGCACCGAGTTTTGCACAGTGTCTTTTGCTGACATATTTATTCATTGTGTTAATAATTCTTGACACTAAGAAAGGAAAAAAGGTGACAGAAGTGGCGTTTATAGATCTTGTGAACATTCTACATGGTCTGGAGATCGAGGGATTATTAGAGTAAGAATGATTCAGAAATGGTTGGGCTGTGGGGGCGGAACCTGGCAATTACTCACATCATGAAAAAACAAAGTCTCCCTGTTGGCAAAGACAGCCCTAAAAGTGGGCTCAGGAAAAGGCTGGGACCCATAAATGGAACTGAGAAGTGCATTTTTATATTTGTCATTCAGATAGGCCTCATGTCACAATAGTAATTTGTTTGCTGTGCTTGGACTTGGATACAGCGTCTTCATCTTTGGGTGGCCCATGAGTCTGCCATTGGAAGAGGCTGGTGCAAACACTAGAAACTCCCCTAGAACCTGGACTTGTGGCCCTAACCCACCCTGATATCTATCCCCCAGTGGCCTCCCCTCCCAAGTCCCTGCTCCCATTTTGCACCCTATCCATCACGTGCTGTCAGCACTCACTCCTATTCCCTTCCATGAAAGAAAGGAGCAAGTGAGGGAGCCTCAGAGGGAGGAGGCAGATGAAAGGAGTAATGTGATGGGGTGGAGGCTTCAGGGGCGAGTCGTGAAGGAGAGAAGGAACTTGGGAGTGCCAGGGGGATGGGTGGAGCACGGATGGGAAGAAGAACAGTGTGGTTGAGGCCAGGGGGGAAAGAGTGAAAGTGGGGCCTCATGGCTGAGCACAGGCAGAGTCACAGCCCAGGGATCTGTGTTCTCAAAATCAGCAGCTATTTGGGGACTCTTAGCATCCCCTTGCCTGTTATACCTGCCGTCCATGAACTGATTAGCTTTAGGGATTCTGGTTCAACACATTTGGCCTTAATGTCATTATGAGCTTTCTGAGCAGGTACACATAAAGCATCCTTTCCTGTAAGGTACTCTTTGCATGATTAGAACTACAATGCTTTTGAAAAGGAGAACATAGTCTGATTTGCTCAAAAAGGTCAAACCAACTTTCTTTAAGAAGCCCAGTATCAGAATCTGACTTTTCAGCTTTAGTTGGATAGGCTGACCTGATGCTTTAAGGTCTGGAGATCCTTGGTTTCCCAGACCTCTGACGACAGAAGTGTTATGCCTTATGGGGAACAGGATAAAACTGTCGACAGACTGCCTTGGGGATCTGGATGCCCTCTGCGTTTCGTCAACAAAATTCCAGTTTTGTTGACAAAACCCTCCAGTGTAGACATAGCCGTATAGAGCAATAACAGGCTTATTTCCCCCTGAAGCGAGGAAGGAACCAGGCCTCACTAGAGCACTACATGAATAACTTAATACATATTATAATCATCAGAAAATTAAATCAAGATAACATCAGTTTTAATCCTTATTCTATTCTTCCTCAAAAGAAGTGTCCATTTTTAAAATGGATGCCGTAAATTGGATTAGGCGTCATTTTCTACATTAAAGTGCATTAATAAAATTATGGGTCAAATCCTCAGTTGGTGAAAATTGCTATCAATCTATTGAAATCAATGCTGACCAACTCTGGCAGGGTATCTGGCCCCTACAGGATCTGTATGTAATGACGACAGGAAAAAACAGCTGAGGACAAAAGTGCCATTAAATACATTTGTCTTACAAGAAAACAAAAGTTTTTTGTTGCCTTCTCTTTTTTAGTTACTGGCATTCACTGGAAATACCACTTTAAAAATGAAACTGATACCTGACTACTTTTCCCTTCAGAATATTGTTGATTAAAACGTAACAGATTCTAAACCTTGTGGGAGGCAAGAGGGAATTTACACGTATAATCATAAAGTAAATTCTAATTCTCTCTGCTTTGATTCTTGCCTAGAGTAGAATACTGGTCACTGGAAAAGTAGGTCAGGGAAGTAATTGCAGTACTGAAAGTAATACAGACTGACAGTTCTGAGGTTAAGCTGCTGTATGTCCATAGCACTGTTAGCACTGGAATTTGCATGTTAGCATATAGATGGCAGTTTGTGGCATCGTGTATGAGTGTCTGGGTAACATGCATCTCTAATATAATTTATTACATCATTTGTAAATTGAGTCATGTATGAGCTAAAATGTATGAGCTAAAATGTATATTCTTGTCAAACCATAATTACAATAAAGAGAATTGTGTTTTAATTGAAATAATCATAATTGATATTTAAAATGCTATAGATTTTTTTAATATCCCAGCCCTTTTTCTGCATGTATTTATAATCTCTAGCATTGGCACTTTCACTACTTTTCCAATTCCTTTATAAGCTCCATATATGGGACATTTCTCAGTGCATTAATACAAATATATGATATCATGTTCCTCATTATATCAGAGGGTATTCTATGAATCATTTCATGAGAGCAATTGTGTTATCAATATTAAGCATTACTAAATATTATAACATTACTATGCATTAGTGTCAACATAAAGCATAGTATGTTTTACAGACATCTCAAAGCAAATATGTATTCTTACTTCAGTAATATTATACTTCACCTATCTAATATGCTGAATGGAATTTAAGATTTGGGGGCTGGGAAAGGAGGAGAAGCAAACTGCTGATTAGGTTGTTGGGAATTTACTGCAACATAAATACTTCCCCCACTGCATGATATGCCACTGACTGAGAGGCTGGAATTAAAGTAAATGGCTTTGCCCGCAATTTCTGATCTCATGTCAAATATGCAGTGTAATAGAAAATACAGTAACAGAAAGACATGTTCTAAGCCAACAGTAAATGTACACTTTCCTGACTCATTTACATTGAGCAAAAGTAAAGGCAAAGAAGTGAGCTATGCCTTCCAGACAGATACATGAATCAACAGGAGAAAAATGAGTGCGTGGCTGCTTTACAGAATAGTATGAACACTTGGTAACCTGTGAATTCCAGTATTTACAATTTAATGCTATCTTTAAAATGTGTATGTAGTTTTAGAAACCACTTTCTTGCATGTTGCCTTTAATTGTTCTATTTTTAGACCATCAAAACCACTAGTGTGTTTTAGAAAGCATTTTCTAATGAATTATGTATTTGTTCTTCACTTATCTGTAATCCCTTTACGTCATATGAATCCCTGAGATACTGAAGACGTATATATGGTATGCCGAGATTTTCTCTGGCAGTATGCTGAAATGTCTGTTCATGCTTTGTGACTTGTTTTGTATGCTGATTTGTGCATTTGCACTTCTCATTGAATGATATGTTTATACTAACAATTTTAAATAGGTTTTAGGAAATGTTACTTTAGCCCAGATTAAAATAAAAAGAATGACTCTGGAATCATATATATTAAATAAGTGTGCTTATTGTAAAATTTTAAAATATCTGACAAACTTGTCCTTCGCATATCCCATTGGATTCATTGGCATTACACAGGTATAGATGAAAATATATTTCATTTTTTGCTCAAAATAGAGTTTTTAAAATGACATTAACTACACCAATTAAACCAATATATTTTGAAGCAATAAATAGAGTTGTTTCTGCATATTGAGAGAACATCCATCTCATTTTTGACTTTTAAAAGTTTTTTTTTCTTTCTACTCAGCTCATGGAAGTTGTAAATGATTTCAAGTTATAAAAGATTAAATTGCAATTCCCACTCTCCATATAAAAGAAACAGCCTCTTCCCCTCGTCCTCCCATCCCCCAATTCCCTTTCTAACATTCAAAAGAGAGATGAATGTACAAGTGTCTAAGAGCAAATTTTAAAATCTTCCTTCTCTTAAGATTCCTTGTCTTCACATTGTTTGAACAACAAAGATAATTTAAGTTACATCTGTGATAAATGCCCCAGAAAAAAGTAAACTTTTCTTTGACCCTGAGTATTGAATATTAAAAATATTTATTCACTTCACATTCTCACAAGAACATTTACTCCAATTGTGAATGGATGGGATTGTCTTAAAAGAAGCTCTCTCTGGACCCCCTGCATCCTTTTGTCTTTATCTAATTCCATCATCTCAGATGCCACAGATTCCTTTTCACAGTTGTTATCAATTGCTTGTCATGCATGACCCTCCGTATTTTGCCTGTGTCTTTTCTCTGGCCTGGAAAAGCTGAAGATTTTTCAAGTACTTTTACCACTTTCCAAAAGCTGAGTTCATGCTCAGTGGTTTCAGTCTAGTGGGTCAAAATAGGTGAGCCACTACTTTCAATCCTGCTAGACAAAATAATAGTTGAGTAAAAAAAATGCATGTGATTTTTTAATCTTATCGCTAATGACCATAATCTAATAAAAGCATCTGATGAAATGTGTTTGGTTGTTAGCTGCAGTGTTTAGCTAGGACATCCTCACTATGTTGGGTCCAATCCTGCAGTCTACTAAGACAAAATTCCCGTGGAAATCAGTTCGTATTCTAGACTTCAGGATCTTTATATTGAAGGTTATCTTAATATCGATTCTCTTAGATTATTTCTGTAATGTAAATCACAGGGTATTCTGATGGTTAGGAACTGAAATTAATTGTTGGTATCAAAAACTGATGGAAGAATTTCACTGAAGACACAGTGCCCATAGTTTTCTTATGTCAATATATATCCCTCCACTTTGCAGCAATCCTGAACACTTAAAAAACTGGCAAAGTGCTTCTCTTTTTGACATGTTTGCCATTGAGGGTTGTGGGTTTTTTTTGTTTATTTGTTTTTTTAATTTGATAGATATTTTAAGGTAAATGTCTAGCAAGCTCATTTTTCATAGACATGCTTTTTGGTGTATTTAGTTTTCTATTCATAAGGAAAAGCACAGTAGAAACAGTTTGTTATGCGTTATTGGCAGTAGAGAAACATGGGGGTTACTTCCCCCCCGCCCCCCCGTCCACATCATTCTTTGTAGATGAAAGGCTAGATAATCTCTTTCATTATTAGCCCTGAGGGGGTGACGCATAGTTTAAGAACAGCTCCTTCCATGCGTTTGTGTAGCTGGCCCGTACTAAATAAAGAATACTACTCCTGTTTCAGATGGCTGGGCTGCATTAGCTGGTATAGTTGGGGGGTAGAGGTGGAGATAAGACTTTGCCCCCACTTTCTCTATTCCATGTTCACCTATGCAGGCTGACAGTATCATGTGTGGAGTCCCTGTCAAAGCTTCCACATCTGCAGCACAGACCACACCAGGAGAGTAAGTATGTATGTGAATGAAAAAAAGCACCTGTACCCTGGATATGGCTTCATGGGCTGACAGAGATTGGCTTAAAATAGAAAGTGAAGTACAGTTTTGTCCAGTATAACTGCTCTTCTCTAAAGGGTTTGATTCTGCAAGGTGTAGTTCTGAACATGCCAGCTCTCAGTGGAAGCTGGGGATGCTCATTACCCTGTATCAACAAGCACCTGAAGTTTTGATCCTACATTTTCAGCTCTCATTAACTTCAGTGAGCCCTTCCTGAACTGTATTGCCTGCAATAATAGGGATTTTTTCCCCCTTCAAGAAGTAAGGTTTTGAATTCAAAATGACATCACAACAGTTTAGGTTTGCACACGTGTACCTATGTAGAAAGCATTTCAAAAACATTTTACTTTTTAGATCAATCTTATTGCAAATTCATTACTCTGCTTTGCTTTTTTTATCTCAAGTAGTTTGGTGCATGTTTTAGTTGGGGTTTGGACATCAGCGTTGCTCCTCCGCCTGTTTTTCTTTATCAAGCACTAAGATCTCCAGCCAATAGTGAGCAAAAAGATCTTATTTTTCCCTCTAAGCATGAATGCTAGAAAGACAAAGCTGTAGCCACAAAGAAATTAAGTTTGCTTTCTTGGGCTTTAAGTCACTTAAGTCCAGTGTTTTAAAGCAGTATTTAATTATAATATCTGAAGCTGTGAAACATCATGTCCACAGCAATTCACTTAAATGTTGTAAAATAACTTTCTTAGTAGTTTATTTTATATTGTATAAATCATTCATATCTTTCTATGTTTATAAAGTGCAATGAACCCTCATCACTGAACTGATCCTCAAGACGTTACTATGATACTATTACAAATATTAATAATCTCGTGGTTACATGCACAGGGAAGGACAAAGGCAACAATGCAGCAGTTTGAAGTGGATTTTTTTGATGCTACATACAGTGAGGAGGAAATTCTTGTGGTTTGTTAAATTCCTAGAAGCATAGAAGTGATTTATCACTTTAGTAACCCATTTTGCCTGATCTATAGTTTTCTTGTTCATAAACTGAGGGTAATTAAAAATGTATCTGGTTTAAATTAATTGTAACCATTTTGCATCTAAATTGAGAGCTACTGTATTTATAGAAATGATGATGGAGGAAAATATGATGCTTTGGGAGATGAAAACTTTAGAATATACTAATGCAAAATATTGACAGTCCGTGGCTATGCTAAATGTTTTTTTTTGTTAGATTTTTGTATCGTAACAATATAAACTGTCCATTTAAATATGAAGCATAAATACCAGTTTAGGTATTTCAGATAACCACTGTGTAGTATTTATTTCATAATAATCATTCACATCTCAGAAGTAGATGTATGCCGCTCTCTAGTATTTATTTATTCTACTTGGCTTTGGCTTGTGTTATGTCATGATTCTGCTTCACTCCTGGCAGGGACAGCCATGTTGGCAGGAATGAGATCTGCTCTGCCCTGTACCCCTTCCTCTCAGCACCCAAGAAAATCTTTTCCTTTTAGTTTAATCATTTTTTCAGTGTCTGATGCATTAGATTAGAAGTGGATAAAATGTTCACACTTGGTGTAGTCCGCATTCATTCACATTTTAGAAGTGCTGAAAATTAAAGATATTATGACAGTTAGATAGCATGCTGAGAAAATAACTAGAAAAATGAATTGGGTAATAGCTCTGTAAGTGCCAGGCAAAATTCTGGAGCTTGATAAATAATAAAGCACACTTAGGTACAAGAGATTGAATTTCAGTCCTAATTCTGATAGGTCCATCCCCTATTGTCCCACTTGAGGATTAGCACTTGACACCAATAAAGATCTGTGCAAGATTTATTTTTGTGTGTCTTGAGCCAGGATGCAGATTCCCCTTAATACCAGTTTCAGTAACTTGCTATCCTTAAAGGAAGATTTGCTTCAGTTACATGATTGTCTTTTGAATTTGTTAATGTTTAAGCAACAACATTAAAGTATGTAAAACACACACTCAGAAAAATCAAACCTTAGAACTGGAAAATCAAAATGAGTTTCTCAGTTTCTCCTACAGTTCGGTCGTTGACCAAGGAACTTCTACCTGAGTAATCAATACTGTATCAGGGTGGAAACATAGCCCGAGAACAAAAAGTAAAGGTTAAGGGAGGTGAAGCAGTTCATGGGGAGGTGAATGGGATGACCACTCTTGACATTTTTAACACAGGGGAGTGTAACTAATAATGCTTGATGTAGTGTTTGGGGGCAGTATGAACCCATGGCCTCCTGCAGGGGTGAAAGGACTGCATTCCATTACCCTCCTTCCTTTCCCCATTAGGATAAATTTGTGTCTGAAAACAGCGTTAAAGAAGAATGCTGGACTTGGGTAATTTACCTACCCATGTGTAACTTTAACCATTCCAAAAAAGAGAGAGTGGTTGCTGGTTGCTTTACGAGGGACTGATTTTGTGCCAGATTAGCTTGCAGGCTTAACAAAATTCAAAATGCTTGATTGTTAGTGATGGTAAACCAGAGGAAACTTACTTTTGTTGCTTGTATCCTTACTGCTGACATTATCTATCTGAAATAAAGATTTGGTAATTAATAGCAGTGGCCTTGTGTTTGAAGGCCATGTGTGTATGACCGTTTCCAGAAGCTGGTGACATGGTTCACAAAGGCAATGTTGCCTGAATATGGTGACTGGGGATAGTTTTTTGTTAAGTGGTGTTAACTGTTAAAACTGACAGAAGTTTAGCAGAGCCCCCATCCACACACACTGCTGAGGCAATTGCTACTGAATAGGCCACCCTCTCAGAGGAAAGTGAGCTCAAGTAGCTTATTCCTTCATCTACTGTTGCATAGATGACTGGAATCACCATGGTCGCATTTACACTAGCAAGTTTTTTCAAAAAATCAGCCCTTTTTTGAAGGAACACATGGAGTGTCCACACACAAAAGGCACTCTTTTGATCCAAAATCGGAAGAATGCAGCTCTTCTTCCAGAAGTCCTCTTCCGCTCCCAGATCAGGAAGGGTACCTCCTTTTGAAAGCTTCTTTCAAAAAAAAATGTGTAGATGCTCTGAGGGCCCTGTTTTTTGAAAGAGCAGATCTCATAGAGCTAAATTTTCCGATCCCTTGCCTGTCCTTTCAAAAGAGTGGATGCCCTCTATCAAAAGAGTGGATCGATCTTTTGATCCACTGTTTTGTGTGTAGATGCATTCTTTCTAAAGACGTGTTCGGAAAAGACCTTTTGGAAGAACTTCTTTTGAAAGATCACTGTAGTGTAGATGTAGCCCACACATGTTTTAACCTGTGAAAGATGTGTGTCTGCAAAAGAGACTTCATGGGCTAAGTTGGCAAGGAAAGAAGTGTCCCTTCCAATGTGTGCAAAACAAAACAAAAACAAAAAGAAAAACCCCTGGAATAATTACAAAATTGTTGTGCTGAACACTACATCACATTAATAAGATGACACAATCTCCTGCATACTCATCTATGAATGACTGAAGTAGGTAGGTAAGCAAGAATAATAAAAAAAGATCAGGAATGAAGGATAAATTCTCCTGGTTTGGGCCTTCTACTGCTGTTGTCTGGAAAGCAAAGAAAAGTACAGCTTTTTGAAGATCAATTGATTTTTAGGTTGCAGTAGACCCTGTGCAAACCCGTTAAGACTCCAGAGTGCAGGATGGTATAAAAAATAACGCAAATACACCTTCTTATGTCTGCTACCTTACAGTGTTTTCAGAAGCCTGTATCTGGCATTCAGTGTCCAGCAATGTTTTGCTGAGGGCAGCTGCCTAGTCCATACTCCCTCCATTTGTAATCTTTAGGAAGCAACAAGTATGCCCATTAAAGTCCCGAGGACCAGCGATGAATAAATATTAAGCATCAACTGAATCTGAGTGGGTACAAGCTAAAACTTATGTTTTGATTTGCTGTAACAATGCACAACACATAGTGACTGCTGTGGTTAGCACTGTACAGATATTGCCAAATGTTCAGCGATCTAAAGAAAAGCACAAACTGACATTTTCAAAGCAGCAACCTAGAAGATATAGACACACAGGCTGTGTTTAAATTCCCTAGCCTGCTTTTAAAATCTCATCCACTATGTTTAAAAAAATAAGTAAATGACTAATATTACAAGCTAAGAAAACTAATTTATATTTATGATGACATCTAGGGCTGCTTCAAAGAAAATAAGCCATAACACTTCTATGTAGCTCAAAAATAATTTCCCATCTTGAAGGTTAAAAAAGAGTAGAATAATACACAAAACTGAATGCATATAGGTTTACAAGCCACAGATAAATATAAATTTACATCTGTGGTTTGACATGAACAAGGATATGGCTCCCTTTTAATTATGAAAGGTGCTAACTTCACTGCTAGCAGCATTTTCAGCTGAAATTAAGTATCCTTTATTTCTCCAAGAGACACCAAAATAAGCAACATTACACAAGAACCAAAAATATAAAGCTGTATTACATAGTCTTGTTTACAACAAGGAGCCCACACTCAGCTAATGTAGAAACAAGACATGACTCATATGAAAGGAAAGCTATTAGGAGGCAGATCTTTCTTCATTGAATGATATTACAAAAGGTAGAAATGCTGCACAGAGCTGCTGAAGAATGCTCCAGAAGATGCTGCAGAGCTGGGGAAATTAGCAGCAAATTAATTTGCTATTCTGTGCATTCTGGGGGGAAAAAATCAACTAAAATGACCAAACATTGCAAGGAAAAGGGAATCTCAGAGGCTGGCTGGCAACAAGAAAATGAGCTGGCCACATTTAATCTTGTTTTGTATTAAAACAAGTTATTTTTCATTCTCCTGGAAGTCAGATAGAGAGCCAAGCTGCCTGGCACATACTGGTTGGAGCATTCTGCAGCTATAATTATTTAACATTTATATTGCCACAGGGGCTAGAGGCCTCAATCAGATTAGGCTGCCTCATTCTGGGCACTGTACAAACATATAATACATGACATCCCCTGCTCCCAAATTAATCATTAACTAATCCTCAGGACCCCCTTGAGGTTATATAATTAACCCTGTTTCTCTCATGGGGTAAACTGAGGGAGAGAGAATTTGCTTGCTCAAGGCCCCTGAGAAAATGCCAGAGCAGGAATTAGAGTCAGTAAATCATGTTAGTCCGACCCTCAGTCCACTAGATCACAAAAACTAAAGAAATGCTTCCATGTGAGAAAGGAAAAGACATGCTTATAAACATGGGCTTTTGAGCACTGAGGTGTATCTGAAAACATCTCGTAAAGGGAGAAGGATGAATCAGTGAAGGGGAAGGTGGAGAGCAGGTTCTGGAGTGTTTTTTCAAACTTTAAATGTTGTTATGTTTTTGACAAGCTCATTTTCAACGCCTTTTGAGTGAGACTCTCTGACGGCTTGTACCTGTGAGCCAAGAGATTGTGGATGGGCTGCCTTTTAAAAAGACTTTAAATCCCATTGCAATGGAAACATAGCAATTGCTTAGTGGAGAGTAGTGCCCCGGCTTTTTTGCCATGATATCCCTCTAAGTATGGAACACTTCCACTGCCTAGGGGGGCCACAGAAGGCAACAGAGTCTCCATGTTTCCAGCATGGGCAGGAGAGCGGGGAAGGCAACCACAGAAATAACATGTAGGTAGCCCACATATATGGTGTGCTATAGTCCTGCATAGCATGTGGCCCCGCATAAAGGTAAGGTTTTGGATGAGGGGAAGAATACAAACCGCTACTTTTGTGACTGTTTGACTCTAGGGTTGAGTGGTCAGGAGGAGCTATCTTACCAAGAACTGGAGGGTGGATTTTGTCCTTCCTCATACGAGTTGGTGTAACAAGCTGCAAAAACAAAACCACATAGTCCCTTGTACAAAACCAATGTTCTCAGATTTTATGTATATGGGACCTAGGGGACAGGTGATTTTTTTCCACTCTGAATAACCACAAGAGAGAATTTGGTGTATAATTTTAAAATGTCCTGCAAAGCTGGTAAAGAATTAAAACTTTATATTAGCACTGAAAAATAAGCACAAGGCAAAGCTACAGCATATGCAGCATTATGGGATACAGCCTGTTGACATTCATGACTTCTGTTGGCTCTGTGGTGTACACCAAATTATACAGAAAAGGTTAACAAAGGTAATGGCTGGGAGAAATTCAAGTCACAGCAACATAAAATGCAAGGGATGCCGAAGCTGTAACTAAAGTAAACCCCTATGTAGTCTGGTCGCTGACGACTTGGTAAACCATTTATCTAGTGCAGTGCCAAGGCAATCTAAAATAAATGGGTTGTTTTTCTGAAAAGTCCATAATTTGTACATTTGGGTGCTGGAGGCAGAGGGTTCTGAGTGGAAGACTATCAGATCTGGAATTTGTTTCCCTCAATGATCTGTCAGAGCCAGTTTTTTGACCTTCAAGGCAGAGAGTAGGGCTCATCCATTCGCTCAAGCTTTTGCCTGAGGAAAGGCGACTGAGAGAAATCAAGCCTATTGTAGGATTTGGCTTCTATTTGGTTTGACGTTGTCAGTATGTGTTATGTATTGCTTTAAATTTTTCCTGTGTATGCTTAGAGCCCGTTGATGAGGCACACGTTATGAACTGAAAAATACACAGTAGTGGCATGTTTGTGTGGAAAGGCAAGCACTGGCAGCGAAACATTGTCAAGTGCAAAACAAAGAAGTATCAATAATTTACCATAATCCACCCTAGTTTTTGTATCATTGATGCAGAAATTGACAAACATTTGGTGCACAGTTGCAGATGAGCCTTACATGTCTAACTAAATGGAAGGAGGCTGCTGGTGTTAAATACAGTGCAACTGCAAATCCGTTTCAGCAGCGTTGTGTCCATGTAAAAGATTTGGATTAAAAACGTAAGACCAGAAGAAGTAAAGGGAAAAAAACTGTTTACAGAAGGTTGAATGTCTCTTTAATTTTTTTTCCTGTATATTAGGCATATGCTGGGTTTTGAATGCAAGGATAGGAGCACAGCCAGCACTAATGGACTACTAAGTATTCAAAATAACTATCAAATGCCCTTGCGTATGGGCAGGCAGCAATTCCTTCAAATTCGGGAAGGTATTTGTAACCACAGCCTTTGAGCACAGGAAAAAGGCTCAGGCCACTTACTGAAGAGAAGAGGTATGCTGCTACTAGTTATCCATTAGCCGTAGAAACCCTCGCTCTTCCTCTTCTCTCCAGATGGAATTAGTTGGTCTATCTTTGCTTAAGATACAATGTTGCTGACTTGGACAAATGCCTCTGCAATTAAAACTTTCTGAAATTATTTTGTGTTGCTACGACATGGTATAGAGGAGTTTATCAGCATGTGAGCTGCTCCCATTTGAAGTGATGCATAGGGCTAGCCAGGCCTCCTAGTGGGAGGATGGGGACGACTGCCCTGTAGCTTGGGCGATACAAAAGGGCCTGGAGCTTGTGGCTACTGCTGGTGCAGTACCAATCCGTTTAAACAGAAATCTTTGACTACATGTTATGTAGCTGAAAAGGGGCACGATTTGGTTTTATTTTTTTTTGGAGGGGAGGGGTTCATCTTTCAAAAGTTTGGCAAGTGTTCCCATCCTGTGTTTCCTTTTGTGAACTTCCTATATTTAGATGCTCCAATTCTTGTCCTTACAAATGTATAATTCCTAGTTCGATTTTTTCTTTTTTTTTTTAATGAAAGTTTTTACTTCTGGAAAAATAGGGTTTGGCTGAAACTGTCAGGAAAATGTAATTTTGATCATTTCATATTTTTGATAGGGAGTGTTGTTTTAAGGTACTATTTTTTCTTTTCTTTTTTTTTTTTTTTGGTTTCCTTATTTGAAACCAAAATAATGTTTAGTTTCAAGTTAAAACAAAAATATTTGTTTTGAAATTTCCAGAATAATAGTATAAATAACTTTTTCAAAATGTTGAGAGGGTGATTTTTTGCAAGCTCCTATGAAACTTTACACTTATGAAAGATTGCCTAAGAAGGATGGATTAGTAGAAGCAAAGGGAATCTTTGTCCAGTGGAAGTCAAAAACATGATTAGGGGGCTGGAGCACATGACCTACAAGGAATTAGTAGAAGAATTCAGAAGAGAAGGGTGAGAGGTGATTTGATAGCAGCCTTTAACTTCCTGGAGGGGGGCTCTAAAGAGGATGGAGAGAGGCTGTTCCCAGTAGTGATGGATGGCAGAAAAAAGAGCAATGGTCTCAAGTTGCCATGGAGGAGGTGTGGGTTGGATATTTGGAAAAACTATTTCACCAGGAGCGTGGTGAAGCACTGGAGGGGTGGTGGTTGCTTGGGGTTTTTAAGCCCCAGCTTGATAAAGTTCTGGCTGGGATGATTTAGTGAGAGTTGAGTCTGCTTTGGGCAAGGGACTGGACTCGATGACCTCTTGAGGTCCCTTCCAGCCCTAGAATTTTAGGCGTCTATGATCTTGATTCTATCACAAGAGGCTTGTCCTTTCTATGCTTAGAATTTATTAATGGGTTTTAGTTATTTGTACCATGAACCCGTCACTGTTTCATGGATAAACACAATTAAATTGATTCTAACCTGCTCTGCACCTCATGTAGATGTAAATAAAGTCACTCATGTAAACAACCACTTACACCTGTCACACTGGGTGAAAAACAATACTGAATCACAACTGCAGCACTTTACATGCTCTTGACAAAGTTGCTGTACACAACCACTCAATGGGCAGTGAAAGATCAGAACCACTCTTTCATTCCTGAACCTAAAATCACATGTCCTGCTGCTTCAAAATCTTTCTATACTAATAAAAAATATGGACCTTGTGTTTTCAGACATCATGACTTGTCATCATGAACCTAATTTGCCTAGTCCAGCAGTTCTCAAACTGTCATATATGACCCCAAAGCAGGTCATGACCCATCTTAATGGGTCATCAGGGGTGACTTAGACTTGCTGGGGTCTGGGGTTGAAGCCCAAGTGACACAATCCAAGGCCAAAGCAGAAGCCAGAGAGCTTCAGTCCTCAGCCGCAAGGCTCAGGTTACAGGCTCCCTACCTGGGGCTGAAAAACTGGGCTTCAGCCCCATCCCCACCCCACCCTTGTGCAGAGCAGTGGCCTTTGTGCTTTGCCTTTCCCCACCTGAAACAGTGGGACATGGGCAGGCTAACCATAGATCCCCCTCTTGGGATGAGGTAGTAATTTATTTATTTATTTATTAGAAGTGGGTCACGGTACAGTGAAGTTTGAGAACCCGAAGCAGTTACCATTATGTGACTGCAGCTAGCAGGAAGCAATATGATTGACCATTTTTATCCGGTGTTCCTGATCATGAAGGTAAGCTACTAGAGATCAGACTACTGCCTGAGAGAGACCATCTGAGTGTGGGCTTTCAAGAGGTGATAAGATTTTGTCTTTGAGTTAGCTTCTTCTAATAATTTCCAGAGGATGTAAAAATAATTTTAAATCTCAATCAATTTTGTATCTGGCCCTGCTCTTCCTCGAACATAATGAACCAAAGTCCCTGGATTTGAATATAACCTTGAATGTTCAGAAAGCTCAGATCTGAACCTTGCAGCTTCAGCCCATTTCCAACACACAATAAAAAAAAATCTGGCATGAAATTCTGTAGGTACTGTATTAAGACAGGAATTAGGAAATACAGTAAATTAGAAATAGATTAACTCAGGCTATTGTAACCAACCTAATTTTTAAATGGCTTCCCAGTTTTTGTGCTGCAGCTATATCAGACTTTGTAATGAGATCAGGCACTGTTTTAGAAAACGATTTCTTTCTTAGCCATAGCTTTCTGACAGAGAATAATATTTCAGTGGTTCCCTAATGAGAAGATGCATTTCTTTAATGGCAAGACGTACCTACAGAGACTGAGCCAGAGCCAGTGAACTCGAATAGAACAGGAGTGCACAGATAGTAGACTCTTAACAATGGACTGATCCTCATTTTATTCCTGTACAAACACCCTTTAGAGAAACATCTGTATGGCTAAGTATCTATCTGGATTCGTGCTCTAAAAATATGACTTTACCACAGAGTAAAAGCAGGACTCCTTGGAAAGAGCATGCAACCCACCTCTACTACTTCGGGCATATGCAAAAAGAGAAATGTTGTGATTAATAGCTGGCAAATCTCAAAAGCTTTGCAGGGTCAGTTAAAAAAAAAGGAAGCTGAGCTGCTTACTGAACGCTCTTTCTGAAAATTCTGAACCCCACCCCTCGTGGTATCATCCTTCTGGCAGGCATTTTAATGCATTTCCCCTCCCTTACTGGTTATTGTTTTTTTAACAGAAACAGAGAAGGGATGGCTAGGAATCAGTAGCAGACAGCACTTACAACTTGTATTTTGAAAGATGAAAAGTGTATGTGGCATGTGTGTGCACCACCAGGATTGGTACTCAGAGGTATTTTTTTTAAAGTATATTGAGGAACTTAGAGCCCCCTCAACACAATTTATGTTGACAGATCCTTCTAAGGCATCCCAACGTTATCAAATGCAGACTTCAGTACTATCATATTGAGAGATTGCCTTCCAAACGTAGTTAGTGAAAGGGCTTTGCTTAGTAGCTATGGTTATACTACCGCATTCTGTCGACATAAGTCACGCTTGGAAGAGATCTTCCGGGAAAACCCCTGTCAACAGAAGTCCCCTGGGGGCATATACATAGATGTTTTATCGACATAAATCTGTCAATGAAGGCGTTATGTCTAATAGTGGAAAGGCAGAACACTGTAGGGGAAAATGCTGTGTTTTTTTGATCCACTGTAAGCAAAAGACACTTTGCGTATAAATGCATGGCATGTTTTGTCAACAAAACTCCAGTTTTGTCAACAGAACACGCTAGTATAACTGTAGCCAGTCAGTTTTGTTAGAGGAAAATGGATTGTTTTTTTTTCAGCTATGTAGCAAATTTCAGGTTACTAAATTAAAGATTTCATAAAATGGTTCTGCCAATCTTTCTGCATATTTTTACAGTGCCTAACACAAGGGGGGATCCTGATCTTGATTGAGTCATTTCAGTACTACTGGAATCCAAGCACTGAAAAAGGAATAGAGAGTTAGGCCTCATAAAAACTCCACTGCTACTTGGTGGCCATGTGGAATGTGTTCCAAGTATTACGGCAAATAATAAATAGAAATTATTTAGTGAACTTTAAGACAAGAGCAAGCCTTCTTTCTGCATATTTATGGTGATGATGAAATCTAGAAATGAGCCACAATATAAAATTTGGCTGTAAACTTCCCCACAGCTTGGTGGTTTTGCATATGGTGTTCCATTACAGACCCAATTCTGACTAAATGGAATAGCAAACCACTTTGCTGTTTGTCTCAAATGTTACTAGATACTGGCTGGGAGAAAAACAGGCTGTGTGATTACTTTTATCCCAAGGAAAGTGGACTTTTCAGCCAACCCATAGAAAAGATGCATCCAAGTTTTGGTTCATGTATTAGGTTTTCATCTCTGAAGTATGAAAACTCTGATGAATACATGAACTCCTTTAACTAATGCAGAACTAAGTGCATGCTAATACTTCTAGATCTGTAAGGGCCACATGCAGAAATACTGAGAACAATGCACTCAGTGATATATTTTGCTCCTGATTTAAACAGGATTATGAGGGGTAAACATTTGAATTGAGGTTAAATTGTTCATTTTGTAAATCCCCATTGTGGGTACTTTCAGGACACACGTTTGTATCAGGGAATTTTGTTTAGTCTGGGGACAGTCTGCCACACAACCTATTTTAAGGGGACGCTGAAAAGAATCAGACTGGGCTTGGTGGCAATAAACCTGAATGATGATCTCTATCTAGCACTACGGTAACCCAGAACATTCATTTGTGATACCATCCTTTAGCACAGGAGTGGGGAGCCCTGCATGGCTACCGCACCAGCACCAGCTCCTGCTGCTTGAAGGCCAGGTCAAAGGAAGTCTGTCTGACCCGCAAGCTCTCTGATAGAATGGCAGCTCAGAGAAGCTGCGTCCCCTGCACTGCTTGCAGGCTCCAACCCCTTTGTTCCTGTTGGCTGGGTATCTCAGACAATGGGAGAGATGGGGGTGGTGCTTGCCCCCAGATGGCAGCACGGAGCCCCAGACTCTGCACCCCCAGCCTGCTCTTGAACCCTATCTCTCATACAGATCAGGGGCCCCCATCCCACTGAAGCACCCTGCCTCCGAGATCCCACAATCCTGCTCTTTCACCTTCCCACTTGCCCAGACTCCGCACCAGCCCACTCCTGTGTAACCCTCCCATATACTTATGCCCTCATTTCTGGTTCCAATTGACAGCCTAATGGCGTTCTACAAAATCTAGCAACCCAGGGCCCCAGAAGAGTTAATCCAGACCTGAGGAAAGCCCTGAGCCTTGGTGCCTCCCAACCCCCCTTATTTTTTTCTTCTCTTGCTTGTGAAAAAAATGGCATTTCTGTGGGTCAGTGGCCCCCAATCAGAGAAGCCATGAAGTTATACCATTTTTCAGTGACCCTGGCTACGTCTACATGTGCCCCAAACTTCGAAATGGCCACGCAAATGGCCATTTCGAAGTTTACTAATGAAGCGCTGAAATGCATATTCAGCGCTTCATTAGCATGCGGGTGGCCACGGCGCTTTGAAATTGATGCGGCTTGCAGCAACACGTCTCATCCAGACAGGGCTCCTTTTCGAAAGGACCCTGCCTACTTTGAAGTCCCCTTATTCCCATGAGCTCATAGGAATAAGGGGACTTCAAAGTAGCTGGAGTCCTTTCGAAAAGGAGCCCTGTCTGGACGAGACACACGGCTGCAAGCCACGTCAATTTCAAAGCGCTGCGGCCGCCCTCATGCTAATGAAGCACTGAATATGCATTTCAGCGCTTCATTAGTAAACTTCGAAATGGCCATTTGCGTGGCCATTTCGAAGTTTGGGGCACGTGTAGACACGGCCCCTGTTTCTAGTTTGCAGTAATAAACCTATTAATAGGAAGTTGAGCTGTAAATCCCTATGATGTGGACGGTTCTAGAAAACACGTCTTACTGCATTTCTAATGTTAGGTCTAAAGTGAGTCTAAGTTAGGCCTAAATTGAGTCTTTTGAGTCTCAGTTAGTAAAGTTGTCTTAGGATCAGGATCATGTTGCTAGTACCAGGGACTGTTTTATATACAGGAGAAAGTGACCTTTTTTATATACAGAAGAAGGTGAAACTTTTTGATCTGACCTTTCCTTTGTCCTACCAGCAGCTGTGCGAAGTAAGACATGGTACGTTTTCAGAAGAGGGTATTTGAATTTACCCTAATTATGAGTTCATCTATCAGACATGAGTGACAGGTCAGAAAATGTCACAATAACCTGTAAAAGTAACTGTGGTTGCAGATGGGGATGGGGAAGTGGAGTGTAAAAGGAAGACCAAGACTGATTTAGAACAGGTTGAACCTCTGTAATCTGGACCCTTGAGACCTGAACATTGCTGGACAAGAGAATTTGCCAGACCACAGGAGGTCAATATTATCTAGCAGCATTACCAACTGCTTACTGGGTTGTTAGAAGACATTTAAAGGCAAATTACAGCTAAATAAGAGCACAGAACACACAGAGCCAGGACTGGTGGCTGGAAATAAACTGTATGGGACCATGGGAAACTTGGCCACACCCATGATAAGTGGTCATCCAGCTAATTAAAATAATGCTGGATTATGGACATTGCTGGAAGAGAGAATTCCAGGTTAGACAGGTTCCAACTGCACAAGTAAAAAGGCCTACTGATAGAATCCAGATAATGCGTTAAGATCATACCTTGTGCACAAAAACAATGTGATCTAAAATTGGATGTGTTGAAAATTAATCTTAGTAAATGGGCAAAGGAATAAGTCATTCTGACACTCACTCCCTTTTGATGCCCTCAGCTGTTCCCGCCCCACTCCAATGTTTCTTTCTATCTGCCATGACTCTGTCTGGATGACTGAAAAATGAAGGGGAAGGGGCCGGCTTCATCTTAACGGCCGCCTTTCTCACAATCTCCTGAAATCTTAGACTTTCCTTGTCTGAAATCTGAGAGACGTCCTGCCCAGATTCAGCCAGAGAGGCAGACCCAGATGCCAGTTGCAACCTCCACTAGCTCAGGCTACATTTCAAACAACACTGTGGATGTCAACTGTTGTTACTCAGATCTCAGTGTGTCCTCCACAGAGAGGCAATATGATGCTTTGTTTTAGCTATCTCCTTCCTAATGATTCCCAATATTCTGTTGGTTTTTTGTGTTGTCAGCGCAGATAGAGTAACTGATTTCAGTGAACTATCCCCAATGATCCAAGAGCTCTCTTGACAGGTAGCAGCTAATTTAGAGCCCATCCTTATATTTCACCACATGAATTGCTTTGCACTTATCAACACTGAATTGCATCTATTCTTTTGTGTGATTCCTCTGTAACTCTCTGCAGTCTGCTTTGGACTTAACTATCATGAGTAATTTTGTTTCATTTGCAAATGTTGCCACTTATTTAACCATTTTTCCAGATCATTTCTGAATATGTTGAACAGTGCTGATCTTGGTACAGGTCTCTGAGGAACACCACTTTTTACTTCTCTCTATTCCTGCAGTTTGTTTCCTATCTTTTACCTGGACTGCCTGGCAATACTTTTAGGATCATCTAAGGATCCTTAATGTAATTTAATAACAAGGCTTTCCTATCTTAATCACCCTGCCTCTGTTTATAAACAAACTCCCTGGCCCAAGAGAAGAGCTTGGAGCAGCACAGAACTCATAGGCCGTTTCTACACAGAAGTGGCGTACTGATACAGGGAGCAAAAGATGCTAATGAGGCGCGGATGCAAATTCCCCATGCCTCATTAGCATAGCATCACATGATCTGGAGTCCAGAAGACCGTTCTTCTGAACTCCAAAACACTGTGTAGAAGCGCGGCCACTGGGGGGGGCGGGGGCAGCTTTCGAAAGCCCCTTCTTCCTGAAAGTTTTTGGGAAGAAGGGGACTCTGGCAGGAGGACTTCCTTCCAGAAGCCGCCTCCCCCTCCCCCCCGGGGCTGCACTTCTACACGGCATTTTGGAGTCTGGAAGAGTGGTCTTCTGGACTCCAAATCACGTGACATTATGCTAATGAGGCATGGGGAATTTCCATCTGTGCCTCATTAGCATCTTTCACTCCCTGTATTAGCATGCTACTTCTGAAGGAAGTGGCCGGTGTAGAAATGGCCATAATGTTTCACACTCAAGCTGTATTGCAGTTAAGATCTCCACTAGAAGCTAGGGCATGTGAACACCTCCAGTATGAAACTGGAGAGGGTGATGAGCAGCACTCTCTGCTTCTTCTTGCCCCCCACCCCCGGATTGGGCCCACCAATTTATGCTTTGTCATTTCAATTTTATTTACCATCTTGGACTTCTATCATCATGTGACCACAACACCATAGCTGTGTCTACACGTGCACGCTACTTCGAAGTAGCGGCACTAGCTTCGAAATAGCGCCCGTCGCAGCTACACGCGTCGGGCGCTATTTCGAAGTTAACTTCGACGTTAGGCGGTGAGACGTCGAAGTCGCTAACCCCATGAGGGGATAGGAATAGCGCCCTACTTCGACATTCAACGTCGAAGTAGGGACAGTGTAGACGATCCGCGTCCCGCAACGTCGAAATTGCCGGGTCCTCCATGGCGGCCATCAGCTGGGGGGTTGAGAGACGCTCTTTCCAGCCCCTCAGCTCACTGGTGGCCGTGTGGAGCGGCCCCTTAAAGGTCCCCTCCCCTCCCTGACTCTGCAGGAAGCTGAGGCAACGTGCAGGCTGCAGCCTGCACACGCGGCTAGCCTGCACAGCCCTCAGCCACCCAGCCAGCGGCGATGGCGAGCCAGCAGCCCCCCCAGTGCCCCCAGGGGACCCCCCCCCAAGGGGAGCCAGGGCAGCCAGCCCAGCCAGAGGGCCAGCCAGTCTGGAAAGCGGCAGCGGGGTCCCTCCTGGACGGAGGCCGAGCTGCGGGACCTGCTGGGGCTCTGGAGCGAGGAGGAGGTGCTCCAGGTAATGGGGAGCAAGAGGCAGAACGCGGATGCGTTCGCTCGGCTGGCCGATGGCCTGGCTGCCCGGGGTCACCCTGCCCGCACTCCGGATCATGTGAGGAGTAAGGTGAAGGAGCTGCGGCAGGGTTATGCCCGGGCCCAGGATGCGGCCAGCTGATCTGGGGCCGCCCCCGTCACTTGCCCCTTTTACAGGGAGCTCAGGGACATCCTGGGCTCCCGGCACACCTCCTCCCCTCCGGCCACCCTTGACACCTCGGCTGACGAGCCCCAGCAGGCCCTGCAGCCGGAGTCCGCCCCGGAGGCAAGCCCCGCACCCCGGGGGCCCCCCCCGGAGGCCATCCCCGGGACATCGCGGCAGGAGGAGGAGGAGGAGGAGGAGGGGGGCTCCTCCTCCGCAGAATCTAGCCTGCAGATCCTCCTCCTGCCATCCTGGAGCAGCAGCAGGGCCTCCGACCCCCGGGGATCTCCGGACCGTGGGAGCGGACCCACAGGTAGGTACCCCTCTCTGGTGGACACCCCTGGGCTTGAGGGGCAGGGGTAACAGAGATGTGTCCAGGGCCCCCCACATGCTCACATGGCCATGGCCCCAAGGACACCAGGGCCATGGCCCTCACAGCACTGCAGCCATCAGCCCCTGCCCCCCCCACCCTGCATGACAGTGCCATGCCCCATCCCCAGGCCAGGGGGGAGCGGAACCTCGAGGGGCCCCCGGGCGGAGTGGGTGGGACACCCCGCAGCAGCAGCATGTGATGGAGTGTGGGGAGTGCCAAAGGGAGACTCAGGCTACATATGAGCCACAAAAGCCAAAGAGCTCCCAGGGCCAAAGGAGGATCCTGGCGCTACAGCTGGCAGGTGACACCTCTGCCCTGAACAAACAGGAGGGAGGAGCCGAGCTGGCTTGGAATTGGGGGGCGAGGGCGGGGGCCACAGGTAGAGGCTAGGGGAAGGGAGAGCTGGTAGGCAGCCAGCCTGAGGAGGGGGAAAGCTGCATCCCAGAGGGGCCCCCCTTGGGGTCTTCTCCCCAGGACGGGTTGGAAGGTCTGTCTCTTCCGACAGCTGGTGCTGTCACTCCTGGCAGAAACTGGCCATCTGTGGCCTAAGAAACCTCTCCTGCTCTCAGACCCTGCGGGGTGAAGTGAGAGTCGCTCCCACCAGGGGACGGGGTGCAGGGCAGGGGGACCCCTGAACCCCATCCATCACAACAGCATCTCCCGGGGACGGGGATGGGGAAACTGCAGCACAGGGCAGGGGGGACAGAGGCCACGGCTCGGGGCCCACACTAACGCCTGTCTCCATTCTTCTTTCCCCCCTCCTCTCCTGTGTCCTGCACCTGCACCTGCGCCATCACAAGGACCGGAAGAGAGCGCCGGCGAGGCCTCAGTTGTCCCGGAGAGGCCTCCGGGACCATCGCTCCAGGGCAGCCCCTCGGCTGAGGAACGACCGGCCCCGCGGAGGGCTAGACGGCGGACCCCGCGCATACTACCGCCGACAGCGATGGACCCCCAGCTGCTGGCCATCCTCCGCCGGCAGCTGGAGGTCTCGGAGCAGCACCTCCAGCTGCAGGAGCGGGCGCTGGCCTGGCGCCAGGAGGCATGGGGGGCCTATATGCAGACATTTAACCGGCTCGTCGACTACCTGGCCCCCCATGCCGCGCCAGCCAAACCATCGCCCGCCCTGCCCGCTCCTGCAGCCCCACCACCAGCTGCTCTGGCCGTCGCCGGCCCGTCCGCCATCGCCCCACCACCCACCCGCGAGGGCCAGAGCGCCGAGGGACCCCTGGAGCCACCTGAGATTCGCCGGCACCGATACCTTCCGGTCCAGCCCGCTCCCACCCAGCCGCAGACCAGACTGCAGGCGCGGTGGGGCTCCCGGCCGGGCACGCGCAGTGCCGGGCTATAGGGGTGAGGGGCCCGGGACGTGGCCCCCCCCCTTGTATATAGTTGGACCCTGTTGTTTTGGTGCCCCCGTTTGCCCCGTCCCCCCCATGTAAATAGTTCTCCCCTTTCTCCTCCCTGGTTTTCTTTTTATTATGTATGCCACACAGTTGTTTCTTTGGATTGTTTTATTTGTGTACATATTGCTTTTGTTCAACGTTTGTACTTAGTTTTCTGTTTGTGCTTCACATATTTATTTACACCCCAAAAAAAAGGTTCGGCCAGAAAAAAAAAAATTTACGTTCAGCCACAAGTTCGTGCTGTCATTTGTCCAGGACAAGTGGGGCGGGGGGCGGTGGGGTGCTCCATGGTGTGGGCGTTGGGGCAGGAGTGTGGGGGAGGAAGGGGCGGGCAGTAGGGGGCCTGGGCAGAGTTCACCCCGCGGCCTGTTGGTCGAAGTAGGCCCGCAGGGCCTCCCGGACCCGGGTCCCCTCGGGGTCCACCTGCCGACTGGGGGCAGCAGGTGGCTGCACGTGTGCCCTGCCGGCCTCCGCGGCCCAGCCCTGCAGAAAGGTCTCCCCCTTGCTCTCCACGAGGTTGTGCAGGGCGCAGCAGGCACCCACAATCTGGGGGATGTTGTTGGGGCCCGCATCCAGGCGGGTCAGGAGACATCTCCAGCGTCCCTTGAGGCGGCCAAATGAGCGCTCCACCACCTGGCGCGCATGGTTCAGGCGCTCGTTGAAGCGCTCCTGGCTAGCGGAGAGATGGCCCGTGTAGGGGTGCATGAGCCACGGCTGGAGGGGGTATGCCGCATCTGCGATGACGCAGAAGGGCATGGTGGTGTCCCCCAGAGGGATCTCCCGCTGGGGGATGTAGGTCCCCGCCTCCAGCCGGCGGCACAGGCCCGAGTTCCAAAAAACCCGGGCGTCGTGGGTGCTGCCAGGCCAGCCCACTTAAATGTCCTGGAAACGTCCCCGGCTGTCCACCAAGGCCTGCAGGACGACAGAATGGTAGCCCTTCCGATTGAGGTATCGTCCTCCACTGTGATGCGGGGTGCGGATGGGGATGTGAGTCCCATCCAGAGCCCCGAAGCAGTTGGGGAAGCCCAGGGTGGCAAAGGCGGCGACAGTGGCATGTGGGTCCCCCAGCCTCACGAGCCTGTGCAGGAGCATGGCGTTGATGGCACGCACGACCTGCAGAGAAAGCACATGGGACAGCCCCAATGAGGGGTGAGCAGGGTGTGCGTGGCCCTGCCCTGCCCTGCTCTGGCCCCCCTGCCCTGGCCTGGCCCCCCTGCTCTGCCCTGGCCCCCCTGCCCTGCCCTGCCCTGCCCTGCCCTGGCCCCCCTGCTCTGCCCTGGCCCCTCTGCCCTGGCCCCCCTGCCCTGGCCTGCCCTGCCCTGCTCTGCCCTGGCCTCCCCCTGTGGGTTCTCTTACCTCCATGAAGACAGCCCCGATGGTGGCCTTTCCGACACCAAACTGCTGGCCCACGGATCGGTAGCTGTCCGGAGTGGCCAGCTTCCAGACAGCGATGCCGACCCGTTTCTCCACAGGGAGGGCACACCGCATGGCAGTGTCCTGGTGCCTGAGTGCGGGGGTGAGCCACTGGCACAGCTCCAGGAATGTCTGCCGGCTCATCCTGAAGTTCCTGAGCCAGTGGTCGTCGTCCCACTCCCCAAGCACCAGCCGCTCCCACCAGTCGGTGCTGGTGGGGTAGCTCCACAGCCGCCAGCATGTGAGGCGGGGTGGGGGGCGGGGTGCTGCAGGGGTAGGGGCTGAGCCCTGCTGCCCTGGGGGCATCTCCTCCTCTGGGGCAAGGAGGTACTCAGCTGCCTCCCACATGGCATGGGCCAGGGCAAGCCCTGCTCCTGCCGGGAGGGCTGGGTGGACCTCTAGCTGCTGCTGCTGCTGCTGCTGCTGCTGCTGGGGGTCCATGACTGCGGCGCCCGGGGTCTGTGTGCCTATGGCTCCTCAGACCATGTGCTGTGCAGGCTGAGTGTATGTGGGAGGGGCCCTTTAAGGGAGCGGCTAGCTGTTGCCCCGGAAGCGCTAGTCCGCCCGTTGACCCTGTCTGCAGCAGTGCCTGGCAGCCCTATTTCGATGTGTGCTTCTTTGACGTGTAGACGTTCCCTCGCTGCACCTATTTCGATATTGGGCTGAGCAATGTCGAAGTTGAACATCGACGTTGCCGGCCCTGGAGGACGTGTAGACGCTATTTCGATGTCGCAACATCGAAATAAGCTACTTCGATGTAGGCTTCACGTGTAGACGTAGCCCATGAGTCCTATCAAATGTAGGAGGTGTGGTGAATGAACCCGTTTGACTCAGGGTTTCCAAAGGAAGCATATGGTATGAAGTCTGAAACTGTACAGACTCTATATTTACACCTGCTTGCAGTGCAGGGTGTTACCCGTAGCTAGAAAGAGGATGGACATACAGGTTTCTGCAGACTCGATGTGAAATTATACTCCACATTTCCATAGGAAACAAAGAATTTGCCCCAGTTCCATATTTTATTTCAAATGAAAATGCATACGCACCCTCCCTGCTCCAGCCCTATAAAGAGAAACACAGACACAAACCTTGATTAGAACTGTTGTGCAGAGAATTGAACTCTTGCCAATAAGCCCCTCAGTGCTCTCTTTAATACAGCTCAGACCCACTCTTAAGTTTACCCATTGGACTTATATTATGATTATGCAGGCCTAAAAACAGGAGAGAGGAAAAAAATCATTTGGGGGTGAGGACCTTCAGGGAACTTACATCGAGAGAGAGAGAGAGAAGGATCCTGGCCATTGGAGAGGTTTCTTCAATAGCTCCCTGGTGAGATAGATTGAGCCCAGGAGGGTGGGAGCTAAGGCTATGTAGGAAGCAAGTAAGGTATACTGGATGACAGGGGCAGGGGAAAAGAGCTGGAGAGTGAAAACTGAGAATTCTCCAAAGAGATGCTTCTGATGAGCTAATGTTGCTGCTGCAGAAATGTATAAGCTGTGAAAGAAATGCATTCTCATAATAATGGCTGTACTGGTACCTCAGTAATTCACTTGAGTTCTGCCTATTTGCTGCACATCAGGGACTGTTTCTGGGCAGATCCTAAATACCACACCAACAAGAGGAAGATTCTGATGGGTGACTGTATAGTTTTCTCTCCCACAGAAACAAGCTGCAGTGCAGCTGACCTAGTTGCTGGGTTCATAGCAGCCTCTCTCTGGCAGATCTCACTGCAAATGTTCTTAAACTATGCTCCATTTTGGGGATTGCCCATTAGAAGCATCATAAAATTTATCTAGACTGCATGGGATTTGGCTAGTTCTGGGTAAGAACTGATTGGGATGAAATAACCAATTTGAATTTTTGCCCAAAACCAGAGCCAAACCATTTTGATTTAGAGAAAAAATAGTTTTTAGCCTTTATTTTTAGTTTCCAAATGAGATCCAGACTAAAAGCACTGAAGCCCATGAGACTGGCTGGTTTTTGCTGTTGTTCCAGCTGAAAAAAGGGACAAAAACTTGCAAAAATTGTGTGAGAGCCTGTTCTCATGAGATATTCAACATAATATAAGCTTCCTGACAAGATTTTTGAAAATGGGAGCCCAAGAAATAAGATAACATCTATATTTAGGCACTTAATTACTGTTTCAATCTTCAAAAGTATTGAGCGCCCAATAGCTCCCATTGTGCTCAATACATTTGAAAACTGTCACTTAATTTCATCCCAAATATAGATTTAGAGGCTAAATTTAGGGTCTTGCTTTTAAAAATCTTGTGTCAAGAAATTCAAATAAGTTTCTAATCTTTTGGGGTGCTTATCTTTACCAAACATCCAAGCCACCTGAAGTTCTGGGGTTTCCATGGAAATCCCAGAACATTTAAGTACTTAATGATTTGGAAATGGAAAAAGGGTTCAGCAGAGAAGATTTTCTGAGACATGGACCTTCAGTTATCATGAGAAGAAATGGGGCATCAATTTACTAGAAGTAACCCTGAACCTTAAAAGGTGCTCAATACTAGAGGTTGTATGGAGTGCTGAGTTCAAAGGCCACAGAGGAAAAACTCTTCATATAGCTGTTAGGAACATTTCACTGTAATGTTGGTAATGTGCCTGTTTTAAATAGCTGCATTTTGGGGGCTTGATTTGGATTTCAATGCTATTAATACATCCCCTGTCTTACCTTAGTTTTCAGAATGGCTATTTTCCTTCAAAATACAATTAGGGAGGAATTGCTGAGAATTTGGCCTGGCCTACAGTATAGGGCAGGGGACTCAATCTGTTAAGTGATACCACTTCAGCTATGTGACTGGTGTATTGAAGTTGACGTGCTTAGATCTACTTACTGTGGTGTCTTCACTGTGCTATGTCAATGGAAGTCCTGTTGACTTCCCTTATGCTTCTCACAGAGGTGAAGAACACAAATGAATAGGAATGCATTTTCCCATAGATTTACTGTGTCTTCACCAGACCTGGTAAATAAACACTTGCTGCATTGGTTGCAGCAATTCTCATCTACTGGCAAGTGTCACGATAGATTTTGTTTAAATTTACCACTTTATTTAAATATGTTAAATGCTTGGGGGGGTATATTTGCATTGGATGGATGAAAAAAGAGGCTGCATAGTACCAAAATGCTATTGTTAATCAGAGTCTGATCTCTCAATGATCCTGCAGCCCTCCCCCCTCACACCCACCGCACCGACTCTGATGAAATTAATCCCTTATTTCTATTTGTAAGTACAAAAATCAAAAGCAATAGAAAATAATTTTACTCTAGATATGCTTTTAATTTGTGACTTAAAGTTAAGTGCTTCCAACGTTGCCAGACAACAGCACTATAAATGTTTTATTTGCATAATGTGAAAAATATATTTTCCACATCATTTGGTAGCTGAAGAAACACAGCCATTTAGTGATGAATAAAAACCTTCTGTAACTTACTATTTTATGTCCTTCCTGACTTTTCACTAAACAGGGCAAAAGCCCTTGCACAAGACTTATATGGGCTTTCTTTATTATTTGAACATGATGATTTATATGGTTTTTCAGATACATTTATGTACACCCATGCTTGGGAACAGAAATGTATGATCTTTGCATGACTTGAGCTGCATAAGTGTATATTTTGTTTCAAAAAATGGATGACTTACACAGGGAAGAACTAGCCTGCAGACAAGTTTTCAAGTGCACATTTCTGTGAAATATTCAAATCTGAGTTTTTAGAATAGGAATGATATACTCACTTATTTGGCAAGCTCTGAAAATGCCACATTCCATGCAATGGAAGACTTCATGTGGTGTGCTAAAAGATGCTGATGGAGGTCCTAGAACAAATATAGTGTGGTGATTTATCAAAACAAAAAAGCAGTAAAGTAGCACTTTAAAGACTAACAAAATAATTTATTAGGTGAGCTTTCGTGGGACAGACCCACTTCTTCAGACCAAAGTCATACCAGAACAGACTCAATATTTAAGGCATAGAGAACCAGAAACAGTAATCAAGGTTGACAAATCAGAAAAAAAGTATCAAGGTGAGCAAATCAGAGAGCAGAGGAGGCAGAAGGTGGGGTCAGGGAGTCAAGAATTAGGTTAAGCCCCTATAGTGTCCCAGAAGATTTGCATCCCGGTTCAAACCACATGTTAATGTGTTGAATTTGAATATGAAAGAGAGTTCAGCAGTCTCTCTTTCCAAAGCGGAGTGAAAATTCTTCTTCAATAAGACGCAAACTCTTAAGTCATTAACAGAATGGCCCACTCCATTAAAATGTAGACTAACTGGTTTGTGGATCAGGAGTGTTTTGATGTCTGTTTTGTGCCCATTAACTCTTTGTCTAAGAGAATTTGAAGTCTGTCTAATATACAAAGCATCTGGGCATTGTTGGCAAATGATGGCATATATGATGTTAGTTGAGGAACATGAGAATGTGCCCATGATTCTGTGACTAACCTGGTTAGGTCCAGTGATGGTATCTCCAGAACAGATATGTGGACAAAGCTGGCAGCGGGCTTTGTTGCAAGGAAAAGTCTCAGGACTGGTGTTCCTGAGGTATAGACTGTGATTATTGGTGAGAATCCTCATAAGGTTGGGAGGTTGTCTGTATGAGAGAACAGGCCTGTCACCTATGGTCTTCCGGAGAGTGGCATCCTGATTCAGGATAGGTTGTAGGTCTTTAATAATGCGTTGAAGTGGTTTGAGTTGGGGGCTGTAGGTAATGACCAATGGTGTTCTGTTCTTGACTTTTTTGGGCCTATCTTGGAGTAGCTGGGATCTGGGTATTCGTCTGGCCCTGTCAATTTGTTTTTGTTTTGTTTTGTTTTGTTTTGTTTTTTATTTCTCCTGGTGGGTAATTCAGGTTTATGAATATTTGGTAAAGATCTTGTAGTTTTTGGTCTCTGTCAGTAGGATCAGAGCAAATGTGATTGTACCTAAGGGCTTGACTGTAAGCAACGGATCTAGTTATGTGTGCGGGATGGAAGGTAGAAGCGTGTAGGTAAGTATAGTGATCAGTGGGTTTCCGGTAGAGTGCGGTACCAATTAGGCCACCTTGATTTGTACTGTTGCATCCAGGAAATTTATCTCTTGCATGGAGTAATACAGGCATAAATTGATGGTGGGGTGCAGATTGTTAAAGTCCCTGTGGAATTCTTCTAGAGTCTCTATACCATGGGTCCAAATCATAAAGATGTCATCAATGTATCTTAAGTAGAAGAGGCGTAGTAGGGGATGAGAGTTGAGGAATTGTTGTTCCAGGTCCACCACAAATATATTAGCATATTGTGGGGCCATGCGGGTACTCATAGCAGTTCCACTAATCTGGAGGTATAAATTGTCCTCAAATCAGAAATAATTGTGGATGAGAACAAAGTTACAGAGTTCAGACACCAGATTGGCTGTGGTGACATCAGGGATGGTATTCCTGATCATTTGTAATCCTTCTTCATGTGGAATATTAGTGTACAGAGCCTCTACATCCATGGTGGTAAGGATGGTGTTGTCAGGAACTTTCTGATGTTTTGTAATTTCCTCAGGAAGTCAGAGGTATCTTGGAGATAGCTGGGAGTATTGGTGGCATAGGGTTTGAGGAGGGAGTCCACAGAACTGGATAGTTGGGTGGTAAGTGTGCCAATACATGAAATGATCAGTCGTCCAGGGTTCCCAGGTTTGTGGATTTTGGGAAGTAAATAGAATAATCCAAGATGGGGCTCAGATGGTGTGTCTGAGTTAATAAGGTCCTGAGTAGCCTCAGGGAGTTCCTTAAGTAGTTGTTGTAGTTTCTTTTGGAATTCCAAAATGGGATCAGAGGAGAGAGGTTTGTAAAATGTGGTGTTGGAGAGTTGTCTGGCTACCTCCTGTTCATAGTGGCCATGTCTACACTAGCCCCAAACTTTGAAATGGCCATGCAAATGGCCGTTTTGAAGTTTACTAATGAAGCGCTGAAATACATATTCAGCGCTTCATTAGCATGAGGGCGGTCGTGGCATTTCGAAATTGACATGCCACACCGCCGTGTGGCTCATCCCGACGGGGCTCCTTTTCGAAAGGACTCTGCCTACTTCGAAGTCCCCTTATTCCCATCTGCTCATGGGAATAAGGGGATTTCGAAGTAGGCGGGGTCCTTTCAAAAAGCAGCCCCGTTGGGATGAGCCACGCGGCAGCGAGGCGCATCAATTTCGAAGTGCCATGGGCGCCCACATGCTAATGAAGCACTGAATATGTATTTCAGCGCTTCATTAGTAAACTACGAAATGGCCATTTGCATGGCCATTTCAAAGTTTGGGGCTAGTGTAGACACGGCCAGTGTGACTTATTCATGATGACTAAAGCCCCGCCTTGTCAGCTGGTTTGATTATAATGTCTGGGTTATTTTTGAGACTGTGGACAGCATGGCGTTCAGCATAGTTGAAATTGTGTCTCATTTGGCATTGTTTCCATATAATGTCAATCTGAGCACGGTTACGGAAGCATTGTACATTGACCAAACCCCAGCACAATATGTACTGCTGTCTGATACCAGTTGTCCACTTACTGAATGTTTTCCATTACAAATGAGCAAAGCTCCAAAATTCTGTGGCTCAGTTTGGGTAAGTAACCTCCCTTAAAAGTACACATGCTTACTAGGATGTTTTTGCTCAGAAAAAGAGGGATGAAATCTCAGAAGAACAAAATTTCTCTAGGGATATCTAGTACTTTCAGGCTTTGGTGTGTGTGGGAATTCTATGAGTGAACAGACTTGTCATATATAATTCAATACTTCTTATCTTATTTGAAACTGAGAAGAAGACAACTATGTTGGGTTTTCTGATTCACCAATCTTGAAGCATTTTTCAAAGTCCAGGAAAGTTTCATTACACAGATGGGGTAATCAAAACACAGAAAGGTTTATGACCTGATTTCCCTGAGCTCCTAAGCAGCTGCAAGAGCCAGTGAATAATTTTGTTCTCAGCTCTGCCAGATTTCCTAAGGAAGGTTAGGCACATAACAGAACTTCTTTAGAGTAGCAAACAGGGAAATTGGAGAGTTCAGAGAGGGGAAAATGTGAAGTTTTCATTCTCGGTTCAGTTTCTTGCTCACTAATGCAATGGAACAGTAGTTACAATATTCAACAGAGCTGCTGGATTTTCTTTGCTGCCTGTGCCAGAAGGGATTTCCACTATAGGAAATAGAAGTTGGTGGACATACTGTAGGAGAGATTTGTGGGTTTGCAAGACACACACTGACACTGTAATGATCAGAAAGACTAAGGAATAATTGTACAATCTTGGTAGGCATCCTTCAGTCTGCATAGACTATGGATCGCGCCCTTTAAAGTTTCAATTGAGGACTTCATTTACAGCGTCTATTGTGACTATAAAGACCCACACGAGAGTGACAGTCCTTGCTGCATCTCTTGCAGATGTAGTGGGTGTCTGGCAAGTCCTTATTGTGCTTTCTGTGTGCTCGCTTCTCCTCTGCTAGCTGTCTGATCTTCAACTCGCCCTTCTGAAGGCCCTTGTGTAACCCCTGCCTCCATCTGCTGCGGTTGTCTGCTAGATTTTCCCAGTTGTCCAGCTCGATGTCTACCTCTCTGAGGTCTCTCTTGCAGACATCTTTGTAACGCAACTGGGGGCGTCCAGGAGGTCTTTTGCCAGAGGCTAGCTCACCATACAGGATGTCTTTTGGAATCCTTCTATTGTTCATCCTGTGGGCATGGCCAAGCCAGAGGAGTCGACGCTGCCTGAGGAGGGTGTGCATGGTTGGGATTCCAGCTTGCTCGAGGACAGCAGTGTTGGTCACTCTGTCCTTCCATGATATTCCAAGGTTGCGCCTGAGGCAGCGCAAATGAAAGACGTTCAGCCTCTTTTCCTGGCGGGCATACAGGGTCCAAGTCTCGCTGCCATAAAGGAGGGTGCTGCGTATACAGGCTCTGTAGACTTGCATTTTGGTGTGAGTGTACAGCTTGTTGTTATTCCACACTCTCTTGCTGAGTCTGGACAGAGTTGTGGCCGCTTTTCCGATCCTCCTATTTAGCTCAGTGTCCAACGACAGGGTGTCAGTGATGGTGGACCCGAGGTAAACGAACTCTGTACAACCAGATTGAAGTATTTGCCACCCCAGATTCAAGACAAAGGAAATGGCTGCCAAGGATCTAAAGAACATGGAAATTAGAGAGGAGGCAGTGTGTAATCATCAAGGGCAAAAGGAAAAGTCAGCATTTTACACAGTTGAAGACAGATGGGGATGTGATCCCCAGAGAGAGAAGTGGATCAAAAGGAATTCCATAGAACCAGAAGTAGCTAATCACAATGAGGTTCCCAGTCAGGAAACTGCAGAAAATGATTCTGAAAACTGAGCTGTCACAATAGAAGGGGACAGTGAACTCAACCTCCATGAGTATCCTGGGAGATTTAAAAAAATATAGATGATTATTTCCTAACTCAAAACCTGCAACATGGGGGAATTCTACAGTAGACCATATCTTGACAGATGAGAGGAACTGATCACAGAAGTAAGAGTTAGTAGTTAAGGGGTGCAAGTGACCATTACTTGTTTACATTTGCAATATGAAAACAACAAAATCCAAACAAGCTTGGAGTTTTGAAGTGACCAATTTCATAAACATTTATGAGCCAAATCATCTAGGGGAAAGAAAAGAAACAGAAAAATATAACCAGTAACTGGAAACTACTAAACAAACACTTTACTAGATGCCAGAAAAGCCACAATGCTACCGTGATGGGGTGTTCAACCCACCTCACGAAGGTTAATGGAGGCCAGATGGACCAATTATTGTATTAAGCTACAAGCTGGGTGGGGTCAAGCTGGCCTATGGAGGGGGCAATTGCTCTGGGGCCTGGCAATGCTAAAGGGGCCACAGGGCTCTTGGCTGCCACCACTGCTACTGTGACAGTGGTAAGACCCCAGACCCTATAAAATTCCTACCAGAGCTTCAAATGCCTCAAGGCAAAGTCTGGCCAGCTCTGAGGGTTGGAGGAGGTGGGGCACTTTGCCATCCAGTTGGAGCCAGTGCCCCAGTCCCATGCCTCCTGCCCAAGTCTGTGTCCCTTCCAGGAACATGGAGCTACCCCACCCCCACATTATCCAGGGGCCTAGAAATCCTGTCGGATCCCCTGGGGAGAGTTATGCCTAAGAAAGGCTCACCTGTGCAGGAACAGATGACACTTTTACAAAGCCATAGAGCTGACACCAGGAGATGGCTGCAGGGGGAAAAAGTGCAGTCACTCACTGGAAGGAGGGAGTTGTGAGGTGGCCAGCTGGGGAAGGGAGAGACCAAGAAAGTAAGAGAAGTTTCAGAGAAAAAGGGCAGTAAGGTCCAGAAGAGAGTATAAATCGGATACTGAGTAGAGAGTCCCTGAGCTGGAACCCAGAGTAGATGGTGGTCCTGTGTTCCCCTACCAGCCACCGAGGAAGTAGCACCAGTTGATCAGTGAATGGTGCAATTGCCTTATCTTGTTCATGAGATGTGGATTTGACACACCAGGGCTACGTCTACACATGAAGCCTACATCGAAGTAGCTTATTTTGATGTAGCGACATCAAAATAGGCTATTTCGATGAATAACGTCTACACGTCCTCCGGGGCTGGCAACGTCGACGTTCAACATCGACGTTGCGCGGCACCACATCGAAATAGGCGCTGCGAGGGAACGTCTACACGCCAAAGTAGCACACATCGAAATAAGGGTGCCAGGCACAGCTGCAGACAGGGTTACAGGGCAGACTTAACAGCAAGCCGCTCCCTTAAAGGGCCCCTCCCAGACACACTTGCACTAAACAGCACAAGATCCACAGAGCCGACAACTGGTTGCAGACCCTGTGCCTGCAGTATGGATCCCCAGCTGCAGCAGCAGCAGCCAGAAGCCCTGGGCTAAGGGCTGCTGCCCACGGTGACCATAGAGCCCCGCAGGGGCTGGAGAGAGAGCGTCTCTCAACCCCTCAGCTGATGGCCGCCATGGCAGACCGCGCTATTTCGATATTGCGGGACGCGGATCGGCTACAAGTGCCCTACTTCAATGTTCAACTTCGAAGTAGGGCACTATTCCCATCCCCTCATGGGGTTAGCGGCTTCGATGTCTCGCCGCCTAACGTCGATGTTAACATCGAAATAGTGCCCAACACGTGTAGCCATGACGGGCGCTATTTCGAAGTTAGTGCCGCTACTTCGAAGTAGCGTGCACGTGTAGACACGGCTCAGAAGAGGGAAACACACAGTGACCTCATTGGAAGTCTAAGGCCTGGTCTACACTCGGGAGTTAGGTTGAACTGAGCTGACTTAGGTTGATTTTCAAAGCAATCAGTCCACACAATGGGGTCTGTTCCACTGACCTGAAGGGCTCGTAAGGTGAAATTTGGTACTCCTGCTCTTCACAAGGGCTACGTCTACACTAGAAGCATCTGTTAACAGAAGTGTCTATTGGAAGGGATTTCCTGGTAAAATTTCTGTTTGACAGATTGCATCCACACACAAAAGCAGATAGATCTTTTGATCCCCTCTGTCAACAAGAAGCAGCCATGTGCTTTGGCCACTTTGTCGATAGAACTGGCCCTGGAACCCCAGAAGACAGGGTCTCAAGCCCTTCCAGGACCTCTGGCCAGTTGCTCTCTTAAAGGGCCTCCCCCATCCCTGCTAAAGCTGAGGCTTGCCTTCCTCATTGAGGGAAAGCAAAGCTGATACAGGGCTCCCTAGTGTAGCCAGACAAAGTCTCCCCCTTACAAGCCAGCTTGCTCGTTGCCCGCCCCCCCCCGCCACTGAGGAGCACACAGGGCACGGAAATGGCTGCTGACAGCACAGTCTTTGATGCCCTCATTGAGGCCCAGATATGCTAGCTTATCATGACCCTGAGAAGCAGAAAGTACAGATGGAAGGCTAACAGGCCAGACTGTCAACAACGGGGGGGGGACCCTCAGAAATCACCCCAGCTGGCATTGATCAATATGATGCACACACACAATCACCCAGAAGGGGACGTGCCCCGCCCGCACAAAAGAACGTCCTGTACTCCTAAATTGCTTATCTCTTGTCTTACAAGTGCAAACTAAGTAAGAAATGCCCTTGTAACAAACTGGCGTCACAAAGACAGACCAGTATGATCTGGCACCATAGATAAGAAAGAGAATACGTAACCCAAAAGGGGTATAAAAGATGGGTCCAGCAGAACTCTAACGTTGAGTGCATTCCACCAACTGCCTGCTGGTCGGGTCAGGTGATTGCCTCCCGAGGTCCACAACTGGGGATGCCCAACCTCGTATTCGTCTTTCCATGGAACTGAGTGACCGATCCGGCTTGGCTACGCTGGTATCGAGAGACGCAGAGAGGGTAAGATACACCCATGCTAGGTCTCCGACTTTTTTTTGTGCACAGCTAAAGAATTAGAGCTCTGTAACTAGATGTCATTGTGCCAAGATATTGTGTTAGATGGTAACAGATATCTTTGTATTGGATTGTAACGTAACTTAACACCTGTACTTTGCTAGCATATAAGAAGCAAACAATAGCCTTTTGTAACCACACGCTTATAACTGTAGCTTAATAAACTTGTAACTAGTTAAGATCCAAGCCTAACTATTTTGTTAACCCTTTTGTCACTGCAACACAGCCGGCACAACAAAAGAACTTTAACCGTTTGGTTACTACAGCCTGGCCGTAGGTGAGAGTGCTAGGAGCTGCCTGTTCTAACAGTAAAAAACTGGGTTGCTTAGGACCCAGGGGAATCTGTCAGCCTGTCTTGGCTGCTTGCAGCGACGAGCTCTCTGCTCTTGTAGTTTTAAACTTGGATGATAACAAGGGCATAGTTGGTACCTCACCGCACATTACCCGGCCACCGGCTAACACCTAGCCATCTGTGGGAAAAAACCAGTTCTTTCCTGACTGCAAGCATGCCAGAGTAGCCCCCAGGCTCACCCTGGACCAACAACCAGCTGCTGCAGGCACTGCCACTCATCTTTATGTCTGTCTTCCACTGTGTCTGGGGGAGAAGGGGAATGAGCCTGCCATCTGTAACACAAAGCATGCCCATGATGCCCCAGTGCCCCACCCACCTTCACCTCCTGGCTGGTCATGGGGCAATGGGACAACCAGCAGTGACTCCAGAATGTCCATATGTACAAGGAGACCTTCATGGAGCTCTGCACCTGGCCCACTTCTTCCCTCCAACAGGACACGCATGCAGCCCACCCTCCCCCTTGAGAAGTGGGTCACCATTGCACTCTGGAAGCTGGTCACCCCCAACAGCTATCACTCTTGGGCACCCAATTCAGTGTCAGAAGGTTTAGCACTGGGGCTGTCATGCAGGTAAGGCACTCCTGGGCCACAGGCCCTGTGTGGGGTGAGGGAGAGGGAAAGAGGGAGCTGGGGGGGTCCTGCCCGAGGGGACACCTCAAGAGGCAGGGGTACGAGGGGTGGAGGGGGCAGCCCCATCCCCAGGGGACCGTGCTGCCCCACCCTCACACAGTCCAGCTGCTGGGGAGGGTGGCCTCACAGGGGTCTCCCAGAGGATTCAGGAAGGAGAGGACGGGAGGGGGTAGGAGAATCTTACAGGGTCCAGGGGCACACTCTCCCCTGCTCTCTCATGTTCATGTCTGGTCTCCTCCCTTTCCCAGGTAGTGCAGGCCATTAACCCTCCAGAGGCTCATGCACATCACTGACCTGGACCCAATTGTGTCTGGCTTCAATGCCCTTAGCTTCCCCAAATGTTTCAGAACAATAGACGTGCACCACATCTCCATCTGGACCCCAGACTACAGTGCAGCATGGTACATCAGTTGGAAGGGCTATTACTCCATTTTGCTGCAAGCCCTGGTGGACTACCATGGACAGTTTCTGGACATTTATGTCTGGGGTGGTTGGGCCAGACCCACGATGCTAGCATGTTCTGGAACTCCAGCCTGTACCAGAGGCTGGAGGCAGGCACCTACATCTCCCACCAGGAGCTGGTCATTGGGGATGTGGACATGCCTTTGTGCATCGTGGGGGATGTGGCCTACCCAGATATGCCCTGGCTCATGAGGCCTTACACCAGGTACCTGGACCCCACCCAGAAACTGTGCAACACCTGCCTCAACCGAGCATGCAATCAAGTTGAGTGTGCTTTTGGATGCCTGAAGGCAAGGTTTTATTGCATCTTGGGCTGGACGTGGGGGAGCAAAATGTCTCCCATGTCATGGCCACTTGCTGCACCCTCCACAATCTTGTGGAGGGGAAAGAGGACGCCTTCCTTCCAGGGTGGGAGACAGATACTGGAGGCGCCTACGCCCAGCTCTGCCCTACCAGGCGCACAGGGATGGGATGAGCATCTGGGAGTCCCTATGGGAGAGCTTTGCCCATGGCCCCCAGTGACAAAACTCTCTTTTGTTAATAAAACTCTCTAGTCTAGATGTAGCCAAGGAGTAATGGCAAAAGTGACCTTGCACGGTTTACCTTAGAGTAGCGCAGATAGAGCATTGTGATATTTGACATTCTTGGCCTCCTGGATGTGTCCCACAGTGCTCCAGTTTGACAACTCCAGCCACCACTTTGTGTGACAATGTCCTGTGTAGACTTCTGTAAAGCATTTGACTTGATAACACACAACATTTTGATTTAGAAACTAGAAGTGTACAAAATTAATATGGCATACATTAAATACACTTTATAAGCTGGCTATTTGATAGGTTTCAGAATTGTAATTGTAAATGAGAAACCATCATCAAATGGGTCTTTTTCCTGTGGAGTTCTGCTGGGGTTGGTTCTTGGCTCTACACTATTTATTTTTTTTTTTACCAGTGGTCTTGAAGAAAAGTTAGGCCATGATCACATGACAAGCAGTGGCTGAAAGTCTATAGAAGAGCCTTAGCATAGAGTCCAGTTCTCGTTAAAAGTTGTGTTCTCATTTCACTAGGTTACAGTGTGTTCCAGAACGTTCAGAATGTTATGGGAAAATGTGAGCCATCTCTTTTGAACCTCAGAGTTATGCATGCTATTTTATTTAAACTAATTCTGTTTTTACTAGTTTAAATGCATATTCTAGAAAGAATTATGTCAACCTAATTTGTTCTGTGAAATAAAGCAAAGGTGTTAAAAGAAAAACTTGAGAAAATGTAGGGGTGTCCAGCACACCTGCAATCAAAGCAGGAGGGTCATTAGTACACACTTTGCTGAGTAAGATTAGTTTTTAGTTAATTTGTACATTTTACTGTGTCTTCTATCCCAAGACCTCAAAGTACCATTGTTAGCTGGGAAGGCATAGTCCTGGGGCTCGGTGCTGTGCTCTGGCCCACATAGCAGTCTTTTAAGCCCAATAATGTAAGTCCTGGGGCCTGGGCCTGGGCCTGTGCTCAAACTACCACCCACACCATTCCATCTTTCTAGCCCCAGCCCTTGTACAGGATGGCCAAATAAATGCTGTGCAATTCAGGGGCCTGAGGTCAGGCCAGGCTGCAGTCTATAGGTGTGTAAGCTGACTAACAGTAGCCTCTTAGATAATTCTAGGCCTTAGTGCTGGGTGGTGCAGATACCCTTACACAGTCAAGAGATCTTGAACCCAAGCTCTGGGGCAGGTCATGGCAGGGCAGACAAAATAACAATTTGAATTCTTTAGCCCAAGACCAGGGCAGGAAAACAAACACAGTCCCCAATAATCAAGGTCGAGACTACCACCCTGGCATTGGAGGGGGGAGGCAGGGTGTAGGCCCACCCATTCCATTGCACCCCAGACCAGGGCTCTCGCAGTGGCAGGGCTGACTGCCACAAGGGTCCTTGGGGATCTGGCCCACTACACACCAACTCCCTACGCTGCACATAGCTCAGCCTGACTCTCGTCAGCTGCACCTGGACCACTTCTGGACTCCTTCCTTGGGTATACCTGGCCTTGTGGCAGAGGTCTTTAGGGTCTGAACCTTCCTGTGAGGCCAGTAGGCCTTCCTCCTTGTCTATTAAGGGGCCTGGCAGTCCATGTCAGCCAGGTCCTCAGCAGCCTCCCAGCTCAGGGCCAGGCTCTGCCCACCAGGGCTCAGGGAGGAATTCTCCCCCCTCTCCGCTCTTGGTCTGTGAGCAGCCACACTTGCTCTCTACAACTATACAAACATTAATAAAGCTTCACAACACTGCTGTGAAGTAGAAAGATAGTATTCCGTCCCTCTTACAAAAGAAGCAGCAAGCAAAGGTTGAATACAGTTTGTTATACACACACAGTCTTCTGGGAAAACATGAACACTTGCTTTCACATCACAAACTGAAAACTGAGACCCTTATCAACTCTCATCAGTACCTCTGAAATTTGTGTAGCCATCTCACATCCAGGTGAGTGTCTGATGATTAAATGACTGTCTCATCACACCAAAAGTTGTTCTTTCTTTTGAGAGATCATCAGCACTTTTCCTCCGGGAGCGCATGCTTGCCCAGTTACCGCCCAATAGACATCTTGCAACAAGATTTTGATCTTTTTTTACAGATGTGGGAGGGTGAGGGGAAAAAAAAAAGACTGTTAAGGAGTTGCAGAGCATTGTTCTATATAACCAAACACAGCTATGTGTAAAGCATTTACGCCTAGTTTAAAGACCCCTATGTACTTACCCCAGTGGTGTAATCTGCCTCCCTTCTGCCTCTCTTCTCTCACTATGCTCGGAAGAGACTACGTCGGGGTGAGCAACCCCTCTGAGACTATCATCTAATCAACACTGACATTTGACTACAAAGAAGGGTGGAAATTTACTGAAAACTCAGTTTTATTTGCATCAGAAATATATTTCTAAAAAGTTATTAGACAATAAGCATATTTTTTAAAAAATATCCTGTTAATTCTTAAATTAAAATACATTTCATGGGTGAGGTTTTAAAACATGAGGAAATCTTGCTGGAGATCTGAGTAGCATCTAATGTACTGTAATGTTCCATTTAGTGGCAGCGATCCAAAATTGTCTATTAGTACTGGACACTATGCAATGACACATCCTAATCAATACAGTTAGAACTGGAAGCCTGTGAGAATGCTCTAATATACCACCTGTGGTCGGTCTCTCAAAAATGTGCAATATTTTGCTCCCAATGGTTTCAACAGAAGCCATGAGCACAATTGTTTATACTGTCAAAGGATATGTATCTATTTCGTCACTTAATATCTGTGGGAGAAAACTTGGGTACAAGAAATGCATGTGTCTGTTTAGATTTTCTGCACACGCAGAAAAAAACCTAATCATTACACACCCCCATCTCAGAGAGTGCAGCATATACTACTTTCCAGTGCTGGCCACATCTGCTTGCCAGGGCAGTGGAAGAAAGTCATGCTATTATGTAAGACCCTATATTTTGAGGGACTGGGGCCCAGGGAAATTCCTGAGCTAAGGACAACACAAGAACAGCAGTTACACCTGCAATTTTTGCATAAATTGTGGTCTGGTAAAACCAGTATATATAATTAAATCTGTTTTATCAGTCATGACCCAGGGACCTGCTGTCTTGCACAATACAGAAGCACAAGCCAAAAAGATGGTCCCGACCCCAGACAGTTCATTATCCAAGCATAATGCAAGAAACAACAGGCAAATACAGCCTAGGGAACATGAGGAAACAATGGCATAATATCAGTCAATATTAACTCCTGTTGTTTTAACGTCATTGCTGAGGATCAGGGTTTCATAAATATGTTTCTTGTGTTTAGAGATCTAAATGTATAATCCACATATAGCAGCCAGTTTTTAATAATGCTTCATGTCTATCTAGGTCTGGAGCTATGGCAAGAGTATTCTGTATTATTAATTGGCTATGTCTATAATGTCTGTCCCCATCCAGTATTTGGAAGTATGAGATATATTCAGTTTGTGTCACCATTTAAAGACTCATCTAAAAGTGTAAAATTATGTTCCGCTTTGCTCTGAATTTTAAGGCTCCTCAAAAAGGATTTGGTAAAAATATAAAATAGAGAATTAAATAGATATAATGTTCTTCGTTTCAGAGCAGAATGCAACTGACATCACTGCACCTCTTTGCACATCAAAATGGAGATGCTGACTATGGCTACATCTACACGTGAAGCCTACATCGAAATAGCTTATTTCGATGTAGCAACATAGGCTATTTCGATGAGTAACGTCTACACGTCCTCCAGGGCTGGCAACGTTGATGTTCAACTTCGACGTTGCGCGGCACCACATCGAAATAGGCGCTGCGAGGGAACGTCTACATGCCAAAGTAGCACACATCGAAATAAGGGTGCCAGGCACAGCTGCAGACAGGGTCACAGGGCGGACTCCACAGCAAGCCGCTCCCTTAAAGGGCCCCTTCCAGACACAGTTGCACTAAACAACACAAAATACACAGAGCTGACAACTGGTTGCAGACCCTGTGCCTGCAGCATGGATCCCCAGCTGCCGCAGCAGCAGCCAGAAGCCCTGGGCTAAGGGCTGCTGCCCACGGTGACCATAGAGCCCCGCAGGGGCTCGAGAGAAAGCGTCTCTCAACCCCTTAGCTGATGGTCGCCATGGTGTACCCTGCTATTTCGAAGTTGCGGGACGCGCAACGACTACACGGTCCCTACTTCGACGTTGAACGTCGAAGTAGGGCGCTATTCCTATCCCCTCATGAGGTTAGTGACTTCGACATCTCGCCGCCTAACGTCGAAGTTAACTTCGAAATAGCGCCCGGCGCGTGTAGCCATGACGGGCGCTATTTCGAAGTTAGTGCCGCTACTTCGAAGTAGCGTGCACGTGTAGACACAGCTTATATGTGACATCTGCGTGCTTGTTGCAGTAACAATTTCAAAAGATTAAGCTCAAATGAAGCAAAATACATAGACAAAAATTTCAGGCTAAGTAGATTTAAGGTTTACCTACGATCAGGAAGCATGAGCACTTATCACTCAAAAGCAGGTTTTCTGAGATGAGGCAAAGTAAATGTTTCATTTGCACAGATTTACAAAGCGCAACGATTTGAAAGTTTCTACCAAGTTTGAAATCAGCATGAAGTCCTGTGGCACCTTATAGACTAACAGATATTTTGGCGCATAAGCTTTTGTGGGAAAAGACCCACTTTGTCAGATGCATGACTAATGCATCTGACAAATTGGGTCTTTACCCATGAAAGCTTATGCACCAAAATATCCGTTAGTCTATAAGGTGCCACAGGACTTCTTGTCGTTTTTGAAGACACAGACCAACTTGGCTACCCCTCTGATGCTTATCAAGTTTGAAACACCTTTCAGCTTCTGCTATTTATTCCTTTACTGTAACATGCGTGGTCAAACCCTGGCCTGACTGGATTGCAATCCCACCAGATTTAACAGGTTTGTACCAGAGGTAACATATCAGGAAGTCTGGTGTACAATGTCACAGTTGCCTATTTTAATATAGATATGCTACTGATTATATTGTAGTTATATTCACCCTGATTTAACTGTTTCTCCCCCAAAACAGCTAATCTACTTTCTTTTGCTGAAAGAGCAGTTTGTACTATACTGTGGCCTGGGCCACATTACAGCAATCTGTCAACAGAAGTTCTATAGGAAGAGATCTTCTGAAAAAAACTTCCATTGACAGATCACGTCCACATATGGAAGTGGATGGAAAAAGTGATCTGCTCTGTCGAAAGAGAGCAGCTGCACAGCCCTGGCTGCTTTTTCAACAGAATGGGTGAGGAAACCCCATAGAAAGGGTTGCTTGGCTGACAAGCCCTTCCAGGAGCCCTGGCCAGGTGCACCCTTCCCAAACACCCATTCCCTGCACATACTGAGGCATGCTGAGCTGACCCAAGCAGAGCCAGTGCAGGGCCCCAAAGCTGCTGGTCAGACACATCAGCTCTGCCCAGTAGCCATGGACTGACAGCAGCCCCTGTCTTTGCACCAGACCCATTCCATGGTTGCGCTGCTGCTCACCATCATAGCAGCCACCCTCCTCCAGTGGGACAGACTTGCCAGCAAGAGTGAATAGCACAACCTTGGTGCCCGAGGGCTCTGCCTTTGCCTGCCCCTCTGGGTGACTAGGCGCGTGTGGAGATACCTCACCAGCTCGGACTGGTGGGACCAGGTGGTCATGGGTGAGTGGGACAATATGTATTGGGTGCAGAACTTCTGCATGTGGAAGAAGACATTTCTCGAGCTGTGCACCTGGCTCGCCCCTACCCTTTGCAGGCAGGACACCTACATGAGGCCCACCATCGCTCTTGAGAAGCATGTAGCCATTTCTATCGGGAAGCCGGCCACCCTGCACAGCTACTGCTCTGTAGGCAACCAGTTTGGCAGGTGGAAGTCCACCATCGGGTCTCTCCTCATGCAGGTAAGGCAAGCTTGGGTTGCAGACCCTGCCCAGGGGCAGGTTAGGGAAATGTACATCAGAGGAGGGGGCTTTGGACAGTGGTGGGAGGACATTAGTCCTGGGAGGGAGGGGGAGCATGAGTGGATTTGGACACTGGATCCCCTCCCATCACAGGTTTAGGGTCCCCATCAGGGCAGTGTTTGGGCCCGGGGTACAAGTGTGGGAAGGGTTCAGTGGGCTTGGGCTTGGCAGGGGGAGCAGTGGGGCTTTGGAGGGCGGGGGGGTGGTCTTCCATGGTGGGGCCGACAGTGGCCATCAGTCAGCAGGCAAAAACCCACGAACCCCAGGGGGATGTTGTGGAGAGGCGGGGGGACAGCAGGCGTGGCTGGCTGGACTGACTGCTCCCACAGGATGGCGGTGATGGTGCCAGTGCTGAGGTGTGACATGACTTCAGCCCACGCCTGTTCCTCCTCCACTCTCAGCTGCTGTTCCTTCAGGTCATTCTGGCACCTGAGGGAGGTGGCGTGTGTCCATGGGGCATTGTCCTTTGGGCACCAATGGGCCCTCCAGGTGCAAGCCTGCCCTGGCAGCAGTGGTGGTGCACTAGCTCCCTCCATCGTCACTCGCGTGGCCTGCACAAGCAGCTCGCGACACTGTCCGTGGAAGTGGGTGCTGATTTTTGCCTGTGGGCGAGCTGGGAGATGTGGCCTTCCATGGCGTGTCTGGGCTTGGACTGCTGCCCACGTGGCTGCCCACTTCCAGCCACGACATGGGTGAGCAACCCCTCTATGCCTCAGGTGTGCGGGTGTGCAATGCCCCGGGCACTTAGCTGAGGGTCCCTTGAAGAGCTCCGGGGATGCCCTGCTTGATGTGCCCTGGCTGGTGGATGCCAACAACAGGACAGTGACGAGGGTCCCATCAATGGATTCTGAGTTGGAGGCTGATTCTGGCTCCAGCTCCACCTGGCTTAAAGTACCGCACTGCTCATCCTCTGTCCCCGGCTCCGGCTCTCCCATGGGTGTGGGGTTGTTGGCTGTGCCCATAAGGGCACTGGGGGGGCAGTGTCATCGCCCCAAGGAGGCAGTGGAGCTTCTTGAAAAAGGGGCAGATGGAGGGTCCTGCCCCTGACCTCTTCACTGCATCCCTGGCTTGGGTGTAGATCTGGCACAGGTGTTTTAATTTTGTCTGGACTTGGGCCAGGGTCCTAGCAGGATGGCCAAGTGCTGCCAAGCCTTCTGTGAGTCAGTCATGTGCCACAGTGTTCCTCCTCTTCCTCGTCAGGTCAGGAAGCACAAACTCCTCTTACCACTGGCCCAGGAGGTCCCAGAGCTCAGGCTCTGCCCACAATGGGGCCCAGCATTTTGGATGGGGAGGCCCATGGGACCCCCCCCGTTGGCTGTCAGGGTGGGGTCTGGAGGGGTCTGCAGTTGCTGGCTGTGGGTCATCATGTTGCCTACACTCCAGATGCAGCTGTGAGGGCATGGAGAAGTGAAGGTGTTGCCTGGGCTCCACACATGTGCTCTGCTGACTGCCACGGGGCTGCCAGGGCTTACTGTGCCTTTAAATGTGGCCAAAGGCTGAGAGCATACAGCTCGATTTGCACTAGGTAGGGCGCCTCCCAGCTGCAGCCGGCCAATGTCATGTAGGACCGCTCTACAAAAAAAAAAAAAAAAAACGGGCCCTGGAACTTCTACATGACCCCCATCCCCTTGCTCCTAGCTCAGCCCCCTCCCCCATCCCAAACAAATCTTTGGAAAGTGGTGCTCTTCTTCATCTAGGAGAGGTAGAAGGCTTCCAGACAAGGTCCTGCATCCTGCCAATTTACTGTAGAAAGAACACAGTTAGGTGTAGCTGTGCCATGGGGTTTTTTTGGGAGAAAAAAAAAAAACAAGCCTGAGGGCTTGTCTACACTAGCTCCCTCCCCTCGTCCAGCAGCAACTTTGAAGTGTTAAACTTCGAAGTGCCAGCTCGCATCTACCCGCAGCTCACCCACCGGTATTTCAAAGTGCCCAGGGTACTTTGAAGTCCCTATACTCCTCACAATTTTAAAGTACCGGCGGGTGAACCACAGCTAGACGTGAACCAGCATTTCAAAGTTTAACACTTCGAAGTCACTGCGGGGGGGGGGGGGGGGGGAATGTGCTTAATGAAGTGCTGCACATGCACGACAGCACTTAATTAATAAACTCCCAACACCCTACTTACCATCCTCCCTTCGAAGTAGGGGGCTAGTGTAGACAAGCCCCAAGAGTCTCAAAATGTCAAGAGTTTACACTTAAACGCTCAAGACATTTTAGGACAAAAATTGCTCTCAAAATAGATGAATTAAATATTGGCATGAATCTTTGCAGTTCAGAGGAATAACAAAACTGAAGCTACAATACATATATTTCTTCATTAAGACCATTGATATTTAGAAGAATTTAGGAATTCACAAAACTCTGGTGGTGGTCTGTTTTCCATTCCTCACTGGCTTAACAGACATTTGTCTGAAGTGTGTGACAATTCTGAGTCTTGATCATCTTTTATTATTCTGTACTTCTAGCTGTTATATTAAATGAAAGGAATATATGTTTAAGCTAGGATACAAATTCATGTTTTTGAAATGTACAAGTTAAGTCCTTTTCCATTAGAAGCCTGATTTATAACGTATTGGAAATATAAGCCTGGTGTACAATGTTTTAGAGCTTTCTAAAATTTTGTTTGCTTTCCTAGGTGTCATTTGCGTGCAGCAGCTATACCTACAAATGAGAAATTCAGGCAAATAAGATGTAATTATTGATATACTCAGTATCTAGATTAGAACTGTATCAAAACTAACCCTAAGGAAATCACTAAGCGCTAGCTGTTTCTACATTCAGATAAATATAATTTGTAACACTTTGGTTTAGATTTATCCGGTGATTTCAAATGGTGATTCATGGCATATGAGATTCCAGAAATCACCAAAGTACGATTGGGTCACAACAGTTATACCAATTTCCTTAAAGTTTAGGGAACGTTAACATATGGGATTTTGACCTATCCTGTTACCGAAAGAGGAACCAACCTGTGTAACCTTCCCAGAGTCTCTGGGTGTTGCTTTCTGAATGATCTCTATAAATACTGATCTTACTTTGCAATAGGGCAGATCACGTGTTCCAGTTCTACTGATCATGGTCAGAGACGCTCATTTGATTTTAAATTGATCTCAACTGTACCTGACCTAAATCTTCTAAACTTCATATTAAGAGCTGTCACCACAATTTTAAATACGTCAATAATTACAAATCTGCCTGAATAATACATGTTCAAAAGAAAAGTTTACTCACTTTTCTTTGGCATGTTGAAATAATGTGAAGAGCAAAACCTGTTCTGAGTTCCTCTGCAGCAGCATTGTCTATGTCTTCTTACTTATTTGCAAGACAGTGACTGTATTTCTATTTCTTGCCAGCTTAGATGTTTGCCCTTTGAATCAGTGCAGATTCACCATGCAAAAGCTATGTTAATTTGTCCTTGTTCTGGCCAGCTACCGGACCCTGCACAGGTTACTCCTGTCAGATCTAAAATCTCAGTAGAGGAGGGTACAGTGAGCCCATGGGAGGCCAGACATTCCCTAATGAGCAGACCTTACACCTAGCCCAAGGCCTGTCCCAGAACAGCCCTTCACAGTTGAGACACTTTCCTCAGGGCAGCCCAGAACCATGGTCACTGTATTAATCCTCTGCCTCAGCGAGAGTGTGTATTGCTTGAGGTCAGGATGTGTCAGTTCCCTGCCTCATCAGCAAACTCCTTGAGACTCTGCCAGTCAGTTGGAGCCATTGCTAGGGGGATGAGGGGTCTTTGGAAAACCCTCCTGTGCAATGCCCCAAGCATGGAGCCTAGGGCAATTTTCCCCCCTGCAGGTCCCACCCCTACCCTGCCCCACCTCTGCTCCACCCCTGCTCTGCTCCTTTCCTCCCACACAGCACAAACCAGAGGATTACCGCGGGGCCTGGCATGGGGGCACAGCAGGAGTCAGTCACTCCCCACTTCCCATGGTGGCAGGGGAAGTGGAGTGCGAAGTCTAGGAGAGGGTGTGGGATGCGGGGAAGCGGAGCAGGCTGCCGGGTTGTTCTGGCTTCTGCCACCATGGTGAGTGTGCCAGGAGCGACTCCTGCTGCCACCCATGCCAGGACCCTAGATAATCTCCCAGGCTGCTCTGGGCCCCATCCTATGGATGGAACAGCTCTGCACCCATTTTAACTTGCCTTGCAGGTAACAGTCAGTGAGCCCAAGTTCTGCAGGGATGTCTAGTTTTTCAGTGCCTAGTCCATCTCAGTGAACACTCATGAATTGTTTGCTGCCTGAAAAGTGACCATGTGTGGCCGGTAGTTTAGCTGAAGACTGACTCTTAATTTCAAAATAATGGCACTAAGATGAATAAGAATGACCCTGCTGGTCCGACGAATGGCTGTCATCCAATCCCAGCTTCTGGAACACCTAGAATTTGGGGATGCATTTCTGGCCATCCTGGCTGATATCTGTTGATGAACCTATCCTCTAAGAATTTACCTAATTCTTTTTTCTGACCCACTTACACTCTTGGCCTTCATAATATGCCTTGGTAATGATTCCCATAAATTGACAGTGTTGTGTGAAGTAGTACTTCTTTTAGGCAGCAGATTTAAAAAAAAAAATCCCACACATTAATTTCATTGGCTAACACCTGGTTCTTGATTACGTGAAGGTTTAAGTAACAATTATCTCTTCACATTTCCTATCCCATTCATGATTTTTAGCCTTCAGTCATACACCCCCTTTGTTCCCTTTTCTAAATCTTTCCTCACATGGATTCTGTTCCAAACCCTAGTCATTGTTCACCATCTGTCCCTTTAATATTTTTTAATCTGGGGTGACCAAAACTGCAAAAAGTATTCAAGGTGTAGATGTTCTATGAATGTATACAGTGGCATTCTGATATTTTCTGTTTTATCTAGCCCTTTCCTAATGGTTACTGAGATTCTCTTGACTTTTTTCACTACTGCTTTACATTGAGAAGTTGTTGTCAGATATCTAGCCACAATGACTCCAGAGTTCTTTCTTATAAGGTAACAGCTAATTTACATCCCATAATTTTGTAAATTTAGTTGGGATTATGTTTTCTGAAATGCCTTGCTCTTCACTTTGCAACACTGAATTTTATCTGCCATTTTGTTGCCCAGTTACCCATTTTTGTGAGATCTCCTTCTAAGCTTTCATGGTCAGTTTTGGATTTAATTCCAATTACAGTACCATCTGCAAACTCTGTTTACCCCTTTTTCAGGATTATTGATGAGTAGGTTAAACAGCACTATGCTTTCTTAGGGGACCCTATCTACCATTTACCACTTTCCATTGTGAAAAATGTCTGTATATTCCTCCCATTGGTTTCCTATGTTTTAAGCAACTACTGAGCATTTAAAACACCTTACTTTTTATCCCATGATGGTTTAGTTTGCTTAAGACATTTTTAGTGTGATACCTTGTAATCGGCTTTTCAGAAAACCTTTGACATTATGCCAACTGGATCATCTTTCTACTACTGTTTTTGTCACCCTTAAAGATTTCTAACAGATTGGTAAAGCATGATTTAAAAAATTGGTATCACATTACGTATCTTCCAGTCACCAGGTACAGAGGCTGATTTAAGCTATAGACTATGTATCACGTTATTAATAGTTCTGTAATTTCATATATGAGTGCCTTCAGAACTCGTGGGTCAATATAATTTACTTCCAGTGACTTATTATTGTTAAATTTTTCAGATTATATCCAAACCTCCTCTACTGGCACATCAGTCTGGGACAGTTCTTCAGATAAGTCACCTAAAAGGAGTGGGTTAGATGCATGAATCCCTTCAGTACAGACAATGTGAACTACTGATGCAAAGAATTCATTTAGTTTCTGTGCAACAGCTTTGTATTCCTTGAGGGCTCCTTTAGCTTCTTGATTGCCCAGGTGCCCACTGTTGATTTGGTGGTTTTTCTGGCTTCTGATGTATTTAAATATATGTTGTCAATATTTGTGTCTTTTGCTAGTTTTTCTTCAAATTCATTTTTCACCTTCCTAAATACATTTTTACTTTGGACTTATCAGGGTTTATAGTTCCCTCACTGTTTTTGTTCTGCTTTTAGATTGGTGTATATAATAGTTTTCTTGCAACTTGTAGGCATTTCATTATTGTGAAGGTTCCTTTCAACTTTAATTTAACTACTCTCATTTTTGTGTGAATCCCCATTTTGGAGTTTAATGCCACCATAGTGGGTTTCTTTGGTGTTTTTCCCAGGAAAGGATGTTAAACTCATTTACATTACAATCTGTTTCACTGAACAGTTTCAACTATATTTACCTGTTGGATCAGATCCTGTCCTCCATTTAGTCTTAAACAAAAATCACCTCTCCCCTTGTGGTTCCAGGGATAGCTGCCCCAAGAAGAATCATTAATGTTATCCACAAATTTTATCTTGGCATCCTGTCCTGAGGTGACACGTAGGCTGTGGCCACACTTGGCCAAAACTTTGAAATGGCCATGCTCATGGCCAAATCGAAGAATACTAATGAGGCACTGAATTGACTATTCAGTGCCTCACTAGCATTCTCACGCTTCCAGCCGTGGCTACATGGGGGTCCTTTTCTAAAGGACCTTGCACATTTTGAAATCCCCTTATTCCTCTCAGCTGAAGACTGTGATATCAGTTTCCTTATATAATACCAGGCATCTAATTCCCATCCAAAAATCAGCTGAGAGGAATAAGGGGATTTTGAAATGTGTGGGGTCCTTTCAAAAAGGACCCCCATATATCCATGCTGAGACGTGCGCATTCAAAAGCGGCGCTTTCAAAGTGCCACAGTTGGAAGCATGTGAATGCTAATGAGGCGCTGAATAATCAATTCAGCACCTCATTAGTATTCTTCGATTTGGCCATTAGCATGACCATTTCGAAGTTTTGGCCAAATGTGGTCACAGCCCTATGCATTCAATATAAAGATAGTAGATCTATCCCTATTATTATTGGGGTTTTCAGTTTGTGTAACCTTTCCAGTCTCCCTAATCATTCCACAGTCACCCTTCCCATCCTCGGCAGGTGGTCAATAGTGTTTCCTAATGCTAAATTCTTATTATTCAAGCATGGAATTTCTTCCTTTCCATGGATATTCTACGGCACAGTTTTATTCAGTTAAGATTTTTACTGTATGACTCAGTGCTTGCTTTTACACACAGGAACACTCTCCCACCAGTAGAACTTAATCTGTCATTCCTGTAGATTTTGCACCTGGTGTTCTCATTTCCCACCAAGTTTCTGTGATGCCTGTGATATCAGTTTCCTTATATAATACCAGGCACCTAATTCCCATCCAAAAATCATTAATTTTACAGTAGGCTGGGAGCTGCAAACAGTGGGCTGCTAACAGGGAAGTTTGCCTGGGAAGGAAGGTGAACCCCACTAGACCAGGAGAGAGCTATTGGGTGTGTTTGTTTCCTGCACTGTTTGGTTGTTTGAATTTGAATTTCAGTTACTGATTGATCCCAGTTACTTGTGGGTGAGTTTGATTGCTAGGCTGATCAGTTGAATTTCACTTTGCTAGGCTGCTTGAATTTGAATTCCAGTTAGTGTGAATGTGTGTGTGTGTGTGTGAACCCCTCCCCCATGACTCGCCGGGGTAGGAGGGACCAGTGGAGAGGAAGCTTCACAAGCCAGAGGCCAGTGACCAGCAGAAACGGGAGCAGCTAAGAGCTGCAAACAGGAGGCTGCTAACAGGGGAGTTTGCCTGGGAGTTCACCTTGGGGGGAGCCCCATAATATTTGGTTTCTTTTTTATATGGTTTTATTTCTCTTCTGCCCTTCAAGTCAGCTGTAATATCTTCTGAGCGAATTCTCCGACGAAAGGAAAAAAATGGATAGTGAGAAGTCCACTGACAAGTCAGCTGTTCTGACCAGCACCACATGTGCTATGTTTGTTTTTTCTCCCAGAAGATAGAAGAGATTTCATATCAGCCAAGAGCAAGCTGGTTGCCATATTGGAAGAAAAGGTTAGAGGACTTGAGGCACAAATATCAACCCTTCAGTCCATCAGAGAAGGTGAAGACTTCCTCAATAGAGAGCATCATTTAGTACTGTAAGGACAGCAGGCTGAGCAATCAAAGAGGGCAGTGAAAACTGAGGAAGAAAACTGGAAACATGTAACCTCCAGGAGCTGAAAGCCAATTCAGTTATCTCCAGTTCCTGTAGAGGTAAGCAACCGCTTTCAAGCTCTCTGCATAGGTGATGTAGTGGAGAATGCTGTGGCAGAGCCCTCTCAGAGAAGGGATCAGAAGAAGATCCCACTGGCTGGAAGGCCTGGGATGAGTAGTCCTAGGGCTGGCAGTTCTAAGACTCCCAAGAGAAGAAGATGGGTGGTGGTGGCCGGGGACTCCCTCCTAAGAGGATGTGACAGACTTCCAAAAATTATCAAACCTGCGGATTATTACCCCTTCCTACTTCTCCATGTAGGAACCAATGACCCAATAAAAAATTACCTTGAGCAGATCACTGTGGATTATGTAACTCTGGGAAGGAAGATCAAGGAATATGGAGTACAAGTGGTGATCTCATCTATCCTCCCTGTTGAAGGAAGGGGTCCAGGGAGAAATCATCAAATCATGGAAGTAAATGTGTGGTTGCGCAGATGGTGTTGGAGAAAGAGATTTGGTTTCTTCAACCATGTGATTCTGTTGCGAGAGCAAGGATTGCTAGGAAGTGATGGGATCCACCTAACGAAAAGATGAATGAGCATCTTTGCAGGCAGGCTTGCAAACCTAGTGAGGAGGGCTTTAAACTAGGTTCATTGGGGGATGGTGACACAAGCCCTGTGGTAAGTGGGGAAGGAAGAAGGTATAACAAGGGAAGACCATTAATTCAAAAGGTGAAAGTAGGCCAATCAGCTTATTATCTAAGGTGTTTGTACATGAATGCAAGAAGCCTGAGAAACAAACAGAAAGAATTCGAGGCCCTGGAACAGTCAAATAAGTATGAGGTGGTTGGAATAATGGAGACTTGATGGGATGACTCATATAACTGGAGCACTGTCGTGGAAGGGTATAAACTGTTCAGGAAGGACAGGCAGGGGAGAAAAAGGAGGAGGAGTTGCGATTTATGTGAGAGGGCAATATGATTGCTCCAAGCTCCAGTGTATGAAAGGAGAAGAGACAGTTGAGCGTCTTTGGATTGAGCTTAGAAGTGGAAGTGACAGAGGCAATATTGTGTTTGGTATCTGCTATGGGTCACCAGATCAGGTAGATGAGACAGACAAGGATTTCTTCAGACAACTAAGAGAAGCTTCCAAATCACAGGTGCTGGTTCTCACAGGAGACTTGAATCACTCAGACACTTTTTGGGAGAGCAACACAGCAGCATACAGACAATCCAAAAAGTTTTTGGAGAATGTTTGGGAATAACTTTCTGGCACAAGTGCTGAAGGAACCAACCAGGGGCCATGCACAGCTTGACCTGCTGCTCACAAACAGTGAAGAACTAGTGGGAGAAATAGAAGTGGGTGGCAACCTGGGCTTCAATGATCATGAGCTGTTAGATTTCAGGATTCTGACAAAGGGAAGGAAGGTGAGCAGTAAAATATGGACCCTTGATTTCAGAAGAGCAGACTTAGACTCCATGAGAGACCTGGTGGGCAGGTTCCCCTGGGAAGCTAATATGAATAGGAAAGGAGTTCAGGAGAACTGGCAGTATTTTAAGAGGTCTTATGAAAGGCACGGGAACAAACCATCCCAATGTACAGTAAGAAAAGCAAATATGGTCGGCAACCAGCTTGGCTTACCAGGGAAATCTTTGGAGAGCTTAAACTCAAAAAGGGTGCATATAAGAAGTGGAAACTTGGACAGATGACTAAGGAGCATAAATACATGGCTGGACAATGCCTTCGGACAATCAGGAAAGCAAAAGCACAATTGGAACTGCAGCTAGGAAGGAATGTGAAGGGCAACAACAACGGCTTCTACAGGTATATTAACAACAAGCAGGTTATCATGGAGGGTGTAGGACCATTACTGGATGAGGGAGGAAACCTGGTGACAGATGATGTGGGAAAGGCTGGAGTACTCAATGCTTTTTTTGCCTCAGTCTTCATAAACAAGGTCAACTCCCTGACTATGGCATTAGTCAATGCAGTATGGAAAGAAGCGGTCAGCCTTCAGTGGGGAAAGAATAGGTTAATGTATTCAAGGGTACTGAGGGAACTGGCAGATGTCAATGCAGAGCCTTTGGCTATTACCTTTGAATACTCATGGAGATTGGGAGAGGTCCCAGATGATTGGAAAAAGGCAAATACAGTGCCCGTTTTTAAAAAAGGAAAGAAGGACAAACCAGGGAACTATAAAATAGTCAGTGTCACCTCAGTCCCCAAAAAAATCATGGAGGGAATCCTCAAGGAATCCATTTTGGAGTACTGAGAAGAGGGGAAAGTTATCAAGAGTAGTCAACACGGATTCATCAAGGGCAAGTCATGACTGACCAATCTGATTAGCTTCTATGAAAAGTAACTGACTCTGTGTACATGGGGAAGTCAATGGAAGTGATATACTTTGACTTTAGCGAAGCTTTTGATACAGTCTCCCACAATATTCTTGCCCATAAATTAAGGAAGTATGGATTGGATCCATGGACTGTAAGATGAATAGAAAACTGGCTTGATGAATGGGCCCAATGGGTAGTGGTCAATGGCTCAGTGTCTGGTTGGTGGTCAGTTTCAAGTGGAGTGTCCCAAGGATCACTTCTAGGGCCAATACTGTTCAACAGGTTTATTAATGACCTGGATGAGGGGATGAATTGCATCCTCAGAAAATCTGCAGATGACTAAGGTAGGAGGTCAGGTAGATATGTTGGAGGGGAGGGATAGGGTCCAGAGTGACCTAGACAAATTGGAGGATTGGGCCAACAGAAATATGGTGAGGTTCAACAAGGACAAGTGAGGAGTCCTGCACTTGGGACAGAAGAATCCCAAGCACTGTTACAGGCTGGGGACCGGCTGGCTAAGTAGCAGTGCCGCAGAAAAGGATCTGGGGATTACAGTGGATGAGAGGCAGGATATGAGTCAACAGTGTGCCCTTGTAGCCAAGAAGGCTAATGGCATATTGGGGTGCATTAGCAGAAGCATTTCCAGCAAATCTAGGTAAGTTATAATTCACCCTCTATTTGGCTCTGGTGAGGCCACATCTGGAGTATTGCATCCAATCCTGGGCCCCCCAGTTTAGAAAGGATGTGGATGCATTGGAAGAGGGTTCTGTGGAGGACAATGAAAATGCTTGGGGGTCTGGAGCACATGACCTGTAAGAAGAGGCTGAGAGATTTGTGTTCATTTAGTTTGCAGAAGAGAACACTGAGGGGTGATTTGATAGCAGTATACAACTTATTGAAAGGGGGGCTCTAAAGAGGATGGAGAGAGACTGTTCTCAGTGGTGACAGACGGCAGAACAAGGAGCAATCGTCTGAAATTACAGAGGGGGAGGTGTAGGTTGGATTTTAGGAAAAAACTATTTCACCAGGATGGTGGTGAAGCACTGGACTGTGTTACCAAGAGAAGTGGTAGAATATCCATCCCTAGAGATTTTCAGGTCCCAGATTAACATAGTCATCGTTGGGATGATTTAATTAGGGTTGATCCTGCTTTAGGCAGGTGGCTGAACGAGATAACCTCCTGAGGTTCCCTCCTGCCATAGAATTCTATAATGACTATCACAATGATTTTATTGGAGAGCTAGGGTCTTAGGCATCTTTGAAAATCTGATTTTAGTCCAAATCTTTTCTCTTCTTAAAAATCAAGTTCAAACTGTAAAACAAAACTGGTCAGAAAAGTCATCCCTGCTCCTCCTCCCCTTTGTCCTGTTTTCATCAGTTTCATCTTAATGGTTTTCTGACTGATTCCATTATGGGACAATTCACATGCCTCTTATCAACTGGTTTAACATCATGCACACTTCATGGCCATTTGTCTGCCTTGCTTCAAATCTGTTAGGTTGCTCAAATTGTGCATAAAGTTAGAGACTATTCAGCAGGCATAGAAACATTTCCTATGCTAACCTCTTGTAATCTTCAGCAGAGAAACTTAGGAATGGTTAGGGGTATGGTGGAGCCTAGCCAAAGAACATCATACTCTGGTTGTCCTCAGCTGATTCATAATCCCTTGTGGATATTGGCAACTGGTGTATTTTTTTTAGACTGGATGCAAACTTCTCATCCTCATGCATGGGGCTGGAGCCAAACAGAATCTGAGAGCCATGTCAGGCTCTCTGACCACCTTGCATCTTGGCTGCACGCAGCGGAAGCTAGGAACTGCAAAAAGTCTAGCCTCCAAAGGACTTGCAAAGCTTACAGACCAAATAAATATGCAGGTTTGTTACCAGGGTTTCTAACTTCCTACTCTGGTATACCTGAAAGCAGACTATATTGACCTTAGCATGTAATGGTAAATTCACTTATGTCATGCTTTCCATTGTTTTCTTCAGAATGCCAGTAAAATGTTCTTCATATGCTTACAAAATCTGCAGTCTTTTAATACACTGGAGGCCTGGATCCAAAGCTCACTAAAATCAGTAGTAAGATTCCCAATGACATAAATGGGTTTTGCATTCTACCCTTAGAGAAATTATCAGAGAACTGTGTGACATTGTCATCCATCTATGCAAAATTAAAGGAGGAAGTGCCATTTCAATGTGACTCTACTGTTTATATACTGAAAGGCTGTCAAGCCAGTTACAAAAGTCTTACATGATGCACAGACCATAAAGAAGGCATTGTTTCATTTTCTACACTACAGAAATACATAAAACTAGATCCTTGGGCTCATTACTGGGGTGCAGCCAGACACAAAGTTTTCTCTGTCATCTGCCTGCAGCTTTCCCTTAAGTTCTGGGAATTCATAATACCAACATAGAGGTCATTATTGGGCAAAAGGTAATATATGACTCGCCAAGTTCCCTCATGCTCTATGTATCTCTGACTGCCAGAGTAACCTCTTGGGTCCACTTCATGTACAGCATTCCTGGCCAGCCCCATAATCCAGAGGAGGAAATGTAATGATGTCTTAACACTTCGTTTAGTTCTTTTTTTCTGGCCAGGTCTATACTATGGGATAATGTTGAACACAACTCCAGCTATGTGAACAGCATAGCTGTAGTTGATGTATCTGAGATTGGGTTACCATGACATCCCCACTACAGTGGGTTAACAGGAGAATGTCTCCTATTGACTCTCTGTATTCTTCTCATTCTGATGAAGTACGTGAGTTGATAAGGGTGTGATCAGTAGCTGATTTTAGTGCATATTTACTAGACCAGCTAAGTCAGTCCTTGGGGATCGATCACCACAGTGCTGATCTCCCCGTAAGTGTAAACAAGGCCTTGGTGTTGCACTCAGAGCACATCAGCTAGACCACACAACGCAGCCCAGACAATCACGTGAATCCTTCCAAAGTGAGTAAGAAGTTTTTAACTGAACTGTTTGTGATAGAACAGGTTCTGATGTGTGTGCTTCACTGTAAAGCTAAGTGCAAATGTGCTGATTCCTATGGGACTTACTGGTCACTGTCACCAAAAGCAGGGCTAGAGCCCTGTCAGACAATACCACGTGACTAATTTCTGTGTCCCCTTGCAAAGAACCCAGGACAGACTGCTGCATTCCACAATTACTCTGAGTCCACAAAGGAATCTGTTCATCTCGAAGGTTAGGCCTACAAACCCCAACTAACCTCAAGTTATTAAAAGGGTTAGAGGTCATTTTGTGGATGGATATGTTCTGTGAAAAAGGGCTGTCCATAGCATCCCAGAGTAAGGATCTACTACATCAAAATTAGATTTTGCAAGTTTTCGGAGATGGCCAATAGAGTTTGTATTAAAAGCTAGTTGAATGTTGCAACCTTCCAGTAGAAATCAAATAGATTAATTTATGATCTACAGTTATTATAAAAGCTAGGACTGCAAAAGAATTTCTCCTGGCTGATGTTGATGCAATAAATACCAGAGGAATTACTCATGAGTGTGGCAATATTTTAATGAGCTGAGAAAGAACACATTTGAAGTTACTGCAAAATAGGCTAATGGTCAAACAATTCCTGTTAGCGTTCTGAGAGAGAGAGAGAGAGAGAGAGAGGGAGAGACTATATAGTTGTAGGGGAGGTTGAAAAGAGTAATGCTGCTTTTGTTGGTAAGTTGGTGGCTGTGATTTTTAATGGATATGACAACGATGATAAATGCTGAAGGAGTGCTCCACTAATATTTTGACTACATTGATCCAAACCTCTTCTACATGGCCAATGATAAAGGTGAGCTAAATTTCAGACCACCACTTCAGTTAGAGTTTGGTGCTTTGGAATAACCATTTGCAATTTCAGGCAGCACAGAGTCACTAATCACTATCACTAATCACATTACTGTGTCTCTTTTGGGTATGCTGTACTTCAAAGTAACCAAAATTTAGGTATATGAAATACGCATAAGGCAAAACAAAACAAAACCAACCCTCTGCAAACTAGTAACAGAACAAAACAGCAGTCCTGTAGCACTTTAAAGACTAAAAAACTGGTTTATTAGGTGATGAGCTTTCACGGGAAAGACCCGCTCCTTCAGATCAATAGCATTTCCAGTACAGACTGACAGTTATGTAGTACAGAGGTCCAAAAAATATGCAATAAAAACTGACAAATCAAATACATAGGACTGAAGGATAGGGGTGAGAAGTGGGGGGATGTTAAGTGCCTTGCCTGAGGTCATTTCAAACATCAAAAGAAGGGAAGTAGTCCTTATAATGCATGAGGTAATTGCTGTCTTTGTTCATACCAGGTGTTAATGTGTCAAATTTGAATATGAACCCCAGTTCACAAATCTCTGTATGTAATCTGTTTTTAAAGTGTCTGTGTTGTAATTCACATATTCTCAGGTCTTTAAGAGAGAGACCCACTCCATTGAAATGCTCATTGACTGGCTTATTTGTATTGAGATTCCTGATGTCTGCTCTGTGTCCATTCATTCTTTAGCGAAGTGTTTACCCAGGTTGCCCAATGTACATTGTAAAGGGGCATTGCTGGCACATAATGGCATATATAATATTGTTCAAGGTATATGAGAATCAGCCCCGATCTTGTAATTAACGTGGTTAGGTCTAGTGATGGCATCCCCAGTATAAATAGGTGGACAAAGTTGGCAGCAGGGTTTGTTGCAAAGAAAAGTTCCAGAATTAGTATTACTGTGGTGCAGCCTGTGATTAGGTAAGGAAAGCAGGCAGAAAGGATAAGGAGAAATGGTTAGAGGAGCAATGTAAAGATGTTGAGAGGTATTATGGTGAATGTAAGACCAGGGAGGTATATAAGACAATTAGGAATATTAACAGGAAATGGCAACCGAAGCAGATGGCAATCAAAGATAAGAATGAAGAAGTGCTCATGAACAGGGAGAAGATTGTGCAGCGATGGACGAGATATTGCACTGATCTAGACAAAGCACAGTTGGACCCAAGTGTCTCAGAGAGACTGATTGAAGAATTGAAAGAGGTATCTCCCCCGAGCATCGAGAGCGAGAACGATATTTCAAAGGAGGAAGCAGAAAAAGTTGTGAAACGACTAAAGAGCAACAAGAGCCCTGGAAATGATAAGATCATGGAAGAGATGATCAAATATGGTGGAGAAAGCATGATTCAGGAAATACACTGACTAGGTAATATAGCATGGAAAGAAGGGAAGGCACCTAAGGAATGGACAAGATCTGTGCTAGTGACAACACACAAGAAAGGAAATACATTGGAGTGCAAGAACTACAGAACAATTGCCTTAACAAGTCATCTAGGTAAGGTGCTGATGATGATACTGACTGAGAGATTACATGTGTATTCATCAGCATGTTGTACAGATGTGAGACATGGGTGATAACAAAAGATTTGAAAACAAGAATATTGGCGTTCGAAAGGAGTTCTTATAGAAAGATTCTGAGAATAAGATGAATGCAGAAGGTCACCAGTGAGGAATTATGTAGGAAGATACAGCCGAAAGAGAACCTGCTGCAGAAAGTTATAAAACAGAAGCTACAACTATTTGGACATATTTGCAGAATGAACGGTGAGCAAAAAATCAAGACCCTAGTATTCGGCATAACAGATGGTTCAAATAGGAGAGGCAGACCCCACAGAGAATGGATAGATGATGTAGTGGATTGATGCAGAGCTAGTCTACAGAAACTAAGCCACTCTGCACTGGAAAGGGAAAGATGGAAGGAAATAGTGAGAGGGGCATCAGACACCAATGGACGCTGAGCCCACGGTTATTGATGATGATGATGAGCCTGTGATTGCAAGTGAGAATCTTTCTTAGGTTAGGAGGTTGTCTGTAGGAGAGGACAGGCCTTCTGGAGTGTAGCATCATGATCTAGAATAGGTTGTAAGTTGTTAATGATGCATTGCAGGGGTTTGAGCTGGGGGCTAACTGTTGTCCCAATCAAAAATTTCCCCCTCGTCTTACCTCTAGTTATTAATAGCCTTTTACATAAAAAATTAGTACTGTAGTACTTCACTGCATGATAGCCTTATGTGCCATTTTCTGACATGCATAATACTTAATAACCTGTCTAGACCATAAATACTGTCAAATATTTAAGCTATCTTCCTTCTAATGCTTATTTAGAACATGGGTGTCCAACCTTTAGGCTTGCCTGGGCCGCATTGAGTGAAGATAGTCTTGGGCCGCGTACAAAATATATAATATAGTTAATGTATATAAATCACATAATAATGTTAAAAGTTTAAGATCTTGTGGGGCCGCATTACTAGCTGTCCAGGGCCGCATGCAGCCCGCGGGCCACAGGTTGGACACGCCTGATTTAGAACCTACTTTCAGAAGAACTGAGTGAGCTTATGGCTGGGGTTGCAGAATAATTCAAGGGCTCAAAGGGGATGCATGTGTTGAGTTAGCTTGTGATATAATGAATTAGTGATGTGTAAAGTAACATCAGTGAAAGATGAGTGGACTACATGGTAGTGAAAAGGATTCCTCTGTAAATGAATCCCATGAAATGTTTGTACCACTTAGCAGCTCAGACATAGTTAGAAAAAAAATCTGAAAATCCAGAACTCTTCTTACTCCTCCCCATTGGATTAAGTACATTTCAGTGGATGGGAACATTTCTGTACATTAGGAAGAGACAGGTACTGCAATGAGATGCTTGCAGCTCCCATACTGGAAGAACAGGAAGGACTGAGAGAAGCTTAGTGTAATGAGCTGAACAGTAGGAAGTAGATGGGGAATTTAGTAAGGTTATGTCCATTGACACCTCCAGATTTGATCTCAGGCTTATGTACCCTGTTAAATGGGGATGAAGTTAAAAGTAAATATTCCTTTGCTTAAGTGCCTATCTGGACTGATACTATTATGCTTAGGACCTTGCAGTTTTGAACAGACTCTCTAGAATGGGTGTAAAGGAATAAAAATAAGTACCAACATCCCACATCCCAAAAAAGGGAAGAGAATAGTTCTGTGCAGGCAACGATAATTAAGAGCATAAGGAAGGGAATGTGATGTTGAACCTCAGTTTATGGGTACACTTGACATGGTTGTTATAAGCTGGCCTGTTTCCTCCACTAAGAATATGTCTGAGAGGGAAGAATTCTGAATTTTCTGTTTCTTTCTACGTGATTTGCTTTGCGGCCTTTGAAAGTTTCACAGCATTTGTCTTTGTAGTTTTGTAGCTGTAAAATATGGAAAATATTTAGCTGCCACATATGACTGTTGCAGAGACAAAGAGGGTGAGGTAGTGTCTTTTATTTGACCAACTTTGTTGGTGATGGAGACAAGCTTTCAAGCTAACACAGACCTCTCCTTCAGGTATATGCAAGTTATAAGCATTTCATCAGATTTGTACAGTACTTTTAAAATGTGAAGTACTCTGAACATATAATTGCTAAGTGTGATGAGTCAGCCTTTCTAAGTTTTATATAGTGACATGTATTTGGCTACATCAATTTATTTGAATTATCTGTTCAGATTTCTAAGACATGCTAATCAAAATATTTTTAGTCCTTTAAAAATGATCAAAACTTTTCAACTAAAAATGTGTCCTGATTAAAAAAAAAGACTCAATGGAAAATGAAACTTTTCCTGAGACAATGCCATTTACAACTATTTTTTCCATTTTTATGGTAAGATACTAAATACAAAGGCTAGACCTATGCTGTAGCTGTAACCTGAAATAACTTACGCAAACTGCGTAAGTTATTTCGAGGTAACTTATTTTGAACTTCCCACTGCCCCTCTCACAATGAGGGGTAGCAGGAATGAAATACCGTGCTTGAAATAGCTCTGCTATTTTGCGCACAGCAGTTAGCTGTGGGGGTTCTATTGTACAGTATCCCAAAATAGAAACCACAGTGTAACCACAGCCAAATTGTTGCTTCTAATTGCATTTCTTAGTTGACTGTCATGAACAGAAATGAAACAAAAATGGAATATGAAATTCAACTTAATTAAAAGCCCATTTTGAAACATAACGAAAAGTGCAAATTAAAAATAATATTTCCAGTTCAAATTGCATTTTTCATTTCATTTTTGATTTACAAAAGCAAAATGTTAGAATGCAGTGAAATCTTTTTTTCATTTTCATATTTTGCTCAAAAATGAATGAATTTTTTCAATCAAAATTTTCATGAGAATAGTTTTTCAACAAACTCTGTAATCCACGCATAATATTTATCAACCAGTAATTAAAGAGTAAATTACGTATTGGTTCAGTGTACATAAGAATCTAACTTCCCCATAGCTAGAGATGAGCCTCAATTCAATATCCTCACAGAAAAATACCCTTTTAAATAGCTGTCATGTTAAAAAGCCTTAGAGTTCAATAAATTCAGGCTTTCTGGGACCAACAAGAGAATAGTCAATGCCTACCACTGGCATGGCCCTGTCACGAGTTACCTTCTGTGTATATCATCCAGAGAAGAAAAAATTTGATGTAACTTCAGTCTGTATGTTAAAGGGAAAAAGGAATGAACCTGTTCCGCAAAGCACTGCTCAGGGCCACTTTGTATAAACTGTCCACCTGTAAACTTCCAGGCAAGCTCTGTAAGCTCCATATGTGCAAGGCCCTACATGGTCCTTAAAATCCAAATGACCGCACAATCATATTAGATTATTAAAGAGTTAGAGGAAAAAATATGACTGAAAATGAGGGTGTGTAATTTGAAGCTCAAAGTATCAGGAGGAAATTATGTAGGAATAATAAATGAAGAAGACCATAGGGTGTAAAAGAAAAAGAACACAATATGCTCTGTCTTTATTTTGCACGCTCTTTCTCTCTATAGGCATAGATGTAGATATAGAGTGAGTGCGTGGGTGCGTGCGTGAGTGCGTGTGTGTGTGTGTGTAAGGGAGAGCGAGAGAGAGCATTCTACAAAGTATGTGAGCCACCTTGCTTTAAGATCTGTTACATTTCTCATGTTGTGGTACGTTAGGGACCGATTATTCCTGGCCCTTGAGTGACTGAGAAGAGGAGAGCAGTAAGAGACCCTGTATGCTGTTTCCCCAGGACAGTGAAGCCCAGTATCTTTCCCCTCTACTGCAGACTGTGATTAAGTGACAATCTAGCTCCGGATTCTTTTTATGTCCCCAAAGTACCATTGATTTTTATTTTCATATCTCTTTTCTTAATGTAACAGACAGTAGAAGTTGGATAATGTTTTCCTGCTAAAGGGACCCTGCTTGCCACGTAGGTTTTCCCAAGTTTTCTTGAGTTGACATAGACTGAGGACTAATATTTGAATTAATATCTTCTTTTAAAAAAAGTTTCTATGCAATGCTGCGGTAAAGCATTAAAGCTTATTCTGTTTTTCTGAAACTTTATTCTCTCACTGTATTATTGCTAAGGTTAAGATTCTGTCATGGTTATTTTCAGTAAAAGTCACATACAGGTCATGGGCAATAAACAAAAATTTACAGAAGCCCATGACCTGTCCATGACGTTTAAAAATAATGGGGAGGGGAGTGCTGACTGAAGCCCAAGCATGGGAAAGAGAGCCTGAGAGAGCAAAGCATCTGGCTGACGGCTCTGGGGGCCTCCTCTCTTGGGGCTGAAACAGAAAATGTCATGGAGATCTCTGAAAGTCATGGAATCTGTAACTTCCATGACCTTAGTGACACAATCTTATCCGTTATTATGACTGAGAACGGTAATGTCTCTGGGTAGCCTATTTGATTACAGACTTCAGCCAAATAACTGTAATGCCTTGAACGCAGATGGGATAGCATAACCAGAGGTGGTGTCTGTATGCTTAGCAAATCAAAGTGCAAAATTAGAGAGAAGGCCCAACATTTCTACGGTTATGATGTAAGCCATGCCTATCAAACTGCAGCCTCCTGCATGAGAAAATTTTGGCCTAGCGTAATTATATGTTTTTTTGGCTTTCCTGATTTTAAACCCTGTGATCTTTCTTTATATTGCTATTAAATATTACTATATAGTGGTGTTCATTTTTGGCTCCATTTACTTCAGGGACATGAAATGTCACAAGAAGGTGTTACTCAGCATGTGTGGTAAAATCTAGAAATAAGTCTCTGGTGTGGCATATGGAGTTGACTATGATCTTGATTCTGTAAAACCTTAACATATGTGTTTAACTCTGTATACACTTATTCCTTGTTAAACAAGTACTTTATTTATGAGTACTTGCTAAAACAAGGGACACATATACTTACCTTTGTTCACTGGGCAAGTGACCCCCCCGCCCCATCCCTGCAGACCCAACCTGCCACAGCCTGAACCCCCTGCCAGGTCCACAGCCCCAACCCACCACAACCAAACTTCCTGCCAGCCCCGCAGACCCAACGTGCTGCAGCCTTAATCCCCCCGCCTGCCCTGTGGCCCCAACTCACTGCAGCCTGAAACTCTGGCAGTCTCACAGACCCAACCCACTGCATCCTTACCGCCCTGCCTTCCCCGATGACCCAGCCTGCTTGCAGCCTCAACCCCTCTGCCCGCCCCATGGACCCAACCCACCACCAGGTTTTAAACCTCCCTCCTGCTCATGGCCCCAAGCTGCCCCCAGCCTTTAACCCTCTCCAACCCCTGCAACCCAAAGTTCACTTACCTTTCAAAAGCAGTGCCACATGCTGCCACTCCTTTGCCAAATTACGAGCACTTAGAACGAATCAGACTTCTATGTGTATTTTAATGGGAAGTTAGTGTCCCTCTTACAAGCTTTCACCTATGATCAAAAAGTTGGGAACCAATTGTGCTCATATAGCAAGGGATGAGTGTACTACATTTTTCATTCATGTAACTCCTCAGAATACATGAAATTGAACAAGTGCAGAAGTCTTTGCAAGATTGGGACTGAAATGTGTAGTAAATATGCCTGTAAATCTTTGTTATCTTTCTTTATATTATAGTGAGAAAAATGTCAGAAAAAACTATGATGACTGATGCCTGACTTCCCTATCTTCAGGTAATGGGGCAGTAAGGAGATGATACGTCTTTATTAGCCAGGATCAAATTGGAGTGACACAGCCTTTAAACACAATTCAGCTAAACTACATTTAACAGATTAATGGTAGTCCATCAATCCGATGATGACAAATCTGTGCAGATCATCTGTTGTTGGTCTTATGGTGTGCCCTCTGGTGACTGTATAAGCCAATTCTAGAGGTGCACATTTTGCCGCAGATGGTGCATGGGAAGTTTGCAATCTGTGGGTTGTGCATTGCTGATGCTCTGTGACATCATTTGCGTGCCTCTTGTAGATGCCGGCAGCGGTCTTCCACAAAGGCAATGCAGGTATTTCTGACTGTTGCACGCCACTGTGTTCTGTCACTGTCGGCGTCCTCAAGGTCCCTAGGTTTGATATTGCTGTACTGCAGATTGGCTTTGATGGTATCCTTTTAGCGTTTCCATGGACGACCTATACGCCAGATGCCCTGGGAGAGTTCACCATACAGAAGCTGGTGAGGGATTCTGTTGGCATCCATGCAGCTGACATGACCGGTCCAACGTAGTTGTGACTTCATAATCATCATTTCGATGCTTGTCATCTGGGCTCTCTTGAGGATCTCAAGATTGGGCACTTTGTCTTGCCAGCAGATCTTCATGATGTTACGGAGGCAGCGCATGTGGAATGCTTCGAGCTGCTTGATGTGACGCCTATATAGTGTCCATGTTTCGCACCCGTACAAAAGAGATGAGAGAACAGCAGCTCTGTACACAAGCAGTTTTGTTGACATCCGGATGTTATGGTGGTTTAGAACTTTGACACGCAGACAGCCAAGTGTCTGGCTCACTTTGGATATTTGCACATTGATCTCATTATCCAGTGATCCATCACTGGATATGACACTACCCAGGTATTTAAAGTTCTCCACTACTTTAAGCTGAATGCTGTCAATGGAGATACTTGGGACAGGAGCATTTAATCCAGGTGCAGGTTGATGGAGAACTTCTGTCTTTCCGAGGCTGATAGATAGTCCGAAAAGTTGCGAGGCCTCAGCAAACTTGTTGACAATGTGCTGAAGATCATTTTCAGCGTGAGCCATAAGGGCACAGTCATTGGCAAAGAGTGCCTCAGAAAGGAGTTTCTGCACTGTCTTAGTCTTTGCGTTCAGGCGACGGAGGTCAAAAAGTGAACCATCATGCCGGTATTTCAAGTATATACCTCAGTCCGGATCTTTCATTGCATGGTTGAGGACGCATGCAAAGAACAGGTTAAATAAGACAGGAGCAAGAACACATCCTTGTTTCACGCCATTGGTGGTGTTGAAGGGGGCTGATGTGGCTCCATCAGACAGTACTTCGCCTGTCATGTCGTCATGGAAAAGGTGTATAATCTGGACAAATTTTCTTGGTCAGCCAAGTTGTATTAGAATGGTCCAAAGGGCTTCCCTGTTGATGGTATCAAACACCTTTGTCAGATCTATGAAGACGGCATACAGGTGCATGTTCTGTCCAATGCACTTTTCTTGTATTTGTCTGACAGCAAACACCAGATCAGCTGTGCTCCGGCCAGGTCGAAAACCGCATTGACTTTCAGGTAGATTTCCCTCGGAAATACTGGCTGTTAGGCGGCTCAAGATGATGCGGGCGATGATCTTCCCTCCAACGGAGAGGAGGGATATGCCTCTGTAGTTTCCACATTCTGCTTTGCTACCTTTATTCTTAAAAAGGGAGACAATAATAGCATCGCAGAGGTCCTGTGGTATGTTTTTATCCTCCCAGATGCTGATGATCACACTATGGAATGCTGCTAGTGCTGCTGGACTTGCCACTTTATATATCTCTTCTGGTATCCCATCTTTTACAGGAGCTTTTCCTGAACTCCTCTGGCTAACAGCTTTCTTAATCTCATCTATAGTGGGTGGAAAGTCAAGATCTGTCAGGATGGGTTGTTGTGGAATTTCATTGAGGACGTTGTTATTCACGGTCGATGGTCTGTTAAGGAGGTTGCTAAAGTGTTCTCGCCATCTTTCGTTGATGCCCTCTTTGTCTTTGACCAGCGTTGTGTTGTCTGATGAGAGCAATGGGGTAGTCCTTGGTTAGAACATCCACAGACAGTCTTAATAGCACTAAAGAACATCTTTGAGTTGTTAGTCTCAGCATAGTGCTCAATTTGTTTGGCTTTGCTCTCACACCAGCTGTCTTGTATCTGACGGAGGCCTTTCTTGTGTTTTGCTCTTAAGGTCCTGTTGCTTGTGTTTTGCTTGAAATGGTCCCGTTTGGAGGCTGAGGAGGGGTCATTCTGCCATTCAATAAAGGCTTTTCTCTTTACTTCCAGTGCTGAACATATTTCTTCTTGGTTCTCATTGAACCAATCCTGATGTATTCTTTTCTTTGGTCCAAGCGATGTTAATGCTGTGTCAGTCACTATCTGCTTGAACTGATCCCACTTTTTGGTTACAGTACCAACCAGTTGACTGTGGGATGTTAATTTGTCATTGAGACTCTTCTGAAAATTGTTTAAACATTGGGTATCCTTCAATTTGGCTATGTTAAAAGCAGGTCGCACATGCTTAAGGCGTTTGTGCTGAGAGGGAGCGATGTAAAGTTGAAGAGACATCCTGACTAATCTGTGATCTGTCCAGCACTCTGCACCTCGCATTACTCTGGTGATCAGTACGTCTCAGATGTCTCGCCTTCTGACAATGGCATAATCTATCAGATGCCACTGTTTAGACCTAGGGTGCATCCCCGTTGTTTTTTATTTATCCGCTTGTCGGAACAGAGTGTTGGTAATAGTCAGGTCGTTTTCAGAACAAAGACTCAAAAGGAGTAGTCCATTTTTGTTCATTTTGCCTACACCATGTGGCCCGGCTACTCCTTTCCAGTTCTTGTTGTCAGCCCCGAGTCGGGCATTGAAATCTCCAAGTAGGAGTAGTTTGTCTGTTACAGGTGTGGCCTTGATCAGTCCGTCGAGATCTTCATAGAATTGTTCCTTTGAGTTGTCAGGGCATGTTAGAGTGGGTGCATATACACTGATGATGGTGGCATGACGTTTGGCATTTAGTGGGAAGCATAGTTTCATCAATCTTTCATTGATACCCACTGGAAGGTCTGGGAGTTGCGCATCAATGAGGTTTCTATTGCCAGACCGACTCCATGTATTCTATCCTCTGTCTCAGTCTTACACTTCCAGAAGAAGGTATAACCACTCCCTGGTTCACTCAAGAAACCTTCCCCAGCCAATCTTGTTTCACTTAATGCTGCTATATCGATGTTATAGTGGGCTAGTTCACGAGCAACGAGAGCTGTCCTTCTCTCAGGTCTTGCAACAGCTTCTCAATCAATGAGAGGATGAACATTCCATACACCAATGGTAAGTTTTCTCAAATTTTTCTTTTGGTTTCGACCACAAGTAGGGTTCAACTGCCAGCTGTGGCTTGCTGGGGAGTTATTGTTGAAGGGCAGGCAATTTTTAGGCCACCTTTTCTAGGCCCCTCCCTTACTAGGGTGAGCAGTGCTGTCCTAAAGAGGACTGCTCAGATGCCTGGGATACTGCCGGGCAACTCTGCTGCCCCAGGTACAGAGCTGGACAACCACTTGTCCACAGGCCACCTACGTGCAGGATCAGGACTACGACTCCCAGTGGTAACCTCCACCTGTTGCTTCACCCCTCCCCCATTGCTGCAGGACTTGGGTGATGTGATGATATGATGATTTGCACAGGACCTATGCGTGAAAGCTTTTTAAGTGGTAGAGCCATTGCACAGGAGCAATCCCACTCTCTTGACCTTGGAAGCCAGGCACCAGTGGTACATCACAACTGGTAACTTCTTTGGTCGCAGTGGATGACCTTGACGTCTTTTGTGCCTTGTCAAGCCCTTTACTTTCCACAAAGCTTTGTAGAACTGCCCTCTTGGCTGTTGGATCTAAATGATCTCTTCTGCCCAGTCCACCGGAACTGACTTCACATGCTGGGTAGGCACATCCGAAAATTCACCAAGGGTTTGAGCCCCATCGGTTACACTCACCTGGTTCGGCCGGCCTGTTGAAGCCATTGCCTGGGGTGTGGCCGCTGTGCATGCTGCAGCTACTTGGACCCACGAGTGAGAGCTGAGTGACAGGTGGGGACCAAAGTGGACAGACTACCCCCGAAGGGGTACGACAAGTCCCTCCAACAGAGGTACTACCCCTCCCTGTACACCCCATACACCCCATTTAACAGATTAAAAGGTCACTAAATATGTCTACCATGGCAAAGATAACCAAAATACTTTTCCATGTAGCACATAGTGGCTGTGTCTACACTAGCAAGTTCTTCTGGAAAATTAGGCCCTTCTTTGAAAGAACACATGGAGTCCCCACACGCAAAATATTCTCTTTTGATCTGAAATTGAAGGAATGTGGCTCTTCTTCTGCAAGTTCTCTCCCGTTCCTGGGTCAGGCAGAGGGCCTCCTTTCAAAAGCTTCGTTTGCAAAAAAGTATGTGTAGATGATCCACAGACCCTTTTTTCCAAAGAACAGTCCCCACGGCACTGGATCTTTCGGTCCCTGGTCTGTTCTTTTGAAAGAGTGGGGGTTGTGTGGACACTCTATTGAAACAGAGGATCGATCTTTCAATGCGCTTTTTTGTGTATGGAGATCTTCCAGAAGATCTTCTTTCAAGAGACTGCTGTAGTGTGAGAGGAGGATACAATTTTCATGACCATCACTTACTTTCAAAATGGTTCCTATTTGACAGCTGTTGACTCTTGCTGTTAAAGATATTGAATGTCTAGCTGAAAGAAGAATAGCATGCTGGGGAAAGTCTATATGTAATGAATGAGGTTGCTGCTGAAAGAGGCTGCTGTGGTCTTGCTATTAGAGAAAACAGAAGAATGGTTATGGCAGGAGAGTTAAAGAACTGGAAGGTAAAAATTACTGAAAACAATTAACTCTCACTGTCGTCTGGTCTTGAGAGGCAGTTGTGCATGTATAGCAAGAGGAGACTAAACTCTGAACTGAGTGAGAAAATGCGCTTTTTGAAAGCAAAGCTTTCAACCTACATTCAAACAAAACCATGCCTGACCCTGTTAAAATTGTATTTACATTATTTGCCTTTTAAACTAAAATCAAATTCAAAATCTTGGAAAAAAAATTGTACGCTGGCAGAAAAATTGTTTCTTATCATAAATTTTCAGTGTCATGGTATGAATATGATAGGGGAGTTTAACTACACTACCATAAATCATTGGCCTGTAGCTCATATTAGAATAGCCTAATATGATTTTAACACATGGTTCCCTACCTCCCAGTGAAATGAAACCAACGCCTTACAGTTTTGTGCTCTATTATGCATAAAAGCACTCATCCTGCAACTCATCAAATAGTGTACAGCCACCCTGTGGAACCTCCTGTCAGAGTATGTTCATAGAATCATAGTATTCTAGGGCTGAAAGGCACTTCAAGAGGTCATCTAGTCCGGCCACCTGCCTAAAGCAGGATCAACTGCATCTAAATCATCCCAGCCATGGCTACATCAATCTGGGACTTAAAAACCTCTAGGAATGGAGATTCTACCACCTCTCTTGGTAATGCTTCACCACCTTCCTGGTGAAAGAGTTTTTCTTAATATCCAACCTACACCTCTTCCTCTGTAATTTCAGACCATTGCTCCTTGTTCTGTTACCTGTCACCATTGAGAACAGTTTCTCTCAATCCTCTTTAGAGCCCCTTTTTGGAAAGTTGGAGACTGCTAACAAATCACACCTCAGTCTTTTCTTCTGCAAATTAATAAGACCAAATCTCTCAGCCTTTCCTCCTAGGTCATGTGGTCCAGACCCCTAGTCATTCTCATTGCCCTCCACTGAACCCTCTCCAATGCATATATACTATACTAGCAAGTTTTTTCAAAAAAAGCCAGGCCTTTACCAATAAATAAATAAATAAATAAATAACCCTGGATCATCTACCCACAAAAAGTGTTCTTTCCATATTAAATCAAAAGATCACAGCCCTTTTTTCAACAGTCCTCTTCCAATTCCAGGTGAGGCAGCATGCCTTTTTTTGAAAGAGTCTTTCAAAAAAATGTGTAGGTGCTCCAAGGGCCCTTCTTTCAAAAGAGGAGTTCTCTATGGTGCCAGCCAACTGGAGCTTGGAGATGCTCTGGCCAGCGCTATCAGAGTTCTATGCTTCCTGAGTCCAGCCACCTTAAAGGTGCAGGGAGCCCCAGAGACCCCATGATAAGAAGCTGAAAGTGTGGAGGAAGCAAGGCTTTCAGCCCAGCAGCACCATACCCTCACAGCCACCCCTTACAGTGCAGATCTCAACTGTGGCCAAGAGCCGCCACCCCGTGACCCCCAGACACCCCCCCAAGGAGCCAGCTGAGAGGTCCCAGGAGCCTGCCCTGGCCACAAAAAGGAGGGGCCCCTCCTGGACTGAGCCTGAGCTCTGGGACCTCCTGGGGCTCTGGGAAGATGAGGAGGTCCTGAAGATGACAGGGTGGGAAGAGGCAGAATGACTCCCTTTGGTGGCCACTGGACTCACAGCCCGTGGACACCCTGCACAGATCTTGGAGTAGGTGCACTACAAGGCCAAGGAGTTGCGCCAGGGTATGTCCAGGCCAGAGATGTGACCAGGCACTCAGGATCAGGGCAGGCCACCCGCCCCTTTTACAAGGAGCTGCACAGCCTCCTTATAGCTGAGGACAGCTCCCCCACCCACCTTCTTCGGTACAGCTGCTGAGAAGCCCCCTGTGGTGCTGGAGGAGGAGCCAGAACCAGCCATAGACCAGCGGGACCCTCTATCCAGATCAGCCAGCTGGAGCCAGAGACAAAGGCCCCCTCAGATGGCAAGTCATATGATGGAACCCTGATGCCCAGATGCCCATATCTCCCTGTCCCAAATACAGGACAGGGAGATAAGTGGGGGGGGCGGTTTCTCCCAGCTCTACCAAGCCCCAGGAAGCAGGCGCCCCTCAGCCCCCTCAACCCTGGGGAAGCATCAGCCATGGGTGTTCCCGGCCTGGAGCCCCCGGGGAAGTGGCAGCAGCAGGTGTTCCTGTCCCCACCCCCAGTCCCCAAGGACCTAATATGGGACAATTCGTCCCTTTTAAAAAACAAGCCAGGGTTCCTTTTTGGCATCCAAAATATGGGACTCTCCAGCCAGATACAGGACAGATGATCACCCTACCTGGAGATCACCGTTTCCTCGGGTTCTTCGAGCCAAGTGACCTCCAGAAGGGCATCCCCATATATCTTTGAAGGACCCTCCAGTAAGTTCCCGGAGCATCACACATCACTAGTGGGCCAGCCACACAGGCAATGGCAAGACCTTGGGCTCACCACCAGGGAGTCCGCCCCAAATATGTGGGCACACTTGCAGGCAAAAGGCAGCACCTGCCCCCATGGACAGCACCACGGGCCAAACACGTGTAGGGGGTAGAACAGGAAGGGCCAGGCTGTACCCAGCTCACCCACTACACATGCGAGGACTCCTTCCCTCTGTGCCCAGAGACACCCCCTTGCCCTCTAGCCTGTTCCCAGATGGCGGGGAGGCAGCAGCAGGGACCTGCAATGGTCAGCCCCATTCCAAGGCACCATGGATCCATGTGTGACAGGGCACACATGCCACCGCTCCTGGGACATTCCCCAACACTCGGCCCAGGGGTGGGGGCTGCTGCCCATGCGGGGTGGGGAGAACAACATTTGGGACTGATATCCCATCTTCTCTCTCCCCTTCCACATGTAGATGCTAGGATAGTTATTTCAAAACAATGACTTATTTTAAAATAACTTTGTTTCTACCCTAAGGAAGTTGTAAAATACAGTGTTAATTAGCCACTTTACTCCATTAGACACCTTTGAGAATTCCAGTATTGTCCAAGAACTGAAGAGCAAAACATATTATGTTCTTGCATGATCTCTTTCTCATGCCCTTGGTTCCTGAGCTTCTTTCCATATTCTTCTCCTCCCATGTGGTTAAATAGCATTCATGGATTTCAGGGAAAGAGCTGTGGAAAAGTAATAGCTCATACTACAGTGATCCTAATTCAAAATGTTCCTAATACTCTAAGGAATAGCAGTGACACTATCTGCCTCTTGGTCTCCAATTTCCCACTCCTACTGACTTGTGCAGCTGGAAAAATGGGACAGCAAATTCCATTGTGCTTGTAAGGGTCTGATTTTCATTTCCATTAGGCCATTTTATACAGCTCTAATCATGTGAAGAACCCTTCCCACTTCAAGACCCCTTTACAGAGCTGCCGTGGTGTATGCTGGCCTTAATGGAAATGAGAGTCAGGTTTTGAGTGTCTATTGAGTAAGTCTGAATGTATTATGTGTGTATACAAAGTATGAAAAAATATTTAATAAGCGCTTTTCCTTAGGCTTCCTCAGGCATAATAGACCACAAGAAAGAATCTTGATCTCCACAAAGGAGAAGCATTTATGCACTTTTGTTGATGCTTATTTCCATTTTTAAATTGGCTGCTGTTTGGCGGTTATTTTTTCCTCAAACGACTCCCATTTCAATAGTTTTGGAACTTATTCCACTAAGGGTGTGTCTACACTAGCTCCCTACTTCAAAGGGAGCATGGTAAGTAGGGTGTTGGGAGTTTATTAATGAAGTACTGCGGTGCATGTGCAGCACTTCATTAAGCTAATTCTCCCCTGCAGCAATTTTGAAGTGTTAAGCTTCGAAGTGCCAGCTCGCGTGTAGCCGTGGCTAACCCGCTGGTACTTCAAAGTACCTGGGTAACCTTGAAGTCCCTTTACTTTTTGAGGAGTAAAGAGATTTTGAAGTTGCCCAGGCACTTTGAAGTACCAGCTGGTGAGCCACAGCTACAAGCGAGCTGGCACTTCAAAGTTGCTGCGGGGGAGAATTAGCTTAATGAAGTGCTGCCTATGCAGCTCAGCACTTCATTAATAATCTCCTGACACCCTACTTACCATCCTCCCTTCGAAGTAGGGAGCTAGTGTAGACACAGCCTAAATGCTCAAAAATGCATTTGTCTTTATTTTGCTCTCAGGTCAGTGGAATATGACTTTTTGATGTCAGATTTTTTTTTTTATGATTGACAGGAATTTGTATATTTTCACAGGGCATTTGTTGAAACATGCAATATTTTTCTGTTCCTTATTATATAACTTGATATTCCCTCAACAGTTCTGAACATTGTTAATATCTACTTTTCCATAGGAGATATTTTTAAATCCAAATGCATATTTCTCCTTTTACAATCACTCTCTCAACAATGACTTTTAAAGAGAGCTCATTGATGAGACTGTCTTCCTGAAACAGATTCATTCCATTTAAATCAGACGCAAGCCAAAAGAACTGCTTCAGGAAATATTCACTCTTTGCCTGTCAAATGTATTTCCTAGTATAACAATTGCATCACATATTTTTGTCCGTCTCCATGCATCAGTGGCTTCCGGTGAATGCACGTTGAATGTGTTATAGCAAGTAAAGAACTATCATCTACAATGGGACAAAAGTGTTTGAATGGGCTTGCAATGTTAACATTAGCAATGTTTCATATAAATTAGATTTTTCTTTAGTTATAAATGAGTTTGCACACAACAAGGCCAGAAAAGCATTCCTAAAATTAATGGCTTTGCTTGCAGTGGAAACTCAAAGGTTACATTTTTAATACACAGGCTATTGGTATGATGACTTACTTGTTAGTAAATAAATGTCTCACGTATTCATTTTCATATATTCTTTTGGTTTTCCTGTGAGCCTGAGGATGAGAAGTTAGATAGGTTGGGAGCTGGGGCTGGTCTGGGGCCTCTAAACTCAAAGTGGCCTGGGCCTCTGTCATTCTCTGAGACGGCCACGTTTGGAACACAACAGATTTTGAAAACTTCATACCCTACCTGCCTACCAAGCTTATAGATCTATAGGATCCACAGGAAAGTACAGTATCTTTGTGGTCAGACAGGAGCTGCACTGTGCATCTCTGCACAGACCTATTTGGAGCAATCTGGTCTATTGATATTACTTTCTTATCTCAAAGCATCCTGTTACCAAGGGTATGAGTAAAACACTGCCCACCTCCCCGCCCCAAGCCAAGAAAATCCTTGCAAGTCATCCTTTTGTTCCAAAGGTGTTTGCTTCAGATAGCAGTACTGTGCAGGAAATGAGGCAGCAGTAAACCATTCCCAAGTTGACCTTGGCTTCACTGCAATTGTGTTCACTAAAGCCAGGATTATAATATATCCTTTGATTTATTTTATTAATATTCTGAGCTAAATATTGGCTGATCTTATTTGGATCAAGTAAGACCTAACTAAAACCTTTGCCAAAACTCAGAATAGACTTGAATCAGTTTAGGTCTGAGGACACTTTTTAGAGCTATCCTTCACTTTTTAGTGCATCTGAACTTTTTGGCTGTAACTGTCATTAGCAGCAGAAATGCTACCATAGAGTGAGAGAGGCTACGTTTCATGAGATTTCCGCAGAGTGTCATAAATAAGAGAGGCTGATGTATGGCATCTAGATAAGGTTCAGATATGCATCTGAATTCTTGAGTGTTTATCCAAGTCAAACTCCAATCCCAGAAACTTTGGAAAATTACAAATCTCTAAACTTAAATTTCATTTTACAACTGTATATATGAAGCATAAAGGCCAAGAATTATCTTTGTAAATTCAAATTTAGTAATGTACCAACATTATTGCAATTTCTGGTGTTCATTTACTAGGTTGGAAATGAAACTAGAAATCTGGAGCCAGACTCTCATCTAGTATAAACTGGCATAGTTCCAAGGGATGCAGTGAAGTTGCTGGAGCTACACTGACTCTCACCAAAAGAGTAGTCGGTCTCTGATTAATACCCTGTCTCTGTTTTTAGGAACTAGCACAGTCAACAAAGTGCTCTTCTAGAGCTGAGCTTTCCTGTGTCCTCATTTATCAAACATGACTCTGTTTTGCAGGGATTTGTTCTTGTAGTCTGCCCTGGCAGAGCTGCCTAGATGGCATTATCTCCCTTTATCGGAGTAAAATATCAAAAAATATCTAAATTATATTTTCAAAAGGAGCCTAAATTCCATTGGAAGTCAATGAGACATGGGCTAGAGCCACAGTATAGTGGAAGACTGACCTGCTCAGGGCCAATTTTCTGGGGTTTCATTTCGTGCATGTGAGAAATGATGCTTGCAGGGGTCAACCTCTACTCCTGTGCAATAGGTGAGGAATAAGGAAGGTCAGTGGCAGAAATGCTGCAGTCAACCTTCCGCCATGTGGACAAGCATAGAAGTTGACTGCAGTTAAATAGTTTTAGCTGTGCAATTGCCATAGCTAAATTATGTATCAGCAGTCCACTTCTATGTGTAATGTAGACATACCTTAGGCTCCGAAGTACTTAAGTGGCAGAGCATTAAAGTTAGGGTCTAAAGATGCAGATTCAGTGAGATTGTCAACAAAGCCTATTGATTCAATGGGAAGATTAGTCTGTTTAGGCACTCATAAATATCCCGCTAAGTCCTTATCTACACCTTTGGGCACCTAAATAACTTTGGAAAAAATGAAAAAAAAAATGGACTTAGAAGACCAGAGTCTTTCAGGTGCTTTTGAAGATGTTACTCCCAAATGATTCTCACTATTGTCCAGTTCATTGGCTTTATAAAATGCAGGTTTCTTCTCTCATTCCTATCATTTGCAAATCTATATTTTAAAAAGACATTTCAAGCATGAGTGGTTTCTTTTCTTTCATTGTGGGAAGTCCCCATTACTTTTTTTTCGGGGTGGGGGGGTTGTTTTGTTTTGGTTTTTTCCTGTTAGCTGCTACTCTGATTTTTATGGCCCTGTTTCACTGATATTTGTATCCTTGGAGAAGGGGAGGGGAGAAGTAGCAGCATAGTTGATTTCTAATCTGAAGTTCCCAATGCTTTTAATTCAGTGTTCCAAGTTTCATTAGCATTCTCCTCTGATGACTGTTTGGCCCAGAGATATTAGACAGCTAACCTTCCAGGTCAATGCTTTGTTTGGAAATGATATTTGATAATACATGTTACCAATTTCTCTCTATGTTGTGTGGATTTTTTTATTATGCATCATTTTGGTTTTTAATGTTTAAATAATTCTGTATACACTTTTTGTCATCTGTGACTTTAACTGTTGCCAAAGCCTCGTGGAACTTCTCATTTTATTACCCATGTGGGAACCTATAAGTTCTCTATGAATGTGCTGTGATTTGTTTTGTTCTGTTCATTGGGGTTTCACATTTCTTTTAGCACAGACCCTGATCCTCTATGCTTTTTTGCATTCTGTGTTTAGTCTAGTACTGTTCCTATTCCTTGCTTGCTGGCAGCTATAGAGGAAAAAATTGTTGGTTTTATTGTGCCTGTGCCAAAATATATGCAGGAGTTAGGATGATACCATGGCCATTTTGTTGATCTTAACACATTTATGAGCTTCTTAATCAAATTCTTTAATTTGTTCCCATTCAGATACAGTAAACTTGGCTACGTCTCAATGTACAAAAGACACTTTAGGCACAACAGAATGTATAACTGCTATGTTCACTAACTGTGTTATAGTCTACTTTGTATGACTGCCAAAGTACATGTGCAGTTGCTATCATCTATATGTCTCACTTCTTTGCTTGCTTATCCAATTGATGCTGAGACACAAGAATTGTGGAAATTAGAGGTTTAAAAAATTCCATTATTTTCAGTTTATAGATGCATTCATTTTGAGGATCTTCGTTTTTGTTTAATTTTGCAAGCCAAAATTATATCAATTTGGATCTATATTACAGCCTATCACAGTCACTTTCAGTATATAGATATCTACTATTTAAAATTCTGCCACAGAATTGAAATCATGGTGTCTGTATCACAGGTTTAGAGAATGCCATCAATTAATATGTTGCAGACAGAACCTTAATGGACACAGTCAAAAACTTGTTCTACAACAAATTATACCAACAGACTTAATGCATCTTAACTAGAATGAGAGGATTGTTCTAATACACGTCTCATATTATCAGAGGCTGCTGCTACTTAATGAACTCCTATCAAAACAAAAAAGCAGTAAAGTAGTGCTTTAAAGACAAACAAAATAATTTATTAGGTGAGCTTTCATGGGACAGACCTACTTCTTCAGCTCATAGCCATACCAGAACAGACTCAATATTTAAGGCACAGAGAACCAAAAATAGTAATCAAGGTTGACAAATCAGAAAAAAAATTATCAAGGTGAGCGAATCAGAGAGTAGAGGGGCGGGGGCGGGGAGGTCAAAAGTTTGATTAAGCCAAGTATGCAAAAGAGCCCCTATAATGACCCAGAAAATTCGCATCCCGGTTCAAACCATGTGTTAATGTGTCGAATTTGAATATAAAACAGAGTTCAGCAGTCTCTCTTTCAAGAATGTTGTGAAAATTCTTCTTCAGTAAAACACAGACTTTTAAGTCATTAATAGAATGGCCCACTCCATTAAAGTGTTGGCTGACCAGTTTGTGGATCAGGAGTGGTTTTATGTCTGTTTTGTGCCCATTAACTCTTTGCCTAAGAGAATTTGAAGTCTGTCCAACATACAAAGCATCTGGGCATTGTTGGCACATGATGGCATATATGATGTTAGTTGAGGAACATGAGAATGTGCCTGTGATTCTGTGAATAACCTGTTCTGTCTCATAGGCCTCTATTCAACATGGTACTTAAGCATATGCACTGTGTTGTATTCTTGGAAATTAAGGCAGTCTTCCACTATCACACAACTGTAAAAGAGCCTTAGTGTAAATGAGAATCTGGTTAGTTGACTCCACAACCGTCCTGATTGGGTTCACAGTTGAAAATAGGTTATAATTCTTTATTTTAACAGTTGAAAATAAATCTGGAATAGTATTATGATTATATTATACTTCATGATCATTTTGGCTTGGTGTTTGTCTATTATAGTACAATCAATACCTTTAGCAGCATCTGAATTAGATTAGGATTGGCTTTGTCATATATTATTTTTCGTTGTCACAGATATGTTTTGGCTTGTGAGATAAACTGCCCCATTATCTGAATTTATCCCATTTTATGTAATAAGTGTTGTACCTATTTTGCTGAAAAGGTACAAGAGTTGATGCTAGCAACTGCAGATCAATGAGCTTTATTTCAGAGCCAGATAAACTGGTTGAGATAATCCTGAGAAAAAGAGTTCTAAAACAACCGAAGAAACATATGAAAGGAAGATACCAAGCTAATTTCTGTAAAAGAAAAAAAATTATAATATTCTTCCTTGCTAGCTGGTCTCGCCAAAGATAGGGCAACATGTTCAGCTAAAACAACTGGATTGAAACAACAAAAACATGCAACCCCTATTTACTTGTTTATTTCCAAGCATCTCTGCATTTCTTGATTGTAGTTATGACTGGAAGGAAAAAGTGCCAGAAACTGCACATAGCAGTTTGAATCTTGAAAGTTTTTCTGCCTAATTTTCTATAGCTAGTAGCCTTATGTAAGCATCAAGGCTTTTGGTTACTTATCCAAACAGTGGAGCTGATAGCTGGCGCCAAGGCCTACATACCAGTATGCCTGTGGGCAAAGGCGACAATTGAAAAGGGAGTGCACCTATCAGGAGGGAGCATGGAGACCCCACCCAGACAATGCAAACAATAAGGCTATGTTTACACTGCCAAGCTATTTTGGGATACCGAGGGATCCTGAAATCTCTACTTCAAGTTTGTGAAATGCACCCACTATTTAATACCAGGCATGGTATTTCAGGATCCTTCCACATCTCGTTGCAGGAGGGATAAAAGTGGCCTGAAAATAGCACAGTATTTGCAGTATTTACAGTAGCACATTTGGAGCTGTGTAGACAACTCTTCTCTCTTCTCTCTCTTGGTAGTCTGTTGTGTCAGATGATGACGTCTTGAGCATGCACAGGCTCATTGGTTGTGGACTCGCATGTGGCTGAGGACTCCAAGCCTTGAACAGCATGGGCATTCACAGTAGGGGTACAGGAATTGTCCTGGTTCTGTCAGTGTGGCTGCTGCTGTCGCTTTCCTCCTCTCATGAGCATCAATTAGGTGTATGGATCGCTGCTCTTTGAAGTTGTATTACACATGTCATCTGAGAGCACAGCAGCCTGCTTGGTCTTTGGCATGCTGCTGGTGTTGCTTTGGCTTTAATTCAGCATGAGCAATGTTGGCCTTCACATAGTCTTTATACCACTTGCAAGGCCTCCCTTGAATCCTTTTACCCTGGGAGAGTTCACCATAGAGAAGTTGCTTAGGGAGTCTTGACTCCTCCATTCATATGAAATGCCCTGTCCGGAAGAGCTGGGGCATTAATGCTTGTGGTTCCTGCTCTGTCAAGGACTTCCAGGTTCATTACTCCATCCTGCCATCGAATGTGCAGTATTGACCTCAGGCTGCATGTGTGGAAGCGCTGCAGTAGTTTCATATGTATTCTGTGCAAGGTCCAGGTTTTGCATCCACACAGGAGACTGGTCAGGACGACAGCCTTGTACACTTCCAGTTTAGTGGACTGTCGGATGTTGTGCCGATTCAACACTTGTGCTCTTAGACGTCCTAGTGCCTGGTTGGCCTTGCAGATCCTGGCATTGATTTCTTTGTCCAGGAAGCCATCGTTGGCTATCACACTGCCAGGGTACTTGAACTTGTTCACTGTTTTTAACTCTGTTCCTTCAATAAAGATTGAAGGAGGGAGAGCAGCAGATTCTGGAGCAGCCTGAAACAGCACCTTGGTCTTTCCTAGGCTGATGGTCAAACCAAAGAAGTGAGTGGCCTCAGCAAACTTGTTGATGATAAGCTGGATATTAGTGCACAGTCATCAGCAAAAAGGGCTTCCAGGATGAGCCTCTCAAGTATCTTGGTTACAGCGAAGATCAAAATGTGACCCATCAAGCCTGTACTTTATGTAGACTCAATGGTCCAGGTCCCTAACTGTGTGGCTGAGGACACACGTGAAAAAGAGGTTGAATAGCACTGGGGTCAGCAGGCACAATTGCTTCACACCACTGGATATCTCAAATGGATCTGAGGACTCACTATTCAAAAGACCAAAGCCAGTCATGTCATCACGGAACAGGCTTATGCGGTTAACAAATCTTCTTGGGCAGCCAAATTTTGACAGCATAATCCACAGGGCTTCTCTGTTGACAGTGTCAAATGTCTTGGTCAGGTCTGTAAGACAGCATATAGATCCAAGTTCTGCTCTATGCACTTTTCCTGAACCTGACAAACAGCAAAGATCATGTCAATGGTGCTGTGGTTGGGGTGGAAACCACACTGTGCTTCTGGTAGGTTTTCCTCTCAGATGCTGGTGATCAGACAGTTGAGGATGACTTAAATCAAGATCTTCCCAGCAGTAGAGAGAAGGGAGATGCCCCAGTAATTTCCACAGTCAGCTTCGTTGCCCTTGTTCTTGAAGGACGAGACTATTGTGGCATCCCTAAAGTCTGTGAGCATGTCTTCTTCTTCCCAGATGCTGGTCAAAATGCTGTGAAAGGCTTCAAGTGACACTGGTGCTACTGCCTGAAAATGTTGGCCAAGAAGGGCCTTCTGGAAGGAGGGTTTCATTCCAGAAGATCACCGTGGGCTGAGTAGCTGCACATGTATTTTGGAGTCCATGAGACCTTCTTCCGGGCTCTGAAATACATGCCCATATGCCGATGAAGTGTGGTAAATTTACATCTGCACCTCATTATCATCTTCTGCATAACTCATTACCATGCCGCCTCAGGAAGAAGCGGAATGTGTAGATACAGCTTTAGTGTTCTCCCTGTCCAAGAGGGTGTGAACATTCCATGCTCCAAATATCATCCTTCTTTTCACTGTTTTTTGACCACTGTGAGGGTAAAATGGCCTGCCACAGCATGCTGGCCAGTTTGGTTGGGACAAGCAATTTTTGGAACACCTTTTCTAGTCTCCTCCCTTATTTGAGGGTGAGCAGTGCTGCTCCTAAAAAGGTCTGCTCAGTTGCCTGGGATGTTGCCGAACTCCTCCTGTGTCCCAGGGTCAGAGATGAGTGATCAAACTTCACAGGCTGCTTACCTGCAGGTTTGGAACTACAACTCCAAGTGGTCACCTCAATCTGTTGCTTTGCCCCTCCCACATCACTGCAGGACTTTGAAGTAAACAGAAGATGTAGGATAAAGTAGACTGAGTTGAGAGATGAGAACGTGTAAATAATGTGCAGGAGAATGTTTAAAGTGGAAAAGCCATTGCACAGGAGCAGTTCCGCTCTCTCAGCCTCAGAAGCCTGGTTCCAGTGGTATGAAGAGTCATCATGGCTGGAGACTTCCTAGGCTGTTGTGGATGGCCATGCTGTCTTCAGTGCCTTGTCATGCCCTTTGCTCTCTGAAGAACTGCCTTCCTGGTCATTGTGTCTCATTGTTGATCTCATCTGTCCAGTCTACTGGAGCCAACTTCAAATGCTGAGATAGGCAAATCCCTATCTCACCCAAGGTTTCAGACCTGTCGGATACCCTCACCTGGTTTAGCCCACCTGTTGAAGCAAGTTACTGGGATATGGCCACTGCACATGCTACAGTTTCTTGGAGCCACAGGTGAGAGCTGAGTGCCAGGTGGGGACCAAAGATGGACATACTGCCCCCGAAGAGACACAACAAGTCCCCCACACCAGAGGTGCTACACCTCCTTGGACACCCCATGCACCCCTGTGTAGACAGCACAACATGGTGAAATAGCCTATTTTGAAATTAACTCAAAATAGGATATGTAATTTGTATAGTGCAAATTGTGTATCTTATTTTGTGTTAAGGGCACAGTGTAAAAGTTGCCCAAGAGATTGCCCCTTGTAAGGATAACAGGGGGCCCCAGAACATATTGTACTGCTGAAGTCCTCAATGTTTTTTTTCCTTCGAGTCTTCACAGACAAGGTCAGCTCCCAGACTACTGCACTAGGCAATGCAGTATGAGAAGGAGGTGGGCAGCCTTCGGTGGGAAAAGAACAAGTTGAGACATTTAGAAAAGTCAGACATGCACAGATCTATGGGTCTAGATTTAATGCATCCAAGGATACTGAGGGAATTGGCAAATGTCATTGAAGAGCCGTGGGTCATTATCTTTGAAAACTTGTGGTGATTGGGAGAGGTCCCAGATTATTCAAAAAGGCAAATGTGATGCCTATCTTCAAAAAAGGAAAGAAAGATAATCCAGGGAACTATAGACTGGTCTGCTTTACCTCAGTCCCTGGAAAAATCCTGCAGAGGGTCCTCAAAGTATCCATTTTGAAGCACTGGGAAGAGGGGATCAGGAATAATCAACATGGATTCACCAAGGGCAAGTAATTCCTGACCAATCCGATTAGTTTCTATGATGAGGTAAGTGACTCTGTGGACATGAGGATGTCAAAGAATGTGATATACCTTAACTTTAGCAAAGTTTTTGATAAAGTCTCCCACAATAATCTTGCTTGCAAGTCAAAGAAGGATGGATTGGATAAATGGACTGTAAGGTGGACAGAAAGCTGGCTAGATGGTTGGGCCCAAAGGGTAGTGATCAACAGTTCAATGTCGGCTTGGTGGTTGGTTTCAAGTGGAGTAAACCAAATGTCAGTTCCAGGGCTGGTATTTTTCAACGTAATTTCATCCTCAGCAAACTTGAGTATGACACTATGCTAGGGGATGGACAGATACGTTGGACAGTTGAGATAGGTCCAGAGCAACCTAGGTAAATTGGAGGATGGGGGCAAAATAAATCTGAAGTTCAACAAGTCCTGAATTTGGAATGGAAGAATCCCAGGCATTGTTACAGACTGGGGGTCAACTGGCTGAGTAGCAGTGCAACAGAAAAGAACCTGGGGATTACAGTGACTGAGAGGTTGAATATGAGTTGACAGTATGCCCTTGTGGCCAAGAAGGCTGATGAAAGGCTAATGGGTGCGTCAGGAGGAGCATTTTCCACAGATCTAGAGAAGTTATGATTCCACTGTATTCAGACTGGTGAGGCCATATCTGATGTATTGTGTGCAATTCTTCTCCCTCACCCCCAATATAGAAAGGATGTGGATGTATAGGAGAGGGTTCAGTGGAGGGCAACAAAAATTATTAGGGGTCGGGAGCACATGATCTATAAGGAGAGGCTGAGGGATGTGGGCTTATTTAGTTTGGAGAAGAGTGAGGGGAGATTTGATAGCAGCTTTCAACTTCCTGAAGTGGTGGGGGGCTCTAAAGAGGGTGGAGAGAAGCAGTTTTCAGTAGTGATGAATGGCAGATCAAGGAAAAATGGTCTCAAGTTACAGAGCAGGAGGGTGTAGGTTGGATATTATGAAAAACTACTTCACCAGGAGGGTGGTAAAGCACTGGAATGCATTACCTAGAGAAGAGAGGTGGTGGAATCTCCATCCCTAGAGGTTTTTAAGTCCTGGCTTGACAAAGTCCTGGCTGGAATTATTTAGTTAGGGTTGATCCTGCTGTAGGCAGGGGGCAGGACTTAATGACCTCCTGAGGTCCCTTCTAGCCCTAGAATTCTATGATTCTGTGTTGGGCCTGTGACTAGCCCATGAACATGAAGAGGGAATCTGTAAGGCCCAGCATAGTCCTGAAATAAGGCTAAGCCAAAAATAGATTATGGGGATGCCATGGCACGGCGAAGCGCAGGATATGATTCCATTACCATCTCCTGGGTCATATAAAGAGGCATTGCCCCAAAAGACAGGAAGGAAGGATGCCAGTGAAGAAGGCCCAGGCTGAGGCTGCTCCAAGGGAGGAGGTCGTGAAGACAGGGGCCCAGGCTAAGAGAGAGCCAGGGGCAGAGAAGCCCCAGCAGTTGCTGGGGATCCAGGTAGGAGCAGGGTAAGCTTCACATCCAATGTTGTAAAACTCCATTTTAACCCCCTTGTAGCTTTGGGGCCTCAGATTAGCTGACTGTGTTCCTTTAACAATGGTAGAAGTTTCACAGACCTTCAACTTGGCTCTTTTACAGTTTACTCGCAATATAAATATAACATCTGGAAATGCTTGATTCATGTTTCCCACATAATTGCTTTCTCATGTCACTTCTCCTTTCTTTTATGTGCAATGTAGCCTTCTACAGTACTATTTTCAGGGACAGCAACAAGAACCACAAAAGATTCAGGTACTGGGGCTAGATCAAGTCTTTCTAGTCTCAAAGGAAAATAGTGTTGCCAGCTTTCAGTGCCTATAGCCAGCTGCAATTCAGTCTCTGAAGATCTGCAGCATTATGAGGACATAGTCCAAACCGTGTGCAAAACTTCAGTTCAAAACAAGAAACAAATGAAAATATAGGTAATGCTGACTACATGAAAAGGTAATTAAGACCCTGATTTACAAAAATATCACTAATCAGAAAAGGTATTGAAACAAGCCCTCATCTTTAAGCAGATGCTTAACTTTAATTGAACTCTTTTGGACTCAAGATCATGAATAGAGTTAAGTATCTGTTTAAATGCTGTTTTCCTATATCAGATCTTATTACAGCATTTTCCATTAGATCATCACAAATTCAATTAGGACTCAAGAAAGCTACAGCGATTCAAAGTATTATCTACTGTACATTTAAAGTTGCTAATATTTGCTTAAAATTGCCTTTATGCTTTGTCTCTCTTCTGTATCTCTGAGAAATGTTAAAAGTTAAAAGTTGCTACCCCACATGCAAAGTGTAAGCTTGCCTGTTGCAAGCAATAAACCAACAAACAAGAGCTGTGTCCATGTTGTCTTTTGCTTGGCTTCTACTCTTTTAGAGGGGAAAAAGGACTAAAATAAGTGTGAAAGACCAAATATATAGGAAGGAGATAGATTATCAATGCATTAAAAAGCATAGAGAGTGAAAACTTAGAATATATTCTCAAAAAGCAATTTTGACTTGATAAAGGCTCCATGGTTGCCAACATTGGTACCATTTTGAGTGAAGTCCAGCATTATACCAGAACAAATGGTGGAGCTGATCCCAGTTCTCTGTAATAAAGACACCAAGAAAGTTAAGAATACCTACAAATATAATTCAGCTCATCATCATGCAGAGAACAGAGTATTAGCAACTCTGAGGCAAGAAATCAATATGTTCTGTGCTACAAAAGTGAAGATGCTGAGATGGTTAAAGAGTTGGATGCGCCATGAGAACCTATGTTCCCTTGATTGGCCTTTCCCTGTGTGACTCACAGGGGGAAGGTCTGACCCAGGCCAGGAGGCTTTAAAAGCTAGAGGCAAGGATGACCAGGGGAGCGAAGCTGACAGGGAGCTGCAGAGAGGGGAGTTTAAGAGGGAGTTTGACAGAGGGAGGCCTACAATGGTTAGGAAGACCCACAACACCTGTGTCACCACTACTGCTGTCTCCTCCACCTGTGCCTGTAGCCAGACAGACTGCCTGACCATGGATGCCTCTACCCAGATCCTGGCGTGGCTTTGCAGGGACTGTAGCTTGCAATTCCCACTCACTGATATCCAGGCTCGGGGGGACCATCCAGTGTGAAAGGTGCTTGCTGGTGGAATCTTTCAGGTGACAGGTGGAGGAGCTACAGGAGGAGGTGGCCAGGTTGAGGAGTATGCGACTCCATGAGCAGTTTCTGGATAGTATTCATGTGGAGACAGCTGAGGTAACTGTCCCAGTACACAGGACAGCTGATAAACCACTGGTGGAGGAGGAGATAGACCAGGGCGGACACTGGCAGCTTGTTACTTCTGGCAGTGGGCAGTGTTCTGTCCCTGCTCAGAACCCTCCCACTGTGGTACAAAGAAACCGTTACTCTGTACTTGATACAGGAGGCAAAGAATCGCCCCGTACAGCAGAGGAGAAGCCTCGTACCCCCAAGGCTGGGAAGTCTGCTGCCACCACTGCGAGGAGGAAACGTAAAGTAGTGGTGTTCAGGGACTCTTTTCTGAGAGGGACGGAGGCGCCCATCTGTCGCCCTGACATTTCATCTCGGGAGGTATGCTGACTGCCTGGGGCCCATATCCAAGACGTTACGGAGGCATTGTCGAGGATTATCAGGCCCTGTCACTACTATCCCATGCTTCTCATCCATGTGGGCACTAATGATACTGTGAGGTATGATGCTGAGCCGGTCAAGAGTGACGTCAGGGCTCTGGGGGCACAGCTGAAGGAGTTTGGGGTGCAGGTGGTATTGTCCTCAATCCTGCCTGTCAGTGGTAGAGGCCCAGACAGAGACAGGTGCATCCTAGAGGTGAATGCCTGGCTTTGAAGATGGTGTCGCCAGGAAGGCTTTGGCTTCCTTGACCACGGGATGCTATTGCAGGAAGGACTGCTGGGCAGAGATGGTGTTCACCTTTCAAGGAGTGGAAAGACTGTATTTGGACACAGACTGGCTAACCTAGTGAGGAGGGCTTTAAACTAGGTTTGACTGGGGCAGGGGAGCAAAGTCCACAGGTAAATGGAGAACATGGAAACCTGGGTGATGGGTCAGAAATGGGAGACAGCATGGGCAACAATGTCAGAGTAAAAGATGGTCAGGGCAAAACAGGGAGGCAAGATCAAATCAATACCTTAGATGCCTGTATACAAATGCAAGTATGGGTAATAAGCAGGAAGAACTGGAAGTGCTAATAAATAAATATAACTATGACATCGTTGGCATCACAGAAACTTGGTGGGATAATACACATGATTGGAATGTTGGTATTGAAGGGTACAGCCTGCTTAGGAAGGATATACAGGGAAGAAAGGAGGGAGGTGTTGCCTTATATATTAAAAATGTACACACTTGGACTGAGGTGGAGATAGACATAGGAGATGGACATGTTGAGAGTCTCTGGGTTAGACTAAGAGGGGTAAAAAACAAGGGTGATGTCCTGCTAGGCGTCTACTACAGGCTGCCTAGCCAGATAGAAGAGGTGGATGAGGCTTTTTTTAAACAACTAACAAAGTCAAGCAGGGCCACAGATTTGGTGATGATGGGGGACTTCAACTGTACACATATATGTTGGGAAACTAATACAACGGGGCACAGACTATCCAGTAAGTTCTTGGATTGCATTGGAGACAAGTTTTTATTCCAAAAGGTTGGAAAAGCTACCGGGGGGAAGCTGTTTTAGATTTGATTTTAACAAATAGCGAGGAATTGGTAGAGAACTTGAAGGTGGAAGGCAGCTTGGGTGAAAGTGATCATGAAATCACAGAGTTCACAATCCTAAGGAAGGGTAGAACAGAAAACAGCAAAATAGAGATAATGGATTTCAGGAGGGCAGATTTTGGTAAACTCAGAGAGCTGGTAGGTAAGGTCCCATGGGAAGCGAAACTGAGGGGAGAAACAGCTGAGGAGGGTTGGCAGTTTTTAAAAGGGACATTATTAAGGGCCCAAAAGCAAGCTATCCCGCTGTGTAGGAAAGATAGAAAATATGGAAAAAGACCGCCTTGGCTTAACCAGGAGATCTTGCATGATCTCAAAATGAAAAAGGAATTGTATAAAAAATGGAAACAAGGAAAAATTAAAAGGATGAATATAGGCAAACAACACAAGAATGCAGGAGAAAGATTAGAAAGGCTAAAGCACAAAATGAGCTCAAACTAGCTACAGGCATAAAGGGAAACAAGAAGGCTTTTTATAAATATATTAGAAACAAGAGGAAGACCAGGGACAGAGTAGGGCCATTGCTCAGTGAGGAGGGCGAAACAGTAACAGGGAACTTGGAAATGGCAGAGATGCTTAATGACTTCTTTGTTTCGGTCTTCACTGAGAAATCTGAAGAATTGCCCAACGTAGTGAATGCTAGTGGGAAAGGGGGAGGGTTAGAAGTTGAAATTAAAAAACAACAAGTTAAAAATCACTTAGGAAAATTAGATGTCTGCAAGTCACCAGGGCCTGATGAAATGCACCCTAGAATACTCAAGGAGCTGATAGAGGAGGTATCTGAGACTTTATCTATCATCTTTGGAAAATCATTGGAGACAGGAGAGATTCCAGAAGACTGGAAAAGGGCATTTATAGTGCCCATCTATAAAAAGGGGAATAAGACTAACCCAGGACACTACAGGCCAGTCAGCTTAACTTCAGTGCCAGGAAAGATAATGAGCAGGTAATTAAAGAAATCATCTGCAAGCACTTGGAAGGTGGTAAGGTAATAGGAAACAGCCAGCATGGGTTTGTAAAGAATAAAGCTTGTCAAACTAATCTGATAGCTTTCTTTGACAGGATAACAAGCCTTGTGGAGGGGAGAAGCAGTAGCTGTGGTATACCTAGACTTTAGTAAAGCATTTGATACGGTCTCTCACGATATTCTTATCAAAAAACTAGGCAAATACAATTTAGAAGAGGCTACTATAAGGTGGGTGCATAACTGGCTGGATAATCGTACCCAGAGAGTAGTTATTAATGGTTCTCAATCCTGCTGGAAAAGTATAACAAGTGGGGTTCCGCAGCGGTCTGTGTTAGGACCAGTTCTGTTCAATGCCTTCATCAATGATTTAGGTATTGGCATAGAAAGTTCGCTTATTAAGTTTGCAGATGATACCAAAGTGGGAGGGGTTGCAACTGCTTTAGAGGTTAGGGTCATAATTCAAAATGATCTGGAGAAATTGGAGAAATGGTCTGAGGTAAACAGGATGAAGTTTAATGAAGACAAATGCAAAGTGCTCCACTTGGGAAGGAACAATCAGTTTCACACATACAGAATGGGGACAGACTGTCTAGGAACGACTACAGCAGAAAGGGATCTAGGGGTTATAGTGGACCACAAGCTAAATATGAGTCAACAGTGTGATGCTGTTGCAAAAAAAGCAAACATGATTCTGGGATGCATTAATAGGTGTGTTGTGAACAAGACACGAGAACTCATTCTTCCGCTCTGCTCTGCACTGGTTAGGCCTCAGCTGGAGTATTGTGTCCAGTTCTGGGCACCGCAGTTCAAAAAAGATGTGGAGAAACTAGAGGGGGTCCAGAAAAGAGTGACAAGAATGATTAAAGGTCTAGAGAATGTGACCTATGAAAAAAGGTTGAAAGAATTGGGCTTGTTTAGTTTGGAAAAGAGAAGACTGAGAGGAGACATGATAGCAGTTTTCAGGTATCTAAGAGGGTGTCATAAGGAGGAAGGAGAAAACTTGTTCTTCTTGGCCTCTGAGGATAGAACAAGAGGCAACGGGCTTAAACTGCAGCAAGGAAGGTTTAGGTTGGACATTAGGAAAAAGTTCCTAACTGTCAGGGTGGTCAAACAGTGGAATAAATTGACAAGGGAGGTTGTGGAATCTCCATCGCTGGAGATATTTAAGAACAGGTTAGATAGATGTCTGTCTGGGATGGTTTAGATAGTACTTGGTCCTGCCATTGGGGCAGGGGGTTGGACTCGATGGCCTCTCAAGGTCCCTTCCAGTCGTAGTGTTCTATAATTCTATTATTCTATGAGAGGAAATTAATTGATGTAGTGAATCGCTGAATGCAGGTTGCCGTAACTGAAGATAAATTGACAAAGGCCAAGCTACAATGCTTTGGACTAGAGCTGCCAATTAATAGCACTTAACGCACATGAATGATTCAAAAATTAATTTTTGTAACATATTTTCAGGGTAGAAATAACAAAAGAAATAGAATTTTTCACTTCACCTGTCACTTCTACTGTAGTGTTATCTCTTTATTGTGAAAGTGTAGCTCAAAAATGGAAATTTTTGTTACATAAATGCTCTAAAACAATATAAAACTTTAGAACCTACAAGTCTGTTCAGTCTTATTTCTTATTTGTCTTAAGTTTGTTTACATCTATAGGAGATAATGCTTCTCACTTATTTACATTGGCCGTGTCTACACGTGCCCCAAACTTCGAAATGGCCATGCAAATGGCCATTTCGAAGTTTACTAATGAAGCGCTGAAATGCATATTCAGTGCTTCATTAGCATGCGGGCGGCAGCGGCGCTTCGAAATTGACGTGCCTTGCCGCCGCGCAGCGCGTCCAGACGGGGCGACTTTTCGAAAGGGCCCCACCTACTTCGAAGTCCCCTTATTCCCATGAGCTCATGGGAATAAGGGGACTTGGAAGAAGGTGGCGTCCTTTCGAAAAGGAGCCCCGTCTGGACGCGCCGCGCAGCGGCAAGGCACGTCAATTTCGAAACGCCGCTGCCGCCCGCATGCTAATGAAGCACTGAATATGCATTTCAGCGCTTCATTAGTAAACTTCGAAATGGCCATTTGCATGGCCATTTCGAAGTTTGGGGCACGTGTAGACGTAGCCAATGTCTCCTGAAAGTGAGAACAGCTGGTTGTATGGCACTTTGGTAGCTGACATTGTAAGGAATTTATGTGCCAGATATGCTAAATATTTATATGCTCTAATGCTTTGGGCAGCATTGCAGAACCTCTTTGTCTGGCACCCTTGGGACCTGACCAGTGCCAAATCAGAGAATTTGTCAGACCATGAGAGGTCAATATTCTCTAGCAGCATTACCAACACTTCTCTGCTTACTGGGCTTTCAGAAGACACACAGAGGTAAGTTAGAGGTAATAATAGCACAGAACAGAACAGACAGCCAGGACTGGTGGCTGTAACATGAACTTTATGGGACCCTGGGAAACTTGGTCAGACCCAGAATAAGTGGTCATCTGGGTAACTAAAATCACACTGGATCAAAGAGTGCCAGACTAGAGAGATTCAGCCTGTATTTAACTAAATTATATTCTGTTATTTAACATTACAATGAATCACAATTAATTTTAGTCACCTGGCAGCCATGATATGGATGTAACCAGTGTAGACCCAAAAGTTAGGAATTATTTAAAAAGGGATAGAAAATAAGACAAAGAATATTTTACTGCCCCTTTTATAAATCTATGGTGTGCCCACATTTTGAATACTGCCTACAGATGTGGTCTACTCACCTCAAAAAAGATATTTTGTCATTAGAAAAGGTTCAGAAAAGGGAAACTAAAATGATGAGGGGTTTGGGATGGGTTCCATATGAGGAAAGGCTAAAGAAACTGGGACTTTTCAGCGCAGAAAAGAGGAGACTGAGGGGGGATATGGTAGAGGTGTATAAAATCATGATCAGTGTGGAAAGGGTGAATAAAGAAAAGTTATTTGCTTGTTTCCATAATAAAGAACTAGAGGACACCAAGCGAAATTAATGGATAGCAGGTTTGAAACTAATAAAACAAAGTTCTTTTTCACACAGTGCATGGTCAACCTGTGGAACTCCTTACCAGAGGAGGCTGTGAAGGCTAGGACTGTAAGAGAGTTCAAAGAAGATAAAGTCTATAAAAAGGCTATGAGCCAGGGGGTAGGAATGGTGTCCCTGGCCTCTGTTTGTAAGAGGCTGAAGAAGGATGGCAGAAGACAAGTAGCCTGATCATTGTCTTCAGTCCACCCCCTCTGGGGCACCTGGCACTGGCCACTGTCGGCAGGCGGGATGCTGGGCTATATGGACCTTTGGTCTAACCCAGTAATGGCCATTGTTGTGTTCTTATAATGTAGGATGGCCCTTGCAATAATTATGGGCAAATAACCAGGGGGAAGGCCAAAGAGTTAGTATATCAACCAGATATCACTGGGCTTAAAAAAAAAAATCTAATTTGACCGACATAGAAGTGGACAGTGATGAGTTTTGAACGTAAGCTATGGAAGAACTGACCTCAAGTAGGGGAGTGGAAAGGAAGAAAAAAGTGTTGAAAGCATGTTAACTAAATTTCCTGTGCAACAATGATGACATATTGTGTTTGGGGATCAGCAATTTACTAAAATCAGAAAAATTGGACAGAAATATTTTACTTAGTACATTATGGCCCCAATCCTGGATGCATCCAGTTGGAATCAGTGGAGGAGTGGCACATAAGGTAGCTGTTATATAGCTCTCCAGCTATGCCACTGTTCCTGGGACATGTTCCTGATCACTTCCTACATTGCAAGGAGGTCAGCATATGCTGGCTCTGCATCACACATCAGTTTCCCCATGCATGGGGTGGGGGGGTGCAGAATCCTCAGGTGGCAAGTTAGAGCTGCTTTACAGTCCTTTTATGCTGCTCTAGCAAAACAAAAAGGCTGAGGATCTGATCCCGTCTTCAAGTTTAAAGCCAATAAATTTCCATTGCACTTGGTTACTTGAAGGATGCTCTAAACACTACATCAGAAGTGTATCTAGCATAGCCCAATGGGAGAGAGTGGAGTGAGGCACAGCCATCTTTTTATATCTAATGCTAATGAGCAGATGATACAATAAATGTCAAGCTCTAGGTATGAAGAAAAATGTTTAGTGATTAGCGATGCCAGTGATGTATGTGGATTTTATGTGTAAAATAGCCATGTGCTGTTCAGACAGGAGAGGTTTATTATTCAGCTCCAAATGTCCTGTATTTAGTGCTGGAGCTTATTGCTATGACCCTACAGACTACTCTGAACTAGGACAGCCCTCTGTTCATTGACTCCCATCAAAGCAAATGAGGTGCTGCACAGGCGCTTCCCATCCTTAGTAGCTTGCAAGATGTGGGGCCAAGAGCTCTAAACATGACAGATGAAGATTATTGCTTATGGTTAACTTGCTAACAAGTATCTTCATCATGGTAAAGGTGCAAGAGAAGTAGATTTTGTATCTGAGCTGGTTATCATTCTAATCTGGAAGTTCTTGCTTCTGAAGATTAACTGAAAAACTGAAGCAATTACAGCCACTTTCTTTCCCTAAATTTGATGCTGTCAGACTGCATCTGAACAGGGAATTGGAATAGCGAGCTCACTACAAAAATTAAGTGTCCCTCTTTTGATAGTCTCACCTTCTCATCAACTGTTGGGTGTGGGCCACATCTACCCTGACTGAATTGACCTCATTAGCACTGGTCCTCTTCATAGCAATGTAACACACCCCCTATTTACATGTGTTTACATATCTACCAAATTGAAGTTTCCACTTGATGCATCTGGTGAAGTGTGTTCCAGCCCATGAAAGCTTATGCCCAGATAAATGTGTTGATCTTTACGTTGCCACAGGACTCCTCACTAAATGTCACAGAAAAAAAAATCAGTGGGGCTTATGCATGTAATACAAACTTATATTCCAAATATTTATATTTACTTCTCAATGCATATGTTGGAATAACTTTCTTTTACATCAAGATATGAGCATATTTTTGAGTTTAGATAATTCATTTTTTTCTTTCTTTTCATGGGTAGTACTTAAACAAATACAGATTTTGCATATCCATGGCCCATGACTTTGAAACTGTTCTTAGGATATTTGGATAGCTGTTAAAAAGGATAATACTGACTTATTAATAACTAACACATGGTAAAAATATTTCTTCTTAGTCAAAAATCACAGTGTGCCTTTCTTGCACCTAACTGTTGTTAATCTAACCACTATAAACACATAGCTCATGCTCTGGTATTTCCATTATGATGCAGCTATTTATGATAGAGTAGCACCTTTCTGAATATATTATATAGCATTATTTCACAGGAAAATCCCAAAATTCATTAAAGCATGCTGCAAAGTATTTAATTCAAGACAATGTAAGCTATTACAATCCTCCACATAATCACATAATCTTGATCACATAAAAGTGTTAGAGTCCCAATACTCCATGAGTTTGTGAGGATACTTTGGTCTGATGGCTTTTTGAGGTTTCCTATTGAAAACTTCCTGAAGGTGATGTGCAACCTGTCACTAATGAAGTTGATGATCCTTTTTGTTGCACCAAAGAAAGGAATATATGCAGTAGAATGTTATGGGTACAAATCTCTGTCATGTTGATGATTTAAGATCTTGGGCAAAGTCCTCTTCAAGTGGTCTGTATGCTGTGTTCACTCTCTGCTTCATCCACAGGAAACAGGCTTTGTAACAACTAGATTTCAACTAACTAATATAAGTTCCTAATTAACACTGCCCAGTTCTCTGAATATCTGCTTTGTTCCTGTCTACCTGATTGTAAGATGGCATGCATGTTCTATGTACTGCATGCATTTGAATATGAAAATTAATTTAATTCATCAACATTATTATTTTATAGTAGCCCTGTTTTCTAATAAATTCTGTTAGTTCTCCACTAGTTCCCTTTGGAAAAGATGCTCATCATCTCCTCTTGGTTCTATTGACCATGGACTCATTTGTAGTCAAGAGGCAAGTGACCATACAGATTTAGAGTAGCATGATTCATACAGTAGGCCCAGAAAATCAAACTCTCATCAAAGGATATGCTGTTTACATTATACCATGTTTCAGTCTTATGCTTACTGGAAACCACCAGTGATGATAACAATTTTTTTCGCTGGTTCTCACAGAAATATAAATGGATACAAACAGATGAAAGCATTTTCATTTTTATGAAGCTTTTCACTGAGATAAATGTTGTGATAAACATAAAGGATCTAATCAGTATGTTGCCACAAAACAGTTCTTAATTTCCAGTTGTTTAAATAGGATGTCAAGAAGCCTTAGTTAAAAGACTAAATTTCTCTTGAAGGTCAACCTCCCTCAAATGCTGCCTATGGCAGGTTATGAAGTGACAGTAAGATACTGCAGATACGTGGGGCCACCCAAAGACAAGATTCACAGATCTTGTCATTCCAAGAACATTCCTTATCTTGTAGGCAAAGAGACTGTGAACGCCATCAGAAAAGAGCATCAAAATATTTGGATTTCACCATCTGCGACCAAAAATGAATCCCATGTTTCATTTTTACATAAGTCCTCATCTTATGGATTGATTAAACCTCCCTTTCTTTAATGAAGAACTCTTCACCGAAATCCTGTTGCCAAAACAGCTTCTCACCAGCATCAGACCATGGTGAGTGAGCTCTCACCCTAAACCCACCTATGCACACAAGAGCCTCTGCAGCAGTCCCTGCCAGGAATTACTATACTCCTTTGCAGATTTAACTCCTGATGTCACAGCCTACATCAGTTCAGCTGAACAGCAGTAAACTCCCCAGTTCTGGACTGCTTTAGGAACAGAGCCCATCCCATTTCATAGATTTTGACTGGCCCGCTTCCCCATGCCTCCGCATGCATGCGCTCTCCCTCCATGATGTCCTCCTTGCTTCTGAAATCTTTTCTATCCCCATCTCTTTGTCAGACAAAGCCAAAGTGAGATCTACCTCTACACATACTAAAAAGACAGACAGCTGTGATCTCATGTAAGATTTATTCCTGAATTGTCTACTGAATAGGTGCCAGCTTAACCCTTATATCTTCTCATTCAGTGTGTATCTACAATGGGCATTCTTCTGTTCTGAAAACTCAACAACATTTTAACAGCAGGAGTACACCCATGATTCTGTGACACTCCAAAGTTACACAAGTTGTTCTGTTTAATATAAGCATCTTCAGTTGCTGTGGTTTTGCCACCTGGATGCTGTCATTTCCAGAAGTAGCACACTCAAATGTGAATGTGATACAGTAGTCAGTGTGACACAATGGAGAAAATAGATTTTATTGGGTCAGCTTTTGTTGGTGAAAGAGACAAGCTTTCAAGCTACTCAGAGGTCTTCTTCAAGGTGACTGGTATTCATGGTCAGATAATCCCTTATTTGCTATGGACTTCTTAGTGCTGCCTTCTTGATGCTGTATTTGTGGTAGAGTCAAAAAACAGGACACCTCCCATCAAGTTAGTAGTAATCCAGAAATGATGGCAACCCACAGATACTGGGTACCCAAAAATTATACCCAATCCCCTGAACATCTGAAAATGAATGCCTCAAGAGGACAGACTAGAGAAACAGATGACACCCATCTCTGGTCTCAGATTCACAGAGCTCCAATGAAGTTAATGGAGAATGTGCTTCTCTAGGACTTTTTTATTTGAATGTTGTCTGATACTTTTTAACAGTGAGTATAGAAGTACACTTTTACACCAACCAAGAAGGGTACATATAAATTAATAATAATAAAGTTTCATAGCAGTGGGGATCTCAAAGCATTATTTGAACACTAATGAAATTGGGATCATACTCTTCTCATCAAGTTAGTCTCATCTTTGTTTTGAAGACTGGGAAACAAAGTCACACAGAAACTCGGTAACTAGCCCAAGTGTCACAGTAATTCTGTGTAGTCACAAACAAAAAGCAGATCTCTGAGCCCCAAGTCCTGTACTTTAGCTCTAAGTTCATATTTTTCTTTATGAATTAAGATATCATTTAGGTATATGTACCCACACACTTACAAACCAGGCACCATTTGAGATGGCACTGTAAATGTTCAAGCCATCTGAGTACCATTGGTTTTTAAATATCATCCCCTTTGTTATATTCAGTGAAAGGGGAGCTTTGCACAAATTGTGTAGGGGATTATAAAACAATCAGGAAAAACTTTCCAGTCCCTTGTTCACTATAATGCAGCCATAATTTATCTTCAGTAAGAGAGCATCCACGAGTGTCTGTATACAATGGAAAAGGGAAGCATACCTTCCATTGCTTACAAGTACAATTATTTTTCACTTCTGTGAAAACAAGCCAACTAATTAACTGCTGCTTTTGTAACTCTACCTACAGAAATCATAACCTTCCTCTTGATCAATGATCTTATTTGGGTTTAAAGGTACATAAGAAGATATATAACCGATTATCAGATGTACCAGGCTGGGGAGGTTAGTGGGCAGGGTTCCACTGTTTTCTGTAGTAAAGGCTCTCTTTTTATTATAATATACTTCTCATACAATGCAGACATATAAGTCATCTGGTTAATTCTTTTGTTCACACCTGTCCCATGCAAACACAGTTTGGCTGAAATCTTATTCACACACTCCCTTTTTTGGCATTGTGACTCCATAGTCCTCATTTACTTTGAACTTTTGCATCTTGAGTACCGCCTATTCTTTTCCTGTTTTATATGTAAAGTCTGCAGAGATGGCAAGAACTCTGTAGGTGTGAGGAATGGGCCACTCCCTCACTTTCAGAGAAAGTGGGACCTGATTCTGAGCTTGTTTATGCTACTGGAAATATTTCAGATTTACACTAGAATAACATACGACAGATTTTGCTTTAGGCCCAGCCTCTCTGTCAAGAGAAGGGTCAAGGCTTACTGGTGAGGCAGCACACACTAGTTCTTTTATCTGGAACCTATCCCACACTAGCAGATAAGTTTTGGTCCACAGGTTGTGAATCTCTCATCAGACACTGACCTAAATCAGCAAGTTAAGATCGGAGGGGTAGCTGTGTTAGTCTGGATCTGTAACAGCAACGAAGGGTCCTGTGGCACCTTATAGACTAACAGAAAAGTTTTGAGCATGAGCTCTGGTGAGCACAGACTCACTTCATCAGATGCAGTGCACTGCATCTGATGAAGTGAGTCTGTGCTCACGAAAGCGCATGCTCAAAACTTTTCTGTTAGTCTATAAGGTGCCACAGGACCCTTCGTTGCTGTTACAAGTTAAAGATGTAATTCTAGGCCAAATTCAACCCTGGAGTAAATCAGTGTAACTGTAGCTTGTTATGTTTAAAGAACTACAGGGGTCTCTGAACCACTGTTAATCTTCCCTGCCATATGTTCAGAATATCTGTGTACAGCAGCATGAGCTAACAATAGTTTCAATCCTTGATTTTTTTAATTGTAAATCAGATCATTAACATTACGTGAATGCAATTTATTAGGATTAGTATCTCTGGTATTCGATTTTTCCATACTGATTATGTCTTAAAAAAAAATTAAAAGCATTTTTGAAACTTTGGAGCAAATTAGTAGTGAACCCTAAAAGCTTTACCAATGTAGCAAAAAAGAAGAATGAAGCATAATCCCTATTATTGGAGGGAAATAACTTGAATCAGGGATATGCAAAATGTCATCTGCTGTCATTTATTCCTAATCCAGAAGGATGAGCTAAAGACGGCGTGTTGCCTGCAGGGTACAGTAATGCTTGGTTAAGCAGCAGACGATCTCAAATTTCAGCTTGCTTTGAATTAACGAATTTAATCTAGTGGAGGATTTTTCCTATTTTCTTTTGTTTCTGATTTACAAAAAAAAAAAAAATAGTACCCCACTCACCCACCCCCATGCCAATCTGTGCTTTTGCTCTCTCGTGCCTCTGATTTACACCATGAGGTCTCAGTCAGCTATATCTGAGGGATGAGTAACTCTTTCTGATTTTTTTTAGAAACAAATCTCTCAAGTGCCATAAAAATATGAGCAAAAGACAAGCCAGGATCAATGGAGTCTGCCCATGGGCAGAGATAAAAATGCATATTCTCTGTATAATTGTCACTTTTTGCTTAAAAAAGATGTGCTAATGAACTAAACAACGTGTCTAGAACATGATGACAAGTAAACAGAAATACCTTTTCTATTAGAATAGAATGAGTAGAGAACTTTCACAGCATTTGTCAGCAACCGAAGGATCCTGCCAAAATTCTTGTTTTTGCTGAGATTTGATATGAAACTTTCTCAAATTTTTCCTTCGTGAATGATTGCGTTAAGTTAATAAAAGACTGTTCTTTGGCTTTGCAAAGGTTCACTGTTTTCTCCTCTTTATTGTTTTTTTTCCCCCCATTATTCGCTGAACATATTAAAGGCTACATTCTGATGTTAGACACAACCTTGAAGAGCATTAGGTGCAACATCCCAGAAGTAAGCGTTAGAAGGCATATCTTAGACAGTTCCTCTGAATCACAGGACCTCCTCTGTTTGCTCCCAGGCTGAAGTATTCATTCATCACTGACTGGAGAGGGATAGACCAGCCCACTGTTCTCCTTGGACCAGATGAGTGAGGAATGGGTAGGATGTGAACATAATCAGGTAAGTGTCCTATTTCGTCCCAAACAACGTGAACTAAGATACTCCAGATAACCTAAGCAAGAGTGTAGGAGGAAATTCTTTTCCCATTGCATGGAGAAGTAATTCAAAGAACAAACTAGCCTGACATTTAAACTAAATATTATCATACACTGTAATTACCTGCAATTGTTATGAAGAGGAGTTTAGGCAGCTTGGACAAATCAGTGCATGTATTAAAAGATGTTCAGTTTCTGGTGGATGAAGCACTTGTTCTAGGCTTACCTTTCACCAAGGTTATACCTGGGAATCCCCCGGTTAGTACATGCTTTTGAAATCCTTATACAGAAATAACCTTGATGCCAGCAGTGTTTTTACTGTTTGAGACTACAGGGCTGGGACTTAAAATGTAGGATGATGGTGAAATATGACAGATCATTTTTACTTCATTGAAAAGAATATTTCAATGGTTGAGGTAAAACAAAATTAACTGGATTCTTCTCAAATGACATTGAAAAATTGTGGATACAGCACTGTCATGTCACATATATGTACGTGCTTTCCCAGGCACTAGAGTTGTTTGAGTTCCACCACATATTCCATTGTTTTCTTTTTCCTGCTTGTAGATTTATCCATTCTAAATAAGACAGGCAGCAAATCTGACTTCTGGCCACTCTGCACGATTAAAAAGATGATTATCTTTAGCACAACTCTCAGCACCTGGCAATATCATGCACAGTACTGAGCTAATTGATATTCTACGCCTACTATACCCTTTGGCTGTGTCTATACTTGCATTCCTCTTTCGAAAGAGGTATGCAAATAAGGGAAATGAAAATGCAAATGAGGTGCAGATTTGCATATCTGACACCCTTTTTTATGGGAAGAAAGATTATTTTGAAGATGGGATTTACTTTCAAAAGAGCAGCATCTACACTGGTTTTCTTTCGAAAGAAGCTATTTTGAAATAAGAATATGCAAATGACGTGCCAGATATGCAACTCTGTACCGCTTTAAATAGGGAACAATAAAAATAACTACTCAAACCTTTACGGACCGAACTATATACATGGGGGTAAGGGAGCAGGGGCACCTGAATTTGGAAGAAAACTGGGACAGGAAAGTTAGGGGACCTATTCAAGGGATGCTCTGGAAGGCCGCAAGCCCAGGTGCTCACGGGTGCCCCTCCCACCCCAGGTGTGTGGTCCCTTGCGGGGCACTGATGGGGCCGGGAACACCAGCAGGTACAGCCAGTCAGCATCTGGCCCAGCCTCAGCGGAGGGGCTGGGGGGTCTGGGTCATGGCTCAGAGGACCCTCATGGGGCCCACCATGGACACAAGCCATGCTGTGAGGTCCCTCAGAACAGTTGCAGGCAGGCCTGGTGGCAGTAGGGTGGCCAGGACCTCATGATCATGGGTGGGGGGACAGGAGCAGCTGAAGGGCCAGTGTGGGGGACAGCAGGGGGAGCAATGGGGGTCCTTGGGGCGGACATCGGGGCAGCGGGGAGGGGGTGGCATCCCCACCACCTCCCACAATGTGTCCTGCCTCCACCGCAGCTTGGCCTCATCGAGGGACAGCTGCTTCTCAGCAAGGACGTGCTGGTGGAGGAAGGCTGCAGTGTAGTCAGCAACCTCATCCTCATGGCGGCCGCGCCTGGTAGGGTGCACCCATGGCCACCCCGCTGTGGGGGTTGATCTGGGCCCAGCTGGTTGGCTGTTGGGTCCTCCAGCCTGGATGGGGCTGGCAGGCCCCAGGCACCTCGTCCAGCTGCCCTGGCCTTCGGATGGTGCCACTGTAAGAGAGAGAGGGTTGGAGGAGAGGGTGGAGTCAGTGCCACATCCGGAACCTGGGTGGCATGGCCCCAGTCCCCCTGGGTGGTTACCCCCTCCCCAGACCCACGGGATGGCCATGTGCCAGGGTATGGCACCATGCAGGCCTGCATGCAATCACCAGGGTGGCCCCTTGGACATGGGGCTGGGGTGCTGTCCATTGTGGCCCACCCTGGCAACAGGCCTGTGGGCTGGGGGTGCATGGCCATGGGGCGGTTCTGTGCATAGCCATGCTGCCTTAGGGGCCCTCAGCATGCTCGGGGGGGGCCTCCATAGGGGAGGGAGCTGGGTGCTGCCTGCAGGCAGGGGTGTGCTCTGGGCCCCAATCAGGGATGGGCTATGGGGCTTTGGGGCATGAGGTTGGGGCCCACGTGTGCCCCTCCCCCCACTGGGCTTTGCCACAGTGTGCACTTACCTCAGGTGGCCTCGTATATGTCAGGTGATGCCCAACTGGATGGGGCCTGGCTGCTGGCAGTGGAGGGCAGCGCAATGACGAGAGACCTGTGTGTGGACTCTCCATCAGATGAGATGCCCATAGTGGCAAGGTCCCTCCTCCTTCTCCAGTGCAGCAAGGGGCTTGGGTGCGCCTGTCTCCACAGCGGCGTGGATTGGCGAGGCATCATCTGCAGCCAGGAGCTCCTGAAGCTCCCAGTAGAAAGGGCAGCTGGCAGGGGCATGGCTGGATCTGCAGGTGCTGTCCCAGGCACACATGTACCACTGCCGCAGCTCCTTCACCTTGCACCTGACTTGCTCCGGTGTCTGGGAGGGGTGGCCATGAGCAGCCAGGCCCTGGGTGAGGCAGGCAAAGGCTGGGGCATTCCTCCAGTGCCCACTGGTGTGCCGGAGTACCTCCTCATCATGCCAGAGCCCCAGGAGGTCCTGGAGCTCTGGCTCAGTCCAGGAGGGGGCCCGCCATTTTGGAGCCTGTTTGGGGTCTTGGCTGCCCTTGTCCAGGTTCCTGGGGCTCCCCTGAGCCATGCAGGGTTCCGGCTATCTCTGTGGGTCAGGACTTGCTGGGCACTGCAGGTCCTTGGGGGAGTGTGGCAGGCAGCCCTGTACGTGCTGCCTGTCTCACACTTTCAACTTCCTGCCATGGGGTCTTCGGGTCCTTGCAACTTTAAAAGTTGCAGGACCCGGAGACCATAGAGGCCCACTGGGGTTGCCTAGAGTGTCCCCGCTCTCCAGCGGGCCACCAGCATGGCGGATCGCTTCTTTCGGAAGGAGCGGTCCGGAAGCATCTACACATGCCTTCTTACGGAAGAATCTTCTGAAAGAAGGCCCTCTTCCTGATTCTGCAGCGAAGTACGGAATCCAGAAGATGGGGCACCATCTTCTGGATTTCTTCAGAAGAGCACCTTACATGTGTAGATGCTCCATGGATCTTCTGGAATAAGGCACCATTCTTCCAGAAGATCCTGCCTGTGTAGAACAAGAAGTCATCCTGTGGCAACTTATCAACTAACAGATATTTTGGAGCATAAGCTTTTGTGGGCAAAGACCCACTTCATCAGATGCATGAGTGGGGTGGGGGTGGGGGTTCAATGGGGTATTTAAAGAGCGGGGTCCCAGTAAAAGGGATGGCCAGAGCTGACAAGGTCTATTCAGTCAGGGTGGAAAAGGCCCATTGTCAGTAGTATGTATCAAAAGAGGAAAAAACAAGTCAGATCAGACAGGGGCACTACGGCCCATTGTCAGAGTCTAAGGTGGAGCTGTTAACATCTAGGGCAGAGAAGCTCCTTTTGTAAGGGGTGAGCCACTCCCAGTCTCTGTTTAATTCTTGGTTAATGGAGTCAAATTTGCAAATAAATTGAAGCTCAGAGATTTCTCTCTCCATTTGATTTTTGAAATTTCTTTGTTTTAGGACTGCTACTTTTAAATGTTACTGATTATATCAGTAGATAATCTCAAAGATACAGACTAACACGGCTACTTCTCTGATGCCTGTGTAGAAGCGGCCTTTGTTTCATACCATTCTACCTAAGCAATAAACTCATGTTTTTACTCTTTGCAATTAATTTCTATGCCTTCATTTTCTTAGTATCCTTTAAAGGCAATTTTCTTGAGTCTTGTATGATATTTAGGTCAGATCACATTTGGAATAGTGTTTCGAATGGTCAGATATTGATAAGGAAAACCAAAACCAAAATGAACAAGACGTGGAAAGCCAAGGAAATAGATTAAAGGAGAAAATATACGTTAAAGGGAAAAATCCCCAACTTATTCAGCCTCCTTAAATGATACAAATGCTTTGAATGTAACTAATACATTCACCATTCTAAGTTCGGATAATGTAGGTTACTTTCTTTTAGCTCAGCACATGTGATGTAAGAAGCCTTTAATGGAAGTTAAAGGAAAGTAATATAGCACACACATAAGGATGCCCATTTTCATTCTGCAACTAATGTTAGGAATGACCTTCTGGGCATGGTTTGGGAGGTGAAGGACATTGAAGCTTATTCAGGAAACAACTGGATACTTTGCTGAAGCTTTTACTTCCCTATGGCTACGTCTACACGTGCACGCTACATCGAAATAGCTTATTTCGATGCAGCAACATCAAAATAGTCTATTTCGATGAATACCATCTACACGTCCTCCAGGGCTGGCAACGTCGACGTTCAACTTCGACGTTGGGCAGCACCACATCGAAATAGGCGCTGCGAGGGAACATCTACACACCAAAGTAGCACACATCGAAATAAGGGTGCCAGGAACAGCTGCAGACAGGGTCACAGGGCGGACTCCACAGCAAGCCGCACCCTTAAAGGACCCCTCCCAGACACACTTGCACTAAACAGCACAAGATCCACAGAGCCGACAACTGGTTGCAGACCCTGTGCCTGCAGCATGGATCCCCAGCTGCCGCAGCAGCAGCCAGAAGCCCTGGGCTAAGGGCTGCTGCCCACGGTGACCATAGAGCCCCGCAGGGGCTGGAGGGAGAGAGCGTCTCTCAACCCCTCAGCTGATGGCCACCATGGTGGACCCCGCTATTTCGATGTTGCGGGACGCGGATCGTCTACACATGGCCTACTTCGACGTTCAACTTCGACGTAGGGCGCTATTCCCATCCCCTCATGGGGTTAGTGACTTCGACGTCTCGCCGCCTAACATCGATTTCAACTTCGAAATAGCGCCCAACACGTGTAGCCATGACGGGCGCTACTTCGAAGTTGGCGCCGCTACTTCGAAGTAGCATGCACATGTAGACACGGCCTATATCTTTATGGTCATATATATAAACACTATAACATCTCAGTTAATGTCCTAATAGAAGCCAAACTTGAATGAGTGACATGTTAAATATATATATAGTACTTATTGTGGGGAAGTAAAGGAAAATATTTACTTTTTTAAAGATAATCAACTATTCAAACCAGACTTCATAGCACTCCCATTTTATGACCTATGCTGGTTACTTGCTATGCAATAGGTTACAAGCACTGTGGGTGCATCTACACTAGGAACTAATGTCAAAGTTAACTTTGAAGTTAGGCAGTATATTGAAGTAGCCCGAAGAGAATCTAGACACTTTTTTTTTCCCTTACTTTGAAGTAAGGAGCCCAACTTCAAAGTCCTTACTCCCTTCCTGGGAATGGAGTGGTGTCCTACTTCAAAGTTTAACTTCGAAGTAGGGTGTGTGTAGACACTCAACTTTGAAGTTGCTTACTTCAAAGTTGTACTTCGAAGTAAGCAACGTTGAAGTTTTCTGTAGTGTAGACACAGCCTGTGTTACACTCCTTCTCTTTTCCATTTACTTATGTAAGCAATCAATCCTATTTTTTTTTTAGGCTTCATTCTCCTTCTGCTCTTAAAGGGGTGCAGCCTACAAGGAATCTGGCACACCCAATGTTTGGCATATTGGTACATGTTAATCTAGTGCTTGTAACACCATTCACATCCTTGCTGACTTTGGCCCAGAGACTTGGTTTGGAGGTACATCTTTTGACACCAGATCTGGATTTGGTAGCAAACAATTGCAACTTCACATAAAATCATTTTTCTTCAAGAACTATTGTCCCACTGCTGTGGTATGATAGGATAAAGCTATTCTGCAGTAGACGGAGTCAATCACTGTAGACTTCCTTCAGAATAGTTGCATTCTTGTATGCCACACCCTCCTGACAGCTATGGTATAAAACATGGCCCGAGGACAGGATGTAGTATGCCAAAATCCAGGAAAAGAGAATAATGCTCAAAGTGTCAGTCTGTTCAAATGCCTGTCACACCTGAGGAGAGTGCCAGGATCCCACTGAAGAAGTAAAAGAAGTGCTTGAGAGGATGCAGCAACAGTTAACACAAAGGAGCACTTAACATCCACTATCAGTTTGACTCAACAAATGTCATTTTAAAGGGATGAGTCAGATTCATTGTGTAACCCTTCTATTAATGCCAGATGCCTGACAGAAGGGCCAGGTTTAACTTTTGTGGGGTTTTCCTGTCAAGGATACAACCAACCGGCTCGAGCCCCCACCTAGTGGCCTGGGACAATTTCACCCCCATGCTGGGTGCCTGTAAGGCGGTTCTCCACCCCCCGCCCCCCGCAAGCACAGAGTCTGAGATAGAAATGGCTTGTTTAATGACCGTAACCTACGCCAAGGTTACAGTAACAGATGCAGTATATCTAAGCAAAGAAGAGACAAACCCCCTTTACCCAGATACCATCCCCCTATGCAGTAGAACCCAGTTTCTTGCTGCGGCTCTTGGCCCTTTACCCCACACACACTTACAGGGTGTACCCTCTGCAGTGCAGTCCCAAACCCAAAGCCCGCAGATACATCACCAGGGCAGTACCAGCTGTCCACTTGTCTGCAGCCTCCCCTTGCCCCCACCAGCTGCCCACCAGTCGCAGTCACCCCTCCTCCTACCAGCCACCCACCCCCATTGCTCCTAACCCCACTGCTTGGGATCACCCTAAGGCAGAACCCTGTGATTTCAGCTCTGCACAGCCTCAGCTGCTACTCTGTGATTTTAGCTCTTGGTATTTCTTATATGGGGTTTCATAAACACCCTGGTAGCCAGTTCTATCTTTCAACAGGTGGGGAAGGATAGTCAAGCCAGGCTTATAGCTATATGGTCAAAGCATAGGCAAGGCCATGGCACTCAACAATCTGACTCAACCAATACCCCTCCCCTTCACTCTTACAATGCTTTAAACCAGGGGGCCCTGTGTAATCAATGTCTTACACAGCTATGGTGACTGCCCTGTCTCCCACAACAACCCAGAGCATTGGTGAGATCTCACAACTCCCGCATTAAGTGTCAGCTTAAATTGTGATTTTACAACTACATGTTTACAATAGACCAAATCTCATGGCTTACTTGCTACCCATTAGGCTTTGCCTGAAAAGGTATTACACATGCACACCTTTGCATTCTTATGCAAATGATCTCTGGGAGACACATTTCTCCCAGCCTCAGTATCACACCTGCCGCCCTTTGCATTCTCATACAGGTGACCTCTGGGAGACACATTCCTCCCAGCCTTCAGCAGCATTGCGTTCCTTTTGCCATATTCCCTACATCTTTCCCCCAGCTGAGAATTTGACGTCCCGGCAAAACACTTTTTTGATTATAACATTCACATGAATTCCCCTCTGTTGTCTGGTATTTAGGAACTTGCAATAAACTTTCTCCGAATTTTCAATCTTCCCAAAAGCATGATTGAGAGCTTCTAAGCAGTCATTTGCACTAGCCTCTGGATTATCAGTGTGCAAATGACATCCAGCATGGGACCCCAGAGACTCTCTACTAGTCGCCTTCTCTTCTCAGCTTCAGGTACTGCCCACTCTCGGAGCATTTTAGTGGTATGTTCTAACCAGGGTTCAAACACTTCTTCCCCTGGTATTGGGACCGCACTACCAGAAAATAAGAGTAACTTACGGTATGAACTAGATGCATGATGAGGTCGCAGGACCTTCTCCAATGCTTGTCCCAAAGCTTTGGCCCATACATCCATAGAAGGGCCAGGGGCCGATGGTTCAGCACTCAGTAGACTCGACACGTCTGCCATAGTTTTTCCTTCCTGTGCCAAGAAGGCTGTCATCTTCTCCTCAAATACAGCATGTGAAGCACGGCCTGTTGCAAAGGCCTTGGTGATCACAACTTTCAAGGTGTCAGTGGGAATCTTTATCTCACTTGGGATCTGCAAAGAGTCCACAGCTACTGGCAATTCACATAGCACCACAAATGCTTTGTCGTCTACTTGAGGTCTACGCCCCCATATGCGACACCTCGTTAGAGAATCAATGGCTTTTGTTAGAAGGGCCTAAATTGGGCCATCTTCCATACCCTTAGGTATCTCTAAAACTAATAGACAATTTCTAGGATTGATACTCAACTCCTCACACCAGTCTTCTAGCATACGGCCAGCCATGGTATAAATTCTAACTTATCCTGCAACAACAGAACTGCTCCTTACAATGTTATATATATATATATATATATATATATATATATATGTGTGTGTGTGTGTGTGTGTGTGCGCGCTTGCGAGGGGTACTACCCAGCAAAAGAGATCCCGGATGAGCCCCCACTTATGTAACCCTTCCATTAATGCCAGATGCCTGCCAAAAGGGCCGGGTTTAACTTTTGTAGGGTTTTCCTGTCAAGGATACAACCAACCAGCTGAAGCCCCCACCCAGTGGCCTGGGACAATTGCACCCCCGTGCTGGGTGCCTGTAAGGCGGTTCTCCCCCACACCCCCTTGCAAGCACAGAGTCTAAAATAAAAATGGCTTGTTTAATGACCATAACCTATCCCAAGGTTACAGTAACAGATGCAGTATATCTAAGCAAAGAAGAGACAAACCCCCTTTACCCAAATACCATCCCAATATGCAGTAAAACCCAGTTTCTTGCTGCGGCTCTTGGCCCTTTACCCCACACACAGTTACAAGGTGTACCTTCTGCGGCACAGTCCCAAACCCAAAGCCCGCAAACACATCACCAGGGCAGTACTAGCTGTCCACTTGTCTGCAGCCTCCCCTTGCTGCCACCAGCTGCCCGCCAGTCGCCGTCGCCCGCCGCCACTCCTCCTACCGGCTGCCCGCCAGTCGCCATCGCCCACCGCCGCTCCTCCTACTGGCTGCCCCCTGGTCGCTGTCACCCGCCGCCACTCTTCCTACCGGCCACCCCCCAGTTGCTGTCGCTCGCCGCCGCTCCTCCTACCAGCCACCCACCGATCACCGTCATCTGCCGCTCCTCCTACCAGCCTCCCGCCATTGTCTGCCACCACTCCTATCAGCTGCCCACCGGTCACCGTCATCACTCCCAACCCCACTGCTTGGGATCACCCTAAACCAGAACCCTGTGAGTTCAGCTCTGCGTGGCCTCAGCTACCACTCTGTAATTTTAGCTCTTGGTATTTCTTATATGGGGTTTCACAAACACCCTAGTAGCCAGCTCTATCTTTCAACAGGTGGGGAGGGTTAGTCAAGCCAGACTCATAGCTATATGGCCAAAACCCTCAGCAAACTGACTCATCCAGTAACCAGTAACCAGTAACCAGTAACCCCTCCCCGTCCCCCTCCTCTCTTACAATACTTTAAACCAGGGAGTCCTGTGTAATCAATGTCTTACACAGCTATGGCAACTGCCCTGTCCCCCACAACAACCCAAATCATTGGTAAAATCTCACAACTGCCACATTAAGTGTCAGCTTAAATTGTAATTTTACAACTACATGTTTACAATAGACCAAATCTCATGGCTTACTTGCTACCCATTAGGCTTTGCCTGAAAAGGTATTACACATGCACACCTTTGCATTCTTATGCAAATGATCTCTGGGAGACACATTTCTCCCAGCCTCAGTATCACACCTGCCGCCCTTTGCATTCTCATGCAGGTGACCTCTGGGAGACACATTCCTCCCAGCCTTCAGCAGCATTGCGTTCCTTTTGCCACATTCCCTACAATTGTTCACATCATTAGCGCCCACCCCCCCAATGAACATAGCCAGAGCAAGAATATGTAGGGATATGCATAGGCTCATGGGAGTGGTAAAGACATTTTTTTCCCAACTTGGACAACTTTTCTGTTAGGGGGAACTGAACTGACAAGTATCAAAAATATTGATATTGACAAATATTTCCTGACATGGGATGCTCAGTAATCTCTGGCATTTCAGAAAGCAAGGCAAGGTCTCCCACAATGCAAGCACAGCACCATATAAGCAGGAAAAAAAATTATCTGCTGATGCATTTTTGTATAGATTCTCCTTTGCCCCCTTGAATGAAATTTTACACTACCATGGAAGCACACAAGAATCAGGCCTCTTATGCTGGGAGAAGCTGTCTGCAACTCCTGTACAAAGTCCGTTGGCAATGGAAGACAGCTAAAAAAACCAAAGATTAAGCTGCGTGTGGACCAAATCTTGCAGTTTACTAAGTCCTCAGTCAAAACTCGAACAGATACAGAAACAAAGCAGTGTGCTTGGACTTCCGAGCTGTTAAGAAGATTGGCACAGGCAGCCTGGCCAGGAATGAGAACAGAGCATTCCGGGCACAACTGCAGCAGTACTGGAAGTACAAATTGGACATATGGAGACTCTGAAATACTTCTCATGAATAATGGATTGTGGTTAGCTTCAGTAGCACTCACACAATTTGCTAAGGAATATGATTTTACCCACCCATCAAGCATTCATCACTACAGTCAGGGTAACAGGAAAGCTGAAAGAGCAGTTGCAATAATAAAAGATCTACTAAAGGAGTGCAAAATCTGACCATGACACTGAAAGCGTATAGAAATAAGCTCTTAGTAAATGCTTGCAGAAGCACAACCTTTCATGGGTAGAAATTTAACAATCCCACTTTTAAATTAACTGATTAGCCAGATCCAAAAACCTTCAGAGAAATAAACAGAGTTAAGGGCATCCAAAGCTCAGTATTTGCTCTGAAGTCACAGGACACAAGAGTTATTAGCTCTCAAAAGAAGGACTCGAGTAACAGGATCAGGAGTTGGATTATATCTCAGGCTACATCTACACAGCAGCCTTATTTTGAAATAAGCTATTGTTGAATACATATTCTGAAATAGGGCTGCTACACACACTAATATATTTCCAAATAGAGTTTAGCTATTTCAATATACGTAGTCTGCACACTTAGTGCTTATTTAGAAAAAGGTGCTGTTAAGATAGGGAATAGTGCTTGTTTTGAAATAACCACTATTCTGTGTCTCAACAGCACCTATTGGCTACGTCTACACGTGAAGCCTACATCGAAATAGCTTATTTCGATGTAGCGACATCGAAATAGGCTATTTCGATAAATAACGTCTACACGTCCTCCAGGGCTGGCAACGTCGATGTTCAACTTCGACGTTGCGCAGCACAACATCGAAATAGGCGCAGCGAGGGAACGTCTACACACCAAAGTAGCACACATCGAACTAGGGATGCCAGGCACAGCTGCAGACAGGGTCACAGGGCAGACTAGCGCTTCCAGGGCAACAGCTAGCCGCTCCCTTAAAGGGCCCCTCCCAGACACACTCAGCCTGCACAGCACGCGGTCTGAGGAGCCATAGGCACACAGACCCCAGGCGACGCAGGCATGGACCCCCAGCAGCAGCAGCAGCAGCAGCAGCAGCCAGAGGTCCACCCAGCCCTCCCGGCAGGAGCAGGGCTTGCCCTGATCCATGCCGTGCGGCAGGCAGCTGAGCACCTCCTTGCTACACTGGAGGAGGAGCTGCCCCCAGTGCAGCAGGGCTCAACCCCTAACCCTGCAGCACCCCGCCCCCACCCCCGCCTCACACACCAGTGGCTGTGGAGCTACCCCACCAGCACCGACTGGTGGGAGCGGCTGGTGCTTGGGGAGTGGGACGACAACCGCTGGCTCAGGAACTTCAGGATGAACCGGCAGACATTTATGGAGCTGTGCCAGTGGCTCACCCCCGCACTCAGGCACCAGGACACCGCCATGCGGCGTGCCCTCACAGTGGAGAAACAGGTCGGCATCGCTGTCTGGAAGCTGGCCACTCCCGACAGCTACCGATCTGTGGGGCAGCAGTTTGGTGTCGGCAAGGCCACTGTCGGGGCTGTCCTCATGGAGGTAAGAGAACCCACGGGGGGAGGGCAGGGCAGGGCAGGGGGGCCCGGGCAGAGGAGGGCAGGGGAGGGGAGGGCGGGGGAGGTCAGGGCAGGGCAGAGGAGGGGAGGGGAGGGCGGGCGAGGGCAGGGCAGGGCAGAGGAGGGCAGGGCAGGGCCACGCACACCCTGCTCACCCCTCATTGGTGCTGTCCCATGTGCTTTCTCTGCAGGTTGTGCATGTCATCAATGCCATGCTCCTGCACAGGCTCGTGAGGCTGGGGGACCCAGATGCCACCATCGCGGCCTTTGCCACCCTGGGCTTCCCCAATTGCTTCGGGGCTCTGGATGGGACTCACATCCCCATCCGCGCCCTGAATCACAGTGGAGGACGCTACATGAATCGCAAGGGCTACCATTCTGTGGTCCTCCAGGCCTTGGTGGACAGCCGGGACCATTTCCAGGACATTTATGTGGGCTGACCTGGCAGCACCCACGACGCCCGGGTTTTACAGAACTTGGGCCTGTGCCGCCGGCCGGAGGCGGGGATCTACATCCCCCAGCGGGAGATCCCTCTGGGGGACACCACCATGCCCCTCTGCATCATCGCAGATGCGGCATGCCCCCTCCGGCCGTGGCTCATGCACCCGTACACGGGCCATCTCTCCGCTAGCCAGGAGCGCTTCAACCAGCGCCTGAACCACGCGCGCCAGGTGGTGGAGCGCTCATTTGGCCGCCTGAAGGGACGCTGGAGATGTCTCCTGACCTGCCTGGATGGGGGCCCCAACAACATCCCCCTGATTGTGGGTGCCTGCTGCGCCCTGCACAATTTGGTGGAGAGCAAGGGGGAGGCCTTTTTCCAGGGCTGGGCTGTGGAGGCCGGCAGGGCCGACGTGCAGCCACCCGCTGCCCCCAGTCGGCAGGTGGACCCCGAAGGGACCCGGGTCCGGGAGGCCCTGCGGGCCCACTTCGATGATGAGGCCACGGGGTGAACTCTGCCAGGCCCCCCACTGCCCGCCCCTTCCTCCACCACACTCCCTGCCCCAACGCCCACACCATGGAGCACCCAACCGCACCCCCCTCCCACTTTTCCTGGACAAATGACAGCACGCACTTGTGGCTGAACTTAAACTGCTTTTTCTTTGAGAACTTTTCTTTTTAACTATAAATAAAACAAGAACAAACTATATACGACATGTGTGGAACCAAAGTAATATGTACAAATAAAACAATAGTAATAAAAAAGTGTGTTCAGTAATAAAAAGAAAACCAGGGATGATAAAGGGGTTTACATGGGGGGACGGGGCAAACGGGGGGCACAAAATAATAAGTCCCAACTATATACAAAGGGGGGGGACACGTCCCGGGCCCCTCGCCCCTAAAGTCCGGCACTGGGCGTGGGTGGCCGGGAGCCCCGCCGCGGCCGCAGCCCTGTCCGGGGCTGGCTGGGGGCGGAGCGGACCGGAAGATATGCCCGGCGAGTCTCAGCTGGCTCCAGGGGTCCCTCGGCGCTCCGGCCCTCGGCGGTGGGTGGCGGGGCGCCAGCAGACGGGACGGCGACGTGCGGAGCAGCTGGTGGTGCAGCGGGTGGAGCAGGCACATCGGGCGCTGCGGCGGCCGGTGCGGCATGGGGGGCCAGGTAGTCCACCAGGCGGTTGAAAGTCTCCATGTAGGCCCCCCATGCCTCTTGGCGCCAGGCCAGCGCCTGCTCCTGCAGCTGCAGGTGCTGCTCCGCGACCTCCAGCTGCCGACGGTGGATGACCAGAAGCTGGGGGTCCGTAGCCGTCGGCTGGTGGTGGCGCGGGGTCCGCCGTCTAGCCCGCCGTGGGGCCGGTCGGTCCTCGGCCGAGGGGCTTGCCTGGAGCGATGGCCCCGGAGGGCTCTCCGGAACCACTGATGCCTCGCCAGCGTTCTCTTCCGGTCCTTCCGATGGTGCAGCTGCGGGACACAGGAGAGGAGGTGGGGAAGAAGAATGGAGGCAGGCGTTAGTGGGCCCCGAGCCGTGACCTTTGTCCCCCCAGCCCTGTGCTGCAGGTTCCCCATCCCCGTCCCCAGGAGATACTGCTGTGATGGATGGGGTTCAGGGATCCCCCTGCACTGCACCCCGTCCCCTGGTGGGAGCGACTCTCACTTCACTCCGCAGGGTCTGACAGGAGAGGTTTCTTAGGCCACAGATGCCCAGTTTCTGCCAGGACTGACAGCACCAGCTGTCGGAAGAGACAGTCCTTCCAACCCATCCTGGGGAGAAGACCCCAAGGGGTGCCTCTCTGGGATGCAGCTTTCCCCCTCCTCAGGCTGGCTGCCTTCCAGCTCTCCCTTCCCCTAGCCTCTGCCTGTGGCCCCCACCCTCCCCCCCCAATTCAAAGCCAGCTCGGCTCCTCCCTCCTCTTTGTTCAGGGCAGAGGTGTCACCTGCCAGCTGTAGCCCCACTATCATCCTTTGCCCCTGGGAGCTATTCGGCTCTTGTTGCTCATATGTAGCCTGAGTCTCCCTTTTGCACTCCCCCCACTCCATCACATGCTGCTGCTGCTGCTGTTGCTGCTGCTGCTGCTGCGGGGTGTCCCACCCCCTCCTCCCGGGGGCCCCTTGAGGTTCCGCTCCCGCCTGCCCTGGGGATGGGGCATGGCACTGTCGTGCGGGGTGAGCGGGGGCAGGGGCTGATGCACTGCTGTGAGGGACATTGCCCTGCTGTCCTTGGGGCCATGGCCATGTGAGCATGTGGGGGGCCCTGGACACATATCTATTATCCCCCGCCCCTCAAGCCCAGGGGTGTACACCAGAGGGGGGGTACATACCTGTCGGTCCACTCCCACGGTCCAGAGATCCCCGGGGGGCGCAGGCCCGGCTGCTGCTCTGGGATGGCAGGAGGAGGATCTGCAGCCCAGATTCTGCAGAGGAGGAGCCCCCCTCCTCCTCCTCCTGCTGCGATGTCCCCGGGGGTGGGCTCCGGGGGGTGCCCCCGGGGTGCGGGGCTTACCTCCGGGGCGGACTCCAGCTGAAGGGCCTGCTGGGGCTCGTCGGCCGAAGTATCAAGGGTGGCCGGAGGGGAGGAGGTGTGCCGGGGGCCCAGGATGTCCCTGAGCTCCCTGTAAAAGGGGCAAGTGATGGGGGCGGCCCCAGATCGGCCGGCTGCAGCCCGGGCCCGGGCGTAACCCTGCCGCAGCTCCTTCACCTTACTCCTGACGTGGTCAGGAGTGCGGGCAGGGTGACCCCGGGCAGCCAGGCCGTCGGCCAGCCGAGCGAACGCATCCGCGTTCCGCCTCTTGCTCCCCATTACCTGGAGCACCTCCTCCTCGCTCCAGAGCCCCAGCAGGTCCCGCAGCTCGGCCTCCGTCCAGGAGGGGCCCCGCTGCTGCTTGCCAGCCTGGCTGCCCACCTGGCTGGGCTGGCTGCCCTGGCTCCCCTTGGGGGGGATCCCCTGGGGGCACTGGGGGGGCTGCCGGGCAGCCATCGCAGGTGGGGTGGCTGTCTGTGCTGGCTGAGGAACGTGCAGGCTGGCCACGTGTCTGGCCTGCCGCCTGAACGTTCTCTCAGCTTCCTGCACAAGAAGGGAGGGGGAGGGGACCTTTAAGGGGCTGCTCCACGCGGCCACCATTGAGCTGAGGGGCTGCAGAGAGCGTCTCTCAACCCCTCAGCTGATGGCCGCCATGGAGGACCCCGCAATTTCGACGTTGCGGGACGCGCAACGACTACACGGTCCCTACTTCGACGTTGAACGTCGAAGTAGGGCGCTATTCCTATCCCCTCATGGGGTTAGCGACTTCGACGTCTCGCCGACTAACGTCAAAGTTAACTTCGAAATAGCGCCCGACGCGTGTAGCCGTGACGGGCGCTATTTCGAAGTTAGTGCCGCTACTTCGAAGTAGTGTGCATGTGTAGACACGGCTATTTTGAAACAGTTATTTCAAAATAAGTGCTATTCCTCCTGCAATGAGGTTTACTGATTTTGAAATAATGCCCCTGCTATTTTGAATTTATTTCAAAATAGTGTGAGTAGTGTAGACAACAGCAAAGTTATTTTGAAATAACATCTGTTTCTTGAAATAACTTGGTTGTATGACCATAGATTCAGTGTTCTTGCTGCTCCAACATACAACCCAAATGTCAGCCTTGTCAGAAAGAGGTCTTAACTAAAGGCTCCAGATCCTGGGCTCCCCTGTGCACATTCCTTCAGAGTTTTGTCCTGTCATATGGACCTGTATACTTTCAGCCAAAATTTGCCCCAAAAAGTTTATTTTTTTTATTGAACCTAAACATTAAAGTGTGAAATTCTGGGTTTAAAGTTGCCTTATTCCTGTATGACAAACATTGATGTAAGGAAAGATAGTAAAGATAATCCTGGCTGTGTACCTGTTAAAGATTTAACTTAATTACTTATAAATGTAAATGATAAAAAGAAATTAAGAAACTATAAAGAAAAAAATTAGCATAGCAGTGTAAAATTATGGCCAGTCATCCACTTGGATAAGCACCCAATAGAAAGAACTGGCAGAGTGGGAGTTGGGGCGGGGAGAGTAAGCCAAGACAATGTTTGTGAATGTTGTTGACCTTTTAGAACACACTTTAAAAAAAACCAAAAACTCAAAATGGTTCACATGGTTTCTCCATCTTGTTGGCCAGCCTAAAACTAAGTTGAATGTTTTCCTTTCTGCTCCAGGTGGAAAATTGCAGACTTCTTACCTTACCGCCCATAAAACTCTCTTTGTAGCAAATAGACTCATTAATCTGCAGAGGACTGAGAACCTCTGGGGACGTTTACACCAGTCTTGATTTGACAACTCTAGAGCAGACTTGAACCAGTGATGAAGAGATAAAACTATGTATCCTGCTCCTAAACCCTATCTCAACTGCTCAGGTCTTTCAGGTAGTTATGTAAATGAGCATTTTTCTTCCGATAATATGCCTGAAGCTACAAAGGGGATCTTGCAGATGTATACTGGCTAATTAAGACTGGGAAGGCTGGCATAACACAATTAAAAATGATCTATTTATTTTTCTGTTTTCTTGGTGGAAAGAGAAGGTTCCATACGCACAACAGTGTGGCTTATTAAGAGAGAGGATTTTTCACAATGTAAAATGAGTCTGTTTTGTCAGGGTACCGGGGCTCTTCCAATCACCAGTTTGTTGGGTTTTTTTAACATAGTGATTCAGGATATTTTCTAATAATTCTTATTCAGATGAGAAGACAGACCCTTGATCACTGGTCTTTTGTATTTCTTTACAACATATCAGAAGATCCACGGTCTTATAAGTGCTCAAAAGAGGTTAACTTCTTCCAGATTAGACATTTTCCTATTTAGAGATGGTGGGCCTTGTACTAATGAAAAAATTGTGTAAATTAATCTCTCATTTAAACTATAAATATATTAGTTGGAGGATTTCCTAGAAGTACAATAGAATCATTTGCAGTCTGAAATCACGTATCTGTACGTGCTTGAGAATGAGACAGTTTAGAAATTAGCATGTAAATTCTGCTCTAACAAATGTCTGAAATCTGTTTTTAATTTTCTTTAAAGAAACTGTTATGTGTCCATGAGAATCTACTCAAGTATTTACTCCTGTATGTTTCAAAGCTGTGTGCAAAATTTTAGCCAATAGCAGTCACACAACTCAAGCCCAATATTTAATTAAAATATTAATGTGACACCTACTTCTTGTAAATGTTGGAATCACTCAGCTTTGAGAGTGGAGGCTGCAGTAAGTCTGTTTCTGGGCTAGATCTGTGCCCTGAAAACAATCATTAACAGAAGGGTGTTGCACAGCTCTAGGGCTTCTGTCGACAGAAATTTTGTAGGCAGAGCACATGTCCATACAGCAGATTTCTCATAATAATCATTTCAAGGTGATATTTACAGGTATTGCTTATGACAAAGCAGGTCTTTGCCCATGAAAACTTATGCTCCAAAATATGTTAGTCTATAAGGTGCCACAGGACTTCTCATTGTGTCTGCTAAAATGGCGCTGTTATTAAGTTCCTCTAATGACTGGTGCATTATGAATATGAACACTGGCCAATTAGATATAAAGTTTATTAAACATCTAGAATTAGAAGCTTATCACAAAACAGCTTTGAAAGGTGAACCTAAAACTGGATGAAGAGGTAGTTTACAACTGAGCCTGAGATGGTAAGTGTATATGAGGGCACACAAGAAATAAACAGGAATGCAAAAATCTCCTATGCAAAGATAAGCATCTAATTTAAAGGTTAAACTCACCCTAAGACCAAGCAAAATGGCTTTACAGTAAAAACTTTAATTACAACTTTCACAAATACTAAACTATGCAAAGACTGTAAACTGTGTTTCATAATGTAGAATCACTAATCACAGAAGCTACTCCAATCAAGCAGATGAAAATGGAGGTGACCAAAAATTGGCAAAGGCCTGAGATCCTACAATGATTTAAATCAATTTTTGAGGTTTCTTTTGTTCTCTCTGCTATAATTGCAAGGTGTATGATAAATGGAAATGACTTGGTAGAAAAATGTCAAAATGTGAGGCTACTTTGTCTCCTGAAGCCTGGGCTAAATTGCCCTCCTGTCCCTGCCCCCCACCCACCCAGTCCTCTTAGCAGTAGATCACACCAACTCTCTAAGATGTGATGCCAAACCAATTGCAGCCTGTTGTCTTACAGAGCCTGTCAGTGGTCAGCAGACTGAGCTTCTAAATGACAGGCATTCATTAATCTGTCACAAAGCTCCATGTTTTTCAGAAAGAAATGAGCTAACCAATCTCATCTACAAACCATAGACCAGCCTCACTTGTTCTGGATGGTTTAGTTTCACATATTGTGAATGCTTTTAAAAAGCAGGCCTCTCGCTTTGCTCTGGGTGTATGCACATTAACCCATGAATGAAATATCCTAAATAATCAAATAGCAAGATATGAACTCCATTCATCCAGGACTGACTCTCTATCTCAAGATTAATAGACACCATTAATAATGACCCTCCCTCTGTCACCCACCCCTTTCTTAAAAGCTTGCATAAAAAGAGAGAGCACTTGCGACATGCCCTGGAAGGTCAACAGATTAGTGGCTATGCAGATGATTTCTTTATCAGGATTTACTGTTCAAAAGCTGCCTGCGTAAATTGCCTCATGTATTTTCAGAGCATTTAAAATATTAAATGATATGAAAAAATAAAAACCTGCACAAACAGAAAAATACTAATCAGCCCAATTGATATTAAAATTGGTTCTATCTACCAGAGCTGAATCCTGTGTGAAAAAGTCCTGAGCAACCCCTCGTGGGCCCTGCGCTTTGGGGTGATTAAGATAATGCCTCAGAGGCTCACTGTGCCCCTTACTGCTATGCCTCTAGGGCGGGGCACAGCCTAGGGAGCTGTACTCATAGGCACTGTCATAAATGGAGGAAGTCCCCACATGGACATTGAGGCTGCCCCTGCTCCTTCCACACTGTCCTGGGAAGTGTGGGGGGGGGTGGCCTGGGGGGAGCCTGATCCTCTCCCACTCGATCTGGGTTCTGGCCCTGGGACACTGGGCAGCTGCTGCTGGAGGGGCTGTCTCCCTCAGCCGGAAGGGCAACAGCTTCCTCCCTGGGCCAACTCCCCAGACCCTTTCCCAGGCACCTTTTTCCAGTAGCTCCAGCAATCCTCCTGTCTTACAGGGCTCTCCTTCACAGACCTTTCCTCCTTCCTGGTCCACCCCCATTGTCTTCCTTCTCCTTACCTGAGGGGAAGTCGTTTTCAAGGGCTCCAGAGGCCTTGATTGGCTGGAGCTGCTTAATTAGCCCCAGGTGTGTGTTTGACTTGGTGCTGCAGGCTGATCCTTGCTGGGCTTTAGTCCGTGGGGAACAAAAAAGGACAGACTCAGATGCCCAAGTACATGGCCTCCACTAGGCTACTATGACCAGCTGTGGTCTGTCACACCTATAAGGTGCTGTGTGCTTTCAGCTCCCACTGAATTCTGCAGGAGCCTCAGGATCCCAACTACCTGCAGGAAAGCTCCAAATGTCCCAACCCCACTCCATATTCCATCTTCCCCAATCCCCCAACCCACCCCATTATCAGTGAAAACAGATGGGTGAGAGTAAGGGATCAGGACCTATAGAGAGATGGTTATACAGACAAGTTTCCTGGTGCTCAGAGAAAATTATTTAAACAGCTCTGTCAAACACAATCCTCTTAGCAGCAGCAGCAGGGGACAGAGTGAAGCGAAGATTGCTTGCACATAGATTCACCAAGAGAGTAACACTTGAGCTGGAAGAAATATCGTAGTCATTGGATATAAACTCAATGGCTGCAGCACATGAATGTGTGTGTATAGCCCTAATAATAGACAAAAAAATCCACATATTATTACCGCCCTTTTCTGATGCCAGGTGTTCTCCAGTTTGTGGCAACTGAAATGGACACTGATATGCTGAACAGCTATAAAAAATAAGCTGCATACATACCAAAACCACCACAGACTGAAAGAACACCTGACTTGAGCTGTGGAGGGGACCATTCCAGTTACTCACACTTCAAAACCAGCTCCCCTAATGCTGCTTCTCATCTCTCTCATGACCAATGAATCAGTCACCTGTCCTGGTAGAAAATGAGTCTGTACAAATGTTCACACAATGAAAAAAGTATTTACGTATCTTTTAAGAATGTTGCACTTTGTTGACTTTTGTAATGGGGAACTGGTTCTCTGAGATCAGAGGTGGAAGCAACCAGCAAGCTCAGGAAACTGGGTTTTAAGGCCACCTCTCCTCTGTATTAAGGAAGAGTCTCCAAAAACATGGAGATCAGCTACATGGCTCAGTGTTAATGGTGGGAAAAGATTTCTCTCCCCTTTTGTACCTCACTGGTCCTCTGTGCATCATGCTTCACAGACCTCATTTTGGGTATTTCATGCATTTGGAAAGATGATCACTTTTTTATCTTTAAGTCCAATGCTGGAAAATGACACATGAGTGTTCTCACGTTTGGGGCAGTTAGTCAATATCATTTCTTATTTATAATAGGCAGATTCTGCAAGCCATAGTCAGTCAGCTTGACATAACAGAACTTTGCTCCTTACACACATGCACATCTCCAGACAAAGCATTGAAATCATCTGCACAAAGAGACCTTCCCACTCCCTGGTCACTTTCAGTTGGGGACCATGCTTCATTCTAAACTTGCAAGCTGTGTTTCCTTCCAATGTCCTTCCATCTTCTGAAACTACATATTCAATTAATGGAATTTAGCATCAACAAATTGTTTAAATGTCAAAAAATGGGTGACATTTCATTTATTTTTATTTCTTTATGTCAAAACAGTGATGCAACATGAGCATACAAAAAGGTCTATGAACCCAAACAATGAATTAAATTTACAATAATGCAACAATGACAATTTGACAGCCCTGGCCCTGGCCCTTCCCCCTCCCTGCTGCCGCAACCGCGCAATGCTGGGTCAATTTGCTAGTACTAATGTACAAATGTTTGGGACGGTGACACTATCCCATCCATAACAGCGTAGACCAGTTCTGTAGCCAACGCCTTGAAATACGTCTGGAAGTCAGTGAAGTGCAAAACAAGTTATTTTATTGTATTACTTTACAAGGAATTTTGTTAGTATAAAGAGAACCATGTTACTCCTAAAACAGCTTTCATGTGCTCTGGCTCACACTACTCACATCAGATCACCTGCCCAGAACTTTCTCCAACCCCCTTGTTGCTGGCTTCTTGCTACAGCTTAAAGGAAACACAATTGGCATTGTTATTTGCAGTATTGTAGTCATGTTGGTCCCAGGATATTAGAGAGATAAGGTGAGTGAGGTACTATTTTTCAATGGAATGACTTTCTTTTGGTGAGAGAGAGAAGCTTTTCTGGTTTATATAATGCTCTTCCTCAGATATAAAAGGTCATAGGCATTATAGCATTTCTACTTCTTTTCAGCTCCATTTTCTAAAAATATACTTAAATATGCACTCCTTTAGATTCACTCATCCTTGTAATTTAGGGGGAAGACTTGTTCCAAGAAAGCAGTATTTTTCCATAAATGCATTTTTACTCTCCTGGGTTAAATATGGTTTTCATATTTAAGTACCTAAATGTTGTAGTGACAGAATAAGGTTGTTGTCCATTATTGGAAGCACGAAAAGAAAAGGTTTTATTATCTCAGGGGGACAAAAACTCAATCTGTGAAGTAAAAGCATTAATGTTTGTCTCGAACAGCTCTTCCACTAGTTTCCATTCATGAAAAACCTTCACTAGGGCTAACAATTTATGATAAATTACTTGGAAAGTCCTAGGACCTCTTTTCTGTATTTCCTGGCTTCTTGTGCTACAATGTAAACTAGTGGAAAGTGAATGTAAAATGCTTCTTAATCTGAATTTTCCACTCACTTCCACCCAATACACATAGACTTTGCATAGCTGTAAAACACTATGCTGGCTGCCAGAAGTGGAGACTCTGACCTAAAGTCTGGTCATGGGTAAAATTCACAAGCGAATGAGAGTCACAGAATACATATTTTAAAAGAAGTATCTTCTGTTTGCACTCATGAGCAACATGTCAGAATTTGAACCTTTTTAAACCTATGTGACGGTGTTGCCCTTCAGCTACCACTGCTGAGGAACACAGGCAGGAGAGAACCATGTCTGTCTTTCTCTCAGGGCAGCTTTTTACTGCTGCACAGATGCTTCTTGAATCAGCTCCACAAGCTTACATGGTCCCCATTCTCATTTTACTAATGGTCCCTTAACACCACTCTAAGGCTATGTCTGACTCAAGTGATTTGTCAGCAGAAGTTTTTGTCTGATATTTAATCTCTACATTTTGTTTGAAGGAAAGCTTGGCAAAGTTCTTTCTTTAACTCCACTCCATTAGGAGGTCTAGATTTGACTGAAACCTTTGAATGTTATTGAACTGGATAAAAATTCTGGAAGCTTTGGTTCCCATTCGCCACAAAAAAAAAATGAAGACTGGGCTGTAATTCTCCTCTGTAGAAATGCAACTCAACTAAAATTGCTAAAGACCGTAAAGCGGTGAGAAATCTGATTGGTGACCTAGAAAATCAGGTCCGATTAAGAAATATCAAATCAGTAGGAACTTCTAACAGCAAGTAGACCAAAACAAATGAGATTTTATTTTTGCCATGCAGTATGGAGGAGGTGAATGAAGTGTAATTTTGAGCCTGCTTTACTGTATGTCATGGTGTGTTTGTTGCTTTCCTAACAAGGCCAATCCAGTCATATACAGTACAGCCCTTCCAGAATGAGCAATTCTTGGAATGCAGGAAAAGCACTGAATAGCACATTATTTGGAGGTGATATCCACTTATGATTCTTCAGGGGAAAGTACCATAAACATTAGTATAAAATTAATTTGGAATTGAAGTAAGAACTTTGTCATGCTCCTTGGGAAAAGGATTGAGGCATGGTCTATACCTAAAAAAAATTATGCCTACCTAACCATATCAAAGGTCTGAAAAAAAAATTCATCCCCTGCACAACATAGGCAAGTCAGCCTAACCTGCATGGTAGATGCAGCTAGGTTGACAGAAGACTTCCTGTATTAACCTAACTAGCGCCTGTTGAGGGGTGGATTTATGTCAGTGATAGAAAAAATCCCTTAAAGACTATACAAAACTGGCTATACTCTGTCAATGCAGCTGCAGCTATGAGGCTGTAGTACTTGCAGTGTGGACATGCTATCATGCTTTGAACTGTGGGAGGAACATTGTGATGTCTGTATTTTATACTGGTAAAATATTCATGTGCTTAATGGTGTGGTAAGATGAGATATAATAGAAAATGGTAAAATGATCATAATAGAAAGACTGGTCACTATATCTTTCTCCAATCCCAAGCTCTTCAAAAATATAGTCTTATGTATAGATTCTGCCTTTCTTAAAGCTGATGTTAAAAATTCTGTTGGGACCCACACTTCACAGAGAAAATTCAGTATATGACCATCTCCTCCCCTGCTTCTCCTTTCAGCTTTGTCATTTCAGATGGATGAAAACCGAAGGGAAAGTCCTAGAAATATATGTCCACAGGTGGTTATTTATGGAGAAATTTAGGGAAATACTGGATAGATATTTAGTTTTAAAACAATTGTCAGAAACTGTGATATGATTTGACTAAACCTGGTGGGATGAGTCAGGAGAGCCACCCTGATTGCCTAAGGACTCTATTGTCATCACAAAGGTTTGAGTTAGCATGAGTCAGCTGATGGACTGCACAATATGTCCCTGGAGCACGAGTCATAAACTTCTAACATTTCAAACTATCGTTGTGTGGGTACAGATCCTATTGATCTAGGTACATGACACAGAGAAGTACAGAATTTTTTTCCTTGGCCTCGCAGCATAACTTGGGTCAGGATTATAACAGTTTACATGTCTGTCACATGGATCCATTAACCACAATGCCTAAAGCAACAAGTTATACTAATTTGCCCACACAACTATTATGTATTTGTAGGGGTAATTAGGGCTATGTCTACACTAGCCAAAAACTTCGAAATGGCCATGCAAATGGCCATTTCGAAGTTTACTAATGAAGCACTGAAATACATATTCAGTGCCTCATTAGCATGAGGGCGGCCGCAGCACTTCGAAATTGACGCGGCTCGCCACCGCATGGCTCATCCAGATGGGACTCCTTTTCAAAAGGACCCTGCCTACTTTGAAGTCCCGTTATTCCCATCTGCTCATAGGAATAAGGGGACTTCGAAGTAGGCAGGGTCCTTTCAAAAAAGAGCCCCGTCTGAATGAGCTGCGTGGCAGCGAGCCACGTCAATTTCGAAGTGCCGTGGCCATCCGCATGCTAATGAAGCGCTGAATATGTATTTCAGCGCTTCATTAGTAAACTTCGAAATGGCCATTTGCATGGCCATTTCAAAGGTTTTGGCTAGTGTAGCCACGGCCTAGAGGCTGAACCTCTCTAATTCTGCACCCTTGGGGCCTGAGCAGTGCTGGATGAGAGCATTTGCTGGACCACGGAAGGTCAGATTGTCTATCAGCATTACTAACACTTCCACTGCCTAGTGGGCTCTTGGAAGACATTTAGGGGTAAATTACAACTAAATAACAGCACAGAAAACTGAGAGCCAGGACTCGCAGCTGGAAACAAATGTTATGGGCTACAGCAAAGATGGCTACACCCATGATAAGTGGTCATCCAGCTACCTAAAATCATGTTGGTTTATGGAATTTGCTGAATGAGAGAGTTCTAGATTAGAGAGGTTCAACCTGTGGTAAGCACACATTTTTGCATTTTAATGTATTGTGCTTATTTTAGTAAATATGGTCCTAAAGACCAGGTATCTCTTAATGATGGTGGTGCTGGGAAGAAGTTTGTCAATAGATGTTAGCAGTAGTATACTAAAGACATGGCCAATGGCATGAGCCACCATCAGGAGAGCAGATAGATATTGGGCTAGATGGACAATTGATCTATGTCTGACCATGTCTATCCATGGCTGTTCTTATGGCACAGCAAGAGTGGCTTACAGAAAGTAGAAAGAGAGGTGAATACTAAACATGTATCTGCATCACCATTAATAAAATTCATCAGCCAATTAAAGTGCGAGGATGCCATTACATTTACTGGTCCATAAACTACACTTATTTCTCAATTATGTAATCACTATACTGTGGCTGAGGTCTTATTTTCTTCAGGAATAAACCGTTGCTTCTTTGCAATTGTGCTATACAAAAATCTCTGGCAAAAAGTGATCCATCACTGAACCAAGAACAATAATTTGCCTATTCACTTTATTGCTGTTGTTCAACAGCTGATCCCCAATTGTGTAAATCCCTGCACTCTGAATGGCTACTGGTCTTGGAAGACTCTAGCCATGTCCACTCCAGCTTCTGAACCCTTTTCAGCCCTGCTTATTTTCCTTTTCAAATCATTTCATGTCAGACATTGACAAGCGTATAACAATGTTCCTTGTGTGTGGTAGGCAGAAGGAACACAGAAACTAGACTTTCTGCCAAGGAGACTCTTGAATGATATGTTAAGAATGAGTTGAATTGAAGTTATGGGTACACATTAGCAAGAATCAGAATTGTGGTAGCTATTTTTTTTTTTGTTCTTGAGGGATGTTTGTATGGGAAACAAGATTAGCATTATGTAATATGTTCTTTAATGTGTTCCAAAACTACAGAAGATGAAACTTGCCAGCTCCAGCAGAGTAGACTCAAAACCGAATCAGACACCATTGAAAACCATAGGCATTCATGGAACCTTCCTTGTATTTACTGTCTGGACCAGATATTGGCTTGAGTATTTATAAACACAAAAGGTCCCCAAGTAAAATCTCTGATTAGGAGATCCCATGGGCTAAAAGACAATAGTCTATAACCGTATAAAAGAAGAATAAAAGGCACAAGATGTTATCCATTGTGGCGGAGACACTTTATCAGTAAGAGTGCATCTACACAGGCACAAATCTTCGAAATGGCCATGCTAATGACCATTTTGAAGATTATTAATGAGGCACTGAATTGAATATTCAGCACCTCATTAGCATTAGGATGCTTCTGGCCATGGCACTTCGAAAGTGCCACCTTTGAAAGCACGCAGCTCGGTGCAGCTACATGGGGTCCTTTTCAAAAGGATCCCACATCTTTCAAAATCCCCTTATACCACTTAGCTGAATGGAATAAGGGGATTTCAAAAGGTGCAGGGTCCTTTCGAAAAGGACCCCATGTAGCCGTGCCAACCCACACACTTTTGAAAGCAGCACTTTTGAACTGCCATGGCCAGAAGCACCCTAATGCTATTGAGGTGCTGAATATTCAATCCAGTGCCTCATTAGTAATCTTCAAAATGGCCATTAGCATGGCCATTTCAAAGATTTGTGTTCATGTAGACACACCCTGAGGCTATGGCCACACTTGGCCAAAACTTCAAAATGGCCATGCAAATGGCCATTTCAAAGATTACTAATGAGGTACTAATTACTAATTAGCATTAGGATGCTTCCGGCTGCGGCGCTTCGAAAGCACTGCTTTCGAAAGCACGCAGCTTGGTGCAGCTACACGGGGGTTCTTTTCGAAAGGACCCCACAATTTTCGAAAAGACCCCACACCTTTTGAAATCCCCTTGTTCCGATCAGTGAGCATTAAGTAAAGGGACCGACCATTAAGTAAAGGGAAGAAGGATTCTTTCAAAGATGGGATTACTTTTGAAAGCGCAACATCTATACTGGCTTTCTTCTTTCAAAAGAGGCTTGTTTGAAATTAGAATATGCAAATGAGATGACAAATACGCAAATTTATACCCCATTTGCATTTTTCGATTTGCCTCATTTGCATGCCTCTTTCAAAAGAGGAATGCAAGTGTAGACGCACCCTACAAGTGTGTCATGAAAGGTTTATCCCAGCCATGTGGACTATATAAGCAAGGTAAGGACTGACTGCTTGGTGAGAAATACATTATTAGACAGGAAAATAACTCATTAATAAGTATAGGCCATTGAATGTTTTGTCTTCCTTTCACCTATAAAATATGTTTCTGCATCCTTTTAACTTGCTTTTATTCCACCAATAACTGAAGCTGTGTTTCACTACAGACATGCCTTTCATGTGCTAAAGAGTATGTTAAACTGAGATGAAATCTATGAACTGAGATGCTGAAATGCAGTTTTTCCAGAGACAGCAAGCTGCTGTGCATTGTGGGGAGCCAGAAGATAAGGGCATTTGACAGTAATATACTGGGATGTATAAATTGCTAGTCAGCACTGGAAGAGGGCAGGGATTATGACATCTGGAATCGAGCCCTTTTGTTTCCAGCAGCTGGTAGTTGGAGAGGGTTTCCCTGGTGGGCACAAAAAGTTTTCATGCTGCAAGTAGTGGGTAGTGGTTCACCCTGAATGCCCTAGGTAAACCCCAAGAGCATCGCAGAAGGAGAAGGTATTTCAATGTAGTAATAATAATTCATAATTTAAGGATGCTGTCTGATAAAATTTCAAAAAACATATTTTTACTTGCTTATAAATTATGTACTGTTTAGTTTGTAACATGACAAGTAACTTCACTTTTTCCCATCCATGATTTTTAACCTCAAAGATTAAAAATGTTGACCTAGTTCCTGGTAACATAGAAAGAAGCAAAATTTGAGATGCGTAAAACATCCCTTTAGTGTGACTGAGAAGGATTTGATATATCTTACCTCTCAATTTAAAATGGTATTTTAATCAGAAATACGTCTGCTTCAAAAGGCAACTGCTCTGAGAGAAGTACAATGACATATGTGGGACATGTCTCTACATTTTAATCATCTGCGGAGGAAAAGGTTCCGCATGTCATAACACAGAGTTTATTCTTTAATCAGGTCTGGAAATATCAACAAGATACCAGGTCAGGCTCTCTGTTCTGCCCCACACCCAACCTCTCCCCTGGCATTTGTCTATAATCCCTGGCCATATGTGACATGTGGCTTTTAGACAGACTGTACAGGGATTGCACCAAACATGGGAATTTGGAAGCTGTACACAATATGCTACTTCATATTGTGAAAATGTGCCTGAATCCTCTTTGTCCATTCTCTAGGTCACTATATTGGAGCTATTCATTGTCAGTTTTAGACAACAAAGTTACACTGCTTTCGACCATTAGGTGTATTCACTGATAATTCATGGGAAACCATTAATGTCTTAATTGCATTTTCCACTTAAAGAAGCATTATTAATGAATTTAGGACCATAATTCACCTACTTTATGATATTTGGTAAAGATTTCTTTTTAAATGAAACTAGTGTTTGGGTCCTAAATCCATAATTTAGGCAACTGACGAAATAGCAATTTTAAAAAAATGCTGAGTACTCAGCAACTCCCACTGAGGTCAAGAATCAGGATCCCATAATGCAAAGTGAGGCAGACCTGCAGTGATTCTGCATGCCCCTGTGAGCTCACAAATTATTGGTTTAATGAATGTGATAAGTTAAAAAAAACCTTGTAATTTTGTTAGATGCGTAATGTCATTCCAATATATGTTGTGGCTACAAAGTAAGTAGTGGAATCTCAATGGCTGTTTGTACACATGCCACTTTCCTCTGAAAGTGGCATGCTAATAAACAGCCCAAAATATGCTAATGAGGCACAGATGCAAATTTATGACGCCTCATTAGCATAAGGTCATGTGATTTGGAGTCCGGAAGATGTTCTTCTGGACTCCAAAAGAACGTGTAGAAGTGCAGCCCCCGGGGCGGGGGGTGGGTCTTCCAGAAGGAAGTCCTTCTTCTGGAGGCCCCTTCTTCCTGAAAATTTTTGGGAAGAAGGGGCCTCCAGAAGGAGGACTTCCTTCCAGAAGACCCCCCAAGAGCTGCGCTTCTACATGTTGTTTTGGAGTCCAGAAGAATGTCTTCCGGACTTCAAATCATGTGACCTTATGCTAATGAGGTGCCGAGAATTTGCATCCACACCTCTTTAGCATGTTTTGGGCTGTTTATTAGCATGCCACTTTTGGAGGAAAGTGGTATGTGTAGAAACAGCCAATAGGTCTCGTTCATTTTGCAAGATACATTCTTTTCTACACATATTAACATGTTGCACTGTCTTTCATTCATACATTTTACACTGGCCAGATGCCTCTACCTCTTACTCTTCCCTGTGGCATAGTCCACATAGTCTCTGAAAACTGCATTCAAACATGGAGATTCCTTTACGGTATTTTCAAAATTTAATTTCCTTGTGAAGAGCCCGAAGCTTACAAAGAATGAGAGGAAGCAGCCCAGTCACATGGCTGATGGTGATATGCAGAGCTGAAAGGCTTTGCTTGTATGGAATTCTTAAGCATTTTACCAAGGTTGAAACCTTAGAAAATGACCCTCAAAACAAGATTTAGGTGAAGGTGATATTAGTGGGTGAGCAGCTGTGAAATTTTTAGGTTGTTTTACATCTTTTCACTTCATTGTTATATTTCCCTCTGAAGAAACCCAAAAGAAATTAGTCCAGGCAAGTTCCACTACTTAAAGGGAAAGAGCAGAGATCCAGTGAAAAAGGCCAGTTTGTGACTTGGGGATCTTATTTCTGCTGCACTGCCTTCCTTCCAACAAGCAAAAAGTAATCTCCATAGGGAAAATCCAAAAGCAGGTAGAGAAGAGTTACAGTTAAATAATATAAAGGGTGAAGCTTCAATTCACAAAAGCAAAAAAGTTCTGAGCCATGGCAAAGTGTCCCCTGGATATTGCACAGCAACCTGCAGGCTTCCTATATTAGCTACTCCAAAGAGATGGATGATGCAGGGAGTCGTACCTTAACAATTCTTACGTAGTCAGATTTAGAGTGAAGATTTATGCTTCCAATGAAGCTTATAGGAGTTTTGCCTTGTCATGAGTGAAAGAAGTTTTGAACCCTTCATTTCTTTGGAAAGTATCAATACACAACGACACTATCAATACATGGTGAAAGAGGTACACAGGGAACTGAAGTAGAAATTATCCACACACACAATTTCAGATAATCGGAGATTAGTTGTAACAGAATCTTTCCAATAGAATGGTAACCAAACCTCCTCTCTTGCTGTGAGTTCCTTCTTCGGTGAACTGTGACCTGCACATGGAGCCTCACTGGCTTCAGCTGCATGTATTGTCAATTGTATTGTGGCATACCTGTCACTCCTGGACTTTGAGGTTGATGGGTTTGGTCTCTGGTTTAATGATAAGCATGTGCCTTGTCAAGGCTCAGATCACCATGTTGACCCAGAGACAAACATTCCCTCGCCCATGGCCCCGGTACTACAGTAAATGAAAACTGCAAATCATCTTCCATTGACTGATGTGTTATATCCTCAATGAATGATGGAAATGCTTACAAGATCATAACTACATTTATTTAAGGATGTCTCTGTATATTTGCTGCACTGAAAAATTCCCTTGGAAATTTAGTTACAAAAAAATTCTTCCAGAGGCCTTTTAGTGCATTGACCTTATTTCAAAGTTTGGATGTTTTTTTATCTCTTAAGCACCGTAGGGGATTTCTGTCAGGTTGCCTTAGCACTTCACCTCAGTTCCTCTCCAGCTTTCCAGCCTAGGCAATTTCCATTTCAAACGAGCCAAAAAGATTACAGAGGTCTCTTTGCCTTGTCTAAATATTATTGTTGTTAATCTAAAATCTTTTTTATTTTTAGATGAAATGCAGTTAAAAGATTCACATATAAAACTACCCAATTGATATTGACATAGGAACATTTCTTCTTACCTATATTTTTAAGAACTACATGGATTATAGCCAGAGAGTGCCACATGCGATTGCTGCCTTTGAAGAATCATAGAAGCCATACTAGGGAAAGAAAGAAGGCACTTCAGAGGTATTTCCAAAGGCATGAAGCTTCCTGGCAGTGGGCAGAGCAGACAGGGAAGCAAGAGGTATGGCCAGCAGTCTCTCTGCCATGAAAGCCTGCATGGGAGGAAGCCATTGTTTTTGCCATTACCCCACTTACATATGCTACTTATATACCACTCATGTTGCCGGCACAATTACCTTCACTTTCTCCTGCATTCTCAACTCCCTGCAGGTATATTTTGGCTCCCTATTTTCTCTTGTACCTCCAGTGTGCTAGCACTGGGGCAGCATAATTTAAATACTATGGCCTAGATTTTAAAAGACATTTAGGCACAGCTGAAGTCAGTGTTCCAATGCCTAACTAACTCAGAGGCATACATACCACTTTTAAAAGAAATTCATACATTTAAGAGCTATGATTCAGATGCCTAAGTTGCTAAATCCCTTTTGCAAATGATAGATCAGATAGGACTTGTAACACTAAGCACAGCAATGTCTAAATACCTTTAAAAATTGGAGCAGAGTTTCTCAGGCAGCTGCCTGAGCTGGAGTCCATTTCATCTGAGAAAGGTAATGGTTGCATCCAGTATCCTGAATAGTACCTTGCCCTAAATTAAAAATAAACATTAAATCTGGATTGATAACACAGCCCATCTCCTCCACTGTTCCCTACCTAGTCCTTTAATTCTATGAATAGAGAGATCGTGTCTTTATTATTGCTTTTAACCATAATAGTTTGTAAACCAGATTCTGTGTTACTGCTTACCACTAAATTTTGCACAAAAATTGAGGCTGTGTCAATACTAGCAATTTTTTCCAGAAAAGCCAGGCCTTTTTTTCAGAAAACCGATGGAGCAGCTACACACAAAATGCACTCTTTTGATCTGAAATGGAAAGAACACAACACTTTTTCCAGTGGTCCTCTTCCTGTCCCAAATGAGGAAGAGTGCATTTTTCCAAAAGATTCTCCCAAAAAAGAAAAAGAAAAAAAGGGGGGGCATGTAGATGCTCTGTGGGCCCTTCTTTTGAAAGAGGAGTCTGCATGGTGCCAGATTTTTCAATTTCTGGTCCATTTTTTTGGTCTGCTTGTTTGTATGTGGACACACTCTTTTGAAAGGCTAAATGTTGCTTTGCGTAGAAATTAAAATCTTAGTTTTTAAGGCCAGAAGGGACTACTAGACTATCTAGTCTGACCTCCTGTATAGAAGAGGCCACCAACATCATGCAGCAACCCAAATGAGACTAAAGAATTCCAACCCCAGCCTCTTATATATTAAGTGCTACCTTCAGGGATCAAAAAGGGATCGAGATGCACCAGTGCCCTGACCTCCGCAATGATAAGCAAATAATTAACACAGTTAATCCTAGCAAGTGACCTTCACTGACACACTCCAAAGGAAAATCATTGCCAATCTCTGCCAAGTTTGCACACAGCAAATGTCCACCTCCCTTTCCTCACAACTTTGTTACTGCTAATCTGTTAACACATGAGAGCAACATGAGGCAGGTGCAGAGTTCAGGCTGATGCAAAATGTAATGCTTCATGTGATCTTTGTGTTGGGCTATACCATCCCCTTGTTTCTATTAGTGCCTTAAAGAGAACCTAGGCTGTTCACCTTGGGTGGTCAGAGTTGACCAAAAGGTGAAGGGGCTTTTGAGAAACAAAAAGAGTCCCCTGCTCTGTCTTGTATTTTTCAGCACAAAAATCAAATCCTTCCACTTTGCATTGTGGGACAGAGGAGATGCAGTTATAAATACACCAGTTGTCCATTGGCTGGAAGGAAGTCCAAATGGAGTGCCCCAAGGATCAATTCTACAGGTGATATTGTTCAACATCTTCATTAATGACCTGGATGAGGGAATGAATTGCACCCTCAGCAAATCTGCAGATGACGCAAAGCTAGGGGGACAGATATGTTGGAGGTTAAGGATAGGGTCCAGAGTGACCTAGAAAAATTGGAGGATTGAACCAAAAGAAATCTGAGAAGGTTCAACAAGGACAAGTGCAGAGTCCTGCATTTGGGATAGAAGAATCCCAAGTATTGTTACAGGTTGGTGACTAACTGGCTAAGTAGCAGTGCAGCAGAAAAGGACCTGGGGATTACAGTGGATGAGAGGCAGGATATGAGCTAACAGTGTGCCCTTGTAGCCAAGAAGGCTAACGGTATATTGGGGTGCATTAAGAGCTGCATTTCCAGAAGATCTAGAGAAGCAATTCTCCTCTATTCAGCATTGATGAGGCCACATCTGGAGTACTGCATCCAGTTCTGGGCCCCCCCAGTATAGAAAGGATATGAATGCAATGGAGAGGGTTCAGTGGAGGGCAATGAAGATGATTAAGGGGCTGAAGCACATGACCTATGAGGAGGGGCTGAGGGATCTGGACTTACTTAGTTTTCAGAAGAGAAGCACGAGGAGGAATTTGATTAGGTAGCCTTCACCTTTCCAAAAGGGGGCTCTAAAGAGAATGGAGAGAGGCTGCTCTCAGTAGTGAGGGATAGCGGAACGAGGAGCAATGGTCTCAAGTTACAGAAGAGGGCGAGTAGGTTGGACATTAGGAAAAACTATTTCACCAGGAGAGTGATGAAGCACAGGAATGCGTTACCTACAGAGGTGGTGGAATCCATCCCTAGGGGTTTTAAAGTCCTGGCTTAACAAGGTCCTGGCTGGGATGATTTAGTTAGGATTGATCCTGCTTTAGGCAGCAGGGACCTGGACTTGTTGACCTTCTTAGGTCCCTTCTAGTCCTTGGATTCTATGATCCTATGAAAGGCCAATCAATCTCAAAGCATGGTATTTGCATTCACAATGAGCTACTTAATTGGGAACAATGTCAGGAGACTGCCCTTTGGTACAGCCCTTTTTGAAGGGAGGATAGACGTGCTAAAACCCTAAGAATGTCCCTTGCAGTGGGGAATTACTCACCATGTTAGCTGGAGTAAGGGCCATTATCATGCATGTGTATGTGTAATTTTAGTCATTCTCACAAGGTACACGGGACATGATCCAAACACGTGCGTCACGCTAAACTGTCTGCCATACGTTGCAAGGGAACAAATTCCTGTCTTCAGTACAGAGAAGACAACAATGAGGAACGGATAACTTTAGGTGATATTATAAAATATAATTTACCCAGGCATATACATGACTGACGCACAAACTGGTCCACTTGAGTTGGACCACTTTCAATTAGAGAACTGAAAGTCATGGCTTCAGTATTTTGTTCTTAGCTTTGCTTCCTTCGTCCTGTGTGATCTTGCACTCTCTGAGCCTCAGTTTCTTCATCTGTAAAATTGGGATATTATTTTCGTGTCTAATCAGGCAGCTAGAAAACATAATTCAGAAACTGTAAACCACTTAGAGACACCCAAATTGAAAGTGCAGTAAAAGTGTAAAGTCCATTATAGATTTATTTAGCTTTGTTCAAATTGGCTCTTTGGTACGTGCAGCTAGACAGCTACTAATGTTATCTTGATGTATAAAGCACTTTTTGCATGAGGTTTGACTCACAGTAAAATGCCAGTTAGAATTTTTTCCTCTGGAGCTCACTGAAGCTTGGCTTACAAAATCTGAAAATGAAATCAACCAAAATAGGTCAAACACAAAATATATGTCCTTAAGTGTCCTTTTGTCCTCCTTTAGCCATACAGAACATAAGTTTGTTTTACCCATAAAATGTAATTATTTAATTGCCTTTGCTGACTTTATCTTGTTTATATTCTGAATACCTGTTCATGTGCAAGTTTTCATTTCCTATTAAATGAAGTTCAGAATGATGTGTTCATTTGTCAGTGATCCAAAAATAATGTGCTGGATACATGAACAGCTGATGCTACGAAACATGGCCTATAAAGCCATGGCTATCTTACATCTTATTTCAATATCCTTCATTACTGGGATATTTTGAACTTCAAAAACTGCATAAACAGGAATAAAACATTTCATTTGTAATCAGATATTAATATAATCTCCGGGTTTGCCATTTTTCCACTGTAGCTAATTCTTTAAGAATCCCTCTTCTTCATTTAATCCTTTGAAGTAGATATATTTGGTCTACGATCATTTCACAATTTTTTTCTCTGCTTTTTATAAAAGAGAGGAAGAGTACCATTTACTATTTTCTTCAGCTTTGTGCTTTTCAGACTTGGTTGTTCATTCCAGTCACAACAAAATGAATCTATCTGTTAATATTGCACATAGGAAGAAAGGTCAAAAAGGGAAATCATCCAAAGGAGTGAGAGCCCACTTACACAGCTGTAACATATAATTTATTTAAACTCAATCAATACTTAATCTGGAATTTAAATTCAGCTAGATATCTGCAGCCTGCAAAAGAGCAGCTGATGCCAGAGAATAAAATTTTCTCCAGGCTGTGATTGCGATGAATTTATAATATGCTCTGAAAGTGATGCATTGACCTAAATTCACAAAAGCACTGTTACTTATGTTTGCTATTATGAAAGGTGGCCTCGCCACAGTTCTACACTTGTAAGTGACTTTATTATAAGGATGATGGGTTAAATTGGGGCTAATAGGGGAGGAAGAAAGGAGCCTCTAGGTCCTTTACATGGTCTGCATAAGAGCTGCCTAAGATCTGTCCCTTGTGCTTGGAGGAGGACAGGAGTGATGCCATATTGTTCCCCAGATGGAAAGCAACCAGTGTGGGAGGAGCAGAGAGTATGAAGAGTCATATCTCCAATCCCTTTAACCATTCCCCCACACCCAGCCAGCTGCTGCCCAGTGAGGAGTATACTGCGCATTTCAGAAAGCATTGTCTATGTTCACCCTTAGCACAGGCCTGGTTCCTTCTCATTGCAGTTCCTTTCTTATGTTTCCACTTGCGATGTCTGTACAGCAGCAACTACAAACCTGCAAATATATTCAGCCAGTTCTGAGCGGTGTCTGTGTCTGCCATGTGTTTCATTTTGGTTTGTGTTAGCAGCCTGAAAGATGATGACAGGACAGAAATAGGACAGGTATGCTAAAAAGTATGCATTGACTTTACTTCGCTGTAGCCCCATGACAGTCAGTGCCATTGTACAAAGAGTGTAGGATTCACCCCTTTGTATTTTGTGATTTAAAAATCTCCTGGGCCCTACTATTGAAGGAGAAGCATATGAGCAATTCCTACTGAAGAAAAGGGGAATTACATATGCAAATCTCCTGAGATGATCAAAGCCCTTAATTTTCTAACATTTTGGCAAGCCTCAGAACAATGAAAGGACTTTTCATAGGAAAGGACTGCCCTACGTTCAGCAGGATATTGTACATCATGGCCTTGTCAATGGCACTTGTAGTCATACCTGTTTTATTTACATCATAGTTCTAGATTCATGGTAGATCTTGCAGACTTAATTTAAATAAATGGGGTAATAAGTAAGGGAAGGAAGTGGATAGCTGTAAAATTTTTGATGAGTCTTCCTTTTTTGTTATGTGTGATGCCTTATAGATGAAAAGGGAAAAATTCTGCTTTCTTGACTTTTTGAAGGCTCTCAAATGTTCTTTTTTCATGCATGCACTGTTTTGACTTGGTTAGTTATTTATTCTCCATCCTCCCACTAGCATTTTTGGAGAATGGGGACTTAAAAAGGAGAATGTGTTTCAGGATTTAAATGCTCAATACTTTTTGTACTCTTTCTTTCAGTTTCTTACCCACAAAGAGCCATATCCAGTTGTCAGATATGCCAAAGTAAACATGAATTTTTATGAGTCTGCTGACTTCCATGGCTTTGTGCAGCCTTCAGTTAATACAACTGGCAGCAAGATTTGCCCCCCAGGACTTTATTGTACCTCATTTAGGTCTTATGCTTACAAAGCTAGGCATTTCCTCCTGACTGTGCTGGTCTGTGTACTTTTCAGGGACACCCCAATGGAGGGTGTATCTTCCATATCTTTGAGGGGCCTGGTCAATCTGAACTTCTCAGGGGGAACAACAGTTCATTTCAGCTCTGAAATGTTTTTAAAAATGTGAAGCTATTTCATAAAAACAGAGCTCTGAACTCTTACCTAACTGATCACTAATTGAGCTGATATAGGGATGTCCTGGAGCTGTTGAGTCCTGATCCAGACCTGAATTTCTTTTGAGTTTGATGGCAACGGGGTGCTTGGTTCCTAGACTTCAGTTCAACTCCTCTTAAAGTTATATCCCAGCAGTGATTTTCAGACATAGTTCCTCAAAGATCAGGATTTGGGTTTGGGCTCAACTCCCACAGTAGAGTCACATGCTGTAATGCTAAAAAAAGGTGATGGATATGTTTTAGCAAGCCCAGGGGCCAAATCCACCCCAGGTTTAAGTCACAGATTACACATCCTGGAGTATCCCAAATCAAGGAGTGCAGTTGGCCAGGCTTGAATTTAGGTCACAGACTTCAATGATTATTGGTGAAACAGCATGTCCTGGGCACATGCTGCCTCACAGTGCCTCAGATAAATAGCCCTAATATTCATCAGCCTTTGTAATTATTAAAGAAACCAGGAAGAAAATCAGTGATTCCTATCAAGGCAATTTTACTTTGTTCATTACCATGAGGGTCATGTCATATTGCATCTGTATAATCCACCTCCAACACATCTATACAATATATGCCATGAAAATGTTGTGTTATTTTTATGCAATTTCATTGAAGTGCAATAAATCTCTTACATTATGAGAAATGTTCATGTTTATTATAATTATTTTTAAATGTATATGAACATGCAGGAGGCGAGGCTGGGATCCTATTGTTCCAGGGACTGTACAAATGTATAGAAAATGACTGTGAATGTTCCAGATAACCTACAATTGAGAAGACGTTAACAGTTGGAAGACACAAAACAGGATTGAGGGAGACAGGGATAGAAAGAAATATAGAGTGTGAGATTCTTAGCCAAGCTGGAGCAGTAACTCCAACATGACTCTTACCTCACCATTTTCAGGTGTTAGTTTTTGCTCTGCATTACATAAAAGGTCAGTTTTGTAGAAGTGATTTCATGGAAGAGGGTTTTCCCCCCACATTTTCTAAGGTTTCACTAAGCAGGTTTGCTGGCGCACATTCCTTTTTGATTATGTGAAAGTTCACAACTTTATACCATAATTTGTTTTCCCTTCCCTTGGGGTCCTTTAAAAATGAACATAGAAGAAAGAAACAGTATTTGCATCAGTTCACATTTAAAAACTTCTTCACAACAACAGTGGTTTCTTGTGGGCAGTAAGACCAAGTGTTCTGATCACTCCAGAAAGTATATAAGTGGACTGATACTCCTGCTAATTTTATGAATTCTCTTTATAATATTTTTTCACTACCCAGGTTCTCTTTAGCTAGGCAAAAACACCCAACAGATTAAAAGTTTGAAAAATATTACTATAATTTTCCACTTGATTTGGCTGTATTTGGCTTATCCTTGGTTAACTTTTTAACATAACTGGTAAAGGAAATGGATGTGTTAAATTGTTAAAATATATCATAAAGCACAGATTATTATTCTACTAAAATTAAAATTGTTAACTGAAGTCTCCCACACCTCAGGTTGGTGCTGACCTGTGTGTCCACACAGGGTAGAAACCGATCACAGTGCTAATAAAGCAGAGTCCAGAGGCCAATCCACAGTGTTAGTGTTGGTTACATAAATAAGGTCCCATAACCTTTCCCAATCCAGCAAAGTTTGTAATGATGGCCAGAATGCTTGAAAAACTGAGGCCATGGGCTAAAGGGGTAGGTAAGTATCTATGCGCTGTCAAGAGAAAGATCATTTAAGCCAAAAACGTGCTTCCAGATTGTACTCGGATGCTACCAACTAGCCATTCTCATCCTTTGATCTATATTTGCATATGAACATTTGTGAATAAGACACACAGATTGGCCAGTGAGGTCGTCTTCTGTTGCATATACCATTTGTCACTGTAAAACAGCTGAGAAGAAAATGGAGATTCGTTATTTTTGCAGTTGTAGAAGACATTTAGCAGCTGTGTTTACACTGGCAAGCAATTTGAATATTAGGTGGCAAGACTCAGAACTGCAGATGCACAATATCCCTCAGACTTTGTGCACTTGCAGCCCATTTCCAGGACAACATGTTATTTTATATTTCCTGTGGTATCATTAATTACTTTTCATGATGTCTCTCACTCATTATTTCAACTTGTTCTCATAGACTCATTCATTTTGTAGTCTTGTTTATTTAGTAGCTGTTGAACTCTGTCTTCTCAATACCATGTCTACCACAGAAAGTAGTTTCTTCAGCTTTACGGGGGGGAAAAAAGGATGGCCTGTGTTCTCAGTAATAACCAAAATGTATACTGTATTAGCTTGTAGTGGGTCAAAAAGATGTTCCTATTGCCGTTAACTATTGAAAAATGAAATTCCTTTCCTGGGAGAATAAACAAGGATTTTTATTATGACAAACCAAAGAAAAACAATTGTGCTTTCTGGTGCCCTTTGAATTCTGCAGTCTCTTGACAGGCTTTCTTTTAGATTTTCAGATGAACCCCTAAAGCTTCCATCAGGGATGCCATTTCAGATTCTAGAAGGTCAAAGGCAGCCGGTGCATGGAGCGATGGAGAGAGCAGGGGGAGGGCATGGGAAGGGAGGTATAAGACAATGGTTTCAGCAGTACTACCGAACATGGTCAGTAGAAGCCAAGCAGTAAATGAAGGTCGGAAAGGGAAGGATCCCATCCACTCTTCCTGTACACACACACCTCTTTCCAGGAGGTGCTAGGGCATGTGAAAATGCTGGGTTTTGGCAGATAATTTAGCAGTTAGCTGACAAAAGCACTGTATGTAATTTCTATACAAAAGAAAAAATTAAATAAGTATTAGTCCCATTGAGCTCTAATATTAACATATTATAACTTCTTATGGCAAGTACCATACGGGACACCAATTAAGCTTAATATTTTAATGTATATTTTTACTTTGTTACTAGCTTTCCAGAGAAAAAGAGAGACTCTTTAAGGATTCCTGGGTGCTCTCTCAGCTAAGGGAGGGGATTGGGGTCTAGTGAATTACAGCAGGGGGCAGGTACATTTGGATTCTAACTAAGAACCTCAGAATGACCATATTAAGTCAGACCAACGCTCCATCTAGCCAGTATCCTGCGTTCCATTAGAGGCAAATCTTTCTTCAGAAGAAATGAACAAAAGAGTTAATCCAGCCTTTGTTCCCACTCACAGCTTCTGCAAACAGAGGACAGGGACACCATCCCTTCCCACCAGGGCTAGTAGCCATTGATGGGCCTCCTTGAACTCATTTTGTTCTTACTGGAAGCCTGTTATAGTCTGGGCCTTTCCACCATCCCATGGTTGATCATGATGAAATAATTTCTTTGTTTTAAATCTACTTCCCATAAATTTCATTGGGTGACCTTCTTGAGTTATGTTGCTGCTGGAGTAAATAACATTTCCTTATTCAGGTTTTCCACACCATACATGATTTTCTATACTCAAATGTTTCCCCACACCCTTTAGTCATGTCTTTTCCAACCTGAAAAGTCAGTTTTCTTAATCTGTCCTAATATGGAAACCATTCCTTATCCCTAATCATTTGGTTTCCAAATCCAATATATCTTTTAGATGGGCCAACCAGAGCTGCATGCATTGTTCAGGATGTGGGAATCCCATGACTTTATAAAGACGCAAAATGATTTTTTTTTCTGTCTTATTAGCATTCCTTTCCCTAATGTTTTCCAATAGTCTGGTGGCATTTTAGGTTGCCACTGCACATTGAATAGATATTTACAGGGAAATATCCACAATAACTATAAGATATCTTTCTTGAATGGTAGCAGCTAATTTAGATTCCATAATATTGTATATATGTAGTTTGGATTATATTTTTCTGTGTGCATTACTTTGCCTTTATCACACTGAATTCCACCTCCCATTGTGTTGCCAAATCATTCTAGTTTTGTGAGCTCCCTCTGTACCTATTTTCAGTCAGCTTTGGACTTGACTATTTTTTTCATTATCTTAACTATTTTGCATTTTGCAGTTTTTGCCACCTCATTGTTTACTCCGTTTTCAACACGTGTCTATTGTGACGTTCTTATTTCAGAACCTGACTAGCTAGTAACAGCCACTGCAGTGAAGGGTGTAATTCAGTTTGTTATAAATTCCTGTTGTCCTTTTTTCACATAATAATTTCAGCACTTATGTAAATCCACCATTTACCTTGGTCTCAGTGGGATTTGATATGCTTTGAAACTCTGACCTCAGTTATGGTCTTTTAAATATATGGCCCTTACGCTCAAGGAATTGCCTTCAGGACCTGCTCAGAAAGCCAGCCCACTTTTGAAAGAACGCGCAAAGCATCTGCATGCAAAATGTGCTCTTGATAAAGGAAATCAAAGGAACGTGGTGCTGCTTTTGAAAGCTCTCCCCCAGTCCTGTATTAGGAAAAGCTCCTCTTTCGAAAGCCTCTTTTGAAAGAAAACATGTGCAGATGCTGCCCGGGCCACTTTTTTGAAAGATCAATCCTCCATGCTTCCGTCCAGCTGGGGTGCAGAGATGCCCTGGCCAGCGGCAGTGGGGCTCTATGGTATCTGCGTCCAGCCATGTTTAAATACGCATGGACACAGAAACCCCCTGGCAGGAATCTGGGTGTGTGCTAGCAGGACCACAATGACGAGCTCCTGCAGTATGCCTCACAGCCACCCCCAAAACAGTGACCTGGAGCAATGGCCAGCAGCCAGCCACCCCAAGAGCCCCAGGAACCCTCCTCAGAGCCCTCACAGAGCTTGCAGGAGCCCAGCTACAGCCCCCCACACCACCACCACCCCAAAAAAAAACATGCTTCCTCATGGAATGACCCAAAGTTCAGGGACCTGATGAGCCTCTGGAAGGAGAAGGAAGTGCTCCAGGAGATGGAGGACAAGCAGTGGAATGCAGCTGCCTTCACTCACCTATGCAAAAGATTGGCTACTTGGGGACATCCTGCCCACACCCAATGACCAGGTGAGGAGAAAATTTGAGGAGCTCTGGCAGAGATATGCCTGGGCCTGGGATGAAGCTGGCCATTCATGGGCATGCCCCTGGGCTGCAGGGGCTAAACAGTGTTTGCCACCATGCTCAGGGGCATGATGACATCCCCAACCTGGAAATTCCATGGTGGGGGGATGTACATCCCGGCCTCCATGTGGCAACAGAGTTCTGGACCACCTGGACATTGTGTCTGACTCACTCACCTCACATAAGTGTTCGTGCAGCATCCTTTGTCCTCCAGCACCTGGAGCATTCCTGAGTGGTAGCCCTTTGGTTCATATAGCTGCCAGCGCTGGTTTCCAGGGCATGGATGGTATGAGCATCCCAGCCAGGGCACTGAATTAGTGCAGGAAGCTGAGTCCAGCAAATCCCATGATAGCCGCAGCCACATCCACATCCCCCACATGGATAACCCTGTAAAGGAGTATTGCGGTGATGGCGCAGACAACCTGTGTGGGAGGAAGGACATGTGCTCTTGTGAGGGCGTGACAGGGTCTTTATGATTGAAGACAGGACCAGAGGAATAAGATGGTTATCAAGGAAGGTTTAGGGCTGGAGGCAAACTAGTGACAGATGACGTACGAAAAGCTGAAATACTCTGTGCTTTTTTTGCCTCATTCTTCATGCTAGACAATGAAATATGGGAAGGTGGAGGGCAGCCCTTGGTGGGAAAGGAGCGAGTTAAGAGTTATTTAATAGAACTAGATGTACACAAATCCATGGATCTACATTTACTGCACCCAAGGGTACTGAGAGAATTGTGCTCAGATGCTGGGGCATCATGGTGTTGGTAACATGAATGCCAATGGCCACCTTCTGCTGACCTTGTGTGCAGAAAATGACCTGACGATTACCAACACTCTTTTCAGGCAAGCTGATAAATACAAGACTACATGGATGCACCCGAGATCAGAAGAGTGGCACCTGATTGACTGTCATCAGTCGCAGGCGGGACATTCGAGATGTTAAGATCACCAGGACCATGCAGGGAGCTGAGTGCTGGACTGATCATAGACTCATCAGATCAGTCCTTCTGCTCCACATCACACCACTGCACTGCAAGAAGCTCAAGGTTGTCAGACCCTCCTTCAACATTGGGAAGCTGCAAAATACTGGTAATCGTGAGAAATTCGCAGCCTGCCTTGACGAAGTGCTGACGTCCCATGGACCTCTGACTGGAGACCCAACACAAAAGTGGGACCAGTTCAAAACCGTGGTGACGGAGTCAGCCAAGCCAACCCTAGGACTGAGAAAGAGAGTTCACCAAGACGGGTTTGATGAAAATGATGAGGCCATCATGAAGATCTTAGAAGAAAAACAGAACGCATTTCTGTTATGGCAAAATGATCAGTCCTCAATCTCCAAATGTGATCATTTCAAACACCTTCAGAGCCAGGCGCAAACGGCACTTCGCAAAATGCAAGATCAGTGGTGGGAGAGTAAAGCTGATGAAGTTCAATACTACGCTGACACCAAGAACTCCAAGATGTTCTTCAGTGCTATCAAAGCTATATATGGACCTTCAAAGCCAAGTAATACACCTCTCCTGTCTGCAGATGGCATGACCCTTCTGAGGGAGAAGAACAGCATCAACAACAGGTGGAGAGAGCACTTCAGCAACTTTCTCAACAGACCCTCCATTGTCAACCCTGTGGCCCTAGACCAGATTCCCCAGAAACCCACACTAGACAGTCTTGACCTGCCCTCTACAATGGATGAGGTAAAAAAGGCAATCAGCCAGACCAGCTCTGGCAAAGCCCCTGGGATGGACAGTATCCCTGCTGAAATTTTCAAAGCAGCAGGACCAGTGTCACTTGAAGCCTTTCACAACATCTTGATCAGCATCTGGGAAGAAGAAGACATGCCCAAAGACTTTAAGGATGCCACAATCATCTCGCTCTTCAAGAACAAGGGCAACAAAGCTGACTGTGGAAATTACCAGGGCATCTCCCTTCTCTGTACTTCTGGGAAGATCTTGGCTTGAGTCATCCTCAACCATCTGATCACCAGCATCTCAGAGAAGAACCTACCAGAGGCACAGTGTGGTTTTCGCCCAGGCTGCAGCATCATTGACATGATATTTGCTGTTCGTCAGGTCCAGAAAAAGTGCATAGAGCAGAACTTGGATCTGTATGCTGTCTTTATAGACCTGACTAAGGCATTTGACACCATCAACAGAGAAACCCTGTGGATTATCCTGTCAAAACTTGGCTGCCCAAGAAGATTCGTTAACCTCATACGCCTGCTCCATGATGACATGACTGGCTTTGTTCTTTCAAATGGTGAGTCCTCAGATCCATTTGAGATATCCAATGGTGTGAAGCAAGGGTGTGTGCTGGCCCCTGTGTTATTCAGACTCTTTTTCATGTTCGTGCTCAGCCACGCAGTTAGGGACCTGGACCACTGAGTCTACATGACATACAGACTTGATGGGTCACTTTTTGACCTTCATTGTCTGAATGCTAAAACCAAGACACTTGAGAGGCTCATCCTTGAAGCCTTTTTTGCTGACGACTGTGCACTTACGGCACCCAAGGAATCTGATCTCCAGCTCATCGTCAACAAGTTTGCTGATGCCACTCACCTCTTTGGCTTGACCATCACCCTAGGAGAGACTGAGGTACGGTTTCAGCCTGTTCCAGGATCTGCTGTTCTCCCTGCTTCAATCTTTAATGAAGGAACAGAGTTAAAAATAGTAGAGGAGTACCTGGCAGTGTGACGGCCAATGATGGCTCCCTTGGCAAAGAAATCAATGACAGAATCTGCCAGGCTAGCCAGGCACTAGGACATCTGACAGCACGAGTGTTGAATCAGCACAATATCCAACAGTCCACTAAATTGAAAGTGTACAAAGCTGTAGTCCTGACCAGTCTCCTGTGTGGATGCAAAACCTGGACCTTGTACAGAAAACATATGAAACTACAGTCCACTAAATGAAAAGTGTACAAGGTTGTTGTCCTGACCAGTCTCCTGTGTGACTATGAAACTTGGACCCTGTACACAAAACACACAAAACTGCTGGAGCACTTCCACACGCACGACCTGAGGTCAATATTGCACATTCGATGGCAGCTCAGAGTTACAAACCTGGAAGTCCTGGACAGAGTGGGAACGACAAGCATTGAAGCCATGATTCTAAAAGCCCAGCTTCACTGGACAGGGCACATCATATAAATGGAGGAGCCAAGAATCCACAAGCAACTCCTCTACGGTGAACTCTCCCAGGGCAAAAGGAATCAACGTAGGCCTCACAAGAGATATAAAGACTGCATGAAGGGCAACATTGCTCATGCTGGTTTAAAACCAGATCAGCTAGAGCAGCATGCAAAAGACTGAACAGGCTGGCATGCTCTCGTACGACATGCGTATGACAACTTTGAAGAGCAGAGATGCGTACACCTCATTGATGCTCATGAGAGGAAGAAAGCAACAGCAGCAGCCTCACCAACAGAGCCAGGATAATTCCCTTGCCCCCACTGTGAATGCCCATGCCGTTCAAAGCTTGGACTCCTCAGCCACATGCGAGTCCACAACCGATAAGCCTGTGCAAGCTGAAGACGTCATCATCAGACACAGTGGGCTACCTACCATACTAATGGAGGCAAAGTCTCATCTTTAATAATATATATAATGAAATTTAATATTAAGCCTGTTGTAATATTTAACACTGTCAACATACTCAGAAGCAGATATTAATGCATGAAATTTGATGAACTGATCTAAACTGTTTTTATTAAATATGCTAGCAGGGTAAAATATTAAAATTTAAATTCACCAAACATTTTTTAAAAGTAATTAACCATTTCTGGACACAACATTGTTCTCTGGGAAACAGTCATGCATGTTGCACTTGTATTTTCTTCACTTATTTTCCACAGGTGTGAAGTTTTCTCAGCTCGTGCAGCTAGTTTTTGGAAACCAGATGAAAAAGGGTTAAAAGTTTTTATGTTATGCATTAAGCTACTCTAATAGGAAGAGTTAATTAGGCGACTTTTACAATGACCTTTTCTCTTGGCTTCTTATTTATTGATATGTTTTCCTCCTGGAGATGAAATGCTATAGCATTTTCAGTTGTTGCTATAGCTAAATCAAAGAAACATCAAAGACTCTGGATACATATAAACATGGCTGATGTAAATATTCTAAATGAAACCCAAATGTTAGAATGGAAAATGTGGAACTAGTGGTGGTTTTTTTTCCCCCTTTATGGTTTTAGGCACCTAAAACTTTCCCCTCCTATTTGCAAAATCTCTCTCTCCCAACAGAAGTTTTACTTGATACCTCCACCTTTCTATGCACCCTTCTCAACTGGATCCTTCAGTATTGTTTCAATAGCTGCTAAGGTAATAGCAGGACTCGCCATTATAAATCTGAGTTTTAACTAAAAAGATACATTTTTCCTTACCAAAAAAATCAATTAATAGCATAACTACTGAAACATTGTAAATAGTCAAGTTAATGACATGTTTGGCCTGTGACAAATCTGTTCAAATGTATGCAGCTTCTCTGTGGTCACCATTCAAAACATTTCATCTAAACTTTTGAAAACCTCACAAATCCATACTGGAAGGCAGTCTCCATGACCTTAACTTACATGTGCAGTCAACTTCCAACTATGTAATTAGTAACCACATCCCTTAGTAAACATACAAACCAAATTCAGATTAGTGAAATGAACTTAAATTAGTGAGCTAAACAAACTTCATGTGTTCAATTTCTTTTTAAAATATGAAGTTAATGAAAACAAGTATCATGACTTCAAATTCCACATAAGGAGTGAAAGGTTTTGTGTTGTTCTTAAAATCTGACTGAAATGACAACTACTCTGAAATATGGAATTGGATCAGTGATTATAAACCCACAGACATAAAACATAAAAAACTGGATTGCTGTAGATTAGGACAATATATCTCACTGAAATTAAAAAAGAAAGACATAAACAGAAGTTGACAGGACTATAATACATTTATACCAAATATTCTTCATCAAAGGGAAACATCACATCTAATCTGCTCGTTGACTGATGTACTCTTTGCAAATTGATCTCATCTGTTCATAAATAATCCGTTGCCTGTGATACCTACTATTATTATTTAGAAATCTACTTTTGCTGCCATCTTATCTGCACTGCTACCATTCATGCAAACCCCCATTTATACTAGTGGATATTAAGCACAAGTATGGAGGAGAAAATACACTCAGAGGAGCCTGATGACAATGGTGCTACTCTATCATCTTTCAAAATTTTCTTCACCTGCCTGTGCTATATAATAAATCAAATCTCTCCATGCTGAGTTGGCAGATGCAGGTCTTTAAAGATTTTACCATTTGGTTTGATTTTTGTGCTACTGTTTTTGATTTAAAGCTTCTTTCAAGCACACTTGTCTTTAGTTTCCCATTTTGCTGTGTTTCTCAGAAAGGTGTTGTGCTGATAAAGTAACACATGATTAAATTGCTTTCCTCACAAGACAGAACAAGCAGCTCCCCTTGGGTTATGGTTAAGTAAGGCTGTCATGCTTTTATGGATCTACCCAGTGCTGTTTTAGAGATCTGATGTCTATTTTTCCTGAAGGTGCACACAATAGGCCCAATCTGTAGTACCATAACCACATGGGCTTCCTGATAACTTTTACTAAGAATATGCAGGGCAAAGAAAAACCTTGGCTTTTACTTTCTCAGTTCACTAAACCTAGGACAAGGATAGCTTGTAAACATGCCTGCTGACAGGGGGGAGCAAAGGGGCCAGTTATCCCTGGGCCCTGCATTTCAAAGGGGCTGGGAGCTCCAGCTGCTCCTGCTCCATTGGTGCTGCTACACCTCTGCACATGGCTATGAGGGAGTGCGGGGGCCAGCATTGTGGTCTGGGTGGCACTGAAGGGCTGAATGCCCTTGGCGCCACACCATGCATCCTTGGTTCCACCCCTGTAGGGAAGCAGAGTCGGGTTCCCCTCTCACTTTGCCCTGGAGCCCATGGTAATAGTCTGGCCCCACTTCCTGTAAACAAGAAAATCCTCCAGTTTATCACTGAATTGCTTTACATTTTTGATGTATGTCCTAGGAAAACTCTTCACAAGAGAGATTGTAGTAATTGAACTTCTACTAAAAGAACGTGTTCTCCAGCTCAAAGACTTGGTTTTGGGGTAGGCCAGGAAATTTTTTGTACAATTTCTTTCCTTTTGAAGACTTTCCATTATGGAAAAATCCTATAATATTTAATATAAACAACCTGTCTTTCTATAGAGATGTAAACATCATATGCCTGAAAGAAAATTTTGTGGAATGGTCAAAAAGTCTACTAAATGATTTGCATATTCTATTAATCCTGACAGACATGTAGAGACACTAGTGTGATTGCCATCTGGTTTATTTCCTACTAAATTTGAAGACTTTCTCAGAAGTGCTTCTAGACGTGGGAGAAGCAGTACCATGTGCCTAACAGTCCCCAAGAACTCAGTTGTGAAGCAGCAACAAATGCTAAAATGAGGAGTGGGGAGCTTAATTTGGGGGCTTGATTTCAGCTCTGTCTTTATTTCTGTCCATGAAGACATATAGCTTGATGAATTCTGTCATAGAATACTGAAGGAGCTGAAAGAGGAGGTATCTGAGCTACTAGCTATCATCTTCAAAAAGTCGTGGAAGTAAGGAGACATTGCCGAAGACTGGAGAGGGGCAAGTATAGTGCCACTCCATAGAAAGGGAAATAAGGACAACCCAGGAAATTACAGATCAGTCAGCTTAACTTCAGTGCCAGGAAAGATGATGGAACAAATAATTAAGGAATCCATATTCAAACATCTGGAAGATGGGTAACAAGATGGATTTGTCAAGAACAAACATGTGAAACCAACCTGATAGCTTTATTTGATAGAATAGCAAGCCTTGTGCATAAAGGGGAAGCAGTGGGTATGGTATACCTAGACTTTAGTAAAGTACTTGATACAGTATTGGATGACCTCATCAGTAAACTAGGGAAATGCAACCTAGATGGGGCTACAATCAGGTGGGTGCATAACTGGTTGGATACCAATTCACAGAGAATAGTCACACAGAGGTAGCCGCGTTAGTCTGTATCATCACAAAACAAAAAATCAGTCCTGTAGCACTTTAAAGGCTAACAAAATGATTTATTAGGTGATGAGCTTTTGTGGGACAGACCCACTTCTTCAGATCTGAAAATTCTGAATTCCCAGATCTGAAGTGGATCTGCCCTATGAAAGCTCATCACCTAATAAATCATTTTGTTAGTCTTTAAAGTGCTACAGGACTGATTTTTTGTTTTGTGAATTCAGAGTAGTTATTAATGGTTCATAGTCATGCTGGAAGGGAATAACAAGTGGAGTTCCACAGGGGGCAGTTTTGGAGCCAGTTCTGTTCAATGTCATCATCAGTGACTTAGAAAATGGCATAGAGAGTACACTTATCAAGTCAGCAGACGATACCAAGCTGGAAGGCATTGCAAGTGCTTTGGAGGATAGGGTCAGAATGCAAAATGATCTGGACAAACAGGACAAATGGTCTGAGGAAAATAGGATGAAGTTCAATATGGACAAATGCAAAGTACTCACTTAGGGAGGAACAATCAGTTTCAGACATACAGAAAGGCAGAGGTAGAAAAAGTACCCAAAAAGTTACTTGATTAAAAGTGCAGCTGCTTTTACTTCTGGATACTTGAATACAATAAAGATGGGCGGGGTGTACTTGTACTCAAATAATTTTTCAGAGACACACCAGTGACTTGTACTTAAGTACACACACACACACACACACACGGTGTACTTTTACTCAAGTAACTTTTGGGGTACTTTTTCCACCTCTGCAAAATGGGAAAGGACTCCCTAGGAAGAAGCACTGCAGAAAGGATCTAGGGGTCATAGTGAACCACAAGCTAAATGTGAGTCAACTGTGTAACACTTTTCAAAAAACAAAACATGTTTCTGGCATGAATTAACAGGAGTGTTGTGAGCAAGACATGAAAAGTAATTCTTGCACTCTACTCTGCACTCATTAGGCTTCATTTGGAGTACTGTGTCCAGTTCTGGGCACATTTGTGGAGCACAAGATGTGGAGAAATTGGAAAGGGTCCAGAGAAGAGCAACTAAAGTGATTAAAGGTCTAGAAAATATGACCGATGAGAGAAGATTAAAAGAAGTGGGTTTGTTTAATTTATAAAACAGAATGCTTTGGGGGAATACGATAGCAGCTTTCAAGTACCTTAAAGGGTGTTACAAGGAAGAGGAAGAAAAATATTCTCCTCAGCCTCTGATGATAGGAGAAGAAGCAATGGGCTTAAATTACAGTAGGAGAGATTTAGGTTGGACATTAGGAAAATTTCATAACTGTCAGGGTGGTTAATTGCTGGAATAAATTGCCTAGGGGGATTGTGGAATCTCCTTCATTGCTAATAAGATTGGACAAATATCTAACAGGAATGACACAGATGTTGCTTGGTTCTGCAGTGATGAGATCTTGAGATCTCTTCCAGTTCTAATATTCTATGATCATATGTAAGACTGTACTACTGGAATTGGAAACAAGCTATGGGAAATGAAGGAGGTGTCCTAGGCCAAGGCCAGCACCTGATGGCATTCATGTTAGAAATTCAGATCTGTGTAGAACCTTAGTCTATAAAAAGTAGAATTATACCAAGGATGAAGTTGGCCATTACAGCTAGCAATGATGTTAAGCTCATTTGGGATATTTCAGTGTATTCTTTTAGCTATCTAATATTTGCTGGTTTGAGGCAACTTGCTGCTCTCTATCCTTAGCATGAGGAAACCTTGTCTGTATTTTCAAAAACAGCAAGAAGTCCTGTGGCACTTATACAGTAAAAGATATGTTGGATTCTGCAGCAAAGTACGGAATCCAGAAGATGGGGTGCCTTCTTCTGGATTTCTTCCAGAAGAGAACCTTACATGTGAAGATGATCCATAAATCTTCTGGAATAAGACACCATTCTTCCGGAAGATCCTGCCTCTGTAGAACAAAAAGAAGTCCTGTGGCAACTTATAAACTAACAGATATTTTGGAGCATAAGCTTTTGTGGGCAAAGACCCACTTCGTCAGATGCATGAGAAGTGGGTCTTTGCCCACAAAAGCTTATGCTCCAAAATGTCCGTTAGTCTGTAAGGTGCCACAGGACTTCTTGTTTTGGAAGATACAGACTAACACAGCTACTTCTCTGCTATTTGTCTGTATTTGCCATTGGTGAGCTCCCTGATTTGCCCAGACACTATTCGTTCTAGCACTCTCCTCTTAGCCGAAATATGCTCTGCCAACCATTTGAAGATTAATGATAGGCTTGCTCCAACCCTTGAGTCTTCCAAACATTCTCCAAAGTGCCCAGACCTGTTTTATGGGCTGCTCCCAAAATTCAGAGATCACTATTTCCACAAGACTAGTACATGCCAGCTTATTAGTTTTACATTAGGATCATCACTCTGCCTAATGGACATCACTTAAATATGCTTCTAGTGAAAAGACAAATATATTTACTTAACAAAAAGTAGAGATTTGAGATGAACCAAGTAAGATTAATAGAAACAAAGAATTGCCATTAAATAAAATAACACTTTCTAGAGCCTAAACTAACAAGTCACCCTTTTGTCCAACAAAGCACTGCCTATTCAAAGCCCTTGCTATCAAATTTTTAATGTGGATGGCTAATACAATCTTATCATAAGAACAAACACATTAGCAGCTTGTGTCCCCAGATGCAGGATGCCTCTGTACATTCCCACATATGTTAGACAAACTCTTTGTTCTTCACCATCGTGCCTCATGCTGTCTCCTCTTGATCTTTTCCTGTTAATTTCTCTTCCTGAAGCCACCCCCTGCACCCCCCTCTCAGTTTCTTCATTAGCATTTGACTGTACCAAAACAAACTTCCATTGTAAGATACACAATAATCAGCCCAGGAGATAAATATCTCTCACCTCCAACCTGATGGAACCTGTCTTAAGGAATGTTAATTCTGGGTGACCTTCCTTTAATTTCAAAAATTTAAGAAGATAATTTCTAATATCCATCTATATTTCCTTATGTATTATTTGGAAATACATTTCACAAAGATTACAAGGGACTGTGTGACACAAACTTCCATTTGGGATCACATCTGACATTCTTGTTTGAGTAGGAAGTAGGTATCAAGGGTTCCATGGGACCATTGTGCATGTCTGGGAAACATCATTTATGATCATCACATTATTTAGTGTGACCTCTTGCAGATCACAGGACACCATCTCCCACATACTAAACCCAAAAGTTAAATAAAACTCAAGAATTGCAAACTACAAATGTCTAGACATTTATAAGATACTGGCAGAGAATAAGAAGGACCAAAGTGCACCAGTAGCCAAAGTCCCTGAAATGGCAGGGAAATGATCAAATGAGATGTACCCAGGTAATCCTGACAAGTGATTTGCACCCCACATGCAGAAGAAGAAGAGATAACTGCCAATCTGAGCTGGGGGAAAATTCCTTCCTCAAGCCCTTATATGGTAATCAGTGAGACCCTGAGCATGTGAGGTAGAATCAGACATCTAAGCACCTGAGAAAGAACCTCAGAGCACAGTACACCCCATCCAATGTATCACCTCCAGCACTGGCTTCAGTGGACAGAAAATGGAAAAAGAACAAAGCAGCCAAGTAAACTCTGGGGGGCAAGGAGAGAAAATCCCTTCTTGGAAGCAAGTAGGTGATTGAAACCCTGAAGCATGAGCTTTTAGAAACACCAGGAGTGTGCCCCACAGCTGCTGAGCTCTTCCCCCTGCAATCACAAGCAACCCCATCATCCAATACTACTCATAAATTTGTCCAGTTGTCTCTCAAAAATAACTGTCGTTTGCCACCTCCCACAACTGTTATTGGGAAGCTGTTCCAGAACCTCACTACTCAGGTGGTTAGAAAATGACTTTTGAACTAGTTTATGAATAGTTCTCATTCATTTGTTTTTGTGCCACCATTTGTCCTTTAGCTTTAGTAACTCTTCACCTGCCCTGGAATGTTCCCATTCCCTGCTGTGTATATATAGAAAGTAACCATATGTACATTTTGAGAGGGTATGCATGTTCCCCTACCAATGCCTGCATATGGCTAATTGGAACAAACTACCCCAAATACAGGGAAATCTAGACTTGGAAGCCTGTATAGCTTGGAAGGTTGTGACTGTGGAACCTTGGGCTGTGCGACCTACAACCCATTGCCTGACAGGACTATCCTCCAGTGGAGGTTTTTGTATACTCTGAAAGTGGTGGACGTTTATGGCCTAGACAAAAGCCTGATACGGAAGGGGTAGACCGCTACAGATCTGAGCCTGGGGCTGTCAGAAAAGAAGAAAGCCCTGCTCTGTGTCTGCATCATTACTGGGCAGCACCCGTGGTAAGCAACTCCCTACACAGGGACACAAAATAGGTATTCTGCAGAGTATTGTATAAGGGATATGCTCAGATCTTATGGAAGAACAAAAACCCAAAGGCATCGTTCTGCTATTTGATGTCTTCAATATGACTAATGATTCTTTCCCTAAACTGATGTACTAATTAGGGCATGATCCTGTTGACACCAAACCAATGGGAATTTTGCCATTATCTAAAGAAGGATCTAGGCCTCTACTGCCTTACCTATCTCTCCCCTGAAAGTTTCTTGCAAAGTGACAAATTTATACCATTGTAATGTCAGATGTCATCATTAAAATATCAAACACCCAATCATGGAATGTCTAGTACTTCTCTCTTTTAGGGTTTTGTAACAAAGGACGATATGGGAGTCACTGCCATCTCAATCCTAGAAAAGAGTTCTTCGCTGATTTGTTTATTGGAACAATTGGCTAAAGTCTCTGTTTGTGTATACTGACACAGCTTCATTGGCCAATAAAACATCTTTTGAGCTACAAAAAGGAAGGTCAGAATTTAAAATATTGATTTTTCTTTCCACTGGCACATCATACATTGCAGTGTTAACTGAAAGGATAGTAACAGAAAGAACATGTATTGCTCTGGTCTCAGGTTAAGTGAGTAAAGGAAATATCATAAGGGAACTTAATAAATACAGGATTTTATATTTGTGTGCCAAGCTAACATATGGCCAGTCTATAATTTCCAGTCACTTCCACATCCATCTGTACTTGTCTGACACCTATAATTTTTAGGACTACCCATTTTGTTTTGTTGCTCTATAAAAGTTTGGTCTATGATGCTTCTCTTATTCTCACATTCCACAAAGTCATGTCTTTTGAAAATGCCTAGCAGCCTTTTAGTTGGGTCTTATGAATATAATGAAACATTTGAGACTGCTGATCTATTGAAATGTCTTTTGTTTGCTGAATACCAGACTTGGTTATGTTCTGTGATGCTGGGGTTTCAGCTAGGTTCTACTTGCTATTCCACAGTCTTATGTATCATGACAATTCTCAATACACAACAATTATTTCAGCATAAACTGAACATTGCTTGTCATAGTTCTGAGGAATCTTTGGTTGCCAGTTAAGTTCTGTGAGCGTCTGACTGACGTCATAAACTGCCCTGTATGTAGTTGGGGTGATCTATAAATAATTAATCAGCACATACATTCTTCATCTATTTCCTCTTTATACAGATACCGTTTTAGAGGGCTTTAAATATATTTTTGATGACACCGTGTCCTTTTAAAAATACTTATAACATTTATAACAGATTTTGAGAAAAGGGACTGCTGGTTTCTCATTTCATTTCCCTGAAATGCTCATCATCAGGACAGAGTACTTTGATACTGTACAGTGTATTCAAAATACAGTTTGGGGGAAAAACAAAATATGCAGTGGTAAATGACTCACAGCCAAATTTAAAAATAGACTAAACAGCAGCAGTTGACAACATGCCATCTACTGTAATTTGTCTCCCTCTCCCAGCCTTTTTTCTATAATTTCAGCAATCATAAATCATAATTAAATTACTATAAAACCTATTGTCTGAGCACTTAATTAAATTATGAATCTCAACAGAAACCATATGGCATGTATCACATACCAAGCTTGCTGAACTAAGGATTGAAATTATCTGCAAATAAATTGCATGAAAGTTTTCCATCGTTTCCTTATGTGACCCTGTATAAGGCTTTGAATATTTGAGGTCAGAGGGAACATAAATATTCATTTCTAAAGGACTCACTGTGGATACTTGACAGGATAAATTATAGAATAATTCTAGTTAAACAACAATGAAAACACTCTAGACATTGATGATTAGCGTTGTACACACTGGTATGGCCCAGTAGTTTTTCCTGTTGTTTGTTTTGGTGTAAAAAACTTTGCTCACACTGCCCCCTACAGAGACTAACATCATACATATTTAATACAGCTTGTATTTATGGAGAAAAGATAGTTCAGAAATATATCCAGACTGTGCTTGCTTATTATAGGTCTAAGAATAGTGTAACTGCTCAGTCAGGTGTACAGCCTGAAACTACACATAGGCCATGTCTACACTAGCCAAAAACTTCAAAATGGCCATGCAAATGGCCATTTCGAAGTTTACTAATGAAGCACTGAAATACATATTCAGTGCTTCATTAGCATGCGGGTGGCTGCGGCACTTTGAAATTGATGTGGCTCGCCGCTGTGCGGCTCATGCAGACAGGACTCCTTTTTGAAAGGACCCCGCCTACTTCGAAGTCCCCTTATTCCCATCTGCTCATAGGAATAAGGGGACTTCGAAGTATCCATGGTCCTTTCTAAAAAGAGCCCCGTCTGGATGAGCCACACGGTGGCGAGCCGCATCAATTTCGAAGTGCAGTGGCCGCCCGCATGCTAATGAAGCGCTGAATATGTATTTCAGTGCTTCATTAGTAAACTTTGAAATGGCCATTTGCATGGTCATTTTGAAGTTTTTGGCTAGTGTAGACATAGCCATAAAGTCTCAAATATTTATTTAATACTGGTATTAGAAAATGGACTTTATTAAACATCTCATTTATGCCAAGAATTGTATTTGTCTGTGAGTGCATTCTCTATCAAGCAATTTCCATGACACACTACCATCATGCTGTGCTTTCTACTAATCTTCATGGTGAAATGTGAATGGTGGTTCATCATTGGCTGTAAAATTAGAAGGAACATTCTTGTAGGCCCCTCTTATTTCCACTCTTTCTTATTGAGCACTGCTTGTAATCATAATCGATTCCTGACCAAATGACATATGGAATTCCTAGCCTACCCACAGCCAGATTATCAGCCATTGTAATTCATTGTATCTCCACTTTGGTCATGGTAAGTTTCCAGGATCTAATATAAGTATGTTAGTTTAAGTAGTTACATCTACTCACTGTCTACCAATGCAAATTCAAAGGATCTGCTTAGGGTTCTTTAAGGTTCCAAGATACCAGATATCACCCTTTTCCTAGGTGAGTGCATCAGTAAATATCATACATGACATTATTGCTATCTGACCTGTTACTCGGTTGGTCGGTGTATCACAGAGGAAGTTTTCTATGATTCTCACAACACCAAAAGTGGAGGTGTCAATTTAATCACAACCAAAGCAGCCTTCAGGAATGGGAATTTCAGGATTCAGGAAATGTTTAGGCATCACCCAGAATCAGGGAGTCATATAAGTCCTCTTTGGGTTTTCTCGTCTAGTGGTGTGAGGTGCCTAGGCACACAAGGTCCATTGAATATATACTGAACCCAGATGCTAAATGTTATTTTGGCCAAGTGTAGGTTAAGATACAATACTTATTCAAGCGTTGGCACTCAAATATCCATAGTAAATATGAATATTGGTCTCCGTACCCAGCCATAATACCCTGCTCACACTTCAACAAAGTTACATTTTTCATTTTGTGGATATGAAAATGTATTTCTGAGGGTTTTTGTGGGAATCAGGGAATTTGTGGAGCAGAAAAATTGCCACCATTTTTTATGATGATTATGGCTAAGCTAGGAAATATTGTTGTTGGTTCTTAATTAATTTCAAATATAACGGTCAAAAAACCAACCCCATTTCCTTTTCCACACACTGCTTCCACAGTGATTTTAAGTAAGTTCATTGACTGTAATGAGCTCCTCCCAGAGACTAGTCACAAAGAGGTAGCCGTGGTAATCTGTATCTTCACAAAACAAAAGAGTAGTCCTGTAGCTCTTTAAAGACTAACACAATAATTTATCAGTTGATGAGCTTTCGTGAGACAGGCCCACTCCTTCACCATATTTGCAGATCTGACAAAGTGGGTCTGTCCCACTAAATCTCATCCAGGTTGACAGAGGGATGACATCACTCATCCTGGGTGCACCTACACTAGCCAGCTACTTCAAAGTAGCCAGCACAATGTCGAAATAGCACGCATTGCGTCTACATGTGCCGTGTGCTATTTCGACGTTGAAATCAATGTTAGGCGGCCAGACGTTGAAATCGCTATTCCCATCCAAAGATGGGAATAGTCCCCTACTTCAATGTTGAACATCAAAGTAGGGCATGTGTAGACAATCTGCATACCGCTACTTCGAAATAGCAGGGTCCTCCATGGCGGCCATCAGCTGAGGGGTTGAGAGACGCTCTGTCCAGCCCCTGCGGGGCTCTATGGTCACCGCATGCAGCAGCCCTTAGCCAAGAGCTTCTGGCTGCTGCTGCTGCACCTGGGGGTCCATGCTGCGTGCATAGGGTCTGCAACTGGTTGTTGGCGCTGTGGATCTTGTGCTGTGCAGGCCGAGTGTGTCTGGGAGGGGCCCTTTAAGGGAGCAGCTTGGGGCTTTGCTGTCCCCTTATTTCAATGGGGAGCACTTGTGTGTGTGGACGCTCCGCTTTTCCTTCTGGTGTGGCTCCTTTCGACATTCTCCGTCGCTACTTCGATGTTGAATGTCGACGGCACCAGCCCTGGAGGACATGTAGATGATACACGTCAAAGTAGCCTATTTCGATGTCTTTACTTCGAAACAGGCTACTTCGATGTAGTGTGCTAGTGTAGACGTAGCCCCTACATCTAGACTGCAGGCTTCTGTCAGGACATAAAAATATTGAGAGAGATTCTCACAACAGAACTGTTGACAAAAGATGCACAATTTGCAGAGTGCAATTTGCAATTTGCATATCTTTTGCCAACAGTTCCCCACAGTTTAGAGACAGCTTAATCAGAGATTGCCCTCTTTCATGATTTCTTTGCCCCCAGATCTTGTATAGTTTATAAGACGTACTAGATTCTGGTCTTACATGGAAGCATTTTGTCTTTTCATGAAAAAATCAGCACCCTTATGAATTTTTCAAAATATGACCATGTTGATTAGGAAGGGAGATTTATGAGGAGAGGCTTTTTTGCATTTTTCCACACCAAAGGGAGTTGTCAGTAGAAACAGATCTTCCACAATGTAAATTCTCATGGCATCATGAATTTAAACAAAATAAACGGAGGCTGAACAGACATGTAGGACAAGTAGCCAGTTCTCTCCCCAGCAGACCACAAACCTGGCGGCACAACCACTAGCCTATTGGGTAGGTGGGGTGGATGAGCTTCCTGAAGTACAAGTGTGAATCTGGAAGTGTGCAAGGCTCCCTAGAAGTGTTTGCATTCTAAATTTTATTCAGACCAGACCTGAACTCCTTAAAGGGTCTCATGCCCTTTTCAGTCAAGTGGAAATAAGGTTGCCATATCAAAAAATTAAATAAAACCAACAGAACATCTGATATTCTCTTTCCCACCAGAATTAGAAATGACTATATAAAATGCTCTGCTTTGGGAACTGAGACTAGAATAAGATCAAGGAGCACCATACTATTTCATGATATCAGAGTCATGTAACGATCTTTAAAATTAAGATCATGTTTCCCAGAAAATTGTATTCCAGTGAAGAAAACTTCATGCTGCTACTTGGACATTGGTACTTGTCTCTTCCTTATCAAGATTTAGACAGTACGCTAGAGGGCTACATTTCTTTCAGTTTTTTGTCACACGCAAGGGCAATTGTGCCTGTATTTCCCCTTCAGTCATCCCTCAGAGGCACAAGCTCTATGCTCCTCAGTCATCATGTCTCTTGGGCAGACCCATTTTTTCCCCTCTTGATTGCAATTTTTCCAAGCTCCCTCCACAATTTCTACAAATACTGTCATATTCACAGCCAGCCAGGTCACTGGCACTGGAACACTTTTAACAGTCAGGTGCTGAGCTGGGCAAGGAGGCCACCAAATGGAGTTGGCCATAGGGTTGAATGCAGAACCCCAGTTGCAGGGCCAGGACCATGTGTGCGGGGCCAGAAATAGAGCCATCATCTGGGACCCTGTGTGGGGAGGCCAGAAGCAGAGCCCTGGGCATGTGATCAGTACCTCAGTTGTGGGGCCGGGAACAGAGCTCAGGCATGGAGCTGACAGACAGGACCCCATGTATGAACTTTAGCAAAGTCTTGTATAAAGTCTAGGGTTGCTACAGGAACTCCAGCACCCCTAGTTCTCCTGCCTATGACTCAGATTCCCTAAGCAGCTGTGTTTCCTGGAAGCTGAGCTAACAAACTTAGAATAATTATCATTAGGCTTCAGAGTCAACAGTGTAATCAGCTGAATGGGAACGATTTGCCATTCTCATAGGAGTTCTGTACTTCCTATTGGACATGCGCGAGTTCAAAATGTACCTAACTTTTTACTGAGGGGCTATATAATATGTGCCTTTTACTCCAGGGGGCTTAATCTTTAATCAAAAGTAGCACTGCAAAGAAAAGCAGTTCTGTATATACTTAAAGTATGTTAAATATAAATATACATTTTATTTTAAATGCAAATAAAAACACTTGCTGTTGACATCAAAATGTTTTCTTTTGTCTTATGTGTATATATTTCTGTTCTCTGCTCCTAAAAAACAGCACAGAGCTTGACTCCGAAGGCTTGGCATATTCTCCAATTCCAATTAAATTTAAAATAATATATAATTAGATTTATATGTGTCTTGTAAATGAAAGTTATATTCTTGGCAGCAGGAACCAAGGAGCTGGCTGTTGGAGAGAAAAAAACAACTTCTTCCTTCCCTTGTTTAGTCCGAGTTCCTTCCTTCCTCTGCCAACAATCACAATTCCTTCCTTCAAAGGGAACACACAGAGAGTCCAGGGAGAGTCTCGGTTTTTAGTTATTATTTTGCATTGTACAGGCTGAAGCAAATTCAGCAGTTCAATTTCAGGGACTTGACTACTACACTCCTAAAGCACCTGCAATAATGTATCTCATGGCAGAAAGGCTCCTTCTGTCACAACTTCCTCAAATTAAAATAGAAAACATGAAAACAAGTATTTATCTCAAAATGGAAAACCTGAATGAATCATTTCACTTCTTGCATAGATTCCTGTAAAAGACACCATCTCTAGCTTTTCCCCTCACTTTACAACCTTCAGTTCTAACTCACCATAGACATACTTGAGCCCCAGTCCTGAAAATATTTCCCAGTTCCCATATGTTTAAAGTTCAAAAAGTGTAGAGGATTGGTACCTTAGACTCTTTCTCTACGATAGTACATTATTAGGGTCCTGCCGAATTCATGTCCCATGAAAGCTGGTCTTCCATCATGGAATCTGGCCTTTTACGTCCTTTTTTATTTATTCTATACAGATTTCACAGAAGAGTTCCTCAAATTGGAATCCCTGCTGATCCCAGTGGCAGACCACTCTATTGGTGGTAGGGCTCTGGCCAGGGACACAGGGGAGAGGGTGGCCTGTGTTCTCCTGCCACCTCTAATCTGTGAGTGGCAGTCTCCACCTCTCACAGTTGTAGGCATGCGCCTGGGTTTGTCAGCCATCTGCCTTGCAAGGAGGTCCTATCTTTTTGAACTTCTTTTGTTTGTTGCCCTGCCTTGAACCAGGGCCTACGCCTAGTGTGGCGGGGCACAGTTCCAGACCCTTAGAATGAGCCTTGCTGGCTAACATGTTCAAATGTAACAAGCTCACTTAGGTAAATGCATCTTTGAAAATGCAGGTCTTAGAGATTGATTCAACTTGTGGCAGAAAGTTTTCCTCATACTTGCCTCATTCTGTTACCCACTTACGTGATACTGTAGGTTAGAATGATCTGGTCTTTTTAAAATAGATAGAAATTAGAACTGCCACCCATTCTTCTCAATGTAAGAAGCCAATCTGACCTTTATTAAGAAAGAGAGTTACCTGAAAGCTGGCAGTCTCCTCATGTGACAAACTAAGGATACAATAGGAGTAAAGTGAATTTGTAATTAACTGAAACTACTGTAAGCTTGTGCTGCCTTGAAAAAAAGTGAAAGAATTATGGTTAAATCTATATCTAGGTAATGACATATTTAGTGGCCTGACATCTGTAAGCAGTAGTTCTCAGTTCTCTGTGTTACACAGGCTGTATCCACACAATATATCTGCTACCTTTATGGCCTGGGTGATGTCCCAGGCATCACAGTTGTATGCTTAGCAGGCTGCAAGCGGCCCATGGGCTATGGGTTGAGAACTACCGATCTATAATATCTAGACACTGACTTTCCAGTGCCCACTTCTGGTTGTCATGGATTGCCATGAGAAACTGGAGGGAAATGGGACCACCAACTCACTATGTCATTACGTAATGTGCAAAGGATTTGCACGATTAAAGGCCCATGTGTACTGGACATGATCAATGCAAGGGTTTTTAAATATACATATAAAAGGTTTCAGAGTTTTGGTTTTGTTCTTTCAGAAATCTAGGACTTTACAAAAATGTTGTACTGGAATTTCTGACTTGTCATGTTCTTATTTGAACCTTAACCACAAAAATGGCTACCTCATGATGCCATCAGCTATAGTGTAAGAATTTCCAAAAGCCACTAAAGAGAAGTGTCTAGGAGATGATATCTAAGTTACATGTCTTGAATTATTATGTACATGTAAATTACTATTTTTGTTTTTATTCATAAGTACGATGCTGCTGATTGCCAACAGTTAGTTCTGTCAATTTTCAGTCGTGGTTAGGAATAACCATATGGAGGGTTTTTGACCCTTTGTCATCCTGAACTTACACTAGGGCACTGTCAAAAAGTAGACTTTTGGTAATCATTAAAGACTGGGTATAGTAAAACTGAGTCCATCTTCATTGCAGAAGCCACTGGAAAATTGTGGAAGCACAGGAGATATTTAATTAATATAACAACGGTTTCCAGCTCATCAATGGCTAAGATAGCTCATCTCAAGGGGAGATGGTTGGGTGGTGGTGGCGGATGGAGAGCAATTGCAGGTGAGCTTTAGTTCAATGGCTCTGGTTTTGGTCCTTCTCCTATTAAACACCAGAATTATATATTTCCATACAGCAAAACAAACCTGAACAACTTTGAATCCAGTTAAATTGATTATACTATAGCTTGTTATCGTGTTGTCATAAAATGTGGATTGCATGAAAAGTCTGTTGTTGGTTGTTCTTTTTTTTTTGTTCTGTTTTGGTTTGGTTTTTTCAGGTCATTTTCTTGCCTATTCTTTCTAGTGTCCTGTAATGGCCTTTATTTTAAAAATGCATCCACTCATGTAGGACAAAGCCCTACTTGGGCTCTGTCTACAGTGTGTTCCCCTTTTGAAGGGAGAATGCAAATGAAGGAGATTGAAAATGCAGATGAATTGCTCATTTACAAATCTTGTGCTTCATTTGCATAATTTCATGTGATTGTGTTTTCAGAAGAGACCTTTTTGAAAGCAGAAACTGCCGTGTAGATGGAGTTCCTTCAACAATAAACCCCATTTTTGAAAGAACCCATCTTCCTGAAACAAAATAGGAAGAAGGGTTCTTTTGAAAACTGGGTTTACATGGCTCTTTTCCTTTTGAAAAAAACCTCTTCCAAAAAAGTGATGGTGTGAGATTATGCAAATGAACTGTGAGAATCGTAAATCAGTGCCTCATTTGCATTTTTGATCTCCCTCATTTGTATTCCCCTTTCAAAAGAGGAAAGTAGTGTAGATGTAGCCAGTGTGTTTGCCTGAGTTACACAGGTTTAATAACAGGAACTGAATTATTAAATATAAAGCATGTAATGATGAGCTGATGAATTAGGTGGCTCTTCCACAGCAACCACATTAGAGTGAATGCAACTTGATTTGATATCCATTAGACATTTGTTTAAATGAGAACAGGATCCACCTTAAAATTTAAATTATAATAATGTTAATTTAATAATAGTCCCTGTACAACCTGAACTAACAATTTATACTCACTAATAATAACAACCAAAGAAGCCCATGTATCCCTCCAACACAAGACTGGGGTTTTCCTGAAACTATAAACCATATCAGTCTGTCTTATATATCAGCCGGAACTGTGGTTATTAAAACATTGTGGATTTCTCTCTGACAGTCATTTGAAGGTATCTGGGAAATATCTCAGGCCCCTGATTTGGTCAGCTGCTGATAGTAGGAGGAACAGGTCACTATTTGTCTTTGGCTATGGCTACACTTCCCAAAGTAAGTAGACCACAGTTAAGCAATTCTAGCTACAGCAATTGTGTAGCTAAAATTGATATATCTGTGCTCGGCTACCTTGGCTTGATTGAGTTTCAGGTTCACAGTAGAATTGAAGAGTGGTGATTTTTTTTAGCTAGCAGGAGACTTCCTTGCACAGTCCAAAAGATTTCAGTTATTTATTGGATGCATTCTGTTTGGGGCAGAGAGCTGTGGAGGCCAGAGTCTTCATTGCATTTCTTCAGAGTTATATTGAATTGCTCCCACAAAACACTTGATCATATGCTTTATGAGCCAGACTGAGTGGAGCATTCCTGAAGAAAATAGGATAAACACGTCATACTGTGATGGTAAGCCCCCACCCCCCAGGATTTATGAAAAATGCATTATGAATATAAATATGCCTAACTCAGAAATGCTTTGGGTGAGACGTGGCTTGTGACCTATCATTTTTAATGTTATAACCTGCTGAATCTGTAAAAACGTAATTTTGTGCGTGTGTCATGTTTGTAGTTGAAGTTATAAGTAGGTCTAACATATTTGTATTCCAAATATTTGCCTCTGTGAAGACCTCGATAGGGGGTGCGGCTTCCCTATTGTCAGAGTATGGTTTGTGAGGGGATAGCACTATGTATCCGAATTAATGGGTGCCAATCCACATTGAAAGATCTTGTCTGTGAACATGCAATCTAGCAAACAGGAAATGGCTGATTCCCTAAAAAGGGACTTGGAAGGTGACCTGCTCATGTGACAGTCTCCATCTTGGAGTAGACTGACCCCACCCTAAGAAAGACAACTTTATTAGAGACCCAGGTCAGGATAAGATAATTCCTGACCTGAAGATGTCACCTGATATGAAGATAGCTATTTAGGGTAAGAACTCACCAGAATAAAATTAGCTGTGGGTTTCCCCTTTTGTTTAATCTGGTAACTCATTTTGATCTGCTTGTTCTTGTCTGTAACCATTTAAACCATACTGGTTTGCTTAATAAAACCTCTTTTGTTTATAATCACACCAGCTGTGTCTACATGTGCACGCTACTTCGAAGTAGCGGCACTAACTTCGAAATAGCGCCCGTCGCGGCTACACGCGTTGGGCGCTATTTTGAAGTTAACTTCGACATTAGGTGGCGAGACGTCGAAGTCGCTAACCTCATGAGGGGATCGGAATAGCGCCCTACTTCGACGTTCAACGTCGAAGTAGGGACCGTGTAGACGATCCGCGTCCCGCAACGTCGAAATTGCCGGGTCCTCCATGGCGGCCATCAGCTGGGGGGGTTGAGAGATGCTCTCTCTCCAGCCCCTGCGGGACTCTATGGTCACCGTGGGCAGCAGCCCTTAGCCCAGGGCTTCTGGCTGCTGCTGCGGCAGCTGGGGATCCATGCTGCAGGCACAGGGTCTGCAACCAGTTGTAGGCTCTGTGTATCTTGTGTTGTTTAGTGCAAGTGCGTCTGGGAGGCGCCCTTTAAGGGAGCGGCTTGCTGTTGAGTCCGCCCTGTGACCCTGTCTGCAGCTGTGCCTGGCACCCTTATTTCAATGTGTGCTACTTTGGCATGTAGACATACCCTCGCAGCGCCTATTTCGATGTGGTGCCGCACAACGTTGAAGTTGAACATCGACGTTGCCAGCCCTGGAGGACGTGTAGACGTTATTCATCGAAATAGCCTATTTCGATGTTGGCTTCACGTGTAGACGTAGCCACCCACTGTAAATTCTTATTACCTGGGGAGAGCTACCACTGTGCATATCTCTCTTTTATTAATAAGGGGGACTTACCCAATGAGCCCTCCCTGTGCAGATCTTTTGCACAGAGACAGAAAAATTTACATGGGGTTTTGACCCCTTCTGGAGATTGATTCCCTGGGTACTGTGCCCTAGAATTGCTTCCATTCAGAGCTTTGGTTAAACGGTGTTTGCATTGCTCTGCATGGTGGGGGGGCAGTTACTCCCACTCTGTGACTCAGCTGGGGGTGGCAAGAAGATCTGGCTCAGCAGGACAGGGCAGTGGGGGAGCCCCAGACAGCAAGAAGGTGTTTTTCAGTGGCATGATCAGCGCACCGGGCAACAGCCCAAGAGCTCTTCTGTCACCACCCCCCCATCACACATACCGACACTTGACAGCTGTAATCGTATAAACAAATAGCGTACGGTGCTTTGGTTCTCTTCTTTTTGACTGTTGCCTGTTTCTGGAGTCAATACCTTTCTTCTTGACATGAGGTTCTGGCTATCGTGAGTTAAAAGTTGTTCAGGTGAATTGTCAGAGCAAGCATGAAAATCACTATAATTTGTGTGTAATTTCTTGTTATGTGTGTAGGATGATTTAGGCCTTTCTCCTAAAGAAAATGTCTGGCATACATTAAATAAAAAAAAAGTTGGCTCTCATATCTGGTACAGATTAAAGACATCCCTGTGTGCGCACCCTTTTTCCCACAGCAGTCGGGGGAGAGGACTGGCTCATCATTTTTAGCTGTAGAGCCAAATCACTTGGGGAACTGGGCAAAGGGTGTTGCTTTTCTGCTGCCAAAGCTGTTGCTGTGGAATGAGTAAGTAACCACAAAAACTAGTTTATTCAGCTGGTTTGGCATCTTGCGTTAGTACAATTTTCTTTGATGTTATTAGAGTTGCAGCCTGTTGCCTTGAACCAAATATATTTGTGTGTGGTGTCATGTTTATTTTTTCAGTCCCTGGTGGCAATGACTCAGAGCCAAATTATCCTGTGGCAGGAATTACCTATGAAGGGAACTGGAAACTCCATGGAGTTTCCTTGGCATAGTTCCCTGCCAGATGGTGCCTACAGAACCCCTCAGAGGAGCTTCTGCAGTACAGAGGTAGAAAGAGCTTAAGTTATTGTTCAGGCTTCAGGCAGTTTGAATTACTTTGGGTGCATGAGAAGATAATGTGCCTGTTTCTCAAGCTCTGGCTACTCCCATCTTTGACTTACCCCTCCTAACATACACTATCACTGTAGTGCACACCCACAGATCCTGGGGAAGTTGTGGCGTCGAGAGGAGTGTATGCCACAAAATGTGCCCTTTTACATTTTTATGGTCCCTACCTCACTTCCAACACACATTTCAGTTCCATGTGGTATTATACACTGGTTCATCAAACATACTGATAGTGGGAGATCACATTATTCTAGATTTTTCTCACTGAATCTGAAAAAAATATTTTCTACTGTTGCAGTGAGGAGAACCAATTTGGGACTGGGCACTACCATTTTTACATCATTCTTTTCCCTATAGTTCATAAAAAACAGAGGGGTTGATCAATGGTGATGTACTTAAAGTACTTAAAACCACACATTTGGGGTGCGCCTGCACTAGGAACTAACTTCACAGTTAACTTTGGAGCTAGGCATTACTTCAAAGCATCCTGCAGAGAGTCTACACATGTTTTCCCTTACTTCAAAGTTAACTTCGAAAGAAGGAGCCCAACTTTGAAGTCCTTACTCCATTCCCGGGAATGGAGTAGTGCTCTACTTCAAAGTTTAATTTAGAAGTAGGGTGTGCACACACTCAACTTGGAAGTCTGTTGTACTTCGAAGTAAGTTATTTTTATAGTGTGGACATGGCTTTTGTGTATGCTTACAAATGAAATCTGGGATTTTTCTCAAGGCCCTGAGGAAGTTAGATGCCCAAGTCTCATTGACAGCCAGGGCCCCTTTCAAAATCCTGACCTAAATATACACAAGGAGTCTTTTTCCTGAAGTCAAAAATAAAATAAAATCACTCCCAGTCTGGTTTCTGGTTTGCCAATTTTTAGGCTAAAATAGATTTTTGTTCCAAGTAATAGAGCTCTGAAAATAAGAGTTTATGGAAATGCTGATACAGCATTAGTTATAGCAAATGTTAATGGCATTGATACAAAGATTTGATGCTACTCTATAGGCTGTTAATCCTAAAGATAACTTTATTGGAAAGAATTGAGATTCAGAGCTCAAAAGGATCTCAGGGGAAGTTGTACTGAAAAATGAGAAGGTTTTTTTTGTACAATGTAAATCAATCATTGTTGCTTTCTCCTTTGACAGACTTAGAAAACAAAAACTAAGAGTTTTTGAACAGGAAAGTGACTGCCACTAAAACATTTAAAAGAGTTTTTGATCTATATATGTTCTGGGATTTTTAAATAATTTTATTTTAAAACCTGGAAAGATTTTTTGAAGATATTCTTGTAGGTTAAAAGACATCATATAATTTATCTGTGCTCACTGGTCTCATAGGCTGCGTCTACACGTGCACGCTACTTCGAAGTAGCGGCACTAACTTCGAAATAGCGCCCGTCACGTCTACACGCATCGGGCGCTATTTCGAAGTTAACTTCGACGTTAGGTGGCGAGACGTCGAAGTCGCTAACCTCATGAGGAGATAGGAATAGCGCCCTACTTCGACGTTCAACGTCGAAGTAGGGAGAGTGTAGACGATCCGCGTCCCGCAACGTCGAAATTGCTGGGTCCTCCATGGCGGCCATCAGCTGGGGGGTTGAGAGATGCTCTCTCTCCAGCCCCTGCGGGGCTCTATGGTCACCGTGGGCAGCAGCCCTTAGCCCAGGGCTTCTGGCTGCTTCTGCGGCAGCTGGGGATCTATGCTGCAGGCACAGGGTCTGCAACCAGTTGTCAGCTCTGTGTATCTTGTGTTGTTTAGTGCAACTGTGTCTGGGAGGGGCCCTTTAAGGGAGCGGCTGGCTGTTGAGTCCGCCCTGTGACCCTGTCTGCAGCTGTGCCTGTCATCCCTATTTCGATGTGTGCTACTTTGACGTGTAGACGTTCCCTCGCTGCGCCTATTTCGATGTTGGGCTGACCAACGTCGAAGTTGAACATCGACGTTGCCGGCCCTGGAGGACGTGTAGACGTTATTCATCGAAATAGTCTATTTCGATGTCGCAACATCGAAATAAGCTATTTCGATGTTGGCTGCACGTGTAGACGTAGCCATAGTGAGTTTTGGGTTGTAAATATTTAGTACAACTAAGCTTCCAGAAGAACTGAGCCTTGGAAAACTTGCAAGGGGAATTGCAATGATGAAGAGGTAAGTCAACCCTAAGATAATGAAAAGACTACAGTACCATGGCCTGGGAGTTTAAGATTTTATATGGAGGAGCCTTTAGGATGGAAAATAGAGCAAGCCAGGTTCTCAGGATAGCATGTCAGAGAATGGTTTTGCAAACTTTCCAGACTTCAAAACTGTCTGATGCATTTCCTGTCACAAGAAATAAGAAATGTTTGGAAACACAGAGCTAAATTCTGCCTGTTTTTACACCATTATAAATCCAGAGCAACTTAACTGAAGTCCTCCTGAATTACTCCTGTTTTAAACCAGCAGACATGAAAGTAGAATTTGGTCCATAAAAAATAAAATCTCACAACTAGATTTTCTGTTGCTGATCACTGATAGAAAAGAAAGACCTTTGTGACTACATCTTGGTTTAAGGAAATTTGGGAAATACTAGTGATGGAAAAGCTCACTCATGGATTAAAACAACAAACCCGAAATACACTACTCAACATTAATTAAGCCCACCCACTTGAGCTTTTAATTACTAATTAATGACAGATAACTATTGTTTTGTCTTGTTTAAAGCATTTCCTTCATTTTGTATTGCTGCTTATAACTGTTTGTATTAAAATGAGCATTTCAAAAATTAAACAAAAACAAGGATGGAGAATGAGCGATACTTCACGAGAGCCATGTCTACACTAGCCTCAAACTTCGAAATGGCCACGCAAATGGCCGTTTCAAAGTTTACTAATGAAGCGCTGAAATGCATATTCAGCGCTTCATTAGCATGCGGGCAGCCGCAGCACTTCGAAATTGACGCGCCTCGCCACCACACGGCTCGTCCCAACGGGGCTCCTTTTCAAAAGGACCCCGCCTACTTCGAAAGTCCCCTTATTCCCATGAGGTCCTTTCGAAAAGGAGCTCTGTCTGGACAAGACACGCGGCGGCAAGCCGTGTCAATTTCGAAGTGCCGCTGCCGCCCGCATGCTAATGAAGCGCTGAATATGCATTTCAGCGCTTCATTAGTAAACTTCGAAATGGCCATTTGCGTGGCCATTTCGAAGTTTGGGGCATGTGTAGGCATGGCCTTGATTTTTAATACCTTGGGCGTAACTCATAAACTAGGTATGAGAAGATTATAGGCTATATCTTTTATGAATTTTCTCTGAGTTCCCACAAATACCACTTCTATGAGTAAAAACCATTTCCTGATATCATTTACTTTCCTTAACTGAAACATAATTTCTTAAAAATAAAGTAATCTAATTCAATATGCAACAAAGAAAAAGAAATAGAATTTAAAAGACTATTGTAGATACAGATAATGTTAAGACACTATATTCTGCAATTCTGTGGTCACAAAATTTGCCACAGAATTTACCGTAGAACAACAATATCTCAGCTTTTCACTTTTTAGTTGGAGTTGTAGTCTTGCCCACTGCAATTCAGTTAACTCCTGCTTGTGAAGATAACCTTTCAAGCAAGCAGTAAGTACAAACTGACACAGTGATGCCCAGCTGAGTCTACAAAAAGTCTGAAACTGGGGCTTCTAGTGATATGAACTGCCACATTCAGTACTTCACATGTTCAGTGATTTCATAGTGGTGGGACATGACATTTTTTCCAAGATGCCAGAGAAGTCAGAATGCTTGCAACAGAATGCATTATTTTGCAGAAGCCTAATATTTTGTTTTGTTGATCTTGAGCTTTCTCCATAAGACAGAGTATGCAAGCTATATGTACACTACAGCCCAGATCAACTCTGAGATTGCTCCATTGGCAGTCAATTTAGTGAATCTAGTACAGACCTGCCAGACTGATTGCAGGTCTGTTTCCAGCTGACTCTGTTACTCTGTTCAGGATGAAAAGACTAAGGGAAGCTTATGGGGGAGTTTCTCCCGTTGAACCGCATGGTGTAGAACACTCAGTAACTCAACTTAAGGCATGTCAGCTCAACTCATGGAACTGAGGTATGGGGTGCAAAAGTATCAGTTAATTGTTTTTTATACTGAATGGTTTTACAGCCTAAAAATATAGCTTTTTCCTAAATCTAAATAGCTTGTGGAAATCATTTCAACAATTTTTTGTAAGAAAAAGTCAAAATGAATAATTTCAGTTCTTTTATTTCATGTTGCTGACATCAAAACATTTTGTTTCAGTGAGCTACATGTTTTGTTTTGAGTTGCTTATCCCAGTACATTCATTTTTATTTTTATATTAAACTTAAAGTGAATGTTATGTTTATAGGTCTTAGGTAATGCATTTTAATAGTAATATTTTGACATTTAAACAAAATGTTTGACTTCAGAAAAAATTAAACAGTTCATTTATGCCCAATCAACTTATCTGGCATTGTAATTACTTGGGAAGTTTCAAAATTTCAGTTTTTTACTCAAACAGCTTTTTCTTAAAATGAAAACAAATTTTGAAATCTTAGAATTTCCTCATGGAACAGAAACCATGTTTTCCAGTCAGCTGTGGTTGTAAGCTACCTTTTTGCTCCACTGCACCAGCCCTACGGCTGCTCTGTGCCCAATCAATTTCAAAGCACACTTTAGAAAAGCTTGGAGGGTCCTGCCTGCTGCGGCAGAGTGAAGATCCACATATCATCTTTCCACCAGCCACTTTCCTTGCAATGGCATCAGGCAGGGAAGGCTGCAGAAAATAATTACAATGACTTTGCATTGTGTGAGAATCCCCTAAGGAAGGGAACCCTTCAGTGGCCCAATAAGCTGGTTTTAGAGCACCTTTGTGTCAGGATCTGGGCTTAAAATTCTTGCTATTCCAAAGATCTTATGAGTCCCCAGGGGCTTCTTTTAGTTGTCATAGCACCATTTCTCCAGCAGTGAAATGGATTAATAATACTTCCTGTTAAAGTCCTGAGACAGAAAGTGTTATACCTGAGCACTACCATTATTCGCGAGAAAAGTGGGGGGCGAGGTGATAGCTTTTATAGGACCCACTTCTGCTGGTGAAACAGACTAGCATTCATGCTTCACCAACAATAGACAAAAGAAAATAGGAAGCAGGACACGTGAGCGGCCATCCTTAACCTCAACGGGCCACAGCAACCTGTAGCCCACTGAAACTCCACCTGGGGCCCCAACTGCTCCCCTCCCCTATTATTAACATTCTTCCAGATGTCCTGTTCTTGCATGTATGTCTTTGGAGAATTTAGTACCTTCTACTGAGCTAGTTTCTGATCCGAATCATTCCTTTCAGTTGTACTTTCCAGAGGTGGGACCTTCAGAAAATAACACAGTGGAGCAGCCATGAGAATATAAGTAATGGGGAGGTGCTAATGGCTAGAAGGCATTCACATCTGAGTTCAATCTGTATTTGATAGTATTTTAATATCTTGTTTGGAGACATTTCTCCATGAGAGCTTATGCATAATCAGATAAAAAAAAGTGCTAGTTTCTACAAATTTCAAAACTATAGTGCACTTTTAACATCACAATTTGTTCCTGTCTGCAAACTAATATATTTTATTCATTAGTGGTCTTGGATTGACCCACTTTTTCTTCATTATGTTTTGTTCTAATTAGCTAGTCCATTAATACTGATATATGAGATGCCATAATTAACAGATCAAAACAGGAAAGCGTGTACTTGTTTACTATTAAATGACTGTCCATAGAACACAACGAGGTTTTTATTGATGAACAAGTGTGCTTGGACCAATATTATCTGGTGCCTTTTGTGCTTCAGATTTATGTGAAGAGTTTGCAGTTACATTCAAGCTACATGCTCATTGCTGTGCAGCTTTCCAAAACTCTCCATTTTCTGTTTCTAATTTTATTGTACACCAAAGGCTAGTTTGCATTAGTGTTTGAATGACACAGTGTGCTCAGTGTCTGAAAGTCTGACTTCTGTACTAACGCATGCCAAGAAACCATTTAATAAGTGTGGCTATTTTTTTTCCCAGAAATGTTCATTTTGTGCCATTCCTTTGTTTCCCAGCAGATAAAATCAGTACATAATACACATTTTTCAACCATCTGCCAGGAAAGGAAGAACCAATGCTGAGGTAAACCAGGGACAAATGGAGGGAAAAAAAAAACCCTCCCAGGAATGGCTTATCAAAAATGTAATTAAAGGCACAAATATTTGACAGTAAAAGAGAAAAAAGAAAAAAGAAATGAAAAATGAGGGGGAAGGGTGAGACAGAGATTTTCTTTGTTTTAAATAACTATTTTTAAATGCAGTCTCCTGTTAAGCTATTATGATTTTTCTATTTTAAACCCCATTCTGTACAGAAAAAATAGAACAATAAAAGAAATGTTGAGGCAAAGTCTGGATAAGCCATCAAATAAAAAAATTTTAGGCATATGTGGAATTACAGGCCTAATCCTGTACACACATGTACTGTTCCTATCCAAATTCATGTTTGAAAGCTTGGCTTCTAAAGAGCTTAATTTGTCTGAGAGAAACTAAACTACATTTCACCTTTTCACTCACCTGAACTCCCTTTGTTAGTTGAATTTTGTTTTATTTAAAGAGGGAGAGAGTTTCTGGCAAGCCAAAATATACCCTTGAACTGAAAACTGACATATAACTGTATCTTGTTCTGTTCAGAGCACTAAAATAAGAGACACATTTACAAAATTTCTCTTTTAGGTAAAAGTGAACAGTGCACAGGATAGTTCTGGTTAACGTCTTGATTTATTTCTTTGTCAAATGAGGCTAGTATAGTAGTCGATCCCACTCAGGTGGCTTGATTGCCAGCACTGAAATAATGTCCAATAATGTCTTACACCAGTTTTCATCAAAATAGATATAATTCTGCCATTTTCTGTTTGCAACTGAAGTCTTTGTGAGAAATATTTAGTGACCTTTGTACTGAGAGAAGACATGCCAAAAATCATTAAAAGTTATATGACAACATAGCTCCATGAATACAAGAATTTAATGTGAGGCAATTTAAATTTCTCTGTTCCAATGTTTCCCCCCTCAAAGAACTGCCAGAGCAAAATACCCAGCTGCATGATAATATTGGCAAGCAAGGCAATGAATTTCTACTGCAAACTCCAAACACTGAATGTGCTGTGTTTTTAAAGAAATCCCCTTTTGTATGAGATATGTAATACCCTTTTGTGCCAAAATGGTTTGCATAATAATGGTTTTCTTTAGTTATTTGTTGTCACGTGGTGGAGCTGCTAAGAGAGCTAGGCACTAACAACATAAAAGACAATTTTCCATTTTCCGTAAATCTTTTGTGTGTGTGCGCGTGCATCTTTTAGAATTTAAAAACTTTTATATGTTTAGAAAAGATATGCTGTTAATAATGTTTCAGGTGTAATTATTACTTTTGCTAGTCTCTATCTTCTCAGTTGAGCACTTATTCTGCAGAAGAAGAAAAGCAGCAGCATTATTTCCTCCCCATTCATGAGGGGCCTCAAACATCTTAAAATAATGGGCAAGATGCTCAGCTAATGTAAATCAGCACAGTTCTATTCAAGTCAACAGAAACGTGGACTTACACTAGCAGAGGAACTTGTGGATAGAATCTTCTGATTATAGACAGTGAATAAATTGATGTCAATTGAGCAAGTTGTGCAATGTACATGTATGATACATGGTTCTGTTGTAATGAAGACTACTAAATAACAAAAGAGGGCTTTCAAAAGTAACCATTTCAAGGGAAAAATGCTTTCACAGCTTCATTCAAAGTAGTCCTAAAAATATATTTTAAATTATAATTCTTTTACATCTTTTGTTCTAGATTGGCAGCAAGAAATGCTCTCAAATGAGCTATAATTACACTAATATGGGACTTATTCTTCCATCCAATAAAAGCAGGATTTGGTGCTAAGTGACCGTTTTTAATCAAACAAAAACTAGAATAACTCTCTCACTGTAAATATTCAGAGGCTACCATAGGATTTTTCCATTGATAGAGCTAGGCCGATTTACATCAGCTGAGGATCTGGTGATTAAATTGCAATATTTCAGGTAAGGGCAGCCATGTAGTTAATGTAAATCTATTTAGTAAATGTATTTTAACAAAACAAAGAATACCCCACAAAATTAGACATGGAAGATATAAGACATAGTTCCAGTCTTAAAATGCAGTTTTGTTTAGTTTTTATGCTAGTCTAAGAGGAAGGGAGATTATATACAACCAAAGCTACAGAATTTACATGAACAATTGTACAACGTTGATCTATATATTGGTTGCATACTGCTGTCAATTGAAAATATGTTTCAGTTGTATTTGTTATGTACGCTACCAAGAAACCATCGTAGCCTCAAGCAGTCAACACCAGAGACAGACTATCACTGTTAGTATAAAACAAATACTGGAATGAAGATAAGAAAGGATTCACACAGTTTTTCATTCTTCATTTATTTTAATCAGAAATGTCAGACAAACTGCAAATTGGCTGACTTTGATTGGAGATCTGATGTTATTAATGCACTCCTGGGTAAATAAGCTACTAACCTATCAATTAGCAGATACATTAAGTTAGATCCTTCTCTCCTCCAGGAGAACCTTAATAAAGGTTTCCTGGGAAGAAGAAAACCATGGGAGGATTTTCCTGGGAGGTGCAGGATTTATCAGTAGTGCTACTGGTTGATCACCCATCATCCATAAAAATGGGAGAAGTTTGGCTCACAAACTCATGATACCCATGATATGCATAGATCTTAGGAGAACAGCCATTTGCATTCAATTACCCCTTTCCCTCCAGGCTTCTAGAAAGATCTACAATAATCTTGTTCTTCCCTGATAGACATAACAAGACTTTTGGACTGCGTCTGTACTACCTTCCCCCTTCGGAAGGGGAATGCAAATGCAGTGGATCTGATATGCAAACGATGCCCTTATTTACATATGACTAATCCCATTTGTATAATCGCAGCCACTTACTGATCCAGAAAAAAACTAGCTGTGTAGATGAGGTTCACTTGAAAACAAACCTTATTTTTGAAAGCACCTTTCTTCCTGAAAAATTGAGGAAGAAGGGTGCTTTCAAAAGTGGGATTTGTTTTCGAATGTACCCCATTTTCCCACCCCCTCAGGAATTGGTGCAGCTCCTGGTAGTATGGGCAGATGTGGGGTCCTGTGCCTGAACATGAACTGCACTCTCTGCCCCGGATGTATCCCTGACACAGCTCTTTTACCTTACTCCAGACCTGTTCCAAGGTCCGGGATAGGTGTCTGCACTCTGCCAAGACCTTGGCCATGTGCCCGTAGATACCAGCATGGCAATATCTCCTCCACACCCCACAGCTCGAGGAGGGACAGGATCTCTTCTCCAGACCAAGACGGTGTGCACCTCTTGGTCCCCCTGGGTGGGTCCTGAGACCCCTGGTGCTGCTCCCTGGGACTTCTAGAAGATCTAGCGGGGTTTGTGGCTCTGCCATGAGTGGCAGGCCTGTGGCAGGAAGAGCCACATGACCAGGTGCTGCTCCCAGGCCAGCTTTCTGCCATGAGGCTTGTCAAGGGTGCCTGCAGCTTTAACAGGGGCCAAGAGACAGGAACTATAGACTTGTGATTATTCTGGATGGGGCATCCAACAGGGCACTTGTGTTATTTCCTGGAGACCTCTTCTTTCAAAAGAAGACCCTTCTCCCCATCCACACATGCCTTTTTTCTGGAAGAGCTCTTTCATAGAATCATAGAACAATAGAGCTGGAAGAGACCTAAAAAAGCCATCAAGTCCAGCCCCTTGCCCTAAGCAGGACCAAACCCATCATATTAGCCCAGCCAGGGCTTTGTTGAGGTGAGACTTAAATACCTCCAGGGATGGAGACTCCATTACTTTCCTGGTAGACCATTCCAATGCTTCACCACCCTCCTAGTGAAAAAGTTTTTTGAAATGTTTAACCTAGACCTTCCCAACCGCAACTTGAGACCATTATTCCGTGTTCTGCCATCCATGACCACTGTGAAAAAGCCTCTCTCCAGCCTCTTTGCAACCTCCCTTCAGTAAGTTGAAGGCTGTTATCAAGTCCCACCTCAGTCTTCTCTTCTGCAGACTAAACAGTCCCAATTCCCTCAACCTTTCTTCATAAGTCATATGCCCAGGCCCCTAATTATTTTGGTTGCCCTCCACTGGACCCTCTCTGGTGTATTCACATCCTTCCTATAACTGGGGGGCCAAAACTGGACACAGTACTCCAGATGCGGCCTCACCAAAGCCAAATAAAGAGGAACAATCTCTTCTCTGGATCTACTGGCAATACTCCTCTTGATGCAACCTAAAATGCCATTAGCCTTCTTGGCTACAACAGTCCACTGTTGACTCAGGTCCAGCTTCTCATCCACTACAACTCACAGGTCCTCTTCTGCAGAACTACTACTGAGCCAGTCAGACCCCAGCCTATAACAATACTTGGGATTCTTCCAGCCCAAGTGCAGGACTCTGCACTTGTCCTTATTGAACCTTATCAGATTTCTTGCAGCCCAGTCTTCCAATTTGTCTAAGTCACTCTGGACCCTATCCCTACCCTCCAGTGTACCTACCTCTCCCCCTAGCTTAGTGTCATCTGTAAACTTGCTGAGGGTGCAATCCAACCTCTTATCCAGGTAATTGATAAATATGTTGAACAGAACAGGACCCAGAACCGAACCTTGGGGCACTCCACTAGAAACTGACCACCTTCTGAACATCGAGCCGTTGACCAATACCTGCTGGGCCCAACCCTCTAGCCAGCGTTCTATCCATCTTACCATCCATTTATCTAATCCACATTCCTTTAACTTGTTGACAAAAGTATTGTGGGAGACCGTACCAAAAGCTTTGCTGAAGTCAAGATAAATCACATCCATTGATTTTCCCCTATCCACTGAGCCAGTTATTTCATCAGAGAAACTAATCAGATTGGTCAGGCATGACTTGCCCTTCATGAATCCATGCTAACTATTCCTGATCACTTTCCCCTCCTCAAAGTTCCTCAAAATGACTTCCTTGAGGAGCCCCTCCATGATTTTTCCAGGGACTGATGTAAGACTGACCGGCCTATAGTTCCCTGGATCTTCCTTCTTCCCTTTTTTAAAGATGGGCACTACATTTGCCTTTCTCCAGTCATCCAGGATCTCTCCCGATCTCCATGACTTTTCAAAGATAATGGCCAAGGGCTCATCAACGACATATGTCAATTCCCTCAGAACCCTTGAATGAATTAGGGCCCATGGATTTATGTACGTTTAGCTTGTTTAGATAGCTCCTAACCTGTTCTTTCCCCACCAAAGGCTGTCAACCTTCATCCCACAATGCATCACTTATCACATTAGTCCGGGAGCTGTCCTTGTCTGTGAAGACAGAAGAGACATTCTTCCTTGTAGTGAGCAGGGCACTGCTGTCAGCAAACCCCTACGTTTTTTCAATTTACTTTCAAAAGAACATGCTTGCAGTGTGTACGTTATTCAAGTTCAGTGATCACACAAGGTGCTCTCCTGTCTGTCACAGCTTTATTCCAAGAGTGAAGGGACAGGAAAAGGTGAGCAGGCAAGTACATGACAAAGAATAGTCAGCCAGGTACAATGAATGGCACAAGTCTGATCGGCCAGTGTAGAGGGAAGTGGAATCATGGCCCTATCCTGCCCTTACCCATTTCATGGCATCATTAGCTGGCAGAGCTGGTACTCCCTGCTGTGGATAGTGAAAGGGGGTACCTGTGTTTGTCTGTATCCACAGAAACAAGGAGTTCTGTGATACCTACAGACCCCAGATAAATCTCTCCAGCACATAACCGATGTTCTATGTCCTATCCTAGAAAGCAACCTTGGGATGGGATGCAGGCCAGTCCTCACACACAGACAGCCCTCCAACCTGAAGGGGGCTTCCCAGCCATTACACACCATACAACAGAAACACTAACCCAGGAACTAATCCCTGCAACAAACCCCGTTGCCAGCTCTGCCAGCATATCTACTCAGCTGACAGCACCATAGGCTCTAACCACATCAGTCACATCACCAGGGGCTTAGTTACCTGAACTTCTACTAATGTAATCTGGGCATTTAGTGACAGACTTAAAAATGGCCAAACCTTCAACCAAAAATCTTCAAGAACGGACTTCAAAGAGAAGCTGCAGACCTGCAATACATTTGCAAACTTGATAGTATTAATCTGGGTTTCAGTAACGACTGAGAACGGCTGGTTCACTACAGAAGCAATTTTCTCTCTTTTCATAGTTATCCCTCCTCATCAACTGTTGGGATTTGGCTACGTTCACTGGGATTGAATGGCATTGGTCCTTTGCTCGATAAGCCAACTCTCTTCTTTTTATATGCTGGTATATTTATGTCTGCCTCTGCAATTTCCGCTATGCAGCTGATGAAGTGGGTTTTTGCCCACAAGAGTTTATGCCCAAATAAATCTATTAATCTTTTAGATGCCACAGGACTCCTCCTTGTTCTTGCTGTGATTGTGACTGACAATGGTACAAGGTGAGGGAAAACACCCTGTGCAGCACCAGCCTGAATCAAGGTCTATATAGGACATTAAAAAGGCCACACAGAGTATTATAAGAGCCTTATTAACCCTCTGACCTATCTGTACTGCAACTGTCTCAGAAAGAGTAATTTGATTACACAGAAAGTACGGGCCAAGATAGATATGTATCCTGTCCCTTGCTGTGCCCACTCAGTTTCAGCAAACTGAGTCCTTTCGCTGCTCTGTGACCCCTAAATATGAAAACGAAGAATTCAGCCAAAACACACTCCTCGAGTTTTAAAATCTGGGATAAGACTGGGATCCAGGCAATGAGCGAGCTTTTCAAAATAGCCAATTCCTCAGGCCTGATGAATAGAAAGGAATGATGTATAAAATGTTCTTTGGCTGTATATGTTTTAAAACAAAAGGTTTATTCTTACATGTTACCATGTTTTTATTGGCGCCATTTATTTTTGTAGTAGTGAAAGCATGACTTCTTTTATGCCACTATGTTTGATTGCATATGTCTGTTGCTTTAAATTTACAAGCATCTCTTGTTGTTCATGAGGGTGGAAAAAAATCTCTGTCAGGAGTTTAGTTAGCTCCCTGTTGAAGTTAAGCAACAGATATCTATGGAAAAATCTTAAAGGATTATGCCTAATGGTGCCAGTGGGACCTCAGCTTTGCTTATAAAAAATATGTGTGACACTAGACGCCACAAAGATACAATTGTCTCAGAATTACCCCAGGAAGAATTATCAACTTTCTTTCAGATGAGGTATACGAATGGGGATGGTAGCATACACTGTTTCTTTCTGAAGGAGAATCAATGTTTGTGTTGGGTTCCACACAACATGAATCCAGTTTTTGGAATAATTCACTTGAAGTCAAGTAACTCAAGTGACTTAGTGGAATTAATCCTAGGTTACATTGGCAAAACTCACAGGAGAATCAGATCCTCAGGTTTTCACCAAAAAAGGTCATCTGACAATTGACAGATGGTTATAGAGATGAACAACAGAAAAGTTGGGAGTCTCATAAGATCATTGTCTCTCGGAGTTTGTCCCAGTTTGATCCCAGAAAATGTAGTCACCCTTGTTAAAGTAAGCTTTGTCTCATTTAACAAAAGAACTCTGTACACCAGCATTTCCCTTCTACTAGCACAGTAGTTTTTTCTATACTGTGTCTCAAGAGACCAGACAGATTTTTCAAAAAGATTTTATGCAAGATCCTTATAGAGCTGAAAAATTTTGTGAAAACCAAATTATGTATCCATGGCTTTTAAGCAATTACTACTTGAAAATAAGCTGTCTCAGATGTTGATGTTTAATTAACAGTTATTTCTCTTTATTTTTCCCACTACCTTTATGAAATATGTTTTTGTTCTCATAGAAGTGTGTGGGGTCAAGCTACTAAATTCATATCTGGACCTGGATTTTTAACAGCTTCAGTCCTGTGACCTCTGTGATTATTCAAGCCTGGGGTTCTAGTCTGACTTTCTCTCCAAACCATGGATGAATTACAGTCCAGGGCTTGCTAAAGTGATTTCTTCTCATAGTCTAGGAAAAACAGCTGATTACAGGAGCCATGTAGCTGCCAGCTGGTGTCATATACCTATATAGAAGTCGTCTTAGAAATTCACACTCTCATTTTAACACTCATGATTACAGTAGCTATATCAATGTATAAATAGGTCAGTCATTCTCCACTTCATTACCTGTTGGAAGCAATCTTTTCTGAGCCAAGTTTTAAAGCAGTACTGCCTGTCACCCCTCACTACTCATGCCCATCTCATCATGACAAGCAGATGCAGAAAAAGAAATGCTAGGTAGTATCATGTTTTCTTCCTCTACATCTGATTCAATGACATGAGTAAGTTAGAGCCTTTTGAGTGTCTTTGTTCTGTTGTCCTTGGAAGGCCTTTCAGATGCTATCTGCAATGAAACATATCAGCCGGATAGTGAGGGTGAAGTGCAAATGGATTCAGGCAAATAAATCACATCAGAAGACATGAAGTAAGGACAAGACTTAGCAGTAATTCTGAACTGTAATTATGTCCTCTTGGATGGCATGATTGACTCTTGGTTTCAGGAAGAAGTTGCACACAATTTTTTATACACATCCCCACCCAGACATAACTTTTCCTTAAAGTCATTTAAAGATTCTGAAAACAAAGGCAATCCTTTCATTTTTAAACTCCCATTTTAATTCTTATTAATTAAATCCCTTGCCACTTGTTCAGCTCCTGTCACAGCAAACTGTTCCTATCAATCAAAAATATACAGTTCTCTAGTTTATCCAAAGTGACAGTTTTAATACTGTCTCTTCAGTAAAGACAAATTACCAAAAGAAAGCCCTTTATATAATGAACAGCTAAAAACAGGATAAAATGAAGATAGGTTTTGCAGCTGTTTTGCTTAGCCTCTTGCAGACAAGCCTTAGCCCTTGATCCAACTGTTTTACTGTATGAAACTATAAAGGCAGCAGATTAGCTCCCAAAATATGTACTCTACTGAAGACAACCATCAGGTGATATAGGGCTGCTATATCAGCTCAAAGTCCTCTTAGCGTAAGAATATAAGAATTACCATACTGGATCAGACCAAAGGTCCATCTACCCAGTATTCTGTCTTCCAATAGTGGCCAATTCCAGCCACCACAGGGAGAGCAAGGGGACTCTCTGAGGCAAAATGGAAACAGCTGAGGTATGGTTGGACACCTTGGTTAATCTAATGGTTTACAGAAACCAGTTGCAGTTTACACCAGCCCCCAGGAACAAGGAATGAAAGAAGTGGGTCATCTAGTTTACTTTTTAGGTAAATAGATGTAAATATGATAATTTTTACAAGGATAGAAAAGATACAGCAGACAGGAGAGGTTATGTTAATTTTCTCTTGAATAAATTATTCTCTGATTTTGCTTTTCCTTCATACTTAAATTATATAAAGAAGCCTATACACTATTTAGGAAATAGCTTTGGAAAATTACTGGGAATTAGTTGAAAATAATTTTACTGTAACATAAGTTACCATATTAGAATGAGGAATCTGTTGATTGAAGCTTTTCAAATGTTTTAGCCCTATTGATGTCAACAGGAGTCCTTGCCTCAGGAAAAGCTTGCCGGATTAGGCCCCAGGTTTGCAGGTATGGGACTGATGATCTGTGATTAATTTAAGAGGTATTGCCAAATGAAAGCCTTATCTTTTCTGTGATGACAACAAGAAGTCCTGTGGCACCTTAAAGACCAACAGATATTTTGGAGCATAAACTTGCATGGGCAAAGACCTGCTGCATCAGATGCACGATCATTTCTGTGGTTTTTGGCCAGCTACCTTCTTCTCTGTCTCTTGAGATAAAGGACAATGTGAAATCTGTAACAGCAAAGACCTGATTTTTATTTGCCTGTTTTTTGTGTGTTTGAGTGGATGTGTATAAATGCTGACACGGTGGATGTGGCAATCAGGGACCAATGGAAATTTGCATTTGATAAAGTTATCCTGCTTACTTTTACTGCTTTAGTCCTCTAGACTCCTCAGCAGGTTAGAGTAACCTAACATGGTAGAGAAGAAACTGGGTACATAGTACAACCATGCACAATAAAGGTATGGAGTGTCAAAGCAGGTATTATACAGCACAAAGAAACCAACTCAAAGCAACCTCAGATATGGCTTTAACATCTCTGCTATGCTTACTAGGAACTAATGCAATCATTGTCCCTGCCTTTGCAGTCCCCGGCCATGGAAATAAATGTGCAAGTGTTCAAGTAGACAGGTCTGCGAGGGTGGGTGGTCAAGATTTAGTGTGTTGCACGGGATATTCCGCAGGGATTCTTTGAATAAAATCATGGATTGATAAGTGAGAGGGTGTGCTAAGGAAGGGCCATGGACCTTTCTGGGCCTGAAAGCCATGGATGTTGTGCCAGTTGTTCTACAGTCAGTCACTCCATAGATCGCAGGAAGGATTCCTTCCTCTAGGACCACACACACTTCTCCTGTATCCAGTCCAGAAATCTGGATTGAAAACTGGACTGAGCTTTTGCATGAGTGCAAATACTTTGCATGTGTCCTTCATCACCTTACCCTTTATATATAACTTCTTTCTAGCTAACTCATGTATGATTTGCATAGTAGGTTTTGGCCTTGTCTATGTGTGTCTCCTGAGCCCTTGCATTCATCATTATCACAGGCAATGCATCACCACTGTGTGTCCTTTTATGCCTTATCTCATTCCTGCTTAGTGCTATACAAAAGGTCACAGGCAGCCCAACGACAACTGAGACTGCAGCACACTGATGTAAGGTGCTTAATGCATTATCAACAATGACAAGTCAGCCCTAGGAAATTTGAGCAAGCCAGAGAACATCATTTTTAATGTTACAGTTGCCTAAAAAACAAATTTAGTGTCCCAGTCAAAGAGGTCTCTTCAGGTGCCTTGCAAGTAGAATGGGTACGTTGATGCTACCCAGAAAGAGGAACCAATAGGAGACTGTTTAAGTGAAATTCCTATGGCCTGAATATAAATAAATATATAAAGTAAATAACAGGTCCCAATCCTGCTACTGGATCTGCATGAGCAGACCCTGCACTCAAACGTCCCATAAATCAGGGATTCATTAGAACAGATCACATTTGAGGACTGGAGCCAAAACTAAGCACTCTGGAGAAATAACACATGGAATGTGTCTACACGGGTGCTTTCTGTCAACAAAATGGGGCTTTTGCCGACAAAACCCATGGAGCAGCTCCGTGGTTAAAGTTCTCTTGGGAGTTTGTCAACAAAACCCAGCTCTGCAGACAGCAGCAGAGGCCCTGAGGCCCCTGCTGCACCCAGCTCACCTACCACTTGGGCGGGGACCCCACTGTGGTGCCCACTCCCCAAGATGTTAGCCCATGGTGCCAGCCCGATGGGGTGGGGGGCCATGCTCCAGCTGATGCCCATAACACCACTGTGTTCATGTGTGGCAGGGCCTGCCATTCAGGGGCCATGGACACACACACCCTGAATGGGCACATTCCATGGCCCAGGGTTGGTAGCTGTAGCTTGCAGGGGAGGGTTGGCCACAGGGCCTGTGCTGTGGAGAGGACGCACTGCTGGATGAGCCAGTCACACAACTCAAGCAAGGTGTCCTCGCGCAGCCAAACATTCTGTGTCCAGTGCTGGGTCCCTCATTGCCCTATGACCAGGCAGACCAACCAATCAGTGCTGGTGGGGTATCGCCAGACCCACCTGGGTATCTGAGGGGGTGAGGGTGGCTCAGACACTGCAGTGCCGTGGGCCTGCTCTACAGGTTACCTGTTGGGGGCATCCTCCCAGTTGCGGTGGAAGAGCCCGATAATCAGGAGCGGCAGGGCCAGCATGAGGTGGTCCTCAGGCCAGGGCAAGTCCAGGGGCTTGTCTGTCATGGCAGTGGTTTGGAAAGACCTGGATGTGTCTCAAACAGCAAAGGATCTCTGCAGCAGCTTTTCTTTCCTTCAGGGAGGTAGGTGAGCTTCGGCATGGGCAGGGAGTGTGGGTTGTGGGGGCCCTTTAAGGGCGTGGGGGGGGGGTCGGAGCTCCAGGAAGTGCTTTCCCTCCATGCTTGCCTGCTTTCTGGGGTTATGTGGCCAGTTCTGTCAACAGAGGGGCCGGCACATGTGGCCTCTTCATGCCAAATGAGGGGATCACTGTTCCGAGCCGCTTTTGTGTGTAGTTGCGAGGTACCTCTGTCAACAGTGACCTCTGGCAACAGAGGCTGTCCATGTAGATGTAGCTGTGTACTGTATAACTCATAAAACTTTAGTAGTTGAGTAGTAAAATCTGGACTCATAGTGATGAAATAGATCCTAGTCTGGGGCCAGGGTATGGGAACATAGTGTGGTCCCCACAGCTCTAATTCACTTTTGATATAAACTAGCAAAGATAGAGCTTTTGGAACGACAAATGGCAGTTGGGCCCAAAAGCATGTGACATATATGCTGCAAGAAGAAGACTCAAACTTTTCGAAATTACAGGTACAGCAATCTTCTTGTCTACATACTTTAATCATAATTTATGGAACAACTGGGATTCCAGGAAGGAAAAAACATCTTTTATATAATCTCTGGCCTCACAGAATTGAGGGACTTATAATTAATAGGACTTTAAAATCTGTTTGAAATCTCACTTCAAAACTGAAGCAATATGGTCAGACCAGCTAGGTAACCTAGATAATTAGGTGTTCTGGCATACAGTGTTTCTCAGTCCACATATTAAAATTTGAAAGATGTTCACTCAAGGACCTAGGCCTGCAAGGTTCTGCAGCAGAGCTGGGGGGATAGTAGATTTTTGGTTGTCTGAAGTTACAGCATTTTTCTGACATGTCCCCGACAAAAACTCACATACCCCGAGACATAGCCATACTCCAGTTGGAAAATCACTGCAGAAAATGTCAAAACAAACCATTTTTATCTTTGTGAGAAAAATCCCAACACAAACAAATTTGCAAAGCATTTTGGTGTTAACAATGCACATTTTTCATGAGCACACCCTAAAATGTTTCATCCAAAAAATGCTATCCAGCTCTATCTTATTGTGTGCCTTCAACTTCCAACCATTGATCTTACAGCACAACTGACAAACTTGGACAGAAAACTAAAGAATACTACAAAGACAGCAGGCAGAAAACTACTCTGTTACAGAACTGTAGGCAAAAAAAAAAAAATACTTCTGTGAACTTCTTTGGAGATTAGAAGCAGTCTGCTCCATAAGCAATCTCAAGAGGTGAATTTAAGAGAAAACATTTTGGAAAGTTTCAAAAGGCTTTTGTCTACTGCTCCCCAATGGTACCTAGTCTGTAACTTAGTGAAATCCTTAGAGGTAAGCATAGCAGCAGAAAATCAGAGTGCTCACAAGTATATGGCCTCTCAGTCTAACAAGTGATTATTCACAAAAATTTCTTCTCCACTACTGTTCTTTTGACAGGCTGTGGTAAGTTCAGCTTTGTGATTAGTTGTGGAGAGTTTTTTTTCGTATATGTCATAGAGTTGTTGTTATTTCAAATTTCATTGACTCCCAGAAAAATTCATTGGCACAATGGCTGAAATACATGGTAGTGCTTTTCCAAAGAGTTGTTTTCATTATGGCCAAAGACAGAGGATTGTGCATTGTACCAGTGCACAAATTAGCATGGAGTTTTCCTCCTGCTCCACTCTCTCACTAAGGTACAGACCACAGTTGTAGATCTTTCACCTTGCTGAGTACAGGGGATATTCTCTGCTGGCAATGCTGGGCTACAAACCAGCTGAAAACATATTAAAGATGGTGAAATATTGCTCCTTTCCTTTCCTCTGCATCAGGAGGCTGGTTGGCACACCAGAGACCATCAGATCCACTCTTTCCAAAGGTACAGAAATTACCAGCCTTCCATTACACACCCAAGAATTCCAAGAAGCATCAGAAGAACGAGAAGTCCTGTGGCCCCTTATAGACTAATGTATTTTTTGGAGCATAAACTTTTGTGGGCAAAGTTTTTGTAGCCCACATGCATCTGACAAAGTGGATCTTTGCCCGTGAAAGCTTATGTTCCAAAAAATCCGTTAGTGTATAAGGGGCCACAGGACTTCTCGTTGTTTTCGCGGATATAGACCAACACGGCTACCCATCTGATATAAGAAACATTGGGTATGTCTACACAGCAAAAGCTGTGCATGGCCTAGCTCATCCAAGTTAGTCCAAAGCCAGTCAACACACACAATGACGGCAATCAAGACAGCTCACCGCAGACTTCTGAGTAGGTAGAACAAGTCTGGCAGAGACTGTGGCTGTGTGCCTGGCTGGGTCACAAACATACTGCCTGCAGTGCTCTGCTGGGATAAGTTATGCTGCGTGTAGGGCTGTGACTGAAAATGGTTAAACCCCTTAAGGAGACTGGCTTGTTTCTGCCCTAAATTATTTTAAGTAAATCATCCTTGGGAAGAGTGACTAGCTGAGTAGACAAAGCCTTTTAATTCTCCTAAATCACCCTCAATATTCTAGTCCAGGACACTAGTGGCAAAAAAGGGTCCTGTGGCACCTTATAGACTAACAGAAAAGTTTAGAGCATGAGCTTTCGTGAGTTAACTCACTTCTTCAGATGCTGGTCCTGGAAACCTCGTTGCCAGCTCTGCCCACATATACACACCAGCAACATCATTACAGGACCTAACCGGATCAGCCACACCATTGTGGGCTCATTCAGCTGCACATCTACCAATGTAATTTATGCCATCATGTGCCAGCAATGCCCCTCTGCCATATACATCGGACAAACTGGACAGTCCCTATGTAAAAGAATAAATGCACACAAATCAGACATCAGAAATGGCAATATACAAAAACCCATAGGAGAGCACTTCAATCTCCCAGGACACACAGTAGCAGATTTAAAAGTAGCTATCCTGCAGCAAAGAAATTTCAAGAACAGACTCCAAAGAGAAATTGCTGAGCTACAATTCATCTGCAAATTCAATACCCTCAGCTCAGGATTAAACAAAGACTGTGAATGGCTGGCTAAATACAAAAGCAGCTTCCCCTCTCTTGGAGTTCACACCTCCAGATCTACTGATGACAATACAACTCAGCCTGCCTGACTGAGCTAACCTTGTTATCCCCAGCCTTGCTCTGGCCTATTTATACCTGGCCTTGCAGATTTCCAGGACCAGTATCTGAAGAAGTGAGTTAACTCACAAAAGCTCATGCTCTTAACTTTTCTGTTAGTCTATAAGGTGCCACAGGACCCTTCGTTGCTCTACATATCCAGACTAACACGGCTACCCCTCTGATAGTGGCAAAAAGTCATTTTTACCCCAGCAGCCCTGGTGATCTTTATAAAAGATACTGATTTGCACCCTTGTTGATGGTCTTAACAGAAGGATGAAAAGAATGAATGATCATGATGAACCAAGTCCTTTCTTGCCCCAAAGCAGAATAGACTGTCCCTCCAAATGAGGGTTGAAATTCAATGCCAGATGACTAGAGAAATTTATTTTGACACTGTCCTTGTTGCCTGTATGCTAAGAATATCAAAAGAATATGAGTGCCTGAAATTGTCCATGTGACATCTTTCATTAGTACATAATTACATATTTTTCTTTAAAAAAAAAATCTCCCTAGGGATTACGTGACCTGAATGGTAAATTAGTTTTAGAGAAAGACACCCATTGACCTCAGGCATTGGATTGCACTATTAGATGATATATCCTCTGTCACATCAAAATATAAATCTGAATTACTTGCATCATGAAATAGTCCATTTGTACTGTGCTGTAAGTCCCATACAACAACTATGATATTATACAATTGTGTTGTACAAAGGCTCCACTGGTTCCTTCCACCCCAACAATAAGCCTGATTGTCCATTGTCCTTCACCAGTGCTGCTTCAATCATAATTTTTTTCAGGGACTTGATCAGCTAAAACAACTTGCCATTTGTCCGGTATTAGTATGGAAGTTTTTTGCCTAGGAACATTTTGTCCTACCCACTTACATCTTCCTTCTTTGCAGAATTTTTAACCAGAACTCTGTATTTTTCAGTGGAATTCCCCCTGCAAACAGAAGCAGGGGCTAGGGCAAATAGAAGATTAGAAAGTCAGAGGCATCTCATCTATTGATGTATTTTTAAAGCACTGATCACCATGACACCTGAGTACTATTTCTGTGGCAGTATTTGGATTTATATAAAAGCTGAAACATATAACTTCCAAGTAAAGCAAGATGGTCTGTGCAATTTATTAGACCTTAATTGTGTTGACAGTCCCCAAACCTTCCTCCGCAACATTCCCTCAAATCTAGAATACTTTTTTTGTCCTATAATAGCAGAATTATCTATCTAGTCATTACAACTACCTGCAGGGAGGCAGAGCATGGTAATCTTAGAACCACTGCAGAAAAACAGCATGTACTGTCTGAATTAATGCTGGTATGTGTAAAGGTACAAATTATTGCTGACATCTTCCTGGAGAGAGAGCTTGTGTTTATCCAAGGACTGAGTAGGTGGCTTAACTAGAACAATATAGTATTAGTAATTAAGAGTCTACAGTTAACTTAACTTTTGGTTGAAGAGCCATGTGTGCAATGGAAGCCAGCTTGCAATTCCATAGCCATTGTTAATCATCGCAAAACCAAACAAAAATGAGCAGACATGAGTCAGAGGCATAGAGTTAAGCTAAGTAATAAAGCGCTATTTTACACAGTTGCTTTTCTGGCCATAATCACTGTGATGTGTTGGGTCACAGGGTCCTCTTGAGATTGTCACCTGGTGGGTTTGTGATGCCACTGAGCCCATCTACCTGCTCTCTGGGGCATGCCACCACCCTCTGATCTCCCCTAACCAATGCACAAATTTGGGGGTAACAGCCCCCACACAGTACAACAAAGATGCTGAACCAGCTCAGCTTTCGGAAAGCTCAGCTATAAGGCCATTTGCCGCTCCCAGAAACACAGCCCCAGAAAGGACCAAAACCCCAAATAAATCAGTCTTACTCCATAAAAAGTTTTGCACAGAGGAAAGCTTATAGGTTCAACCTCTTTATGAGTGAAAGAGTGATATGCACGGTAATTGCTTTCCCTGGGTAACATTTACACTGGGCCTGATAATAGACAGAAATGATTTGATTGCAAGTGAAAAGAGACAGATCAAAGTAAGTTACTGAGCCAAAATAAACCAAATAGGACATCTCATTCTAATATACTAAGAAACCTGTTGCATGCAAATTCTTGCTCTAACAGTTGTTCTAATGATCTCTTTCACAGGCTAGGTAGCCTCCTAGCTTGGGCCCAGTGCTTCCCTCTTCAGTCTTAGATGTTTCCAGCCAGCATGTTGGGTGGTAAGTGGAGTCTCTTGGTGTTTGGCAACTCTTACTATTTTATTGGTTTCCCACCTTTATATTCCCTTTGTCCAAGGTGGAATTATTTGTTTTTATATCAAATTGTCCTCAACTTTTTGAAAAAGTTGCAGATATAAAATGGGCTTCAGCATCAAATGGCCTGGCCACATGTCCTGGCATGGCTTACAGGAACAGCAAAACCATCTACAGATTGTTACCTGCGTACAGGGCCATTAATTTCCAGAATATGAGTGACAGCCCTCATTAGCATATTTAGAATTATGAACAGATCCATGCTTCATATTTCTAACTTTATGTACAAGAATGATACATACAGAAAAATAGAATATACACATTCAGCAGATCATAACTTTAAAAAAAATGTTACGCAATGTGTTTTGCCTAGCATGTCTGAGTTACGCATATTCCTGAACCAATTTTCATAAAGCAGTGTGAGCTGTGACATCTGCATTTTAGTAAATGATAAATTAGTTCCTCGCTGGTCAGCTGGACAGAGAAAGATTGAGCTGTCAAGGAAGTTAAGCTGAGGAGGCTCTACTGTAGCAAGTTACGCATTGTAAAGAAATCTTTATCTACCTTAGAGTAAAAAATAGGATTTCCTACTGCTGACTGTTTTCTAACTTTCTTGACTAAAGAAACATGGGTTTTGTTATATAACGTGCACTACATATGACATCTGTGAAGCACTTTGAAATGAAACTTTATTTTACAAACTGACACCTATCTGTTAACAGAGGCTATGGCTACACAGCGCCTCAACTAACATCATATATGCCATCATGTGCCACAATGCCCAGATGCTTTGTATATTGGACAGACTTCAAACTCTCTTAGGCAAAGAATTAATGGGCATAAAACAGACATAAAAACACTCCTGATTCACAAACCTGTCAGTCGCCACTTTAATGGAGTGGGCCATTCTGTTAATGACCTGAAAGTTTGTGTCTTACTGAAGAGAAATTTTCACAACAGTTTGGAAACAGAGGTTGCTTAACTCTTTTATATTCAAATTTGACACATTAACACGTGGTTTGAGCTGGGGCAGAAATTTTCTATGTCATTTTTGGTGCTCTTATACATACTTGGCTTTATATAATTCTTGACCTGCCAGCCCCCTTCTGCTCCTCTACTCTCTGATTTGCTCACCTTGATAATATTTTTCTCATTTGTCAACCTTGATTACTATTTTTGGTTCTCTGGGCCTTAAATATTGAGTCTGGTCTGGTCTGGCTGTGGTCTGAAGAAGTGGGTCTGTCCCACGAGAGCTTATCTCCTAATAAATTATTTTGTTAGTCTTTAAAGTGCTACTGAATTGCTTTTTTGTTTTGATAGTATGTATAGACTAGCACAGCTATCTCTCTGTTACTGATTGTTACAAGTATTTTTTTAAATATTTTTTCTTCAGTTTCTGGGACTGATCATGTATGTGACATGGCATTATTACAATTCCCATTGTTGTAATACAGCGCCCATTGCTCAGCACCTCTGAAATTCAAGCTGGTTATTTCGATACCAAAAGGTCTGCTCCAAAACCCTCTAAAGTCATTCATTGAGCTTTGAGTCCAGGCACTAAATATGGAATCAGAATACCTAAATGTAGCTGCACAGTTAAAACTTTTGGTCTTAAAAAGATTTGAAAATGTTGGTCTTAACCACTCTGTGCCTTGGCTTCTCTATTGACAGAACCCCTTCATAATGTGGGCTCAGATTGACTGGTGAAAAAAATAACTATTTCTGTTTTTCTGATGGCCTGGCGTTTCTCCCCTGAAACCATTTCTGTGTTAGCTAATTTAGTTTCACAGGAGATTAAAAATACTTTTACCATACGTATTTTATTGTTTAAATTTGTTTTAAAATTTTGCATTACAATGAAACTCACATTCAAGAAATCCAGATGTTGGGTATAAGAACTAGAAAACTTTTAAGTGGCAGACATGCTTACAGTACATCCCAAGACCAGGATGTTTCAATATCCTTTATATTGCCTCATTGTCCCAAGGCAAGGGATTTGATTTGCTCAGCAACTTTAGCTAATTTATAGAAAATGCAGAATCAGATACAAAGGTATGGAAATACTCACATCAGTTCATTCTTCCTTTGTTTCATTTCTTTTTATACATGGGGTTTATACTATCAGAATGTAACATTAAACAGAGTCTTCATTTGTACTTAGCTTTCAGATATGGATTAAAATAAACACTGAAGTGAATGAAATTAAATGTTTCTTTTGGACAGAAAACTGACAAAGAAAAGGAAATCTCTTGCTGTAGGATATTACCGTTAGGGGTCATGAACATTTAAGCAGGAGTTACTGCCATCCAGAGGCAGAAAGTGTCATATTCCATTATTATTTGAACCCCAGAGAGGTAAACCCCAATGAATGGGTTGGTTAGTTCAGATGATTTCACATCAAGGCATCCAAGAACAGAAAAATGCTAATACACCTGAGCAGAGGTTTCAGTGTTTTATTTTATTAAAGGTATGCATTAATGATACAAAGCGCTATGGAACACTGGAGAGAAAGCAGCACACTTTTATATATTCTGTCTGTTTTTCTCCCTCCTTTCTGAGATGTTCCCTTTAAATGGGGATTTCAGGGTTAACTGCAGAGGGGTCCAAGGGTGGGCATGAGCCAGTGAGGACAAACAGCAAAGTGAAAACAAAAGATCTTAAAGTCTGTTCACTTTATTTCTTATAGATCTCCAGCAGGTGAAGGAACTCCACCAATTTCCACATGAGAGGTAAACCATTAAAGGGGTGATGAGCAGGATAGTCTGTTGGTTAAAAATCACCTACTTTACTTCTAGTCTTGTGGATTATTTTCAAGTTACAGGATCTTTAATTCTCATGTCAGTGGAAGAGGTGCTTGAGGAAAGCATTCAAGAGCTGTACTTCACTTATTAAAAAAAAGTTAGACAATCATGTCATCTAACATTGCTATTACGGTAACCTGGCAATATGTTAAATGTTTTATTTTCTTTATGAAAGTGAAGGAAATGAGATTTTTGGAAGAATCTCAGTAAGCAGCCCAATTACTATTTATTCTCCTGGTCTTGATAGTGATTAAACTTCCTCCACACGTCAAAACATAAGAGGAAATAAGGAATTAAGTGAGTACTGGGACAAATAATAAGAAAAGGGAAAAACTTTGATTATGCTTTCTGCTCAATATGTCCATGACATTCAATAAAAATAAAAGCTCTCTTTTTTTTTTAAGGTAGACAAAGGAACAGTGGGGACAAAACCATTGATAAAAGAACAAAGACACCTTATGAACAATCCACCGTCTGCCACAGTCACATTGGAAATTCACATTTCTCAGGAAAACAGTTAATGATGATCCAGAGAAAATGATTGAAAAGGTGATTTGAAATCTAGAGCCAGCTAAATCAGCATGCACAAGATGTTCCTTCAGGGGTCAGCAACCTGCCTCTCAGCTGATTTTCATAGGTACTTGAGGTGGGAGCTCAGCTGTGCCCCTCCTACCCCACGCAGCCAGGATCTTGCTCAAAATTAACAAAAGACCAACTAGTGATATCAACCACCACCTAAAGTTAAAACTCTGCAGCTCAATTTATTTATTACTGAAGCCGCTGTAAGTAGAACTATTAGTGACTTTAAAAGTATCACTGACACTCAGACTGTATATGCAGGTCTAAAGGTCACATGTTGGCACTCTGCCTCAGAAAGGTTGCTGTTCTTTTTCTGAGAGGCTTTTTCTGTTTCTTTCATGCCTGCTTATATTTAATATGTATTCTGATCATGAGCAAACGAGTATCCGTTATAAATATTGTTGGTTTTACATGGATAAATATAGTGCCACCACTTGGAATATATTTTATATTGTAATTTATACAGAAAATAATGTGCTTCTCTGTCCAATTTAAAGAAGTGTTCCTGTCTTTCACTAATGTTAATTAGCAGGGTGTTGAGTTTCTTACAGTAAATCATTTATATTGGAGCGAATCTTTCCAGTGCCAAACTTTCTGTATAATTTTAAAAGCAAGTTTAACAATGCCCTCTACTGGATTCATAACTGCAATGACAAGAAGTGATGATCAAATAGGGAATGCAGTTAAATCCAAGCAACGCACCATGGTTGAACTGAATATTGAGTGAATATTAGATCCCTATAGAGAAGTTCAGATTTGTGCTTTGTCCAGGTTTCATGAGTCTAAATCATTTAGCTCCTCCGTCAAATAACACTACTGCAGTTAATGGAAATATTTTTCACTGAACAGTTAAATAAAATATTTATAGAATCATAGAGCATAAGACTAGAAGGGACCTTGAGAGGTCATCAAATCCAGTCCTCTGCCCTTTTGGCAGGACCAAGTACTGTCTAGACTATCCCCAACACATGCCTGTCTAAACTGCTTTTAAATATCTCCAGTGATGGAGATTTCACAACTTCCCTAGACAATTTATTCCAGCGTTTAACCATTCTGACAGTTGGGAGGTTTTTTCCAAATTTCCAACCTAAACCTCCCTTGCTGCAGTTTAAGCCCATTGCCTCCTGTCCTATCCTCAGAGGCCAAGGAAAACAATTTTTCTCCGTCTTCTTGTCACCCTCCTTTAGGTACTTGAAAACCACTATCGTGTCCCCTCTAAGTCTTCTCTTTTCTAAACTAAACAAGCCCCGTTCTTTCAGTCTTCCCTCATAGCTCATGTTCTAGAGGCCTTTAATCATTCTTATCTCTCCGCTCTGGACTTTTTCCAATTTCTCCACATCTTTCTTGAAAGGTGGTGCCCAGAACTGGACACAGTACTCCAACTGAGGCCTAATGAGCGCTGAGTAGAGAGGAAGAATGACTTCCCATGTCATGCTCTCAACACTCCTGGTAATGCATCCCAGAATCACATTTGATTTTTTTTTTTTTTGCAACAGCATCACACTGTTGAATATTCACCATGTTATCAAGAGGGCAGCTGTCTAGGTTTCAGAGCTTTAAGACTCTACCATATTGTTTCACAATAACTTAGTAATAGTTATGGTCACAAATTTGGCCCTGACCCTGCAAATGGATCCATGTGGGTGATCCTTTGCACCTTTGCAGAGGAACTCCATTGACTTGATTGGAACACTTAATTGACATATGGTTCTGCACATGTGGATTTGATTGCAAAATCATAGCTTTGATTGTAGTATTAAGGAAAGAGAGGTAGAAAGATGCCAGTCAAAAAATATTGAGCTCCACATAACCCGCTGAAAAGTGATATAAAGATTATGGTCTTTCTTAAAATTGTGTTACTGCAGCACTGAAGCCTTTGTACTTTTTAATGTTTTTTTTTAAATACTGAGCAAATGTTCTGTAAGCAGGCAGAAGAGTTATTAAGATGGAGGTATTAGTATTATTAACCCCCTCAAGAGCTCTAATCAGGGAGCAGGGCCCCCTTATGTTAATTTCACAAAAGGTCAGTAGAACAATTGTAACTGTGAAATTAAAGAACAGCTATTGTAACAGCAGTCTGTCTCTTCAGGTGTCTTTGACATTGAATAATAATATATTATAGATAGTATCAGAGGGGTAGCCATGTTAGTCTGCATCTGTAACAGCAACGAAAGGGTCTGTGGCACCTTGTAGACTAACAGAAAAGTTTTGAGCATGAGCTTTCGTGAGCACAGACTCACTTCATCAGGTGCTGGTCTTGGAAATCTGCAGGGCCAGGTATAAATAAACCAGAGCAAGGGTGGGGATAACAAGGTTAGCTCAGTCAGCAAGGGTGAGGCTTACTACCAGCAGTTGATCTGGAGGTGTGAACATCACGGGAGGGGAAGCTGCTTTTGTATTTAGCCAGCCATTCACAGTCTTTGTTTAAGCCTGAGCTGAAGGTGTCGAATTTGCAGATGAATTGTAGCTCAGCAATTTCTCTTTGGAGTCAGGTCCTGAAATTTCTTTGCTGTAGGAGAGCTACTTTTAAGTCTGCTACTTTGTGACCTGGGAGATTGAAGTGCTCTCCTACCGGTTTTTGTATATTGCCATTTCTGATATCTGATTTGTGTGCGTTTATTCTTTTACGTAGAGACTGTCCAGTTTGTCTGATGTATATAGCAGAGGGGCATTGCTGGCACATGATGGCATAAATTATATTGGTAGATGTGCAGCTGAATGAACCCACAATGGTTTGGCTGATCTGGTTAGGTCCTGTAATGGTGCTGCTGGTGTAGATATGTGGGCAGAGCTGGCAACGAGGTTTGTTGCATGGATAGGTCCCTGAGTTAGAGTGACTGTGGTGCGGTGTATAGTTGCTGGTTAGGATTTGCTTCAGGTTGGCAGGTTGTCTGTGGGCAAGGACTGGTCTGCCTCCCAAGGCCTGTGAAAGTGGGGGATCATTGTCCAGGATGGGTTGTAAATCCCTGATGATGTGCTGTAGAGGTTTTAGCTGAGGACTGTAGGTGATGGCTAGTGGTGTTCTGTTGGTTTCTCTCTTGGGCTTGTCCTGTAGTAAGAGGCTTCATGGCACACGTCTGGCTCTGTTGATCTGTTTTTTCACTTCCTCAGGAGGGTATTGCAGTACAAAAGCAGCTTCCCCTCCCTTGGTGTTCACACCTCCAGATCAACTGCTGGTAGTAAGCCTCATTCTTCCTGACTGAGCTAGCCTTGTTATCCCCACCCTTGCTCTGGCTTATTTATACCTGGCCCTGCAGATTTCCAAGACCAGCATCTGATGAAGTGAGTCTGTGCTCACGAAAGCTCATGCTCAAAACTTTTCTGTTAGTCTATAAGGTGCCACAGGACCCTTCGTTGCTGATATTGTAGATAGTATATATAGTTTATGAAGACTGTCCTCCAAGGTTATTTCAATTTCTCTGATAAGGATGAATAACTAGATTTTTAAAGTATCACAGGGGTAGCCTGATGAAAGGGGTCTTTGCCCTTGAAAGCTTATGCTTCAAAAAATCTATTAATCTATAAGGTGCCACAGGACCTCTAGATTTTTAACGGTCTTTCCATGTTGCTGTGGTCAGCCTCACAATGCTTAACTGGTTTACAGCCTAAATCTCATTTTCAAAAGAGATTTAGTCATTTAGCTATCTAAATATCCATAACAGTCAATGGCATTTAGAATCCTAAATTCCCAAATCCATTTGGAGAATAGGATTTAGGCTCCTAAATCAATTACGCAGCACAGCACTGAGAAGCAATGTCTAAATAGTTTTTAAAAATGTGGGTGCAAGCTGCTTAAAAATCACCACAAATCATTATGGCTACATCTACACTTAGGACAAACTTTGAAATGGCCATGCTAATGGCCAAATTGAAGAATGCTAATGAGGCACTGAAATGAATATTCAGCACCTTATTAGCATGCTGCTGGGTGCGGCACTTCAAAAGTGCCATATTTCGCTCCCACGTGGCTTGTTTAGATGGGGGAAGGACCCTGCCAACATCAAAATCTCCTGATAGGAATAAGGTGATTTCGATGTTGGCAGGGTCCTTTTGAAAATGACCCCCCACCCATGTAGACAAGCCTCACAGGAGCAAAACGCAGCACTTTGAAAGTGGCATGGCCAGTGGCATGCTAATAAGATGCTGAATATTCATTTCAGTGCCTCATTAGCATTCTTCAATTTGACCATTAGCATGGAAATTTCGAAGATTTTCCTAAGCATAGACATGGCCTATGTGAATGATATCAGACTACTTATAGACAAACAGTATTTCTGTTAAAACAAAAAGCAGTCAAGTAGCACTTTAAAGACTAGCAAAATAGTTTATTAGGTGAGCTTTCATGGGACAGACCCACTTCTTCAGAAAGCTCACCTAATAAACTATTTTGCTAGTCTTTAAAGTGCTACTTGACTGCTTTTTGTTTTGATAGTGTATAGACTAGCACAGCTTACTCTCTGTTAGTATTTCTGTTAGCTAACCATTCCCTGTGTAAATTACCTGTTAGTCACTCATAACTCTAATGGAATCCTCTGAAGTCACCTTTTCTTTTCTCCAGTGAGCAGCCAGATTGCCCACTCCCCATTCTTATATTTATATGTCTTCAAACATGTGGTGGAGCTTTGTGGGAGAGAAATGCCTGTTGCTAGGGAAACGTGAGGGAGCTAGATTCCCAGCAGTTTGGGACACCTCAGCTGATGCCTGCTAACTTTCACAAGCAGTGCTGATTTTCAAGACTGCACCAAACTAGTAACCCAAGGCTCAACTCAAGTGGTTTCTGGTTCTGTGTAGATATTTAGTACACCTGTATGTAACCAAGAAAAGCCCTTCATCTCAAATGCATAAAAATACCTCACATAGGCTACGTCTACACGTGAAGCCTACATCGAAATAGCTTATTTCGATGTAGTGACATTGAAATGGGCTATTTCGATGAATAACGTCTACATGTCCTCCAGGGCTGGCAACGTCGATGTTCAACTTCGACGTTGCGCAGCCCAACATCGAAATAGGCGCAGCGAGGGAACGTCTACACGCCAAAGTAGCACACATCGAACTAGGGATGCCAGGCACAGCTGCAGACAGGGTCACAGGGCGGACTAGCGCTTCCGGGGCAACAGCTAGCCGCTCCCTTAAAGGGCCCCTCCCAGACACACTCAGCCTGCACAGCACGCGGTCTGAAGAGCCATAGGCACGCGGACCTCGGGTGATGCAGTCATGGACCCCCAGCAGCAGCAGCAGCAGCAGCAGCAGCCAGAGGTCCACCCAGCCCTCCCGGCAGGAGCAGGGCTTGCCCTGCTCCATGCCATGCGGGAGGCAGCTGAGCACCTCCTTGCTACAGCAGAGGAGGAGCTGCCCCCAGGGCAGCAGGGCTCAACCCCCAACCCTGCAGCACCCCGCCCCCACCCCCGCCTCACACGCCGGTGGCTGTGGAGCTACCCCACCAGCACCGACTGGTGGGAGCGGCTGGTGCTTGGGGAGTGGGACGACGACCGCTGGCTCAGGAACTTCAGAATGAGCTGGAAGACATTTATGGAGCTGTGCCAGTGGCTCAACCCCGCACTCAGGCACCAGGACACCACCATGCGGCGTGCCCTCCCAGTGGAGAAATGGGTCGGCATCGCTGTCTGGAAGCTGGCCACTCCCGACAGCTACCGATCCGTGGGGCAGCAGTTTGGTGTCGGCAAGGCCACCGTCAGGGCTGTCTTCATGGAGGTAAGCGAACCCACGGAGGGAGGGCAGGGCAGGGGAGGGGGGCCCGGGCAGAGGAGGGCAGGGGAGGGGAGGGGAGGGCGGAGGAGGGCAGGGCAGGGCAGAGGAGGGCGGGGGAGGGCAGGACAGGGCAGGGCAGGGCCACGCACACCCTGCTCACCCCTCATTGGTGCTGTCCCATGTGCTTTCTCTGCAGGTTGTGCGTGCCATCAATGCCATGCTCCTGCACAGGCTCGTCAGGCTGGGGGACCCAGATGCCACCATCGCGTCCTTTGCCACCCTGGGCTTCCCCAACTGCTTCGGGGCTCTGGATGGGACTCACATCCCCATCCACGCCCCGCATCACAGTGGAAGACGATACCTGAATCGCAAGGGCTACCATTCGTGGTCCTCCAGGCCTTGGTGGACAGCCGGGGATGTTTCCAGGAATTTATGTGGGCTGGCCTGGCAGCACCCACGACGCCCGGGTTTTCCGGAACTTGGGCCTGTGCCGCCGGCTGGAGGCGGGGACCTACATCCCCCAGCGGGAGATCCCTCTGGGGGACACCACAGCTGTGTCTACACGTGCACGCTACTTTGAAGTAGCAGCACTAACTTCGAAATAGCGCCCGTCGTGGCTACTCGCGTCGGGCGCTATTTCGAAGTTAACTTCGACGTTAGGTGGCGAGACGTCGAAGTCGCTAACCTCATGAGGGGATCGGAATAGCGCCCTACTTCGACGTTCAACGTCGAAGTAGGGACCGTGTAGACGATCCGCGTCCCGCAACGTCGAAATTGCCGGGTCCTCCATGGCGGCCATCAGCTGGGGGGTTGAGAGATGCTCTCTCTCCAGCCCCTGCGGGGCTCTATGGTCACCGTGGGCAGCAGCCCTTTGCCCAGGGCTTCTGGCTGCTGCTGCAGCAGCTGGGGATCCATGCTGCAGGCACAGGGTCTGCAACCAGTTGTCGGCTCTATGTATCTTGTGTTGTTTAGTGCAAGTGTGTCTGGGAGGGGCCCTTTAAGGGAGCGGCTTGCTGTTGAGTCCACCCTTTGACCCTGTCTGCAGCTGTGCCTGGCACCCTTATTTCGATGTGTGCTACTTTGGCGTGTAGACGTTCCCTCGCAGCGCCTATTTCGATGTGGTGCCGCGCAACGTCGAAGTTGAACATCGACGTTGCCAGCCCTGGAGGACGTGTAGACGTTATTCATCGAAATGTTGCTACATCGAAATAAGCTATTTCGATGTTGGCTTCACGTGTAGACGTAGCCCACCATGCCTCTCTGCGTCATCGCAGATGCGGCATACCCCTCCGGCCCTGGCTCATGCACCCGTACATGGGCCATCTCTCCGCTAGCCAGGAGCGCTTCAACCAGCGCCTGAACCACGCGCGCCAGGTGGTGGAGCGCTCATTTGGCCGCCTGAAAGGACGCTGGAGATGTCTCCTGACCCGCCTGGATGCGGGCCCAACAACATCCCCCTGACTGTGGGTGCCTGCTGCGCCCTGCACAATTTGGTGGAGAGCAAGGGGGAGGCCTTTTTCCAGGGCTCGGCTGTGGAGGCCGGCAGGGCCGACGTGCAGCCACCCGCTGCCCCCAGTCGGCAGGTGGACCCCAAAGGGACCTGGGTCCGGGAGGCCCTGCGGGCCCACTTCGATGATGAGGCCACGGGGTGAACTCTGCCAGGCCCCCCACTGCCCGCCCCTTCCTCCACCACACTCCTGCCCCAACGCCCACACCATGGAGCACCCAACCGCACCCCACCTCCCACTTTTCCTGGACAAATGACAGCACACACTTGTGGCTGAACTTAAACTGCTTTTTCTTTGAGAACTTTTTTTTTTAACTCTAAATATATAAAACAAGAACAAACTATATACAACGTGTGGAACCAAAGTAATATGTACAAATAAAACAATAGTAAGAAAAAAGTGTGCTCATTAATAAAAAGAAAACCAGGGAGGATAAAGGGGAGAACTATTTACATGGGGGGGACGGGGCAAACGGGGGGCACAAAATAATAAGTTCAAACTATATACAAGGGGGGAGGCCACGTCCCAGGCCCCTCACCCCTAAAGTCCGGCACTGGGCGTGGGCGGCCGGAAGCCCCGCTGCGGCCGCAGCCCTGTCCGGGGCTGGCTGGGGGCGGGGCGGGGCGGACCGGAAGATATGCCCGGCGAGTCTCAGCTGGCTCCAGGGGTACCTCGGCGCTCCAGCCCTCGGTGGTGGGTGGCGGGGCGAAGGCAGACGGGACGGCGACGGGCGGAGCAGCTGGTGGTGCGGTGGGTGGAGCAGGCACGTCGGGCGCTGCGGCGGCCGGCGCAGCATGGGGGGCCAGGTAGTCCACCAGGCGGTTGAAAGTCTCCATGTAGGCCCCCCATGCCTCTTGGCGCCAGGCCAGCGCCCGCTCCTGCAGCTGCAGGTGCTGCTCTGCGACCTCCAGCTGCCGACGGTGGATGACCAGAAGCTGGGGGTCCATCGCCATCGCCTGGTGGTGGTGCGGGGTCCACCGTCTAGCCCGCCGTGGGGCCGGTCGGTCCTCAGCCGAGGGGCTTGCCTGGAGCGATGGCCCCAGAGGGCTCTCCGGGACCACTGATGCCACGCCGGCGCTCTCTTCTGGTCCTTCTGATGGTGCAGGTGCGGGACACAGGAGAGGATGGGGGGAAGAAGAATGGAGACAGGCGTTAGTGTGGGCCCCGAGCTGTGGCCTTTGTTCCCCCAGCCCTGTGCTGCAGGTTCCCCATCCCCGTCCCTGGGAGATGCTGCTGTGATGGATGGGGTTCAGGGGTCCCCCTTCACTGCACCCCGTCCCCTGGTGGGAGCGACTCTCACTTCACTCCGCAGGGTCTGACAGCAGGAGAGGTTTCTTAGGCCACAGATGCCTAGTTTCTCCCAGGAGTGACAGCACCAGCTGTCGGAAGAGACAGTCCTTCCAACCCGTCCTGGGGAGAAGACCCCAAGGGGTGCCTCTCTGGGATGCAGCTTTCCCCCTCCTCAGGCTGGCTGCCTTCCAGCTCTCCCTTCCCCTAGCCTCTACATGTGGCCCCCGCCCGCCCCCCCCAATTCCAAGCCAGCTCGGCTCCTCCCTCCTCTTTGTTCAGGGCAGAGGTGTCACCTGCCAGCTGTAGCCCCACTATCATCCTTTGCCCCTGGGAGCTATTCGGCTCTTGTTGCTCATATCTAGCCTGAGTCTCCCTTTTGCACTTCCCCCACTCCATCACATGCTGCTGCTGCTGCTGCTGCTGCTGCTGCGGGGTGTCCCACCCCCTCCTCCCGGGGGCCCCTCGAGGTTCCGCTCCCCCCTGCCCCAGGGATGGGGCATGGCACTGTCGTGCGGGGTGGGGGGGCGGGGCAGGGGCTGATGCACTGCTGTGAGGGACATGGCCCTGCTGTCCTTGGGGCCATGGCCATGTGAGCATGTGGGGGGCCCTGGACACATATTTATTACCCCCCACCCCTCAAGCCCAGGGGTTTACACCAGAGGGGGGTACATACCTGTCGGTCCACTCCCACGGTCTGGAGATCCCCGGGGGGCGGAGGCCCGGCTGCTGCTCCGGGATGGCAGGAGGAGGATCTGCAGCCCGGATTCTGCGGAGGAGGAGCCCCCGTCCTCCTCCTCCTCCTCCTCCTGCTGCGATGTCCCAGGGGTGGGCTCCGGGGGGAGCCCCCGGGGTGCAGGGCTTACCTCCGGGGCGGACTCCGGCTGAAGGGCCTGCTGGGGCTCGTCGGCCGAAGTATCAAGGGTGGCCGGAGGGGAGGAGGTGTGCCGGGGGCCCAGGATGTCCCTGAGCTCCCTGTAAAAGGGGCAAGTGACGGGGGCGGCCCCAGATTGGCTGGCCACATCCCGGGCCCTGGAGTAACCCTGCCGCAGCTCCTTCACCTTACTCCTGACATGATCAGGAGTGCGGGCAGCGTGACCCCGGGCAGCCAGGCTGTCGGCCAGCCGAGGGAACGCATCCGTGTTCTGCCTCTTGCTCCCCATTACCTGGAGCACCTCCTTCTCGCTCCAGAGCCCCAGCAGGTCCCGCAGCTTGGCCTCCGTCCAGGAGGGGCCCCGCTGCCGCTTGCCAGCCTGGCTGCCCGCCTGGCTGGGCTGGCCGCCCTGGCTCCCCTTGGGGGGGGTCCCCTGGGGGCGCTGGGGGGGCTGCCGGGCAGCCATCGCAGCTGGGTGGGTGGCTGTGCTGGCTGAGGAACATGCAGGCTGGCCGCGTGTCTGGGCTGCCGCCTGCACGTTCCCTCAGCTTCCTGCACAGGAAGGGAGGGGGAGGGGACCTTTAAGGGGCCGCTCCATGCGGCCACCATTGAGCTGAGGGGCTGGAGAGAGCGTCTCTCAGCCCCTCAGCTGATGGCCGCCATGGAGGACCCCGCAATTTCGACGTTGCGGGACGCGCAACGACTACACGGTCCCTACTTCGACGTTGAACGTCAAAGTAGGGCGCTATTCCTATCCCCTCATGGGGTTAGCGACTTCGACGTCTCACCGCCTAACGTCGAAGTTAACTTCGAAATAGCGCCCGACGCGTGTAGCCGTGACGGGCGCTATTTCGAAGTTAGTGCCGCTACTTCGAAGTAGCGTGCACGTGTAGACACGGCTATACACACATTTTGGCAGGTCCTTTAGCAATTCTGTACTTTTAAAACTATCAAATGAATCATAATTTTATCCACAGAGGGCTGGGTAATGGAAAAATTTCCAGACCAGCTTTAATCTTCTTGTGAACCTTTGAGCCAATGGTATGCCTGCCCCATTTGAAGATTTATTTATTAAGGTAACAGAGAGGTCGAAGGCAATGAACCTTCCACTTCTGTAAGTTATGGGTCTGGTGACCTGCAGTAGGAATTAAAATTGATTTCTACTTATAACTCCTGTGAGCTGTCCCTTTCGTACATGCAGACCCAGAATCTTGGATCTGAGTATCAGCAGCTCTAACAGACTTAAAGCAGACATATATGTTTTTTCATTTGTGTATAGACTTGCTTTGCAGCTAAATACTTGTCTATTTATTATAAAAATAATTTCCAATGGCAAAGGGAAAAATGGAAATCTTGCTTGTAGACTTGTGAGATATAATCGTGTTACAAGCTATTTAAAAAGTCCAAGGCTACATCTACACGTGCCCCAAACTTCGAAATAGCCACGCAAATGGCCATTTCGAAGTTTACTAATGAAGCGCTGAAATGCATATTCAGCGCTTCATTAGCATGCGGGTGGCAGCGGCGCTTCGAAATTGATGCGGCTTGCCGCCGTGCATCTCATCCAGACGGGGCTCCTTTTCGAAAGGGCCCCGCCTACTTCAAAGTCCCCTTATTCCCATGAGCTCATGGGAATAAGGGGACTTCGAAGTAGGTGGGGTCCTTTCGAAAAGGAGCCCCATCGGGATGAGCTGTGCAGTGGCAAGCCGCGTCAATTTCGAAGCGCCGCTGCTGCCCGCATGCTAATGAAGTGCTGAATATGCATTTCAGCACTTCATTAGTAAACTTCAAAATGGCCATTTGCGTGGGCATTTTGAAGTTTGGGGCATGTGTAGACACGGCCCAAGATCCTTCCACTTCTGCTCACCACATAGAGAATCTTAAGGAAAGTATTTGTAAATGTCAAACTTATCTCTCCTGTGCAGGTAAACAGGAAAGTCCCTATTGTACACAGCATGTCACAGTCAAAAAATCCAGCAACATATCATATTGATTTCATTCAACTACCTACTACAAAGAAATTTAATGAAGTTGGTAGTGATAAAGGACAAGCCACATGTTTTCTTTGCCAGTGTACCAAATACCTCTAGTAAAACATTGTCATCTCTACCTCCATCATAGGATGATCTATTTTAATAGCATGTGAGGAGCCATTGATCTTACAGGTAATAGATAATCCTAAAGCAGCAGCATCCTAGAAAAGTAGAATAAAAATCACCAGCTACTATTTCCACTAGAAAGCAAGTAATAATAAGAGCTACATTTTACAGGGTCAAAGTAATATTTGCTTCATGTAAAATATTTGTAATATTACTAATCAAACCTAACTGGCAGACTGTATTAAAATTGGGGGAGAGTGATAGTGTTAATATGTGAGGGGATGCATGGGCCAGTTCTCAAAACGTTAGATTTGATTTTCCACCACATTTGATCAGCCAAATACAAACAAACTCTGAAAGCTTTGGGCAAGATTTTGGGGGTTTTGCTGACATACTACCAGGGAAGAAATCTCAGAATGCATGAGATCATTGTGGTAGAATGTGTTTGAATATGTTAACAGAATCAAAAGTCAAGAAATATTCTGAAGGCAATTTATGGTGGTAATTTCATGCAAGTTTTCTGTGTTGCCTATTCCATGAAGCTGCCCTCATCTGGCTTCCTAAATGGATATGTGCCAAATCAAACTGTAAATATTAAGAGCTGCCAAGAGAAATTGTCACTCCATGCGATCACTCTCCGAAAGCATGTGCCACATCCATGGATTAACTGTTTGCTCAGAAAGTGCCAGTTCAATTTAACTCATTATTTCCTTTTCTAAATGCAACAGTGTAGGTCTATTGGCAGTAGAAAAGCACTTTCTGTTTATTAAATAATACTGGGTAAATCTTGACAAGGTTTCAAAGCTGTGGAAGTTTCAGTCTGCTCAAGAGTGTGTTGTTGTGTTCAGGGGAACACCTAAGATGTGTAGAGCCTGCAGGAGACCCTCATGAAACAGCCCAATCAAAATTCCATCAGCTTTAATAAAGAATATTGTCCAAGATTTCACTTTCTGTTGGGTGGTTCAGAGAAAACTGATATGAATGTCTCATCTTCCAAGTTCTTTAGGTATTTGAATAATATCCTCAGAATCCCATTATGTCTGTTAGGCCTTTCCCATGACGTAAATGTCCAGACCCCTCATGCCCCAAAGCCCAGCTCTACAGAGAGTCTTTCCCTGATGACGTGTGGGACATGACTTGTGTGGGTAGAAGTATGCAAAAACAATTGCAAGTGCTCACTGTCCTTTTCATCCCTTTCCCCATGCACATACCCTAGGGAATACTCTGCCTGCTGGCTGGCCAGCTCTCATTAGCTGTAAAAACCTGGCAAGAGAAGCAATGAAGAATTGCCTGGGAGAAGAAGCAGCAAGTTCTGGATATTCAGCAGCACTTCAGACAGCTATTCTGGTTATACAAGACATCCGAAAGTCATTCAAACATGACACAGCTGAACTGATACTATCTTGTTAAATTTGCAATGAATCCTGCTTTTTGAGGACTTGAAGGATGAATAACAGTTAGGAATAGAGGTAAAGATAGATGAGAATGATGCCCTGTGCACTTGCAATACTTTGAGACAATCTGATGACAGGAAGGTACCTGAAAAGGGCAGTGTACTTAAATATCCTCACAAAACTGTCCAATTTACTGGCTGATTCAACTGTGAAGAGTTCATTTTAAAGCTGAAATATGAGATCCTAACATTCCCATGTATACATAACCAAATAAGTTATGCAAAGTTCGTTTCTGGCAGTCAGTACTACTTCACTTCAATCTTCCAGGGGGAGTTCATGACATTCTAGAAAGCCGTCAGAGTTAACAGCTGCTCAGTCTAATTGCTGATATCCCAACTTCCAGGTTCCTTGCATGTCTGGCAGCCAAAGCAGCATGTTAGTATCTTCAGTGTCTTTTGAGATGGGACTTTGACAACTCATCTGCAAAAAAGGCTAATACTTTGTGGAACATGAAAGGTAATGAACAACTTTGAGATTTGAGTCTCCTGTTAGCTTATGTGATAGGTCCAACACTGACCACCCTTGAGCATCCTCTCTGGTCATAGGTTTCTCCATTTCTTGTTCTCTGGTGACCCACTTCTCCAGCAGTTTTTCTAGCCCCACCTGGGGCTCTGCCTTTAAATAACTCAGCCCTGGTATGGGGCTGGATCCCCAGGGCTTCCCCCTTCAAGATACTATTCTCCTGGGGCCATCTCCAGGGTCACTCCTCACCCAGTCTAAGCAGCCATCCAGAAGCCTCTCACTTCCCTGGCCCCTGCTCTCACTTAGCTCTTGTGCTGTAATTCTTTCAGGCACTTGGGCATTCAGTCTGTCTCCTCCCAGCTCCCACTAGCAACTCAGGCCAATGACTCTTACTGCTTCTACCTCTTACTCTGTTCTGCCACTTCTTATACAGTCATCCTGGGCCCTAATTAGTTGCTTCCTGTTCAAACAGTCTAACCTTCTTGGGGAACCTCTCCAGTGCTCCCTTCCTGAGATGGGCATGGCAGAGCCATGAGGTCACAGCAAGAGGTCTTTGGGCTCAGTTCATCCCCTCATCGTTACTTTAAGAATCTCAGTTATTTTTCAAAAAGGGAGGATTTTAATTTGTTCTGAAGTAAGATTTATTTAGTGTCTTCTGGATATTTTAGCTATTTCAGAAGAAGCCATCATCAAAAGTACAGATTATATGAGATGAGCAGTTTGAGAAAGAATTTAAATACTGAAGCACTTCCTCAGCAACGAGACCTTTGAGAAAGTTGATAGTGGCTAGAGCCCAACTATTAGCCACATGTGCATTTTCTCAAGTCTTATTTTCATAAATGAAATTAGGAGACCACCCTCCCCCCCACCCCCTGGAGAACTTGGAATTAACTAAGATAAATCAGCTATATATATTTTGTTTTCCTAAAGGCAGTCCATCATTTAAGATGTGTAATTATTAATTTATTTATTGTAGTAATATATAGGAAACCTTGTCAAGGCTCAGGGCCCCATTGTGCTGGGTGCTGTACAGTAACAGTTCCAGTGGTCAGTTCTAGTAGTTAAGTCCTTAGATACAATCGCATCTGCTCTGATCCTACTGACAGAGGATGAAAACTTCAAGACCTCTACCAAGCATTTATGAAACTTAATTACCCACTGGAAGAAGTAATACAACAAATTGATGGGGCCAGATGAATACCCAGAAACCAGCTACTTCAAGATAGGCCCCAGAAGATCAATAACAGAACACGACTTGTCATCACCTATAGCCCCCCAACTCAAATCCCTGCAACGCATCATTAAAAACCTATAACCTATTCTAGATCATGATGCTACACTCCAGAAGGCCCTAGGTGACAGGCCTGTCCTTTCCTACAGACAGGCTCCTAACCTAAGAAAGATTCTCACCAGCAATCACAGGCTACACCTCAGTAATACTAATCCTGGATCTTTTCCTTGCAACAAACCTGCTGCAAACTTTGTCCACATATTTATTCTGGGGATACCATCACTGGACGTAACCATGTTAGTTACAAGATCAAGGGCACATTCTCATGCACTTCAAGCAGCATTATATATTCTATTATGTGCCAACAATGCTCTGCCACTATGTACATTGGACAGGCTGGGCGATACCTTCACCAAAGAATAAATGGACACAGAGCAGACATCAAGAAACTCAATACACATAAGCAGGTCAGTGAACACTTCAATGGAGTGGGCCATTCTGTTAAAGACCTGAGAATTTGTGTCCTGGAACAAAAATAATTTAAAAACAGATTGCAGAGAGAAAGTTGTGAATTGGAATTCAGATTCAGATTCAACACATTAACACACGGTATGAACCAACACCTTCCTTTGATGCTCATAATTATCTCAAGCAGGACACTTACCGTCTCCCATCCCTTTGCTGCCTACTTCAGTCCTATGTAGTTGATTCGTCAGTTTTTATTGCAAATTTTTTTGGTCCTCTGTGTTTAAAAATGGCAGGCTGTATTTGGAAATGAAAAGTGGGTCTGTCCCATTAAAGCTCATCACCAATACATCATTTCCTTGGTCTTTAAAGTGCTATATCTCTGCTGTCTTGTTTAGTTCTAGTGGTTGTTTGTCCATGGGAATTTCTTCAGTATGTGCTCCACAAAATTGTGAAGCAAAGTTTTTCACTATTTGCAGTTTTACTTGGACCCTTTGGCCAGTTTCAAAGATACACTTTGGTCACAATTTTCACTTAGGTTTCTCCCTGATTCTCCTTTCTCTGTATTTGGTCAGTCAAGTTATGCTGATTCAAAATGTTTGCACATGATGTAGAATCCTTCGGCTGATCACTGATTTATTTAACTGATTTGTTAGTATTACAAAATAGTTCTTAAAAATTAAACTGTCAGTCTACACGTTGTATCTTATCAAGAGTCTGAAATTTCCAACTGTAGAACTTCCAGTCAAATTCCAGAATTTTGATTTCTTATCAAAATATTTCTATATCTTCTTATTTTGATGCGCATAGTACCTAGGGACCCTCTCCAGTTTTAGGGCCATATTATGTTAGGTATTGTACAATGACTGTACATTGTAAGAGTCATTCTCCTTTAGCAGTTCAATAGTAATATAATCTATTATAATATAATCTATTGCCTTTTGGTCAGCTAGGAAGGACCCATTCAGATGTCAGTTTGCTTTGTCATTGTCCATGAAAGGCTTGTTATACGTTTAATCCAGAGACTCACTTCTCTTCTGTTTTTCACACCTGCTGATCCTCTTGCTTGTGAGAAGTGCAGAATGTCAATTAGTTTCATTGAGGATGCTCAGCTCCTCCTGGTGCAGAGCTAATTTTAATACAAAATCTTTGTCTCCAACAGCTCCCCCCTGTGAGAAAATCTTAATTCCACAGCTCCATCACACTTAGGACCACCAGATGTGGGCCCTGGCAGGTCCCCACAGTCTCACTCATTTGTACCTCCACCAGCCCTTGTCCTCCCTCTCTGCTTCTTCGCCTGCACATGCCTCACAGACAGCATTCGCATGTGGCCATTCAGGAAAGATTTAAATGCCATCCAGCTGACCGGCAGCATGCCCAAAGCTAAGTTGTTTCTACTGGTATTGCATTTTTGCACGTCTCAGTGCACATAAAAAAATGTTCCACCAGGGATGGAAAAAATTAGAGGAAACATTGCTCGCTTCTACAGACCACCATCTATGGGGTCAAAGGGAAGGATATAAAGCCAGGGTGGGGAGCCCTTGGCCCACAGTCTGGTTGTCTGGCTCCAGACCCCAAGGCTCAGGGCTCCCTTCCCTCGCATCTGACCCAGGGCAGCGTTGGGGGTGCATAGCCCTGACCCTCACAGGCTGGATCAGGCAAGCCAGGCCGGATCCAGAATGTGTGCTCTTCCGGAGGTGGGGAAAGCAGGAAGCAGTTTGACCTGGTACCAGTGCTGCCGTGTGTTGTTTCCCCAGCTGGGAGAGGGGAGCTGCAGTGGCTTCATACTGCTGTTCAGAGTGGCTAGAATTCCAGCCAATCAGAGTAGAGGAGGGAGGGGCACAGAGCCCTATGTGTCTGGGAGTAACCAGGTACGTGCACCCCCCCTTGCCAGATCCCTTGACCCTCAACTGCTCCTGCATCCTCTCCCATCCAGACCCCCCACTTCCCGCCCCTCTCCCTCACCCACCCACACCCTGCTCCTGACCCCTCCATCACAGGTCCCTCACCCACACCCTGACCCCTCCATTCCCAACCCTGCTTCACAAACCCTCCTGCACCCTTCCTCTCACTGAGACCCCAGCCACAGCCCACTCCTGCACCCCATTCAGCCTAGATCACCTGCTCCCAGCCTGCTTCTACCCTGATTGCCCATTCCCAGCCCATTCCTGCACCCTACCTTCTGCCCAGACCCCATAGCCCTGGCCCCCATACAGTCTGGTACCACTTCACTGAGCGGTTTGGGGGAATTTTTGTTTGCTTCTCATTTGTTTGGCTCCCCAACTGATTTGTCTACTGGTCAGTGGCCTGTGAACAAAAAAACAGTTCCCACCGCTGCAACAAAGGCAGCTGAGAGACCCTTTTCTTTTCAAGGGATTCAAACATAGAAGGTGTTTGCCATATGTGGATCTCTGGGATTCAGTTATTCCCCTGCTATTTTGCAACTGGTCTCCCAGTCATTAGTATAATGAAAAAAGCATTGGTTCTGCAAGGTTCTGAGCACCCTCTTTCACCACTGGCTTAACTGGGTGCTGAGAGTGCTCAGCACTGCACAGGATCTAGCCTCTAATTAGATCCTACTGCAGTTAGAACTGTTTTGTTTTTAAACTGAGGAATTGATTTTATTGAACCCGGCTAGTCACATAAACAAGTGGGCTTGCTAGCCACAATCTAAACCTAGTGTGTCATTGTAAAATTTTGTTTATTTTAAGCTTGCAGTATTTACTAATTCAAGCCATACAAAAAGTCCACCTTTAAAATCCCATACCATTTTTTGGCTGAGGTCATTGTTGGAAAGCTACGTTCATGTATAATTAAACTTGGCTTACTTAAACCATTGCAATTGGTAGCTTAATATATTTTTGTTGTAGTTTGAGTACAAAAGCTATATGATGCTTTTGTTGGCATCTTCACTTGTCAGTTTGCCAACTGCATAATTTTGTTCTCTGCTATATATCAGGATTCAAGTGCTGCTGGCTCAACAGGTGGTGCTGGGATAAAGTTCTGGCAAATCAAATAGGTAGTGTGGTTATTTCTTTTGTCAAATAGTAATTCAAAACAGAGCTACGTAAAATGAAACTCGCATTTCCTTGTCCAAAACAAGGTTTAGAATTAAATGCAAACTCGTTTCCCTGATAAATGCACATTAGTACTAGACCTTGGCCTGTAAATTAACATATAGCACCTTAGCTTTGATCTGTAACTATATTGTTCCCTTTAAAGTTAAAACATAAAAACCAAGATGTAGATGTTAAAAGAAAATAAGGAACTCTAGCCAACTTATATCCCTCTTGAACAAAATTTGTAGAAACTTGCCAAAAGTTTCAACAGAACTTAAACTTAACTTCAACTAAAACCTTTTTACAACTTAAAACTTAAATCTAATATATTTAAAACTTAAATCTAATATTTGGAACCATCTTTGGTATTTAACTAAAATATTTAAAAATCAGGAGTTTCATGTCATTTTTCCCCTAATCATTGCTTTAACCTTGCTGCCAACAGAAAATAATAAATATCCTGGAAATTGTAATGATTCTTCTTCAAATGATGGTTCTTTTGTTCTTCAAGTGATAGTTCTTTTGGGTATATAATATATATTTGGTGCTCATGTGCATCACGTGTCTGAGTCCACATTTCTCCAAGCAGTGTCCATTGACTTGCATATGTGCATTGTGTGTCTCATTGTCCTCCCAATAAAAGGTATAAGAGATAGAACGGTAGATGCCGCTCCAAGTCCTTCTGACTACCACATGGCCAGAATCAGAAGTTCTATCATCTTTCAGTCTTAAGTTGATAAGAGAGTTATTGTAGGCTCATGTAAATAATTCTTTCTTAGTTTTTATAGCTTAATTATTACTTTGTAAATTGAATTTGATCCCTTATCTATTAGTGGTGGAATAAACATGTACATGGCATGGTAGAAATAAAACATTATTACAGCATGTTTCCTTCCTCCAGAAACCCTTTCACAGTACTGATGGGGGTTGCCAAATTGACTTGGGACTTGTACAGAGGATCTCTGCTAATCTAAATATTCAAAGAATGAGAGAAAACATTATTTTTCTTATTTTAATAAGTATGCTGAATATTTATCTTAAACCCTAGGTAGCTGTTTCGTAAAGAAACAAATATGGGGCAGATAATGTGCCCTTTTCATTGACAAGAGATTTATGTCTTGACTTCACACTCACAGAGCTCCCAGTTCACGAAGTCAAACACAAATAATATATAGCCCAGTGTTTGGCCAGTGGAATTGAAACCGTTGCTCCCACACCTCTTTGTGTGAAATTAAACCAGCCACATTTAAACTGGCAAAGATATGAAAACATGACAAAATTTCCTCTTGAAGGGAAAAGCGAAGAACCACAGACTCTTTGACTTAATGAACCTTGTGCAAAAAAAGTGTCCATTATGGAAGAATATTTCTGCTGACCTTCCTTAGGAGCCATCTGTCTAGTTGCAGTGCTCCCTTTCTCCCCTGGGAACAGGTGAAGAGTTCAGCATCAAAGCTCAATGCCCCTCCCCCACAGCTGCCAAAACTATTGTAGTTGGACTCTACCATATGTATCATTAAATTCCACACTACCACAAAGAGAAAGGAAATCATACAAAACACATATAAAAGCATGTCTTTGCCACAGACTATGTAATGCCATTCTCCAATAGGTCTTGTTTTCCAGAATCTAGAGATGGAAGGCTGCATTTTAGCATCACTTTTTTGTAAAATTCCCTGAGGAGAGAGGCTTTAAAAAATTAAAGTAACACTCACTGAGAATAAAATCCACATACAAGATGGGACCCTCCTGTGCAGCTCCTCAGCAAGGGTAAATTGTCATAGCTCCTTAAATTTCAGGAGACCCATGACTATCTACATCAGCTAAAGGGCTGCCTTCTTGAGAGCCAACATGGTTGGCAAACACGGTAGGCAACCAGCTTGGCTTAACAGGAAAATCCTTAATCAGCTTAAACTCAGAAAGAATGCATACAAGAAATGGAAATGTGGACAGTTGACTAAGGAGGGGTATAAACATATGGCTGGAGAATGCCGGGGAGTAATCAGGAAAGCAAAAGCAGAGTTGGAACTGCAGCTGGCGAGGAATGTGAAGGGTAACAAAAAGGGTTTCTACAGGCATGTTAAAAATAAGCGGGTTATCAGAGAAGGTGTGAAGGACAATCAGGGAACTATAGACCAGTCAGCCTTATCTAAATCCCTGGGAAAATAATGGAGGGGATTCTCACGGAATCTCTTTCGGAGTATTAGGAAGTGGGGAAAGTGATCAAAAGTAGCCAATGTGGATTCACCAAGGGCAGGTTCTGCCTGACCAATCTGATTAGCTTCTATGATGAGGTAACAGGCTCTGTGGACATGGGGAAGTCAGTGGATGTGATATACCTTGACTTCAGCAAAGCTTTTGATACAGTCTCCCACAACATTCTTGCCCATAAGTTAAGGAAATATGGATTGGATCCTTGGACTATAAGAAGAATAGAAAGTTGGCTCGACGGTCTGGCCTAGCGGGTAGTGGTCAATGGCTCAATATCTGGATGAAAATCAGTTTCAAGCAGAGTGCTGCAAGGCTCAGTTCTGGGGCCAGCATTGTTCAACATCTTTATTAATGGCCTGAATGAGGGACTGGATTGCACCCTCCACAAGTTTGCGGATGACACAAAGCTAGAGGGAGAGTTAGATGTGTTGTAGGGTAGAGATAGAATCCAGAGTGACCAGGATAAATTGGAAGATTGAACCAAAAGAAATCTGATGCAGTTCAACAAGGAGAAGTATAGCGTCCTGCACCTGGGGCGGAAGAATCCTTAGCATTTTTATAATCTGGGGACTGACTGGCTAAGCAGTACAGCAGAAAGGGACCTAGGTGTTATGGTGGATGAAAGGCTGGATATGAATAAACAGTGTGCCCTTGTAGCCATATTAGGGTGTACAGCACATGAGGGTGCATTAGGAGACACATTTTGAGCAGATCTAGAGAAGTGGTTGCTCCCCTCTCTTTGGCACTGGTGAGGCCACATCTGGGATATTGTGTCCAGTTTTGGGCCTCCCAGTATAAAAAGGATGTGGATGTGCTGGAGCAGGTTCAGCAGAGGGCAAGAAAAATGATTAAAGGGCTGTAGCACAAGCCCTATGAGGAGAGGCTGAGGGATTTGGGCTTGTTTAGTTTACAGAAGAGAAGACTTAGGGGTGATTTAATAGCAGTCGTCAACTTCCTGAAGGGGAGCTCTAAAGAGGAGGGTGAGAAACTGTTCTCAGTGGTGTCAGATGGCAGAACAAAGAGTAATGGTCAGAAGTTGAAGAGGGAGAGGTGTAGGTTAGATATTAGGAAAAACTACTTCACCCAGAGGGTGGTGAAGCACTGGAATGTGTTGCCTACAGAGGTGGTGGATTCTCCATCCCTCGAGGTTTTTAAGTCCCGCCTTGACAAGGTCCTGGCTGTGATGACTTAGTGGGGGTTGATCCTGCTTAAAGCATAGGGCTGGACTAGATGACTCCTGAGGTCACTTCCAGCCCTCTGATTCTATGATTCACCTATCTGACAGAAGATGTGTCAGCAGCCTTCATGGCATGGCACCCCTCTATCAGACACCCTGCAGACTACTCTACTTGGGGTCAGGAGTCCCATAAGGGGAAGGAGGATGTGATAGCATGAGCTGCACTAGATGAAGGGTGTTTAGGTCTCTTACCCTTCCATCCCACATACCTGCACTAGTCCAGAGGAGATTACAGAGAAAAGTGCCTCTGGAGTTAATGTGAGCTGAATGTGGGTACTACTCCTAAAGAAATAGACCACTTATAGTTCAGCTTTAAATTCTCATCGCTACATCTAAATAAGTACATTTTATTGTTATTCTCTTCTCTTATGACTGGAAAAAATAGAATAAACAAGAATTTCATTTTCTGATCTGCAGACTTCACTCTTGGCTAGACTTGTGGTAAATGCACAGAATGGAAGGCAAGACGCTTTAAGGCCACAGGTACACTAGCAAGTTCTGGAAAATTGGGCCCTTTTCTGAATGATCATGCAGACCGTTCGCACAAAAAATGTGCTTTTTCAATCCAGGATCAAAAGAATATGGCTCCTCTTCCAGAAGCTGTCTTTCACTCCTGGAACAGGAAGAGCACCTTCTTTTGAAAGACTCTTTTGAAGGAATGTATGAGTAGATGCTCCGTGTGTCCCTTTTTCGAATGAGGGGTCTGCCATGGCGCCAGGCAGCTCAGGTGTGGGGACACCCTGGCCAGTGCTCCTGGAGTGCTATGGTCTCTGTGTCTGGCCACATTTAAAACTGCAGGGATGCAGACACCCTGTGGCAGGAAATTGAGAGCATGCTGGTAGCAAAGGCCCAATCCAGAACCTGCATGGCTTCATGGCCACCCCCAGCAGACAGACTGACACAGTGGCCACCAGCCAGCGCCCACACAACCCCCAGGTGACACCCACATAGCCTGCAGATAAGTCCAAGGAACCTGCTCCAGCCCCGCATGTGGAAGGCACCCTCATGGACAGAGCCGGAGATCAAGGACCTCCTGGGTCTCTGGCTGGCAGAGGACATCATCTGCGTGACCACCACCTATGGCTGGCTGGCCACCGGCCTTGCCACTTGAGGCTATCCTGCATGCATCTTGAAGCAAGTTTGCTCCAAGGTGAAGGAGCTCAGACAGGGATACATGAAGCCACAAGACACCGCAAGGTGCTCGGGGCTAGGGCCGGCCACCTGCCCTTTTAATGGGGAGCTCCATGGGCTTCTCAAGACCATGGACATCTCCCCCACCCACCATCCTTGATATAGTGGGTGAGGAGCCCCCTGCAGCCATGGCCAAGGAAGAGCAAGGGCCACCTGGACCCTGCATGGATCCTGGCCACCTGGGGCTGCAGACCGAGGGTCCCTCAGATGACAGTGAATCATCTAACAGGATCCTTTTCATCACCATCCCATCTGGCTCATCCAGCTAGGACTCCTGCAGCTGGGTAGCCCTGGACAGCCCCCTGGACCCCTCAGTAAATGCCCATTGGCTTGCATTACCCAGGGTGGTGAGGATGGCTAGGTCTGTCATGGCCGAAGGCAGGACAGGTACTCGGGCCACAGCCTGACCCTAGACAGCCCAGAGACAAGTGCATCCCCAGCATGCAGGCACATCCACAGACAATAATTAGCACACACACCCATGGACAGGACTGTAGACTACACACACGCGGCGGGAGCTGGGAAAGGCTAGACTGCGACCATCTCACCCATGCCCAAGCAGGGCCCCTCCATGACCACATACTGCCCCATTGCCCACTAGCCCATTCCCCCAAAGGGGCTGGGGGGCCAGCAACAGTCAGCCCCATCCCCAAGGCACAGCAGGGGGCCATGTGCAACAGAGTCTGCCCTGCAGGACACACAAGCCACTGCACCTGGGACATTCCTGTCCCTTGGTGCAGGTGCATCTGCACAAAGAGGGTGGTGGGCACAGATGCCAGGCTGGTCTCTGGCACTGATGTGCACTCTTTTTCTTCTTCCCTCCTTACAGCTGTGCCGTCCAAGGGCTGGGAGAGCCCTGTACATCCCTCAGAGCTGGAAAGTCCACTCCCTGAAGCCAAGAGGGCTGGGCTGCCCTCACCACCAGTGGCCAGGCAGGCCCACACCCAGAGGGATCACCACTGTGGCCAAGATTACGAGGCTGCATTCCAATGGGCCTCCCATCAGAGTGGGCCTGATGGTTGCAGGTGCAGCAAGCTGTTCATATCCTGTCCCAGCCTCAATCACCCACCCCGTGGGGAAAGTCCTCTCCTTTGCCTTGATGAGATTGTGGACAGTGCAGCATGCCCCCACAACCGGAGGGACATTCTGCACCCCGACATCGAGGCATATGAGGAGGCACCTGAAGTTCACATTCAAGTGCCCAAAGGCACACTTGACCAGGTAGTGTGCCCGGGAGAGACGGCTTTTAAACAGCTCCTGGAAGGGGGCTTGGGTGTGCTGTGTATGGCCACATGAACCATAGCTGCAGGGGGTAGGCTGGATTGCCCACCAAATACAGGGGCATGGTGTCATCCGCCAGCATGAGCTCCCACTGTGGGATGTAGGTCCCCACCTCCATCCTCCTGCAGAGGCTGGAGTTGCAGAAGACCCACACAGATGTCCATGAACTGGTTCCTATGGTCACAGAGTGGCTGGCACTGTGGTCCGGGGGTTGGATGGAAATGTGCATGCCATCAAGTGCACCTAAGCAGTGTGAGAAGCCCAGATCGGCAAAGCCCATGATGGCCACATCCAGGTCCCCAGCACACACAAGCCTCTGGAGCAACACCTGGTTACCACCGTCACAACCTGCAGAGGACAGAGAGCAAGCGTACTCATGAGTGAGTGGAGGGGTGTCCCAACCCACTCCTGTCTGGTCCCCTCCTTCCCTGGCCCCCTCAAGCCCCCAGCCATGAGGCCACCCCCCCATCAGGAGGTCTGTGTAAGGGTAGAGCATCACAGTTTCCCTGCTCCATCACCCCTCACGCCCCTCGCCCTAGCCCCCAGGAGTGCCCCTTGGCTGGCAGCCCCCTGCCTCCCTCCCCAGACCAGGCCAGTGAGTTCCATGTGCCTTACCTTGAGGACAATAGCCCTGATGGTGGACTTCCCCACCCCGAACTGCTGCCCCATGGAGTGGTATCTGTTTGGCATTGTCAGCTTCCATATGGCAAGAGCCATGCACTTCTCCAGGCTCAGTGCAGGCTGCATCCAGGTGTCCTAGCACCGGAGGGTGGGAGCAAGCCAGCTGCAGAGCTCCCTGAAGGTGTCTTTCTTCATGCACAAGTTCTGCAGCCGGTGCGTGTCATCCCCCTCAGCCAGGACCACCCAGTCCCACCAGTCAGAGCTGGTGGGGTAGCTCCAGAGATGCCACGCAAGCCCAGGGAGGCATAGCTGAGTCCATGGTGGTTGGGACATCCTGAGGCCTGCGCTCGGCCACTGGAACAGGTGGAGGGCAGCCATGAGGAAGGTGGCTAGCAGCCCAGCCAGGGCATGCAGGTGGCTCTGTGGCTTCTGTGGATCCATAGCTCTCAGAAGCAAGGGTCAGAACCAGGCATGGGCTCAGCTTCATTGTGAACTGCTTAGCAGACCTCAGCAGTGTGTGCAGGAAGAGGGTGTTTTGGAGGGGCCCTTTAAGGCATCACATGGCCAGCACTCGCAGAAGGGCATTCAGCTTCTCCCCTAGAAGGGCTTGCCATGTGGCCCCATCTGCGGTGTTTCCTGGCCCATTCTTTCAAAAAGAGCTTGGGGCTCTGTGGCAACACTCTTTCAAAAGAGCAAATCAGAAGATTGATCCACTTTTGGTGTGTGGTGTATCTGTTTCAGAAGATTATCTTTTGAAAGACTGCTGTAGTGTAGACATAGCCTTATTGTATCCTGATTGAACCACACATTTTCTTTGTGATGTCAGGCAAGTCATCTAGCTTTTCTGTTTCAGTCTCCCCAGCTTCAAAATGTGAATGATAATATGTAATTTACTAAACCCTGAGGTTTGAACTGAACTTTCAGATGCTGGTGGCAGGAGATACAGAAGTCCAACATATTATTTCTGATATTATGTTAGAGAGAAATTTAGACAATTTCTCAGATGACACATAGGAATGGGGATACTAACAATTTTTTGAGATTTTTTATGGTTTTGGAGCTTTGGATGAGATTCATTCTTTGCTTATTCACCTACTATATGATGAATATAAATTATACAAACTAGTTAAGATATATAGATTTCTTGTAGAAATGGTATGTAGTATTATTTTGTGGGATGCAATTGTTTCCTAGTTTTCACACTACATATTGTTCTCTAATTAGATGCAACTATTTTTAGCTAGAAGACCGGGTGGGTATATATGCACATATTTCTATACTGATTTTTGGGTTTCTTTTAATAAAGCGTGTGTCAGGGGAAATCCTTAGGTTATGAAACAGGAATTATTTCTTCTTTATTTCAGTCCTGGTCTCTCTGGGAAATGTATATTTAGAATTATATTTTTTTCTCAGCGAGATGTACAAGGGTTTAGTCATTCAAATCCCTTTTTCCATTAGTGGAAGTTAAGCAGCTAACAGCCTGTGTTCGGAGTTGCTCTAGTTTTGTTGTTTGTACATATGCATGTATACACAGCATTACATTTGATCTGCCTATTCTTATATTGCAGGTAAATACATATTTATATATGTTCCTGCTACAATAATTTTGATCCAGTAAACTGCCTGCTCTGTTTGTATGTCATATAGGCTGCAGCCACACTTGGGCAAAATTTTGAAATGGCCAAATTGGAGGATACTAATGAGCTAATCAGCTGATGGGGTAATGGGATTTCAAAATGTGCAGGGTCCTTTCAAAAAGGACCCCCATGTAGCCAAGCCATGCGCAATCAAAATGTGGCACTTTCGAAGTGCCATGGCTGGCAGCATGCTAATGAGGCACTGAATATTCATTTCAGCACCTCATTAGTGTCCTCCAATTTGGCCATTAGCGTAGCCGTTTCGAAATTTTGGCCACGTGTGGCCACAGCCATAGTCTTTACCTCTTTTACAAACCAGAGCTCTGACATTTGGATCTAAAACTCCCTAGAGTTCAAGGGGCTTAGATCCAGTATTTGGATCTGGATGTATTTGTGCTGGTTCCCATACCATTACTCCATGTGCGATGCACATGATCCCATATCCTTATATCCACTTTTCCGGTTTCATCTTCAGAGTTCTCACACACACATTATCACTACTTGTGAATATGTTCCTCTCTCCCCTCTCTAATCACATAACTGACTTCCATATTTAATTTCCTTTGCTACAAATTCCTCTCTGCTTGTACCACTTTCTACATAGGCTCAATACTGAGCTTTAAGGTGCAATGTTTGGCCTGACCATCATCCCCATCGAAAGTCGTAGACTTGCACAGTTTGGGTATGACAGCAGAATTTGGTCCTTACTGTGTTAAACACATCAACCTAATCCATTCAGTATTAAGAACAACTTTTATTTCAGTTTGTTCCTATTTCAGATATTCTGATATGACTCAGTAAAGCACTAGGGTATGTTTGGAAAAAAATTGAGTGGGATAGAAGAAGTCCTGCAGTGGAATTCTGGGTAATCAAGCTTTGGGACAAACATAAAGCTGAAGTTCTAAGTAAATGGAAGCCATAACCCAGGAAGTAGTAACTTTGGACCTTATCTTTTAGTCTATACTTTTTATTTGAAGTAAAATGGGAGCTCTGAAGTGATTCTTTTTAAATAAACAATCTCAGTCCCAGGGCTTACACAGTATGAATCTTTTTTAATCCATTAATTTGCTGTCAGACTCAATATTGGTAGAGGTATTGCTTTTATTTGATAACACTGTATAGTGGCAAAAATTCTGTTCTGTGTTTTTAATTTCTGTTACACTAGTGTAAATAAGAAAAAATCTCCACTATAAAGAATGGAATTCCTCTAGGTTTACTTTGGTGTAATGGAAAGCAAATGTTCACTCTTCTCAAAAATGTGTTCGTCCTTCAAATTACAGCATCAATATAATGCTATTTTAGTTTTTCATATGTAGCTATCCCAGGGACCACTTTAGCTAGTGTTGATTTATAATCTGAATATGGCTTCTTCCATAAGCAGAAAGAAAACAATCACAGAATTGTAGAATCATAAAATACCAGACTTCAAGAGATCATCAAGTCCACTCCCCCACATTCATAACAGGACCAAGCACTATCTAGATCACCCCTGACAGATATCCATCTAACCTGTTCTTAAATTTCTACAGTGATGGAGATTGCTTCTAGTGCTTAACCATCATGATACTTAAGAAGATTTTTCCTAATATCCAACCTAAACCTCCTGTGCTACAACTTAAGCCCACCATTTCATTTCCTATCACCAGAGGTTAAGGAGAACCTTTTTGCTCCCCCTTCTTTGTTGATACTTGAAAGCTGTTATCACCTCCCCTCTCAGACTTCTCTTCTCCAAACTAAGCAAAGCCATTTCTTTCAGTTGTCCCTCATAAGTCATGTTTTCTAGACCTTTAATAATTTTTGTTGCTCTTCTCTGGACCTTCTCCGGACCTTCTCCACTTTCTCCCTGTCTTTCCTGAAATGCCCAGAACTAGACAACAATACTCCAGCTGAGGCCCATTCAGCACAGAGTAGAGTGGAAGAATCACTTCTCGTGTTTTGCTCACAACACTCCTCTTAATGCATCGCAGAAACATGTTCACTTTTTTTTGCAACGGTGTCATATTAACTCATATTTAGCTTGTGGTCAACTATGACCCATAGATATCTTTCTGCAGTACTTCTAAGTGGTTACTTTGCATTTTGTATGTGTGACGATCATAGTTCCTCCCTAAGGAGGTACTTTGCATTTGTCCTTATTGAATTTCATCATGCATATTTTGCAACTGTGCTGGTTTTATGCAGAAGCTTATGTTATGCAGACATTTTGATATGCTAGGATAATGCAGCTACTTTGATATGTTGTTGCAAACCAATTTTGATTTTAAAGTATTCAGTCCAGAAGGTCTACATCTACATGGTCGCGTTGTCTTGCAATAACAGTAGTTATTACAAAATAACTTTGGCAGTGTCTAAATGATGTACATGTTATTTCATGACAAATTCAAAATAGCAGGTACATTATTTCAATTCCAGTAACCCTCATTTCCTGAGGAATAACTCTTATTTCGAAATAGGCCATAGTGGGCTCCAATGGCACTATTTTAAAATAGCACTATGGACCCAGAAACGCTATTGTGAAATAGCTGGTTGCTATTTGGAAATGCTTTTTGTGTATGGTTGTGTTATTTCAAAATACTTATTCCAAATAGGGCTCTTGTGTAGACATAACCAAGAGGTCCCTTTTGAGTGCTTCCAAAGACCAAAGACTACAACCCTTTGAAAAGTAAAAATTTAAATCCTACATCTATGACTATAAAATCCTGTTGGCTAGGAAGTGTGTATTTTTAAGTGTGTGTATGTGTGTGTACATCACCAAACTTAATGGAGATCTGATCCCAACAACTAAATGTTCAGCTTTACCAAACTATGAATTATTTATATTTCATTATTATTTATAGATTTATTGGATATGATTTATTTCCAAGTTTATTGCTGCTAGATTAATAAGTACAGAATCATAATCAATTGTATTACACAGGACAGAAGATTATACTAGACACACTTTATTATTCTTGTTTTAGAGATGGGGAAAGTGAGACTCAAAGAGGTAAGAAAGCTGTAAGGCCAAGAAAAGACCCCAGATCTTCTGAGTCACAGTCCAGTGTCCTGTCTGTTAGGCTAAGCTGCGTTGTAGAGCTAAACTGTTCTGTATCCGTAACAGGAAAGAGTTCTTCTGCCTTGACTTTATAGGGTATGGAAATGTCAATTGAGTGTCCAGGGCTTACCATAAATGACTGTGCCATGTTTTACATTTCTTTGAGGTTAGGAACATAAGACTCTTTTATGATCAGAGACTTGTAGCTGCCTAGGGAAATGAAATAATTTTCAACTGTTGTTTTAAAAAATACTGAGAAATGTATGATGAAGATCCAGAAATGTTAAGGTTTCTACAGAATGGGCAAAACCTAGGCTTCTGCAATTTCACCCACCATCAGGGGGACAAAGACCTTCCTCAGATGTTTCCAATTTACAAATAAATCCCAGCTTTCTAATTAAATGGGCACTCACAGAAAGCCAGCTGTGTACCGGTTTCCTTGTTATGTGAACTTGCCATTCTAATGCTACAGAATGCCTTATGAAGTTATAACTAAAATTTGTCTTTTTGCCCATCCTTTGAGTTGAGGAGAATTAGCTGTACTTTTGTTTCTTAAAGGTTGTTGATTACAGTAAGCCACAGCTTGTACATTCTGTGTCAGTTGTACAAGTGTCCTGAATTAAGCAGTGTTTGGGGGCTAGCACAGCCCCTGATGATTTCATTGCTATAAATGCCAAGACTGACTTAGAGAAAGACATAACATGCCATAACTGCAATTGCTCATCCCTTGGTGTTTAGTCTGCAGGATCTGAACTTATTAATCAGCAGTATGTCCTGCTTTTGCCAGTGTATTGCCAATGCCAAGAGTGAATCTTCTCGATTCACTTTTCCACTGTACACCTCATCAAATTACTTTTATTCTGTGGCACAGTAGTCTGCTATTCTAGAATGAATAACAAATCAAGCCAGACCAATCTGATAGCTTTTTTGATAGGAAAACAAGTCATATGGATAAGGGAGAAGAGGTGGATGTGGTATACCTAGACTTTAGTAAGGCTTTGACCTGATCTAGCATGATGTTCTTATCAATAAACTAAGCAAATACAACTTAGGTGGGGCCACTATTAGGCGGGTGCAGAACTGGCTTGATGAACGTTCTCAGTGAGTAGTTGTTAATGGTCCGCAGTCATGCTGGAAGGGCATAACAAGTGGGGTTCCGCAGGGGTCTGTTTTCAGACCCATTCTATTTAATATCTTTATCAATGATTTAGATATTGGCATAGAGAGTATGCTTATTAAGTTTGCCGATGATACCAAGCTGGGAGAGGTTGCAACTGCTCTCAAAAATGGGCTTATAATTCAAAATTATCTGGACAAACTGGAAAAATAGTCTGAGGTAGACAGGATAAAGTTTAATAAGGACAAATGCAGAGTACTCCACTTAGGAAGAAACAATCAGCTTCATACATATAGAATGGCAAGCGACTGTCTAGGAAGCAGTACCGCAGAGAGAGATTTAAGGGTCATAGTGGACCACAAGCTAAATATGAGTGAACAGTGTGATGCTGTTGCAAAAAAAACAAACATGATTATGGGATGCATTAACAGGAGTGTTGAGAGCAAGATACAGAAAGTCATTCTTCTGCTCTACTCAGTGCTTATTAGGCCTCAAGTAGAATCATAGAAGAGTAGGACTGGAAGGGACCTCAAGAGGCCATCGAGTCCAGCCCCCTGCCCTCATGGCAGGACCAAGCACTTTCTAGACCATCCCTGAAAGCCATCTATCTAACCTCTTCTTAAATATCTCCGGTGATGGAGATTCTACCACCTCCCTTGGCAATTCGTTCCAGTGTTTGATCACCCTGACAGTTAGGAACTTTTTCCTAATGTCCAACCTGAACCTCCCCTGCTGCAATTTCAGTCCATTGCCTCTTGTTCTATCCTCAGAGGCAAGGAAGAACTAGTTCCCTCCCTCTGCCTTATGACACCCTTTTAGATACCTGAAAATTGCTATCATGTCCCCCCTCAATCTTCTCTTTTCCAAACTAAACAAGCCCAATTCTTTCAGCCTTTCTTCATAGGTCATGTTCTCTAGACCTTTGATCATTCTCGTTGCTCTCCTCTGGACCCTCTCCAATTTCTCCACATCCTTCCTGAACTGCAGTGCCCAGAACTGGACACAATACTCCAGCTGAGGCCTAACCAGCGCAGAGTAGAGCGGGAGAATGACTTCTCGTGTCTTGTTCACAACACACCTGTTAACGCATCCTAGAATCATGTTTGCCTTTTTCGCAACAGCATCACACTGTTGACTCATATTTAGCTTGTGGTCCACTATAACCCCTAGATCCCTTTCTGCTGTACTCATTCCTAGGCAGTCCTTTCCCATTCTGTATGTGTGACACTGATTGTTCCTTCCTAAGTGGAGCACTTTGCATTTGTCCTTATTAAACTTCATCCTGTTTACCTCAGCCCATTTCTCCAGTTTATCCAGATCCTTTTGAATTATGACCCCATCCTCCAAAGAAGTTGCAACCCCTCCCAGCTTGGTATCATCTGCAAACTTAATAAGTGTACTTTCTATGTCAATATCTAAATCGTTAATGAAGATATTGAACAGAACCAGTCCTAAAACAGACCCCTGCGGAACCCCACTAGTTATACTTTTCCAGCAGGATTGAAAACCATTAATAACTACTCTCTGGGTACGGTTATCCAGCCAGTTGTTCACCCACCTTATAGTAGCCCCATCTAAGTTGTATTTGTGTAGTTTATTGATAAGTATATTATGTAAGACCGTGTCAAATGCTTTACTGAAGTCTAGGTATACCACATCCACCGCTTCTCCCTTACCCACAAGACTCGTTATTCTATCAAAGAAAGCTATTGGATTGGTTTGACATGATCTGTTTTTAACAAACCCATGCTGGCTGTTTCCTATTACCTTACCACCTTCCAATTGCTTGCAGATGATTTCTTTAATTACCTGTTCCATTATCTTTCCTGGCACAGAAGTTAAGCTGACTGGCCTGTAGTTTCCTGGGTTATTCTTGTTCCCCTTTTTATAAATGGGTACTATATTTGCCCTTTTCCAGTCTTCTGGAATCTCTCCCGTCTCCCACGATTTTCCAAAAATGATTGCTAAAGGCTCAGATACCTCTTCTATCAGCTCCTTGAGGATTCTAGGATGCATTTCATCAGGCCCTGGTGATTTGCAGACATCTAATTTCTCTAAGTAAATTTTAATTTGTTCTTTTCTTATTTCAACTTCTAAACCTACCCCTTTTTCACTAGCATTCTCTATGTCAGGCATTCCTTCAGATTTCTCAGTGAAGACCGAAACAAAGATATCATTAAACATCTCTGCCATTTCCAAATTCCCTGCTACTGTTCCTCCCTCCTCACTGACCAATGGCCCTACCCTCTCCTTGGTCTTCCTCTTGTTACCAATGTATTTGGAAAAAACCTTCTTGTTTCCCTTTATGCTTGTAGCTAGTTTGAGCTCATTTTATGCCTTAGCCTTTCTAATCTTGCTCCTCCATGCTCATGTTGTTTGCCTATATTCATCCTTTGTAATTTGTCCTAGTTTCCATTTCTTATACGATTCCTTTTTTATTTTGAGATCATGCAAGATCTCCTGGTTAAGCCAAGGCAGTCTTTTGCCATGTTTTCTATCTTTCCTACACAGTGGGATAGCTTGCTTTTGGGCCCTTAATAATGTCCCTTTGAAAAACTGCCAACTCTCCTCAGCCGTTTTTCCCCTCAGTTTAGCTTCCCATGGGACCTTACCTACCAGCTGTCTGAGTTTACCAAAATCTGCCTTCCTGAAATCCATTATCTCTATTGTACTGTTTTCCCTTCTACCCTTCCTTAGAATTGTGAACTCTATGATTTCATGATCACTTTCACCCAAGCATCCTTCCACTTTCAAATTCTCAATAATTTCCTCGCTATTTGTTAAAATTAAATCTAGAACAGCTTCCCCTCTGGTAGCTTTTTCAACCTTTTGGAATAAAAAGTTGTCTGCAATGCAATCCAAGAATTTATTGGACAGTCTGTCCCCCGCTGTATTAGTTTCCCAACATATACCTGGATAGTTGAAGTCCCCCATCACCACCAAATTCTGGGCCCTGGATGATTTTGTTAGCTGTTTAAAGAAAGCCTCATCCACCTCTTCCACCTGGCTAGGGGGCCTGTAGTAGACTCCCAGTAGGACCTCATCCTTGTTTTTTACTCCTCTGAGTCTAACCCAGAGACTTTCAACCCGTCCATCTCCTACGTCCATCTCCACCTCTGTCCAAGTGTGTACATTTTTAATATACAAGGCAACACCTCCTCCCTTCTTTCCCTGTCTGTCCTTCCAAAGCAGGCCGTACCCTTCAATACCAACATTCCAATCATGAGTATTATGCCACCAAGTTTCTGTGATGCCAACAATATCATAGTCGTATTTGTTTATTAGTACTTATAATTCTTCTTGTTTATTTCCCATACTTCTTGCATTTGTACATAGGCATCTCAGACATTGATTTGGTCTTGCCTCCCAGTTGTGCCCTGGCCCTCTTTTTACTCTCCCAGTGTAGCCCATACTCCCTCCCATTTCAAATTCATCTCCCATGTATTCATGCTGTCCACTTACCTGTAGGCTTTGCTCCCCTGCCCCTGTCGAACCTAGTTTAAAGCCCTCCTCACTAGGTTAGCCAGCCTGTGTCCGAATATGGTCTTCCCCCTCCTCGAAAGGTGAACGCCATCTCTGCCTAGCAGTCCTTCCTGGAAAAGGATCCCGTGGTCAAGGAAACCAAAGCCTTCCTGGCGACACCATCTACGCAACAAAGCATTCACTTCTAGGATACACCTGTCTCTGCCTGGGCCCCTCCCTCTGACAGGCAGGATTGAAGAGAATACCACCTGTGCCCCAAACCCCCTGACCCATGCCCCCAGAGCCCTGAAGTCACTCTTGACCTGCTCAGTGGAGTACTGTGTCCAGTTCTGGGCACTATATTTCAAGAAAGATGTGGCGAAATTGGAAAAGGTCCAGAGAAGAGCAACAAAAATGATTAAATGTCTAAAGAACATGAGCTATGAGGGAAGACTGAAAGAACTGGGCTTGTTTAGTTAGAAAATAGAAGACTTAAAAGGAACACGATAGTGGTTTTCAAGTACCTCAAAGAGGGTTGCAAGGAGGAGGGAGAAAAATTGTTCTCCTTGGCCTCTGAGGATAGGACAAGGAGCAATGGGTTTAAACTGCAGCAAGGGAGGTTTAGATTAGACATTGGGAAAAACTGTCAGGGTGGTTAAACACTGGAATAAGTTATCTTGGGAGGTTGTGGAATCTCCATTGCTGGAGCTATTTAAGAGCAAGTTAGATGGACACCTATCAGGGATGGTCTAGGTGGTGTTTGATCCTGCCAGGAGGGCAGGGAACTAGACTCTATGGCCTCTTGAGGTGCCTTCCAGTTCTAGTGTTCTGTGATTCCATGATTCTATGATTTATTGTGCTGATAAAAAGTCTGGAGATTAATCTGCTCCTGGTCTCTGATCCAGCTATTCTAATCTTGAGGTGGTATAGGCTGGTATGGTAGCACTGTCTCTCACTTCTGAGTCTCCACATTCTTCTCTTGTCAGCAAACATGTGAGGACCTCATTGCCAAAATGTCTCATCTCCAAAATGTCTCATCTATATAGAGGATAATTGTTTATTGCTGCTATCATTTATTCCCACACCTGAACTGCACTGTAGCTTTAAAGATCTTAGCCTTGCTGATGAACTGTAGGCAGGATATGGTGTGCCATGATAGGAGTTCAGAGGGTGGGGGGAATGTTCTTTAAATAATATAAAAAATTACCTACAAACACTGTTGAAAGAATATTAAGATGTAATAATTGAGCCCTGAAATGTTAGGAAATGCCTTTTCTGACATTACTTAGAGCAAACCCTATGCTACGGAAGCTGTAGACACAATCCCTGTGTTTGTCTCGTTCACTGGACAACTCTTTGTATCCTCTCTCCTCTCTCATATATGTATCCAAAGAGCCATCAGGCACAGCATGCTCCCTACTATGTAAACCTTTTCTTTCCTACTTAATGATTATGTATTAACCTTGTGTCTTATGTAACTGTAATAAGGGAATCATTTTAGCCATATTATCTGTGGTGAAACTACATCAGCCACTGTACTACATATAATAAAGGGTCAACTTTTTTGGTTTGTTTTTGTTTTTCATTCTTGATTTACTTCTGCTGTTTGACCAAATAAAACACAGGACAAAGAAGGAAGAAAATTCAACAAAGGAACAAAAGGAAGAATTCATAGAAAGCCACATACATATTTTAAGCTTTAATCATCCTTTCCCTGTATACACAGCCTAAAGCAAGGGCCTAGCAGTGGGAAGTGACACTTCATAAGACATTATATCCCCTACATAAAAGATCCAGACTGAGATTTCAAGCTGCCTATCCCTATTAAAATTAATGGGAATTGGACATGCATATTCCTAAGCAGCTTTGAAAGTCTGAGCTCCAATTTGCATCTGTGTAGGGGACCAATTCTCAGAGCACATACTGGAAGAAACTGTGGGAGAGGAATCCTAGACAGCAATGTGCACACATACCTAACAACCTGAACAGGGCAGGAATACTCACGGGGTCTGGTGCACCTATCTGGCTCACAGGAGCCCTGGGACCTCGGAGAAAGAGCACTTGATGGCAAAGCAAAGCTTCCTGATGATTTCAGCTGAGCACTGCACTGCACATCAGGAGATACAGTGTGGCCTTCACTGGCTCCCGAGCAAGTTCCTTCCCTCACTGACCCATTAAGGTGCTCTTGAAGCTGCTCATCTCGTACCTCCTACCTCTTCCGACAGTCTTGCTTCAGTGAAAGGCAGGATAGTAGAGTAAATAATCTTTGCCTATGAATATCTGTTTTTCCCTTCTGAGTTTCAAATGAACAATTTCTTAATAAGCTATATATCAAGAATATGTGTGTTACAAGAAACAGGAATCGTATTTCCTAAGGTCCAGATTGTCATCCGTCACTATGTGGATAGTTCCTTCCTCTTTAACTACAGTTCATGAGCAGTCCCAGAGCTTATCTGATAACAAAGAATGGATGGGGCTCACACACCCAGCCACCCCAAAGTCATGAGTGTGGAGAGGAAGTAGATGCCCCTTGCCATCTGCATGATTCAGTAGAGAAGAGTACACATTTATTCTCTGTGGCACCATCTTTCTGAGTCCTCCCACAAAGGCAGAATCATCATAGGCTGATGGTTTAAGTTCTCAGGACCCTTTTACTGCAATACTTTATTCAACTGAGGTCTGAAATCTCCTCAGACCAAATCATGATTCTGGTGACGTAAGCAAAATTTTCCTGGTGACTTTATTTGAGATTTGGCCTTGACGTCTAGCCTGATTACAGTGTTGTCATTGCCATAATATTTTCTAGAACAGCAATGAAGGGTCCTGTGGTACCTTATAGACTAACAGAAAAGTTTTGAGCATGAGCTTTCGTGAGCACAGACTCACTTCATCAGATGCTGGTCTTGGAAATCTGCAGGGCCAGGTATAAATAAACCAGAGCAAGGGTGGGGATAACAAGGTTAGCTCAGTCAGGAAGAATGAGGCTTACTACCAGCAGTTGATCTGGAGATGTGAACACCAAGGGAGGGGAAGCTGCTTTTGTATTTAGCCAGCCATTCACAGTCTTTGTTTAAGCCTGAGCTGAAGGTGTCAAATTTGCAGATGAATTGTAGCTCAGCAATTTCTCTTTGGAGTCTGGTCCTGAAATTTCTTTGCTGTAGGAGAGCTACTTTTAAGTCTGCTACTGTGTGGCCTGCGAGATTGAAGTGCTCTCCTACAGGTTTTTGTATATTGCCATTTCTGATATCTGATTTGTGTGTGTTTATTCTTTTACATAGAGACTCTCCAGTTTGTCTGATGTATATAGCAGAGGGGCATTGCTGGCACATGATGGCATAAATTATATTGGTAGATGTGCAGCTGAATGAACCCACAATGGTGTGGCTGATCTGGTTAGGTCCTATAATGGTGTTGCTGGTGTAGACATGTGGGCAGAGCTGGCAATGAGGTTTGTTGCATGGATGGGTCCCTGACTTAGAGTGACTGTTGTGCAGTGTATAGTTTTATCTTTTCTAGAATGACCATATGATATAAATGGTAAAATTCTGATAGCTGAAGAGAGTTGGACCTGGACATCGCAGGGACTAGCTAGTATTACAATGACTATTAATGTGCTATAACTAATATTGTTATTTTATGGAAAGAATTGGGTTTTACAGATCAAGCCTATGTCCTACAACAAGGCTTTCTGACAGTTTGTCAGCTGTGAATACAAATGCTGATCAGAAACTAAGAAAAGAAACCTTAATGGTGCAATTTTATTCAGTGCACTGTACATAAATTAACACAGAAAAAAAGGTGAAATCTATAAATAGGCAAATTTAATATCAATTTTTCTATGCAAGTTTGATGCAAATATATTTTAATTGGGTATTTTCTTTATTTTAAAATATATTGTCAAAATCCTTGTAGTTACACACATCTTATCCAGAATGACCTCCTTGGGAAAAATACTGTAATAAAAGGACAAGCTTTATAAAATAGCTTTTGAGGAAATGGAATTTAATGGGGTCAATTATCCACCCCCCCATGCTTGCATGCAACTTTCATTAATATTAATGGGAGTTAGGCATGCGCATTGAGGGAGTTTAGAATAAACTGTCATTTCATCTAGAATATTGTTTTTGTGCTGGCCTAGAAACATAATGAGCAGCATATTTCTGTCAATGACACTAAAGAAAAAAAAAGAAAATCCCAATACATGCAATACTTACTTTTCTGCTGTTATATATGAAATGAGGTATAAAATAACAGAATTATATATGAGTTAAGCAGTGGTGAATTCTTAGTGTTTGTTCTAATTTAGCTTTCTGTTACATGCTGGTCTCTTTGATAAATAATTAATGACATGGAAATGACTATGTAGTAGGCTGGATTCTTCCCTCTAAGGGTTAACTTCCATTTCTGCAAATTGGCTTGTGCCCTATTTCTACTCTTGTGTCTGTGTTCATCTAGACATTTTCTTGGCATCTGTAACTCTTCTGAGATTTAGGGAGAACTTCAGAGATTTGCTAGTAATTGACCTGTTTGGATTGCACATGACTGGCATCTGCTAAAAGATAACATAGTCCTGCATTTTGCTGTTAAGTGCCGGTCACGTTATTAACTTGTGGCCAAACTAGAATAAAGACTCATGGGACATCATTTTCTCTTCGACAACTTCATTTTGTTCTTACCGTAATCTCCATTATAAATAAAGCACTTTGGTTGTAGCTTAAATAGTCACAAAACCTATAGCTTATCAGCTGCCTCTGTCCAATAATGAATCCATGGAATTCTCTGTTCATTTTTAAAGACTTACTGTACACTGAGGACAAAAGGGGAAACATAACACTGCAGTCAGATGATTTAACCTTCTGCCACTTATTTAACCACTAAAAAGTCCCTGTTACCACTGATTTGGCTTTGGAAAACATGTAAAGGTTTTGTGAGAAAATGGGGCTATCAAACAAAGCAGGCCACATGTTACTGCTCCCTTAGAAAACAATCATAATGAATAAGCATGGGTATCTCCTACTCTAAATGAATTTGTTTCAACTCTGTTAGTTCAAAGTTTCTTATGTTGCAGGGACAAATCCTGCTGTCCATTATGATTGGAGAAGCTCTATTGTCTTCAGACCTGCTTCTCTGACGACTCAAACAAGTTTTACATTTATCAATCTCCCTTGGACACTCAGTAGCAGATTTAAGGGTGGCAGTCCTGAAACAAAGAAATTTCAGAAATCAAATGGAGAGAGAAGTCTCTGAGCTGCAATTTATTTGCAAATTTGACTCCATTAACCAAGGATTAAACAGATACTGGGAGTGGCTCACAGTTTACAAAGGCAGCTTCTCTGCCCTGGGTGTTGTAAAGATCGCCCCATTAGACTCTGACAATGGCTCATATCCCCCTGTCTGATCTGACTTGTTTTTTCCTCTTTTGATACCTCCTATAGATAATGGGCCATTTCCACCTTGCTGAACAGACCTAGTCAGCTATGGCCCTCCCTTTTTCTGGAACCCCATTCTTTAAATACCCCTCTGAAACCACACACCCACACACTCATGCATCTGATGAAGAGGGTCTTTGCCCATGAAAGCTTATGCTCCAAAGTATCTTTTAGTCTATAAGGTGCCACAAGACCTCTTGTTGTTCTCGAAGTTTTACATTTGTTTAACTCAGTTGATTTCAAAAGTTTGTCTCCTGATTTACGCCTCTAAGTCTGAGAAATTTTAACTTAGAATTTGAACCTAGAAAGAATGAAGTAATAAATCAACACATACAATTCACTGTGTATAGCAAATGATGAAACACTGCTGATCTTTGAACGTAGCAATGACAGGTCAAAGGTGGTATTTTGGAACCTGCTATGACCTCAATGCTAATTAACTGAATATAGTATATTAAAAATAGATTAAATAAATTCAGCACAAGTCCCTACAGATCAATAATCATTTTTAGACAGTCTAACAAAAATTTATTTTGGCATTCAACCCAAATGGGCAATGTGCTGTGTCAGCACCTGTACGGACACTTGATGTCAGCAGTCTGTTTACGGCACAATGATCTCACCAGCCCACCACCAGCCCAGTTACTTTTTGCAAGAAGATAGTAACACCCTCCCCATCCCTCGTTACCCCAACAGTCTTCTGAACAGTGTACAGTCCTTCTGAATTATATAAAACACTCTCAGAACATGATTAAGTTTGATGCTCCTTTAAAGAGACTGTCTGTCACTTAGCAGAGGACTCAGACTTCTCTTCAACACACAGCATTGAGGCGACTTGTAGTAAACCTGAAAATAAGTTTACCAACAAATTATGTAGAATTATGTGATTTCCAGTAAAAGTGAAAGTGAATAGTTACAACTGACACTTCATAGTGACTAAATTTAACTGCAGCTAGTTACATTCTTGGTCTAAGCAGGTTTCTCCCCATATTCTTTTTCCAGAGACTTCCAACTTCCTTGGTTGAAAGGTTCCTTTTTTCTCAGGTGTACATGAGCTCTGGCCTCTCACATCTATCCAGATATGGATATCTGCAAGGTTTTTGGTCCTTGCTCACATCTTCCAAAGTTCAAAGACTTTTTTCAGGAGGCATGATAGATTCCTGGAGCTGCAGCTTCAACCTGCTATTGAGAGGGTTAAAGGGTCATCTTCCAGACTGATAGCTTTGTCCTTCCCTTCATGTAAATATAAGTTCATGGGGTCTCCTTGCTCAGTTCATATTGGAGGAACATTCAAGCAGGCAGATTCACCTTCTTGTGTCTAGAATGGTGTGAATTAAGCCTTACCTGCCAAATATATTTTAAGAACGTATTTCTTCATATATCACCCATATACACAACACCACGATATTAATGATTAGCATGTCGTCAGTTTGTATTATGATACTTTACTTACCTCCTTTTTGATAAAGAATCTGATAGTTGTGAGCTGAGACAAGGAGCATGACAAACCTGATATGCATTATGTTATGGCGTTCCCTCTGCCAACTGGTGTCAAGGGGCTTCAAGAGTTACAAAATTCACTGAGCTCTGTTCTAAACATGAAGAGGTAGTGTATGAAATTAGGGTACAGAAGCAGTCCGTTTATGATGTACTCCTACAACAAGTCTTTGTGTTTAATACTGAAGGAGGTAGTGAATGCTGGTATTATGAAAGGCTTTGTTTGTCTGTGCAATCAGTGATGCATGCATATTTCTCATTATAAGGCTATTAGAAACCGATTTTATCTCAAGTGGTTCTGTAAGACCACTATCTTGTCCACTTTGGCTCTCTCTCCCTAACACATACATTTTTTAAAATCAAACCTATTTCAAAGCATCTGATCAAGTGGGCGTCAGACCTCAAAAGTTTATGCCCAAATTAATGTGTTACTCCTTAAGATGCCACTGGTCTCCTCATTATTTTTGCTAAAACAGACAATACAGTTATCCCTCTGAAAGCTATTTCTGTGGCCTAATTTGGTAAAACAGAGCAAAGCAAATCATTCCTAATGTTTTGTCCCTTTGTTTTATACCTTACTTGGGTCTCACTATCTCATCTCCTTGTCTCATAAAGCAAACGCCAAGATGCATATAAATTGGCAGGATGTAAGTAAAGTTCTGTAAGGTGAGCACAGAGGAGAGAAGGGAACTCAGCTAGGAGTCACTCAGGCAGAAAATCTGGCTTTATATATAAAAAGATGTAGCAGTCAATAAGTGGAGCTTATACGGCTCACTATCCAATATATGTAGCAGTCATCTGAAAAAGTTTATGGTTTGGCTGATGAATGTAATGACATATCTTCAATTGTCTTTAATTCCCCTAGCAGAGTACCTAGAGAATGGGAACATATTTTCCTTCACCAGGTTTTTAAATCAAGTAAGATACTCTGAGCAAGCGCAATATAAAACAAGGAATTGTATTAAACATCTGTCTTTAGTGAAAAATATGTTCAAGGGACTGACGTGCTTAAAATGCTACAGCCATAGCCCTATGATTTGGCTGATAGGGTAATGCACCTCCTCCCTGACTTGTCTACTGTGCTTATGTCACCATTGCAGGGAGGTGAGAGATCCTTTGGTAGTTTGTGAGATCTTTGTGAAGGTCTAAGGGCTATCATTCCTTTGGAATCAGAGGCCTGCAGGTGGCTGGTAGGCTGATTAATGCTGCGTGCTGCTCCTGAGAAAAGTGCTGGAACTTAAAAGCAAATCTTTATAAAAGACAGCAGCAGGAAATGAAGGGGAAGATTTTAACACACTCCAGAAAGACGAGGAGCAAAGTGTTGTGTTCTAATGGATTGCTACTGGAGCTACTGCAGAAAAGAATTGCTGTGATAACCAAATGGACCAGAGGGAAACTATGGTCGTGGTTACACTACCCCCCGGCTTTTGTAAATTCAGCCATTCAAAAATGCAAATGAGGTGCTGATATGAATATTTAGCACCTCAATTGCATAATGAAGGCCACCTGGCCCGTCAAAAGTGCTGATTTTGAAATAAAAATAGCCATGGAGCCGGGGTTCCTTCAAAAGGATGCCCTGATTTCGAAAGCACCCTTCTTCCCAAAAAATTCTGTGACTATAGAATCCTGGTGGCTAGGAAGTATGTATTGTTAAGTGTGTGTACAGCACCCAACTTAACAGAGAATTTGGGAAGAAGGGTGCTTTTGGAATCAGGCCACTGTTTCGAAGGAACCCTGGCTACATAGCTATTTTTATTTCTAAATCAGCACTTTCAACAAGCCAGGTGGCCACCATTATCCAACTGAAGCACTGAACATTCATATCAATGCCTCATTTGCATTTTCAAACAGCTGCCTTTATATGCCCCTTCCAAAAGTGTGGGGCAGTGTAGCCAAGGCCTACATGAACTCATAAATTACCGAAAATCTGTGATAGCCACTGAGAGGTCTTTTGCTTGCTGAAATTACAGGTATGGAAGCCAGTTTTGGGGATGGGACTACTCAGCCTGAACACCCTTTGCAGGGAAAAGTCTCTGAAGTTTTTATTTGCTTTGTTCAGAACACAGTTTCTCAAACTATGTTCCACCAAACACTGGTGTTCTGTGAACAACTCACAGGTGTGCCGCAAGTGTCTGACACATCTTTGATATCATACACTGAGGGTATATGTTTTCTGTTATTGAAACCAGATTGCTAGGATACCTGATTAGCCCCAGGGAATGAACTGGCTCAATAATAAAAAATCTGGCCTGGTAGCAGCGGCATACCAGCATATGAAGCTGCATAGGCCTAAGGATGGTAGGCTCCCCAGCTCTTTGCAGGCTTAGCACCAGTATCACTATCTGAAATTACCAGGGCTGGGCTATTGTGGCTCCCAGATGCCCAATGCCCATCCCCCTACTCACCAGGTGCTGGCAAGCAACACAAGTGCAGACCGGCGGACTCTGAAGGAGCAGGGTCAGCCATGCAGGCAGCAGCTGGGAAGAAGCATTAGTTTCCCTTTCCAAGTGCCTTTTCTCTCTGTCTGGTAGCAAGGACACCCTCTGCTCCTCTGGCTCCCTCTCACTCTCAAAGTGACTGTACTGGGCTCTGTAGGGCACCAGCACTGGTAGGGATGGTCCAGCATGGTAGAAAGAGGGTGTTACACAGAAACACAAGCAGTGTCAGTGGAATTATTGCCCTTTCCTAGCACGACAAGACAGCAGTCAGGTCCTCTATTTCCTTTATACACACAACTCCCAATAGCATTTACATGGGTTATGTGTGTTAGGGCAAATGGAACTCTGCTACAACCTGGCAGGGGAGTCTTTACTGGAACTTTGTTTTGGATATTAATATTATGTTATGCTTCTACATGCCAAGCACAATGGAGCCCTGGCTTCCAGGAACACCGATAAAACAAATAACATAATGCTAGCACTCTCAAAAAATAGGGCCAGATCATACTGTAGAGAGGAAAGTCTATTTATAGGGTAGGAAACTGCGAGTGTCAATTAGCTGAGATCATCTCCCAGTGGGAGAGAGTTATATCTTCAGGTTTGGTCACCCCTCCCTGCTGGATACACAACTCCCGCAGGTGCTGTACTCTTGTTTCCCTTAGCTAGATCTGGATCCTGATCTTTCTCTTCCTCATACACCCTAAGAAGAGAGGAAAAAACTTCATAAATCCACTCTGAATGAATGGGAAAATCCATATTATGTGGAGAAGCCCATTCTAATTGTATAGTGATTATTATGCCACAGAAAGCACCCATTCCCTGGGTTGACCCCTCTTGGAACTACTATGGTCCTACTTGGACTGGCATTAAGATCTAATTCTCATCCAGGCAAAAATCTCATAGACATTGGGTCATTCATGCCACAGCATCAACATCCATGCAAAACAGATTCCTAATACTATGTATGATAACGCATTGAATTGCATTGCATCTAAGTTGTCTAAAGACCCCCAGTGGCCTCATATGTGGTAAATGTGATTGGGGAAGAAACACACAAGCCCCCAAAGCATCTTTTATGTCTGATCCTTGGGTGAGAGGAGCTATTCCCCAATTCTACCATCTGGTGCACCCGTATAAAACGAAAAATCAAAAGAAACTTCATCCACTTCCACAAGTGACATCAGAGGAGTCAACAGTTTCTTATAGTCAATGGTATGTTAAGAAAGCTGAAAGATTTTACAACTTATAACTTCATCCATCACAAGAAACAAATTGTTGACCAATTTCACCAGTGCAACCTATATTCAGTAAGCAGGTTTGAACCCAATCCAAACAGGTTACAGAAATTTTAGGATTCCAGATATAGCCAGGCTCAAAACACATACCTTATTTTGTGGACACAGGCTTTATTCATGATCTTCCCCCAAATAAAAGGAGATACAGGTGGATTTCACAATACTGCTAGAGTCAGAGATGTTTTTAACTAAACACCCTTATGATGGGCAGCTGCCCCTCAGAGACAGAAACTGAGTTAAAAGTAGCCATGGGGAGGTTGTGGTAGAAGAAGTTAATCAGAGATGTGTTGCAAGGGGTAGCCAGCCAAGGCCAGGGTGGCCCGTATAAGAACAGCAGCTGGTCAAAGAAGCTTCAGTGACTCCCTGGAGCTTATGGAGGGAAATTGACTGTCTACATTGCAGGCTGAAGGCAGCAAGCAGAAACCTGGGAAGCTAAAGGCAGTTTCTGGCAGTCTGCAGGATTTTGCAGGCTGACGTTCTAAGGCAAGGGCAAAGAGTTCTGGGGCAACAGGAAAGTGGCCCTGAGCACCTTTCTGAGGAGAAGGAGGTGGCACTGCAAGTGGTGGCCATCTACAAGATCCCTGGGTTTAGACTGAAATAGTGGGTGGGCCCAGATCCACCCCACAGCCTTCCTCACCACTAAGGCAGTAAAAAAGCAGTCATGTAGCACTTTAAAAACTAACAAAATATTTTATTAGGTGATAAGCTTTCGTGGGACCAGCCCACTTCTTCAGCTCTGGAAATATTCTGTTAGTCCTTAAATTTCTACATGACTGCTTTTTTGTCTTGTGAACACACAGACCAACACGGCTACCCCTTCTGTAGCTAAGGAAGTAGCCAGACAGTTGGCTGTGGTTGCCACTGAAGGAAGTGGCTGGACAATACACTTCCATTCCCCCAGAGATGGAGCACTGTGCCCTGAAGAGCCAACAGTGACCAAGATAACACTAGAAGTAGATGCAAAGCTAAGCTCCACAACAGCAATTGAGAGCCACTGCAGTGGTGATTTTCCCCCCATCATAATCTTCATTAATACCTCCTTAAAACATCTCTCTATTTTTTTTCATGGATTCTTTGTGAAGGATTTACCAAATGAGGGGCGGGGACGTAGCCATTGATTGAGACACTGAACAACTCTATCACCTCTAGCATTTCAGTCATCATAGTCAAAAATCAAGTGCAAAATTGGATGGGAGCGTCCTTGTATCTCCTGGAAATATTACCCTAAGCCTACAGAAACAGGTTGTCTGGCAATGTGAAGCTGAATAGTTTTATCCACAAAATAACATACAAGTGCCTCACAGTGAGAGACTCAGCTGCTTCCAAGGAGAAGCAACCTAGTTTAACCAGATTGTTTGCCCTTGTGAGATTTTTCAAGTACTCTGAGGCAAAGAACTCATGCTTTGCCTTCCTCACAGCCACACAAGAATTATATTTCAAACAAAGAATCAATACTGTTACTCAAGGGTGAGCTAACAACTTGTCATTCTAATTTGCAACCACTTTTTAAGTTCTAATTTCCATTTTCTTTAAATTCCATTTTCTTTTTTTGATAAAATGGACCTGGGTACTTAAATATATCTCAGTCTGAAGCTGTGTCTACACGTGCATGCTACTTCGAAATAGCGGCACTAACTTCGAAATAGCGCCCGTCGCGGCTACACGCGTCGGGCGCTATTTCGAAGTTAACTTCGATGTTAGGCGGCGAGACGTTGAAGTCGCTAACCTCATGAGGGGATCGGAATAGCGCCCTACTTCGACGTTCAACGTCGAAGTAGGGACCGTGTAGACGATCCGCGTCCCGCAACATCGAAATTGTGGGGTCCTCCATGGCAGCCATCAGCTGGGGGGTTGAGAGACGCTGTCTCTCCAGCCCGTGCGGGGCTCTATGGTCACCGTGTGCAGCAGCCCTTAGCCCAGGGCTTCGGGCTGCTGCTGCTGCAGCGGGGGATTCATGCTGCATGCACAGGGTCTGCAACTCGTTGTCGGCTCTGTGGATCTTGTGCTGTTTAGTGCAAGTGTGTCTGGGAGGGGCCCTTTAAGGGAGCGGCTGGCTGTTGAGTCCGCCCTGTGACCCTGTCTGCAGCTGTGCCTGGCACCCTTATTTCGATGTGTGCTACTGTGGCGTGTAGACGTTCCCTCACTGCGCCTACTTTGATGTGGTGCTGCGCAACGTCGATGTTGAACATCGACGTTGCCAGCCCTGGAGGACGTGTAGACGTTATTCATCGAAATAGCCTATTTTGATGTCACCACATTGAAATAGGCTACTTCGATGTAGGCTTCACGTGTAGACGTAGCCTGAGAGTCATATAATATACAATCCCACTGTACCTTGGGATGAATTAAATTATAGACTCTCATTCTGAGCTGTTTACCAAAATAGTAACAAGAAGTCCTGTGGCACCTTATAGACTAACAGACATTTGTCTATAAGGTGCCACAGGATTTCTTTTTGTTTTTGAAGATTCAGACTAACTCGGCTACTTCTCTGATACCTAAATAGTGTACCTGTTGCATTTGGCACATTGACATCTGCATGCATGCTGCCACTGAGATTTAGTCCAAATCTACTTAACAAAAATCAACCAATATAAAACCATGACCTACCTGAACTTGTATATTTAAGCAGCCGTATAGTTCTAAAGTATTTTTGGAAAAGACATGATGCAATTCATGAATAAATGAATGACTTTACCAAGAAGATCTTCTACTGAAGTCAAGAGCATTCTTTAATGACATCCAGATAAAGTTACCTTAAAAAAAAGTGTGACTTTGGTCTGTTGCCATTTAAATCATCAACCACTGTGTATTTTCAAGATCTATTGGCTCCAAACTCAGGCTACTTAAGGGATTGTGTAAGTTATGAAAGGGCCAGGGAAGAGGAAGTAAAGGGAAAAGAGAAGCTATGGGATATCCATTAGCACTATAACTAATATCACTAATCTGTTTTCAGTTTCTTTCAAAGAAAATTATAAATAATTGGAGCAAAGGCTCAGGAATAAATGTGGAAGAAGATATAAAACCAGAAAAAGGAGGTTATGTTTACAAATTTCGATATCTTCAGCTTTGTTATAATTGATTCGTGAAGTGCTTTTCACACTAATTTTTCATGAGAGTTCATTGGAGAGATAGTCAAGATTACTAATTAATCACGAGAGAATACAGTTGTTTACCAACAGCGTGAGTTGGGCCTGTACAGGTTTAAACTCTCTCATTTGGCACTCTCTTGCCTGGCCACATCTGTGGTCCAGCAGAGCCACAAATGTTGCTGGACCAGAGGGCCTCAGCTGTCTGGAGCTGGTCTGTCTGGCAGGACAAAGCAGAGCCACTCTGGTGGCAGGGAGCCTCACTGACAGCCCCACAGCAGTGGAAAGTTGGGCTGAGGAGTCTGGCCAGCAGCCCCACATGTGGCAGGGAGTCAGGCTGGGGGTGGGGAACCCAGCCAGGGAAGGAAGGCCTGCTGCCTTCCCTGCAGTGGTGTGGAACAGCCCTGGCTGGGAGCTGTGCCAGGGGTGGGGAGCCCCCCCCAAGCAGCCTGGCAGCTGGGAGCCCCACCGGGAACAGAGATCCCACGCAGCCTGGGGACAAGGAGTGGTCAGTGGCCAGGAGGAGACTGGTGGTCCCTCAGCCAAGCCTGGAGATATGACCCTCCAGCACCCAGCAAATTCCCTCTTTTGGTACCACTCAGCTCCCCAGGGTGCTGGACCAGAGAGGTACAACCTGTACTGGTAAAAAATGTGATCATGCCAGCAAAATCTCAACTGAACAAACCTTATGATTTTGCAGGTGACAAAAAATAAAGTTATTAACTCTTGTTGCTATGTTTATGGGACAAACAACTTAGTTAAAACTACGTTTTGAAACCAGCTAATTTCCTTATCCTTATTATTAATTATATGTTGGGCTTCTAAAATATTTCCAATTTCAATAATATATTTTTCTTGATGCAATTTGCATTTCTTTCAATTTAGACAATGAAAACCACATCAGAGTAACTTTAGCTTCCTGGCAATTTCAACTACTGTTTCTCATTCAGTACCAAAAAACACTCTGATTTGCATGAGAGAACAAAAAGAAACAGAAACCTCTTTACTGCTCTTGTGTTTTATATGCTCCATGTAACTTTTGTTCCTGAACTGATCTGAGAGCATTTCATTAAAAATGAGTGTAAAGCAAAACATAAGAATCTTCAGGGCTGATATTTCACTTTGCTATATTTTCCCGACATTATTCTGGTTGTGTGTGTTGACAGAATAAACTAGCTATACTCCAGCATCAAAGGTGGTTATGAGAAGGCTCGCACAAACAAAGGAAAAACCCCTCTTCTTCCTACCTCTGTCATTATCCTTTGGACTCTGGATGAACATTTATACCAATTTTTAACCAAATTAACTTTTTTTTTAACTTTTGATTCTGTGGCAATCTTGATTCTGGTCATAAACCCATATGCTAAAATAATAGTCCTGACACATTTCCAGATTGTTCAGAAGCAAGTAGAACAATTTTATATTCACACCCAGGAAAAAGCTTGGTATGAGATTTATGTAAACTTTCAAGTCCAGACTTTTTGGTTATTACCTGCTTATTTTATACCCTTCAGATGGCACAGTCAATAGATTCAGGACAAACATTGTCAATGCAGAATTCCCTTTGTGGAAGTCATAAAGCCAACAGATGTGAGTCCTGGCCTACAGGAAGGTTGGAACACTAAAAATGTTTCCAAATAGGTATATCCTTAGCCAAAAAAATTTCCAAAACTTTAACTTTTGTCTGTCATTATCTGTTAATCCACATAGCTCAGTGGAAATCATCACATCACTATATACAGCACATATTCAATATCAGAAAGTCAATTTGGGAAATTCCAGAACTTTTTAAAAAAAAATTAAAGAGCATCAAAATGACTGTGGTTCTTTTTTCAGTGAATGGATGACTTTCAAAAACATTAGGAAAAAATGCAATGTTACTACCTATAGCGGCTTTGATCTACCACAATGGTCGCCATGAGGTGTGCTGAATGAAATCCAAAGTTTTAGGAACTAAATTCACTTTTTTAAAATTTCAGTTTTTTGATCCCACACAGCCCCTATAAAAATACCTTGTTATCTATAAGATTGCTCGTGTAGAGAAATGGACTTGGACCTCTTTGGTTTATGTCCGTATTTTCCCTCAGCCTAGTATAGAAAATGTACATGCTGAGTCTTGTATCAGAAGGCAGAGGAAGGTCACACAGCTCTTTCTTGATGAAAACTAACATATTATAGCACTATAGGGAACACCCTGTGCCCAATGCCGAACTCTTCTCACTTGTAATTATAATTTGTCTCTTCAAAAGAAAAAGGAAAAGGAAAAAGAAGAAGAAGCACGGGCATCTTGACAAGTAAAGATGAATTGGGTGATATCTCAATATTCATGTTTAATCTTCAACATAAAAACATTCTCCTATAACACAACAAAATTGCATTTGAAAAAAGCATTGCCTAGCTTGGTGATATAGATGTGCTAATTTTGTGTGTGGCTTCAAGAAGTGAAAACGTGCAGAGGAATACAGTTTCTTCTGATTTCTTCATCATTTTATAAAACTATGCCCACCTTGTCAGGAATGTTCTGGCCCTTGACAGATTAGACTCTCACAGCAGAGTTTCATACCATCACATCCACTTGGTACGACTTTCACTCTTACTCTCCAGAGCTCCCACAATGGATCAATCAGGCAATCGTTATTCCATAAAGAACATCTGCTTGAATGTATTGCCTTATGGTAAATTCATGGAATGATTCTCTCTTGTGTTCCTGGGACCTAAGTACTTCCCAAGCAACCTCCTTAGCATTTGGATAATATTAAACTAAATACATCTTGCCAAGGCAAATAGAGAAAGGACAACTTTTATTTTAATTACTGAAGACTTTAAAAAAGAGTTTTTTAAGAAGTCTGTCAATTAAAAGCTATATATAACTCTTTGAGGAATTCCTTAGTGATTTTCTTGCTTAAACAGATTTCCTTTAAAACACATTTGTTTTGCTGTGTAGGCTAGAATTATTGTAAAATCAAATACTCATTTTTCAAAAGTCTGCTCTGACTGTGTTATGTTGGCACACTCATTAGACAGCTAGATTTACTTTATTGAATATGTGGAACAGAGTAAAAGATATCTTTTTTAAAAACATTACTTGACATAATAGAGCTAATGTTGGCTTCTACCACAAGCAGGCAAAATCTTGTGAAATCAATGAGAACTGGAGTAGCTAGGGCCTGCTCTCCCTTCCATTGATTCCAGCAGGTTTCTTTGCCTGACCCAAGCATGTTGAAATCAATGACAGCCTTTCTAATAACTTTGGTGGGCTTTGGATTAGGCCCTGAGCGTACATCATATCCAGAGAACAGCTACGCTCACTTGGCCCTTTTGAGGTGCCAGTTTGTTACTTGACCAAGCAGATCATCTTCTGAATCAGTGTTGCCGAAAATGTACCAGAAGAGTACTACTAGTCAGCTTGCTGCATGGGAGGTGCAAAGAAAACATTGGCTTATGCTAAGTGCAGCCCTCACTCCTTCTGCGTTATTTTATAGGGGAACAAACTTCTTTCCAAAGTCTGTTCTTCTGTACCATTCTAAGGCATGAGAACATTTAATGAGACCTTGAGCCATTCAAATACTTTTCTCTATAAAGTTATTCAATATTATGATTGCTGTGGTGATTTCATATTAATCCCAAGGCGTGCTGTATTAGCCCATGGGAACACCTTCCCAGTGCTCAGAAACATGCGACTAGAGATGGATTGCACCCAATTCTGAGGTCATGTGTACAAAGTTGTACAGGTTAAACATCAGTAAATAGGCTGAACAGAGAACATAATGGAGTCTCTTGGCGTAAATAAAAGAAAGGTCCAGAACAGGAAAAGCAGCTAATAGGAGCACGTACAAAGTTGTACTTTAAAGCAGTGTTTCTTAAACTATGCTCCATGGAGCACTGGTGTTCCGTGGACAACGTGCAAATGTGCCACAAGCGTCCGATTTTTTTTATAAAATACACTGTTATTAAAACCAGATACAATGTTACTTCTTCATTGCTGTGATACCTGATTAAATTACTTAGTTTGTTTTTGCTTTTTGGTTTTTTAGGGTTTTTTTGGTCTGACTAATTTTTTTAAGAACATTTTCATAGGCATTCTGCAGGAAAATAGTATTGTTTGGTGTTCTGTGGTCTCAGAAAGTTTAAGAAACATTGCTTTAAAGTCTCACACATTACTTTAGCTATGGCTTCTGGTTTCTGAGTGTAAATTGTGCCGGGTTCAGACAAGCTCCCTTAGATTTTTATTCAGTTAGACTATGGCTACACTACAGAGTTATTTCAAAATAAAATATTTCAAAACAGCTATTTTGAAATAAATTATTTCAAAATAACATAGCTAAATGCAAATGGCGTGTCAAAATAGCACCCAGCTGTTTCAAAATAGCATTTGCAGACACATAGCACTATTTTAATATAGTAACAGAGAGGAAGCCGTGCTAGTCTATACACTATCAAAACAAAAAGCAGTCAGGTAGCACTTTAAAGACTAGCAAAATAGTTTATTAGGTGAGCTTTCATGGGACAGACCCACTTCTTCAGACCATAGCCAGACCAGAACAGACTCAATATTTAAGGCACAGAGAACCAAAAACAGTAAGCAAGGAGGACAAACCAGAAAAAGATAGTCAAGGTGAGCAAATCAGAGAGTGGAGGGGAGGGGGGAAAGGTCAAGAATTAGACTGAGCAAAGTATGCAGACGAGCCCCTATAGTGACTCAGAAAGTTCCCATCACGATTGATGTATGACAGCAAATTGTTTCACAGATAAAGTATCTACTTGTCAGAGTGGTGACAAATCAGTCATTCCCCGTAATTCTAACACTAAGGGTTTAGTTTGACTTTTCATATCTCCTGACAGCAATGGCAAATTGTTTAGGATTTTTGGGGTAGGGGTGTTTTTGCTTTAAGGAAGATGGCATTCTTCCATTCCTCATGTATGAGCAGATTTGAAGAAAAGATCATTAGCAGCATTTCTTGATCTGGCAGTCCAGCCCTTAAATCCAACTTAATGTGGATTTAAGATTGCTTAAAGAACTAAATGTACGATATTTAGGTATTACCAATATACTGAAAGATAGATGAGACATCCTCATGGTAATACAGCTTTTAACCTTTCCTCTCCTCTACCATGGTGGGGGAGAATTACAGTAAATGATAGTTACCTTGTCTGCAGTATGGACAATTGATTTGACCTGACGGCCTCTGATGCTCTAATGGACTTTGTGGCTGACTCCCCGGAGATATAAAATATGTCCAAGTGAATTGGGGCAAGTTAAAGAACAGACCTGTTCTTTATGGCTCGCTCAAACTATAATAGATCTCCCAGTTGTTCTGAGCAGAAGATTAAAAGTGATCAATACCCAAATCATTTAAAAATGTGGTGGCTTTTGTAAACCTCCTTATTTTTTGGGAGGGTGATGTTGTGCCAATCACTTTTATACCAGACTTGCAAAAAATTATCATCTTCTATATACACTGCAAGAGATTTTATGAAAAGCTTTTAGTTTTTGTTTATTCTCTTATAACATGTTCTCTTGAGGGCCAGACTCTCAGTAGCAATGAATCAACATAATCACTGAAGTCATGCCAGTCTACACCAGTGAAGAATCTGGCCTCAAGTATCCTTAGTATAGATGAAATTACAATCTATAATACATCCTAGGGCAGAAAGAGAAATCTAGGTCACAGAGCATGAGACCAAAAACTCAGTTATAAATGCACTTTTATTTCACAGCTATTACTATCCAACTAGCCAAGTCAGAAGAACAGAGTTAACTTTCCGTCTGTTAAGGAAAGAGAAGATCTTCCTGTTATTTTTAAGCCCTGCTTCCGCAAAATATCTAGCCTAATTCTAAGCATGTGATTAGTCTCATTCACATCAATGGAAGTCTGCACAGACTTAACTAATACATTAATTCAAGTTCCTTGCTTACCAGCAGCCTTAGTGAAGAAGTAATGTCAATGTCCCACGTGTTAGATCAATATAAAAGTTCAGCACTTGTATATTAAAACTTTAATTTATCTTACCCAACAGGGTTTCCTGCTATTTTTACCTTTTACAAGCCAGTGACTGTTGATTTAAAAAGCTAAATGTATTACAGTGTTATTTAAGTCAAGGGACAGTTATATGCAGAAAAGTAAAATCAGTTCAATAGGTCTTTAATTTATTTGTCTGTTTGGTGCAGTACCCCATGTTCTCTGTCTTGCTGTAAATTGAAACACAGCATCCACAGGTCATCTGAAGAACAACTGGTGACCTCTCAGCTCTATCTATTCTTGTACTTGGAAACATAGTCAGGTGTTACAAACATCTAGCCATATGAAAGGCCAAAGTTGAACACTACATCATCTGAGTAGATGACACCTTATTCTTATTCCTCAACAATTCTAACAACTTAGAGTCCCTCTCAGTCTCTTTATGAACACAGATGTCATTTTAATGGGCGGTAGGCGACATGACAAGAAGATGACCTGTGGGTGAACTCAGGAGCAGGTGAGACCTGTCAGTTTCTAATTTGAAACTAGTGTCAGTACTGAGGAATGGGTGGTATAATCACATTTGTAACTGATATCCTATAAATGTTGCAAACATTTACATTGTTTCTCTTCTGGTCATTATGAAATTAAAAATTCATGTTTATGACTCTGGACACTGAACTAAATCCACTAGATTTTAGTAATTATCTCATCTCATCTCCATTCATTTTCAAGAATAGAATTGTGTACTAATGTTACCAAAGCCAAACTGTGCATTGTGTTTGTGCATGACACTGGCATTTGTGTTTCTTTGGAAGATGCAGCCTTAGTAACACATTGTAATATAAATGGTATGACAAATCATTTCTTGTTTAAACTGTTTAAAATCTCAGTGGTTGTCCATGCTAGTCTCTAAAACCATTCACAACTTGCAAGCCAGTGTTTGTGTTCTTAGAAACAAACCACATACTGTATATGAAGTTTTTGAATAACTGACACAACAGCACCGTGCAAATCATTCCTTTCAGACACACAAAACTGCCAGCTGCATGAGTTCTGCTATTAAGATATAAGCCAAATTCACAGAGTCAGGGTAAGACAGTGGCAAAAAACGGGTGGAGTCATAGAAAATAAGACATATGCCCTCCACCTAACTTATCCCAAATCTATCTTCATGGCTGCTGAGCAAGAAGGGACAGCATGACTTAAAATTGCTTTAGCTCTCATTTGACTTTTGGATAGCTTTGAACCACCACCCCCCCATGCCTCCCTTTCACATATTGCTTTCAACCACTATTTTTCCTAGGGACAGCTTAAATATAGCATTTGGATTGAGTTTTGGTTCAATTTAGCTTTAAGTCTAAATCAGGGGTAGGATTCAAAACTTGAGGGTGAATAATATAGACTTAATCATTCACAGATGTGATGACTATAGCAGAAAACGAAGTGAAAACTTTAAGTTTGATCATAAAACATAAGTATTTGATGTTCGGATATGTGAAAGTAAAGGGTGATTAGCCATGTATAAAACTTGATAAAAATCAAATCCATTCAGGCCTTTTTACAGTAACCAACAAAATACTAGGCTTTTGGTCCTACTTGCCCTGTACAGAACTGAGGGATAGCCATGCTAATCTGTAGCTTCACAATAAACAAGTAGTCCTGTAGCACCTTAAAGACTCGCAATTTTATTTATTAAGTAATGCGCTTTCATGGGTAAGTGGATCTTTAAGGTGCTACAGGCCTGCTTGTTTACTGTATAGAACACTACAACATATACAGTATATACATCTGCAACACAACAGACATTTTAAGTAGAGCTGCTTTATCTGTGGCACGTAGCCCAATATAACAGTATGGCCGTGTCTACACTGAAACAAAACTTCAAAATGGTCATGCAAATGGCCATTTTGAAGATTACTAATGAGGCACTGAAATGCATATTCAGCACATCATTAGCATGCCGCCGGCCGTGACTCATCGAAATTGCCGCATTTTGCTGCCGTGCAGCTCGTCCAGATGGGGGTCCTTTTTGAAAGGACCCTGCCAACTTCAAAATCCCCTTATTCCCATCTGCTGATAGGAATAAGAGGATTTCAAAGTTCCTGGGGTCTTTTTGAAAAGGACCCCCATCTGGATGAGCCGCATGGCAGCAAAATGTGGCAATCTTGATGAGTCGCAGCCAGCGGCATGCTAATGAGGTGCTGAATATGCATTTTGGTGCCTCATTAGTAATCTTCAAAATGGCCATTTGCATGGCCATTTCAAAGTTTTGTTTCAGTGTAGACGTAGCCTATGTGTTCCTTGTGGTTCAAAGCGTACAGGATCTAACTTCTTGAGCAAACCAGGCCTTTAAAATAAGCTGTTGCTGGATTGAAGAGCACATTACTTGGGCAGCAAAAGCATGCTTGTTGTTGCATTTTGCAATTACAGGTTGTTGCTGGGCTGTTTTGTTGTAAGAAGATAGGTGTTTTCTGAATCCCTAATGTTATTGACCTATAATCGTCCAGAGATAAATTTAGTCTGACTTTACTGACATCATGTAATGTATATTTTTAAAAATTCTTCAGTAAAGCGTGTGCGCATTCTGCCTTAGAGTAACATTAAGACATGATTTAAACCCAGAAAAACACAGCTGAGAATTATGACTATTCCATTTGTATTTACTGGAAAACTCCTGGATCTGTGGGTCAGCGATACTGATAGATGACAGTCCCCCATGTGGAATGCTGCGTGATGTCACTACCACATGTGCTCCAACACCAGAGCAGAAGTTAAACTGTAGTTCATCAGCTGAAATGCTAAACAGCAGATGAATAGGCTGTGAAAGATGTTTTCTTAAAAGCTTTGGACTGCACTTGGTACTGCTAACCCTCTCGTAGGAGGTGGTCATCACGGTAATTGCTTCACTGAGGCCACAACAGCCCAACAGGGAAAGCTGTGACCTTGTTTGTGTTCTGTTTAATAATGGTTTAACTTTTTTAATAGTGTTGTGACAAGAGATGGGGGGGTGGGAAAGAATGCAAGGAGCATTTTCCTTTTCCCTTTGCCATCTGATCCCCAATGCACCAGTGTGGGAGCAGACCAGGACAGGCTCCTAGTTTACCCCTGGGTGTCAGAGGGGTGTATCTGATGTCACATATGTACCTAGGCTGTAGATAAACACCAAGGGAGTATGGTAAATTGAAAAGGGGTGTAAACATAATCTCAGGTGCCATGCATGCAGCTACAATCTGCTGAAAAAAATGGGTGGGGTAAAGGGCACATACTCTGTTTTTATTTTTTAACATGAGCATACAAGACATCTGAAGCACATTAGCTACCACACTGCCATTTTCTTAAACCATCAGGCTTCTGCAGGCATAATGGTTCCTGGATTATTTACTTGGTTCTCATATCCCTGATCCCTCTCTCCCTTTGCTAGAAAATTGTTGCGGATTTACAGCAGAATTCAATCTTTCATGCTTTGAGTGAAAATCCTCAGGTTGAAGACCCTGATCTACTGATATCAATGGAGATTTTCTGGGTTTACTCCAGTGCAACCAAAGACAAAATCTAATTCCAAGTGTCTCCTAAAGCTGGCAAATATTTCATAACCATCTGAAGCTATCCAAACTCCACTGGCATTCAGATTCAATTACGAACCCATCATGGAAATATTCATAAGACTCAGATGTCTGAGACTGCTTCAACTTCAAAACCCACGCCAGTCTCCTTCCAACAGTCAAAAGACAGAAGGTGTGATCTCCTGGATAATTGAGGACATTGAATTTCACCCAAGGATTACTGTAGTGGACCCAATTAGAGCAAGTCTTAAGTAACTCAGAGACCCAGCAATGCCCCATCTGTTTACCAGTGAGCTCTTCTGTAAGATACCAGATGGTCTTCAACTCTTCTGATCTCAAAGACACCAGAAAGGCAAGAATCTCTTATGGACTTCAGCAAAATACAGAAATAAGACTAAGCACTTTTGCTGGGGAGATTAAACTTGGCAGTTTTGACATTTTAAAAACACTCTACATATCAAGAAAGGGTGATGGGGAGAATGCTATTGGATTGAAAGCCTAATTTTCATGACTAGATATTCATAGTATTTTCAAGTATCTGTCATGACCTTGTGATAACATGTGGTCATGCAGCAGCCTTTTGACCTTATGGCATCGGACCCTGTCAAAACACCATCAAGTCAAAAGGCCATATCATAACGCTGTGAAATATGTGAGCCCCAAAATGATTTCAGGGTCTATGACTTTTCCAGGAACCTGATTTCTGATATTATTCTGATTTCTTTGGCTATCCTGAAAGTACCAGGATGGACAGGAATACTGGACATATCATTTTTAATTATCATCAGGGAAGCTGGACTACTACTGTACTCAAGGTTTGAAAAATAAGATGAAATCAGTGTAAAATAAATGCATCTTCCCAATGCTATGTTCCATTTACTGCTATTAATGTAATAAAATGTCTCTCCCATATGACACAGTTTCTCCAGTACCCAATAGTGCATACAGAGCTTAAGGACAGAAGGGACCACCAGATTGTCTAGTTTAGCTATCACAGACCACTAAATACCACCTCGCACCTCCACACTAAACCCAACATCCATAATTAGGATAACCTGTTACAGCCCTGCCACAGACAGAGAACATGCATGGCAGGTAACATAGGCAAGATCCTGTTTTGTATTTATATTTCCAGAGAGTGAGCTTTTCCAAAAATGCTGAAGTTTTATTCCTCCCCCCTTTTTAAAATATTTTTCCTTATCATGATGAATTTAGGTTGCTTATATCACTGAGATAGCACAAAATTAGATGCCATCGTTCACTGCAGAATTTTTCAGGAAAAGTTTGGGTATGATCCAAAAGGAAAAGTTGGAGTTCATCCATGAGGTCAAAGACACAGGAAGAATCTTTACCCATGATAACCATCTAACTTCTGCATGCAAAAGGAGGTTATCAAATTGCAAGCCCATTTCAGTACAGAAAATGGAAATTAATCTGCTCTGTTAGGGTAGAGTTTTAATAAAATGCACTATTTTTATTGCATCATTCAGAATCATGTTTGCTTCCTCGCTCAAGGTTCTTCGCATCAAGAGTTTCATGATGAATCATGGAATGTGTGAATTTCTCATGAGGTGTGATGTTTAGAACTTTCCCCCTTAAACCACAATGTGCCATCATTGCAGCGACACTACATGTACATACACTGACACAGTTACACCAGAGCATTGGATTTAAAAAAATCATCCACAATATTGAAGTTATTTTCTGTAGTGTGTCTGTCAAGTGATTGCAGAATAATATTTCTTCTAGGATTTTACCTTCATAATAGCATCTAACAAATACTATCAGCTGTGTCACATTAACAATATCATTACTATCAGCCAGCTGAAGTACAAACTTATTACTTTTGATGTCCTTACATATATGGCACTCCTCTTTACTGTGTCACAAGACAAAGGGTTCAGCATATTTGCCACTGTGCGTAGTTTTGCTCATCTTAACTGCAGCTGGAAGTACTAGTCTTTCACAATTGTTATATTGCTTCACTGTCTTTCCAACAAGATGACACACTTTGAAAGGTGCCCTCTGAGTCTTTGAGGATACTGTTACATATTTATTCATGACATTTGCACTTACCTTCCACAATTTTTCATGTCATATGGAAAAGGCAATGTCTTTATTTTTGTGTTCAGGATGCCTAATGCACATGAGTTTTGTTAAGTATCAGAGGGGTAGCCGTGTTAGTCTGGATCTGTAGCAACAACGAAGGGTCCTGTGGCACCTTTTAGACTAACAGAAAAGTTTAGAGCATGAGATTTCGTGAGTTAACTCACTTCTTCAGATGCTGGTCCTGGAAATCTGCAAGGCCAGGTATAAATAGGCCAGAGCAAGGCTGGGGATAACGAGGTTAGCTCAGTCAGGCAGGCTGAGTTGTATTGTCATCAGTAGATCTGGAGGTGTGAACTCCAAGAGAGGGGAAGCTGCTTTTGTATTTAGCCAGCCATTCACAGTCTTTGTTTAATCCTGAGCTGAGGGTATTGAATTTGCAGATGAATTGTAGCTCAGCAATTTCTCATTGGAGTCTGTTCTTGAAATTTCTTTGCTGCAGGATAGCTACTTTTAAATCTGCTACTGTGTGTCCTGGGAGATTGAAGTGCTCTCCTATGGGTTTTTGTATATTGCCATTTCTGATGTCTGATTTGTGTGCATTTATTCTTTTACATAGAGACTGTCCAGTTTGTCCGATGTATATGGCAGAGGGGCATTGCTGGCACATGATGGCATAAATTACATTGGTAGATGTGCAGCTGAATGAGCCCACGATGGTGTGCCTGATCTGGTTAGGTCCTGTAATGATGTTGCTGGTGTGTATATGTGGGCAGAGCTGGCAACGAGGTTTGTTGCATGGATGGGTCCCTGAGATAGAGTGACTGTGATGCGGTGTATAGTTGCTTGTTAGGATTTGTTTTAGGTTGGCAGGTTGTCTGTGAGCAATGATAGGTCTGCCTCCCAAGGCCTGTGAAAGTGTGGGATCATTGTCCAGGATGGGTTGTAGATCCCTGATGAGTTTTGTTGATTTCATACTGCTGTTGGCCAAGATATTGAAACATAGTACACACCATGACCATTGCTCATCATTGTCTACGAAAATCCATGTTTAAGATAGTCTTCTTTATATTTTCCTTTTCCACTACCGGAGTACTCTATTTTCACATTTGTACATTCCATTGTTTCGGAATTTTCAATTCTTTCAAGTAATTTCTGTATTTTTGGGGCAGATCACTTGCCAAAGATGTACAAGTTGTAGCACTTTCACCAGCCATTGAAAGGAACTTATCCATACTGAGGATTGTTAAGAGTCCTTTCCCCCACTCCACATGCCCGAGGGCAGAAAGTGGGGCCCCGTGGAGACTTAAAAAACACCTTGCCTGTAAACAGGCTTTACCTTAAAACTTCCCAGGGTTGCAGATTCCACGGCCCTGGGGTTAGTTTCGCTGCCACCACTGAGTGAGAAAAAAACTTGCTATCCCAAGACACATTTGGACGTCTTCCTGTGGGGACTCCAAGCTCTTAAAACTCCCTTCAAGAGACAGCTGGACACACAAATGTGTAATTCAGTAGCTGACTGTTTGATCTCAGGCCCAGACTTTTCTTAGGACACAGAAATCAGATCAGTTGCTTTCAACAATGATTTTTTCACAAAACAAGAGAAAAGTAAATCATGGGTTGCATGCACAGAAAAATATTTCCCTGGGATTCAGCTTAAAAGTTACAGGGGGGAAATCTCAAGTCAAACACCAGCACAAAAGAGAAAATACAGAGCAGCCACAGCAAAACAAGGCAACAAGCCACAGCCCATCCAAATTTAAAATAACCAAAAACCTGAATGCATCTAAATATACATTTCCCTGGTACTTACACCTCTATGGCTGATTTTGCAAGAGTCATGATACTTTGATTTTATTTCAGTTTCCTGGGAGCCATCTCTCCTCTGGGTCTTTCTCCCTGAGGTATGCAGAGACAAAAGCCCTGAGAATTGCAATTTTTCTCAGTGTGAACAAAGCTACTTCACTCCCATTGAAACAAACCAGCAGAAATTTAGCACTTTAAAAAAATGATTTACTCCATGATGAACTTTCAGGGTACAGTCCCATTGGCTCACCTGGGATTCAGGTTATCTTGTAAGTTTAACCCCTTCCCTGCACTCATTGATGACAAGGGTAAATTTAAAAAAAAAAAAAAAACCTGTGAGCAATGTATGTTAAACAAACTTCTGGCTTGCTATGCTCTCTTCTGACCACTCCAGAAATTCTTGCAAAAGGCAAATGACAGGCAATATTTTAATGCCACACCATATTCTAAAACAAATAAAACAGTGGCATGGTTGAACAAGCTCTTTTTTTCAGTACACCTATGTTGACACATCATAGCTATTTGAATTTTTAATATTTCAATATTGTTAACATGGGAATTATACAAGGCTGATATTTATTTTAATTTTTTAAAGCAAACGAGTGTGCATTGAATGAAGGCAAGCTAACATTAACAGAGAAAAGCAAGTAATGCTGACAACTGAAGAGAAACAAAACTGAAATTGATTAGTCTATTTTGTTGTCCAAATTGAATGAAATGCCAAAAATACAAAACATAAAGAGCGAAAAGCATATTAGCACAGATTTTGTTAAAATGCAATTTTATTAATTAAAATATGGTGTTAGAAGCACAGTGAGGAAAATCTCTGCAAAATGTTTTGAATGTGACAAGTCTGAATTTTATTAGGAAATTCCTGACCAGCTTATTCAGGAAGATAAATGCAAAAGTGGGGAATCTGCTGTGGTAGCTTCAGTAATCACAATTGCAATAACTGTTTCCTCTCTGTCTTATGACCAAAATTCACATAGTCTTTTTCAGGTGCTTCAGTATTTGATTGCAAGTAGCAGCATTAGCAAAGCTGAAAATTGAAAGGGTAGCAGGAAGGAATGAAAGAAAGAGGCCCAAGCATGGTAGTTTTAGTTGCAATTGTGCACCTTCCGACATCCACATTTAAAAATAGCTGGGGCAGAAAAGCCTATAAAAGGCTTTTCAGGACATGCCATTTAAAAGGTGCTTCCTTCAAAAAATCATTTTTTTAGTCAATTAAATAAAAACTCACATTGACAGTGTCTCCTCAGGACACTGACAACTCAATTTAAGACAAAAAAAGGAGGAGGGATTGTAAAACCAATATTTAAAAATCATTTGAAATGTCTCTGTGAGGTCTTCAGATAAACCAATTACTAAATATTATTTTTGTTAGGATGTGAATGCTTTAGTTTTTAAACTCAAATGCAATTACGTTACCCATTCACTAGCCTCAGAAGCAAGCATCAATCTCTCGGAAAGAAACCAACGTGTTCCCTCAGCAGAGGCTACAAGAGCAAGGGAAAATCAGTGGAGGCCAATTGCAAAATGTCACACCCACTTTGTACACCCCTGGTCTAGATGATGCTTGGCCCTGCCATAAGTTCAGAGGTGTGGTCTTGATGACCTCTCGAGGTCCCTCCCAGTTCCAGTGTTCTATGAACTGAGGTGTTGGAAACCTGACTATAATTTATGAGTTGGTAACCAAGGAGTTAGTTTTATTGCTGCGCACTCCTATTAAATGGGGATAAGTCAAGAGGCTGCTCTTAATACCATATACGTATTTTTAAAAGAAAGTACAGTGAATCTATCTATCCAATCTATCCAGGGATGAATGAACTGATTTGGCTAAATTGAGAATTGGCCTTGAGACTCTTCCTAAACCTTGAACTGAACCTGAAGAAAACTGCTGCCCCTCAAGTATAAAAGCATTTTGGATTTTTTTTTTCCAGCATTTTTCATTTTTGTGAAACTGGAGATTTCCTCATCTCCAGCCAGGAGATGAAATACTAGAAATATCCAGAGAGTCTAGTCCACCAATCATTTCCATCCCTTAAGTGGAACATTTTCCAAAACCAAAACCAAACTCTGAACCTTTAAACCACTTACAGATTTATTCCATTCTGAAATGAAATGACTGTTAAAACCATTGGCAGGAGTAGCACAGAATCATGTCAGCCCCAATCCAGCAAAGGGACTGAAATCAATGGAACTTACATATGCACTTAGCCCGTTGCTGAATATGGATAGATGTCAGCAGTTCCTTAAAATGAGCATGTAGGTGCTTTGCTGAGCTGGGACTGATCCTTCAGCTGAATCTGTGCAGGCATTCAAGACAGATCTTTCTGTCTGTGCACTCACACAGATTCCAGACACTGCTGATCCAGCTAACTCTGAAAGTGGCCAAAACCCCAGATCAACCCTCTTAGAGCCACTGCTGGAGAAAGAGTAGAGGGAACCACAGAATAGCTCTAACTAGCCAAGCAAGAATGTTAGAACCTAAATGTTCCGTGTAAGTGCTATCTCATCTCACTGTACCTGTGAATAGAAGTTAAAACCATCTGTCCCAAATGATGAATTTTTGTTTTGAAATATAAGTTATACTGTATACGTGAAGTCCTGTGGCACCTTATAGACTCATGCATCTGATGAAGCAGGTCTTTGCCCATGAAAGCTTATGCTCCAAAATATCTGTTAGTCTACAAGGTGCCACAGGACTTCTTATTGTTTTTGAAGATACAGACTAACACAGCTACTTCTCTGATACTGTATATGTGACTATTTTGTACATGCCATTTATAGGGTTATTCTGCAGATTGCTGTCATTGACTGGCTGCCCTTTATAACAAGGACTTGTACCTCTTCTTGAAATTTTCATGAGATTAGGGGAGAGGTGTCATTTCTTTGGCTGAAAACTTCTATTAGGAAACTTAGTAAGTTCTCTACGTGACTACATGTCAGAACACTTCATTGCTAGCTGCTGAGAAGTAGATTAACCTACAGTGGCAATGTAGTTTGCAATACTTTCTGCTTCTCTATATTCTCCATACCCACTATCAGCTTTTCTTTTGAAAAAAAAATATGACTTTTGTAATACTATAAGATCCATCTTTATAAATGCATGTTTTCATCCTCTTCTCTCAGGATTTCACAATTTTTATCAAATAGACACAAAGGATATGCTAAATTAAAATAGAATACTTACCATTTTAATGATCTTGGCTTATGTTTGTAAATATCATGACTTTTAAACATTACAAGTAGGAATATGGAATATTTTGTTGAGATTAAAAAGCAGGTGGAAATACTCTTAAGCACATCTTATTAAACTGGGACCTGAAGATCTTGTGTATGGCTGTGCGGGAATAAGTTAGTCATAAGAGTATAGGTTGAACCTCTCTAATGTAGAACTCTCTCATCCAGCAACATCCATAATACAGCATGATTTTAGTTAGCTGGATAACCACTTAACAGAGGCGTAGCCAAGTTTCCCACAGTCCCATAAAGTTTGTTTACAGCCACTGGTCCTGGCTGTCAGTGTTCTGTGCTGTTATACCACTAAGGCTGTGGCCACACTTGGCCAAAATTTCGAAATGCTTCCGGCCCCAGCACTGCGAAAGTGCTGCTTTTGAATGCATGCAGCTATACAGGGGTCCTTTTCAAAAGGACCCTGCACATTTTGAAATCGCCTTTTTCCCCTCAGCTGAGAAGGACCCCCATGTAGCCACGCCGAGCCGTGCGCATTCTAAAGCCACGCCACGACCGGAAGCATCCTACTGTTAATGAGGCGCATGGCCATTTCGACGTTTTGGTCAAGTGTGGCCACAGCTTAACTGTCTTGTAAGAGCCCAGTAAGCAGTGGACATCTCGGTAATGCTGCAAGACAATATTGACATCCCATAGTCCAGCAAATTTTCTCATATGGCACTGGTCTGGTCCCAGAGGCGCCAAATGAGAGAGGTTCAACCTGTATATGTTTGGCAGACTCACCAATGGGAGCTTTACAACAGGCCCTTGTGAAATACAAAGAGCTTCACTATCACACTGGAAAAAAGGCCAGTAAACTAGTAGGATACTTCTCAATAGGAAAATTAATCCTTAAGTGCTGTGTTTTGTTTCTTAAAGTGGTTCTTTCTGAGCACTTCATAAACAAAGTAAAAATGTCGTTAATTGAATTTACTGCTGCTATGAAATGTAAGTATTATGCATTATGGTATATGATCAAAATACCATAACTCTGCACAATGTACCTTTCCACTCCTGGAACTATAGTACTGCAAGATATCAGATTTGGGCTAATGTGTGATATAAAAGCTCCCACTGCAGGGCTGTACCATCCCACAAGCGTTCATCATAACATTCTGCCTCAGGTAGACACAGTGACTTGTGAAGCCCCCACAGAGTACAAACAGCATTGAAATCTGCAGCCCTGTTCTCATTTTCTATCACACCGTGTGCACAGACTAGCACTGCTGCAGGCTGTATCTCTGCATCATACTAGTTGAAGGATTCCTGGTACACCTGGTTTCCAACAAATTTTATGTTAAAACACTTTTATTATTAGCTGGTGAGAATTAAATACAGCAAGGTAATGCCCTAAAGTAGAACTCCAACTATGACAGCAGTTTTCCATACTTCTTGTCCAGGTTCACCAAGTTTAACATCAGCTCTGCCTCTGAAAAAAATGCCATGATTTCACTGGAGAAACAAGGTCTTTCAAGCCAGTGTGCAAGGGAATGGAGTGCTGCTCCCCAGGCACGCGCAGTCTGCTTCTATGTCCTTCTATTTTTTTGTACTGAAAAAGAAATCTTTCTGATTTGATTTGAATATCCAGCTCATACTCTTAGTATCATGATATAATTTTGTGTGTGCTACAGGACATGCTGGGAAGAGGGAGAAGCCACATGATTGTTAAGAGCAGCACTGGCAAACATCCACTAGATGTCAGTCATGCTGTAAGCATCTATTTCTTCTCTGAATACAAATGGGCAGGCAGCAGTTTTTATCTGAAAAAGTAAACAAAAATTTTGCGATGCATGCTAATTCAGCAGGCACATGCCAGAGGCACCTAGCATTAAATATTTCTATAACATTAAACTCCTTCCCCTCTCAAAAGAATTTGATTATGATGTTTTTTCCCCTATGACAACGTGGCTGCTGTGTGTGAGGAGGGAGGCTTAAAGGAAAGCAAGGTGTTGCCTTTAGAGATAAATATCTCTCAGTGAATGAACAGGTACAAGATATGGAAAAATACGTACTTTCTCACTTGCTTTTATACTCAAAGGAACTGCTGGGTCAACAATGCTGTCCCATCACTAAATTCTGGCCTTGAGGAAACGACATAATACACCTTCAGCTGCTCAGTTTTAGATGTACTTATTAACCCATTAAAAACGCTGCATTTCAGAGACAGGATTTTTGGGAAGGGTGTAAAATGCACCAAGTTCTGTAGGATAAATTTATCCATGGGCTGTTAGGTATTTTTGTGGGGTACCTATAGGCAGGTGTTCGTGCGCACACATATTTATTCCGGTGTCTCGTAGTCATTACCTGGGTGCTGATTTACTTCTAAGTTACTCCACTACTAAAGAGTGTAACAAGGATGTGTTTTGTGCCCTTACGATCAGTCCAGCCAGGGTTCATCACCAGGATATCTGTGGCCCTTGTTTTTTATAGATATGACAGCAGTTTTTCATGTATCATTATTTGCACTCACAATTTTTCTCCTTATACTTATGTAATTTGTGAAACCAGCAATTTCCAAGACAAATATGCCTTAGTTTTTCTGACAAACCCAAACATCTGACTCAATACCTAAATAAAATTCACTGAGCTGCATGTTTCTGTCATTTAAGCATGTGTGTCACTGGTATCTTGGAGATGTTACTGTTATCTTCTCTAATTATGGGCCAAAAAATGGTATTGGGTTTGTTTTAAGTCCTTCATCTGGCCAAGCAAAAGCAAATCATGACTTAATGCAACTCTTTTCCACTCCGAAGGAAATAATCACAACAGACTTCGTGAGGTGCATATTAATGTACTTCATCAGCTCTTTCAGTTTAATAAGGAAAAGCATCATCCATTTTCAGTGTTTGAGAGGCATTTATTAACTTCTGTGTGATGTTTTAATTTCTTCAAAGTCCATTAAGTGCAGCTACTTTTTATCAGCAATCAACTTGCAAGTCTCAAGCTTTATTTGGATTGCATATTTGCCAGTCAATAGATGTGACCAGTTAGTGGTAAGTCTTCCACACCTTCCCTAAATACATGCTCACATTCCTAGATGCACAAAATGTGGGTTAATTGGTTCTAGCACAGCACAGCATTATGTATGGAGATCACAGCATCTATGTCTAATTTTTGAATACTTCTACCTGTACTAACTTTGAATGCTGTAAATGAAATAAGACTTTCTCAAATGTTTGTACATTATCTTTCGTTGTAAAAAGTACACAATTTTACCAATCCAAATCCGATAAAATACAAAAAATTGTTTGGAAGGTAAACATCTATTAAACAAATCGTTGTTTAAGTATTTTTGTAGCAAGAAATAATCAAGGAAGGGGCATGCAAATACAGCCAGTCAGAAATGTAAAGGAGGCACGGATTTAAATATCACAAACCCTGATTTCAAAAGCACCCTTCTTCCTGAAAAAAATTAGGCTAGTGTAACTCAAGTAATTCTCCCGAAATCAATCAAATTACATGATTGTTTAAAACTCTCTCTGCAGTTCGTAAAAACTAGGCACATGCGACCTCCGGAGGGTTGGAACCATCCCTGGATTGCTCGCATGGGAACCCAGGATGCAGATGGTGCTGCAGCACACCCCTTTTCTGTGCCCACCACCCTTTCTCTAAGGTTCTGGTGGTGACTTCCCAGTGCCCAGGGCTCCACATCTGACACTGCACCTGCAGTCCCAGCTGCAAGACCAGAACCAGGAGCTTTGGCTGCCTTCAGCCCCAGGCTTGGGGACCTCCACCTGGAGTCCACAGGCAGTGCCTCAGCCACTACTGGCCCCACATTGAGAGATTTGCTTCTGATCCTGCATGTGGAGTTCCAGACTTGTTCCCTGTAAATCCTGTCCATGTTACCCACCTGCCTACCCAGAGCCATAGCCTCGCTCTTGGCCTGAGCTCTGGTGTGGTGGGGGACGGACAGGACTGAAGGAGAGGATGACCAACCTTCAGCACCACCCACTGCAAAAATGTTCCAGCGCCACTGCCTGGTTCCACAGGAACTTGAACTCCTGACTTCACAGACAGATTTAGATCCAGACTTTGTAAGTTTGACAGCGTGGACCTATCTGCAGTGCAAATGCAGCTATTAAACTCCCACAATACGAGTTTTAGAATCTGCATGCAAATTAAGCCACTCAGTGCAAGTGAAGACTTGCTGCTCATATTCATCACCCAGGAGTCCCAACACAGTTCTGATCCCAGGCTAGCCACCCTAAGAATTGGTACCGCAAGAGTCGGTGTTCATGGTCAATGACCGCAGACATGGACAATTGGGGATGTAACTAATCATACTAGCAGTCCCACTAGCAAATGACACCACTGCAAAATGTTAAAGAAGAGACACAATACAAATCTAGAAGAGGGAAAGGGAGCAGAAGGGGTGGTGAAGAGGTAAGCAGAAGGTGAAATAAGTGAGATGCACAGCATGTGCGTAAGCTACACTATAGTAATCTTGATTTTCTGGCACTGATCACTGACGTGTGTGTTTGAAGAGGGTAGTACCCCTGTCATATTGCTCTAGCAGCTACTGATACAGAATAGATTAGAGAAGAGAGCATAGAAAAGAGAGATGAAGGAAAAAGAAAAGTGATTAAAGTACAAGAATGCGCTTTAAAAAAACAGCTGATGTACCAGAACCCCTATTTTGCTCTAAAAAAAGTCATTCAAAATGGCTGACCGAATTGTAACATATATGTCACTTATATGGGCAGAGAGTTTTCAAAGCAGTAAAACTAGCTCCATACGAAGTTTGTACCACTGAAACACTCAAGTACACCACCCTGAATAGAACAGCATTAATAAACTTAAATCCTGGGGGTAAAGTATTGTTGTACTTTTGATATAAAACCTTCCAGTTTGGGGGTTATTTTAATTGAATGGAGGATTGGTTTGGAAGTGGGGGATTCTTTCACTTGGGAGTTAGCAACGAGACGAACAGAAAAGAGGAGGGGAAACCCCTGTGTGGTGTGGAAGGAAGTGTACTGAGAAAGCACTAGATGTTCTGTACAAGGTCAAACATCAGAACACAATGTTTTAGATGGCTTTTAGATGCTTCTTGCTTCCCCCTCCCCTCCGCATTGCCCTTAATCAGCGTGGGCCAGCTCCCATTTATGCACTAAAATAGGAGGCCAGAGTTTCAAAAGAGCTCAGCAAGCATAACAGCATATTCATTTTTTTAAAATCTGTCCATAGGAGCTGCAGGGTTTCTGGGATATCTAGCCCTTATTTGGGTGCCTAAATAGAAGCTAACATCTTTTGACATTGTGGCCCCAGTGGTGGTTAATTGAGTTACTTTTAAATTCAACTGTATTTAATTATTTAGATCCCATTGAAATCAAAGGAAGTTAAGAGCCTAAATCTCTTTTGAGGATCTAGACCTCAGACCTTTTAAAAAATCCCATTCAAACTGTTCTCCGGACTAGAACTTCTTGGGGATTTTTTTTGTTTTTCAGTGACAAATGTAGCTTACACAACATCAAAATGTTTGATTTTAAGTCTGCCAGTATTCAGCTTTCCTAACCATGAAAATGAAAGCAAAATATTTTAATCTGAGTAGAGTCATTGCATGTGGCAACACTTGGCTTCATTGAACTGAGCTGAAGGGTTTTGATCATTTTTTTCTGATTTGTCCTCCTTGATTACTGTTTTTGGTTCTCTGTGCCTTAAATATTGAGTCTGTTCTGGTCTGGGTATGGTCTGAAGAAGTGGGTCTGTCCCATGAAAGGTCACCTAATAAACTATTTTACTAGTCTTTAAAGTGCTACTTGACTGCTTTTTGTTTTTATTTAGTCAGTTTGTCATTGCTCTCTATCTGCCTGAGCTTTTTGGGATGAGGGGGCAGGGGCTTTAGGCCTTTTCCCCATTCTGATTTATGGGCTGAGATCCCTGGCTAGACTCCCTGAGGGAAAGTCTAAAAGTTTCAGTAAAATGGCAATTTCCAGAAGTCACATTTTCAGTTGAAAAAATATTTAGATAAACTCCCAAGCTATCAGGAAAATAATAGTTTGGGATTTTTGAAAGTGCACAGAAGTATATGAGATACCTGAACTTCACTTTGCATGAGGCATCAGAATCAGCTCTGGCAGACAGGGATGAACGTCAGACAGAATCAGAATGACATGCTTTGATTCAGTGTCACAAACAAAAAGAAAATTTTCTGAAAGAGACTCATCTAGGACTTGAGGAGACCATCCTCCTCCTCTAGCACCCTGGGAACATCACCCACCCCCGCCTACAGACACAACAGCGCTGGCTGGGTAACTGAGCTCTTCAAATCATAAGTTAAAGATTTAAGGTTACAGAGAATCCCCCATTTATTCTAGTTTAAACCTACAAGTGACCTCATGCTTCAGAGGAAGGCAACAAAAACCCAGGATCTCTGACCATCTTTGGGGGAAAATTCCTCCCTAACACCCGATTATGGTGAGCATTTGACTCCAGGGCATGTCAGCAGACCCACCAGTCTTTCTAATAAACTGAGAAAAAATTATTTTATATTTTCAAATGGCAATATTTAGGAAATCTTTGTTCTGCAAATTATTTCAATGTTTCAGCTTTGAATCCTGATCCAGAGTGAAAACAAACATCAAAATATTGAAAGACATGAATTCTGATATTTTTCTATCCACTCTGTTGATTAGTTAGAGTTATTTACCCTTTTTGACTTGGGCACTAACATAGCAAGTTTCCCTCCATATTGAGGAGTAAATCTCTGCATGATTTTATCTATTTTAAATTTGGCAACTTTAAAAATTTAATCAAAGTAACTCAATAAGGGAGCAAAACCCCTCTGAATTTAAAGATTAAATGAAATGCTTTAGAAAATGAAACTAAGCCCTAGGCCACTAGTCAAATACCTGTGCAAACTTAGGCATTGATCTTGCAATGAGCAAGGAGGATGGATGGTCCCCACATCCATACAGAAAGCATTGTAATGTCATTGCTTTAATCATAAGAACAAGTTTAAAGTACGATAGTTGAAAATCAGCTCTCTCTCTTCACAAATTTATGGCACAACCTGAATTCAGTGTTTTGTGCTTTCCATAAAACAACATCTCGAAAACTCAAAGCAGAATCAAGGTTGCAATTATTCGCATTCTTGCAGGTGTTAAGTCATCACTTGTTTCAGGTGAAACTGAACAGGTGAGATGCACTTCTCTTTTTCTTTCTCAAATACAGCCCCCCCATCACACCAAAGAGTCTCAAATTAATACAAGACCATATTCAATCTCTCTCTCTCTCTCTCTCCCCAACCTCCCCCCCACCCCTGGTCCCCCCAGAACAAGGACTGGACAGTGGTGCTGTGTTTTAACAGAAAGGCTGTGTCAAAGAAGTTTGGTTTAATTTGCTCTCTTGGCAAAAAAGTTCATGATAACCGTGATCTTCTCCCAGGGCAAGCTGGAGTTAGTGAAACAGTTGCTAAGACAACTGTTTTCTGAAAAACTGATGTTTTGCTTCTTCAGTTGTTTAATTCCTCTGATACAACACACCAGTTTGGGAGGTCCTGGCCACACCAGTGGTTTCTACACAAACTAGAGAGAATCCTACAGAAGACGTTGATGCAACCCTTAGTTTCTGACTTATTGTTCAACACAGAGCTAAGAGAGTTAAGCGCTCAGGCAATACATTCTTGGCCATCTTCCTTACAGCCACATTCTCAATAAGCTATAGCTTTTCTTAAAGGTTAGTGGTTTCTTATTTAGAATCAGGGCACTATAATAGAAAAACCAAGAAGTTATGAAGTCTGGCTAAAAGAGCACACACTTGTCTTACTGTCTGATGTTGTTAAAGGGATTTTTTCATAACAAATGTCCAGTTAGGTATCCCAAAACAATGAGGAGTCTGAGTAAAAACAGGTTCAATTGCTTCCCCTCCTCATCCACTAACTGCACTGTGAATCACCTTAGCAACACAAAATAACCTTAAAGCTGCCCTTAAACTGAAAATGGGTATTTTCTATGTGGGGATATTCTGGATGGGCATGAAACTAGCATATCCTTATACCAGCCCTTACAGTGCAGGAAGCATATCTGGTCTAGCTGTATACGGGAGAAGGCAAACTGGAGCATGGTGTACTCCATCGATTCTCCATTGGCACAATAGTTCATTAAGAATCAGTCCACCCAGCAACAAGGTCAATAGCCACTGTGAGCCTCGGGGCAAAGAGGGAAGCAATCCTGGCTCTGCATCCTCAGAAGGGGCAGGGCCAAGGGCAGAAGGCCAGGGTTAAAGCAGTCATCCCTTAGCGCTACTCAGACTGTGCCCGGAGGTCCAAGCCTCCTTGAAACACCAGGTCCTGGTGCAACTGCCCCCTTTGCCTGACCTCCCCATCGGCAGGCCTGCCGTCCAGTTGATCTGCCCTGTGGCCACACTAACTTGCGCTCAGCTGTGGCTCACATTGACGTGCCATGCAACAGAAGAAGCACAGAGGTGGCTTCAAGCTACTTTCATTACCATATCTCAGCTGCATTGGACTTGAGTTTGACACAGTTAGCAAGCATGACCGTAAGCTACAGACCGTCCTAATGCTGGAAGTGCAGACACAGTGGAAGTTGGTGGTACAGAGATGATTAGTTCTTGATCTTATTTTAAGCATCTACATTAGGATGTTTTGGCCAAAATACTTAAAAGAAGCAAAGATACTGATCCACTTTTTGTCGCATACTTGGATTTTTTGCTTCTGTTACAGAATAGGATTTAATGTAATATGAGTTATATGAACTTTATATATGGCCCTTTATGAATACCCATCTCAGATTTGCTGTGGCCCTTGTTTCTTTGCTTTTTGATGAGTGAATATTATGACTTCTATTCTTTTTTCATGGCATTTAGAATGTGCAGCTGTATATGGGAATGTAGGAAGGATTCCTGACAAGCAGGTTAATATTTAGCACTGCATACTAGCAATTCAAGACTAACAAAAAGTCAATGTAAACAAACATTGACCCACTGTATCATTAACGGCAAGTGAGCAACTCCAAGAAATCCATTACAGATTCACAATTCATATACAATACATTCATCCTCCAAGATCTGTGGCAATAAATGCCCATATATCTGAGATCAAGTTGAGACTACAAATCAATATTCTGCTTCCTTGTCCGTACAGAATAAAGAAGGAGTAAGCTATCTGCCTGAAATAAAATAGGAATTGGTATGTGGATGCTGTATTTAAAGAGATCAGTTGTCCCCTATATCAAACATTTTGCTGTCTGTAATAGTCTTCTGAATGCAGTAGGTTTTAAATAAATATAAATTAGAGCAGCATAAAGTAATGACTACTATCAGAGGAATGCTGCAAAGACTTCATGCTCAGAGTTTTGTTTTGCTAGTTTCCCTGTCTCACCTTTTTGTTTACTTTATATGGGTCTGATTTTCCTCTTCCTTTCAACAGTTTAACTTCACTGGAGTTACTCTTGGTGTCTTCATGTGCTGTAACTGAAATGAGAATCGTGACCTTTGGTTTCACTTTGGAGCCAGATCTTATGTGTGTAGAGTGATTAACACTGTGCAGCTAGGACCTCCAGACTCTACTGTAACACAAATAATAAGAAGTAAATCCACTAATAGGACTATTTGCTATAACCGTGAATTTTAAATGAGTATTGCATAATGTCCATGGAAAGCAAATAACAAATGTTATCATCATGAATATTCACACGGTATTCTGAATCTAAAATTTAACACATCCAAACAGGGAAGAGAAACGTAGCCTGTGGCCTGTGTGTCCTAGCCAACAGACCTTTTGATTAGGAACATGGCATATTCACATCAATGAGCAACTTGCCAGCAACCTGTGAGATGAGAGATGTTTTCATAACACATTAATCAGATAATTCTGACCAAATGCTACATTTTTTAGAAATCATGATCTGTTAATGGACAGTCTTTTTTTTTTTAACCAGGGGGCTACAATTACCATATATGTTGTCACTAAATTGCTCATCCTGCACTGCTGATATCACTAGCTGGAATCATGTTGGGTGCAGGCAATGTGCAAAATTCCCTACGTATTTCTGCCAGTCTCATTCTGACTCAAGGCATCTCCAGCTACTTCAATCCCGGTCCCACTGACAGGAATTCCAGGCCCCCAGGCAGTGCAAAGGGCCCCCTGCCCCATCCCTCAGACAGAACCACAAGTCCCCTCCATAGTCCACCCAGGGAAACCCCAAACACACCTCAATCAGACGACCCTCTGATTGGTTGCAGCCCCATCCCCTACCTGCCTGGAGGTGCCCCTCCTACTCTTTCATGCTGTGCCACCCCGTCACGGCTCTGCCACCCAGTAGCCCTGTGCCAAGCTTGACTCCTTCATCTCTCTGCCCCCTGCACAGGCAAATCCCTTCTCAGCTCTGCCCCTCAGCAGTCCAGTGCCCAGCTCAGCCCTTCCCTTCTCTGCCGACCCCACCACAGCTCTGGTCCTGCAAGTGTTCTTGTGTCCAGCTCCTCCCCTTTCCTCCTGCCCCCCCAACTCACCTGTGCCCCACCCCCCCGCCCCGGTTGCTTGTTTCCTTTCTCCCAGCCATCCTGGCCAACCTCTTCCCCTACTCCACGGCTCTTTTCTCTTCCCAGCCCAGTTTCTCTGCCCCTCAGCCCTCACTCCCCACAGTCCTGTGCTGGCTCTACCCCAGAGCTTGGTTCCCTCCTTCTCTTCCTAGCCTGCCCCCTCCCTGCTGTTCCCCACAGTCCTACCATGCTGCTACAGCAACCCAATTTAAAGAACTCCCCCTTCAGTCCACCAGACCCCTATGCAATTACCTCCTTTGCCCCCCTCTGTCAGTGGGCCCGTCCAATCCAGACCTTCCCAACCAATCTTGTCTCACTGTCTCAGACCTGATATGCAGGTTCCATTTATATACCAGATGGCGTGGTTGCTAGCCAATTTTACGAATCACTTCTGAATGCCTCAGCACACCTCTAAGTCAAACACCTGCCAAAGAGTTTGTCAGAATTTGGGGAAAAACTGTCCCATTTCATTGATTGACTGCCTGATCCTCAACTTGTTTTCTTTCTCAAAAGAAATGAGAATATGACTTAAGCCAACGTGTAGTCTTCTGAGATCCTGAAAAGGCACAATGAAATCTGTTACCAAAACTTGTTTTGCTCAGTGGTGAAAAGATTAGATTATGGGGTGAATAAGATTTCAGTTTCTATACCATATGTAATCCTGTAACCTACTTACCTGGCTCTGAAGTCAGTCAAATCTGGGAAAGCTGCTGATGGCTGCTTTATCATGAAATTCAGTTCAGAAATCTCTGGATTTAGCTTTTGCCAGATGAATCCAAATTCAGGCTGTAGTATTGCTGCCATTGATATAAACCTTATAAACTTCTACTTGCCCAGAGCAAATATAATTTTTATTGGTAAACAAAATCTCTTAATTATTTTTTCACTGTTGGCAAATGAGTGGCCAAGTAAACACTCATGACCATTTTGCAAGGCTTAGGCAATATGAATGCTGATTTCCAGTGGCTAGTCATGTAATATTTGATAAAATGAGGGTTATACCAATTTCATCCAATTTAGCAGAATTCCCATAGCACTGTTCAATGGTGCTGTATTCACAGCTCTACATTTTCCAAGTTATTCTTCCATCATCCTTTTCTGTCTTGCTCTTTTACGAGGCAGTCAGGTAAGGTCTGATTCACCTCAGTGGCTCATCCCATTACATTTAGAGGCAAAAAAGCTGCATCTTCGCATTGCTGACCTTATTGTTTTACAGGCGATTGATTAGAAGTCATCATGTTTCAACAGTGCAAGGGGGTCAGTGTTTGGAAAAAGAAACCGAAAGAATGAATGAATTCACACACCAGTGCAAGATGGTATTCCAACCAGACTGACATACCACATTAGCTGTATTTTTGTGTAATTTGGATGAATGGTAATGAAAAGTGGCTCCCTCATCTATTGTATGCATGAATGGAATTCAGTCACTTATAAGTGTTTTTTCTCCCTTAATAAAAGCATTTATGCGGCCAATGAGAGAAAAGTGGCAATCAGTTGTTAAAGGAACATACATGGCCCTTATTACTGTAGTACAGTCACATACACTCCTTGCAAACATTAATGAATTTATCCTCACATTTATCTGAGGGATAGGAAGCGTCATTATTCTAGCCCAGTTGACGTTAGTGGGAGTTTTGCCACTGAGCCCAGTGGGGCCAGGACGTCATACTGGGAATTGATACACAGCAAGTAAGTCACTCAGCATATTTGGGTAGAGCCAGAGGTGTTGGAAGTGCAAGTGCTGGGTCTATTACTGCACCCCAGCTTGAAATAGTTTCCACTATGCACAGGGTATATAGTTTGGTTCAATGGCTCTTAGCATCCCCACTCTGCACATTGTTCCAGCACACCTGTGTAGAACTATTATATACTCCTGTTTTCAGGAGAAAAGTTGCAGAGAGAATTTGAGGAAGGAGAGAAATTAATAGTCCATTCACCTAAGCAAAATATGCCAAGCACTAGATTTCAGTTTTTGCCTGCCTGGGTGTTCAAGGGTTGATGGATGCACAGACTTTCTCTGGTATTCCTGTGCCTATTCTTTGTGCTCACCTAAGAACAAGGACTGAGAAAGACTAGCCCCAACAGTGGCAGGAAGGTGTGTTTAGAAGCAGAGTTATGGTGTCACTACACAGCCTGCAGTAGATAGTGGTGGTTGTGGGTTGTAGAGGCAAGTATACACAGCACTGAGACTGGTCTTCAGCTGCAAAAAAATCCTGTCTTTTACCCTTGTCATGTATGAGTACAGGAAAGGGTTTAACCTCTCCCAGTGTAACTTGAGTACAGGTGAGCCAAGGGGAGTGAAATAACTTTGTTTAAACTGAGAACAATGGCAGCTTTCAGGGGCTTTTGTCTGCAGAACAGCAGAGGAAAAAGCCTGGAGAAGATGGCTATGTCTACAAGTGAAGCCTACATCGAAGTAGCCTATTTCGATGTGGCGACATCGAAATAGGCTATTTCGATGAATAACGTCTACACGTCCTCCAGGGCTGGCAACGTCGATGTTCAACATCGACGTTGCTCAGCACCACATCGAAATAGGCGCAGCGAGGGAACATCTACACGCCACAGTAGCACACATCGAAATAAGGGTGCCAGTCACAGCTGCAGACAGGGTCACAGGGCGGACTCAACAGCCAGCCGCTCCCTTAAAGGGCCCCTCCCAGACACACTTGCACTAAACAGCACAAGATCCACAGAGCCGACAACGAGTTGCAGACCCTGTGCATGCAGCATGAATCCCCTGCTGCAGCAGCAGCAGCCTGAAGCCCTGGGCTAAAGGCTGCTGCCCACGGTGACCATAAAGCCCCGCACGGGCTGGAGAGACAGCGTCTCTCAACCCCCCAGCTGATGGCTGCCATGAAGGACCCCACAATTTCGATGTTGCGGGACGCGGATTGTCTACACGGTCCCTACTTCGACGTTGAACGTCGAAGTAGGGCGCTGTTCCGATCCCCTCATGAGGTTAGCGACTTCGACGTCTCGCCGCCTAACGTCGAAGTTAACTTCGAAATAGTGCCCGACGCATGTAGCCGCGACGGGTGCTATTTCGAAGTTAGTGCCGCTACTTCAAAGTAGCGTGCATGTGTAGACACAGCCGATGTCTCCCAGGCAATTGAAATGAAAATCAGAAATACCCTGACCATCACAAAGCCAGCCATCGAGGTGAAAGGGAAACGTATAGTTAGATGTGATCAGGTTATGGTTGTTTTGAAGTTGGTTGGACTGGCTGCTCTGTTTTTCCTTTGTGTTGTTGTTTGACTTGAGATTTTCCCCTTGTACATTTTAAGCTGAATCCCAGGGAAATATTTTTCTCTGCATACAACCCATGATTTACTTTTCCCACTGTTTTTAAGCAATAGATCTGATCCTGTATCATAAGAATGGTCTCTGAATATGCATGCCTTAGACTGAAAGGTCAGATACCAAATTACAGTTCTCATGTCTAAGAGCTCTCCTGAGAGATGGTTAAGAGCTTGGAGTACCCCCACAGGAAGATGCCCAGAGTGTGTCTTCCTGGGTTAGGAGGGGTCTTTTCCCACTCAGGTGGTGGCAGCACACACCAGGGGGCAGGGGAATCGATGACCTTGGGAAGTTTAAAGTAAAGCCTGCGTATAGGCAAGGTGTTTTAAAGATTTTTGCGGGACCCCACTTTCTGCACTCAGATTGCCAGAGTACAGGAGGATCCCTGACAAGCCTCTGTCCAGTTAGAGGTTTGTTACTTGTTTAAGTTCCCAGTGGGTCTGTAGGTATTGTACCTGTCAGAAACTGCACGAAGAAAGAGACCACAAATAACATGAAAATGAGCAGTTCAGAATGACAGCAAGCACCTCAGGATGAAGTGGGACGATTTGGAGAGAAGGGCAGTTGACAGGCAAGGATGGGAAATGTCAGTAGCCCGATGTGCAACAAAGCACAGGATGGACTAAGGTTTAACTTTCAGAAATAGATGATCAAATGTCTATAATGCAAGTGGTCCAGAGGAAAGTAAAAGTAGAGAGACAGGAATCTGATGAGCCAGAAACTAGTTTGAAGCTAACAATAGTTGGACCTGGCCCTCTGCCCAGGATTTTGAGCTCCCTTGTAAAGCAGGGGATTGGGGAATCGTTCTGAATGAAACGGAGAAATCCTGTAATGCAGTTGTGTGTGTGTGTGTGTGTGACCAAGACCATGCCTCCCACTCTTGGCTGGCCTCTTAATTATAAAAGCCAGCTGCTAGCTTACAGCTCTCAAAATTATACCTTTAGCTTCATGGGGACCTGAAGTCTGTTCCTATTAACCTGCATGCTCTCCATGTGCTCATGAGCCAGGATTCCTGACAATTACACCTAAATTCTTCCAGTCTAAAAAACAAAGTATGTTGCAGTCTTTGACTGGCCTGACTTTGTATTTGCATTCCAAAACAGAAAATACAAAGGGAGACTTCAGCCTATTTTGTCATACCTAACTGATGTTAGACTCCAGTTAGGAAATTCTACAGGTTTAGCACAGCAGAGCCATTTAATATCAAATTCTATAAAATCTGTTTTTTTAAACTTTTAATCTAGCCATAGAAATCATTTGGGAGAATGGACACGAAAATGCAGTGCTGTAATCCAGAAAACATCATTTGGCATTAGACTCATCAGATCTTTAGAACATGAATCAATTGTGGATCAAGTGCATTTTTATTTAAGCATTTTGCAACTGTCACATATTGCAAATGGTTGCTTATTTAATTAGAAGTTAAAATATATTTTTGTTTGAATGGACCTTCCTTCTGTGGCCCCTCTTGCCAGTGTGTGGTTTATATTGTTCTGGCTAATGAAATATAGGATATGTCCTGAACAGTTACACATTAAAAACATCCTTCATTCAGCATGAAGATGTTGATAATCAAGGATATCTCATTCATGCTGGGATTCCAACAACTTGCCAGACAGATTAGTACCTTCTGAACCAGGAGTAAAATTGAGCTTCACATTTCTCCCTGTCAGGAGAAAAATATCACTGTTGCTTAATGCCTTCTTTGCTAATACAAAAGCAAAGGCCTTATCACTTCCAGTAATATAAATTATAACCCTCACTGGCTATCTGATCTTGAAATCTTGCAATGTTGAGACTATTCAATGCCAAAACAGGTACAGGAGAAATCAAGAAAACTACGTCAGACAATATGGTTCAGGTCTGAGAAATGAAGGACGTCAAAGGCTGGTTGATTATGTAGAAGCCCTGCGTCTGTACATCTTGAACACCTTCTTCAAGAAGAGGGATGGAAGGCAATGGCCTTGGTGAGTGCCGAACAACATATTAAGAAATGAAATCATTTACGTCCCCATGGACAAGAGGCAACTGGTTACAGATGTAACAGTCATTTCAGAATCAGCGATCTGCATACCGTCAGGTCACTGACTGGTTAGAGAAAGAGTTAAAGTACATTATATGGGAATAAAGGATAAAGGTAAGAGTTAAGCATTGCTTGCAGGCACAGCACTTCCACTCAGATCTAGGTAAGTACGTTGTTGACTATGAGCCATGGGAAATGGACAAAACTGAAGATATTGCTTCCAGTTACTAAGATTTGTATTGAAGTTTGAAAAATGCAAAACTAAAGCCACTGTGAAGAAGCCAAAGGAGTCCAGAAACTGTCTTACCCAACAGATGCTTGACCTTCTTGACAAGCAGAGAGACATGGCAGCCCAGGGTGATACTGTCCTGGAGGATAAGATCATCTGTGAAAGATGATAGAAAGATGATAAAAGATTATGAGCAGTATCATCCTGCAAAACAGCAAAAGGTAGTTGACAGAAAATGAATTTGTGAAGAGCTTGATGTGAACCTCATCTAAGCCAAACTCTTCCAAGCAAGCTTGTTAATGAAGGCAGTAGAAGAATGACAAACAGATGTGAAATGGAACAGATTTGTTGGTGCTTGTATAGCGAACTATTTTCATCAACAACAGCAGTGGTGCCATTACACCTGGGCTCTGTCACCCCTGAACATGATGTGCTCCACGAAGAAGCCTCTTCAGAAGATGAAGTTAGGAAGAGCAACTAGTTTAGACCAAGTATATGAGGAAGAACTTTCTGCAGGAGGTGATACACTTCTAAAAGCACTTAGTGGGAGTTTCTCAAGATACAGTAAAGAAGGGAGAATTCCAAAAGATTGGGAGAGATTATGAACTGTTCTGCTGATGAAAGAGGGTGATTGAGAAGACATTCACAATTATCAGCCCATCTGCCTGCTTTCTCATCTTTATAAGGTCTTTATGAGAATAATATATGTCCATATTTGATGGTATTCTCGAGAAAAACATGAGAAGGGAACAGGCAGGTTTTTTCAGGGGATTCTTCCCAGGGGACCACATTTTTGTGGTCTCACAGATGACCAAAAGGTGCAGAGAGTACAAGATCCCACTGTGCTTGTTGTTCATTAACTTTAAAAAAGCCTTTGATCCAGTGAAAAAAATGCAGCTCTAAGCACTCTACTTTCTCAGGGTGTTTCCCCAATGTTTGTTAGAATCATACAAGACTCGATGATGGATGCAACTATGGAAATGATGCTTTTTGATGATCCCATGAGCTTTGAAGTTAAGTAAGGTGTAAAGCAGGGGGTACATTTGTTCATTGAACTTGCTTGCCAGCATCCTGGAAGATGTCCTGTGGAGGATAGAAGCGAAATATGGATTTATCATTAATGTCAAAGTTCTTTAAAGGCTCCTTTTTGGGGTGACATCATTCTGATTGTGCCAAAATTTGAACTATTGCAAATCCTCCTCACTGACATCAGTAAGAATGTGAAGGCTGTCGGGGTTTCTCTTGATGGACAGATTATAGATGTTATTTAAATGAAACCCTCACAAGGAGGACGTGAACCTCCTAATTCACAGATCCCAGGACCCGAACCAGAAACCTGCTACAAACCCAAGACGGGAGATCGCCACCCCGGTACGCCCTAGACCCTGCTAAAACCTCCTGGAGAGAAGTGGCTAGCAGCGACAACGAGACCAGGACAAGGGTTAAGTTGAAACAAAGTAACTAATGATTTTATTTAGTTAGCACAAATCAGATTTTAACAAGTATCAACACTAAACGGTTATCTATAAACTTACAATAAACATTGTTTCCTTTGTTGTTCCTAGACAGATGATTTAAGATTTTATTTTACCAGAAGACCAAAAAGTAGATTAGGAAAATAAATATAGGTAAGTATACTGAGGAATAGGGTTTCAAATCCCTGTTGTTCCCTTTTAAAAGGAGGGGTGAGGTTGCCAGCCTCACTCCTTACCAGGGGCAGGGTGCTGGCCTGCCCCAAAGGGGTTAGGGCCTAGGAGGCGGTCGGGGCTGTTCCTCTTTCTGGGAGGCCCCCTGTTACTCCCAACAGGCCTAACCAAGAGAACACCTGGGAGGCAATTTGCTCTTCCTCAGGGTTCTTTAAGGGGAACAACAATGGGAGGCAGGGAGGCTTTGCCTATATCTGCAATATATACATATATTTATAGAGAGAGGGATTAGGTAAAGAGGATAAGGGACGTCAAACCTTCACCTCACTCTTGAACAACAATTACAATGACTACGAATCTAATAAATACTAACAATAGTAGTTATTGAATAAATATACTTAATAAATATTAACAAAATTATTAATTAAATGTGCTTTCTTAAATATCTAAAGTAAAATCCCAGCCTGGGCTTTCAGGCCTAGCCTCAGGGGTCAGGCCCCCAGGTACTGCCCCTCCCCCGTCGGGGAGGGTACACAGCAGGGGAGCTACCCTTGCTCCCTCACTGCGGGTCCCGGTGTCCCAAGCTGGTTAAGAGGAAATGTGTATGAGCACCACTTAAAAACGCGGGCTGGTGGATAGAATTATGTGCCCAGTCCGGTGAGTTAGTCTTGTCAAGCAGGTAAGTCATGTCCGGTGGGTGAGTCTTGTCCGGTTTAAGATGGCAGCCTCAGAGTTAGGTGACCAGGCACGCAGTACCCGCCTTGCGGCGGGCCAGTTCGCCACCTGGTCGCTGCCCCGAGGCTGCTTGCTGCTCCCAAGAAGCTCTGTGCTGACAAAATGGCTTGCCTCAGGGGATGACTGAGGAGCACTTGAGCCGCGATGATATGGCAGCGCTTTGAGTGATTTTAGCTCAGTGATTTTAGATAAGTGATTTCAGTCAGTGATTTTAGGTAAGTGATTTCAGTCAGTGATTTCAGAGTCTTCGCTCCCAAGAGCTGGCCTGAGGGACTGGTGGACGCTGCTGTGCAGCCACACCTCCCTGTACCGGGTCACAGAATCCTGTCTGTGTACCCAAGGGCCACAGACTGGCCAGAAATTCCTGCTTTTATGCAGGAGTCTCATGAATGATTCATAGTTCTATTTACATATTCATGATTTCATTAGCATACTGACATGGTTTTCAACCAGGTCCTCCTGGGCTCTGGAGCTTCGCCCAATCAGAGGCCTTTATTTAAATCCATGATTATTAATAATTCATGAGTTCAGGTTGCCGGGGGAGCTAACTGGCAAAAAGTGACCATTGGTAATTCTGCCAAATGGCAGCCTGTGACACTTTAGAATTTCATGTGTCTTCACTGATTTTACACAGCCAAAGGCATGTAATCCCTGGCCCACGGGGACGATTATGTCCAAAGGTGTTAAAAAATCCTGACAAAGGCAATTGACTTGACCACTCACACTGAAAAAATGAGGTGGATGAATAATGCATAAGGTTCAGATTACATCAACCTCTCTTTTTAACACCAGTGTCCTTCCTTACTGTATGGCTGTGAAACACGAAATACAATGAAAGAATCAAAGGTGCAAACCAACCAAACAACAATGGAAAGATGCATGATGGGCATAAGTAGGTTATAGCATGTTACTATTGATGATTTGCGTGCAAGAAGTGGTTTCAAAGATATCATCCAAGTTACATGTGTTTGGAAAAATAGATGGGCTGATCAGGTTGTGAGATTAAGAGACAGCAGATGGACAGTGGTAATACTTTATTGGTATCCATGAAATGTGAAAAGAACAAGAGGAAGGCCTCCAGCATGTTGGGTGGATCCTTTATGGAGGATTCATGGAAGGACATGGACAAGAGTTGTGCAAAACAGGACTGGAACAGTTGTCGTCTGCATAGGTGGCAAGACTATCTGCATTGACGAAATCATAGATCTTTCCAAGTATTCCAAATCCGGGTAAGAGATTACAGACAGAACAATGTAGGATACTAAACAAAATAAAAGAGACCACTCAATCTAAACTTAACATACTATGTCTGTGTCTAGATTGCTGAGAACAGTTGGCAAAAGATATGCAAATAGCAGTAGACATTTGCATATCTATTGCCTACACTTGGGTCGAGAGAGGTTTTTTCCAACATTTGGCCCATCCACACAGGGCCAAATGTTGGGAAAAAAAAAACCTCTGTCAAGATATCCCTTACTCCCAGTGGAACAAGGGATACAAGGATGTCAACATAATGTACCCAACCAGCAGATCTGTTCCGAGGGACCTGCAGTCTGGACACATGCTCTGTCAACAAAACTTCTGTTGGCAGAAGTTTTGTTGGCAGAAGCCTGCAGTCTAGACATAGCCTAAAAGAATGGTTATATGTAATATCTCACTCTCAAAGTAATGCTGATAAACTTCTGTCACAGACTGGAAGATCTTCTAGTCTGAGCTCAGTCTTTCCCCATTCAGGCTTAGATGTTTCCAGCAGTCATTCTGGGTGGTAAGCGGGGGGGAGGAGGGTCCTAATAATTGGCCAGGTATATTGTTTGGCTTCCCGTCTATACATAATTTTTCAAAAGGTGTGAATCCTTTGTGTCTAGGCTAAAGTTTTTCTCACTTTCAGTGGAAAAGTACAGCATCCAAGATGGATCCCAGCATCAGGTGACATGGCCACATGTCTTGATGGGACCAACCATAGCTCCTCCACCCTAGATCATAGGAAAACCAGGTCTACTTATAGATCATTGTCGTGAGCAGTGTTCCCCATAAGTAAGCACTTAGAGTGTGTTTACAAAGCAAAGTTATTTACAAATAACAGCCGCTATTTCGAAATAACTTTGCAAACATCTACACAATGCAACCGCTATTTCAAAATAATTTAAAAATAGCAGATGACTTATTTTGAAAGAATTTCAAAATAGCAGATGCCTTATTTTGAATTTGGTGAACTTTATTGTACAAGGAATAGACCTATAAATAGATATTTCCAAATAGGAGCTGTGTATGTAGGAAATAGCTTATTTTGAAATAAAACTTTTGGGTAGACATAGTATTTCAAAATAAGTTTTGCTTATTTGGGGGCTTCCCTGTAGTGTATATGCATTATTCCATAATAGCTTATTTTGGAATAATAACTCCAGAATAAGCTATTCCAGAATAACTCTGTAGTATAGACATATCTTTAGACTGCCACTGAGGAGAGATTCAAATGTCATCCAGCTGATTAGCAGGCACCCACAGCCAGCAACATGTGCTTCGACGGGTGGTGCATGTCTGCACATGCCTTAATGCCCACAAGAAAATTTTATTCTGCACATGAATGGAAAAAATTAGAAGGAACACTGGTCCTGAGTACTGGGCCATTAAGTTCTTTGAGTACTACCAATGGCCCTCACTTAGCACAGCTACATTAATAACATGGGTTTATACTTATATATCTAATTTCAAATATAGGACTGATGCATGCAAATGGAATAACCACATTCAACAGATTATAACCTCTCCAATGGTATATCACATGTGGTATCTCACTTTAAGCACATGCCTATTATGTCATATTCCTATTCATAAGCATATTTTCATAATGCTTAAGGAATGTCCTGTGACACTGCTTACTCCTCAGTTTTCTGCTTCATCATCAAACAGCTGTTAAATCCTGACAATGATCCCAAGTGTACAACTTCCCTTTACCCTTCTGTCTCTCATACAGTTATTATATGTTAAGACTAAGGCTTTATCATATGCCTTCATCAAGTTATTTCAGAGATTAGCCTCCTGAGTAAAGTGTATTGGGACAAATATCCATAAACTTCTGATAGCAAGATTCCTGATTTGTTATGTGATGTTCCACAAAACAGAAGTGACAACAAGGCACATTAAAGATGCTTCAATGTAGATGCATATATAGATTTAAATATGGATTATACCCTGACTATAAGTGGCAGAAACGCAGGTCTGAATCCTCCTTCATCCAGACTTGTACAGAGATCTGCAGAAAAGTCAAAGGTCAGTGTCTGATGTACTTTTTGCTACTCTGAGATCTGACGTGTGTTCAAAAGAGCCAAACTGAACCCTTCACTTGCTGAAAAGTGCCCCAAACAGCAAGTACTTGTACACTTGTGCACTGAAAAAGTCAACATCATGAGGAATCTGAAGAGTGAAACAAAGTATTTTTCATTCACATATAGCTCATAAGAATTTTGATATGATAGATCAAGCCTACTGTTAAAAGATGCTGACTTTTAAAGTAGACCACAAATACGTAATTATCTGTGTATGTGCAAGATACTTGTATTTTAATAGGATGATATTCATATGCTTTATTTGTATGTGGTCTGTTGCTTAACTTTTGAAATCAAGTCATAAAAGGAGATCACAGTTCCTTATTAGTTAAGACCACCCATAGTGCTAGAAACCTTGAATGATCAAAGAGTCAACATACTTGTGCTGAAAATGTTGACATGCTCTTCAGCTTTTTAGCATAATATAAGATCAAAAATGAATATTTCATACAGCAGCTGTTTAATAGTGTAATAACACTGCTTATGAGGTTGCAAGAGTTTCATTTGCTTGAACAGTAAATGATGGTTATCCTGTGCTACTTTCTTGTGAAGATCATCCCATTTCAGGGATGAAAATGTGTTGTATATTCTGTAACTAGCTTTGTGTTAACTTGTATATAAGTACTAGTTTTGGCCAAATTACTTGAATTTAACCCTTACTTTCTCTTGGGGAAAATATTTGTAATCAGGCTTGATTTCTGTATGTGAATTAGATATTCATATCTATTTGCTTGATAGTTTGTATGAATAGATTTCAGTAGATGGTTTCCTTATGAACTGTTCAGTGTGAATATTTCCTATGCATTACTTATCCGTGTCTACACGTGCCCCAAACTTCGAAATGGCCATGACGGGGCTCCTTTTCGAAAGGACACCACCTACTTCGAAGTCCCCTTATTCCATGGGGTGGAATTCCATGGGAATAAGGGGACTTCGAAGTAGGTGGCGTCCTTTCGAAAAGGAGCCCCATCTGGACGCGCCGCGCGATGGCAAGGCGCATCAATTTCAAAGCGCCGCTGCCGCCCGCATGTTAATGAAGCGCTGAATATGCATTTCAGCGCTTCATTAGTAAACTTCGAAATGGCCATTTGCATGGCCATTTCGAAGTTTGGGGCACGTGTAGATGTAGCCTATAGTGTTATTAGTCATCTAAGTCACATGGACTTGTTTCTGCTTTCTGGCTGAGTGGCTGATTTTTTTTTTGTGCAGGAGAATAATGTATTGTGAATACCAAATACCCTAGCTTGTGCATAGTTACTTTTTTGCATGCAGATATGGTGAGTGGTACAAAGAAAAGCCATTCCTGAACCCTTCTGCAAACAAATACCTGTTCACAAATAGTTACTAATAAAGGGTACAAACATGCTTGAAACAAATCTGGTTTTGGAATTTGAACAAATGTCAGTAAATGCTGTTTTTAGAATATAAGCAGCTCTTGTAAATACTGTTGTATTTAGAATTATTTTATACATATTCCATCTGAAGCGATTTCTTGCAAATATTTTCATCAAAAAGTAGACTGTGTGTTAGATCATCTTTTGGCAATCTCATCTGATATTTACAAAATGTATCTGTTGAATTTGTTATATGGATACAGAAGACTCCAATTTGCAGTGAATTATGCTGGATTGAGTGGATGTGGCTTGAACTTTCAATTTAAAATAAAATAAAACATTTCTAAAAATTTTACTGTAATTTGTACCTGCACCTGAATTAGTAACTCAGTGACTTGATCCCCTTTCAACTGTAAATCCTCACTGACCAAACATGACAACAGACTTAAAAACAAATCATAAAATGATTTCCCTAGACTGCTCAAGCCACAGTCCAAAGAAGACTTCTTCTCTTGTGGAAGTCGCATTTATAAAGATATTTTAAACTCTCAAATCCCTAGTGAATCAGACAGGTGACTTTACTGATCCTGCAGCCCTTTCCTCATGGATCCAAAGTCTAAACGCCTACCCAAATTTCCTATCTTGCCCCTGGCAGAATCAAAGCCCTTTGTCATAGCGCAAATTTTCTGAGTTTGGGGTGTGTAGATTTGCAGAATTCATACATGAGAGACAGAAAGATTGGAGCTATAGATTCAAAAGCAGTCCCAGGTCTCAGTTTGAGACCTTGCTTTTGGCTTAAACCCATCTCTAATCACTGATAGAATTCACTCAGATTGCATTTTGGTAAGTCATCTTTTCTATAAGCCGTAAAGTATTCATAAAACCTACGAACTATAGGAAAATTAGCATTGATGGATATTTTCTTACCCTCCGTCAGGAGATGATGTACTTGAAACTCATTACAGATCTTCATAAAACACTCTGCTCAGTGCGTCTTGGGCATTGTGCTGATCAGCACGTACCAAGTTTACTGCATAATTCATATCTCTTGTGTTGCATTTAATGTATAACATGTATTTCCTGTTAATTAAGGAAATAAAAAATGCATCCTTTCTTCTGGAGACATAATCATGAAGTTGCAATAGAAATTATCTCCCTTTTAGAGGAACACTTCCATTTTATTTCAATTCATTTATCTCCACTGAAAAGAGAAAAAAAAAGCTGTCTGAATTCTCTGTCTGGGGTTGGTCTCCTCTCACTGTTGCATCCATGGCCTCTTTCCTATGAAGCCAGATAAGGAATATTGAAGCCTGTTTCCATTCTCTTACCCATCCACATTGCCGCTTCGCTCACTGGTATTGGGGAACAGAGCGGGGTAACTGACTGGGTATCCATTCCCCTCCTGCAGCCACTTTTCTTACAGGCTGTGGCTACACTATCCCTCCCTTTCGGAAGAGGCATGTAAATTATGGCTGATTGAAAATGCAAATGAGGTGCTGATATGAATATGCAGTGCTCCCTTTGCATAATGGCAGCCACCCAGCCCATCGAAAGTGCTGATTATGAACTAAAAATAACCGTACAGCCAGGGTTCCTTCAAAAGGGTGCCCCTATTTCAAAAGCCCCCTTCTTCCCAATTTTTTTTTAGAAGAAGGGTGCTTTCAAAAGAGGGGCACCCTTTCAAAGGGACCCTGGCTGCATGGCTATCTTTATTTCGAAATCAGCACCTTCAACGGGAATATTCATATAAGCACCTCTTTTGCATTTTTGAATGGCCGTAATTTACATGCCCCTACCAAAAGGGAGGGGTACTGTAGTCACAGCCGCAGAGTTTGAAGGTTGTTGATTGGCTATCTATTTATCCAGGTGATGACTGAGTGTGGCAACAACGTGCTCTCTCTGGACTATTTATTTCACTTGAATTTTATTCATTGGCTTTTCACTCCATCACCCTCCATCACCTTGGAGACACCACTGTACCTGCATTGTGCTGGTATGGGGTAGCTGGCATAGAACTAGCTACACTGGTTCTTATCTTGTTGTGGGAAACTCATTTACTGTTGATTATTCCCTAGGAAGGAGAGTCTTAATGCTGGTTTGTTGGTGTTTTGCCCCAGTTATGCTGATATAAGGTGGTCACCACACAGGGGAGAATGTTCCACAGTTATTTCTGACATTTCAGTGCCATTACTTCTGATTTACACCTGTGTCAGCTCAGAATTAGGTCTGTCAGATGACTTGGACGAGATCACACAGTAATCTGCATGATCCAGAGCCAACTATGCAACCTGGTAGACCAGGTATAACCACATGACTGGTCTTGCATCCCTTATACACAATGTGTCTGGTGAGGGTGGGTTCTTTTGATTTTGTTTGTTGCCAATAAAATATGACAATGGCAATGCCTTTGAAATGCTTACCTGGGTGGCTCCTGGACCGCAGCCCACCAGGTCCCTCAGCCAGCATCCCTTTGTGTCCTGCCCTTGAATGCTGCTCAGAGCAGACAGCTGCAGGGGCCACGTGCTTCTCTGATCACTGAAAGCCCAAGGAGACAAGGGAAGGATACTGCATGTGCTGCCTGTCCTGAAAGCAGACAGTTCCTATTGGCTAGAAGCACATGGTTCCCACAGCTGGCTGCTCTGAGTGGTGTGCAGGTGCAGGACAGGCCAGGAGCCTGGTTGAGGCTCCCATTTGGCAGGCTGGATCTGGCCCGGGGGCTGTATTTTGTCTGCCACTACCACAGGATATCGACTTTTCACAATAATATAAATTGCCAGTTTTATGTCTATATCCATAGTAATTGCAATACCCAACTCACTGATAGTTTGTAGCATATGGAGCCAGAATCTAGAGATATATAATGCCATAAAAGGCACTAGGGAACAGAGGAAAAATTACACAAACACCAAGGGCACTACATGCAGCAGAATCAGCATCATGTTGTTACACAAAATAGAAACGTGATGCTGGGAGCCTCCACTGGGGTGCTGATTTCCTAAATGTTCTGGCCCACATTTCAGGAGACTCCTCTCATGCCACTTCAGAGGCGGAAACAGAGCTAAGGCACAAAAAGGAGAACCCCATCGACACAGGGGCATGGCTCTTTAACATGCCTTTGGGTATGATTTCCCCTCATCAAGAAATGTCAAGGAGTTCACCTCTGCAATGTGCGTGTACACAGGCTTAGCGAAGGCATCAGTATTTTTTAAAAAACAACAAGAAGTCCTACAGCACTTTAAAGACTAACAGATATTTTGGAGTGTAAGCTTTCGTGGGCAAAGACCCACTTCGAAGCAGGTCTTTGCCCACGAAAGCTTATGCTCCTAAATATCTGTTAGTCTATAAGGTGCCACAGACTTCTTGTTTTTGAAGATACAGACTAACTCAGCTACCTCAGTATTTTTCAATCACTATTCCCTTCAGAAGTGTTGGTTATAGACTCATAGAATGCTAGGACTGGAAGGGACCTTGAGAAGTCATCATGTCCAGCCCCCTGCCCTCATGGTAGGACCATGTACTGTCTAGACCACCCCGATAGACACTTATCTAACCTGGTCTTAAATATCTCCAGAGATGGAGGTTCCACAGCCTCCCTAGGCAATTTATTCCAGTGTTTGACCACCCTGACAGTTAGGAACTTTTTCCTAATGTCCAACCTAAACCTCCCTTGCTGCAGTTTAAGCCCATTGCTTCTGGTTCTATCCTCAGAGGCCAAGAAGAACAAGTTTTCTCCCTCCTCCTTATGATACTCTTTTAGATACCTGAAAAACACTATCATGTACCCCTTTAATCTTCTTTTTCCAAACTAAACAAGCGCAATTCTTTCAGCCTTTCTTCGCAAGTCATGTTCTCTAGACCTTTGATCATTCTTGTTGCTCTTTTCTGGACCCTTTCCAATTTCTCCACATCTTTCTTGAAATGCGGTGCCCAGAACTGGACACAATACTCTAACTGGGGCCTAACCAGCACAGAGTAGAGTGGAAGAATGACTTCTCGCACCTTGTTCACAACACAGCTGTTAATGCATCCCAGACTCATGTTTCCTTTTTTTGCAACAGCATCACACTGTTTACTCATATTTAACTTGTGGTCCACTATAACCCCTAGATCCCTTTCTGCCATAGACAGTCGCTTCCCATTCTGTATGTGTGAAAATGATTATTCCTTCCTAAGTGGAGCACTTTGCATTTGTCTTTATTAAACTTCATCCTGTTTACTTCAGACCATTTCTCCAATTTGTCCAGATCATTTTTAGTTTTTACCCTATCCTCCACAGCAGTTGCAACCCCTCCTACCTTGGTATCATCTGCAAACTTAATAAGCATACTTTCTCTGCCAATATCTAAATTGTTGATGAAGATATTAAACAGAACCAGTCCCAATACAGACCCCTGCGGAACCCCACTTGTTATACCTTTCCAGCAGGATTGAGAACCATTAATAACTACTCTATGAGTACGGTTATCCAGCCAGTTTTGCACCTACCTAATAGTAGCCCCATATAAGTTGTATTTGCCTAGTTTATCGATAAGAATATCATGCAAGACCATATCAAATGCCTTATGAAAATCTAGGTATACCACATCCACCGCTTCTCCCTTATCTAGGAGGCTCATTATCCTATCAAAGAAAGCTATCAGATTGGTTTGACATTATTTGTTCTTTGCAAATCCAGGCTGGCTGTTCCCTATCAGCTTACTACCTCCCAAGTGTTTGCAGATGATTTCCTTAATTACTTGTTCCATTATCTTTCCTGGCACAGAAGTTAAACTGAACCCTCTGTCGTTTCCTGCATTGTTCTTATTCCCCTTTTTATAGATGGACACTACATTTGCCTTTTTCCAGTCTTCTGGAATCTCTCCTGTCTCCCATGATTTTCCAAAGATGATAGCTAATGGCTCAGATACCTCTTCCATCAGCTCCTTACGTGTTCTAGGATGCGTTTCATCAGGCCTTGGTGACTTACAGACATCTAACTTTCCGAAGTGATTTTTAACTTGTTCTTTTTTTTCTTTTATCTTCTAAACCTACCCCTTTCCCACTAGCATTCACTGTGTTAGGCATTCCTTCCTCAGACTTCTCAGTGAAAACCAAACCAAAGAAGTTATTAAGCATCTCTGCCATTTCCAAGTTTCCCTTTACTATTTCTCCCTCCTCGCTGAGCAATGGGCCTACCCTATCCTTAGTCTTCCTCTTGCTTTTAATGTATTTCTTAAAAGCCTTCTTGTTTCCCTTTATGCCTGTAGCTAATTTGAGCTCATTTTGTGCCTTTGTCTTTCTAATCTTTCCCCTGCATTCCTGTGTTGTTTGCCTATATTCATCCTTAGTAATTTGTCCTAGTTTCCATTTTTTATATGACTCCTTTTTTATTTTGAGATCACACATAATCTCCTGGTCAAGCCAAGATGGTCTTTTGTCTTTTGTCATATTTTCTATGTTTCCTATGCAGAGGAATAGCTTGTTTTTGGGTCCTTAATAATGTTCCTTTGAAAAACTGCCAACTCTCCTCCGTTGTTTTTCCCCTCAGTTTTGCTTCCCACGGGACCCTACCTACCAGCTCTCTGAGTTTACCAAAATCCGCCTTCCTGAAACCCATCGTCCCTATTTTGCTGTTCTCCCTTCTACCCTTCCTCAAAATTGTGAACTCTATGATTTCATGATCACTTTCACCCAAGCTGCCTTCCACTTTCAGATTCTCAATCAGTTCCTCCCTATTAGTTAAAATCAAATCTAGGACAGCTTCCCCCCCGTAGGTTTTTCAACCTTCTGAAATAAAAAGTTGTCTCCAATGCAGTCCAAGAACTTATTGGATAGTCTGTGTGTCGCTGTGTTAATTTCCCAACATACATCTGGATAGTTGAAGTCCTCCATCACCACCAAATCCTGGGCCCTGGATGATATTGTTAGTTGTTTAAAAAAAGACTCATCCACCTCTTCCATCTGGGTATCATCCGTTTAAGGTCCCAACTGAGCATTGCCAGTTCTCCCTGTCCTATCATGAGTCACAATATTTGTTTTTATTCTTAAAACTCCAGCTTCTGGAGTCAAGTACTGAAAGTATCAGCTACCATTTTTAAAACTAAGTTGATCTAGCCAGGGGCTCCCTTAGAAACATCTCACATGTATGGACAACTAAACTGCTCTCTCTTTATCTTAGCATGGAACACACACATGCTTGTACATTTTTTTTATTTTGCATAGAAAATACCTCCTTGTGTCTGACCCTCCTCGCAGGGCTTCCAGTCACTCCTTTTCTGGCTGGCATCCCTGTGCATGTGCTCACTTCACCACCTAGACTTGCAGCAGGTCTTGCGGCTGTCACAGGGCAAGTCCTTTTGGCAAAGTAAAGAGAACACCATCTTGTTGCAAGCATAAGTAGGTCAAGCAGTCCACAGCCTCTCCTACACCAGACCAGACAGAACTCAGAATGTGCCCCTACCACCATAAATTTGGCCTAGGCTGTCTATGCTTTAATCTGTCCTGCCAATGGTTCACTTCACGCACATTGTGTGCACAGCTATGGGCATCATTATTTCTAGCTCTCTCAAGTGTGGGAAGAAAACTTAACTCTAAAGACTCAAAACCTGAGGAGGAGGCGGGGGCGAAGCTTTAAATATTTCTAAAATTTTGTTATTCTAAAGCCAGTCTCAGGATTTCAGGGGAATTCCGACTAACGATCTCTGAAAGATTAACTGTTGGCAAACTGCTACTGACAATCCAACACCTAAAATATCCACTAAAAACACTTATATGAGCACTAATCCCTCTCTTTATGGGTAACCAAAGAATGCAACACAAACTTGTTTAGGAGGTGAAGCCATAAACTGTTTCTGAATACTATAAGTAAGAACACAACACAACGTAAAGAAAAACGACCATGAAATATTCTTTTATGAAATGGGTGGATTTTCTCATCATCTTAGTATTTCACCACAGGGTAAAATCATGGATTTTTCTGGGTATTGATGCTTTTTTATATTGTAAATGAGATTTAAGTAATTTTTTTTCCATCACTAGCTCCGTGGTTTGGAATGCATTGGCTTGATGCTGTTCATGCCTTTATCACACACTGAACTTGTTTCATACTCCTTGTATACTTAGGGATGTTTTGCAGCTATAGTTATTTCATTTCTTTTGACACATATTTTATCTTTTTGAAAGGTGGTTAAAAGGTGAACAAAAATCGAGAACTATTAAGAATCTTAGTGATACTCCTCAAGGACAAATGATGTGTGTTACAAGTCAGGAGTCACAACTACTCAAGAACACTAATTAGTTTCTTTCTATGTCTTTATATGTCATGAACTCTTGTATTGGTTTCTCCTCTCTCTCCCACCTCCTTTTGGGTTTCCCTGATTATTTTCAACTGGACTAAGTAGCAAGACTGATCGTCCCTTTAAAATATATATGTGCATCTGGTTTGTCCTTTGAAAAATTTTTATTTGTGAAACATTTCATATTTGAAAGAATTTTTCTCTGTAGACAATATTAGCATAAAATGTAAAGCCAAAATTTGTTGTTATATTAATGTTCTGCACTGTTCATGGCACAGCTTAATGTTCATACTTTCGATCATAGAGACACAGAGATGCTGCATTGATTGCTCCTTCCTAAATGGAGAAGCCACTCAGTTGCATACATACAAAATGTGAAATGACTGTCTAGGAAGGAGTACTGAAGAAAAGGATCTAAAGATCATAGTGGACAACTAAATATGAGTCAACAGCATAACCAAAAAAAAGTTGCCAAAAAAGTGAAAATTATTTTGGGATATATTAGTAAGAGTGTTGTAACCAAGAAACAAGAAGTAATTCTTCTGCTGTTCTCTGTGCTGATTAAGCCTCAACTTGAGTATTGTGTCCAGTTCTGGTCGCCACATTTCAGTAAAGGTGTGGCCAAATTTATTTATTAAGGACCACCTTGTATTCATAGGCACTGTGACTCTTGAATTTTTGAGTTTTTTACCGAATTGGAAAAAAATGTCTCTTCTTTCTATTTTATTTGCCAACCCCTGACCTCACCCAATATACAAATTACTATAAAAATACAAATTATGTAGCACCTTTCATCCCACTGCATTTTACAAACTGCAAAACTTTAGTTTTATTACTTATTCACATTTATTATTTAACGGGGAGAAGTTTACTGTGTTTTCAGTCCCCTAAATGGGTATTTCTTCATAAAAGACAGCCCAGACCTTATTTGCTGACTTTTCTATCTTTGGTATGCCTGCTTTGTTAGCGTATTTAGTAAAACTTCCCATCCCTAAACCTCTTGGCGTAAATTCTATAGCTTCTCTGCCACCCTTTCTCAGGTTATGTTTTGGGAGCTTTTACTTTTGTACTGTTATAATTTATGAGTGAGAGAACAAATGAGAAGAAATGAAAAGGCAGCAAACACTAGGGGTCATGTTTTCTAACAAGAAATTCAGTCTCTGCCAGAACTATTCCTCCTGCTGGAAGTATGAATCACTGTGTATCATGAAAATGAAATAACAGATGTTTCTAAATATGCAGCAATGCATGCCATGCATCTCAGCAATCTTTCTGGGCTGCCAACATATACTTACAGCTATCTTTCTGTTTGCACAAAGCCATTTCTAAAGAATGGATAGGAAGGGCTTTTTAAGGGGTTTGGAATATTACAGATCTTTAATATTTAACTCTTTGAAAGACACCAGAAACAAAATGTTAACAGGATCATTTCTAGACCACTATCAAGTTCTTTGAGCCAACTCCCTTAACACAAGTTAGCAGAATGTCTATAGAAAAATTTGATATCAATTTCTACAGTAGTCATTCAATGGATACTACAGGATGAAAGAAATTAATCTCTTCATGAAGAATCATGTTTAAAACTTGCAATAACTCTAAAAACAAAACAAAATTGAGAAGAGTTTCCTAAAAATAACAAAGAATGTTGTGAATTTGATAGACTCTCATTTTATATTTTACCTTTCATACACATAACCACTTATAAAATAATTACTGATTGTTTTTCATTATATATCTTGGTCAAACAGTGAGAATGTGAAGACAGCAGTATGAAATATGATGCGCTTTTATTTTCACACATTAGAAATTCCTTTGTGACTTAACAATTCGTGGAGTGGTGGCACAGCATGATTCTGCATGACTGTACTGAAAGTCGATGAAATCAATGATGTGATCTAGTTGTCATATCAAATTGTGCTGTTATGGTTATGAGAATCTTTTAATACCAGATAGCATAGGTTGGGGTATGCACATACTCTACATGTTGTACAGTAAACTAGACTGATGCCTTCACTCGAAACTGAGATCTACCACAACAGCAATTCCAGTGAGAAGTGGACTTGAAAGTAGAGATGAGCTTAGTCTCAAAATTTGCATCTGCAGCTAGTTTTCAAACTTTATAAAAGCTGAGAGGAATCTGAATCTGGGCTTTTGGTACATGCTGTTACCACAATATGTACTTGCTATTAAATATGATTCTACCTTAGCTGTAGCTGGCCTCTTGTAATTCCGCTGTTGGGCACTAAAAGCTTTCACAGTTAAGAGAAAGGTGAGAAGCAGAACATAAGCACCCCAAATTGCTAATGATTCAGGAAATGAGAGCAAGTGCTACATTGCGCTGGGGAACTAATGCTGCCACACATGGTCTCCAGCTCATTCAAAAGTAAGTTATTTCTATTTTTAAATGTAAACTTCTGGATATTTGATTGGCTATTAACATTTCCTTATTTGATACATATTGGCCGTGTCTACACGAGCCCCAAACTTCGAAATGGCCACGCAAATGGCCATTTTGAAGTTTACTAATGGAGTACTGAAATGCATATTCAGCACTTCATTAGCATGCGGGCGGCTGCGGCACTTCGAAATGGACGCGCCTCACCGCCGCGTGGCTCGTCCTGATGGGGCTCCTTTTCGAAAGGACCCTGCCTACTTCCAAGTCCCCTTATTCCCATGAGCTCATGGGAATAAGGGGACTTCAAAGTAGGCAGGGCACTTTCAAAAAGGAGCCCCGTCGGGATGAGCCGTGCGGCGGCGAGGCGCGTCCATTTCGAAGTGCCGTGGCTGCCCGCATGCTAATGAAGCGCTGAATATGCATTTCAGCGCACCATTAGTAAACTTCAAAATGGCCATTTGCGTGGCCATTTTGAAGTTTGGGGCTCATGTAGACGTAGCCATTGAAAAGCAAAACAAGGGATTTCCTGAATGATACATACGCACTCTCAAATTCCATATGTCGGAAAACATTGGCTGTGTAGGAATGGTTAATATTAATTACTCATAATCAGATCAGTAGAACTCATTAGTTGATTCTCCATTAAGAAAAGATCACTGTGCTTTAAAGGCCATAAAATTAATACTATCTGTTCTGTTTAAGTACCTAAACTTTATCAAAGCTGTATGCGTGGGAAGTCAAATGTAACCCGTGATCTGCATTGGGCTAGGCTCTTTCTAAGAATAATGAATAGTTATGTTGTTGATAACAGTGGCTGTGTCTACATTACAAAACAGCTTCAAAGTTATACTTCAAAGTAAGCAACGTCGAAGTAGAGCATCTACACACAAAATGCACCTTCCCTTACTTCGAAGTAGGCTTCCCCCTACTTCAGAGTTAAACGTCTACACACAATTAGCTCCTACTTTGAAGCAAGGGGTCAGGAAATGATGCAGGCATGGGGTCGCATAGGCGACAGATCCTTCTGGATTCACAGCCAGCTGACCCCTTAAAGGGCCCCTTCCAACACTCCTCCAACTCTGCATATCCTCAAGGCTGCCAGGCTGCAGACAGCAACAGAGCATGTGCTGGGGAGAGCAGCCGAGGAATGTGCCCACTTCCACCCTTCCTGAGGATGAGGTCCTCTCCACCCTGGCCAGCCTGCTGGCCATGCTGGTCGTCCTGATCTTCCATTAGTGTGGCCTCGTCGCCTGCATGGGACCCAGCCTGCAGTCCCGGGCCACAGCACTGCTGCCCCTCCCCCAGGCCACTCCAATCTGGCACCAGTGGGTCTTCACCACCACCAGAGAGTGGTGGGACTGGCTGGTGCTGGAGGACAGGGACAACGAGTGATAGCTGGGGAACTTCAGAGTGACCTGCTAGACATTCAAAGACCTTTGCCACTGGCTCACCCCAGTCCTCCAGCATCAAGAACAAGGATGTGACCAGCTTCCTAGTGTGGAAGAGGGTGGCCATCACCCTGTGGAGTCTGGCCACCTCCAACAGCCTCCAGTCCCATCCTGGGGAGAGGGCTACCAGGCAGGGGACAGGGGGTTCCTGGTGGGCAGGGGGTATGGAGGCCTCCCAGTCTGCCGTTCATGGACGTGTCTTCCTTGCCCCCGCAGGTTGTCCGAGCCATCAACAGGGTGCTTATGCCATGAGTTGTGACCCTGGGGGACCTGGATGCTGCCCTTGCCATGTTCATGGACCTCGGCTTCCCCAATTGTTTTGGAGTTCTGGATGGGATGCATGTGGTGATCCAGGCTCCAGACCACAGTGGGGGTGCCTACATTAACAAGAAGTGGTACCACTTGGTGGTACTTCAGGCCCTGGTGGACATGAGGCCCCATTTCCTGGACATGTGCATGGGGTGGCCGGGCAGGGTCCATGATGGCCAGGTGTTCCAGAATTTGTGGCTGGGCTGCCAGATGCAAGAGGGCATGTATGTCCCTCTGAGGGAACTCCCACTCAGGGACATCACAATGCCCACCTGCATCATGGCCAATGCTGCATACCCACTGTACCTGTGGCTCATGTTGCCCTATACCAGAGACACCACACCGGCCCAGGACATCTTTAACAGTTATTTCAATCATGCCAGGGGCACAGTTCAGAAAGTGTTTGGGAGGCTGAAGGGGAGGTTTCGCTCTCTCCTCACCAGGCTGGATGTCAGCCTCCCAAATGTGCCCTCAGTCATCACCGCCTGCTGTGCCCTCCACAACCTCATGGAGGGATGGCTGGAGCCCTTCATCCAGGGCTGGGCCACGGACCCAGGGGCCAGGTATGGGCAGCTGCCCACTGCCCCGTGCCGCAAAGCAAAGAAGGATGGAGTCAGGGTCCAGGAGGCCTTGTGCCAGGCCTTCACACAGGGCCTGTCCTGACCCTCCAAGCCACACACCGCACCACCAATCCCCCCACTCCCCCACTTCTCACACTCCCCCTGCTGCACCACTCTCCCACCAATCACCAGGGACACAGTGTTAGGGTGGGAACATCAAACTTTACTATTGGGGAAATAAACTTGTAATGCAAAACCAAACAGAACAATGTGTGAACTATTTACAGTGCATGGTGGGAACAGTCCACAGGAGGGAGGCGGGGGGGTTAAGTGAGGTGATTGAACTGGGAGTGCAGGGGGCTAGGTGAAGGAAGGTTCAATCACCCAGGGCATGAGTGGCCAGGAGTTGCATCGGACATTGCTGCCCATACCCCTCCAGCTCTGGGGTCCCCTGCAGGGCTGTGATGGGGCTGGGAATACAGGGAAGTAGGGTTGGGGTGGGAGTGCCATGGGCTCAGCTTCCCCAGGGTATGGGGGGAGTGCCACTGGGGCTGGGCCAGGTGCACCCATCTTGGCCAGCAACCACCGAGCCAGCTCCAGCAGGGATGTGGGCAGCTGCGGCAGGTGGTAGGGCAGTTGCCAGAAGGGCAGCTGAGAGGGGGTGGCTGCAGGCCAGGCTGGTGAGGGAGCGGGCAGTTGGGTGAGGCAGGCAGCCTGTCTGCTGGCCAGCCACACCCACACATCCCGCTCCATTGCCAGCTAGTCCCGGAGCACCAAGGTTATCTCCTGCATGACTGCCCGGTTGGCAGCCACCTCCTCCAACACCATCTGTGGGAGGTCCTGCCATGACCACAGGCAGATGCAGGCTGGGGCAATGCACTGCAGCTTGCTCCAGTGGGCTGTGGCACCTTCCTGATGATGGACCAGTGGAGACAGGAGGCTACAGAGGGATGGCCCGTAAGCACTAGTTCCCAACCCTGGGTGGTCTGGGGCCCCCGCTTCACTGGTCCCCATCCCACTCCCCTGCCACCTGATGGCCCGTGAGCCCCATGGGGTCCCAGGTGCCCAGAGGTTCCCACTTGGTGAGGGTCGGTCCATGTTCCCACCCCCTTCCCTGTCCCCAGGTGTGTGGGCTACAGGACTGTTCCGGTTGGGCTCCGTCTTCATCCCTGGTGACATCTGCTCATCCCATATGTACCAGCTATGACATCCTGAGGCTTGGGCGAGGCTCATCTGGAGGAGGCTTGGCTGGGTGTCCCAGAGGAGAGGGCAATGGCAAGGGTCCTGTCGCTAGAGCCCTCGTCACCACCCTTGGTGTCAGTCAGCCACTCCCTACGCAGGGGGTTTGTGGTGCTAGAGGGACCCACCTCATCCTCACTGTCTGCAATGGGGAAGTGGGGCTGGCAGTGTCCACCATGTGCTCTGGTGTGGCCGCCTCCCTCGGCCCCAGGAGCCTGTGCAGCTCCTGGTAGTGGGGTCAGTGGATAGGCCATGCCCCCAACCGGCTGGCAGCATTGCTGGCCTTTGAATAAGTCTGGCAGATTTCTTTTACTTTGGCACAGATGTAAGGGAAAGTGTGTGTAGATGCTCTGCATGATACTTCAAAGTAGCAGCTTACTTCGAAGTTAACTTCAAAGTAAGTTTGTAGTGTAGACACAGCCAGTATGGCCCATGTTTTCTTATTTTTTTTATCAACAGACTCTTTTATTCTTCTTTCTTATAGGTGTAGAACCTAGATTGTAACCAGTGGAAATTGAATCAGTGTTCAGCTCCTCACAGGATCTTGCCTGTAAAGATGAGTAAAAAAGTCATGACAATTTTCAGGGGGTTTGTTAGAACTAACTGCAGTGGACTAGAGATTATAAAGTTTCTGTTGAAAGGGAAGAAAGAAAACATCTGGGTCTCCAGCTTTTGACACTTTAGGTATCCAGCTTTAATAAGTTTAATCTCCTACAGCTTAAACGTACCATTTGTACACAGCCCCACTCAAGGAAATATGCTGCCATCTTTAAGTTACTATTTATCTTAGCTCAAATTGTATGAAGACTGGATTTTAATTGAAATTTCAGAATCAGAAAAGTCTTTTACTGTTGTAGTGCTGGTTCTATGACAGAGATTTGACTTTTATTTAAACTGGATGACCCAATATATGCAGTTCAGCTCCTAGATCATCTGTCACTTTGTCATCAACTGTCTGTTATGAATAATATACAGGAGGAGAACAAGTTGACCTTGAACTCACTATTTGTTTTGTGACTACTACCCGTTTCCAGAAAAAAATATGAATAGTTTTCCAGATTTGCCCTTTTGTCTTCCTAAATGCTACCCTCAGTAACAAATGCCTTTCATCTTACTCAGTTGCTTATAATATTGAAGGCATGGGAAGGAGTGAACCATGTTTTCGTGATGAGTTTAATGCTTGTGGATTGTAAGAGATGATTCTGTTGTGGACACTTCCTGCACTTAGCCAAAGGCTATGTAGAATGTTGTAGTTATAATGCTATTATAGCCAACCTTGTTTCCTCTTTCTTACAAAATTCTGTTTATAATTTTTCATTACAAGAATTTACTGTCAGTGATTGTTCTTTCCTTGCAATTGGTGTTTTTATTGGTGAGAAAAGATACATTAAATAAAGGCATTTAAAAAGAGTAAACTAAAGCAATACTTATTTTTGATAGGTCAGTGCTGCAGTAATGTCTGGGTTGATCTCTTCTATGCGTGAGACCGAAACCCAAAGATCTCCAGCTGGTATTGGAAAGAATGAAATTCATATGGATATGCCAGGGGGTGCTGTAAGAGAGAACTTGTGAGAAGCAGAAATGGGGCAGTTAATATTCCACAGTTCATAAAATGGCTGTAAGAAGTAGAGAAGTGCTCAGATTAATTCCATTTAAAGAAATTGTGCTCAGTGCTGGATTTTGATCTGAAGCTGCACAAGTAAGAAGAGAGCGGCTAATTTGCTGTGACATAGACTATATTGGTTCCTTTTCGAATACAGAGACAAGCTATTTTCAGTTCTTTCAGAATTTGTAGACAAAGTGCTTTTCCAGCTAAGATATAGCTTTAAATGGTTTCCTGAAAGCCCCTTAGATCACAGAGCTCATAGCAACAACTCCCGCTACTGCTTTAAAAGTGCATAATATTTAATAAAAAGGATGCATTTCAGTTCACAGATCACTTGTTTTCTGTTTTATTTTATTTGTCATAATATTCACCTTTCTCTCATGCACACACACATAAAAACACTGTATTGATCTCCTCTTTCCCAAAGCCAGTTCTCTTGATCTGGATTGAACATGCCTCTGTCAGTAACAATTTTTCCAAGAGACCATTCTATTTAAAATGTTTCTTAGGCCATCTAGTTTTGTGTTTGTTTATTAGGAATAGTTGGACAGACTATAACAGACAAGCAGCCTCAGCTGGCTGCAGGACATAAGACTAGATCTGGTAATATTACAACAGAGGATATATATTTTGTGCACTGTGGAAAATATTTTATGAGACATCTTGACCCAGGATTTATTAAAAAATCCATTACTTATTTTAATTGAAGTTCAAAATGCCCTTTGGAGTTTCATCTTAGACATTTGTTTACTAAAATATTAGTTTCAATGCTGTGAGTGAGAAATAGCTCAAGTTGCCATATGGTTTAAATGGCATCTATTAATTCAGTATTGGAAACTGCATTTTCTAATTTACAGTGAAAGGAAATATGTTTTCCTTCTGAGTAAGCCTCATACCAATGGTACCGTTTCCTTGCATCAGTCCTGGAGGAGCAGGCAGGATCTGTTCATAAGCTTGTTAATCTTTGTCTAACAAGGACTGATTCAGTTCTTGAGGTTGCTATTCCAAATTTTGACCTTACTATGGACACAACTGTACACAAATAGCAGGGCAGGAATGTGTTGTAAGTGTTATCTGGGCAGTCCTCATTTCATCTGTAAAATCAAAGCTGACTGATGTCAATCGGATAGGCAGTTGAACCCCATATCCTACTTTAGGCATGGTGAGAGGAAACCTGAGAACTGCGCCTTTTCTTCTGACACACTTACAAGACAAACACATGCGTCTTTAAAAATAACACTGCTCTGTTCTGGTACGTTCCCCTTCCATGTGTCTGACTTAAATATGTGCATCAGTTCACAGTGTTATGCTTGTTAAGATATAATATTACTGCTCTGCAATGAGATGCTTCAGAGAATACAGTGAGAAAGTTGGCTCCTGCCACACTGAAGCAAACCTTGTGCTGGAGCAAAACAGCCTCTTATTGTAGCACCCATTCTTTCCTCACCCCAAGTTTATTCTTTGCTTGGTTGTGTTTTTTTTTTCTTTGAATCATGAAGCTTCCACCTATGAAAGCTATAGTGACATAACTGGTGTTGCTTGCAGCTGTTGCTGATAGCACTGGCAAACAATGTATTATATTTTCTTTTCTCTGTACCATAATATGAGGGTCACCAACCATACAGTCTTATTTTTAGCACATCTCATTGTGAAGAGCTTTTAAATCCAATTTTGCTACCTTTATTTAAAAATAATCTGCCAATGGCAAAAGTGCCACAGTGCTGGTGAGTATTAGCCATTATTTTGATCTTGACTTACTCCTGCAGAACAATTTGATCACCATTTGCAACCACGTGGAATGTTGCTGTTCTTCACATATTACTAGATGGTAGTGGTGATACGACTCTTAATTGCTGTGGGTGGTGGTGAGGGGCAGAGGGGGGTTTAGTGTATGGTAATGTTGATGTGCAGTGGGATTTTTTGGTCCACATTGTACAAAAGAATTCACCAGTATGATAGAATTTTTCCATTAAAAACAATCCATCAAAATAATGGGTACCCATAATGCAAAATCCTGTTCATGGGGTGCTACATGCAAGGTTTAATTGTGCGGGAGAGGGATGGAGTAAAGGAGTGGCGGGGATAAGAGATCATTTGAAGTGGTAACAAGAAAAGATTCTAAAAGAAATAGATAAGAACAATATTTCAATCTACATCTTGGTAATAAATCTTTAGAATCATTTTTGGTTCCTGGCTTTTATGAATGAGCATGTCATTTTGCATCCTATTTTGGGAACGAAGAACTGTAGCATTTCTCAAGAAGTTAACCACCAGAGTGATTCTATCTACAAAAATTTCCATTTTGCATTAGCACTCCAGGAGCAGAATCAAGGTCGTCTTAGTAGCGGCTGTGAATGGTTCAAACATTTAGCACTTAGTGATACATTAGCTGGTCAAGCTGTTTATCCATTGAAAAGGTTGAAGTAAAGGGAAATTTAAATTTGGTTTTAACGTTTGTTATACATGTAGGTTTTTTTTAATTAAAATATCACTATGAATTTACTTCATGGTGCAGAAATTTGTCATTTTGATTTTGTTGTAATTTAATCAATTTAATTCTTCCTCCTTCATCTCATGTCAAGCTTTCTAAAGGTTTGTGGTTTAGGCCCAAATCTTAATGGCCCTTTCTTCAGCTTATACAATTATACAGCTGAAGAAGTGGGTCTGTCCCACGAAAGCTCATCACCCAATAAATTATTTTGTTAGTCTTTAAAGTGCTACTGGTCTGCTTTTTTGTTTTGATAGTATACAGACTAGCATGGCTATCTTTGTTACTATTATACAAATTTGCATAGTTCATTGATTTCAATGGAGCATTGGCCCTAAACCTTAGTCCTCACACAGGCAAAAGGACATTGGGAGAGTGATAGCTCAATCAGACATGACTATCCAGCACTAATAACACCCCTCTCCAAAACTGAAGTTTGGAAGAGGCAAATCATTCTACAATATCTTCACCTGTTCTCCCTCTTTGCATCCAGCAGAAGTGTAAATTAGAAAAACATAGTAATGTTTGAAAAAAGCCATACAGAGTAGGGTTTACAGTTTGGGTGGGGGAGCAAAGGGAATGAAAATATGTTATTTTTTTTTTATTTTCAATGGGAAATGGCCTGATAAGGAAGATGTTTGTTTACATTTCTGAGACATGCCCTCTGTCCAACATTGTGAGTCTTCAGTAAACACGAACACTGATATGACCGGTAACTGTCTAATTATGTAAGTACAAATGCCTATTGCTAGCTTTTTATTAATAATAACAAGCAATATACATATGATAGGACAGCAAAAGGAAATTCTTCTGTGAAAATTCTGTGGGGCATTTTAAAGCAAAAGTTCTTATAATCAAAACATATTTTGTGTCATTTTAGAAATTAACTATGCTTACACGAAACTGAAACCTGACAAATATGACATGATTTTTCAGGGTGATTAAAACCCTATAATTTGTGGGGGATTAATACATATTTTATGCTAGAGTGTCACGAACAACAAAAACAAAACACTTCACATGATCATCCCTCCAGCAAAAGCTGAAGAGAATTTTCAGTCCACCTCTGTGGCTCCTGCAAGGTCACCTTCTGGAAAAACAGTCTTGCCATGGATGATATCTCTAAATTTTGGGGATTTTTAAGAAGCAAGAAAAAATTACATTCTAGATATCAAGTATCAGAGAGGTAGCCATGTTAGTCTGTATCTTCGAGAACAACAAGAAGTCCTGTGGCACCTTATAGACTAACAGATATTTTGAAGCATAAGCTTTTGTGGGCAAAGTCCCACTTCATCAGATGTGGGTCTTTGCCCACGAAAGCTTATGCTCCAAAATATCATTCTAGATATCAGTGAGCCATACTGGCTGAAACAACAGGATTTTGGCCTGGGCATTTGCCCTCTCAAGATCCTGTTTTGGCTCCAAAATGGCAGCTCACTCCATTCAGATCAAGAGAAAACTGTTAGCAAACAGACATAAAAATACTTAACAATACAAAAAAAGAACTCTGTTTCTTAGTAGATGAAGCCTGAAATAACCAGATAATTGACCACAAGGAACAAGTCAACTATGCAGGACATTGAAAACAACAAATCTGATCATCACATTCTGTGGGGCCATAGCACAAGACTTCAAAACTTTTTTGTTGTAATTGATCAGATTCTGCATGAGACTTCTCCCAGTAGCAGTCCAGATGTCTCCCTCTCATTTCATCTGTTGTAGGTCACCCATAAACCAAGCTGACCCCCAGGAGGAAGAAACCAGTGAATATGACAGTGCCTTTACGTATGCACAAAGGTGTAAATAAGGTGTTTTCAACCCCCTTTTGATTTGAGAGGCTTTGTCTGTTTAGCTGGAGGGAGTGGGTTGCATTCTGGTCTCAAAAATAATTTTTGCAGAATGATTAATCCAGACAAAAGTTTATGATAGAAATGTAGGCAGATTCGTAATTCTTGCCAGAACTGACAGACACTTGGTGTGCAGCTATAATACTTAGTCCAGATTCACAGTACACTGACAAGCTGCCTTGAGGAAAGCCCAGCATATGGGATCCAGTTAGACCTAAATGTTGTTTATTTCTGTAATCAAAGCAAAATAAGCTGAAAATCCAAAAGAAAAGAAAAGAAAAGAAAAAAAAATTATGACACTTTTACATGGAGAGAATAGACATTTTTCCGGGACTGACCATCTTGCAATGAGGGATACTTGTTCCAACCATAGTTATATAATTTTAATGTCCAGCAGAACTGGCAGACTTCAACACTTAACAACTGGTTTGGTAGAAGGCAGATTTACAAATGGTGGTGACCTGTTTGTCAATGAAAGTAAAGTAATTAATTCCCACAGCCCCTTAGCTTGACAATCTCTTTCAACATACAGTAGACAAAGCAGTTCAGCAAAAAGTTTTATGAAAATGACATTGGTGTATCCCTGTCCCTCAGACAGGATCCCACTGGTATACCTACCATGTGTCTGAAATCACTGAAGGAGTGTCTTTTATCTGACAGGGAGATTATAAAACTTTGTTATCTAAATATTTGAGTGTCATATTGGAGTGTCATCTGTTTGCCAAAATATTGCATCAATCATTTTTAAAATAATGAATGTGTGCACCACAAAAATTTTATCTCCCAAGCCACTCATTATTTCATAAAAGAAATCTATATTTAAATATTGGTTCTAGGTTTTTTTCTAGCATACCTTAGATATAAGTAACACCAGTCTGTGTGGGTAGCTTGTATTCACTACCCGGGTACCTTGTTACTATAGTGACTAATAGCCAAGCTAGACTCAAAAAATATATATAAGTTGCCTTGCTGGTTTGTATTTTTAAAATGAAATTGACTAGTTTAAATCTTAGCTAATTTCTGCTTTTTAATCACAATGTTTATTGTTTAGAATCTACTTCACTCTTTCTCTCTCGCTCTAATTTTCCATACATAGTAGTACCCCTCATCCAAAAGAAGTAAGCAAAATTCATTTCCCTGTTGACTTGGACAACCAGTAACCAATCTGTTTTCACATAGTAGAAAATAAAATCTATTTCAGTTCATTAAAAATCTCTAAGATCCAGTGCAGAATTGAAGTAAAAGCAAATTTATTTGATTTAACTATTTTAAAATAGTTGAATAGCGCACTTTACATAAGCATTCATAATAAATATGCTTGCTCTGGTTTGGAAGGAAGAACACTGTCGGACCACTGAATGATAAATCAAGTTTTTCAATCAATCCCAAGAGGGTTATTAGCAAGCCTTAAGGGAACATACTACAGAAGAAGGTATAACTGACACACACAAAAGACTCAGTAAAAAAGTATGTGGAGTGTTGGGAGGAAATGGAACATTTTAATATTACATCCTGGTCATACCAAGGTCCATTGACCATATATTCATTCCAGATAATTAATTTACAACACATTAAACCTCTGTGTGAAGGAGGATGTTATGCATCAATTGTGTAGGAATAAAGAGTGTTATTGATTTAAGATTTCTACTGTACCACACACTGACAGAAAGACACAATCTAGCTCTTCTTAAAGTGAAAAAAAAACCCTTTTCTGAAGGACAAATTTGCTAAATAAGTGCACTTCATACCACAGTAATTGAAGTTGTGTTGACACTAAGAGAAATGCTTGTGGAAAAAATTGAGCATCATTAGAAGAATGTAGAATGACTCACTACTATCGACAATCACTCTAGCAATCAAATTTTGGAGGTGATAATGCTCTCTCTTACAGTAAAGGTTTGCAATAGTAAAACACATTGACAAATATTTTAATGAATAAAATATGAGTGAACCTGTGCCATTCACACACTAAAAAGTCTGATAATTCTCTCTGTGTAGGCATTGTTGATGTTTGACCATAAGAGAATTGCTTCAAGAAAGCAAATTTTGAAGATACATGAACTACATAGCACCAAGTTGTGTTGGCTGAAGGCTGTTGACACTTACATTATCATTTAAAAAAATAGTAATAAATATGCAAATTAAGGCTAGCCAATGTTGCTAAGCATAACCTGCGATTTACACTGTGGCAGTAATGCAGGCAGAACACCTATCATACAAGCTTTATACACTATAGTTTATAATGTCTTGTTTATAGAAAGGAGACAAATTCACGGAATTTGCCAGGACTCTACTACACATCCTCAAAAAAGTCAATGTTGGGTCTCATATATTATGATGGGTCTCAGCCAAAACCAATGGGAGAACCCAATAAGGGTACTACTCTAAAGCATTTGGCCCCATATAGGCAAGATCCCTTCATAACGTCTAGTCCGTCTTACTATCTTAAGGTGTATATATATTATATTACATGTAAAAACTGCATTAAAACATTAAGAGACTGGGGCTAGCTGGGCAAGGATATGGCAAATGAACTCAGGCAGCGGGGAGAGGCTGAGACTACACATTCACAGGCAATTTCATATTGTGTTAAAGCACAGCATTACAAGAGCATTATTAAGTTGCAAAGTCAGCCACTGAAAATATGGGCCATGCCCAAATTAGGGTTACCCATGCACTAAAGAGTGAAGTTAAGGTTACCTGAGATAAAATTTACCTTCTTAGAGACCAATGCAAACTGTATCTGCGGTGATGCAAGGCAACCTTTTCAAAGGAAGGTAGCATTTACTAGACAACTATAATACAGTATAAAAAATTCTTCTGGTTATCATGGTAAAGCCAAGCTCGACTTACAGTAAATAATGTTGGAAGCAATTGCTCCAGAATGGCGTGCCTTTACGATATCCGTATCGGTTCTTCAACTCTTTGACTGCGTCTCTGTGATTTTCCAATGTTCCCAGCAGTCTGTTCACTCCCTCACCTTTTATGTCTTGCTGGAACCACACTATGGTGAGCTAGTTTTGGCTTTCTGACTATGTTGAATCGTTAGTCATTTAAAGCTCCCATTTTATTGTTTGGCTTCACCATTCATGTCTTCATTCCAGCAAATGCTTATTAAATTAACTTGACTCAGCAAAGGCTTTGTCCACACCAGTAGCTGAAACCTCTGTTGTATGTCCACTCTCTCATCTAGAATTTCCTCCTCCTGGCTCCAAAGTATACATACAGGTCTTTGGAGCAGAGGTGGGATCACATCTATGTATTTCATCCAGCTCTTTTTAGAACAAGCATCCCATGGAAGGCTTTTTACATCTCCTTCACTTTGACCCTGCACTGCAATGTGTCCCAGTCATGGGCCCTTTTGGTCATGTGTCTTGAGATCTGTCCATATCTATCATAATTCCTACAGCTGTCATGAGGCTGGAACTGGACATTCTCCTCTCCCCATAAGTTGATGAGGTCCAGCACCCTTGCATAGCTCAAGTAAGGGATCTCCTGGTGCATGGAGCAAGCATGCTCACCTTGAAAGATGTTTCACAGCACTCTACACATCACTGGGGAAGAGGACTTTCATAATTCCAGAAGAATGCAAAGGGCAAGTGTGAAGATTGGCCATCTGAAGGGAAGGCACTAGAGTTGAAATTGATGACCAGAGAGACAAGAACAGGCATTGTGGGACAGGTACTGGAGGCCAGTCACCATGCTGTAGTACACAATACTGTCCACACTGGCACCCCAGCACTGTCAAGGTGGTTTATCTAGAGAGCAGCAAATGCAGAGCTAGCATGCCCTAGGTGCCTTGCCATTTGTGGGCACCTCAGGAATTACACCAGTGTAAGCTGATTTACTGCACTGTAATTTGCTAATGTAGACTTGGCTCCAGATGGCATCTGTGATACTTGGGCATGTTTCTTTATACACTCACTACATAGTGAGCACAGTAAACTGAGGTGCATTTATGTAGCCTAATAGTTTTACCACATTCAGCACACGCACTTAGGAAAATTTCTTGCTGTTAGTGTCTCCTGAGCACGTTCAAACAGCATTTTGTTTCTAGAGGTTTATAATTTAGCCACATTTGAGCAGCTTTTCACAGGGATAGCAAAAACCACATTTCTGACATAAGGGTCACTGCTCCCTCTCTGCTCCCCGCCAAATTTCAAATCTGTCTTCCAAAGCATGGGATGCTATTGATGGCCAAGGGAAATGGTGGCATAATTTTGTAAGTATGGACAAAGCATGTTTTCCTTCCCCTTGTTCTCAAAACCACTAATGGCTTGTGTACGCTACCACCTTCCTTCAAAGGAAGGATGGTAGTTGGGGTGTTGGGAGTTTACTAACGAGGCGTAAGGGGACTTCGAAGTTGCCTTCGAAGTACCGGTGGGTGAGCTGTGGCTAGACGCATGCCAGTTCTTTGAAGTTTAAAACTTCGAAGTTGCCCCGGGGGGAATTTGCTTAATGAAGTGCTGCGAATGAATTGCAGCACTTCATTAGTAAACTCCCAAAACCCTAATTACCATCTTTCCTTCAGAGGAAGGTGGTAGTGTAGACAAGCCCTATGTGCATTTATTTGACATTTTCCAGAAAAAAATATCAACCTAAGGCAGTCACTCAGTTTGGAAAATTTCAGCACAAACAATTCAGGTTTGTAAGGTTATAGACAACTACAACCAAGGCTGAACAAACGTAATAAATAGATGGTACTACCTGCCTTGCCTACAGTATTCACACGTACACAGATTTCTAAAATACACATTTGTTGGTGGAATTATGAAAAATTAAAGGCCCACTGCCCTGACTAACTGAAACCATTTCAGTCAGTCCCTCCTGTGTAAGGACTATAGGATCAGGCCAAAGAATAAGCAAATTTTCAAATTAGATCAGAGCACTCCAGATCCAGCTAGATAGTTCTTAAAACTCTTCATCCCTCCTTATTCTCTTCAAAAGACAGGACAGGATGTAGAATTCACAGATCATTATGCCTTATAGCATAGTTTTTCTTCAGTGTAAGACTGTGGAATGAAGCCCCCATTTGGAAATTGCACACAAAAATATTAGAAAAATGGAGTATTTGAAATCAATTCTAATGTCAAATGCAAAGGACTTCCTTGGCTCATTAAGTAAGAATATCTCATTTAATGATCATGAAAGCACTGGAGCACACTGAACCCAGACACAAAGCAAATTATTTAAGTGATAAATTATATTTTATGGTGAATGTAAAAGTTAATAATACGCAGGGGTAAGGTAATAAATGCAGAGGTGTAACTAACTTCATTGACTGCTTTACTTGCAAACATGCCATATGTACTTAGTTACTTCAAATGGTAATAAAAGGACTGGGCAGAAATGTCTGGAACTGAAAAGTAACATGGAGACTTTGCAGCATTCTTTTCAACAAAGCAGCCCATGTTATATTCTTTCCAAATGCTTTTTTCTGTCTTCCCCCTGCACTTTAGCTTTGGTCTCTTTACTTTTCACTTTTTATCAAATATTTGATTTTGTAGCCATTAAAACTGAAACTTCCTTATCTACCCCAAGGGCTAATAAAAATCAGGTGCTCATTTACCCACCACAATGCCCCACAAATGACCTGCATCCTGGCTTAACGAAAACCAAGTTGCACATTTAAGTAACCAATAGTTCAGTTTTGAATCTCACACCATTCTAGCTCTTTCCTGTTCTGTACTTCTGATTGTCCTTATGTTATGCTCTACCAATAATTTTTCAAAAAAAATTAATTGAACCACACACATTTTGGTAACGTTTTCACTGAGATCAGTTTCAGTGTGGTGGCACACAACGGATTTAAGCACAGGACTAACTCTTTGTATGTTCTGAACCTTACACCCTCATGCTTCAAGGTATAAGCCAAATGATAACTATCTGGAATAAAGAACAATTTTTTTTCCAGTATCAAAGTATCTGTGGTGGAAGGCTGCTGTTTTTCTCAGAAGTATATGGTATAGGTTGAAGACAGACCTAGATAGCCCACTACTAGATTGATCAAATATGGATCTTCTTATATCCCAGAAGATATTTCACATGGAAGGCCTCTCCCAAAGCTCACTGAAGTCTAACTTCAATGTGCTTTGACTCAGATGCACTGAAATTGCTTTATCATATTTAGGGTCACTGCTCTTTATATCTGCATGAGCAACAATTCGCTGGTAGCGTTTGACTGCAAAACACTTTTGTACTTTGAGATATTAGGATCTTTCTACTCCAAACACAAGAGCAGTCAGAAAAAGTTATGGCTTTGTCTACCCTTTGAGCTAAGGGTGTACTTCCCAGCTCAAGGCAACATACCTGCACTAGCTCTAACCAATGAGGCTCACTAAAAATAAACTGCAGCACAGTGGAATGAACCGGTTTGGTGTTCTCAAGAACATACCTTCCTGAGACACTAGGCACTTACTCGGGACAGCTAGTCCTGCCCACCACTTGCACTGCTGTATCTGCATTCCATTTTTAGCTTGCTAGGTTGATCAGAGATAGTGCAAGTATGTCTCCATGAGCTTAGAACTACGTCCCCTTCATGAATGGAGAGCAAGATATGATTGATACATTTTTTCTGTAAAAATGCATCAAAAATTTATCAGACCTTTCATTTTTAGGTGGTTTCTAGATCATATATTTAAGCACTTTTCTACAATAAAAGATATCTTTTGCATGCAAGAATTACATTTCCATGAGCATTGCCTGGAGGTTGAGAGTGACTAAGGACTGAATGGGCTGTGTGTGACATCATTTAATTGAAATATGAACACGTTGTCGCAACCACTGTTATATGTTTGTAACAAATCTTGTACAAATTTGGCCAAGTGAGGTGTTCATGTAAAGCTTGTGCATGTATCATTTTTGTATGTGAATTTATGAGTATTGGCATGTACTTGTATTTCAAATGTTTGCTTCTGAGAAACACCAACAGAACATTTGGCCCATGTATTGTGAAGGGATTATTCAAGCTGAATAGAAGTATTTGACTGACAATGGGCCTTCAGAGGTGCCAACGCACTTCTGATGAACTTTTCTGTGGATGTTCAGACTGGCATGGGAGCAATGGCTTCTACCTGTAAAGAACTGAGTTATGCATGGCAGGTGATTTGACCATGTAACTCCAAACATCATCTTGTTGCTGTACTTTTCCAGCAAGAACAATGAGATTTTCTAAACTTATCAGATGATATATAAGGCCCTGGAAACCCCTTCATTTCATCTTAGCTGCGTCTACACGTGCACGCTACTTCGAAGTAGCGGCACTAACTTCGAAATAGCGCCCGTCACGTCTACACGCGTCAGGTGCTATTTCAAAGTTAACTTCGACGTTAGGCGGCGAGACGTCGAAGTCGCTAACCTCATGAGGAGATAGGAATAGCGCCCTACTTCGACGTTCAACGTCGAAGTAGGGACAGTGTAGACGATCCGCGCCCCGCAACGTCGAAATTGATGGGTCCTCCATGGCGGCCATCAGCTGGGGGGTTGAGAGACGCTCTCTCCAGCCCCGCAGCTCACTGGTGGCCGTGTGGAGCGGCCCCTTAAAGGTCCCCTCCCCCGCCCTGACTGCAGGAGGCTGAGGCAACGTGCAGGCTCCTGCCTGCACACGCAGCGGCGAGCCTGCACAGCCCTCAGCCCCTGACAGCAGCCATGGCTGCTCAGCAGCCCCCCCAGCGCCCCCAGGGGACCCCCCCCAAGAGGAGCCACAGCAGCCAGGGCAGCCAGAGGGCCACGCAGTCTGGGAAGCGGCAGCGGGGCCCCTCTTGGACGGAGGCCGAGATGCGGGACCTGCTGGGGCTCTGGAGCGAGGAGGAGGTGCTCCAGGTAATGGGGAGCAAGAGGCGGAACGTGGATGCGTTCGCTCGGCTGGCCGACGGCCTGGCTGCCCGGGGTCACCCTGCCCGCACTCCGGACCATGTCCGGAGTAAGGTGAAGGAGCTGCGGCAGGGTTACGCCCGGGCCCGGGATGCAGCCAGCCGATCTGGGGCCGCCCCCGTCACTTGCCCCTTTTACAGGGAGCTCAGGGACATCCTGGGCTCCCAGCACACCTCCTCCCCTCCGGCCACCCTTGACACCTCGGCTGACGAGCCCGAGCAGGCCCTGCAGCCGGGCTCCGCCCTGGAGGTAAGCCCCGCACCCCGGGCCCCCCCCCCCCCCCCCCGGAGGCCATCCCCAGGACATCGCAGCAGGAGGAGGAGGAGGGGGGCTCCTCCTCCACCGATTCCAGCCTGCAGATCCTCCTCCTGCCATCCCGGAGCAGCAGCAGGGCCTCCGACCCCCGGGGATCTCCGGACCGTGGGAGTGGACCCACAGGTAGGTACCCCTCTCTGGTGGACACCCCGGGGCTTGAGGGGCAGGGGGAACAGAGATGTGTCCAGGGCCCCCCACACGCTCACATGGCCATGGCCCCAAGGACACCAGGGCCATGGCCCTCACAGCACTGTAGCCATCAGCCCCTGCCCCCCGCCACCCTGCATGACAGTGCCATGCCCCATCCCCGGGCCAGGGGGGACCGGAACCTCGAGGGGCCCCCGGGCGGAGGGGGTGGGACACCCCGCAGCAGCAGCATGCGATGGAGTGGGGGGAGTGCCAAAGGGAGACTCAGGCTACATATGAGCCACCCGAGCCGAGGAGCTCCCAGGGCCAAAGGAGGATCCTGGCGCTACAGCTGGCAGGTGACACCTCTGCCCTGAACAAACAGGAGGGAGGAGCCGAGCTGGCTTGGAATTGGGGGGCGAGGGCGGGGGCCACAGGTAGAGGCTAGGGGAAGGGAGAGCTGGTAGGCAGCCAGCCTGAGGAGGGGGAAAGCTGCATCCCAGAGGGGCCCCCCTTGGGGTCTTCTCCCCACGACGGGTTGGAAGGACTGTCTCTTCCGACAGCTGGTGCTGTCACTCCTGCCAGAAACTGGCCATCTGTGGCCTAAGAAAGCTCTCCTGCTGTCAGACCCTGCGGGGTGAAGTGAGAGTCGCTCCCACCAGGGGACGGGCTGCAGGGCAGGGGGACCCCTGAACCCCATCCATCACAGCAGCATCTCCCGGGGACGGGGATGGGGAACCTGCAGCACAGGGCGGGGGGGACAAAGGCCACGGCTCGGGGCCCACACTAACGCCTGTCTCCATTCTTCTTTCCCCCCTCCTCTCCTGTGTCCTGCACCTGCACCTGCACCATCCGAAGGACCGGAAGAGAGCGCCGGCGAGGCATCAGTCGTCCCGGAGACCCCTCCGGGACCCTCGCTCCAGGGCAGCCCCTCGGCCGAGGAACCACCGGCCCCGCGGAGGGCCAGATGGCAGACCCCGCGCCTGCTACAGGCGGTGGCCACAGACCCCCAGCTGCTGGCCATCCTCCACCGGCAGCTGGAGGTCTCGGAGCAGCACCTCCGGCTGCAGAAGCAGGCGCTGGCCTGGCGCAGAGAGGCATGGGGGGCCTTTCTGGATACCATCAATCGGCTGATTGATTCCCTGGCCCCCCATGCCGCGCCGGCCGCGCCACCGCCCGCCATGCCCGCTCCTGCAGCCCCACCACCGGCTGCTCCAGCCATCGCCGGGCCGTCCGCCGTCGCCCCACCACCTCCCCGCGAGGGCCACCACGCCGAGGGACCCCTGGAGCCACCCGAGACTCGCCGGCGCCGCTACCTTCTGGTGGAGCCCGCTCCCACCCAGCCGCGCACCAGACTGCAGGCCCGGCAGAGCTCCCGGCCAGGCACGCCCACTGCTGGGCTGTAGGGGTGAGGGGCCCGGGACGTGGCCCCCCCCTTGTTGGACAGACTTTGGGGACTGGGTGGGTGGTGTGGGTGTTTCCCCTGTTTGCCCCGTGCCCCCCTGTACATAGTTCTCCCCGTTCTCCTCCCTGCTTTTTGTTTTTCTTTTGATGGCGCACAGTGCTTTCATTTTTATTGTTGTACATAGTTTTATTTGTGCCCATCTTGGTTTTGTTGAATGTTTGTCCCTCCTTTTTGGTTTCTGTTTCACATATATATATTTTTTTATTTAAAAAAAAAAAAATTCGTGAGGACAAAAAAAACATTTACGTTCACCCACAAGTTCGTGCTGTCATTTCTCCTGGACAAGTGGGGGGGGGCGGTGGGGTGCTCCATGGTGTGGGCGTTGGGGCAGGAGTGTGGGGGAGGAAGGGGTGGGCAGTAGGGGGCCTGGGCAGAGTTCACCCCGCGGCCTGGTTGTTGAAATGGGCCCGCAGGGCCTCCCAGACCCGGGTCCCCTCTGGGTCCACCTGCCGACTGGGGGCAGCAGGTGGCTGCACGTGTGCCCTGCCGGCCTCGGCGGCCCAGCCCTGAAGAAAGCTTTCCCCCTTGCTCTCCACGAGGTTGTGCAGGGCGCAGCAGGCACCCACAATCTGGGGGATGTTGTTGGGGCTGGCATCCAGGTGGGTGAGGAGACATCGCCATTGTCCCTTGAGGCGGCCAAATGAGCGCTCCACCACCTGGCGCGCGTGGTTCAGGCGCTCGTTGAAGCGCTCCTGGCTGGCGGAGAGGTGGCCTGTGTAGGGGCGCATGAGCCACGGCCGGAGGGGGTAGGCCGCATCCGCGAGGATGCAGAAGGGCATGGTGGTGTCCCCCAGAGGGATCTCCCGCTGGGGGATGTAGGTCCCCGCCTCCAGCTGGCGGCACAGGCCCGAGTTCCGGAACACCCGGGCGTCGTGGGTGCTGCCAGGCCAGCCCACGTAAATGTCCTGGAACCGTCCCCGGCTGTCCACCAAGGCCTGCAGGACGACTGAATGGTAGCCCTTCCGGTTGAGGTATCGGCCTCCACTGTGGTCCGGGGCGCGGATGGGGATGTGAGTCCCATCCAGAGCCCCGAAGCAGTTGGGGAAGCCCAGGTTGGCAAAGGCGGCGACAGTGGCATGTGGGTCCCCCAGCCTCACGAGCCTGTGCCGGAGCATGGAGTTGATGGCACGCACAACCTGCAGAGAAAGCACATGGGACAGCCCCAATGAGGGGTGAGCAGGGTGTGCATGGCCCTGCCCTGCCCTGCCCTGGCCCCCCTGCCCTGCTCTGCCCTGGCCCCCCTGGCCTGCCCTGCCCTGGCTCCCCTACCCTGCCCTGTTCTGCCCTGGCCCCCCTGGCCTGCCCTGCCCTGGCCCCCCTGCCCTGGCTCCCCTGCCCTGGCCCCCCTGCCCTCCTCTGCCCTGCCCTGCCCTGCCCTGGCTCCCCTACCCTGCCCTGCCCTGCCCTGGCCCCCCTGCCCTGCTCTGCCCTGCCCTGCCCTGCCCTGGCTCCCCTACCCTGCCCTGCCCTGCCCTGGCCCCCCCTGCCCTGCCCTGCCCTGCCCTGCCCTGGCCCCCCTGCTCTGCCCTGGCCTCCCCCTGTGGGTTCTCTTACCTCCATGAAGACAGCCCCGATGGTGGCCTTTCCGACGCCAAACTGCTGCCCCACGGATCGGTAGCTGTCTGGAGTGGCCAGCTTCCAGACAGCGATGCCGACCCGTTTCTGCACCGTGAGGGTACGCCGCATGGCAGTGTCCCGGTGCCTGAGTGCGGGGCTGAGCCACTGGCACAGCTCCAGGAATGTCTGTCGGGTCATCCTGAAGTGGTGGACCCAGTGGTCGTCGTCCCACTCCCCAAGCACCAGCCGCTCCCACCAGTTGGTGCTGGTGGGGTAGCTCCACAGCCGCCGGCGTGTGAGGCGGGGGGTGGAGCGGGGTGCTGCAGGGGGAGGGGCTGAGCCCTGCTGCCCTGGGGGCATGTCCTCCCCTGGGGCAAGAAGGTGCTCAGCTGCCCCCAACATGACAAGAGCCAGGGCAAGCCCTGTTCCTGCCAGGAGGGCTGGGTGGACCTCTAGCTGCTGCTGCTGCTGGGGGTCCATGACTGCGGCGCTGGGGGTCTGTGTGCCTATATGGCTCGTCAGACCGCGTGCTGTGCAGGCTGAGTGTATGTGGGAGGGGCCCTTTAAGGGAGCAGCTAGCTGTTGCCCCGGAAGCGCTAGTCCGCCCATTGACCCTGTCTGCAGCTGTGCCTGGCATCCCTATTTCGATGTGTGCTACTTTGATGTGTAGACGTTCCCTCGCTGCGCCTATTTCGATGTCGGGCTGCGCAACGTCGAAGTTGAACATCGACGTTGCCGGCCCTGGAGGACGTGTAGACGTTATTCATCGAAATAGCCTATTTCGATGTCGCAACATCGAAATAAGCTACTTCGATGTAGGGTGCATGTGTAGACGTAGCCCTTCAGTCCTACTTCTTACCTCTGGGGGATCTTTGCTACAAATTGAATCTTCAAACAAAGGACTGAATGACCCATCCAAACTGTAGATTTACTCTGGAGATTTGATTTAAGCCAGCAGTTTCATAGAATCATAGTTAATAGGTAGATTCTAAGGCTGGGAAAGACCTCCAGAGATCATCAAGTCCAGACTCCATCACTGTTACAAACCTGAACTAAGGAACTAAGCATCTTTCTTTCTTTCTTTCTTTCTTGCTTTCTTTCTTTCTTTCAATATACCTTTAGATTTTAGATTCTAAAGGATTGGCACAGCATGAGTTTTGAGTAAAATCTGAGTTATAAATTGACCTGGGAATGTGGATGGGCCTTTGGGATTGGAAGAATCTTTTTATTCAATGAATGATGTTGGTTTTCATAACCTCTCATCTGTATGAGGAATGTTACTGGTGGTGACACAAGATAACTGGACTGTCTGAGAGAATTGCTTACACGACTTCTTGATGGCCAGCGTAGTGAACAGAATTCTCTTTGTGACTGATTTTGTGTGCCTTATAACAGAGGGCCTCCAGCCTCCATCTGTAAATAATTCCTGCTGACCAGATACTCTCAGCAGTGTCCTAGGTACTCTCAGCGGTGTCCCGTAAGGCTTCTTTGCTACAACCATGGAAATGGATACATCATCTTCAGATTAGAAATGGCCATTCTTGGTAAGGGTGGTGGTAATTTGACATTGAAGTTTGGACCAGGAATGCTTGCTCTGCTACAGCTGCATGAATACACTGGATAGATGTAGGGTTTTAGACTTCAGTGTTATCCCTATGGTACCTATCATGATACATAAATTAATTTCAAAAATACTACGTCAAAAATGATTTCCATTTGTTGGCAGAGTCCTTTTTTGTATTTAATTTAAGATTTGAAAACAAAAAATATTCTTGAGAAGATCTTTGACTAATTCCTGTTAGGCAGAAGTTCATTTTAAAATTTACTTTTAAAAATGAGTTTTGCTTTTCACTTCTATGGATCTGAAAGTGGTGGGGAGGGGGAGATTATTCCCACTTTTAACTAAGCTGTAGGAGTGTAAAATTATACAAAGGCTGCAGATGCACTAGAGAGTTTTGTCAACAAAACGTGTTGTGCATTTACACATGACGTGCCTTTTGTCAACAGCGTAGGAGCAAAACCCAGCACTTTCCCTGGCAGGGTTCTGCCTCTCCGCTATTAGGCATAATGCCTTCATCAACACATTTATGTCTTCAAAACAGCATGTAACTGCCCCCCGCCCAGGGGTCCTCTCTTGACAGACAGGGCAGCCACAAAAATGGGCAGAAAAAAAGCATCTGCTGTGCTCCTGGGTGCTTGTTTTCTCAAGAGAGCAGCCAAACAGTCCAGACTTTCTGTCGACAGAGCAGAGCACTCTCACTATTAGCTTTTGTATGTGGCTGCACTCTGTCAGCAGTTTTATCAGGAAATATCTTCTGACAGTGATTTCGGTTGACAGAGCGCTGTAGGGTAACCACAGCCAGTGAGTTATAGGCATATTTGAAGCAGTGCCCAAGTTTTCTGTACCCACTAACTGGTACATGCTGCTATCTTTACTTCTTCTCCAGAAATTGCTTTTTATGTTTTTGGTCACATGCAGAATAACTACTGTATTGGTGCCAGTTAGATATTTTATATCACTAACCCCCACAAGCAAATTTGTTTTACATAGCAGCTGAATGAAAAACATCCTGCAGAGAGTGCAAACGCAAGGGAATGAAAAGAGAAAACACAGCACTTGCAACATGATTTAAATTAATTAAGTGAACATTAATACCTCCAAGACATTGCATTATTGCTTCAACTCTTTCGTGGGAAAAGCTATAATTTACATGTACAATATTTTAACACCCTCTATTAATTAGGCATGTACAGCAATTCTGTTTAATTGATACTGTAAACAAAAGAACCATTCGAAAAACACATGCTGCAATAATTAAAATATTATTATGCTGACAGTGTCTTTCTTTGAGGAACTTGTAACATCTGTATTGACTGTGATAAGCATTGATTATCTGGAGTGATATAAATATTTAGGGAGCTAATAACCGTCAAGTGAGAATTCAGTTCACTCTATGGACACCAAAGATAAATCACAGGAAATGTAAATCAAAGCTGGTTAGTGAATACATTTGTTTTTATTCTTAATGCCTCACTACACACACGCACAGAGAAAACTGGTCTGAGGTTTAAAGCACAAGGAAATGCCATAAGGAACATCCCATCCTGTGCAGTAGTTGTGTACATCTGTAGACTGTATGTAGTGAGCAGGATGGCAGCACACAAAGAGAGGCAAGAATGCAATCCATCAAACCTCTCCCATGCACATTTATCATTACACATTTCTGAAAGATTAAGAAGTAATTAAAAATAAAAAAAACCTGATACAAATCTTGCTTTTGCTGACTGCTTAACTTAACAAGGTGGGTGGGTCAGCAGTAGTATAGTTCAGATTCTGGCTTACCTCATCATAAGCAACTTGGTTCTAATTCAGATGCTGGGCTTTTTTGATATATTCCAGGTTTCTCATTTATCAAATCACCCCATTTAGCTTACAGGTAATAGAGAAAATGCAGCTTGGGCTTGTTTCATCTCCTGAAGATCCAGGTCTGGAAGTGGCCCTTCACAGCTACCTTTCCCTTTCCAGTCACAAACCTGTGCACTTGGAGCTCCCATTTGCCATGCTGACATGAAGCCACTGGCTCTGTGGTAAACCACAGCTTTTAAATAGTCCCTTCAGTCTGCCATACCCACAAAGTGTCCCACTTCTACTTATGGGCAGATCACAAGGCTCTAGAGACCAAGTCTCTGGGCTCCCGCTGAACTGTTTCACACCACCAGCTCTGCTCAGTGAGTCCAAGTGAGACAGATTCCAGCCCAAAGGCAGATGGCCTCCTCAGATGCCAATGCACCTCAACAAGTACTGTTCTGTCTCCCTCTGCCTTCAACACAGACCTGCTGACACAGGGGGAAACAGGGGGCAACTGCATAGAGGCCCAAAGGACTTAAAGGGGGCCCTTTTAAATAGTGCTGCTGCAGCAGCATGGTAGGTCTGCGGGAAGCCCTGGTGCTCAGATCTGCAGAGCTGAAAGGCAGGAGGGGAGCTCGGATGTTACTACTGTGTGAGTGTGGGGAAGGGAGAGCTCTGCTGGGAGTGGATAGCAGGGGTGGCAGGCAGGCTGGGAAGAGAAGGAGAGAGCCGAGGTCTGGAGTAGAGCCAGCACAGGATTGAGGGGAGCGAAGGTCGAGGAGGGTGGAGGAACTGAAAGGGGATAGGAAAAGAGCAGGGGTGTGAGAGCAGAGCTAGGCAGGGAAAGCTGGGTGAAAGCAGCCAAGCTGGGGTGATGGGGGGCACAGGTGGGCTGGGGGAGCAGAGAGGGAAGGGGCCAAGCTGAGCACAGGAACACTGGGGGCAAACCTGTGGTGAAGGTGAATAGAGAGGGAAAGTGCCGAGGTAGGCACGGGACCACTGGGGGGGCAGAGCTGGGCAGCGGTTGCTGGGGGGCAAGGGAGGTAGAGAAGGGAAGGAGCTGAGCTGGGCACAGGACTACTGGGGGCAGGGCTGTGATGGGGGTAGCAGAGAGCGAAAGGAGAGTGGAAGGGGCATCTCCATACAGGTGGGGGATGGGGCTGTGGCTGACCAGGAGTCCTCTGATTGAGAGGTGATGCTCGGGGTTTCCCTGGGGGGAGGGGCTGTGGCGCAGTTCGAGTGAGAGTGACAGGAGCTGCCCTGGGGCCTGGAATTCCTGTCAGTGGGCCTGAACACAGCCACTTCATACCTTTCCCTTTGTTCTCAACTTCAGGCCCTTTGTTCTGCTTCCTCATACATGGGCTGGGAAGGGAGGGACTCCTTTTCTCTTATCTGTGGGGTGCCACATGGAGATGTCCAGGCCACTGGGGCTCTCATTTTCTTCTCAGATCCTTTCCTCATGGTCAGTTTCAGTCACTCCTTTAAGGACCCATTCATAGCACCCCAGCAGTTCTGTTCTATGACACATACGCCCCACCCCACTCATGTCTCCTGAGACACATCTACACTACAGCGATCTCTCAAAAGATGATCTTCTGGAAGATCTCTTCTGGAGGACCTTCTTTCGAAAGAGCGCATCCACACACTAAAAAGTGGATCAAAAGAGCAATCTCCCTTTTCAAAGAAAGCATCCACACAGCCCCCTCTCTTTTGAAAGAACAGGCCAGGGATCAAAAAATCTGGCACCATGAGGACTGCTCTTTTGAACAAAGGGCCCCCAGAGTGCCTGCACCCACTTTCTTCTGAAAGAATCTTTCGGAAAAAGGCACTCTTCCTCATTTGGGAGAGGAAGAGAGCTTCCGGAAGAAGCACCACGTTCTTTTGAAAGGAATTTGAGAAAATGTATTTTGTGTGTGGATGCTCTGCTTGTCCTTTTGGAAGAGGGCCTGATTTTCCAAAAGGACTTGCTAATGTAGATGTGGCCCTGCTATGCCACCCAGAGCTGCTTTTAACCCTTTTGGACCCACTTGGTAGCAATCCGTCTGCAATTAGGCCACTGCCCTGCATATTGCTCATAAAAGTGTCACATGACATCAGGCATGCAATTACTCTTCCCAGCGCATTTTGCACAGAGGGGCCTCTGCAGCTTTCTAGAAATGCTAAGAAGTGGAACATGTCTTCTGGCAGAGGTGGCAAGGTGGCACTGAGATTGAAAATGGCAATCCTGAAAGCAGGCTCTGGCCTCACACATTCATGAAGAGCAATTTATATTCCTTCGTGGTTTCTACTTTCAGATGCAGGACAAAAGCTCAGCCATGCCATTCAGTGAAAACAAGCACAAAAGATGGGTTTATAAGATACATAATGATGTGTGCCTGAATATTCAAGGACAGGAGCTAGTGCCAAGGATTCGATCCTAATTTGAGATATAGTTGTGTAATTTCCACTGACGCTGATAAGTTGCTTTTACCTAGAGGACAGAATGGGGAAAAAAATATTTCTTGAGTGAAATCCAGGCCCCAGTGGAGTCAGTGGGCGTTTTGCCATTGACTTTAAAGGGCACCAGGATTTCAACCCACATAATTATGACTTGATTCATCGAGGTACTTAAATATATACATAACATTAAGCACATCAGTAGTCATATTGACTTCAAATCCTGATGGGCCTCCTCTCTTACGCTTGATCATTAAAGGAGCACAATTCATCTCAACCGTTATCTATGCATCTGAAAACAAAGATTTAATTCCTATTTTGTGCAAAATGCTCCCCATTTAAAATACAACGCACTGCGTTTTTGTTATTCAGTCATATTTTTGCTTTTATAATTTCAAACTTTTGATTTGTCTCTTTTTTAAGTTATGCATTAACTTATCTTCCTATAACCTCTGTGCAGCTTTTTCTGTGGTTATTGTAACAGTTTGTCCTATTCAAAAGCACAGGGATTAATTGTGTCTCCAGTTTTTATCTTGTCCTTGTTTCTTTCAGACTAACAGCCTCTGAATTTTCTTCAAAACAGTCAGGAGGTTGAAAAGACATCACTCACCCAATCACATAAACTAATGTTCTGTAGCCACAATAATGGCTGTTTATTGCACCTTGCATAAACTGTTTTAATTACCTTCAGATTACTGTTGTTATTCAAATCATTCATTTACTGCTATTGACTGTGTACATCTACAAAAACTCTTTACAGTACATTCTACTTCATACTAGGCTGTACGTTAATGTATTCTACTATGTATGGAATTCAAAACAGGAGAGATTTGTATAAATGGCATTTCAGCTATTAATATATTTTTATTTTATTATCTTTGAAGCTTTTATAATTGTAAATAAAAAACTGAAAACACTAACTGAATGCCTTATTAAAGTAGCAGCAAAGTCATCATACATGCATTGTTATGTGTTACTCTATTGAAATGTTAGTATAGTTTTAGCAAAGTATAGTGTGGTCTAAAGTATATATAAATCCACAGGTTTTTACATAATATAGCAGTTCGATAAGTGTCTACTCTAGCTCTCGCTGGTCTTTGCATAAGTTTGTAATGGTTACACTGCAAGTAGCATAGTAATGAGTAATGGAGGAGGAGTGATAGTCACCAGTAGCTCAGTCATTTGAAAAAGCCAGTGGGACAAATGATCCTAAATCACATGGGTGACTTTAAAACTTCACACCAGTGCTTTCCCTGAGTGCTGTTCACTCATGGTGTTATGCTGCATAAGTCACATAAAGTTTTTGTGCCTCATTTTGCCCAATCTGCAAAAATGGAGATAATTTCTGACATTGATAAATTGCTTTCCATGTGTAAATGAAGAATTCTATATATTATTAATTATTATAATGGGGGGAACAGATGATACTTCGTCTCTTAATAGGTGTGACTGTATGGCACATTTTGTAAGGATAAAGTTCTGGAGTTGATTGATTTTTTTATCCCGTACCAGCTAACAATTTGGCCACATAATAGGGGATAGCAAGTTTATTGTTAAAGAAGGTCAGATTTTTTTTTTTAAATTTTAATAGAAAATTTAAAAGTTTAATTTTTTCAAATGAATCCAGTTACCTAGATCATATTTACATGTATGTTTCATCAAACAAATCCCTACACTGGATTCTTACATCCGAGCCCAAATTCTGAAATGGCTTAAACCTATCTGCAAAGTATCAGATAGCCCAGACTTGCCTTAAAATGCAGTAGGTGTTGGAGACCATCCTCACATCATCGGTCAGCTGAAATATGGAAATAGGAAGAGTCCTGGAACACCTGCTTCCTGTGGCTTCTCTAGATTTGGACGCACAGAAAATAAGGAAGCACAGCAGGAAGAAAGTAGGCTTGTTCCACAGCGAAGCTTAATTGGTATGTATTCTAAAGCCTTGTTTCTCCACCCAGAAAGACAATATTTTCCAAAATTCACTATCATCTCTATATCTGCACCAGTGATATCAAAGTAGGAAATATACTTACAAATGTGATCTTGGTGAGCAGCAGAATTGTGACCATTGTTTCATCCAGACCTGGTTTCAGCAGAGTCAGACTGAGTCCTCCAGTGGGCTGGCAGAGATATTGGGAAACAGCTGTGGTTGTGACAAATCACATAGAAAATACAGCTGTACAAGGTGAATTTGCTGGTGATGTCTTGGCGGTCATGTAGGAGCACTTGCTTTAGTAGCCTTTAATTCATTGAAGTGGATAACAGCTAGTGGGGACACTGTGACCCAGATTCACAGCAGTCCTGCATTAGAATGTCACCCTAATTGTAAGCGGTCCTGTAGCACCTTAAAGACTAACAAATTTATTAGGTCATGAGCTTCATGAGTAAGACCCACTTCCTCAGATGACTGAAGAAGTGTAGAAGATCTGAGGAAGTGGGTCTTACAGACAAAAGCTCATGACTTGGTAAATTTACTAATCTTTAAGGGTGCATCTACACTTGCATTCCTCTTTTGAAAGAGGCAGGCAAATGAAGGAAATAAAAAATGCAAATGAGGTGCAGATTTACATATCTGGCATCTCATTTGAGTATTCTTCTTCCAAAAGAAGAAAAGCAGTGTAGACACTGTTCTTTCGAAAGTAAACCCCATCTTCGAAAGCATCCTTCTTCCCTTTTTTTATGGGAAGAAGGGCTCTTTTGAAGAATGGGGTTTACTTTCAAAAGAGCAGTGTCTACACTGCTTCTCTTCTTTCAAAAGAAGAATATGCAAATGAGATGCCAGATATGTAAATCTGCACCTCATTTGTATTTTCAATTTCCCTCATTCGCATGCCTCTTTCAAAAGAGGAATGCAAGTGTAGACACACCCGAAGGTGCTCCAGGACTGCTTGTTATTTGTGCAGCTACAGACTAACATGGCTACCCCTCTGAGACTTATTTGCCCTAACTGTAGTGTGTCACTGTATTTAGAATAAGGAATCACTGTAGGAACTGAATGGTACTTCTTAGCAAGAACTGAGTTTGTGGTGGTAACCACTGTACATAAAAACAGTGCTGTATAACACAAATAGCTACTGGCCAAGTGGAATCTGTGCCCCCCTGTCAGGACCTGCATATTTCCAGATATAGACATCTGTAGCCCATAAACACATAAATATATTGATCTTTGTGTATGTTCTAAGGAAATTGTTACCTGCTCACTATTAATGTATCAGTAGGGCTACATCTACACGTGAAGCTTACATCGAAATAGCTTATTTCGATGTAGCAACATCGAAATAGTTTATTTCGATGAATAACGTCTACACGTCCTCCAGGGCCGGCAACGTCGATGTTCAACTTCGACGTTGCGCAGCCCAACATCGAAATAGGCGCAGCGAGGGCACGTCTACATGCCAAAGTAGCAGACATCGAAATAGGGATGCCAGGCACAGCTGCAGACAGGGTCACAGGGCGGACTAGCGCTTCCGGGGCAACAGCTAGCCGCTCCCTTAAAGGGCCCCTCCCAGACACACTCAGCCTGCACAGCACGCGGTCTGAGAAGCCAAAGGCACACAGACCCCGGGCGCCGCAGTCAGGGACCCCCAGCAGCAGCAGCAGCAGCAGCAGCAGCAGCAGCAGCAGCTAGAGGTCCACCCAGCCCTCCCGGTAGGAGCAGGGCTTGCCCTGCTCCATGCCATGCGGGAGGCAGCTGAGCACCTCCTTGCTACCCGGAGGAAGAGCTGCCCCCAGGGCAGCAGGGCTCAACCCCCAACCCTGCAGCACCCCGCGCCCCCCCCCCGCCTCACACGCCGGCGGCTGTGGAGCTACCCCACCAGCACCGACTGGTGGGAGCGGCTGGTGCTTGAGGAGTGGGACGACGACCGCTGGCTCAGGAACTTCAGGATGAGCCGGCAGACATTTATGGAGCTGTGCCAGTGGCTCACCCCCGCACTCAGGCACCAGGACACCGCCATGCAGCATGCCCTCACAGTGGAGAAACGGGTCGGCATCGCTGTCTGGAAGCCGGCCACTCCCGACAGCTACCGATCCGTGGGGCAGCAGTTTGGTGTCGGCAAGGCCACCGTCGGGGCTGTCCTCATGGAGGTAAGAGAACCCACGGGGGGAGGGCAGGGCAGGGGAGGGGGTCCCGGGCAGGGCAGGGGAGGGGAGGCCAGGGCAGGGGAGGGGAGGGCGGGGGAGGGCAGAGGAGGGCCGGGCAGGGGAGCGGCCTGGGCAGAGGAGGGCAGGGCAGGGCAGGGCCACGCACACCCTGCTCACCCCTCATTGGGGCTGTCCCATGTGCTTTCTCAGCAGGTTGTGCGTGCCATCAACGCCATGCTCCTGCACAGGCTCGTGAGGCTGGGGGACCCAGATGCCACCATCGCCGCCTTTGCCACCCTGGCCTTCAACAGCTGCTTCAGGGCTCTGGATGGGACTCACATCCCCATCCGTGCCCCGCATCACAGTGGAGGACGATACCTGAATCGCAAGGGCTTCCATTCTGTCGTCCTCCAGGCCTTGGTGGACAGCCGAGGACATTTCCAGGACATTTATGTGGGCTGGCCTGGCAGCACCCACGACGCCTGGGTTTTCCGGAACTCGGGCCTGTGCCTCCGGCTGGAGGCGGGGACCTACATCCCCCAGCGGGCGATCCCTCTGGGGGACACCACCATGCCCTTCTGCATCATTGCAGATGCGGCATACCCCCTCCGGCCGTGGCTCATGCACCTGTACACGGGCCATCTCTCCGCTAGCCAGGAGCGCTTCAACGAGCGCCTGAACCACGCGCGCCAGGTGGTGGAGCGCTCATTTGGCCGCATGAAGGGACGCTGGAGATGTCTCCTGACCGGCCTGGATGTGGGCCCCAACAACATCCCCATGATTGTGGGTGCCTGCTGCGCCCTGCACAATTTGGTGGAGAGCAAGGGGGAGACCTTTTTCCAGGGCTGGGCTGTGGAGGCCGGCAGGGCCGACGTGCAGCCACCCGCTGCCCCCAGTCGGCAGGTGGACCCCGAAGGGACCTGGGTCCGGGAGGCCTGCGGGCCCACTTCGATGATGAGGCCGCGGGCTGAACTCTTCCCAGGCCCCCCACTGCCCGCCCCTTCCTCCACCACACTCCTGCCCCAACGCCCACACCATGGAGCACCCAACCGCACCCCCTTCCCACATTTCCTGGACAAATGACAGCACGCACTTGTGGCTGAACTTAAACTGGTTTTTCTTTTAGAACTTTTTTTTTTAACTGTAAATATATAAAACAAGAACAACCTATATACAACATGTGGAAACAAAGTAGTATGTACAAATAAAACATTCGTAAGAAACAAGCGTCCTCATTAATAAAAAGAAAACCAGGGAGGATAAAGGGGAGAACTATTTACATGGGGGAGACGGGGCAAACGGGGGGCACAAACTAATAAGTTGAAACTATATACAAGGGGGGGGGCCACGTCCCGGGCCCCTCGCCCCTACAGTCCGGCACTGGGCGTGGGCGGCCAGGAGCCCCGCCGCGGCCGCGGCCCTGTCCAGGGCTAGCGGGGGGGGGGGGCGGACTGGAAGATATGCCCGGCGAGTCTCAGCTGGCTCCAGGGGTCCCTCAGCGCTCCGGCCCTCAGCAGTGGGTGGCGGGGCGACGGCGGACGGGACAGCGACGGGCGGAGCAGCTGGTGGTGCGGCTGGTGGAGCAGGCATGGCGGGCGCTGCGGCGGCCGGCGCGGCATGGGGGGCCAGGTAGTCCACCAGGCGATTGAAAGTCTCCATGTAGGCCCCCCATGCCTCTTGGCACCAGGCCAGCGCCCGCTCCTGCAGCTGCAGGTGCTGCTCCGCGACCTCCAGCTGCCGTCGGTGGATGGCCAGCAGCTGGGGGTCCATCGCCATCGGCTGTTGGTGGCACGGGGTCCGCCGTCTAGCCCGCCGTGGGGCCAGTTGGTCCTAGCCGAGGGGCTGGCCTGGAGTGATGGTCCCGGAGGGCTCTCCGGGACCACTGGTGCCTCGCCAGCGCTCTCTTCCAGTCCTTCTGATGGTGCAGGTGCAGGACACAGGAGAGGAGGGGGGGAAGAAGAATGGAGACAGGCGTTAGTGTGGGCCCCGAGCCGTGGCCTTTGTCCCACCAGACCTGTGCTGCAGGTTCCCCATCCCCGTCCCCGGGAGATGCTGCTGTGATGGATGGGGTTCAGGGGTCCCCCTGCCCTGCACCCCGTCCCCTGGTGGGAGAGACTCTCACTTCACCCCGCAGGGTCTGACAGCAGGAGAGGTTTCTTAGGCCACAGATGCCCAGTTTCTCCCAGGAGTGACAGCACCAGCTGTCGGAAGAGACAGTCCTTCCAACCCGTCATGTGGAGAAGACGCCAAGAGGTGCCCCTCTGGGATGCAGCTTTCCCCTTCCTCAGGCTGGCTGCCTTCCAGCTCTCCCTTCCCCTAGCCTCTGCCTATGGCCCCCGCCCTCCCCCCCCAATTCCAAGCCAGCTCAGCTCCTCCCTCCTCTTTGTTCAGGGCAGAGGTGTCACCTGCCAGCTGTAGCCCCACTATCATCCTTTGCCCCTGGGAGCTATTCGGCTCTTGTTGCTCATATCTAGCCTGAGTCTCCTTTTTGCACTCCCCCCACTCCATCACATGCTGCTGCTGCTGCTGCTGCTGCTGCTGCTGCTGCGGGGTGTCCCACCCCCTCCTCCCGGGGGCCCCTCAAGGTTCCGCTCCCCCCTGCCCCGGGGATGGGGCATGGCACTGTCATGCGGGGTGGGGGGGGCAGGGGCTGATGCACTGCTGTGAGGGCCATGGCCCTGCTGTCCTTGGGGCCATGGCCATGTGAGCATATGGGGGGCCCTGGACACATATCTATTACCCGCCGCCCCTCATGCCCAGGGGTGTACACCAGAGGGGGGTACATACCTGTCGGTCCACTTCCACGGTCTGGAGATCCCTGGGGCGGGGGGAGGCCCGGCTGCTGCTCCGGGATGGCAGGAGGAGGATCTGCAGCCCAGATTCTGCAGAGGAGGAGCCCCCCTCCTCCTCCTCCTCCTCCTCCTGCCGCGATGTCCTGAGGGTGGGCTCCGGGGGGGGGGGTCCCAGGGTGCGGGGCTTACCTCCAGGGCGGACTCCGGCTGCAGGGCCTGCTGGGGCTCGTCGGCCGAGGTATCAAGGGTGGCCGGAGGGGAGGAGGTGTGCCGGGGGCCCAGGATGTCCCTGAGCCCCCTGTAAAAGGGGCAAGTGACGGGGGCGGCCCCAGATCGGCCGGCCGCATCCCGGGCCCGGGCATAACCCTGCTGCAGCTCCTTCACCCTACTCCTGACGTGGTCAGGAGTGCGGGCAGGGTGACCCCGGGCAGCCAGGCCGTTGGCCAGCCGAGCGAACGCATCCGCGTTCCGCCTCTTGCTCCCCATTACCTGGAGCACCTCCTCCTCGCTCCAGAGCCCCAGCAGGTCCCGCAGCTTGGCCTCCGTCCAGGAGGGGCCCCGCTGCCACTTGCCAGCCTGGCTGCCCGCCTGGCTGGGCTGGCTGCCCTGGCTCCCCTTGGGGGGGGTCCCCTGGGGGCGCTGGGGGGGCTGCCGGGCAGCCATCGCAGCTGGGTGGCTGGTTTTGATGGCTGAGGGACATGCAGGCTGGCCGCGTGTCTGGGCTGCCGCCTTCACGTTCCCTCAGCTTCCTGCACAGGAAGGGAGGGGGAGGGGCCCTTTAAGGGGCCGCTCCATGCAGCCACCATTGAGCTGAGGGGCTCTCAACCCCTCAGCTGATGGCCGCCATGGAGGACCCGGCAATTTCGACGTTGCGGGATGCGCAACGACTACACGGTCCCTACTTCGACGTTGAACGTCGAAGTTGGGCGCTATTCCTATCCCCTCATGGGGTTAGCGACTTCGACGTCTCACCACCTAACATCGAAGTTAACTTCGAAATAGCGCCCGACGCATGTAGCCGTGACGGGCACTATTTCAAAGTAGTGCTGCTACTTCGAAGTAGCGTGCACGTGTAGGCATGGCTTAGAAGGCAGAACCAGTTTGGGGAAGTCATAACTAATTTTCATCGTAGCCCCCAAATTCAGCATAGGGCCCTGAGAAACTGTTTCTGTCTGACGAACTGAGAAATGAGTAGAAATTTGAGGACATTTGTCAGGGGGGATGAGAGGAAAAGGTTTGAGGAAGAATGGTGTTGAACTCAAGACCCTGGATTGAGATTTTGGAGATCTGGAAAGTGTTTCTGCCTATGCCAAAGATTTTCTGTGTGACCTTGGGCAATTTATATTCTAGTGCTGCAGTTTCCCATCTGTAAAATGGGAAAATGTTATCCCATCTTTCGTCTGTCTTGAGTGCTCAGACTACAAACTCTTCAAGGCATGTGGAGTCACTTGAGACCTATGTGTCTAACACAGTGAAGCCTCAATCTCAGGTTCTCTTGTACGGAGGCAAAGAAAGATTAAAGTGATTCTTATCAGTTATTTGTATTAGAGGATCACCGAGAGACTTCAGCCAATACTGGGGCCCCATCATGCCAGATGCTGAAGGGATCAGGTCTCTGTCAAATAACTTGAAGTGTTACTATTTGCAATTTGATTTCATGTACACTTTAAAATAAAATCTGAAAAGTTTGCAGCATGAATGTCTCTAATCCTACAGGTATGTATAACTAAGGAAAATACACATTGATTGACTGAAATCACGTGTTAGACTCTTGCAAACACATTTTACACAATTGCTATATTATCAGAAATACTGCAGGACTGGTTAATATTTACAGTGCAGTAATGCTTCTTGTCATGTTTGCAGTCATTTTGAATTGAGAAACTATGCCACATCACATACAGCTACATATCACAAAAATAGGCAGATTTTCTGTTTTATAATCTCTGTCTCCCTAATTTATTGTTTCTATTCATGTATTATAGAACCATGTATAAAGTAATTCCATTTGGAAAATGCAAACTCACATTTACCTAGAATGGTCCTCTTACATTTTTGTCTCAGAGATTATATACTAATTGGAAAGTGTCACAACATTTTTTATTCATGCTAGAGTAAGTCATACATAACTGTTGTGTTAATGATCACTATAATTTGAGATTAGACTTTTATGTGTGTCAAAGATGTCTGAACACATTTGTTTCTAAACAAGAGAGACTGTGACAAATACACATTCTGAATAGTAAAAGGAGTTGCGGGACTGAAAATTAAAAATGAAACAAAAAACATAACAGTTTGCTCTAGTGACCTTGATACAGAATCAACTCTTTGGCTGTAAGATGGGTTTCAACAATTTGTTCCATTCTGGTTCTCTTTATTTAATATAGGTAGAACAAGAGAAGGAATTTGGGGGAGAGGGAAAGAAATAATAAGATCTTTGTCTGAAAATGGAAAAAAATACCTGAAATGACTTAATATTAGCATCATAAAATCTTATGTCTCTTCTCTGTGAAATACATTGTACACAACTATAAATGTTTCATGTTTCTATCAAACATTGATAATAAAGGTTTTAACATTTATTGTTACCCTTGGCCAAACTCTCAGAGTTCTCTCTGCAGCAGGGTAGTCACACACACATGTAGATTGCCTTTGGGTACTATTGATTGGGGCAGTGAGCACACTGGGTATTTCCCAGTGGAGTATAGCACTGATGTTCAGTTCTTCTTAATATTCAGTTTCATGCATTCATCTGTAATTATCTTCATCTTGAATTTTAATGAGTTCTGGTTTTACATCAGGAGCTGTGCCTTTAAACAATCAATGTTATTAAAATGACCCTTGATACTTCATGATACCACAGTGGGGATTTTCAAAGCTATGTACAAAAATGAAGTTCATTACCACTTTAATGTGGAAGTTTAGAGTCAGAACTTCTTTCCATGGCTCTCAGATCTCTTTTAGTAGTTTTGAAGTGCCTCTTGGTCCCCCTGGGGTGAGCAAGTGCAAGACTTTGGCATGTTCCTCATGGCCACCAAACAAGTGTTCAAAGCAACACAAAAAATATGAGGTATAAGGTTGGATGACTCATGGGGTGGGATAGGCTCAATCTTTCACCTCTAGATCACTGGTCTCAATGTAGTTCAGGAAAATAGCAATCAAAAATCGTTGACAGTTGTTTGATGCTCTGCATTGGTTAAATTTTGTATTATATTGGGGATAAATTAAGGGGGGTTGTTTACTTATCTTTCAATTGTTTTACTTATTGCTTCATGTATTGGCTGTCAACTACCATGTCGCATAAAATTTATTATAAAGTGAGTCTGATGTTTAGGCCACCGTTCCAATGGCACAACTGAGCAAGGCTCAGAAGTTTACAAAATAACCATGTTTGTTAGCAGTAATAACAAAGAGGCTACATATAGAATTAGCCATCATTCATAGCACTGCGTACTTATTATAAGGGTTTAAATGACATTTCACAGGTGGTTCCTCAATGGGCAATCCTCATGTCCTGGGTGCCCAACTTGATCCTGAAGCCTCATCTGAAGAAATACTCAGCATTAACAGCTGCAGTTGAAGTTGGTGAGGAGCTGTGCTATGAGTATATAAAGTGCTAGAGAAGGCAAAGTACTCTGAAAAATTCAGGCCATATGTTTTTCAAGTTTGGCATCCAAATTGTTGGACACATTTGAATCACTTCTCCATTGATAAAATGAGAATGATACCATGGGTGACAATACCATGCCATGTTTTTAGGAGGTCATGAAAATATCTTCATTAATGTCTGTGAGGTGCCCAGATACTACAGTGATGAGCACCATAAAGAAGCCTGGCAGGAAATTAATAATTGTGTCAGTGGGGCAGGGTGTGAATAATATGAATCTGGGGCCATACACTGAGCACTAAAGTTTAAGCAAACTATTGAATGGGGCAATGGTCCCTGAGGAAGAAGTACATGATCAGGCAATTAAAGATCTATCATAGTGCATATTTAGGGGGCCAAATTAAAGCTTCACCTTTAATTTGTGCAGCTGTAATTCTGCTATTCCTAAATTCTGAGTGCTTGACATTGCAACATTAAAATAAGGTGTTTCTTTTCCTAGCTGCTGAAGCTTCAAAAAATGAATTGTAAGAACTTTTTTTTTATTAACACATGCAAAACCAATGTGTTTTTCCTTGAGCTCCTTCTTGGAGAAGGTTGAACTGGTTGTTTTATTTTCCCAGAAAATTACATAGACACCTGAAAAATTTTAGCTCAAATGCTTAAAGTTTGGTAAACATTTAAATTACTGGGAAAACCCTTATAATATGAATCATCAAGCAACTTTAACTGTAGACGTTGCTACCAGCTCTGTCAATAGTTATTTGAAATTGGTGAGAATAGAAGGTACCTATCTTTCAGAAGATGGTCAACACTTTATAGAATTGAGCGCTTGATCCTGCAGATGTAGGTGACCTAATTATCAGGTCATGGTTCCCAGACCAATCTGGAAAGAAGCTACTCCCATTGAAGGCAGGAGGCATTACAGTTGCTTAGCAACCCTAAAATGAACCCTGTGATAATCCGAGACTATTTTATACTACTAAATCAGTTGAGTTATAAAATGGCATGACTCAATTTACATTAATGTGAATGATATCTGAATAAGGCCCCATGTCATTACTCAGACAGAACAACCAATGACTTCACCATAACAATAAGTAATGAATGAGCGGGTTAAAGCCCAAGCATTCAGGGCATCGTGTACCCTTATCCTTTATGCTCATTGATCTCAGCTTATCATCTAAGAATGTCATTGTTCTAAGACAGCTATCACACCACTTTTCTCCAGTGAAATTTTATCTATATTCTGATATTTTTCTTCAGTTTTTCTTGGGAAAAACATAAGAATTTAGCTAATGAAGTCACTGTAAAAATAGCTGCTCCTAATGACATAGCTGTAGCTTCCTATTTAGGAGGACCCTGGGGCTACATCTACAGTAGAAGCATCTGTCTACAGAAGTTACAGTCCAAAGAGATGTTCCCACAAAACTTCTGTCGACAGATCACATCTACACATAAAAGTGGACTGACCTTTTGATCTGCTCTGTTGACAAAAGGGCCCTCTTCTACCTGGCTTTTTTTGTCAACAGAAACTGTCGACAAAATGCATTTTGTTTGTAGATGCTCTCTGAGTTTTTTCAACAAACCCCCAATTTTGTCTCCAAAACTCTCAAGTGTAGACATAGCCTGGCAGGCTCCAACTTGTAATGTTAACATAATCTTGCATGCTCACCTTTTATTCTCTTTCTTTCGTTCTTCTGCAATCACCAGGTGGATAAATTGTATCTAATATAATAAACTGATACTTACAAATGCATTTTAAATTACTGAAATTCAGTCTTTAGAGAGAGCGCCTTGTTTTTCTGGTTACAGATATATTTATTACCCCTCAATTTAATATTAGAGTAATTATAAAGGATGCTGCTGCCACACAGTTTTAGTTGCTACTGTTAAGCCATTTGTTTTACAAATATTATAGCAGTGGGAATATATCTATCATTATGCCATTGATCAATATTTAGGTTCAGTGAAGTGGACATGTCTACAGAGGATGATAGTAGTACGGGAAGCGTTCCGGATGCTATAAGCTGCGTCTACACGTGCACGCTACTTCAAAGTAGCGGCACCAACTTCGATGTTAGGCGGCGAGACGTCGAAGTCGCTAACCTCATGAGGAGATAGGAATAGCGCCCTACTTCGACGTTCAACGTCGAAGTAGGGACCGTGTAGACGATCCGCGTCCCGCAACGTCGAAATTGCTGGGTCCTCCATGGCGGCCATCAGCTGGGGGGTTGAGAGATGCTCTCTCTCCAGCCCCTGCGGGGCTCTATGGTCACCGTGGGCAGCAGCCCTTAGCCCAGGGCTTCTGGCTGCTTCTGCGGCAGCTGGAGATCTATGCTGCAGGCACAGGGTCTGCAACCAGTTGTCAGCTCTGTGTATCTTGTGTTGTTTAGTGCAACTGTGTCTGGGAGGGGCCCTTTAAGGGAGCGGCTTGCTGTTGAGTCCGCCCTGTGACCCTGTCTGCAGCTGTGCCTGGCATCCCTATTTCAATGTGTGCTACTTTGACGTGTAGACGTTCCCTCGCTGCGCCTATTTCGATGTTGGGCTGAGCAACGTCGAAGTTGAACATCGACGTTGCTGGCCCTGGAGGACGTGTAGACGTTATTCATCGAAATAGACTATTTCGATGTTGGCTGCACGTGTAGACGTAGCCATAGTAATGTACAGAGCCCTGAAAATCTGAGGGTATCCACTTTAGATCCATGAGTATTCACATCCATGGATGTCAATGCAAATGTCTGAGGCTCATTTTTTGCGGATGTGGATGTGGATACAAATTTTATATCTGGAATCCTGAAGATTTGCGTATATCCTCTTTATATCCATCAGTATTTATATCCACAGATGTCAATGCAACTATCCAAAGATCATTTGTACAGGTACAGATGCGGATCCAGGCACAAATTTTGTATCCACGCAGGGCTCTAGTAATGTGGACTGCAGCACTAAGTCTAATAAAAATAATGAACACTAAGGCGAAGAAAATGCCAATAAAGTTCAGCGGGGTAGCAGCGTTAGTCTGTATCTGCAAAAACAATGAGAAGTCCTGTGGCACCTTATAGACTACAAGATTTATTGGAACATAAGCTTTCATGCATGTGATGGAGCAGACATGCCTCTGATAAGGTGGGTCTTTGCCCACAAAAGCTTATACTCCAATAAATCTGTTAGTCTAAGGTGCCACAGGACTTCTCGTTGTTTTTGCAAATAAAGTTGACTTTTGTAAACAAGTACCCAAGAGCTAGCTGACAGGAGTGGCCTGGCACTTTTAAAAAAATTAAGCTGTCTGAACAGCACTTAGTAAACAGTAGCAAAATATATATTAAAGTGGTCTTTATGGAACAGTGAGTGTAAAAATAGTGGCAGACTGTTAACGAAATAAATTCCTTACAAAGTTGACAATAATATGACGATCAGAAAAAAAAATCTCTGTTACATCTAAGATTACTCAAAGGTTTACTTGAGGCCATATTGGATTACTTGTTTTCCTGATTAACAAATCATCACTATTTAGAACATGTAAGAGCTACACAGGTGGTCAGTCCTCCTGGGGTCACATCAAAGAGGCCACCATGAAGTTTTAGACATGATTCAGAAGTGATCTGAAACATGTTTATCAATGTTTGCCACCATATTGTACTCCAAAGAGTCACCCTTAAAGCAGCATTTGATTTACAGTGACTGGAATTTGTAAATAAACTGATGTTTAAAAATTGTTTGATAGTATTTTATTAACTTCCTGTTTTCAAAATATTTGTATGGAGCATTGTGCCAGTTTTTAAGTATATTTTTCCATGAAGTGATATCTACTTGTCTTTAATCACAAACTAACAAATGGAGTTTTACAATGGCTATGTCTACACTGCATTTCACTTTTGGAAGTGGAATGCAAATGAGTGAGATCAAAAATGCAAATGAAGTACAGATTTACATATCTCACACTTCATTTGCATATTCTCATGCAATCATGCTTCCAGAAGAGGCTTTTCCAGAAGCCAAAACAGCCATGTCGTTGGAATTCCTTCAAGCACAAACCCCTTTTTCAAAAGGAACCTTCTTCCTAAAACAAAATAGGAAAAAGGGTTCTTTCAAAAATGGGATTTGTTTTCGAAGGAACCCCATCTACATGGCTGTTTTTGCTTCCAGAAAAGCCTCTTCCGGAAGCGCAATCACATGAGAATATGCAAATGAGGTGCAAGATATGTAAATCCATGCTTCCTTTACATTTTGGATCTCACTCATTTGCATTCCACTTTGGAAAGCAGAACGCAGTGTAGCTGCAGCCAAAGGAATAACTCTTTCTATAATCCTGTCCATAACTGAAATCAGATTAGGTCTACAAACAAATTATGCTTAGTAAAGAAAAAGATAAAGGAATCCCACTTCAGATTTCAGAGTTTCCCTTCCCTTCCTTGATGTCATTAAAAAGGAATATCATATTAACATAAAATAAGAATAATTCTCAAAATCAACTGTGCTCTTCCCTTGGTATGAAATTCCAAGCCACTTTTTTCTAATTTTTTAGAATTTGTATCATAAAATTCAAAAATATCCTTATTGTTTGCTTTATTAGCTTTTCATAATGAAAGTGGGAGCTATACTACACATGACATAATATTTTAATGTATATCCCACAAAGAAACTGAAATCTTTTTTCTGAAAAATGCTTTCTGTTTACAAATGTCTAGAGTCCACCAACATTACCTTTAAATACATGTGAGCTGCTGAAAAAGATCAAAGTCTTATTAAGCACCATTTATTCTATCAATATCAATGCAATGTTTATAAGCCATTTTTCACTGTGAGGACACCAGAAGAGAATTCAGACATACAGCTCATGAAGGTAGACACAACTAACAAGATTTTTCAGTTACACTGACTGACGAATTAAGGACAAACTCACAGGAAGAAAAACCCACTGGGACTTCACACCTTTAATTGACAGAAAGAGGCTGATGACAGAAAGATTTCTTGACTCTAGTTTTTCATATGTTCCCATTCACAAGATGCTGTAATCAAAACCTCTATTTTACCTTGTAAGAGCATTCTTATCATACTACTTTGGTGCCATTGTACCTCATAATTTAATTATTAAGAAATCTCCAAATAAAGCATAGATGTTGCAAAAAGTGATTGATCAGTGGCATTCTTGCCTTTAATACTGATGGAATATCTCAGAGCAATGCTGTGGGGCTATTTACTGCTGGATGTGCTGCCCTTCTGATGAGACATAAAACCAAAGCCCTGAGCACTTGCAAGTCCCATCTCAGTTTTTCACCTTGACCCAGTATCAGTTTGGTTGGTTACTTTTGCCCAACCTAAAATTCTCCAGTAGTTTATGATCCCTTATCCTTTTCTGGAAGCAAAACCAGCTGTGTAGACAGGGTTCCTTCAAAAGCAAACCTCATTTTCAAAAGAACCTTCCTTCCTGAAACAAATAGGAAGAAGGGTCCTAAGCTTCTATATAACACAGCCATGCACTGTTACTTAACTGCCATGTTTTACCCTAGATATGAGGAATCCTCAGCTGTCACAAGGAGAATCTCTAGGAAGACCAAGGATGTGAACCTAGTGAATCACTAGTAGAGGAAGAATTAGAAGACAACAATTTCTGGCTCCAAACTCAAGTTCAGCCCAAGAATTCCATACTGCTCCATAAAGCTGAGTTTATTCATAAGAAATTTGGACGTTTGGTTAATCCTGTCCTTCCTCTCTTCTTTGAAGCAAGCTCAGGGCCAAGCTGTCTGGGCTTGATACTTGTGATGCACCATGTTACCCTGAATTTATGGTCTAGGGATTATGGCTTGACACTCGCCATATATGACAAGAAAATATTTGGGTTCTTATCCCAATTCAGGCTACAGAGTGAGAGGAAACCCAGAGTTCTATCTCAGAAGACAACTCTCAGGGTGTGTGGCGGAGGCACTTAAGCTAAGGATAATAGATTAGTAGAACCTTTATTAAAGCAAACGAAAGAATAATATATAAGATTATTACACTCCTGATAGTAACATTTCTAAGATAAGGAACTACTTAGCCTAGCATACTTACACCTGTCTCTGAACAGCTGTTGGTAAGAGCTAGAGAACCAGCTTGACCCTTGGCATGGCTGATGAATTTGGTAGTACAAACAGGTAGAATGTTGAGCAGCTAAGCTTTACCACTAAGTGGACTAATAGTTCAACACAAGATAGAAAAAGCTGAAGAGCAAACAAACAGACAGATGTCAAGCAGACACTACCATGGTTACATTAGAAGATCCTGGCACTGCTTAATTCAGGCCTAACCTCTCATGCCCAAATCTTATTCCTCACCCTTACAAATCGCTGAGTACACAGTCTATGGGTTAACATATTATAATGCAAATTCATACATATTACAAAGAGTTAGCTCACTTGCAAAACCATTACTTTTGGCTTTACTTGTAAATTTCATGCTCTGCATTATGGTATATGCTGTTACCAACTGGTTCTGGACAAAAAAAAAAGAAAAAAAACACAAGCTATTCTGCAGCACCTTGAAGACTAACAATTTTATTTATTAAGTAATAAGCTTTCATGGGTATGTCCCACTTCACCAGCTTCTGGAGCAGACATGAACAAATGGGGTAAATATATAGCAGGGAGGAGGGAAGAAAGAAGAAAGAAAAAAAAGAGAAGAAAATAGGTGAGAGGCGTCACCTATCATCAGAAGGACATCTGGAAAGAGTAAATTAAATGGGGAAATTGTCCTTGTAATGCGTAAGATAATTGAGATCTCTGTTAAGGCCCCTTCTTCCCCTCCTTTCCCTCCCCCTGCCCCCCGTTAAATGTGTCAAATTTGCAAATGAATTCCAATTCAGATGTCTCCCTTTGTAACCTCATATTAAAATCTCTTTGTAGCAAGATTGTTACCTTAAGATCCATAATTGTGTGTTCTGTGAGATTGAAGTGTTCCCCTTCAGGTTTAAGTGTATTCTGATTCCTGAAGTCTGATTTATGACCACCATCCTTCTGCAAAAGGACTGTCCAGTTTGTCCAATGTACATGGCAGAGGGGCATTGCTGGCACTACCCCTTCTTAGTCTGAACAGAATCAGATGAATAGATTCAATGTTCTGTTCTGTTCCCCCATTCAGTTCCCTAAAGTTGAGGAGTCATTTTTATCTATGCCAAAGGATACAAATACTTATACTAATTGATTTATTAACTTGATTTAGCTATTCATAGAGGATACAGGCCTGTAGGTCTTGTGCATTATAGCCTGTGGATATAGTGCTCACCCATTCCCAGTTCTACCTATAGTGGAAAAATCTGAATGCCTGAGAAACACAGCTTTAGCTCTTCCATCCGCAAATACATTTCTTGTAAAAAGAACAGACTGCAATTTTCAGTCTTTCTCCTTAATCTTACAACTCCATTTTGTTTCCATTAGATTTTTTGCAGGGTACAATAAAGCCCCATTTTTAATGGCATGGAGATATTTTCATCTGGCCATCTAGCATGCAAGATGTGGGGCAATCACTTTTCTCTTTGTGTCTGCTCCTGATAAGAGAGGGTGTGTATTTCTCAGGCTGCCAATTTAAAATTCCCTCTCGTGACACACAAATGCACTGTCATATGCTCTCTACTTTGGAAGGGTCCCTGTTGCTGCAAGTCCAAGACTTCATATCTCACACACAGGAGAAGATGGCTAAACTCCTTTCCCCAGCTATGGAGAGAATATTAGTCATCTTCCATGAGTAATGTGCTCCTCGGGGCCAAAGATCGGCCCCAAAAACTTTCCTCTCTTACTTCCGCCTGAGCTTTATAGTCATGTGCTCCAGCACTATGGGCAGGAGTTGGGAAGTGAGAGGGCTGGCAGACAGTATTCCCTGTAAGATGTGGACTTGTGCAGCCACTCAAGACAGAGTCAAATTCTGCCCAGCTGATTAGCAGAGAGCCCACAGCTAGGCTTGTGGTTTTATGGGTGGTGCACATTCTCATGCTTCAGTGCACATAAAAATTTATTCAGCAGATAGATGGAAAAAATAGAGGGAACACTGGGGGGCAGAGGGACTGAAGGGCTCTGTTAATGACTTGCCAAGATGCTACTGCAAGGTTTCTGAATCCAAGAACTGGCATGTGAGAAGAGTTCATAGTAATGAAGAGTCCACCACTGTCTGTTCCCCACCAGCAGTCACGGTGAGCTAGTTAAGAGAAGGCATCGTGGCAGACTCATAAGCCTCCTCACTGACTGCTGCCTTTAAGCTATCCTTGCTGCAAGCAAGTCTAGAAAGATTTCTCTGAGGTGAAAATTTGTGCCCTGTCACATTGGACAGACCAGCAACTGCAGTGGGAAGAGCAGAAAATTCCACCTGTACTATGGTCACTTTTTCACTTGGTTTTCATAAAAGCAAAAGCCCTGTATATGCATTCTTGTGAACGATACAAGGGTGTTGGGAGGTTTTCTTTTGGTCATGTTTTATTTGAGAATAAGAATTTGGATTTATCAAAATGGCTGACATATGGACTCCATTTTGATTCCAAATGGAGGTCTAAGCACTGCATCATTGCTGAGTAGGGGTTGCACCTCAGAGGGAAGAAAAGCAAGAAAACCCTAGCGTTTAGGCAGGAAAACCCTGAATCACGTGATTCACTAAAGATTCTATTTAAGGCAGTACCAAACTTATCCAGCAGGAGGGTCCAATACACACCCCAGAGGAAGGGTGCCTAACTTACCTCAGGAGGGAAGGGTTTTAGAGAGTTAGGAGTGCCATAGAGGTGGAGATTGAATATCTCTGCAAAATTGGTACTTGTGTCACAGAGGTGGGGGCCTAGCCATCCCCTATGGAATTGACACCACTCTAGCTTTCCGCTTTGTCTTGTCTTCCTAGCCCTGTTATGTTAGCAGCTGCTAGTGAAGATAGGGTGAACACTAGGTCAGGGAAAGCGAAACTTCCTGCTTGAAGAGATATAAGAGACAGGATTTGTAGGCTGTCAAGGTGCCGAGACCTAAAGTTAGTTATACAGATATAGGCAGGCTTACCTGCACATGAGATCCATTTCTCTCAGGCATACTGCACACACGACGATGATGGGAAGATTACAAAGACCAGAAGATCTGAAGAAAAGAAGAGCAGAGGAGAGAGCCACACTGATTCCTGCGAGTGACAAGATCATCGTCCGAATAGTGATTCCATCTGCTGAGTCAAGGAGAAAACATGCCTGTGGTATGAATGGACTTGGGGCTGGAAGTTTGTATATAGTTTGTAAGGAAGTTTTGTTATTGGCAACCAGAAGGATTTCTTCAGACTTAATTGTTAGAAATTCAAGTGTTCTGCAGTAGTGTTTCCAATAAAGGATATTTGGTTTACCAATTAAGTGCTTCCCCTCCCCTTTCAAGATGACAGATGTTACTCACTGTTGTCTAAGCTGGGATAAGTTCTTAGCAACGGTGCCCCCACTGCTCTGCCCTTCTCGAGTCTGGCCTGAGAACAGGTAACAGGGGCAACATTAAATGTGAAATATGTGTTTCTCTCAATTAAACTAGGGTGGTGATAACAAGTGCTGCAAATGAAACAGCAGAACATGTTGGTTGTTTTTCCATTGCTAATATATTGCCCAGAGCACTTAAACTAACCTCCTAGGAGAATGAAAAATTGCTTCTATCCACTTACTGTACAGTCCAAATCAAGTGGAGCAGAGGATTTCTTTTTTCAATCTAGTGAGGTAACCTCTCAGTGAGCCTAATTAGTTTTCTCTGATGACATCTAGACTATTGATCTGATATTTGAAAACATATGAATTAGAATTAGCGTTTGGAGAATTTTAAATAAGAAATAGGTGGAATTTACATTTCTTTGACTTGTATTGCTATGAAAGTAGACCGATCTACTAAGAAATATATAGATTCTTATGTTCAAATACTTTGGACTTTAAGATTGTGATGATATTAAGAACGATTTCGACATATACCATGTATGTCATGGAAACTGTACTGGATCTTTTACTGGAAACTAATCCTTACATTTACAGTCAAATTCTATAACATAACAAGCTTCCAGACTGTGATTTCTCACATTAGAGTATCTATTTTAGGAGCTGTCAGCACACACATTAATTTTATCTGACATATACTCAAGATATGACATTCTTACACTGAATGACTGTGATAACAATGTGTTTATACATCAGAGTCAACAGCCTACCTCCTCCTTCATCATAAAATCTCAAGCACTCTGGGCCACATCTTACACTTGAACACATATGTTGTAATGATGGTGATGATATAATGGTCCTTTCTAGCCTTAAAAACCTTCATTCATCTATGGTAAATTTCAAGAGCTCATCACCTAATAAATAATTTTGCTAGTCTTTAAAGTGCTACAGGGCTGGGCTTTTGTTCAGAGAAACCATGGAACATCTACACACAAAATGCACTTTGTCGACAGTTTTTCAACAAAACTAAGCACATCCTCCAACAGCGTTTATCCCACTTCCCGTTCAGGTATGACACCTTTCTTGACAGTGTTCTGTCAACAAAAAATCCTGTGTAGGTGCTGTGGGTCCCTTTTGTTGAAAGACAGGGCTTCTGGTTTACCAAGTGACCCTGTCTGAAGAGCTTCCAGTTAGCCCTTCTGTTGAGAGAAGTCTGGGCAGTCTGGCTGCTCCCTGTCAACAGAGCAGATTGCTCTTTCAATCTGCTTTTATGTGTAGACACAATCTGTTGACAGAAGTTTTGCCGGGAAATCCCTTCTGAAAGTCACTTCTGTCAACAGAGAGGCTTCTCGTGTACATATAGCCTCAGATGTTTAGAGCAAATTCCAATTCAAGTGACACAGCGAGTTTATGCCAGAATAAGAGGGTCAGCGCAGAGGCCTATTTCAGCATGATGGTATTGCTTTAAATCCTCACCTTGGTGTTTTTCATATAGGCGTGGCCTTATAGAATTAAAGGGGCAGTGCACAAATATCAAATATAGCCATTTTGTAGGTAACTACACCATAGATTCTGTTTCAGCAAGACATGATTCACTTGACTTGGCTATATACTGCAGTTTCTTAACAGTGAACTTCAGAGGAAGTTCCTCCTTTTTTTTAAAAGACACAAGGTGCTACTGCAGCTTCAGAGTTCAGCAGTTTAGTTTTGTTTTGTTTTTTTAACATCTCCTGTAAAGTAATCCATCAGCATAATATTCATCGCAGACAGTTTGGCATTCTGAACACTATCAGCCAAACAATGAGCCAAAACCACTGGTCCTGGTTCTGCAAGAAGTTGGGCAACGGTGTTAAGCATCCATAGCCCATATTATGCCCATATGCTGAGGCCTTTCAACTACAGGGGGATGAGATTTTTAAAGTGATGAGTGATGATGTGGTACCTGGTTGTGGAGGGAGAGGGGCAGATCAGGTATGGTGCAGTGCAGTTTGCTTCACTTCCTTCTTCTGTGCCTCCTTCTGCTTCTGCTCCATGGAACTTACAGTCCTCCAGGATGGATATTATGAACATGTTTTGGCAATAGGAATGGGTTTGGGCTAGGCTGAAATAGATTAAAAGATTTAGCAGCCTTAAACGTGGGAGCTAGGTGAGTGAGACCTCAGAGATGGCATCAAGGAAAGAAAAGAATGACAGAATTCTCAACTGTGGTGGAGAAGTGCAAGGTAAGAGAATTCAAGGGGTTCTGCTGTTGTCATCACTAGCAGTGAATTTTGGTGGTACATGAGTGCAAAAGAATATCTTCAAAAGCTATTTTCTTTTAAAGTTTTGAAATGTCCAAGCAGATTTACTGTTGAGACCTAGGATCAACAGAAGAAGAATAATTCAAGAACCCTTTTTATTAATTTTTAGTATTGAGTGTATCAGAATCTCCTGCAAAATTAAAGGGGTTTATAAAGGAATTGCTGACTGCTTTTTAACCATAGCAGTGTGAACAAATGAACAAACGTACACATACTGTTCTTTCTAATAAAGTTTTATTGTCTTGAAATTCAGTGTAGAACTAGTTTACTGATTTTAGAGAGACTATTTTAAAGAAAGGCTTCATGTTTTCCTGATTCCCTAATGCACAAGAGAAATAATTCCAATAAAGTTTGGTAGGAGGGTTTCCAAAATGAATATGACTAGTTTCTCCAGAATTTGTCTTCCGGTTGTTTGTAAGAGTGGCCAATTCTTTAAAGCTGTGTCAAAAGGAATATAATGGTTCACTTGGATCTGACAAGGCATGGAAACAAAATATCCAATTTTTTATTCATTTAACTAATGCGATCACTTACGTCGTGGGCTCTTTTTTTCTTTGATTTTACACTGTGCTTCCCAAAAGGTTTCCCTATTAATATTAAAGGATTTATGAATATCATTATGCTGATTTATATCTTTTCACTATATTTAAGGCTATGTCAATATTAAGCTATCTGTCCCTTGTGAGGTCCTTGAATAGAACTTAGATTAGAAATATTTTGAAATATATCCTCACAAGCAAGGACTCTTTCATTCCATCCTGAGCTCAGATACAATATACTTGTACCGTACATTGCTTTTACAATAGCTGAATCCAATGTTGTAATGATTAGTACATCTTCATGCAAAAATATTGCAATATTCTGCAGCAATGGGCCATGTCGTTGTGGTAACTGTTTTTCAGCAGCATTCCAAAGGACTCCTTACTGCAACATGCTGAGCACTACTGGGAGGCGTGGTCATTTTGAATGCCCACTAATTTCACAGGTCTTGAGGATGCTCTGCAGTCTGCGCCTCATGGAAGCCAATAAAGCAGTACAGGCTTTTACCCCCTTCTATGCTGTGGCACTCACGTTAATCCTCACAAAAAAAAAGCAGCCTTGTCACACTTTAAAGACTAATAAAATAAGTTATTAGGTGATGAATTTTCATGGGACAGACCCACTTCTTCAGATCTGGACTGTGAGATGGTGTACTCACCCTTGGAGCTCTGTCTTGCATGTGTGCTTAATGTTGCCATTAGCCCCAGCTCCAGCACTTCCTCTGACTCTCAGCCTCTTCCAGAGTGACTGTAAACCACAGCCAGGCTCATGAGCTCCATGCTGCATCTCACGGCACACTTCCTCCAAGCCACTTACATGCTGCTCCAAAAGAATGATGAGGACCAGCCAGACCTCTTCACCTAAGTCCAGGTGCTCCTGCTGCTTCATGGTACTCTTAATCCCCTGCACACCATTCAGTGCCACTTCTGGCAGCATGACACTAGCTCTGACCAGAGGACCACATCATTCTGTGGGGATGGGATGATCAACAGTAGCTGCAGAACTTCTGCATGATGAAAACCACCTTCCACAAGCTCTGCAAGTGGCCCTCCCCTGCTCTCATTGACAGGAAACCCACATGAACCCCACCATCCCCATGCAGAAGTTTGTCCCCATCACCCTGTGGAAGCCCACCATGCCAATCAGTTACCACTCCATTGGGAACCAGTTTGGTGGGAAATCTAATGTCAGGGTCATGTTCCTGAAGGTTATCCATACCATCAACCAGGTGCTGCTGTTCACAGTTGTCACTCGGGGAAACAAGGATGTCATCATGGATGGCTTTGCTGACATTTTCTTCACCAGTTGCAGGGGTTGGGGTGGAGGACTAGACAGCATCCACATCCACATCCTGGTCCCTGCCCACTGAGCTATGGCCTATGTCAACCTCAAGAGCTGCTACTCTATGATGCTGCAGGCTCTCATGGACCACAAGGGCCACTTCAGAGACATCATCATGGGATGGTCGGGAAAGGCTCATAATGCATGCATCTTCTGGAATTTCAGCCTCTTCTGGAAGATGCACACGGACTGCTTCTTTCCCTACTGCACCATCAGAATCAAGGAGGTGGACATATCCATTGTCCTTCTGGGCAACGTGGCCAACCCCTTGCTCCCCTGGCTCACGAAACCCAATACAGGCAGCCTCAACCCTGGCATGGAGAACTTCAACACCAGGCTGAGCAGGTGCTGCATGGTGGTGGAATGCATGTTTGGCCATCTCAGGGGAGGTTCTGATGTCTTCTCAGCCTGCCTGGACCTCAGTGAGTGCAACATCCTCTTTGTGGTGGTGGCCTGTTGTGTGCTCCATAACTTGTGTGAGAGCAAGGCGGGGGGGGGGCTTTTCTGCTAGTGTGGGGGGCTCAAGTAGAATGTCTGGCCAGGGTCCCTGAGCAGTCAGACACCAGTGCCACATGCAGAGCACATCAAGGGGCTGTGCTCATCAGGAGGGCTTTGAGGGACAGTTTTCTTCAGGGCCACTTCTGAAATTCTCCACTCACTCCTTCTCCAGGCCCTTTATGAGGGTCTGCAGGCAGGCTATCTGAGGAGCACTTCCTCCTGTAGATCCCATGCAGGTGAGTGGATGGTGGGGAACACACCACACTCAAAGTTGGCCCAACTGTGAAGAGAAGTTATGAGGGCTGTCATCATGGGATACTTGTGTATGAAGCTCAGCTCTCAGTGCCATCTGTACTGCAGCACTGAGCCCTCCCCACTGCCACTCCCTGATAGCTGTGGGCAGGCAGAGCTGTGCTGCCACAGCATTTCAAGGGGGCCCAGAGCTTTGGGACCCTTTGAAACACTGGGCCTAAGGGTAATTGCCCCCTTTCATCCTTGTCAGTGGCCCTAGTCCCAGCCCAGAAATTTGTTTCCTAATTGTTTTTTTTCTCTTTGGTTAATCCACTTGTATTATTAGCTAGGGCTAGACCTGAAGCTCACTTAACCATGTGTCAGCTCAGTGAACCAACCATTCCAAAATAAACTAATGGCAAAAAAGATTGTGCAAATTCACAAACTACAAATTGCTTTTTGCCATTGCTAAGAGCTTTAACAGATCTCACTTGCCTTACATGCCAGACCCCATTACCAAAGGTAGTGTGAAGTTTTCTATAAAAAAAAGTTCTTCCTCCGGAAAAAGGGTCTACACAATTAAAAAAGGGTCAGATACAAAACAATTGCACCAGGAAATTTCTAAGGAAAGCATTAAAGCAAACCCTTCTTTCCAGTCCAGGAAATATGGATTTTCCTTGCCCCAAGGAAATCTATCAGGTGCTAATCTATGTTGTTTCCCTGCTCTTATTTCTGTATTCAATGGCAGCAAGAGTCTCAGCTCCAGAACCCAGCACTTCCATTTCTTGTCCAAAAATTAATTAATGCAGAGTCCTTAATATGAATGTTCAGGGTGCTGCTTTACGAATTATTCATAAAAATTTGAAAACTTTTTTCAAAATGAGTTCTTCTAAATATACTATTTCTATATTAAAAACAGAAAATTAATAGGTTGAATATGTTTAAGATGAAGTATCTTAATAATAAAAGTTTGAATCTTCCCATAACCAGCACTTTAGGTTCTGTAGCGCTGATGATATATGGTAGCATGTGTTTATTTAATTAAACAAAAACAGGCCGTGTAACATAGAAATGCTATTTTGTCATATGAAGAAGAATAGTCTCTATAGCCGTGTCTACACGTGCACGCTACTTCGAAGTAGCGGCACTAACTTCGAAATAGCGCCCGTCACGGCTACACGCGTCGGGCGCTATTTCGAAGTTAACTTCGACGTTAGGCGGCGAGACGTCGAAGTCGCTATCCTCATCAGGAGATGGGGATAGCGCCCTACTTCGATGTTCAACGTCGAAGTAGGGACCATGTAGTCATTGCGCGTCCTGCAACTTCGAAATAGCGGGGTCCGCCATGGCGGCCATCAGCTGAGGGGTTGAGAGACGCTCTCTCTCCAGCCCCTGGGGGGCTCTATGGTCACCGTGGGCAGCAGCCCTTAGCCCAGGGCTTCTGGCTGCTGCTGCTGCAGCTGGGGATCCATGCTGCAGGCACAGGGTCTGCAACCAGTTGTCGGCTCTGTGGATCTTGTGTTGTTTAGTGCAACTGTGTCTGGGAGGGGCCCTTTAAGGGAGCGGCTTGCTGTTGAATCCGCCCTGTGACCCTGTCTGCAGCTGTGCCTGGCACCCTTATTTCAATGTGTGCTACTTTGGCGTGTAGACGTTCCCTCGCAGCGCCTATTTCGATGTGGTGCTGCGCAACGTCGAAGTTGAACATCGACGTTGTCAGCCCTGGAGGACGTGTAGACGTTATTCATCGAAATAGCCTATTTCAATGTTGTTACATCAAAATAAGCTACTTCGATGTAGGCTTCACGTGTAGACGTAGCCTATGGCACTACAGAGACATTACACAGGAGATGAAGCTTTTGTTAATAAACTCATTGGTGTTCAAGAAAATACCAGCCCACACCTTGCATTTGCTTAAAATCCAACATGTGTCAGTTTTGTCAGCTGCTACGGTGGGGATCTGCCAGAGCCCTTCCCATTTGCTTCCTCTGCCTCTTAGAGCTGCCAGGCACAGTGTGAACACAGCCTGTTTTTCACTGTGGTGTATGTGTACATATGCCCCCTCTGACACCACCAGCATTCGTTAGACTGTGTGGTGCAGGATTCCTACTGCACGCAGATATCAGTGATATCCTGCTTCAGTTTCAATAGGTTCCGCTAGAGCTGAGATGCTGCTGGTCAGGCACATGGAAGATCTTCAGGGCTTAGTTCAGTTTTTCAAGGAGAAACCCATCCATGTCTTTGGATACAACTGAAACAATAGTTCACTGTAGGGATTTACATAATGCATTTTCAATGTTTGCAGCCTATTCAGAATGCAGCAACACACTTGCTCACTGCTTGGACCACCAAGATTACATCACACCCACAGGAACTCTTTGCTCTGGCTGCCCATGACTTGACCTATTGCATTGAAGGTCCTTCGACATGTTCCACATGGATGGACTCAGTCTGGAGTCTTATTTGGGCACAGGCATTATCTTCCTATATGAAGCAGCTTTTTGGAGGATTCAGGCCTCTGTAGCACTGTGATTTGTTAAAGGGTGTAGCCCTAGACTACTTCCAAGACCTCCATTTTGCTTTTTGTCCTATAGAGGGAGTAATACAACATCATACCCATCGGTATCCTGCCAGCACATCTGAGATCAACATGCAGTTTTACCTTTGCTGAGATGGCTTCTCCTGAGTAGAATTTGCTCCCACAACATCCATTCAGCTACATCTTTGTCACATTAGAAAATTACTTTAAATAGCATTTACCAGCATCTTTACACCCATCCTCCTCTTCCCACCTATGTTTTTAATGTAGAGGACAGAGATAATGACAGCTAGAAACGACCTTTATGATCATCTAGCTTGATTTCCTACTTACTATAGGCCATAGAGTAGCACCCAATACTTCCTACAGCTTGGGAACTACCTGCAACCTGCTGTCTTTATTAAATGGTATTGCAGCTTTTATGAAGGTGTATTTTTTAAAAAAATACAGTAATCCCTCAAAATGTGCAATTTATTATTATATTTCCATGGCAAGTTGCAACACATTTTGTTTAATTTAGTTTGGGGGTCATAGTTTAAATATTGGGGAAAGAGAACCTGTAACCCCACAATTTAAACACACACATGCACATACTATCTGTGCATGCTTCCTTTTTTTTCAGATTTCTTCGCTGATTTTCATTAAAGCCTTTAGGTGTTTCTATACTTCAGTGGTGTCTTTACTAAAGACTAGACTTTGGGCTGGATTGTGAGCCAGTGCAGAGATGCACAGTGTATGCCCAGGCTACTTAAAACGTGGATGAATGTGGGCAGGGCTAAATGGGCACTGCACACCAGCTGTTTCCTTTCCACCAGAGAACGTGGATAGGCAGTGGGCTGAGAAGAGGAAGGCGTGGGTGCAGCTGAGCTTATGTGAGGGGAGTAGTAAGAAGCAATTACTCAAATAGCACTGCAGCCATGCTCTATGCTTGACTAAGGGTATGTCTTCACAGAGGTTATTTCAAAATAGCAACTGCTATTTCGAAGTAACTATGCAAGTGTCTTCACAACACAATCGCTATTTTGAAATAATTTTGAAGTAGTGAATGACTTATTTTGAAACTGATAAACCTCATTGCATAAGAAACAGCACCTATTTCGAACAGCCATTTTAACATAGGGGCTGAGTAGACAAGGAATACTCTGTTTCAAAATAAGCCATAGTGAGTCCAATGGCTCTATTTTAAAATAGTGTCTACATACAATAGAACCTATTTCAAAATAGCTGAGTGCTATTTTGAAATGCATTTTGGCTATGTCTACACATGCCCCCTCCTTTCAGAGGGGGCATATTAATGAGGCAGTTCGGAGGATGCTAATGAGGCAGTGACATAAATATACAGCACCTCATTAGCATAATGGCAGACGCTTGCTACTCAAAAGTGTCACTTTCAGAATGCACACTGCCCATGTAGACAGGAGCTTTTCAAAAGGAGCCCCTGACTTCAAAAGCCCCTTCTTCCTAAAACCCAATAGGAAGAAGGAACTTTCAAAGTCAGGGGAGTCCTTTCGATAGGCCTCCATTTACATGGGTGGCCTGGGTTTCAAAAGCTGCAATTTCGAATCATACACGGCCACTATTATGCTAATGAGGCACTGCATATTCATGTCAGTGCCTCATTAGTATCTTTCAAACTGCCCCAAAAGGAGGGGGCATGTGTAAATTCAGCCTTTGTGTGCAGCTGCGCTATTTCAGAAAAAGCTATTCCAAAATAACTCTTCTGGAATAGTTTTTTCAGGAATAACACTACTGTTTAGACATAGCCTAAGTCATTGTGGAGCAACCCAAGTTGGAAGAGAGAAAGCAACTGTCCAAAACACCTGCAAAAGCTATAGCAAAAAGTTATATTTCACCTGGCAAAAATATCTTATTCTATCATTTCAATAAGAGCCTGATCCTCCAGTTGTAACTCAGAATAACCTCCCCATTACCTTTAATGCCTGTTGTAAATCTAACCTTGAAATCATCACCCTAGCTTTTAGCTGTTGACTAGCTTTAAAAAAAAACATGTAAAATGATGATCCTAACTATACTATGTGTTTCAATGTCCCTTCATTGTTATTTGCCAAAACATCCCTGCTAATCTTGCCAAGAATGACACAGCACGACACTAAAAGAAACAGCTATCAGTATTGGAGGTTGTTTTCTCTTGCCTTTTTCTTTGCTTGTTGGATTAGGCTGAAGAACTCTTTCTGAAGAAATGTACAATTGTCACAATAAAGAACTGTGATAAGAAAAAAAAAAGAAAGGTAAAACAGTATCTCACTTTTATGGTAAATTTCTGTGTGTGTAATCAGAATTTTCCTTGGATGGGAGAGCCACATGGATAGAGAAGGACCATTGTACTGTATTTACCTTTTCTGGTGTACTGACGTCACATGAATTTACCAATCAAGATGATATAAAACCACACACACACAAATAAGATGGAAGCAAATCATGTTCAAATGCACACAAAGAACCAACATGAGCATACTGGAATGGGTAGAATCAAAACAATTCTAAAGTCAATGGCTGGATTTCCAAAAACCAGCACCCTGAATCTCTTCTTGGTCTACTGAAAAATGGCTAGATATAATGAATGAATTTATCAGATCTGGATAGAAAAATATTGGTGCTAACACATTGCTTTTAGAATCAGAGAACCCATCTGCATTGGGTTCTGCTCCAGATACACAAAACCTTTAAACCCTCTTTTAAATGACATTATGAAGTTTTTTTTACTTACCATTTTAAAAAATACAACATTTATATATATTGCTGTTTCATAAGCATAAGCTTTTAGTATGTTGAAGACAGACTGCTAAAGAAATTAAATTATTTTGGTAAATAGAAGTCTTCTGACAGTAATCATGAAAAATTAGAATGGTTTCCTATATAACAAATATAGCTTGAACTGGCAATGTTGACAAAGGGTATCAATAAATAGGAACCTTCTCTTTTATAAAAAGTAAGTGACCTAAATCTACTACCCTAGCTGGATGATTCATGTTAAGTGGAGGTTTCATACTAGTGAAATTCACTCCTATGCAGAGGACCAACTCACAGCCAGCTTGGGACTAAAGTTCATCCTAAGGGCTCCTGGGGCTGGGGCATGGGCTTTGCCTTCAGGCCTAGGCCCCAAAAGATCTAATGCCAGCCCTCATGACCTATTAAAATGGGATCAAGACCCATTTTGGAGTCCCAGTCAGCAGTCTGAGAGCCCTCACATTAGATAATAGCGGATAGAACTATTGAAAAGTGGAGACCCAGGTTTATAATTTTTTCTTTGTGTTGTAATCAGTTTTTTTCCATCACTTTTTGTTAAATCTTTCTTCTTTGTTAAATAAATCTGCATTTGTCTTATTATAACTTTTCACAAGTGCTGTGGGACGTCACGGCGTTAAGGTGAAACTGGTAAACTGCAGTATGGTGCCCCTCTGCATGTAGTCAAGTATCAGAGGGATAGCCGTGTTAGTCCGGATCTGCAAAAGCAACGAGGGGTCATGTGGCTCCTCGTAGACTAACAGAAATGTCTGAGCATAAGCTTCCATGGGCAAAGACCCACTTCATCAGATGCAGGTCCTGCATCTGACAAAGTGGGTCTTTCCCCACGAAAGCTTATGCTCATACATTTCTGTTTGTCTATACGATACCACAGGGCCCCTCGTTGCCTCTGCATGTAGGGGATCTGGAATTTGTGTGAGTCACATGGGTCAAAGATTGGATATCTCAGGGGAATACCTCAGACAGACTCAGGGAATGGGGTGCACCTCTTGATAACCCACAAGTCAAAGTTATGGCTGTCATAACATAAGGAAGTGCCTGAGTGGCTTCAAGAGCTGGTGGTGGTAGGGAGCTGACTCCCAGCTACCACTTCTTCATGCTGAAACAAGGCATACAGGGTGCTTCTCAGTGCTGGCTGCCCTGAATATTGTCACATATGTGTTAACAAACATGATTTTAAATAGTAACACAGAGGAATGAGCATTTAGCACACAATAAAACATGAGGGCAAACAGTGGGGTAGAAGCTGTAAAAGAGGTGCACTCTTGAGGAAACAACAATTTTTTCAGGATTTACAATGAAACAAAATAAAAAGAGTTTTGTTATTATCTTAAACCAAAGCAAGCCAGGGTGTTTCCACCTCATTCTCCTGACCCATCTTGTAGTGTTGGAGATGAATAATTTTTCCTCTTTCGTAAGCCCAGTACCTTAAAATAAAGGGAAAAGTTTGTTTTCAACTTTCTGGTATCAGTAGGGAAACAAACCCACGATATAAAGGATAAACAGGAACCCCACACTGGACAAGAATGAAGAATCTTAGTTTCAAATATCACACAATTGGCTGACACCATTTTTTAAATGTGCCAGAAGCTGTGTGACTCATTTATGGATGTTTTGCCTGACTTAACATTAACAGGACTGGTGTAAATAGGAAGTGATGAGGAAAATCAGTGTAGGGCAAACACATTTTTTTCAAGACTGTAACAGGAAGAGATAGGAAGTCCAGGAAGATACTGGATAGATATTCAACTCTGTAGAAAAGAGGAAGTAACATGTTTAAAGCACAACACTGGCTATTTTGAGCTGTTGAACGGAAATGGATTCAGCACAGAAAGAATGCAGATAGAATGCATTTTGTTGCATAGCAACCCAGGGGATAGAAGCTGTTGTACGTAACTGAAGAACATCAGCTTGTATGACAGACAACAGGATAGAAACACGTGATTAAGGAGGTGGTGGAGGGAAGTTGAAAGGTGTAATGTTGAAGAAGGAAGTTTGGTGTACAATAAACGTTTCCTAAACTCAATCTTTTACAGAGCTAAATTCACCCTGTTATAAGTAGTTGAACACTATTAACCTCAATACACCGAGGCTAAACTGGTTTCAAAAAAAGGATCTTCAATGCCAATGTCGTATATACAAATTGCCTTTTTCAATATCCTCAGCTGGTTTGTGTGTGCCCACTTTACTGCCAGGCTGCATTTGGTTTATAAGAGCACAAAGCCAATGGGATCACTGAAATTCAGCCCTTCACACTACCATTATATTTGGTCCTCATTCATTTTTCAACACTATTTAATGTTAAACTGGTTGAATTTTACTGTGAGCACACCACCATTCCATTTTACCTCCATCCAGACCATGAATTCCATCCAGAATATCACTTGAGCTAGAAATTTGTGACTGCTAGCCTCCAAAACCATATAGCCATGAGTTTCTGACATGAGCAAATATAGTTTGTGGCATTAGACTAAGACAAGACCAAACTAATTTCACTTGTCTCCCAAGTCAAATTTGAACCCATGCTTCCTGAAGTGAATGGCGAATGCTCAACACTGCATTGTGCTTCTACACAATTTATAGGGGAAAACTGATTTGTTTTTTAAAATTAAAAGAGGACATGAGAAAGAAAAAGAACATTCTTGAAAAAAGTACCAAACAGGTTGGTGTGTCCAGGCAATTGGAGTGAAAAGAGAGCAAGCAAAATGATGAGAGGTCAAGCAAATATGTCATACAATGCTAGAACTCACTGCTGTTGGCATTATGTCTAAAGAAAGGCTTCTTCTGGGGTTCAGTAAAAAAAAATCTGTCCAATTTATAAACACTTTTCCCCATGGTTAACATAAAGTCTTACTAATAAAAATAGCTCTACACAGATAGCTCAACAATAAACCAATGGTCGATGCAGAAAGAAAAGCAGTTTAGAACCAGACTAGATACAGACATACGGTAAACATCTGATACACTTGTTTCACTTCAACAAAAAAAGCAGCAAATACAGTGTGGTCAAAATTTGCAAAGCTGGAGCCCTAGTCTCAGACAAATAAATCCAGATTTCAGCTCCTGACTGACTGGCCTAATTTTCAAATTTCAGAGAACCTGCCAAATGATTGTGCATCGATTTAGATGTTTTAGGCATACACATATGAAAATAATTCTTTAGAACTAAACAATATATTTATCTGTCTTGAACCCATAACCACTCAACTAGGGGGTGCAAAATTCCTAATACACAATTGAAAATGGCAAACTTTCTAAAAATTGTGAATTTAATGGACTTATATTTAATAAAAAATTACTACAGCATTTAGTGAGTTTAGCAGAACTAGCGCTATATTTTGAAAAGATATTGCTAAGATATATGCATTTTATAGCAGTCACATGCTATTAAAAGAGAAAATAGATCATTTTTCAAACACAAACATCTGTTTCTACACAAACAGACATTTGCTCTGAAGACCTGGCACCAGTGTGCATTTTCAAAGTCTGCAATGCCATTTTGTGGAAAATTGGGATAAAGCAAAAGGCAGGTGGCATTATATTTTTTAAAAGTAAAGGGTGACAATTTTCATGCAAGCTTACAAGAAGCAGAACCTGTTTTATGTAGTCCCACATGTGAATAAAGTGAATGAACAGTTCTAAAAAGGGCCAGATCCACAACATGGCAAACAATGTAAATCAAATCATTTTAGGAAATACTAACTCCATAAATAACATCACTTAATTTACCAAAGCAGAGCTCTGAACACTTGAACTTTGTATCCTGTGCATTTGGTATACATATGTGAATTGTTTTTCTGTCAGATAATAGCAGCAGCATGGTAAGAAGACCAAAAGTGGGAACAAGTTTATTGGTTCACGCTTTTGATTGTCATAGACTAGAAGATAATGAAGAGGGTTAGTCCTAATTAAGCTCCTTATTAGCACTCTTATCAGAGGTCCCTGACAGACTGAGCGTGGAGACTTACTTTGCTTTTGCAGCCAGATGATGAAGCTGCCAGGTCAGGGTTCTGATACAATGGTGAAATCCTGATGCCTTTCCAGTCAATGAGAACTTTGTCATTGATAATTATTTGGCCAACATCTCACCTCATACAAATATGTTAGTGATTAGTTGTCACAGAGTAGCTTCCCCTTTATGCGGTGTGGGAGTCCACCTGTCATACATCTCCCCAGGTGTCAAGAAAGTCACATACCAGGCATGTCATGTGGCTAAATCAGACCTTCTGGTGTGAAAGGAAGACAAAGCAGAAGCCTCTGGAGCACTGAAGCGAACAGCTGGAAAGACTCCAGGGAGAAAGCACTGAAAGCTATTTCTTAGGGCACAGAACGACTACATGAGTAACTCTACACAGACACTCTACTTAGCTCCCAGGCTCAGGCCGTGGGGAACACAGAGAGTTAGTAACAACTAGAGTGGCTGTAGCATTGAGTGAAGGACAGAGGGAGTTTTATTTCCTTATGAACCTTGTGTGATAACCCAACCCATAAAAGGGGTGCAATTTGACAGATAAAAGCCTATGTGAAATTACAGAAGTCAAGAAGAAGAAAGCTTGATGAAAGCCTCTAGGCTGACAGCCCAGCAGCCTACTGACCACTATAAGCTTCTACAATCAGCACAACTGCTATTCCTCAACCCCAGTGTGGAGGGACCTTTCGTCTTTCCAGAATCACTATTGCCTGACCTTTCTGCCAAAGTCTGTCGACAACTGTGTCAAATTAATTGATGCGAGTGGTGTTTTGACTACTAGTAAAGAAATGGTCCAAAGAACATGCACATCTAACTGGAATCAAGCTTATGTTAGGAGTTGTCAGTTTTGGAAATACTGGCCCAAGCTGAGGGTAAATGGACCTGCACTGCCTCAGTGGGAAGTCTAGGTGGGAATGTAATTCTCATGGTACATAAAGGGAGCACATATACCAGCATCCACTATGCTGATATAGTAGTGATCACCCCTTCATGTGCCTGGGCCTGTGTGACTCAGACCTTGCCACCACCCAATCACCTGTCCCATTTAGAGTAGGTTGTTTTCCCTTGGGGCAATAGAAAGGAACAGCCCTTGCAATTCCCTGAGTGGAGGAATGAAGATTGTTCTAGACCAATGCACAAGAACATTCGGTGCAAAAAAATATGTTTTTGCACTACCCCACCCTGCCCACCCACGCAAGTTTCAGGCACACTTCATCACCACATAAGAAAAGGTGAAGCAGAAACAGCTGCCTGTGTTTTCCTCGTTCCATTTCCCCTTCTTTCTCTAGTACTGCACACCTACTACACCTATTGCAAATGAGCTTACAATCATTTTCAGAGTCATCCAGTGTGTAACTGTTGAAGGGATAACTTGTTATAACTGTCATTTCAAATTTATGGTCATATGTGGTGCTGTTCTGATGTGCTCCTGGTAATATTGCAACAGTCACTTTGATTGTATTTTCCATCATCTGGTATGTGGGCACACTTGGCTTAGCTGTGACCTAACATGTACATTTCTGCTTCTTTCATAGCCATTCATGGTGATTTAATACACCACCTGTCCTGCTGGAGAGCTCTCCTCTTTCAGTGAATTCCACTTAACAAGGCTGTTTCTGTCCTGTGAAGGAATAACCAAACATACTGCATTGACAGGGCCCAGGGTTCCAGCTGGTGCCATTGCCCTGGGTTCTTTTGAATCTCTGGGACCCACAGGAGTTGTCATTTTTGCCCCCTCATTCCCCCCCCAAGTCGGTGAGCCAGTATAGGGGGAAGAGTTTGCAAAGACACTTTCAACAATGAAAGAGAAGAAAGCATCTGAACCAGACAAATTGTAAGTAGATGAGCTGAAGTCACCAGGAAGAGAAGTCATCAGGTATCTACAACTCTATTCAATGATAAACATAAGAAAAAGAAAATACCAGATGAATGGCATCAAAACTGTATGCTACCTATTTTGACACAGGAAGGAGATAATAATAAGGAAGATGCCTTCCCACTCTTTGGGGAAGGCTGGGGCTGGGATCCTTATTGCAGGGCCTTCCCCTGACCCAACATGAATGTGGGGGGGCAAGCGTAGCTCTCCTGTGCCCTATTGTGGCCACATGCCAGCGAGAAGGGGAGTCTGAGGGAGAGGGGCACTTACCTCTTCCAGTAGGGTGGAGAGCTCTGTCTCCATGTGGTCACTGTTCCCTGCTGCAGCTGCCCCACTCTAGTATCCCTGTTCTCTGCACTTGCTGCCCCAGTGGCAAGTCTGACATATGTTGTCACTCCTGTCAGTGCCCCTCCCGTTCCATGTTCTGGGAAATTCTGGGATTTCAGGCATTTCTCACTTTCCAGGCACAACCAAATAGCCAGACCAGAACAGACTCAATATTTAAGGCACAGAAAACCAAAAATAGTAATCAAGGTGGACAAACCAGAAAACAAAAATTATCAAGGTGAGCAAATCAGAGTAGAGAGGCAGAAGCAGGGGCAGGAGTCAAGAATTAGATTAAGCCAAGTATGTGAAAGAGCCCCTATAATGACCCATTATAGGCGCTCATTTGCATACTTCATTTAATCTAATTCTTGACTCCCCACCCCCTACCCCTCTACTCTCTGATTTGCTCACCTTGATAATTTTTGTTTTCTGGTTTGTCCACCTTGATTACTATTTTTGGTTTTCTGTGCCTTAAATATTGAGTCTGTTCTGGTCTGGCTATGCTCTGAAGAAGTGGGTCTGTCCCACGAAAGCTCACCTAATAAATTATTTTGTTAGTCTTTATAGTGCTATTTGACTGCTTTTTGTTCTAAAATATATATATTATTATTATTATTATTATTATTATTATTATTGATTAGTAAAAACTATGCCCTTAGGAAGAGGTTTAATAGAGTGTAATTCTGACTGAAATGTTTTTGAGCTTTCATGGGGTAGACCCATTTGGGTCTACCCCACGAAAGCTCATCATCTAATAAATTAATTTTTTAGTCTTTAAAGTGCTACAGGACTGCTTTTTTGTTTTGTGAAGGTACAGACTAACGTGGATACCTCCCTGTGACTAGAATGTTTATGATGAATAATACTGATAAAAGCTGCATAAAAGTATCAAAGATTTGATTTTTCGTGGGAATGTGAACATTTTCAGGTAAGATCTACATGAATTATATAAGAGCTGTATGGATTTTGCATTATTTTTATGTTCAAAGACACCAAAAATCTAAATACAAATCTAATCTAAAATCGGCATGTTTAATCTGTTTTTTGCATCAAATCTATGTTAATTTTGCATGATTTTAGAACAATGCCATACATTAAATCATCCCAGATTCACTTGAAAGGGTCCTGAGTCTTTCAACATCATTTGACAGGCTGGCTCTGATGGCTGAGTGCTTAGCAGAACCTGAATCATGGCAATTGTCACATGGTATCTAGTTTTGTTCAGACCACATCAGTCATCGATGCTAGTTGTAAACCCCTTAACCATAGGGAAGGTTAGTATAAATAGGCATAGCTCATCTGATGTCAAGGAATCTATGGAAATTACACCAGCTGAGGATCTAGCCCACAGCCTATAATAAATGTTACTGTAACTTGTACATGACATTAACACCACTAGTATTCCACTGAAATAATTGTAATCAATAGTCCACTAATCTAGTAATCCACTGAAATAATTTTCCTTCCTTTAAATGCAAAAATACCTTCTGTGTGCTGAAGGTGCCTATTACATTTTGCAGAACATAATTTGTGTATACACAAATGACATTAACACATGTATTCTCTCAACATAATACGTATATAAAGAAGTACATTAACATATCCATCATTAATGTTCAGTCACATAAATAACAGGGCGGAGAAGCTCTGTACATTTCAATATTTTAGTCCATTGAGGCTACAAACAAATTGTTGTTCTATGTTCTGTTCTGAGAAGTACTGAAATGCTTTGTTGTCCTTTGTATGTATTTTTAAAGACACATTTATGCTATGCTACAATATTTCTCAAAAAAAAAACACCTCAGTTTGTTAAATACCTGTTTGTGCTAAAGGGAATCTGTGAAGTATTTCCCAAATCAAGAAGTTTCATCTTCACCTAAACAAGCTTAATTAATAACTTAGGGTATGTCTATACTTTTGGGAAGATTGACCTGAAATCGATCACTTTGGGGTCAGCAGTTGACCCCTGTGCTCCACACTATCACATGGAGTAAGGGAGGTTGACAGGAGAGTATAGAGGCCTGGTCTATACTAGAGAAATAACTTGATTCCTATTCATCCATTCTAGCTACGCAAATTCCAGAATGTGTATCTGAAATCCACTTATTTCCCTAGTATAGACTTAGCCTTAATGAAGAATTGCTTTCTAAAACCAATGGGATAACCAAACATCTCCACATTTCTGAATTTCAGCTAATTCTTTAAACATCCCATTTTACATTGGCCCTCAGCATTTTTCAGAAAATTCCTAGTGAGAACACTGAGGACATAAGTGAGTGCAGTGTTTGAACTGTCTGCTGTTAAGTACTTTGCTTCAGTGTTTAAATTCTATCAGGATGCCTTATTTAGCATGCCTATTGATTTAATAGCACAAAATCCATGTTTTTAAAATCACATCTTCACCAGCTTCCATACTGTCCACATTCTTCTGCATCACTAATGTGGCATCAAGATAACAAAAGAATAAAAAAGTAGGTGGCACAACGTACCTCTACAGTCCTTTAACAAATTTGTAATTGTTAATTAAAAGTGAACATTTTAAGGGAACACAACTGGAAGAACTAAGTGGCTCGGGGACAGATAAATGATAATGGAATACGGAGCCTGTCACCTCTCGATCAAGAGTCAGGTTGCTGCCTAGGTTGATATTAGCTGAAAGCTATAATCTGTTGCCTTTTTGGTGACCATGCACTATAAAGTGGTAGCCTCTTTCAAGTTTCTATTTACGTCACATTCTGGCCATGTCTACACTAGCCCCAAACTTCGAAATGGCCATGCAAATAGCCATTTCGAAGTTTACTAATGAAGCACTGAAATACATATTCAGTGCTTCATTAGCATGTGGGCGGCCGCGGGGCTTCGAAATAGACACGGCTCGCCGCTGCGCGGCTCGTCCCAATGGGGCTCCTTTTCGAAAGGACCCCGCCTACTTCGAAGTCCCCTTATTCCCATGAGCAGATGGGAATAAGGGGATTTCGAAGTAGGCGGGGTCCTTTCAAAAAGGAGCCCTGTCGGAACGAGCCGCACAGCGGCGAGCCGCGTCAATTTCGAAGCCCCACGGCCACCCACATGCTAATGAAGCGCTGAATATGCATTTCAGAGCTTCATTAGTAAACTTCGAAATAGCCATTTGCATGGCCATTTCGAAGTTTGGGGCTAGTGTAGAAGTAGCCTCTGTATCACAAAAAACATTGTCAGCATTGACACCTCAAATGGCAGTAGAGACCAAATCACCTTCATTTACTCATGAAAGTGATCTGTCTAGATCAAGAGATCTGGTATGAGGCAGCTTAATGGGATGATAAGGAGAAATTTTGCTTAAAAAAGTGAGCATTTAGTTCTCCAATAGCATAAACCCAGCACATTCATATGCTGTAAAATCAGCTGTTATTTCTGTTATGGCAGCATCTGGGGACCTGACTGCAAGGCTTAGAAAGTACAAGCAAGTGACAAAAAAGACAATATCAGTCTCAGAGTCCTTACAACCAAACAAAGGCAGGAGGCCACTTTTGAGTATGAAAAGAGAATGAAATTGAACACATAAAATAAAGCAGAAGTCTCACGTAAACATTAAGGGGAGGAACAGATCCCTGCTACTTTCTTTAGAGAGTACTTTTGTATGTATGTTTGCAGTTTGTTTGGAAACGTGAAATGATTGTTAATCTTGTCCTATAATTGTTCTACTTACGAGCACTTGGCTGCTGCTGTTCAATTTTGTTTTAATTATTTTTAAAGGGAAAGTGTTACCAAAGCATTTAAAAAAACACATGGAATTATCTGAAGAAGTATCCGACACTCAAAAGAAAATTCAGGTCATGTTCTGGGCCTGCCATCTTTTGCATTGTCTCTTTTAAAAATAACAGATTTTAAAGCTAGATTAAAGCATGAATTTGCTTGGATGTTTGGCTGTAAGGGCTTGGACTTCAGGACAAGTTTTTTGTTTTTGTTTTTGGGTGGGTTTTTTTTTTTTTGTTTTTTTAATTGTGAATGATTCTCTTTGGGATTGTCCTGCTTCCTTCCACCTCTTTCTTAACATCACTGCTTGCAGCAGGACATCCTGCATTTTAGGAATTTCAGTTTGTTATCTTAGTAGTTCTAAAAGCATTGTCTGAGGCATGAGTTTTCCCTTTGTCCATAGCTGGCCAGAGTCTATTTGGTAAGCAGCTGGCATATATCTCCTTCCATTGTCATGGAATGTCACATTTTTCTTTCTCAAGCTGACATTCCTCTTGGATACACTTGGTGTTGGGTCAGAATGGAGCAGAGCTGTATATGACAAATATAATGTATTGGACACTTCACAGCAATTAAATGTTGTCCTTGAGAATAAGTATTTCAGTTTAAAATTTCTGATTTCTTAGGCAGTCAGATTATACAGTATTCTTTGAACACTTCTTCCTTTCCAAACAGTTCTGGCTGATGAAGCTCTTTATGGTGCCAAAAGAAAGTATTTCCTGCCCTTCAACATGATCTCCACAGTGACATAAAATGTGGTAAGTACCATACGGCCTGACTTTTTCCCTCTTCCTTCCCTATCCCCATATCCTACCCCTGTGTCCCTCCCCCACCATTAGCATAATAAACCATAGTCCCTCTTGATAGCTGGTTAAATCAACATTATAGGACTGATTTGTACTAAAATCTGTGCAAGGATCCAGAAGCTATGAAAAGTCTCCCTGTGCTTAGCCAAGTCATTACTACTGTTTTCTTGTTATGTTGGCCTAAGTCACAGAATAACTATAAGGATCTGATCCTGTTCAGTGCTCCTTCTCTGTGATAAATGGATGTCACTTTAAATACATATAAAAAATTGCAGTCAGAACCAAACATCCATGGACCCCATAGAGTGTTTGTACCACATCACTGAACTGGAAGAGACCTCAATGAGTCCAGTCCCTTGCCCCTGCCTATCACCATCCCTGACAGATTTTTTTTTTAAATCTAATATGCCCCAGACCCTTGAAAGGCCCCTCTCAAGGACTGAGCTCACAACCATGAGTTAACAAGGCCAATGCACTAACCCAGTGGTGTCCAAAACCAATTAATCCAATCACCACATGTCCCTCTCCACCCCCACAGCCAGCACCCTACCCCTGCACCCCCAGTGACTGACTGGAGTCACACTGCCCAAGCCCTGAGAGCTGCCCGTTCCTGGGCTCCTAGCTGCACTGTGCTTCCTGAGCACCGAGAGCCACCCGCACCGCCCAAGCCCTCTCAAGCTGCACCACACCACCAAAGCCCTGAGCCCTAATTTTCAAGCGTCCACTAATTTTGGAAGCCTCTGACTTTAGGTGTCCAAAAGTTTTGAGCTTCCACCATTCCAATTTAACTTCAGTGTGAAGATACAGGAATCAGTACAGGGGGGCCTCATTACAAGTCGCCTCACTATAATCTGTTTCACATATACATTGTTATTATTCAGGGAAGTAAATTTACTGTATGTCTCACTGATCGCCGCTTATGTTATATGGGGGTCAACGGACCAAAAGCTAGGAACGTAGCTGAGTTGTGTGGTGGCCGAGTGGCAGGGCTGTAGTGCAGGGGCCCTGGAAGCAAGCCCTGAAGTCATGGGGGATTGGCTGGAAGCTGGGAAGGGCTGGGGGGCCAGCAGGGAGCTGCAGGGTGCCAGTGGTAGACTGGCAGGGAGCCACAGAGAGCTGTGGGAAGTTTCAGGGAGCCATGGGGAGCCAGAGTGGTGGGGAGCCAGGTCAGCAGCTGTGATTAGCTGCAGGCCGCCTACGGGGAGCCATGGAGGGGTTGGCTGCTAGGACCCAGGAGCAGTCAGAAGCTGGAACCTGGATGCCAGGACAGGCGATCAGTCAGGAGCCACCTGCAGAGAGCTGAGGGATGACGACTTTCCCTTGTTTGGAAAATTCTCTTACCCAGCTTGGGTCAGGTCCGAGGGTGCCACATAAGAGAGGTACAGCCTGTACAGGTACTGTACTGTATGGAGAGCAGTTGAGTGGTGGAGAGGGAGGCAGAGGCAGGCTGTGTGCGGGGTTGAAGGGAGGAACATATCTCAAGCTAAGTACATTATTCCTTATGGATATTAATTCCCCTTTATAAGTCATTTCACTATAAATTACATTATTTAGAAATGTAACCTGGTCTTATAATAAGGACCCCCTGTACCTTTGAAAGCTAACCTCCCTGACACACCCTGTTAAGCACCTAGAAACTGAAGTATCAAAAATTAACAAAGTCAAAAATAAATTGACCTGAGTGCCTTAGAAACACTTGTCTTCATTACAGGACAAGTGGAATTTTAAGACTTGGGCTACATTGGAATGGGAGGTTAACTATTTACTGGGTGATGTTATGGCATTTTTAGAAAGGGAACAGATTCATTCACTCAAGGTATTGGTAAAAGAGTATACAGCTTGTCACTAGGTCACCAATTCAGCTGAAACCCAGGACAGTACTTACCTAAAGATGTTACCTACTGATGGCTGTTCAGTAGCTATAGAAAATAAATACATTGTTTGACCAGTTACCACTGAGTTGATCTCCATAACAGAAAAGCCAACACTGCAGCTAGCCCTAAGTTGTAACAGTGTGGAAGTTTCAGCAAGATGACCCTGAGAAGATTGAACACTGATGTGCCTAGAGGTGGCTCCTTCAAGGTCAAAGTTGAAGAGCACATGTGGACAAGCTTGCATTGCCAGTGTCTCTATGGTACCTGTCTTGTCCTCTATATAAGTGGAGCAATTCAGACTGCAGGGCTGCCAATCTAGCTTTTTTCCAAGCACAAAGCTGTCAAGTGATTTTTTGTTTTTCTTGAAGCACTATGTTAATGAGATAATGGTGATTATATTCAAATATAAAAACATGTATGTGTGACTGCGGAAAACTCGTTTGGAATAGAGCTCCTTAAGACAATTAACGCAACATCCAGCAGTGTCATATTATTCATCCATTTACTATCCAGCTTACAGATGTGGTTTGGCAAGGAGATATTAGATTCAAATTATAATGATGTGGTTCACAGTCATAAATTTGGATCTGTGAAGACTGCAAGAAAGTAGTTAGGCATCTCAAGCAATTTTTACCATTACTATTTTTCAAAAGCAGAGAACATTCCTTTAAGTAAGGGTTAAGTGAGGATTGTCAGGGTTATCTAATAAAGCTATTAGGTAAATTGGCTGCACAACTGGTCTATCTCAGTCCCTCATATTCAATTTAGATCATAATCAAAAACTGGTTCCCCAAACTTTTTCCACTTTCTGTTCTATAAAAACTGCAACGAGTTACTGGGGATTGGAGGGATGTGGTGAGAGAAATTTCTCTCTTGCTGAAAACCAGAACAAATTCATTATCAGCATTCCCAGTTGTAGCTGTGCAAGCTGCCATAGGGATAGGCGTAATCATGAAATTCACACCTAAAGCACTATGCTAATCCCCTGAATGGGATAGGAAGCACCCTTTTGCATAGCCACAATTTTCAGACCTTAATACCTAAAGCTAGGCACCTAAGGGCTTGTCTGCACTTGAAATTAATTGAAATAGCTATTCCCAAATAACTGCCCATGTTTCTCTGAAATAAAAGTGTTCACATAGGTATTTATACCAAATTAACTGTTCTGGAATAAGTATTGCAGTAAATTTCCAAGTGCAGACAAACCTTCAATCTGTGTATCACCTCCTACATAAAAGCTTGCCTGGTTTTCAGGAGCACAGCTTCCATTGATTTCACTGGAGAGTTGCAGCACTCACCGTTTCTGAAAATTGGGCCTTTCAGTTTGGTGGCTAAATTTAGGCATATAAATTTAAACTGGGCCCCAGGTTCATCACTGCAACAAGACAAGTCAAAGACTACATGGAACAAAGGTGGCTACTCTCAGTACCTTTGAGAGGCTAATACCCTGTTTTCATATAATGTATTACTGATTACAGTGCTCAGGGACTAGGTTTCTTCTAGGTAGAGATTACATTGATACTGGGTAAAATCCCATTCCTTGCATTTTTTATTTATTGTATGCTCTTTGTATGTGATATAGGCTTAGTCATTCCTAAGGAGATGTTTTATTTTGGGGCTCAGTATCTGATCATTAGCTAAGCAGTAGCAGTTTTGCATTAGATTTCTAGTCTTTGCCTTTCTTTACTTGCTTTTCCTGTGTGCAGTTTTGCTGCACTCTTGCAAATGCATTCTTCTCATCAGTCAGGGGTACCGTATGAGAATGATACATTATTCTCACCACCTGTTCGGTTATTATGACATTTGTAACATACAGAGGACAGAGTTGCACCTCCAGAATGCAGACAGTCAATAATATTGTTCTTTGTTACGTTGCCCCTTTGCAATCACAAATATTAAATTTATTATGGTATTTCTCTTCATTATCCCAGAACATTCTCCTCATTACCTAATCCTTCCCACATAACATAGAGAACAAGGCAACATCAGAAACCAAAAGAGAAAGCATTTTTCACAGAACAACGGTGTATATTTTAAAAGCCTACTTTGACTTTTTGGTCACAAAACCCTAAACACAGCAGCGTCATTTGAAACAGTAGAGAGAGATGGAGGAAACTCTAATCTGCCAGTTAAATTATCAATATTAAGAGAAGAAGCACGCTGGTAGACTGTACTCTGGTGATTGGAAAAGAATAAAATATGCAGACTAGCCATGTTCTTTTGCAGATGCTTTGGAATCAGAGATGTGCAAAGCTAAGTGCCATAATGCTCAGCTCTTGTTTTCTTTCAGTTGAAGGTTATCAGTATTTCTTAAGAAAATATCGGAATTATGTTGTTTGTCCCCAGAATTTCCTTGTTTAGAAAGGATACTCCTCAATCAAATGAAGCAATGTACAGTTTGTGAGGGCCAGAATTATCAATCTAAATAATACAAGGGTATCAGAATAGCATGCCCACTGTTAGATTAAACACTAGTTTCTAGAGCAGTTAGATTATTTTCGTTATGATGCCTTTTCTGCATAGCATCAAGGAACATGTTGTCCTCTTCATGCTTCACTTCAGTCTTCCTCAAAGATATAGTCATAATTTACTAATTTTGATTATAAACAAGAGAATGGAAAAGCTTCATTGTTTCATTTGTAATAAATAGCTTTTTTAAAAAAAAAATCTTATCAGTGCAGTCCAACCCCAGCAGTCCAAACTTCAATAATAAGAAACTAGGTCATTTCTTCCTCATATACACTTGCACCTTACATAGAGTCTCTACTTATCGAAAACACCATTTTCTAAAAGTTTTAGCCATTATCCTAACAAAACTTGTTGGGGTGGAGGTGAGAAAGGCACACAGCTCCAGGAAAGTTGATTTCCTTATTCAGAGCTCCTGGATCCAACGCTGGTCATCCCACTTGCCCATGATGAGGTGGTCCCACCAGTCCACATGGTGGTGTTCTGCCACACCTTCCTGATGATCCAGGGGCAGGAAGGGAGGGCACCCATAGGTCAGGCCTCCTGATGGCAGGGTGGGGTGAGGGCTGACAGAATAGGTGGGCCACAGCTGCTGCAATGATGAAGAGGAGCTGCTGCAGCTCTGCCTGGGTCCAGATCACGGTCAGGGGCTGGTCTGGCTCCATGGCTGCGTGCACAGTATGGGGTATCCCTTGGGCCATAGGTGCTCCCTGCACAGGCTGTGCTGTCACACGTGGGGACTGCAAAGCCTCTGGTGTGCAGGGAGTGGCTGTTTGGGGAGGGGGCGGCTTTAAGGGCATGCCTGGCCAGAATTCTCAGAAAGGCTTGCCGGTCATGCAACCCCATTTGCATGCTTCCAGGGCCCATTCTGTCAAGAGAGCAGCCAGGCAGTCTGGCCGCTCTCAGCAGAGCAGATTGAAAGACTGATCAACTTTGTGTTTGGATGTGATCAGTCAACAGATCGCTCTTGTGTAGACAGATGTAGGAAAAGGAAAATGAGAGCTGTTTCCTGGAGGAAGGTTGAAGACACAATCAGAGCAAGAGCAGTTTGCTCACTGGTATCTCCAAGCCAGGACCAAAGGGTTGGAGATTGCTGAATGTAGGAGAAGTAACAGAGGGTGTTTGCTGCTGTTTGAGATCCAGAAAGCATATCTAAACAGCAGCCTTATTCTGGAGAGGGTCCAGCAGAGGGTGACCAAAATAAATAGGGAGCTGGAGCATATGACCTATGAAGATAGGTTGAGGGAATTGGGACCATTTAGTCTGCAGAAGAGAAGACTGAGGGGGGACTTGATAACAGCCTTCAACTTACTGAAGGGAGGTTGCAAAGAGGCTGGAGAGAGGCTGTTCACAGTGGTCACGGATGGCAGAACACAAAACAATGGTCTCAAGCTGCAGTTGGGAAGGTCCAGGTTGAACATTAGGAAAAACTTTTTTACTAGGAGGGTGGTGAAGCACTGGAATGTTCTACCCTGGGAAGTAGTGGAGTCTCCATCCCTGGAGGTGTTTAAGTCTTGCCACGACAAAGCCTTGGCTCAGCTGATCTGATGGGTTTGGTCCTGCCTAGGGCAGGGGGCTGGACTTGATGGCTTTTGTCAGGGATTTTCCATCCCTCGGGCATTATCGCCCCCGTGGGTCAGGGGAAACAGGCCTTTGGCCATTTAACAGCATTACAGGTACAGGTATAAACTAAAAACCCCACAGGCTGCCATTTAGCAGCCCCTTGTAATGGTCTTTCTGAGTCAGTTGGTTTCCCTTGTAACCCTGAACTCATACATGCTTCAAACCCAGGCCTCTGATTGGACATTGGCGAAAACCTTCTAGAAACTTCCATAACCTGGAGGACCTGATTGAAAACCAGGGACAAACTCATAAATATTCAAATAGAATCATGAATTAAACATAAGAACACCAAATAAAAGGTTGCGCAGCACAGCACTCAGGGTCAGTCTGGGGGGTCTGGCTGCGGACGAAGAGCTCCTGCTTTGTGAAGAGCTCCTGCTTTGCGAAGAGCTCCTGCCTGGCCTAGAGCCAGCCCCTATTTTCTAAAAGAGCTTTTAGGGCAATAAGTAGGCCGAAGGCAAGGCGGTCAGGTGGCGAACTGGCCTCGCCTTAGTGGCAAGGTACTGCGTAGCTGACAGCCGAACCCAGGGCCTGCTTCCCGGTGGCTAAGAAGCCTCTGTGGAGCGGCAGCCGAGTGTCGAATTGGCCTGCCTCGGCAGGTACTGCGCGCTCAGCTGCTTAACCCAGAGGCCGCCATCTTGCCTTCTCGGAGCAGCACCATCGCTCTCGCTGCCCCGTGATGTCACCGCACCCGATTGGACCACCGGACACGACCGCTGTACCTGACTGGACTATTGCTACTGGACACGTAATATCCCTACAAGCCCCAGGCATAGCCTGGGGTACTGTCACCAGCAACTAGAATTCTTTCAGACAATTCAAATCCTGTAAAGGGACTTAAAAGGATTGTAGCCCAGGCCACGGCTCTACAGGGCCAAGAAAAGGCTACGTATAGCCTCAACCCTGGAGCCAAAGTTGTTCGCTTCAGCTGCACACTTGTTTAATAAGTGCCATAGTTAAGGTTTAGGTGGTTAAATGTTGATTGTGTTTGTAAGAAAGTTGTTTCGGTAGAGGTTTAACCTCCCAACTTCCCTTTTCCTTCCCAAGTTCTGATTTCTCCTACCTACTTTTGTTCTCCAAACCCCACTGGGAAGTCCTTCATTTACTAACCCAGCTGGGAGGAGATCTTGACAGGCTGGACCTCAAGGTCTCCAGTAGGGTGGCTTAGCTAACCACCCAGAGTCTAAAGGGGAAAAGGCAATTCTGCCTTCCCTTGCTCGGAGAAGAAAATTATCTCAACCCCTTGAAGTCTCAAGGTTTTCTTTAACCATTTTACCTTTCTGTCCAATAAGAAAACCCACATAGGCTCCCTACATGGATTTCCTGTTACTGGTTAGTGTAAGTGTTTAAATAACATACTCCTATAGAGATAATAAGGTTTAGTTAAAGTTGCTGTTGATATTTCGTATAATTTAAATGTTATAATGAACTGTTGTATAGGTTTGTTTTATCTATTATGTTGTTTGTTCGCATGTTGGTGTTTTTGTTAATAAAAGCGGTTGTGGTTTAACCGATCTTCCTCTTCTTGTCTCACCCTTTCCTCCTTTGGGCGAATTAGCCTCCTGCCCACCAGGGAATTAAGCATCCTCCAGCCTCCCCATCTACAGCGCAAAGTCAGTGCATAACTCTCGAGATCTCTTGCCGGAGGTGGGTGGGGTTGGTCTGCAGAGGGACGGAGCGGCCTCCGCTTGCTGTCGGGTCTCCACCGTCTCCTCTTTACCCTCATCCGGGGCCCCCTGGGGATCCGAACGGCACGCTGGTGCGGGGTCAGTGTGGCTCTGGCCTGCGACTCTACCCGCACCGACAGCTTTTTTAGGTCTCTTCCAGCTCTATTGTTCTATGATTCTGTGATTCTATTCTGGAATAGTTTATTTTGAAATAAAGGTGGTACATTCAAAACTGCATTTTGAAATAGTACTGACCTATGTTGAAATACATCATCTACACAATGCCTATTTCAAAATAGACCCATTAGATGCACTAAAGCTTATTTTGAAATAGGCTCTATTATCTGTCTACGCAGCCCCTATTTCGAAAAAGGTGCTATTCCTCATAGAATGAGGTTTACCAATTTTGAAATAACCCAACCATTATTTGAAATTATTTTGAAAAAGCGGATGCATTGTGTTGATGCTAGGATTGTTATTTCAAAAAATAACGTCACTTATTTCACAAAAACTCTGCTGTGTAGACCTACCCAGAGTGAGCTCAAGGCAGGGCAGAGTGGAGGCCCTTACCCACTGATGTCTCCATTGCTATACCTAAAGGAATCATAAGAAAGGCCAGGGGATGGGGGATGTTCCTTTGGCAAATGTGCTTCAAGCAGAAAGGCTGTAAGGGTGGGATTGCGCACCAGTTGGAAGGGCCAGAGTGGCTGTGCTGGTAACTGGAACAGGAAAGGACTGAGCCAGGGCCTAGCAAGGGACACCAGGGCTAAATCATAGAATCATAGAATCATAGAATACTAGGACTGGAAGGGACCATCGAGTCCAGCCCCCTGCCCCAATGGCAGGACCAAGTACTGTCTAAACCATCCCTGATAGACAGCTATCTAGTTGTACATTGCCCTCACTAAGTTGATGGCACACTAAACCAGACCATGGGATGGATTGGTACTGCTACTTCAACACATGTAGGACATGCTCCAGGTGGAAGGCCAGTTTTAATAGGGCGCTAGTAGCCCAATCAGAGAGAGAAAGGAGTTACAGGCTGCATCTGGAAGTGATGCTGCTGCCAGGAGCTGCAGCCTCGGTATGGCCTTGCAGGGATCGATATTCCTTACCATCCACTGCAGCCAAGAATGGGATGTTGATGAAGCAGGTACTGCTAAGACTGTGACCATGCCTCAAATTTGTACTTATTTTGAGAACAAATTTAATTAAACTGTTGATTGACCATTTTAAAAGAAATAATGACTTTGTCTTTGTGGCTTGGTCATAAAAGCATTACTATTATATCTGTCATATCTGTTATATTTTATTATTGTATCTGTTAGTCTATAAGGTGCCACAGGACTTCTTGTTGTTTTTTAAAGCATTATTCAGTCACAAATATTGTAAAAGCCCATCCATTAGCATAAATCAAAGTGTAAACCTTACAAAGCAATATCACTGATGTCTGTTATCTAGATACGACTGATTAAGTGCTTAACCCAAACTCATCTAAGTGCCAAACTATGGTGCACAGTGAAAGCAGATTTGTTACTAAAAAAAAACAAGACAATAACTTGACCGGGCAAAACCCAATACCACAGTCCTAAAAACACTTCAAACACATCTGAATCAGGATTTTGTTAAATGCGGTAAAAGATTTGTTGGTAACATATATAATACCCCTAAAAAACATAAGAAGAAATGCAAGACATATGGATGCTGTCTTGGGTTCCCTAGGGATCTGTGCTTTAGTCCAGGTTCGAAATCTTGGTGGGGCTCACTGTCTTGCAGGTATAACTTAGATAGCCTCAGCACCTCCACTGAGCTTTTGGGCTCCAGCACTCTTTTTCATAATGTGAGCTCTGCCAACTAAGTCCCGCTAAGACTAATCCAAGTCCAACTAAAACCTGGTCAGAATGTTTTTGCCCTTTCTTGGGACTGATGTACTTCACTAAGTATTTACAATAAAACAAGGCAGCCTTCTTAAAACAGAGCAAGGTTTATTAGTCAACTGCAACACAACATGGGGAAGTCCTTTGGTCAGTATAGAGAAACAACAATGAAAACAAAGTTCAGACTGGCTAACACGACTATTCTATGCAGCCAGTAGCATCCATTTTTGTTCTGTCTCCCTCTGTCTGTTTGTCTGTGAGTCCCAGATAATTCTCCAAAGGTAATTCTGCAATTCTCCAAAGATATCTCTTAACACTTTTTCAATCCCTTGTCCTCCTTCCTCAGCAGGACCTCTGGAGAGCCCATGTGTTCCACCTGGTGGAGTTCCCTATTGTTAGATATCAATTTTCAGTTCCATTGTCTTTCCAGATCTCCAGTGATAAGGAATGGGTAAAACTAAACCTTAAGGACCCATTCCTATACCCAAGACAGTACATAGTTATGGGGCCCAATCATCTCAAGTTTCCCGCTTTGCCCCAGGCTCATTTTAACCCTTCTGGACTCAAATAAGCCAGTGCCATGAACATCATTCATAAAAATATTGCAGTGTAATATGACAGGGTTTCTGGGCACAGCTAAGGAAATCAATCCAAGGTAAAATCACTTAAATCTGAGCATTTTACAGCCCTGGCTGTGATTTCCTTCTCACTAAGGTGAATCAAACTAGACACAAAAGTGCCTCTCCCAGCCCCACTAGCCAAGCAGAAGCCACACAAACAAACCCACAGATTTCCTAGCTGCTATGAAAAAGCCCACACCAACGGCCCCCTATTCAGGTGAGAGGCTCTTAAAACCTATTTCACCAACTCCACACAGATTCTTCCGGGCCCTAAAGGGTCCAGCCATAGTCCCAGGTCAATATATACTTGGATCTTACCCAAATCACCATGCTGAAGGCAATCCTTCAGATCTAAAATCTAAAGGTTTATTAACAAAGAAGGAAAAATAGGGTAAGAGAGAAAAATTGTTATAGTGATACATTACATACATTAATTACAGTTATTGATGCAGGCCAGCTGATTCTTGAAAGTCTCTGTAAGCATCCTTTTGGAGGATGGGCACCCAGTCCAGACAGGCTTAACTCGTGAGGACTGAAAAGAACTCAAAATGGACCCTGCCAGGGCTCCTCTTATAGTTTTTCAAGTGGAGGGAAAAAGTCCTTTCTTCTTTCCATCAGGCACTGGAGGGTCAGGGTCACCTGATCCAGGCAGGCTGTTGTGGCAAATTGCCATTGGATGCATTCCAGGTGACAGTCCCAAATTCCTAAGATGTGTATTTGATGTCTAGGAATCTGTTCCTTTGTCCAGCCCATCACCTGGGCTGGGGAGGAAATCTCACCCCCTATTGTGAAACTCATCACTAAACATTTCTAATACAGCTATAGAGCTAATATCTATAACTTCACCTACCAATGTGGCACAGACAAACAAGTAACATAGCTTTCGTTAGACAACTCACTTGGCCCACCTAGCACAATAATTGGTTCCACTCTATAGGGTGCATCTACACTAGCCAGCTACTTCAAAGTAGCTGGCACAATGTCGAAATAGCACACGTCACATCTACACGCACCGTGCGCTATTTCAGAGTTGAAATTGACGTTAGGCGGCGAGAAGTCGAAATCGCTATTCCTAATGTCGAAGTAGGGCGTGTGCAGACGATCCTCATCCTGCTACATCGAAATAGCAGGGTCCTCCATCGCAGCCATCAGCTAAGGGGTTGAGAGACACTCTGTCCAGCCCCTGCAGGGCTCTATGGTCACCGCCTGCAGCAGCCCTAAGCCCAGGGCTTCTGGCTGCTGCTGCTGTTGCTGCTGCAGATGGGGGTCCATGCTGTGTGCACGGGGTCTGCAACTGGTTGTCGGCTTTGTGGACCTTGTGCTGTGCAGGCTGAGTGTGTCTGGGAGGGACCCTTTAAGGGAGCAGCTTGCTCTTGCCCCAGAAGGGCTAGTCCAGCCTGTGACCCCATCTGCAGGTTTTACTGGCCCCTTATTTCAACAGAGAGTGCTTGTGTGTATGGACACTCCACATTTTCTTCCAGGGCAGCTCCTTTCGACGTTCCCCATCACTGCTTTGACGTTGAATGTTGACGGCACCAGCCCTGGAGGACGTGTAGATGATATGCTTCGAAGTAACCTATTTCGACGTTCTTCCCTTTGAAATAGGCTACTTTGACATTGTGTGCTAGTGTAGACGTAGCCATACAGTGGTGACAGAAATGGCTTCCATATCCAGGTTAAAAATCCAATAACATCACATACAGAAAAACATCACAAAGGCTTTTCAGACTTGGTTGATTTATATAAAGGAAACAATGATAGCACTGTTGTGGACATCACTAAGCAATGTTTGTACTAACAAGAGGCTGAGAAATCATGGCTCATTTTATCTACATGGCTAAAAAGCTATGCATCTTTAAGATTAGCAATTTTATTGAGGTTTAGCAGAGCTCTTATTATTTATTTATAATGGAAAAGGAGGATTATCCACATATTTGGTAATAATTCGAGGTCAAAATCATTCTTACCCTGAATTATACAACATTGTTCATTCTTTCTCTTTTCATAATTCTTATACTTTATGACTCTTCAACCTGAGCTACAACCCTTAGGGATGCACACGCCCAAAAGCACATCTAATTTTCCAGCTAAGCTATTCTTCTGTTTTGAAGAAAACACCAACTTCAGCCCCAGCTATCACCCTACCACTGGCCTCTGCTGGGCTGTCCTAGCCCCAGCTCCCAGCCCTGCAGCAGGGTGTCTCAGCCAACAGTGACCCCGGCTTCCAGCCCTACCACAGCTGCCACAGACCCAGCTCCCAGCCCTTCTGTGACTGCTGCTGCAGCTGTGGCAGGGTGGTGAGCCGGGCCATAGCTCCCCAGCCACATGACTCCCTGTCACTCTTCCTACGTGGCTCCCTGTCATCACAGCTGTGTGCCTTCCCTGCTGCTCTCCAGCTTCAGCAGCAGCTTCCTGACCAATGTTGGGCCAATGCTCCCCAGCCCTGGTGGCAGCAGAGGCTCCTCTGCTGCTGCCAGGACACTACTCCAGGCTCCTGGTCCCTGGCCCCCACTCTGGCCACAGGGCTTTCTGGTCCAGCAACATCTGTGGTCTGGCAGAGAGTTCTGGATTTCAGAGGTACAATCTGTAGTACCCTAGACTAGAAACTTAACCCATGTTTCCTATGTTAACTGTCTGAACTGAGTGGGAAAACAAAAGAGTCTATTAAATCCTAATTTTTCATAAAAGGGCTTTAAATGCCCTGGCCTGTCCTTTATTGGCAAGTATGAATTTTCAAAAGGTTGTATGCACAAGCCCCATTTACTTGGAGCATCTCAGTTCTTCCAAGGGCAAAAAACTGAAACATATGGGTGAAATGTTAGAAGGTGCCTTTGAAAATGTGTCCCACCGAGGAGGCTGAATTAAATCTAAGAGCCAAAAGTGGGTCTATGTCCACAACGAAAGTCAAAAAAAATGAACAGATGAAAGCATTTTTCAGAGATTTGGTGTCTTAATCTCTTTGAACATGAACAGTGGGTGGACCAGCAAACACACATAGGCCATGTCTACACTAGCCCCAAACTTCGAAATAGCCATGCAAATGGCCATTTCGAAGTTTACTAATGAAGTGCTGAAATACATATTCAGCACTTCATTAGCAAGCGGGCGGCCACGGCACTTCGAAATTGACGTGCCTCGCTGCCACGCGGCTTGTCCCGGTGGGGCTCCTTTTCGAAAGGACCCTGCCTACTTCGAAGTCCCCTTATTCCTATGAGCAGATGGGAATAAGGGGACTTCAAAGTAGGCGGGGTCCTTTCGAAAGAAGCCCCGTCGGGACAAGCCACGCGGCAGCGAGGCACGTCAATTTTGAAGTGCCACAGCCACCCACATGCTAATGAAGCTCTGAATATGTATTTCAGTGCTTCATTAGTAAACTTTGAAATGGCCATTTGCAAGGCCATTTTGAAGTTTTTGGCTAGTGTAGACACGGCCAGAGAATCATAGAATCACAGGGCTGGAAGGGACCTCAGGAGGTCATCTCGTCCAGCCCCCTGCTTCAAGCAGGATCAACCCCAACTAAGTTATCCCACCTTGTCAAGCTGGGTCTTAAAAACCTCTAGGAATGGAGAATCAACCACCTCTCTAGGCAACACATTTCAGTGCTTCATCACCCTCCTGGTGAAGTTGTTTTTCCTAAGATCCAGCCTACACCTCTCCCTCTATAACTTCAGACCATTGCTCCTTGTTCTGCTATCTGACAACACTGAGAACAGTTTTTTACAAATATTTCGCTCTTTCGTTCACTTCCCTCCAATTAGGAGAAACTGGACTATGCTATGCAGTGCTTTGTTTTTTCCAGTAATCTCTTTAATTTATTTAAAAGCATATCATGGCACAGCTATGTCAAGCTGTGGACCTTTACATTTATGGTACTGATGCTCATCCTCAACTTAACCAAGAATGAGTTCCGGTTTCACGTGCTAGTTGCAAAGAATGCTCTGTCTCTTGAGCTACGTCTACACGTGAAGCCTACTTCAAAGTAGCCTATTTCGATGTGGAGACATTGAAATAGGCTATTTTGATGAATAACGTCTACACGTCCTCCACAGCTGGCAACGTCGATGTTCAACATCGACGTTGTGCAGCACCACATCGAAATAGGTGCTGCGAGGGAATGTCTACATGCCAAAGTAGCACACATCGAAATAGGGATGCCAGGCACAGCTGCAGACAGGGTCACAGGGTGGACTAGCACTTCCGGGGCAACAGCTAGCCGCTCCCTTAAAGGGCCCGTCCCAGACACACTCAGCCTGCACAGCACACGGTCTGAAGAGCCATAGGCACGCAGACCTTGGGTGACGCAGTCATGGACCCCCAGCAGCAGCAGCAGCAGCAGCAGCAGCAGCCAGAGGTCCACCCAGCCCTCCCTGCAGGAGCAGGGCTTGCCTTGATCCATGCCATGCGGGGGGCAGCTGAGCACCTCCTTGCCACACCGGAGGAGGAGCAGCCTGCAGGGGAGCAGGACTCAACCCCCAACCGGGCAGCACCCCGACCCCCCCCGCCTCACACGCCACCGCCTGTGGAGCTACCCCACCAGCACCGACTGGTGGGAGCGGCTGGTGCTTGAAGAGTGGGATGACGACCACTGGCTCAGGAACTTTAGGATGAGCCAGCAGACATTTATGGAGCTGTGCCAGTGGTTCACCCCCGCACTCAGGCACCAGGACACCGCCATGAGGCGTACCCTCCCTGTGGAGAAACGGGTCGGCATCGCTGTCTGGAAGCTGGCCACTCCAGACAGCTACCGATCCGTGGGCCAGCAGTTTGGCATCGGCAAGGCCACTGTTGGTGCTGTCCTCATGGAGGTAAGAGGACCCACGGGGGAGGGGGGAGGCGGGCAGGGGGGCCCTGGCGGGGCAGGGCAGGGGAGGGGAGGGGAGGGGGGCCCAGGCAGGGCAGGGCCACGCACACCCTGCTCACCCCTCATTGGTGCTCTCCCATGTGCTTCCCCTGCAGGTCATGCGCGCCATGAACACCATGCTCCTCCACAGGCTCGTGAGGCTGGGGGACCCAGATGCCACCATCGCGGGCTTTGCCACGCTGGGCTTCCCCAATTGCTTTGGGGCTCTGGATGGGACTCACATCCCCATCCGCGCCCCGCAACACAGTGGAGGGCGCTACGTAAACCGCAAGGGCTACCACTCAGTGGTCCTCCAGGCCTTGGTGGGCAGCCGGGGTCATTTCCAGGACGTTTATGTGGGCTGGCCTGGCAGCACCCACGATGCCCGGGTTTTCTGGAACTTGGGCTTGTGCCGCCGGCCGGAGGCGGGGACCTACATCTCCCAGCGGGAAATCCCTGTGGGGGACACCACCATGTCCCTCTTCGTCATCACAGATGCGGCATACCCGCTCCAGCCCTGGCTCATGCACCCGTACACGGGCCATCTGTCAGCCAGCCAGGAGCGCTTCAACCAGCACCTGAACCACATGCGCCAGGTGGTGGAGAACTCATTTGGCCGCCTCAAAGGGTGCTGGAGATGTCTCCTGACCCGCTTGGATGCAGGCCCCAACAACATCCCCCAGATTGTGGGTGCCTGCTGCGCCCTACACAATCTGGTGGAGAGCAAGGGGGAGGCCTTTTTTCAGGGCTGGGCTGTGGAGGCCGGCAGGGCCGATGTCCAGCCACCCGCTGCCCCCAGTCTCCAGGTGGACCCCGAAGGGACCCGGGTCCGGGAGGCCCTGCAGGCCCACTTTGATGAGGCCGTGGGGTGAACTCTGCCAGGCCCCCCCACCGCCCCCCCCCTTCCTCCATAACACTCCCTGCCCCTACGCCCACACCACGGAGCACCCAACAGCACACCCCCGCCACACTTCTCCTGGACAAATAAAAGCACGCACTTGTTGGTGAAATGAAACTGGTTTTCTTTGAACTGTTTTTTTAACTAATAACAACAAACTATATACAAGACCTTCTAACTAAACTATTATATAAGTGAATAATAAAAAAGTTTGCATATATTATATGTAGAAAAAACAGAAAACCAGGGATTGCAAGGAAGGAGAGAACTATTTACATGGGGGGGGACAGGGCAAATGGGGGGCACAAATAAATAAGTCCCAAAACTATATACAAGGGGGGGGAGGCCACGTCCTGGGCCCCACGCCCCGATAGTCTGGCACTGGGGGTGGGCGGCCGGGAGCCCCACCTCGGCCACAGCCCTGTCCGGGGCTGGCTGGGGGCCGGGCGGACCAGAAGATACATCCGGCAAGTCTCAGCTGGCCCCAGGTGTCCCTCGGTGGTCCGGCCCTCAGTGGCGGGTGGTGGGGCGATGGCGGACGGCGCAGCGACGAGCGGAGCAGCGGGTGGCGCGGTGGGTGGAGCACTCAGGGTGGGCGCAGTGGCGGCCGGCGCGGCATGGGGGGCCAGGTAGTCCACGAGACGGTTGAAGGTCTCCATGTAGGCCCCCCATGCCTCTTGGCGCCAGGCCAGCGCCCGCTCCTGGAGGTGGAGGCGGCGTTGCTCCACCCGCAGACGCTGTTCCGCGACCTCCAGCTGCCGGCGATGGATGGCCAGCAGCTGGGAGTCCATCGCCGGTGTGTGGTGTTGCTGGGTCCGCCGTCTTGCCCGCCATGGGGCCGGTCGGTCCTCCGCCGAGCGGCTTGCCTGGAGTGATGGCCCCGGAGGGGTTTCCGGGACCACTGAATCCTCGCCGGCGCTCTCCAGTCCTTCCGATGGTGCAGCTGTGGAACACAGGAGGGGGGGAAGAAGAGTGGAGACAGGCGTTAGTGTGGGCCCCGAGCCGTGGCCCTTGTCCCCCTACCTCTGTGCTGTAGGTTCCCCATCCCCGTCCCCGGGAGATGCTGCTGTGATGGGGTTCACGGGTCCCCCTGCACTGCACCCCGTCCCCTGGTGGGAGTGACTCTCACTTCACTCAGCAGGGTCTTACAGGAGAAGTTTCTTAGGCCACAGATGCCCAGTTTCTCCCAGGAGTGACAGTACAGCAGTCAGAGACAGTCCTTTCAACCCGTCCTGGGGAGAAGACCCCAAGGGGTGCCCCTCTGGGGTGTAGCTTTCCCCCTCCTCAGGCTGGCTGCCTTCCAGCTCTCCTTTCCCCCAGCCTCTACCTGCGCCCCCCCACCCCCGATTCAAAGCCAGTTCAGCTCCTCCCTCCTCTTTGTTCAGGGCAGAGGTGCCACCTGCCAGTTGTAGCCCCAGGATCATCCTTTGCCCCTGGGAGCTATTCAGCTTGTTGCTCATATCTAGCCTGAGTCTCGCATTTGCACTCCCCCCACTCCATCACATGCTGCTGCAGCTGCTGCTGCTGCTGCTGCGGGGTGTCCCACCCCCTCCTCCCGGGGGACCCTAGAGGTTCCGCTCCCCCCTGCCCCGGGGATGGGGCATGGCACTGTTGTGCTGGGGGGGGGGGCAGGGGCTGATGTACTCCAGTGAGGGACATGGCACTGCTGTCCTTGGGGCCATGGCCATCTGGGCATGTGGAGGGCCCTGGCCACATATCTATTACCCCCGCCCCTCAACCCCAGGGGTGTACACCAGGGGGGTACATACCTGTAGGTCCACTCCCACGGTCCTGGGACACCCGGAGGGTGGACGCCCGGCTGCTGCTCCGGGATGGGAGGAGGATGTGCAGCCCCGTCTCAGCGGAGGAGGAGTTCCCCTCCTCCTCCTCCTCCTCCTCCTCCTCCTCCTGCTGTGATGGCCCGGGGGTGGACTCCGGGGGGCCCCCGGGGTGCGGGGCTTACCTCCGGGGCAGACTCCAGCTCCAGGGCCTGCTGGGGCTTCTCAGCTGAGGTGTCAAGAGTGGCCGGAGGGGAGGAGGTGTGCCGGGGGCCCAGGATGTCCCTGAGCTCCCTGTAAAAGGGGCAAGTGATGGGGGCGGCCCCAGATCGGCCGGCCGCATCCCGGGCCCGGGCGTAACCCTGCCGCAGCTCTTTGACTTTACTCCAGACATGGTCCGGAGTGCGGGCAGGGTGACCCCGGGCGGCCAGGCCCTCGGCCAGCTAAGCAAACACATCCGCGTTCTGCCTCTTGCTCCCCATTACCTGGAGCACCTCCTCCTCGCTCCAGAGCCCCAGCAGGTCCCAAAGCTCGGCCTCCATCCAGGAGGGGCCCCGCTGCCACTTGCCAGCCTGGCTGCCAGCCTGGCTAACCTGGCTCCCCTTGGGGGGGGTCCCCTGGGGGCACTGGGGGGGCTGCTGGGCGGCCATCGGTGCGCTGGGGGGCTCTTGGGGCTGCTGAAGCGCGTGGAGGCTGGCCGCATGTTATTGCTGCTGCCTGCACGCTCTCTCAGCTTCCTGCACAGAAAGGGAGGGGGCGGGGACCTTTAAGGGGCCGCTCCACGCGGCCACCATTGAGCTGAGGGGCTGTAGACAGCGTCTCTCAACCCCTCAGCTGATGGCCACCATGGAGGACCCGGCAATTTCGATGTTGCAGGACACGCAACGACTACACGGTCCCTACTTCGACGTTGAACATCGAAGTAGGGCGCTATTCTTGTCCCCTCATGGGGTTAGCGGCTTCGACGTCTCGCCACTTAACGTCGATGTTAACATCGAAATAGCACCCTACACGTGTAGCCGTGACAGGCGCTATTTCGAAGTTAGTGCCGCTACTTCGAAGTAGCGTGCACGTGTAGACACGGCTTTGAACTCACAAGTTTCATTCTAGAATTAGCCTGTTCCATTGCCCCAGAGGAATGCCACTGTCATCAGACATCATGCTCAAAGTACATCCAAAACAAACAGAGCTCCTCAAGTAACTTGGACCATTTTTTGGTGAGACTGCCATAGCTTCGAATTTTACCCTGTATTTTCAGATAAACAGTGAAGATTTAGGTATTAGATGGGGGGCAGAGTGTAATCACAATGGTGTATTCAACTGTATTTGACCTACAGCAAATGTCTTCGCTGTTTTTCCAAATTGCTATAGACATTAACTACTTTTTCTTTTAAGATTGGTTTGTGTCTGTTTATCCAGCATAAATGTGTTACTCTAAAACTTCAAAGAATAGATTTCACTACCTGTCTCATGGGCATTTCCAGAACTGTTCAAGTTGTTTAGCTACTGACCTTTCCTGGGTAGGCTATTTTCAAGTATTCTATTAACTGACTCTGGTTAGAAAAAAAGTCTCTTCCTGTTATTTATTATGATAAATCTGATCACAGTTAATAACCTGATGACACTGAATTCTACTCATCTCTGCCAGATGAGAGTCTCAGGTGGAAAACATGCTTAGTCAGTTTCTCACTCAATGAAAATCTGAAAGTGTGTCTTACCTATTGGGTGCGTCTACACTAGCTGGTTACTTCAAAGTAGCCAGCACAACATCGAAATAGCACCCGTCGCGTCTACGCGTGCCGTGCGCTACTTCAAAGTTGAAATCAACGTTAGGCGGCGAGACGCTGAAATTGCTATTCCCATCCAAAGATGGGAATAGCACCCTACTTCGACGCTGAACGTCGAAGTAGGGTGTGTGTAGACGATCTGCATCCTGCGACTTCGAAATAGCGGGATCCTCCATGGTGGACATCAGCTGAGGGGTTGAGATGATCTGTCCAGCCCCTGCGGGGCTTTATGGTCCCTGTGCGCAGCAGCCTTTAAAGCACCACGGACCCAGATTTCCTGTGGCAGGAAGCTGAGAGCATGCAGGCAGCAGCACACGCACGTGCTAGCCCTGCACGCTTTCCAGAGGTCCCAATCTGCACTGCCACCAGCCATGGCATTGAGCCAACCCCCCGAGAGCCCCCAGGGCTCCCCTCCTGAGGGGACCCAGGCACCCCCGGCAGCCAAGCAGGGGACCAAAAAGAGGCGGGGCCCCTCCTGGTTGGAGGCCGAGCTCCAAGACCTGCTGGGGCTCTGGGGTGAAGAGGAGGTGCTCCACGTGGTGGGGAGCAAGCGGCAGAATGCAGAAGCATTCGCCCGACTGGCCAAGGGCCTGGCCGCCCGGGGTCACCCTGCCCACACTCTGGATCACGTCCGGAGTAAGGTGAAGGAGTTGCGGCAGGGGTACATCCAGGCCCAGGACTCGGCCAGACAGTCTGGGGCCCCCCCACACCACTTGCCCCTATTATAGTGAGCTCAGGGACATCCTGGGCCCCTGGGACACCTCTTCCCTGCCCCAGCCACCCTTGACACCATGGCCGATGAGCCTCAGCAGCCCTCAGAGCCGGAGTCTGGCCCGGAGGCCAGCCCTGCACCCTGGGGCCCACCCAAGGAGCACCCCCACCTCAGGACAGCGGAGGAGGGGTCCAGCAGCGAAGGGATGGGGCTCCTCATAGACCTCCCCTCCCAGAGCACCAGCCAGGTGTCCACCCACCGGGCTTCCCCCGACCACAGCAATGGACAGTCAGGTATGTACCCCACAGAGCACACACCCATGGGCCATGGGGCGGGGGCACCAAACACGACTGGGAGCCTCACACTCCCCCAGCAGACCCCAACCCACAACTGCCCAGAGACAGCAGGGTCCCAGGATGGCGGCATGGCCATCAGCACCCGTCAGCACCCGCACCCATGGACAGCACTGCGCCCTAACCCCGGAGGCGGGGAGGACAATGCTATGGGGACAGCCAACAGGGACATCACACCCACCGATGGGGATGGAGACCCAGCACCTAAGGGGGGGCAGGGGGAACGGGCCACAGGCCAGGGCACTATACTAACAACCTTCCCCTTCCTCCTTCCCTCTCTGCAGCTGCACTATCCAGCGCCCCAGGCAGCCAGGCAGCCAGGCACCCTCCGTCGTCCCCGACAGCCTGCTGGATGTCAGCCACCACCAGCACCCAGAGACACCCCCAAGGCCAATGGGATGGTCCCACCACCACCGGACCCTGGGGATGGCTCCTGTGGACACCCAGCTCCTGGCAGCTCACCGGCGGCAGACAGAGCTGGCGGAGGAGAGACTCCGCTTTGACCGGGAGGAGTCCACCCAGCACTGGGCAGTGTGGGAGGACTTCATGGGGGTGTTCCGGGACATAGCCGGGTCAATCCGGGAGGCCGTCGCCCGGCTCCCACCCCCCACTGCCACCCGGGCTGCCCTCCCCACTGCTCCACCCAAGGTCCCCCCGCCACGCCGCCTGCCACCCCACCCACCTCGCCACCTGCTGCCCCACCTGCCGTCCCCCCCACCGCCTCCCCTGACGTGCCGCCTGCAATCTCCACAGAGCCCACTGGGGCTGAAGACCGGCCAGTGGAGGCATCCCAGCTGTACTTGCCAGTCCTCCCAGCCCCCAGCCGGCCACATCTGGGACCGCGGACATGGGGGGGGGGCAGGTCACGAGCCGTACCCACTGGGGGTTGCACCCCTCTACCCCCACCCCAGACTGATGGGCCAACGGCCGAGCCATCTGCCAGGCCCCCATGTATATAGTTGTCCCCCTTTCTGTATATTGGTTGCAGTTTCTGCTGTGCACAAAACAAGTTAGCAGTTTTCAGAAAAAAAAAAAGTTTTATTTTCAAAAAAACTGGAGGCGTGTGCTTGTTGGGGGCGTGGCATGCGGGTGTTGGGGGTGGTGTAAGGGCAGTGTGCGCTGTGTGTGGGGGGGGGTCTTCCGGAGAAGGCCAGGGAGGTGCTCAGGGGTCTCCCTGATCAAAGTGGGCCTACAGGGCCTCGCAGACCCATACCCCCTCATGGTGGGCCTGGCTGCTGGGTGTGGCGGCCAGCTGGGGGAAGCCCGTGCCAGCGTCAACCGCCCACCCCTGGACGAAAGCCTCCCCCTTGCTCTCGACAATGTTGTGGAGCATGCAGCATGCGCCCACAATCTGGGGGATGTTTTGGAGGCTGACGTCCAGTCGGGCAAGGAGGCACCACCAGCGGCCCTTCAGATGGCCGAATGTCCTCTCCACCACCTGGCAGGCATGGTTCATGTGGGCGTTGAACCACTCCTGGCTGGTGTTGAGGTGGTTGGTGCATGGGCACATGAGCCAGGGCTGGAGGGAGTAGGCCGCATCCGCCTCGAGGCAGAGGGGCACGGTGGTGTCCACCAGAGGGATCTTCCTCTGGGGGATGTAGGTCCCCACCTCCAGCTGGCAGCACAGGCCCGAATTCCTAAAAACACAGGCATCGTGTGTGCAGCCAGGCCAGCCCATGTACACATCTTGGAAGCGGCCCTGACTGTCCACCATGGTCTGCAGGACCACGGAGTGGTAGCCCCTGCGGTTTATGTATCTTCCTGCACTGTGGTGTGGGGTGTGGATGGGGATGTAGGTCCCATCCAGGGCCCCGAAGCAGTTCAGGAACCCCAAGGTGGCAAATCCAGCGACGGCTGTGTCCAGGTCCCCGAGTCGGACAACCCTCTGGAGCAGCATGGCGTTAAGCACATGGCCCACCTGTGGGGAGGGAACACAGATGCCCATGAGGGTGTGCAGGGTACCCCAGGGCCCTTCCCCCAGGCCCTCCTCCTAGGCACCTCCCCGGGTACCCCCCTGCCCAGCCCCTCCCTCCCCAACCCCCACCCGGCCCCCCTGGCCCCCCAGTGGGTGCGTGCCCAGGCCTCCTTACCTCCATGACAACAGCCACAACAGTGTCCTTTCCTACTCCAAACTGGTGTCCCATGGAGTGATAGCTGTCTGGAGTGGCCATCTTCCAGACGGCTATTGTGACCCTCCTCTCGACAGGGAGGGCGTGCTGCATCAGGCTGTTGTGGTGCAGGGGTAAGCCACTGGCAGAGCTCGAGGAAGGTATGCCAGTGCATGCAGAAGTTCCGCAGCCACATGTCATTGTCCCACTCCTGCATGACAACCTGCTCCCACCACTCGGAGCTGGTGGGGTAGCTCCAGAGGTGATGGAGCAGCCAGAGGGGGAGGAAGAGGGGAGCCCAGTGGTCGGGGTGTCCCATCTGCCCCCGGGGAGGGCTCCTCTGGCAAGAACCACTGGACGGCCTCCCGGGCAGCACCTAGCAGGGTGCTTGCCCCCTGGATGACTACCTGGAGGGCCTCCTCTTCCTCCTGCTGCTGCTGCTGCTGCTGCTGCTTCTGCTGCTGGGTGTCCATAGCTGCTGTGACTCAGTCTGCAAGTGTGGCTACTGCTCTGCAGACCTCGTGCTGTGCAGGCCGGGTGTGTCTGGGAGGGGCCGTTTAAAGGAGCGGCTTGCTGTTGACCCGGAAGGGCTAGTCCAGCCTGTGATCTGGTCTGCAGGCATTCCTGGAACCTTATTTTGATGGTGAGTGCTTGTGTGTGTAGACGCTCCACATTTCCTTCCAGGGCAGCTCCTTTCTACGTTCCCTGTCTCTACTTTGCGTTGAAGATCGACGGTACCAGCCCTGGAGGACGTGTAGACAATACACATTGAAGTAGCCTGTTTCGATGTTCTTACTTCGAAATAGGCTACTTTGACGTAATGTGCTAGTGTAGACGTAGCCATTATGTCCAAGTGGGGTTTATTTTAGATAGACATAACAATGTAGGGCAATCTGGTTAAACTACACCAAACTCAAACTAATATCTTTCCGAGACTCTACAATATTGACGTCTGTACTTCCAGCTTGTTTAAAAGAGGGGAAAAAATCAAAATCTCATGAATTCGCCTGTGTTTGTGGTATTCCCAGGTAGGACTGCATCAGAAGATCTAGGAAGAAAAACACAGAAGGTCTCTTCCTAAAAGATTTTTCAGCCCAATTTTGCTGAATCAAGAAGTTGTGGGGAAAGTGGTTGATAGGAGGCTGCAAAACCTAATGGTTACGGCAAGGAAGAAGGAGTCATGAAAATTAAATTCCATTTTTCACACTTCTACTATAACTAAACAATCAGAGCTAAGTTCATCCTTGCACTGGTGCCCTCTGAAGGGCGCTACTACACCTCCTATGCAGGACTGATAGGCTTTGTCACGGAGGGATATTGCCAGCAGCTTCATGATAATGAGCACTCTTGCACTTGCAAATGGCCACTCATTAGCATAGCCTCACCAGATCTTGCTGCTGGCAGAAGCTACTACTGGCAGTAAACAGGCCATGTAGATGTGCCTCTGCCAGCAAACCCCGCCTCTGTAGCCTGCCCCTTATGCCTTATCCCCTTTGCAATTGCGAGGCTGCTCATCAGCATGAAGCTGCTGGCAATACCCCAATGCCCTTCTGTGTACACCCAGCCCTAGTGTTTCCTACTACTCCAGACTGACACAAATAAGCCAGCAGACATCAGCTGAAACCCATGAGCCTGTGTTACAAATCCAAATCAGAAGTTTCAGCTGTTAGACCCCTATTCAAGCAAAATACTTAACTATATATATCCCATTATATCTATGGGACTTAAGCAGTCGTGTAACTTTTAGCAAGTGTTGAATTGCTTTTGCTGAAATAGGGCAATTTGATTCCTCCCATTTGAAAACTGCGTATATTATATGCTTGTGCCTCCACAGCTTCTGTATGGTTTATCATCATAATGTTCTCTGATTTAAGGTGAATGTATAGTAAAGTATAACCTTCTATATATTAAAACCCCTTATAAATACCTTCATTTAAGTAGCTTTGTTAATAGCTCCTGCACAAAGCATTATAATAAATATAGCTGCTGGTCAGAATTGTAAAGAGCAATCTAAACTTATATGCTGGAATAAAGATTCCTGCTTCTGATATGAATGTCACAGTGTAATAAAGACATGCAAGCTCTAAAGCAATCACCTGAGAGCAGAGAGCAGCACTAAGAGAAAGTGACCTTTCACTTTTCTTACATTTTTTTTTAAATTGCGTAAGGAATTGAGACAAAGGTGAGATTCTAAAATTGGAAGAAGGAGGAGTGTCCTTTTAAATTAATGAAAGCTGTTTTAGGTCAGGGTTTTAAATGTTAATCGGAGTAGAGTTCTGTACCAAGGAAGAATGGGACAAAAGAGGAACGAATTAGTGATTTTAGCTCTTTTATTTTAAGATTTTGATTTGAACTAGGCCTTTTCTGATTAGTACAGATGAGCAGGTGGGAATGAGGGAACTTCGAAGTAGGCGGAGTCCTTTCGAAAAGGAGCCCCGTCAGCACAAGCCGCGCGGCGGCGAGGTGCGTCAATTTCAAAGTGCTGCAGCTGCCCGCATGCTAATGAAGCGCTGAATATGCATTTCAGCGCTTCATTAGTAAACTTCGAAATGGTCATTTGCATGGCCATTTCAAAGTTTGGGGATAGTGTAGACACGGCCATTAAGCTATAAGTGGTTTACAACTTCTGGAATGAGTGCTGATAAAACTTTTATATCATACGAGAGACAACATACATTACTAAGAATAATTGACAGGTATTTTAAATGTTTACTGTTAATAACCCTCTTCTCATAGCCCCACATATTGGTACATCTTTATGACATATTGTGGAGCCACATATGTAATGTTATGGAGAGGGAATGAGATCCGGCATCTGAACTGCCTTAGTCTCAGACCTCCAGTCTACCATTCTGGGCCAGCTATCTCCTACTCACTTGTGCATTTTCCCAGTTCCATAGAACAGACTCACAGAGCTCCCAGAATCTGCTGGAGGTGCTGAAATGCTGTAAAGCCATTGACAGTTGATTGAAAGCTTGAAAAGCTCTGGAGACATCAGACCAAGGTTGTTAAGGTGCTGCAAGACTGTGGGGCTGATGGAAACATTACATCTGATTAATTCTTCACAAGATATGTTTCTCTCTAAGACAAAACACTGTCCCCCACAACACTGGCTACCACAAATCTGTCTTTCACTCTTTGCAATGGTTCCACATGGTCTTTGGGATAAAGCTCAAGGTTTTGATCCTTATCTTCAGGGTTTTCCAAGGTATCTAAAAGACCACACAGACAGTCAAGATGAAGGCAGTGCTTGACAGCTCCACTCCTCTGGCATAGTGAAAATCTCTACTATGAAAGTAAAATTTGTGTGGGAAACAGAATCTTCCTGGAGGCTGATCTGGGATGACAGAAACTCCCCTAAGCACTACAGATCATCACAAACTGCACCACCTTCTGCTCCAAATTCAAGGCACATTTCTTTGACCTTGACTTTTCTAATATAAATATATAGCAATCTGTATATCTAATTTTAAAAAGACCTCAGTTCCTATCAGGCCAAGAGACTCTACTGCACATGATTCTTCCACTGGGGAAGGATGGAGAGGACAAACCTCACGTGACAGTCAAGTTGTCTGAGTGTATTAGATACACTGAGGATGAGTGCTGTGTGAGAACCTTCTCAGAAGGAATACCATGTAATTTGCTGGCATCAGAAAAGTACCCAAAAAAAATGGCCTGGAGGAGCAGGGAGAAGCCCATCATTCAGTGTACTCAGATAGTCTTGAGCTGCAAAGACTGAATCCAGATTCAGAGCTAAAAATGGGTTTTTCAAGACAGGTTTTTTTGGTCCTATTCCAAATAACATCACACAAACTATACAGTACATGGTACGCATCTTGAACATAATGCAAAGGTGCATGCCTGCAGTTCTTATTTCTGTTATTTATTGTAAAGACAAAATACATTGTACTCTTAAATTGTATAATTAAATCTTGTCTTCCCCTTATAGATTGGAAGAACAGGGTGCTTTGAGGGCTGTCAGATTTTTTGGCTACTTGCAATTCAGGAAAACATTGATAAGTTGAAAATATTCGGATGCTTGCATCTCTTGTCTTTGCTTACTGCAGCCTTTCTTCCTGGTCAGCTGGAAAAGCACAAGCAATTTTGTTATAATGATAAATGACCCTCATAGACAGGTCACTCTTTTTACCTAAAGCCACAATTTGCTCCTTTCTTGAGGTCACAGCCTGATTCCTCAGGATGACAGATTTATTACTTTCTTCGTGTGCTAAAAAACAAATCACCAACAATTGCTCAAAATACGATCCTGTCAAAAAACATTGGTTAGTTCCCAGCCAGAATGATGCACTGCATTAGCTTGCCTGTTCTAATATGAAATAGCAGACTCATATCAATTCTGAAGAAGAGAAATACATTTAACTTGAATATTCAAAAATATATTTAAACAACTCATTGAAACAGTAACATGCTACTCAGAAAAAAAAGCAACCCAAAATCAAAGCCTTAGAAACCGTTTTTTAAAAGAGATGACTGTTTTTAATGTGTCAGAAATGAATATTTAATTCATTTTCTTACCTCTTCCTCACCTCACCCACATTCAGGACTTAAAGGCCAAGCCTCTTGCACACAAAAATCAGGGAATTTTTTTCACTGACACCAGTGATCATTGGATTGGACTCAAGGTAATAAATTATATGATCCTTAAATTCTTCACACCTCATTCTTCAGTCCGGTACAAATAAGCTTTGAGACCAGCTATAAGATGGTTCAAAATTTGACATACTTTAGATTTTCAGAAGGATAAGTTCTGATTTACGAGGTCAAGTCTTGATTAAGAATAAAGAAGACAACTGTCTCTATTCAAATCCTAAGTAGCTTACAGGTTTTTTTCACTACACCTGAAATGCTGATAATCAAAATCAGGTTTTTGTGTATTCAGATTTAGAACCATAAGGTTGATATCAGCCCAGTTTAGGGACTCCGATCTGTCTTCTAATATCTAAGTTAACAGTATAGTCAACATGAGACTTACTGATAGGGTTTATTTTCCATGTTTCATATTGGAAAAAAATTAAGAGATGCTGTGCTAGTTAAGTATTTGGTTGGTTGCTTGCTTCATTTTTGTATACAGTATAACAAAGGAATCCAACCAGTGGGCTAGTATCCTGACTCTGATAAAGGCCACTATCAGATGCTTCAGAGGAAGGTGAAAAATCCTGAATTAGCCAATTGTGGGATAAAAACCTGACTTAGAGCACTTAAGAGATACACAGTTTGTGATGAATTAGTTAATATTATTTTTAACAGACAAAAAGAGTATTTAGTGGTCAAAGAAAGAGGCATGTGACCTAAAGGGCTACATCTACACTAGACTCATCTCTCTACAGAAGTTACTGTCAGAAGAGCTATTCTGACAAAACTTCTGTCAACAGATCTCATCTCCACGTAAAAGTGGATTAATCTTCTGATCCGCTCTGTCAACAAAAGGGCCCCTGGAGCACCTCCACAGCCTTTTTGTCCAGCTTTTTTTTGTCTCTGTCAACAAAATGCACTTTGTATGTAGATGTTCCGCAAGTTTTGTCTACAAAACCCCAGTTTAGCTACAAAACTCTCTAGTGCAGATGTAGCCAAGGTGATTATCTTGTATGAAACAAAGCTCTAGTGGGCTCTTACATCTACAGTAGAAAGTATGGTTTTGTGGATGAGAAAGTGAGCTGGCACTCAGAAGACTTGAGTCTTATTCCCAGCTCTGCCACATGTATCAACAGACCCTGAAAAAAGAGAGCTGGTACTGAGAGATTCAGTGGGAAAGCAATTAAGAGAGACTGAGGATAAGACTGTTGAGGTAAATGGCCTGTTTCTGTGTATTGATTCCACATGCCATTAAGTTCTAAGCTACAGAACTTAAGAAAGTCATATTTCTTTGCCTATCAGTGGATCATGGACAATAGTCTTCACTTTTTCAGCTACAAATAGAGAATCCCTGCTTCCAGTGCACCTTTCTGAAGCTACCTTTAACAGGACTATGTGCCTGGTTCCACTGATTTAGCAGTAATTACAGAATCACTTCAAGGACTGCAGCACCACAGTAAGCAGAGACAATGACTGTGTGTGTACTCGGAGTGGGGGATTAGGCACCCTCAGTGAAAACTATTTGAAGATCAAAAGCAGTCTCTAGATCAGGGTGAGCAAACTTTTTACTTTGGTCTCTACTTTTTGTCCCTGCAGTTAGCAGGATCCCTCCCCTCCACCGCCCCAACAGCCCTGGAAGAGAGCAGTGATCTGAAAGTGATGTGCTCTGCCCCCTCAGCAATGGTGGCAGCAGAGGCTGCATGGGTGAGGAGGGAAGACAGTGGATAAATCTGCTTTCTGAATGCCACTTTCTCTTTCAAAAAGCTTGGCTTTTATTTGTAGCTCATTAAAGCAAGAGAGACCAGCAAAAATTTTGTAAATCTCCTTTTTTTATTGATTTGACCCAAAGGTTCATTCTCTGACCCTGGCACTAAACAGAAAGAGTTTGATAGTAATGTCCTGGTGGCTGGTAATAGTAATGTGGCTGGTCAGTTTCCCAGGTCCTGCTAGTGGTGGGGGTGACAGAAACCAAGCAGCCACCTGGTTTCCATTCCCCGCCACCCTGGGAGCCAGGAAACTGACCAGCCCTGGTGGTCTGGTCAGTTTCCCATCTCCTGAAAGGCGGGGGGATCCAGGAACCAGGCTACTGCCTTGTTCCCATCTCCTCCTCCTTTTCCTTGCACACAATTTGAGTTATGTGGGGCTTGTGAGGAACACAACCCTTGCCTAGCTCAGGGGTCTACTTGTATCTTCACAGAACAAAAAAGCAGTCCTGAATCACTTTAAAGACTAACAATATAATTTATTAGATTGTGAGCTTTCATGGGACAGACCCACTTCAGGATTTTCCAGACATCATAAATTACATTGTTAGTCTTTAAAGTGCTCCAAGACTGCTTTTTTTGTTTTGCATCAAAAACAGTGCTGAGTCAGATACCTCTTTTGCAACTACATGTACCTCTCTATGCTCCCTTCTTCTGACTGTACCATTCACAACACAACAGATCTCCCCACTCCTGTGGGGAGCTCTGTGTTGCTTGTAGTCTGCAATAAATAAAAGTGATATCAAGATGATTTTAAGAAATTCAAATCACCCTCCAACCTGTAATCTTGTGTACTCATTCATGCATATGGCTGCCTCCAGTTGGCAGTCCTCCATTTCAGGAAAGCCACATATCACCAGCAACTTCTTTCCATTCCTCTCTGATGACCTTACCAATGAGATACCATGTTAAGATTCTATTCTGCGATTGCTTGGTTTACAATAATTTAAAGAAAGAAAGAAAGAAAGAAAATTAAGGCATTGCTCCCATTGATTTTCATGTGTAAGGAATGTAGGTTCTAAACATATGTATACTCTTTACACGTTTTGTAATGAATTACTACATAAGAGTGATTACCTTTTCTAAGAAGGGGTACTTATCTTTACTGATTGTAATGAAGACTGTTTTCTCTCCAAAGCATTTAGTCCTGTTGAAAGAAGTTACCTCTTTTTTTTTCCAAGCTCATCCCCAACAAGAAAAGAAATAAGGCTGGTGATCATTAGCCAGTTTTATTTTATTTACTGAGATAAGGTTTACAGCTATGATATGAGACAAAAATGTCTCAAGCCCGCCCATAGTTATCTTTTAAGACAGAAAATAAAAATTGGGGTGCTAGAATATGGTGACCATGAGGGATGATTCTGCTATGTCAAATTGTTATGGTATGCAATAGTGCAATAGCATTATTTAAATAGTAAAGCACAACAACTGAACTGTGGTTCATTATATTGGGTCACTGTCAACTCATTACAGAATCCTTTACGTGACAGACAAGCATTCTTCAGGTCATAACTAGCACAAATCTGACATATACCTGACTGGATATTTAAGCACAAAAATAAAACCAAAAATTAACACAAATCCCATCTTGTGCCTAGGTTTCCCTCATTTAAGCTGCTACTGATCAACTGCACTGTACAGTAAGTGCTTGGTGCACATTCAGCTGTCAGTACAAGGTAAAAAAAACAAAACAAAACAAAGCAGCAGTACTTGGCCAGCTCCATGTCCCCTCTCCCCAGGCAGTCCCATAAGTGGGGCTGCTAAGGTGCTGGTACTCAGTACTGGCAAGTACCAAGTCAAAAAAAACCCCATGCTTTCACATGTACAGAATAAAACAATTGATACTTCCATGTTTAGAATGATGGTGGGTCACTGAATACTAATTTTCACATCTTTCCAAGGGATATGTAATATATGAAATGAGTATTTGAATTTATGGGTCCAGTCCTCCCCTCTCTGAGTTCACCATTGGCTTCAACAGGAGCAAATTTGGGCTCAAAGTTTGTAAAATGAAACTACAGACATGTTAAATAATTTGCCATAGAAATACAATCCAGTTTCATTAGCTAGTCTAGATGAGACTTCTTTGTTATACATCAACAAAGGACGTATGTATCATACCCAGCACTTCCAACAGCATTAAAGTTTCACCCATGCTGCAATATCTGATGCTGTGATATTAAGGCATAATACTCAGCTTTCATCTTGGGTCTTCAAAGACCCTTACCCTGACATCATCCCAGTTTACTAATCACAGAAATTCTTCACACTGGTTTGACCCCTAATTTTTACCTCCTTGCATTTATAATTCTCATCTCTGGGCAGAATCTATTTAAACATGGCTCACAAGTTAATGGTTAAACTTGTTGTTTGTAGTGCCATTAATATAGGTCAAGCAGCACAATTGTTACAACTGCTGAGAGGCAAGGTACATAAAGACACAGTAAGCAGTTCAAGACCTTATTACAACATGTCTATCAAATGCAGAGGCACAAACAATGTGTCTGATTCATCAAAAAGATAACTCCTGCTGACAGTACACACTGTTCCCGGGAGTCTCTTACACATGGTTCAAAATTCAGACTGGACTTGTACACTATACCTGCAAATAGGGGTATGTTTCAGTACTATGAGCATTTCTGTGCAAAATGACATCTTCGTGTATTAAGATGAATTCTGCTCTCACTTGCACTGGTGAAAATCAGTGTAACTCCAGCAAAGTAAATGGCATTTCTGTGGTTTAAATAAGAGAAGAATTTTTTCCTCGGTGCCCAAGGACACCCATTTTTCACCATGGAATGCACATGCATAATGCCTATAAGAAAGATGGCTTTATGCTTTATTTAAGAACATTCAAAAGGGCTGTGTATACACTAGCAAGCTCTTTCAAAAGATTTTTCAAAAGATTTTTCAAAAGAAGGGGCTCTTTCGAAAGACCCCATGGAGCCTCTACACACAGAAAGTGTTTTTTCAAAAATAAATCGAAAGAATGTGGCACTCCTTTTGAAATTGCTCTTCCTTTTCCATTTCAGGAAGAGTGCCCCCTTTTGAAAGCTTCTTTCAAAAGAAAATACATGTAGACGCTCCGCAGCACCCTGCTTTTGAAAGAACAGTACTCATAGCACCTGCTTTTTTGATCCTTGGCCCGTTCTTTCAAAAGAGCAGGGGCTATATGGACTCTCTTTTGAAAGAGCAGATCACTCTTTTGATCCGCTTTTTTGTGTGTAGATGCACTCCTTCGAAAGAAGTTATTTCGGAAGAGATCTTCTGGAAGGGCTTCTTTCAAAAGATCATTGTAGTGTAGATATAGCCAAGGACAGACCTCTGTCACACAAAAGCTAGCATTTTACAAATGCTGGCAGTACACTGTAAGTACTTTTTAAAAACTAATGTCATCTTAAAACCTTGCAAGATATGTGGCTTATGCTCAGTCCCAGTCATTCACTGAATGTTCAAATTCATATCATTCCTGATCAGGTTCCCAAGCACTCTGGCTGAGATTCCCAAACTAACATTTGTAGGCAAAATACCTGGCTTAACCTGGATTTAAAGCTGAAAGAATCTACCATGTACCTCAGCTGAATAAAAACTTACTGTTATTAATTCTTTCAATTATAACAGCAGATCGAAGCCTCACTGTTGTGGAAGAATACATGCAAGCACATAGTGAGAAGCAGTCTTTGCTTTGGAGAGCTTGCAGACTAAATCAAACAAGGCAAACAAAGGAAATATTATTGTCCCCCTTGTCAAAAGGGAACCTGAGGCACAGAGAGTTTAAGTGACACGCCAGGTCTCAGAAAAAATCTGTGGCAGACTCAGGAATGAACTGTGGCCTGCAGAGCCTTTGGTCAGTGCCTTCACTGAACGGCCATTTTTTTTTTCTATGAAGCCATTTTTATTCTCTTAAAAACCTAAGACAACATTGTACCAACAGGAGCAGAATTAAGGTTGTGTGGGTGACTTCCTTTCTCCATTAGCATGTGCATATGGTCCACAAAGAACCCACAATGAACACTGAAGCCATCACCACTCTCCTGACAAGAAAGAAAAATATTAACGAAAGACGTCACTTTGGCAAGATCAACCGAATAAAATAGAGTGAGAGTTTCCTGACCAAGCCACTCTGAAGATGTGATGAGCCAAAAAAACATTTATTAAATGTTTAACATTTTCACCGTTATTTGAACCCAAATATCTCCGACATCTCTTTGCCAGCTCACTGCAAGTTTGCAGAAAAATTCTGCACCTGTCTAAGAGCTAGCAAGTAGAATTTCAAGATCAGTGTAATTTTGGTGAACTGGGGAAGGGAGCTCAAGAAAGAAAAGCAACCTTTTTGGTTTGTGTGTGTGAGAAACAGAATGAAGCAACAGCTACTAACATGTATGACTAAATAAGCAATTGTTAATAAAGCAAGACATTCTGAGAAGAGACTACTCGGGAGTATCCTGAAGTTAAGCCTTCTTCTAATTAAAAATGTAACAAGAAGTTGTTTCAGTGTTTACCTGTTGGTATGCAGAGGTGCTTTTTCCTCATTTCTATCACGTGTGCACGTACTTTGTATTTCTATGGTACCTGTTATCCAGGATCTGGAAGCTATTTATTAACTTTCATAGAATCACAGAAGAGTAGGACTGGAAGGGACCTCGAGAGGCCATCGAGTCCAGCCCCCCGCCCGCATGGCAGGACCAAGCACTTTCTAGACCATCCCTGAAAGCCATCTATCTAACCTCTTCTTAAATATCTCCAGTGATGGAGATTCTACCACCTCCCTTGGCAATTCGTTTCATTGTTTGATCACCCTGACAGTTAGGAACTTTTTCCTAATGTCCAACCTGAACCTCCCCTGCTCAATTTCAGTCCATTGCCTCTTGTTCTATCCTCAGAGGCAAGAAAGAACAAGTTCCCTCCCTCTGCCTTATGACACCCTTTTAGATACCTGAAAACTGCTATCATGTCCCCCCTCAACCTTCTCTTTTCTAAACTAAACAAGCCCAGTTCTTTCAGCCTTTCTTCATAAGTCACGTTCTCTAGACCTTTGATCATTCTTGTTGCTCTCCTCTGGACCCTTTCCAATTTCTCCACATCCTTCCTGAACTGCGGTGCCCAGAACTGGACACAATACTCCAGCTGAGGCCTAACCAGCGCAGAGTAGAGCAGGAGAATGACTTCTCGTGTCTTGTTCACAACACACACCTGTTAATGCATCCTAGAATCATGTTTGCTTTTTTTGCAACAGCATCACACTGTTGACTCATATTTAGCTTGTGGTCCACTATAACCCCTAGATCCCTTTCTGCTGTACTCATTCCTAGGCAGTCTTTTCCCATTCTGTATGTGTGACACTGATTGTTCCTTCCTAAGTGGAGCACTTTGCATTTGTCCTTATTAAACTTCATCCTGTTTACCTCAGCCCATTTCTCCAGTTTATCCAGATCCTTTTGAATTACGACCCTATCCTCCAAAGAAGTTGCAACCCCTCCCAGCTTGGTATCATCTGCAAACTTAATAAGTGTACTTTCTATGTCAATATCTAAATCGTTAATGAAGATATTGAACAGAACCGGTCCTAAAACAGACTCCTGCGGAACCCCACTAGTTATACTTTTCCAGCAGGATTGAAAACCATTAATAACTACTCTTTGGGTACGGTTATCCAGCCAGTTGTTCACCCACCTTATAGTAGCCCCATCTAAGTTGTATTTGCATAGTTTATTGATAAGTATATTATCTGAGACCGTGTCAAATGCTTTACTGAAGTCTAGGTATACCACATCCACTGCTTCTCCCTTATCCACAAGACTCGTTATTCTATCAAAGAAAGCTATTCGATTGGTTTGACATGATCTGTTTTTAACAGAACCATGCTGGCTGTTCCCTATCACCTTACCACCTTCCAATTGCTTGCAGATGATTTCTTTAATGACCTGCTCCATTATCTTTCCTGGCACAGAAGTTAAGATGACTGGCCTGTAGTTTCCTGGGTTATTCTTGTTCCCCTTTTTATAAATGGGTACTATATTTGCCCTTTTCCAGTCTTCTGGAATCTCTCCCGTCTCCCACGATTTTCCAAAAATGATTGCTAAAGGCTCAGATACCTCTTCTATCAGCTCCTTGAGGATTCTAGGATGCATTTCATCAGGCCCTGGTGATTTGCAGACATCTAATTTCTCTAAGTAAATTTTAATTTGTTCTATTCTTACTTCAACTTCTAAACCTACCCCTTTTTCACTAGCATTCTCTATGTCAGGCATTCCTTCAGATTTCTCAGTGAAGACCGAAACAAAGAAATCATTAAACATCTCTGCCATTTCCAAATTCCCTGTTATTGTTCCTCCCTCCTCACTGACCAATGGCCCTACCCTCTCCTTAGTCTTCCTCTTGTTACCAATGTATTTGTAAAAAGCCTTCTTGTTTCCCTTTATGCTTGTAGCTAGTTTGAGCTCATTTTGTGCCTTAGCCTTTCTAATCTTGCTGCTGCATGCTCGTGTTGTTTGCTTATATTCATCCTTTGTAATTTGTCCTAGTTTCCATTTCTTATACGATTCCTTTTTTATTTTGAGATCATGCAAGATCTCCTGGTTAAGCCAAGGCAGTCTTTTGCCATGTTTTCTATCTTTCCTACACAGCGGGATAGCTTGCTTTTGGGCCCTTAATAATGTCCCTTTGAAAAACTGCCAACTCTCCTCAGCCGTTTTTCCCCTCAGTTTAGCTTCCCATGGGACCTTACCTACCAGCTGTCTGAGTTTACCAAAATCTGCCTTCCTGAAATCCATTATCTCTATTGTACTGTTTTCCCTTCTACCCTTCCTTAGAATTGTGAACCCTATGATTTCATGATCACTTTCACCCAAGCATCCTTCCACTTTCAAATTCTCAATAATTTCCTCCCTATTTGTTAAAATTAAATCTAGAACAGCTTCCCCTCTGGTAGCTTTTTCAACCTTTTGGAATAAAAAGTTGTCTGCAATGCAATCCAAGAATTTATTGGACAGTCTGTCCCCTGCTGTATTAGTTTCCTAACATATACCTGGATAGTTGAAGTCCCCCATCACCACCAAATTCTGGGCCCTGGATGATTTTGTTAGCTGTTTAAAGAAAGCCTCATCCACCTCTTCCACCTGGCTAGGGGGCCTGTAGTAGACTCCCAGTAGGACCTCATCCTTGTTTTTTACTCCTCTGAGTCTAACCCAGAGACTTTCAACCCGTCCATCTCCTATGTCCGTCTCCACCTCTGTCCAAGTGTGTACATTCTTAATATACAAGGCAACACCTCCTCCCTTCTTTCCCTGTCTGTCCTTCCAAAGCAGGCTGTACCCCTCAATACCAACATTCCAATCATGAGTATTATCCCACCAAGTTTCTGTGATGCCAATGATATCATAGTTATATTCATTTATTAGTACTTCCAATTCTTCTTGTTTATTTCCCGTACTTCTTGCATTTGTATGCAGGCATCTCAGACATTGATTTGGTCTTGCCTCCCAGTTTTGCCCTGGCCCTCTTTTTACTCTCCCAGTGTAGCCCATACTCCCTCCCATTTCAAATTCATCTCCCATGTATTCATGTTGTTCACTTACCTGCGGGCTTTGCTCCCCTGCCCCCGTCGAACCTAGTTTAAAGCCCTCCTCACTAGGTTAGCCAGCCTGTGTCCGAATATGGTCTTCCCCCTCCTTGAAAGGTGAACGCCATCTCTGCCTAGCAGTCCTTCCTGGAAAAGGATCCCGTGGTCAAAGAAACCAAAGTCTTCCTGGCGACACCATCTACGCAACCAAGCATTCACCTCTAGGATACACCTGTCTCTGCCTGGGCCCCTACCTCTGACAGGCAGGATTGAAGAGAATACCACCTGCGCCCCAAACCCCCTGACCCATGCCCCCAGAGCCCTGAAGTCACTCTTGACCTGCTCAGTGTCACACCTCGCAGTATCATTAGTGCCCACATGGATGAGAAGCATGGGATAGTAGTCAGAGGGCCGGATAATCCTCGACAATGCCTGCGTAACGTCTCGGATACGGGCCCCTGGCAGGCAGCAGACCTCCCGAGAGGAAATGTCAGGGTGACAGATGGGCGCCTCCGTCCCCCTCAGAAGAGAGTCTCTAACCACCACTACTCTACGTTTCCTTCTTGCAGCGGTGGCAGTAGACTTCCCAGCCTTGGGGGTACGAGGCTTCTCCTCTTCTGTACGGGGTAATTCTTGGTCTCCTGTATCGAGTACAGCATAACGGTTTTCCAGTACCACGGTGGGAGGGTTCTGAGCAGGGGTGGGACACTGCCTGCTGCGAGAAGTAACCAGCTGCCAGTGTCCACCCTGGTCCACCTCCTCCAGTGGTTTATCACCGTCCTGTGCACTGGGACAGTTACCTCCACAGTCTCCACCTGAATACTATCCAGGAACTGCTAATGGACTCGGATACTCCTCAACCTGGCCACCTCCTCCTGTAGCTCCCCCACCTGCCGCCTGAGAGATTCCACCAGCAGGCGCCTTCCACACAGAATATTCCCCTCAGCCTGGGTATCAGTAAGTGGGAACGGCAAGTCACAGCCCTTGCAGAACCACCCCAGGATCTGGGTAGAAACATCCATGGTCAGGCAGTCTGTCTGGCTACAGGCACAAGTGGAGGAGACAGCACTAGTGCTGGCACAGGTGTTGCGGGTCTTCCTAACCATTATAGTCCTCTCTGTCACACTCCCTCTGTCAAACTCCCTCTTAAACTCCCCCTGTCTGCAGCTCCCTGTCCGCTTTTGGGACAGAGTAACTTTGGGCTGGTGCAGCCCAATATTAACTTTAATGGGGCTCCACTGATTTAACAAGAACTTCGCCCATTAGCAACTTCTACAGCCTCACAACACCCCTGTGATACAGGAATCCCCTCAGCGGGCACTGAAATGCAGTGGATCATGGAAGAAGCTTCAATCAATTTCAAGCAGGGTGATTTTACCTAAGAAGTACAGTTTTCAGGCACACTATTATTAGATGTGACATTAAGTGATATAGTTCTACTGGTATGGTCAGGGGAAGAGATATTCGCTATACATAATATACTCACGTGGATTTCTTTCATAATCTTGGGTGTGAAGTAACAGCAGAGAGAACTTCTGTTGGGCTAGTCCCCTGTTATGTGCCTTACTAAGAATATGCAAATGGACAAGGCTTACTAAAGATTTTCTTAAAAAAATAATATATACAATAACAAGACTGCATTGTCAAGTTGTTGTGCATTGTCTGGGGAGTGTGTTCTCCCATTTAAAAAATATCACTTGGAGCAGACGAAAGAACTGCTCACACAACTCTTTGCAAATCAACTGTTACAATTGCAACTGAAGTCACAAATAAAAGCACTTCAAAAGGAAGTTGAAAACCTTCCCCATTGCACCCAAACTGGTAATGCAGCACATAAGGTACTTTAGATAAACACAGTTGTGACTACAGTTTGCCGGCAATGTGTCAACAAAAATGGTTACAAGTGGAATTTTAGGCATTCACATGATGAAGTCTTTACTATTCAAAATTACAGGTCTTCACAGAAAACTTTTTTGTGTTGCAGTTTTCTTGACTGAGATGAAACGAGCTCTGCGTTTGAGCAGATGTACAGGAAACCCTGTTACAAGATGGTTCCTCCCCACTGAGATTCATGGAGTTGAATCCTTTATGTGCTTGTGCAGTGATTGCTCATTATTGCTAATAACACAGGCATAGCATAGTACTTTTCCCCAGCATCAAAATTCACCAGTCGAAACTACAGATTGCAGGGTGAATGCTTGCCTTAACTCTAAGGAGAGAAGGGGTAATGGAGTAGCAGGGGTTTGAAAAGTGCCCAGGAACCATCCTGACAGCACAGAGGGGGATGCCTAAGGGAAGACAAGAGGCAACATTTTCCACGGCACATGCTCCTGCTGCTTCAAAAGAGAAGGGAATGTTTCCTGCTCCTTCCCAAGATGTGTTGCCACTGGCAGCATAGACATCAGAGGGCAGAGTTGTGCTCTGAGGCAGTGAAATGATAACTTCACACTATGCTCAGTGAAGCAGTGTGCTGGAAACCTGGGTTGCAGGAGGACTTAACAGTGGGCCAAAGGAAAACTCTTTGGCCTAGGTTACACTAGCACCCCACTTTTGAAAAGGGGATGCTAATGAGCCACTTCAGCAGATGCTAATGAGGTGCCACCATGCATAAGCAGTGCTTCATTAACATAACGGCAGCCATGCACATTTTGAAAGTGGCGCTTTCAAAATGCACACTGCAGGTGTAGATGGGGGCCTTTCGAAATGCACGTGGCTCCCATTATGCTAATGAGGCACGGCATATGCATGGCAGCGCCTCATTAGCATCTGCCAAAGTGGCTTACTAGCATCCCCCTTTTTGATCATGTGCAGCTTGGCTACACTGGGGTCTTTTTCAAAAGGATCCCACACATTTCAAAATCCCCTTATTCCTGTCAGGGTTCAAAAAGGACCCCAGTGTAGCTGAGCCACATGCAATTGAAACATGGTGCTTTCAAAGTGCCATGGCCAGCAGCATGCTAATGAGGTGCCGAATATTCATTTCAGCACCTCATTAGTATTCTCCGATTTGGCCATTAGCATAGCCATTTTGAAATTTTGGCCAAGTGTGCCCACAGCCTTTGTCTTCTAACCTCCTAACAAGACAAGATTTCACCTTACTGGATATCTGCTGAATTTCAGTTGATGCTCAAATCATGTTTGCAGTAGAAGAAAGATATCCCAATTAAACTATCCAAACCAATTTTATTAGCACCTTTGAAAACCATATGATCTAATGGCAAGGATTTAAGCATCATGTTTCAGTGCATTCTCTCACTCCAGCTCAGTGAACAGTATGGGTTCATCTACCCACAGAAATTGTACCACTTCAACTAAAGATGAGATGCTGAGTTAGAGAAACCTGTACAACAGTGTAAAGATAAACTTCCACCAATTATTAACATGGTTTATGTGGGTTTAACTTGCCTCATAAATGACTGACGGAAACATCCACCCATAAAGTTGCCCCAGTTTAATTAAATCAGCAATATTACAGCTCTCATAAAATTTGTGCAGCTTTTTGTATAGACTGGTGGGTTGTGATGAGAAGATAAATGCAAGCAAGCATGCCTTAGTACAGGGGTGCACAAAGTCGGGGGTGGGCCCCTAAGGGAGGTATGACATTTCAGAAGCAGGGCACAGCATGATTGGCTGCTGGGTCTCAGGCTCATCCATATCATTATAAATGTTGAAATATGTCACTGTTTTTGTGTATGTGTATTCACATTATACTGATAAATAAAGTTTTTACATTTACATACGTATTTTCTTACTGATGCCAAGCTGTTCATTTGCATAGTTGATACCAATATTGTGCCAGTGAATGCTGGAAGCAGCGGGGGTAGCAGCCTTCGGGAGTCATGCATCCCATTCCTGGTGATCCTCTCCCGAAAATAAGAAATAAGTGGAACAATGTAGACTACATTAAGTGGAGTATTCATACTGTGCAGGATTGGGTCCAGAGTCACTCTGTTGTAATGCAGAAAATAATCCATTTCTTGTCTGAATTAAGGGCCTCTCTGGTCTAGGGATCCCATTTTGAAAATGTCTAATCTGCTAAACCATTTAGAAAGCTGCAAATAGGAACGTAGCCATTACAACACTTCAACAACCTGTTGGGACAATAGGGCTTTTGTATATTTTAGTGACTCTAGGACTGAATCATATCATTACTAATTCTCCAGGTAGCTAATCAGAACAATGGTGTAAAAGCAATTGGGGCTTAAAGCACAGTACAAAGTACCACCACTCAGCAGTCAGCTTTCAACATTGTTGTTAATCAAATCAAATAAGATAAAACAAGGAACACCTAGTGCATTCGCAAAACACTTAGGCCTTTTTCTGAAGGACAGTTCTTTAAATATTCCATCACTTTCCACACGAAGAAAGCTGCAGACTTATGCATTTGGCCTGCCTTTTTCTTCAAACAGGCCTCAGAGTTCTCTTTGGCTTACGGGATCTTTCACAGAAAGCTCAAAATCAATTAAGACTTTTTTTAAACTAGCCTGTCCAATGGAGTCTGACTAAAACCAGAATGGTTGGTATTATCAGGTTGTCCATAACAGGTTGAGAGGCTTGCTGAAGGTAAAGCATGTTGAATTACGACAACTGTCTGTATGGTACTCGAAATGTACAAGTTGCTTTGCAGATATCTAAGGTGTCTCCCCACAGACATTATGGCCCCACCCAAAAGGCCCAGCCAGAAAAGTTAACTGTGTTCACAGGGGATGTTATCAATGTAATTATATTACATATGTTGTGGATAGTTAGAGACATTGACAAGGCTGAAGCTTCACACAGACAACCTTTAGAAATACGATCAAGATTCACCTCAAATCCCATAAGAATTTACTATAAAGCCCCACAGCTAAAGCCATGGAAAATCCATTTTAGTCCAACAGAATCTTCATGTGCAGCAGTTGGACCACTGGAAGCTTGGCTGAAGAAGTTGCTTTGCACAGCATATGGCACATCGGAAGAAACATTTTCCTAATGTAACTGTTTCCATTCTGGAATATGTACAGGTGAGGATCTGTGATGTACTGTTACTCGTTAAAACCTAATGTAGTCAGATTTAAAATTAGCCATCCTGCAACAATAACTTCAAAAAGAGACTCCAAAGAGAAACTGCAGAGCTGCAATTCATTTGCAAATTTGACACCATCAACCAAGGATTGAACAGAGACTGGGATTGGTTGGCCAATTACAAAAGCAATTTCTCTTCTCTTGATGTTCACACCTCCACTTTAACTGCTGATAACAGGCCACATCCTCCATGACTGAATAGAACTTGTCAACTCTGGCCCTCCTCTTGACTGGGACTCTCTCTTTTTCATGAGCCTATAAATTTAGACACTCTTCTGGAACCCCCACTCATGCATCTGATGCAGCGGGTCTCTGCCCACAAAAGCTTATGCTCCAAAATACCTGTTCGTCTATAAGATGCAACAGGACTTTGTGTTGTTTTTGAAGACACAGACCAACTCAGCCACCCTCCGATACTAATATAGTCAGAGGAATTTAGGGATCAAAACAACACTGTGGGTTGAAAGTTTCTTGCAACAACGAAACCTCTAAGCCACGTAAGAAGAGGTAAAGAAGTGAACAAGTAGTAGCGGTGGTATAAATCACCAAAGTTGGAGGCAACCAGTATTCCTTATAAGCTGAGTGCAAATGCCACACAACTGATTAGCAGAGAGCCCACAGCCTTCAACGCACAGCTGGATCTGCTTCTATTGGCAGTGCACATAAGGAAAGATTCTGCACGTGGATGGAAAACAATAGAGGGAACATTGGAGGAAAGTCACGTAAAAAGTGATACAGTGATGGCTCAAAACACTGCGATTCACAAATGTAACATTACAATGCTTGGATCTGTTGCCATACAATGCTATAGATTTAAAAAAAAAAGAAATATTTTGAGCATAGGTAGCGGTTATGATAGGCCAGGGGCCAGTAATCAAAATAGCAAAAGGAGCCATTTTTTTCAAATGTGGTAAAAACTCAATAATTCAAGAGCTGCAATGCATACGAGGCAGTCCGTAATAACCTCAAACCATACTTTTTGTAACCCCTATTTTAAGAACAGCACACACACAATGATTTGTAATGTGATACATGTTTACTGTAGGACACTCACGAACTTTTTACATATTCTATTTCCTCATACTTTATATGTGTTTGTACCACTATCATCCCGCCTTTCACTCCTGAGCCCACTTTAATTATGATAATTTTACTTCACTCTTAATTTCAGTTTTCTTTCTTAAAATGTGTGTTGCCCTTCACAGCAGGAATGCCACAAGCCTCGTTCTCCTTTTCAAAATCAATACTTTAATAGCCACAAGATCAAAACACAAATACAGTGTCATATCCCACAATGCAGTGCACATATTAAAGGGGGAGTTATCCAACATTTCAAGATCACATATCGTTTGCTCTTTAGATATGAGTTGTTCATTGTTGGGCTTTTAGATGTTCACAGTTGATCAAAAATAATCAGGAAGGATTTTTTTACTTTGCATTTATAGTGTTGGGAGCCCCAAAGAAGTCCTTAAAAAGTTGCATGTGGCTTCAGAGCTGCAGGCTGCAGACCCTTGTGACAAGCCATTCAAAGGCTCCATCTTCCAGGGCATGCTCGATCGGGTGTGGGTGGGGGCAGAGAAAGCAGGACCAAAAGAGTGAGGAAGAGGCAGGACGGTTAAATGTTTGTTTTCCAAGTAATATATGTGTACTTTCTCTTAACATTTTGACCCACCCCATTTCCCTGATTAACCTGCATTCCATTAGTGACTAAATTCCACTGGTATAAGAGAGAGCACCCAGCAAAGGTTTAGTTTCTGCCAAAGCGTTTGAGTTTGTTGCAAAATTTGAGTGTTTTGCAAGTTTCTGGGCATAAAAAGGGGGAGGGTTGATTTTCCTTTAATTCCCAACATTTTAAACCATGAACGCCAACGGCTTCTGCAGAGTAACTCTTGATTTACACCATTCTAAGTGAAAGGAAGATTCTGAGCCAGTATTATTTTTGTAAAAGGAAATTATAGCATAAGCTTGAGCCAGCTGCCGAACAAGTCTTCAATAGAAGCAGTGCTGGTTTGCAAAAATTAAGTAAATAGATCAAAGTACATTTTTATATAAAATCAAACCTTTAACTCTTCTGTCTCTCCTTCCATCTGTAAAATACTGGCCTTTAGAGCTGGTCAGAAAACAGAATTTCTATCCTGCAGGAAATTTTGACATTTTGAAATTCTCCTCTGTCCCAAATCAGGGGCAAGTTTTTCAATTAACTTTGGAACACAAATTCCAAAATATTGAATTTCAGAAACATCAAAATTACCTTTTTGAAACATTTAATTTCAACAACATCAAAACAATATAAAATACAAAATATTATGTAAAATAATATATTAAACCCTACTCTTAAAATTAAACATTACTAAAATATTAATGCATTAAGTGGTGGAATGAAATAATAAAATTTAAACAAAGCAAACACGATGGCCTAAACGAAGTGGGGAAATCAAAATGAAATGGTCCATTTTAATTTGTATCATTCTGAAAATTTTCCATTGAAAATGTCAAAATCAACATAGTCCCAAGAAGGATTTATTCAAACTACATTTCCAAATGGAAAACTTTTTCAGCAAAAGCTTTTGGCCAGCTCTACATCTTGCTTCTTTTCATTTCCATCAGGAAGCTAATCCAGTGCATGTTAAAGGCAATGGGAATCTTTCCATTTTCTTCCATCGAACTTGTCTCCTCCTTCTTGACTCCATATCACTTTTCCGCCCTCTCTTATATTGACTGTCACCCTTTGTACACTTAAGAGTCCAGTGAATAGCAGACACTCTTTCCATTATAATCTGCACAGCTAACTCTATTACTGCTACAAAACAAAGCAGTGGAAATTTCACACTTTAAAGACTAACTAAATGATTTATTCAGTGATGAGCTTTCATGGGACAGACCCACTTCTTCCATTACTGCTGGCACTTTCCCCTTATCTTGTCTCCCCTGATTTGTCAATCAGCCTTTTACCAGATTAAAGACTCAAAGATTTGGTCCAAGGTTTGGGATTTTTAAAGTTCCAAAATAATTTTTACACCATTGGAACATTTGGTATAAAATGATAAACATTTTTAAATCCTGAAATGTTGTTGGTTCCATCTATGCCCTAGTAAGAGAAATTCCCATGTAACTTCTCATGTGGTATCTGTCCTGGAACACTGAAATCCCTTGTTTTGTTTTCTGAAATCTCATAAATTCCCAAAACAACTAAATGAGAAGTCATCTGCCCAATCTGGCATCCTTCCTTCATTGATGAGTCCAGAATTTTTCATGCCTGTTAATGTAAAATGAAGTTCAATATTCATTGTTTAGTCATTACATTTAATCAATTGATGTGCCATATCTTGGGCACAAAAACTAATTTGGAGCAATGCCAGTCATTAGCAGTTACCTTCATTTTCCTGTTGGGATTAAATTTGAGACACAGAATTTAAAGTAATTTTGTGATGTCTTAATTACATACCAAGAATGAGGTGAGCCCCTCCACTACCTTCAATTAACACATTGGCTCTGATTCTGAGTCAATAACAAAACACCTTCCTAGGTTTTGGCTTTATTAAGTGATTCCACTTTGTTAAAACAATCCACCAAAACTCCAGCTGAGGATGCCTCTCTACATTTTGCTGTTTCTAGGGGTTCCTTCCAGAGCACCTCATTCTTCTCCCTCGCTCCTTCCAGCACAGTGAGACAACCCTACTCACCGGATAAGCCAGAGCATGTTACACATTAAAGCCAATGAGCTGCACCTCACATCAAATGTTACAATCCCCTCTCATGTTTTATATGAGCAATTTTCGTTGCATCTTCCCACACAATGCTGGGAAGGACAGTATCTCTGCAGAACAGTTTGATGCAGTGGCCTGATCTAAAGGCTGCTGAAGGCAATGGGAGTCTTTCCGGTTGCATGTGGTCAAACCCATTGATGGGGAGAGGAGGCAAAGGAACTAGTTGCCACAAGGCCCAGCAATTCAAAAGGGACCTAAACACCAGCACCGCTACTGCAGCAGAGGCAGTAGCTGGAGTCCTGACCCTTGAAATTGAGGACAAAACAACACAGGGCACTCCATGGCCGGCACTAAGGGGTAGCTGTGGTGTGGGGGAGATGCAGCCACTCCAGGCAGCATTGAGGTCTAGCTGTCCCCAGCCCCACTGCTTCTAGAAGCACAGAGCTGCCCCTTCCCTACCTTGCCCAGGGGCCCAGCAATGAGTCAACCCCCTGCATGTGGTGTTGTTACACTGTGCATCCAAGGGCAGCACTGGGCCTCTACCAAAGCAGTTTCTCCTTCTTGCCAGTGTCCACCTCATGTACCTTATAGCCATACATACATCTGTGTATCCAAAGGAATCACGATCATCTTGGTTTCCCTTCAGCTTGGGCCATAGAAACATAGTGCTGTCCACTGCATACGCTGGAAAAGCAGAAAATATCAGTGGACGCAGATAGCCTGAACAGAGGATAACCAGAATCCCATTTGAAATCTCTTTGCTGTTGAACTTCAAAGCATGTACAAGTCCAGGCAAGTGCATGGGCTTCATTATTTCTGTTGATGACCCTGGAAGAGATGAAGCACATTGGCATTAAATACAAGGCAAATAGGGTGGAATGATCAAATTCTACTCACCTTATTCACATGAGCAAGTCCCACTGAAGAACAGAAGGAAATTGACTATGACTATGTCTACACTTGCCCCGTACTTCAAAGGGGCCATGGGGAATCAGGCTGATGGGAGATTACTAACGTAGTGCCCACCCTACTTCGAAGTGCCTTTACTCCCCAAAATGTTGCACGATATGCCGGCACATTGAAGTTTGACACATCGAAGTTACCATGGGGGAGAATTAGCCTAACGAAGTGCTGCATATTCATGGCAGCACTTCATTGGCAATCTCCCATCAGCCTGATTACCATGCCCCTTCGAAGTACAGGGCAAGTGTAGACAGATCCCAAGAGTGAGCAATAGTGGGTCTGGGAAAGGAGGAGTGATGTAATTTTAAGCTTAGGGCTCACAAAAAGCTGCCGAGGTCAGTGACTAAACATGCCTTGTGTACTGATGTGTAAAGCATAACAACATCACCCACGCTGTCCTGTCTCTGTCTTCACTCTGATCGGGCATGACCATTGCTAGGATTGACTTGAATCTCTGTTCTCCTTTGCCTCTCTGCTGAGGCTACAAACCAAGTTGCTAGCTGTGGTAATGGTTTTATAATGTGCATACAGCCATGAGGAAATGAGGTGACAGCACTTAACTCTCTTCCTATAACAAAGTTCCCATTTAACCTTCTTGTATTAATAATATTATTAAATCACTATTATATATTTGTATTGCAATAGTGCTGGGAGGCCATAATCAGAACTGGGCCTTCATTGTCCTGGGTTTTCAGAATTTTCCAGATCTGAAGTGGGTGCATTCCACAAAAGCTCAACACCTAATAAATTATACAGTAAATTCCTTCATATCTGGCAGCCCTGGGACCAGAAGGTTGCCAGATATTCAAATAGTCTGGATAACAGAGAGGTATACCTAGGAATGCATAACAATAAAGAAAAACAAGATTAGATATTAAGAAACAAGCAAAAATGTATGCAGAGTACTTTATTTGCCAACAACAATAGTACTGTGCACTGTAAACTTACTTTATTTTCTGTATTTATTTGTATTTACATTCAATATACTGTACTTATGGAAAACGTAACTAAAATTCACTTATGGTTAAAATGCCTGTTATTTGACAGTTCTGGATGATAGAATGCCGAATACGAAAGAGTTTCCTGCATTGTTAGTTTTTAAAGTACTACTATTTTGTTTTGTCCTCGGTGGTGTATAAACAAAATAAAAGATAGTTCCTGTCTGTCTTGGGGTGCACTCACTTCACTTCTTCTCCTGGTTGCCCTGGGGCGTAGCTCTGCCTACATGCTGTCCCCTCCTCTGGCAGCATCCTTCCCATCGTCGCCTTGCCCACTGGCCCTTCTCATGCAAGGAACCATGGCATCCTCTTTCTGACTTGGCCCTCCAGCCAGATCAGTACCCAGACCCCTGCCCCCTCCCACCCAGTTTCATACCACAGACGAGTGATGTTCCCAGCATGTTCCCAGCAGAAAAGAAGATATTGCCCTTCCTGCTGCTGCTGATAGCGAACCGCTGTCTACACCAAGAGTGATTTTCAAACTTCATGAGCTGAACTCTCACTTAGCTTTATAATTTCTGGTTTCAACCTTCACCCCATTATCTGCAACAACAAAAAAAAACAGTTTTCAGATGCCCAAGACGCCCCTAGAATGATGGTTAAAGTTGTCCCCCACTCTGATGTAAATAGTGGTTACAAAACAAAGGCGTAAAATGCAATGTAAAGAAAGGGAAAGGTTAGGAATGCAAATACGTCATCAGTACTAATACTAGTAATAGACAATAATTGATATGGGATTTATAAGTTCTTTGTAGGGTATTAGCACCTAGAATCTCCAGTCATAGATCAGAGAACCTTTGTGTGGAGATTTTTATATCTATATTGACTTCATTGTGAGCCCTGGTTTTGCACGTCCAGCTTCATATCCTTTCAAGAGGTTTGATTTCCAGAAAGTGCTGAGCAGCCATTTTTTGAAAAACCAGTCATCTTAAAGACGGGCGCCTCAAAATTTAGGCTCACTAGTCGTTTTTGAAAATCCAGTCCAAAAGATAATTTTAAAAAAAAATCCTCTATTTTGTAATGGATTGTGAAACAGTGTTATACAACTTCTATGAAAAATTGCATTAAATAAAAATGGTACTAATAAGCAATCGATTATTCATGTGAAATTGCTAGGGAGACTATGCTCTTGATGTAATGAAATATTTCTTAAATGAGTCTATTTGTGTTGGTTTTAAAGAGAAGCATGAGTATGAAATATTTTCATGTACCTGGTGTCTTGATCATTTGGAAAAATGCTGAAGAAGTTGTGCATATTCAATGTAACTCATAATGAACTATATACCATATGCCATTTTACCAAAAAGCTAAAATCACGCAGTAATTACACATCTTGAATGATGTTCAGAATTTAGTATAAACCTACAGAAAACAGCCACCTTAAAATTTCAACTGCCAAGAGATAGTCTAGTGTACTGTTTAATTATTAGTCCCATAAAACTGAACAGTATTTACCTGGCTATAACAGTGCTTTGTGAAATCTTCTTATCTATCCTGCCAGGTGTTGTGGTTCTCACAATTATTAAGACAATTATCAGAAATCTTTATTCTGTTTCACAATAGTTTTTAATCACACCTTCTTCTCCATTCCATAATCAGTCCCAATGAACATCAGTTTTAAAATGAGACTTTATTCCTATGCTTACAACTAAGAAAATGTAGTCAAGTCAGATACATGCCTCCCTCCCTCCCCTGCTTTCAGGTCACCACCACTGGGCGGGACAAAGACCTGAAATCCCTGGAGATGCACTCCTTACACCAGATTGGAATTTGGCCTATGATGAACACCATGGACAGCTCAGTTTTCTAGAAGCCCCCAGAAATCCAAACAGCGTGAACAAGGTTCAAGGAGAAGACATTCCTGTCCCTAGGCATGAAGGGCTGAATCTGAACTGCTCCCAACCCCCATTTGACATTCATGTCTGCTACAGACCCCCATTGACTGCACCAGGCCGAGGGAAAGCCTGATCCTGTGAAATACTGAGTGCCTTCGGCACCTAATGCAGTAAGCAGAATGTAGTCAGTGCCTCATGAGACTGTTTAGAACATTCCAGGGTGAAATCTTACTGTATAAGATTTGGTATTTTAACTCACTCTTATCAAGATAGGCTTCTTCTTTGTATATGTGTATATGTATGACACCAATAGCCACAATGTCTCAGTGCCAAATACAGGAGTTTTTAAACATCAGCAAGACTCCATTTAAGACTCTTTTCCTCTTTGCACTCTCTGGAGTTGTAGATTCCTCCTTTTTTATTAATAGCAATATACAGGTGAATTGTTTACATCTCCCAAGCACTGTGTACAATGGGGAGTGGATTCAGAGCACCTGTTGCTTGTGCCACATTTGGAAGCTTTTCCTTCCTGCCTCTTTCACTAAAATCTGCTGTTTTCTCACAAAGTCAAATACTAAACCCTTACTTCTAGCAAATGAGTCTCTCAGATAAGCTTCAAAACAGCTAAGTAACTCATTAATATAATTTTTCTTAGTATGTCAATAAGTTAGACTGGTGAACAGCAAGCAGTTGGGCAGTAAACTAAAATACATAGGGCCCAGACTTGCTTACATTGACAAGAGTAGTTCAGGCTTATATAGGGTGAAATTCAGTGGTGTAACAAGGTGTGCTGGATCTATGTTCTAAGTCTCACAAAATCCCTTAAAACAATGCCTAGGTGAGACCTGTGCTGTTCATAAACAGTCCTATTAGCATCAATATGACCACTCACTCGAGCATTCAATCTGGACAAGTTCTGTAGAAAAAGTGTTCTTGAATATTTGTTTGATTTTAAGTGATTTTTCTTTCAGCTCTGTTCACATTCCTTTTGCAATTGCCACCCATAAATTAATTTATTAGCTGAAATATTCACTGAAATAATTTACTTTAAGCAACTCCTGCACAAATGTCATGGATAGCTATTTTAGAATTTCTAATCTTACATATTTGCTACAACCAATGAATTTTATGATTATGCTCAGCCAATCAGAAAATACAAATATGTCATGTGACTGATGTGCCCACTCAAAACATGTTGAATACCATCACTGAACCGCTCATCAACATTACACAGGCTGATACATTATTTGCTGAAAATATTCAGTGTATAATTTCAAATACTGAACAAACTTAGAAAATTGCAATCTCACTGAAAATTTTGTGATGCTAGCAGACCAGCTCTTCCACCATTATATCTCAACCAAGTACTTAAAAATTCATTGCTGCGAATCAGTCGGTTTCACCTGTGTAGAAGTATGGGTAAGACGGATATTGGACTGATAACGATACGTTTAGACTTCACGAAAAGTTTGTAAATTGCTGCCTGCATTAATTTCACAAATTTAATCACCTGCTACAAGGTCATATAACTGTTTGCTTTGTAACTGTAAAATATGTTTACTCAAAACTGAACCGAGCCAGGAAGGATCATCTCCTGCCCATCAAGAAGGCCTATCAAAACTAGATGTACTCTGGTGGCATATCCTCATTGAAAGACTTTGGTAATTGCTCCTTATGCTCACGAAGATGCAATGTGCTAAAGGGGTCCCCCATCAGCTTGAGTTCGAGGAAAGGGAAGTAAAAAACAACTGAGAAAATTTTTTTTTCATCTCATTGCCACTGTCTGGATTCTCACTGCGTCAAAACTATGAAATAGAAACAGAAATGCCAGGGTCATCCTGGGTTAGCCCTAAACGAAAGTCAGAGTTGACAGAGTACTACAACTCCATCATCTTGTGGAACCAGCGACTGTACACATTGTGTGCTTGGCTGTTTTAACTTTGTCATAACTTTATAATTATTTTTCTTAATAACTAAATCCTCAGATTGTTTTATATAGGCAAGGCTACAAGCAGTGCTTTTTTGTGCTGATACTGAGTACCGGCACCTCAGCAGCCCCAGCTATGGGATTGGCTGGGAGGAGGGGCTTGGGAGCCAGCTGAGTACTGGCACCTCTTTCTGTACCAAAAAGGCACTTGCTACAAGTATGGTCTCTGGTGTATGAGCTAAGGAACAAATTGACCTGGGTTAAGTGACTTGTCCTTTGGTACTGGAACTGACCTGAATATTTTATATTTGGTGTATGGCAACCATCTGTCACTATGCCCAGCTTGCCTGGATGGTAACATATCCTGAAGTGGCTGAGGGGAGTCTCTGTGACTCACTGGTAAGACTGTCATAGTGCTTTAAGAATTCACATTTGTGAGGGGGTTGGTGAAATCTAATGTGACAAAGTCAGTCCTATTCCTGGGCCTCTCACCTCCACTCAGTCGAGTGGGCCCACTCAAGGGCTCAGTTGCCCTTGCTGGGGCAAGGGGTGGACTGAGGGGAACCAAGCCCCTACCTACTTGTGCTGGGTTCCGGACCCAGGATCCCATGCGACTGCTAGTGGGAAGAGCTGACTCCCTTAGCCCTTGGTGCAACAGCTTTTCTCTCTGGGACACTTCCCCAGACAATTCCCCCCAGTACCTTCTCCAGGCTGCAGCTGTAACAAGTCCCCCTCTCAATCTGCTGCAGCTCCTCACTCTCCCTCTGTGGTTCCTGTTCCTTTCTAACCTGCTTTCTCTCACTACTTCTAGTCTCCTCACCTCTTTCCACTCACCTTTTACACTCTGCTCCCACCCTTCCCCGTGAAGGGTTTTTAAAGGCCTCTTATTAGCCCAGTCACTGGGGCCAACTGGCCCCAATTAGGCTGAGCCATCTCCCACTCAGTTACCTGAGACTGTCCTGCAGGCCCTTCAATTTGTTTGGGCTCCCTCCAAGGGGCCCTCCACCCTGGCCCTGCCACACTAATTGTACAACATACAAGGAGTTTGGGGTTCTGCCCTGAGACTGGCACTTACAGTCATGAGCCAAACAGCATGACAACTTTTTGAACAAAAAGGAAGCCAAACTCACAAAGGCCCTGAGTGAAATGACCTTTAAGTCAGTCATTGGGACAGACCCTAACTAAATTATTTATTAATGAATAATTCATTCACTTCAGCACAAGAGCTGAGACTACTTATCAGAGGAGTAAAAGTTTGAAGGATCAAGCATTTATTTTCATGATAGCAATGTTGCAATTCTTTTCTTCTATTTCTTTCTCTTTCTAGAAGGTAACTGGAATTTATTCAAACCCAGAACTAGCAGGTGGCAGAGTATGAGGACGTGTCTACACTTGCATTCCTCTTTCAAAAGAGGTATGCAAATGAAGGAAACAAAAATGCAAATGAGGTGCATATTGCATATTTGGCACCTCATTTGCATATTATTATTTTGAAAGAGCTTCTTTCAAAAGAAGAAAACCAGTGTAGATGCTGCTTTTTCGAAAGTAAACCCCATCTTTGAAGGAATCCTTCTTCCCATAAAATAAAGGGAAAAAGGATTCTTTCAAAGATGGGGTTTACTTTCGAAAGAGCAGCATCTACACTGGTTTTCTTCTTTCAAAAGAAGCTCTTCTGAAATAAGAATATGCAAATGAGGTGCCAAATATCTAAATATGCACCTCATTTGCATTTTTGATTTCCCTCATTTGCATACCTCTTTCAAAAGAGGAATGCAAGCGTAGGCGCACCCTGATTGTATTTCCATTTGCTGCATTTTGGTGGGGAACAGGGAGATGAGGGCTGCAAAAGAAAGAGACTGGTACACTTGCATTCCTCTTTCGAAAGAGGTATGCAAATGAGGAAAATTGAAAATGCAAATGAGGTATAAATTTGCATATTCAATGCCTCATTTGCATATTCTTATTTCAGAAGAGCTTCTTTCGAAAGAAGAAAGCCAGTGTAGATGCTGCTCTTTCAAAAGTAAACCCATCTTCGAAAGAATCCTTCTTCCCTTTTTTTAATGGGAAGAAGGATTCTTTCGAAGATGGGGTTTACTTTCGAAAGAGCAGCATTTACACTGGCTTTCTTCTTTTGAAAGAAGCACTTTTGAAATTAAAATATGCAAATGAGGTGCTAAATAGGCAAATGTTACCTCATTTTCATTTTTTGTTTACCTCATTTGCATACCTCTTTCGAAACAGGAATGCAAGCATAGACACACCCTGGGAGAATAGAGAGAAGCAATCATTTCATGCTGGCTATGACTACACTTGCATTCTTCTTTCAAAAGAGGAACACAAATGAGGGAAATCAAAATGCAAATGAAAAAAGCAGTGCAGGCACTTCTGAAAAGAAACCCCATCTTTGAAAGATCCCTTCCTCCTGAAACAAAATAAGAAAGTCTCCTTCAAAGATGGGGTTTATTTTTTGAAAGAGCCCCATCTACACTGCTTTTTTTAGTTCGAAAGAATCTCTTCCAAAAAGAGATTATGCAAATGAAGTATGAGATATTCAAATTATTACCTCATTTGCATTTTCAATTTCCCTCATGTGCATGCCTCTTTTGAAAGAGGAATGCAAGTGTAGACAGCTGCTGCAATTTCACTCTGTGGTCATAGTTCTTTGGAATCAGATGCAGGAAAAGCATTTTGAAAATTCTATCACTGGTGTTAGCATTTTTTTTTAAATTGAAAAACAACAAAAAGTTAAAGATTGATGAATCAATCAGGATCAGATTCTCCTACTTTCTTTCATGAAAATATAGAAAAAAAGAAAGAAAAAACACTGTTGGTAATAAAACATTTTAAACAATAAAAATGTATCAACAACAAACAGGGTATTGCAAAGAATCCTAAATGAGTATCACAACATCAGGGTGACTATTTGAATGGCTGAAGAACAAGCAAGATTTGCAGATTCCATAAATCTTACTAACATGTAATCCTTGTCATTTATACCAATTAGCCTAGTAGTATGAGTGTTTAAGCTAACATGATCTGACTCCCACTGAAATCAATAGCAATTTTGTCATCAACTTCAGCAGTAGGATAATCACACCCATACATTGACACACCTGTCTAGTTACACAGAAAGCGAAATTTTTTAATCTTCACTGTCTTATCTCAAAAAGGTGGAAGGCCTCCTGAGATGGCATAAAAAGGCATTGATAGATGCACCAGGTACCAAGAGAGCAATGTTTTAAAAGCCAAAAGAGAAGGATAAACACCAGACTGATCTCACTAGATTTACAACCAGAAATTCAAACTGGGGTCTTAGAACTATTTCTAAAGGTCAGTGTATATTCATCAAGCCACATTGCACGGTATCCTCTCCTGCCAAGCTCAGGCCCCATTAAAATGCATGCAGTAATAACGTGATGTGATTCACAGTATGGGAAAAACTCCTTCCAACTTCATACTGTGGGAAATGGTTGCAAAGGATTACCTAAGCAAAACTCAGCTTAGGAAACATTGCCAAGCTTTTTCAAACCACCATCTTTTTCATCTTGCAATAAATGAAAAAACATTGAGAAAGCATGTTTCTACTTAACATTTTCCTAGCTCCCTACATGATGATGGACGGAAAAGTAAAATTGCAGAAGCACCACCTTGCAAAAGCCTCCTCTTGTGTCTTATCAGAGTAAATAAAATACGGAGCACACAAATGTAGAAAACTATTGCACAGTGCCATAACTACAATAAGGGAAAGCTGGTCTCATTAAGGTTAAAAGGGACTTCTCTGAATAGAACTCTTAAGGTCCTGATGCAGCAAATACTAAAGCATATGCTAATCTTTAAGCAAGGGACTAGTCTCAATGAAACTGCATCCTTAAGTACTTCACTCAGTCAGAACCTGTGTCCCTTTTGTTAAGTAATGGCTTACTTAGAAGCTGATGTAGGATGCCCTTGAGTTCGCCTATAACTTTCCTCCTTCCCATCGGCCCAGGCACTAAGGCAAGTTTGTTTGTCTCTGCACCTGGCACAAATCCTCTAAAGCTGGAGACAATGTATTATTGAGGGAAGGAGGTGCATTTTTGAATGACCTTGTTATGAGATACCGATGCAAAAATGAAAGGAGCTACAGAAGATGAAGCCAAAATCATGGACTTCCTTCATAATTCTATGATTTAGTGTATCTGTCCCATGTACTGCAAATTCTTTTATGGACGCTCTTGTATAGGGGCCAGCAGAACTGAAACATTGTCTCTAATGACAGAGTGAGAAGTTTCTAACCACAGTATGATCTGTAGCTTTTATTTTATTTTAACCCACCCCCCCAACTATGTGGCCAAAATAGAAAATACACAGTGGAGAACAAAAAGTTTTTCATATTTTGAACTTCAGGTTCTAATTCATTTGATCATCAGGTGAATCAAAATCTGATATAGAATATGAATCAAATCAGAAGGTCCTTTAAAGTCAGTCACAACTGTCTCCAGATTTTGATAAATATAAACCCACTTAAAAATATTTCAGTGACTCCAGAGTTTTGCCTATTATTATTAAATGTAGCCATTTGTTCAGGCATGTAAATTTGAACTTTGTCAATAATAGATGATAATAAGCATTTACCAAAGCTCTTCACTCTCATTCTTGCAGACATACAAATTAATACTCCTCTGAGGTACTTAAGTGCATTACACCACTAAATATGAGGAGGAAGAGGGAAGTTAAGGAGAGGAGATTTCAAAAGTTGTAGGCACACAAATGTGCATAAATTTTCATGTCATGCACATTGTTACTGTGAAAGAATGTACAAATTAATATTTATGACCACAGCTGGTTATTTGGTGACTAAATATCTGATTAGCACAGTCTTTCGTGGTGCTTACACAGGCAAATAAGTCATACATGTTGTACTTACATTGTGCACCTATTTTGAAAATCAAGCCCTACACAGCTTACATGCAGCGGTCTTAGAGGAAGACCGCATTACACTCAAATTATGAGTTCAAGGCTCATAGTCCAGGTCATTAAAAAAGGAATGCAGGCAACCTCCTACACCCAGTGCCCTGCTCTAGCTTCAGTCCTGACCAGAAGGTCTGTGAACTATTTAAGTTGAGTGAACATCCGTGCCACAATGTATGTGGTCTGTAGTTCTTTAGGTCCTGATATAAATTTTACTGAAGTCTTTAGAAAGACTCTTGCTGACTTTAGAGAACTTTAGATATGGCCAACAGCAGAATTTTTGAAATAGCGTGGAAATATATTAATGTACATTGCATATGACAGGCCTGCTTCAGAGCTCACAAAAGTTTTACACTGATGGAATTGCATTGACTTCAGTGAAGTTATTTCTGATCTACACTGGTATAAGAGGAGAAACAGACTTCATGAACCAAATTCTGCACTCAGTTATACTGGTACAAATGCACCATAACACTATGAAAGTATTGAGTTAGATTCATTTATTCCAAGTGTTGCTGAGAGCAGAACTTGATGAATTGACAGATGTGCTCTGAACAACATGCAGTCATCATTCCAGTCCTTCTAACTTTTATTTTCAGCAAAGCACTTTTGGAAGAAATTCCACACATTAAGAAAAGTTTTGCACTTGAGCATCTTTGATTTGCCTATACATAGTTTGCCTAGGATAACAATGTTTAACTATGTTGTAAAGCTCTTGCTTTATTGAAACTATAGTGTCTGCTTTCAACTAAAAGGCTGTTATCCAAACAAATAGGGAGTTAGTCTCCTGTCTAATGAGTAGGTGCCATAAAATGGATTTCTCTAACAAAAAATCCCCATAGGTTTGCTAATGCTCTTACCCAGGGAAGAGTCCTAAGCAGATTCATAGTCCTACTTTAAGAAATTAACATTTGCTTGTTTTGCCATCCAAAGTGTATTTACAGAAGCCAAAACAGCCATACTTGTTGGCTGCTGTGCAAAGAGGTGATGACATTGAGAGGACAGGTCACGAGCCTGAGTTTATTATCATTACACTTACATTGGAGCTGGGTTTTATCCACTCAGTATGATCTTCTGACCCCACAATTTTACAACCTTCCACTCTCTGTGCTTCGTAGCACCTCTCCTCTTAAGTTAATCATTTCTCTGCCATTATCTGCCGAGAGTTCTTATCTCTTTTGCTGTCACTTTATAACAGAGGCCTCTTATCAACCTGTACAGAGTCATGTGACCATGCCAAACCTATTACAAGTTTCAGTTCTTCTGTCATGAAATGGGATACACAGTTTAAGGCAGGCCACTAATGTTGGAAAAAGTACAGAGTCCATTGACAGACATACGTGTTACTTTCTGAATTCTTGGATTTTTGTTGTTGTTCAGCTGACTTTCACTGAAGGTTATTGTAGCCTCGCTCCCAAGGCCAGAAAAGTTTACAAGCCACACCTATTGCCAAACTCAATGCTGTACACCCTATACCCAAGGACACTGTATATTTGCACCTAATAATGTCTTCCAGTTCTGACACTGACAACATACAGGAATCTATCAAGCATGGACTAACACCAGTCGGTAAGTAAAAGCTTTTCTAACCATTATGGTAACTCTGCTTAAATTGGTTAACCTGGAGCCTTATCGTCTATTCCAAACTGAAAACCATCTTTCTAGGATAACTTAACAACTGTTTAATTGACACTTGATTTTATCAACAAGAATATTCATGCTTTAAAATCCATGTTTCTAATGTTAAGTGAAAAGTTGATCATTTAATTGAATAACTTTCTCTTTTCAGGGCTTATCATAATCACTAATATATAATCTGTCACCATTCTAGTCTACATTGTATGTCAAGACATAATTAATATAATTATTTGTGACAATTACTAATACTTGTGCAATTGCCATTAAATATACAAAAGGCATAAATACATACAAATCAGGCCTAAGCCTATTGCATGAAGTCAGTAAAAACTTCAGAAGCATTTTCTAGTTTTATCACAAGTAATACAGCTGTCTAATGCCTATTTACATCTATATTGTACAAAGGAAGTCACATATTCATTGGGTATGAGAAGGGTGCTAAATAAGGCCATGCATGTACTTGTTTTAAATTTAAACTATAGAGTTCCACTGCTTGCAGATAGCCTCTGGAATCAGCCGCTCCGCTACAGTTGGAAAAGTGGAAGCCGTGTATTTACTGGGTTCAAGCCCTTTATTGGGTGTTGCATGGTGTGTCTTTGCCTGATGCTGTTTTTCTGGTGTTTGGCCGTCTGCTTCCTGGGGTGACTCTTCTGTGTCTGAAGCCTTGTAGAGCCTCTGTGCGTTCTCGCTGTGTAGTTTGCCCTCTGTTCACACTTCCCCTGGATCTTCCTAAACATGCCCAAGCGCCCCTGATTCCTTGGCGGCGGAGAGAGTGGGGCTCCCTCCCGCGTGTCCCGCGGGGCTGTGTGAAGGGCATAGCCGGCGCCCCGGGCTCGGCCTGGGCTCTGACTGTGCCAGGCTGGGCGATGGACGAATTGCGAGCCCCGATGGCGCCCTAGTCTCTCCTCCCCGTGCTTTGCCGGCCCGCCGTGGGGCGCTGGCTCCGCACTGGCCGGGATGCGCTTGCACAGGGGCGCTGCGTGCCTGGGGCTGGGGCCTGTCCCGGGGCCGAGGGGGAGGCGGTGCCGGCGGGGGCTGCGCTCGCGGGTGACGCGGCTGTTCTCCCCCGGGGCAGCCGCCGCTCTGCAGGTCCCCGACAGCCGCGGGGGAGCGGGGCCGGGCCGGGCAGCGCTCCCCGACCCCCGGGCCCGCCGCTTTCCCGGGCCCCGGTCCAGCTGGACGCGGGTCTGGAGCCGGTCCTCGGAGCGGGGCTGCTGGCCAGCGGCCTCGGCCCCTCCCGCGGGACCCCGGCGTCTCCCTTGCCCCGCGCGCAGCAGGGGCTGAGCTCCGCCTGCCCCGGGGCCGCCAGCGCAGCCCAGGAGAGCTTCGACCCGAGGGGTCCGCTCGGCTGGGCCCCGGGGCGCCCCTGCTAGCTCCGGCCGAGCCTCTCCTCGCGCCGGGCTGCGATCGGCCCCTCGGGGACCCTGTGCCCCTCCGTCCTCACGGGCTTCCCAAGGGTGTGGGGCGGCGGGAGTCCCAGAGGCTGGGCTAGCCGGCCCGCTGCTCCCGGGCCGGCAGGGAGGTGTGCTCAGGGTGCCCGGCAGTCATCGGTTGGGGCCAGCCCTGGCTCGGGCTGAAGAGTCCTGCGCCCGGCCGTGCCGAGCACAGCGAGGCTGCACCCGAGCTCCTGGGTGTGAATATATGTCCCCGGGCTCCTTTCCCCAGCAGCTCTGCAACCGTGAGAAAAATAAGGAAGTTAGCAGAGGCAAATCTGGAGCGCCAGGGAGGGTCTGATTCTGATGGCAGCGAGAGGTAAACCACAACGCCACTGACCTAAACTGGCTTAATTAGCTCAGTGTAAAAACAGCCAGGAGATCAGAACCGGGAGAGGGAAAGAGGCAGATATATGCCAGTTTTAAGTAAAATATGGCCCTGTTGCTGAACAATTTAAATATCAAAAATTGCATGTTACAATAAGCGGGCGAATCCCTTGGCCCTCCCTCAGGCTGGCCTAACTCCCAGGACATTAAAGAGAGTTGTGCGGGAGTAAGGAGGGTACAACTTGGCTCTGAGTATGATGTATAGGGAAAGTCTGGCTTCCTGCCCTGAAACTTTAGTATAATAAATCACTGAGTTAACTTCATGCATAGGAAAAATGAAAGAGGGGTGTGAAGGCTCTAACCAGTGTGGGCCACATCAGAAAGAGAAGAACAGCACCAAGCACAACTGAGTCCTAGCCCATCACTAGGCTCCTGCGTACTATATCAATAACAGTAATCATTGAGAATATGTATTGCACTTACTGCCAACTCAGTTTAAATTTCCAGATCAAGGGGCAGATGCAAAAAAGTACTTTCCTTACATAAATATAAGGATGCTGCCCTTATTCACTTTGTTTATATAGAAGTCATATTCTCAGGTTATGTAAATTAGCCCATATAAATTAGTAAATTAGGTTCACCATGGTATGGATTTACCACGTGACTATATTACATGCACTGTATCTCTGAGATACTGGGCCAAATTCAGGCAAATGCAGCCTGGAAACAAGCCATTGTAACTCTAGGGAGAGTCTTCAAGCTAAATTTAATGGCAAGCAATGATCTAGGCCAGATTTTGATCTCACTTACATTGGTGCAAACCTGGAATGGATTTACTTCACTTTATGTCAGTACATGTATGAACAGAGTCTGGACATTAAGGCATCATACAAAAATAGGTGTAAGTGAATTTAAGAACCAAAGCACTCTAACGTTGTTCTAATTTGGCATTCTCAACTATTGTTTGGAAGCAGTGTACAAGTAAACTAGATGTATTCTGTTCTCACTTGCACCAATGTAAACCTGGAATAACTGCCCTGAAGTTAAATCCATTACATTGGTGTGAAACCAGTATGAGCAAGAGCAGAATCAGATGCAGAATGTTTACAAATAAATCATTCTACTCTATTTTAACTTATTCCCAGAGCCTCATTCTTTCTTGGTATCACAGCCACCACACAAAATGGGCTGGACTTACACATCAGTTATTCCAGCTTTACAGCAGTGTATCTCTGTGAACTTAATTGCAACTATTTCTAGTTTTTGCTTGTGTCAAAGGAGAATCAGATCCATAGATTTCAATGGGCATGTCGCCTTTTAGAAACCACAGCTGATATTGGTCTTTAGAGAATGCACTCACTTTATTTGTACCCTCACTCAATAATAAAAAAATCACAGTACTTTGCCATTCACATACAGCTTCTGACCAACTGGTGAACAACACTGTAATTCATACCACCATTCATGGCATTTGTGTACTATGACCATGTAATAAAACTAATGCTGTGTGCAGGTCACTTATTAGAACTGCACCAGGAATTAATGTGGGTGAGTAAATCAAAAACTAGCTTTTACTTGGCATTAAGGGCCTGATCCAGCTCCCAATGGGAGTCGGTCCATTGATTTCCATAGAAGTTGCATCTTGCCCTTTTAAGGTGAAGAAACCTTGGGACATACCCGCCCCACTTTTTTCCAGACTTCCTGCCTTTATCCTCCTCTCCCCAACAAAGGTCATGGTAGGCAGCTGAGATTCAATAAGAGTTGATATTGCTCAGCATTTCACCAGATCAGATCCACATCACTAAATGTACTTTGGAAAGTATTCATCAAAGGCTCCACATTTTAATGCTTTGACTTTCTTTACTCTGCTGTAATGCTCAAAGATGCAGGGTGAATGGGTGGGAGAGATAATTCTATAAAATACATATATGAATATATCACTATAGACATATATTCCATATATGATTTCTTAAGTATAATTTTACTCAGATTTCCTCAGAAAAACAATATAAAACCTGTAGCTACTTCCATTATGATTATTAATGTGTCGTTAACTTGCAATACTGGTTATGTGGAAGGAAAAAATAAATCTTCCTGTAACTTCTACACATGAAAATTTCCAGTTTTGTATAATATTTACTTCCATCCTCTGTTTTCTGTATGTCCTGAGGCAACATTTATATTCCATTCTATATTTATTAAAGTGTTCTTACAGGTGAAAAAGGTAATTGATAAAGTATAGTTTCCAGTGCAATGCTAATAGTCTAACAAAGCAGCAAGGTAAAATTAAAACGTTAAACACTGATATGTGCAAGTACTATAAATATAGTGGGAAATTAGGTTTACTGGGAAACCCAGATGAGACTCTCCATCATTATCAATTGTGAATTCAAGTTTCACTGTATGAGCCACAAAATAGGTATCCCTGCTTCATTTTTCACTCAGGCAAAGTTTCCATTATCATTCCCTATGGTGACAGGACACAGGTTAAATTCTGTATTTGTTTATACTAGTGAGTTTTTGCTTCTGTTTCTTCTCAAGATATTTTTGGAAATTGAGCTCCTGACTGACTAAACACCAACTTTTTGTGTTAATATGATGGATTAATTAGATGATGTATTTAACTTGCCAAAATTAGTATAACACATTTATGTGTAAATATAGTCTGCTCCTAAACCCATAACTAATGGGGAAAGGTAACAGAGGTGATGCCTTTAGACTGCAAGAGGAAAGGGTTGCAGTGTTCACACATCTCTACCAATCACCCTGTGGGTAGGTTAAGAATCAGCTCTTAAACTTTTCCTTATATAGAGTGAAGAGGGAGATCTGCTGTAATGCTCAAAGATGCAGAGTGAATGCGTGGGGGGGGGATAATTCTATAAAATACACATATGAATATATCACTTTAGGCATATATTCCATATGGGATTTCTCAAGTATAATTTTAAAAGGGTCATTTTATGACTATATGTGTGTAAGAGAAAACAGGTATAAGCATAAATTATGTTCTTTGGAAAGACGAGTTTTTTAAATAAAGTTCCCCAAGCTTCAGCGCATAATTATCATGTGGGGGAAAAGGAGCCTCCAGGAAACTTTTTTTTTTTTTTTTGCTATTGAGGTTATTTGTCCCAGAAATAGTGAGATAATTTCCCATCTCTCTGTACAGTATAGAGATCAGTTATCTGCTTTGATACTGACACTTGGGTTTAGTTCTAATGCAATTCTTACTTCCGCAAAAAACAGATGCAGTCGCTGTATAACTCCCAGTTATAGCTTTTCGTTCATAGGGTGATCTAAAGGCATCTCAAGTAGGGAAGCCATGAATACAAACAAAGGAACCTAACCAGAACAGCAGAGTGATTTACAGAACCCTACAGATAACATGCTCTAGGTCAGTACCACTGCAAATAGTTGAACATTATAATTAATAAATAGTAACTAGGCACACGCCGATAAAATGAAATAGTAACAGCAAAAGGTCCTATTTTGCAAATCCTTACCTATAGGAGCAGTACTTACTGTCCTAGGTAACCCCGTTGGCATTTCGTGAGAAAGTTCTCTCTGGGGAAAGGGTTAAGGATGGGGTCCTTCATTTGGTCACGTCCTCTTTCTCTACAGTGTATGGTAAAAACTAAAAATGTTCTCAACTTTAAAAACTGAACAAAGCTAAGCAATACCTCCCCTCAGCCCCTTCCCACACCCCCCACGATTTCTGGCAACAGGTCGGACCTGGATTTAATCCTGCCGCGTTAGATCCGATTTTCCATCAGAAAGTAAAACATTGACTCACAGGGGAGGAAAATCCTAACAGCATTTCTGCCTGAAAAGTTGGATCTCACGGTGGCCTAATGGAATTGGTGGAAACTGCAGCCTGGAAAAGACTGCAGTTTGCTACTGATGCTGGTGGCTCTGGGAATCCGACATACGCCCTTTGGGCACGTGTTGATCACATAATAAAATGTAGCAAAGTTTGCCGTTGTTTAATTTCGGGCTGGAGTGCGGCGTTACCACCACGTTGTCGCAGCCTAAACCTCCGCCCCCTCCCTACACGCCTCCCCCTCATCTCTTTAATACCTCAATATTCGCACCCCCAAGTTTGGCTGCTGTGAGAAAATGCCATTGCAGCCTAAAAACTAGCGGGAAACTTTAAACTCGAGTCTTTGAACGACGATTGAGGGTGGGAATATTTTACTCCCAAAAGCCATATTGCAAATGTGAATTTGCTTTTAAACCACGTAATCTGAAGTGTCCTTATTGCCTAATATTTGTTGGGAGACTTGTAAGAGCATGGAGCAGGGCGCAGCCAAGTATGATGCCATGCATGGGCTGGAAGGCACATGGGCCAGTCCGAGGTGAAGTCATTACAACTTCTCGCGGGCCGTGACTCATTTCGCAATAAAAATACAATCGCGGAACGACTTCGCCGCTTACCTGGCCAGATTTACTCGCCTCCATAGAACGCACCTTGTACGTTTCACTCTCCCCTGCAAAGGGTTTGTTCCCACGTGCCGCAGCGAACCTCAGCGGGCTGCAAAAACTCCGCTGCCAAATACCGGCGTGGCCCGGCAGCCCCAGGCAGGGACTAGGCACGTGTGCGTGTAAGAGACTCTCCAAAAGGCTGCTCAGCGCGGTGCGCGCTTTGCTGCAGGAAAGAGGCAGCCTGACGCGCCGCGCGTTGGATGCTGCAGCGGGTCAGAGACGCGCGGCTTTGGGGTTCGCGGCTGGGCTCTTTGCTAACGCCTCCTCCTGCCAGGCTCGGATTACAGCCCGAGCAAACCCTGGCTCCCCAGACCCCCCGGGCTCCCGCACCTCCCCTGGCCGGGCTGGGGGCGAAGAACCAGCTCTTCCCCCAAGGGAGCTGCAGGGACTTGAGTCCCTGTCCGGGAGACCCGGGGCTGGCCTTCGCCCCGTGCAGGCCGGCGGGCGGAACTCGGGCACGGAGGAGGAAGAAATGTGCGGGCCTGCGGTGCGGGGCAGGAGCCGCGGAAGAGCGCGGAGCCCTTCCCTGCCTGCCCGAGCTGGTACAGCGCTCGCGGCTCGGCTGTGCTTTACGGGGGAGCGGACTCTGGCCCGGCTGCGTGGGGGTGACCCTTTACCCACCCCCGCGGCGCTGCCCCTTGCCGATCTCTGCCGTGTGAACGCTGAGCAGAGCGGGGCGGGGAGGGGCGGGGACGGCTGCACGGTCTCCCTCCCGCCCCAGGCGAGGGAAGCCAGAGGACTCGGCAGCAAAGTCCCCAGTTCCTCGCCTTTATGGCCAGGGGAGTGTGGGGGGAGCGCGCACCCCTCAGCGGGGTTCTGCGTCCAGAGCTGCCCGCCTTTGGGGGCACACGCAGCCGCTGCCGGGCACTTCGCACTCCCAAAGCCGAAGGCAGCGGGGCGCTGGTGCTCCGGGGGACCCGCATCCACGTCCGGCCCGCTTGGCTAGAAGCCCTTAGGGGTCACCCAGCTTTTGGCTACTCTTTCCGCTTCCCAAGATCCGGGAGCGCTGGAAACGCCACGACCTGGAGCCGGGCCCTGGACAAGAACAGGGGCGCGGGGCGCGCCTGGTTTTTCGCTTAGCGATCGCACATCGCTCAGGGCTCGAGCCGCGTCCTCACTGGGAGGGCGCAGCCAATTCACAGGAACACCGGCCCAGCCCCGGGCATCGATCCAGGCCGCTCCCCAAGCCCTCCTCCTCCTCCTCCAGTGTCACTACTTACACCACCGAGCCAGGCCCTGCGGGCAGCGGCCGAAGGAGCCAGGCGAGCTGGGGAGCGCAGCCCCGCTCAGCTCTGGAGGACTTGCCACGGGAGGGCGCGGGGCGGAGGGGCGAGGGGGTGCGGGTGCCTCAAGGCAAGCGGGAGCCGCGTGCAATGAAAGGCGGCCGGGAGGGAGCGAGTCGGGCGCACGGATAACTGCTCCGGCTCTATGGGGGCCGCGGGAGACGCGGGGACCGGCCGTAACCACTCCAAAGGGGGCCGAGCTCCGCTACCGCCTCCGGGAGCCCCTTTGCCGGGGGGGGGGTCTGAGCTCAGTCCGAGCCAGGCCTGGGGAGTGACAGCGGCTCCGCGCATGCTGGGATCGCGAAGCGGGCGGCAGTGACCCCCCGGCGGTGGAGCCCAGCGAGAGCGGGGCAGACCCGGGCTGCGGCGCGATCTTCAGAGCGACACTGCGGGGAGCTGAGCATGAAGGGCTGGACTTTAACGCGGGGACGCCCCAGCGCCCAGCCCTGCCCGGACTTCAGGGCGCCCCCTGGTGCTCGGGGCGCTGCGCGGGACTGAGCGGGGCCGCTCGCTCCTTCGCGGGCTGCGCGCTCGGGCTCTTCGCACGACGTGAAATCCCTGCTCCGGCGCAGCCCCGCGGAGCAGGGGGCAGAGAACGGCCCCGCCTGGCGCCCGGGAGAGGATCTGCACAGACGCGTTAACCCAGCTGCGCCAGCGCCGCGCTCCGGAGGCGGGCCCGGGGTCAGGCCGGGCGGAGAGCCGGGGAGATCGGGGTGCCCCGACAGGGGGGCGCGGGCGGCTAACCCCGGAGCCGGGGGGGGCGGGCGGGGAGAGAAGCGGCGGCTGGTCCCTTGCTGGGGGTTTCATCCAGCGCCTGGGCTCGCTCTGCTGCTCTGCGCCAGAGACAGGGCACCCGAGACCCGCGGGCCCGAGCGGTCTCCTTCGCCCACCTCGTACGCAGCCCCGCTGGCCGGAGCTCGCAGCGGCGGCACAGAGGTGAAAGAGGCGAGCTAGGAAAGCGGGGGCTGGTGCGGGCTGTCTGCGCCCCTGGCCGCTCCCCGGGGACGGCCAACCCAGGGGGACCCGGGAGCCCCCAGCGAGAGGGCCGCGCCGCTGTTGCCTCTTAGAACCTGCTCGCCCGGGGACTGCTGAGAGCCGCGTTTGGGGGAGCCTAAGAGCAGGAGACCAGCCGGAGGGGGCCCGTCAAGCCCAGTCTCCTGTCCTCGGACAGCGGCCGGGGCCAGGTGCCCCAGGGGGATGAGGAGAACAGGTAAATCATGAGGTGATCAGTTCCCGTCCGGCAGGCGGAGGCTGGGGACACCCTCCACGCCCATCCCGGCTAACAGCCATTGAGGGACCTGTCCCCCGGCATCTTCCCGCGCAGCATTTCCCCCCAGATCGGTTTTTTTTCAAGTGGCAGCAGGCACCAGCCTGACCGCCCCCCCCCCCCCGCCCCGCAAGAACGTCTGGTGCCCAAGCCCCGAGAAAGAAAGAGAGAGAGGGCAGACGGACAGACAGGCAGACGGACGGACAGGCAGGGAGGCAGACGGACAGGCAGGCAGGGAGGCAGACGGACAGACAGGCAGGCAGGCAGGCAGGGAGGCAGACGGACAGGCAGACGGACAGACAGGCAGGGAGGCAGACGGACAGGCAGACGGGCAGGGACGCAGAAACCGATTCTGCAGCACCTGGTGAGGTTTGGGGATCCCGCCTCGGCGGGGACTGAAGTTTTGCTTTTTACTTTAACCGCTTGATGGGAAAAGTTCGAGCGAACCAACCCCAGAGCGCACCCGAGCCGTTACCGCTCTTAAGTGACCTTTTACCACCTTTCTGTCCGCACCTTCGTCATCAGAGGGAGCAAGTTAGACACGTAACTGCCTTTTACAGCACCTGTACGAGCAGTGGGGGCCCCTCCGTTTCCCTGCAGGGTTCCAGCCCGGCTCATGTGTCACTTACAAGCGCGAGAGGCTTTGCCTTGCCCGAGCCCCGGTATTTCCAACCCGGGGGCGCCGCCAGCCCTGCGCACGGCCGGACAAGGGAGCGTGGTTCTTTCGCAGGCTCGCCTCGTGCCGACAAGCGGGTGTGTGGGAAGTAGCGGCCGCCTGAGTCTGGAGCGCCGCGGACACCGGCAGGGCTGGGGCGGCGCCGTACGCCCGCTGGCTGAGAGCCGCTCCTGCACCGGCCTGGCCTACCCGGCGACTCCGGCCGCCCCAGGACTGTTGCTCGGCCGGCGAGGTCGGCCTGCACGAGCTCTGCCGCTCGCCCGCAGCACAGCCCCGCCTTGCGCCCCCGGCGCCAGGACGGGGCAACCGCGCGGGGCGGCGCTGGGAGCGCGGTTGGCGGGCGCGGGCTCGGCCCGGGGCTCCGTGGGGCCTGTGCGTTGAGCTGCAGCCGGGCGGGACGCGGAGAGCGCAGCAGGCCCGGCAAAGGCCGTGCGAGCGGGAGCGGGAGCGGGGAGACAGGGCAGGCGCTGCGGGGCCGCCAGCAGGGGCAGCCGCGGGGGATCCGCTCCCCTGGGCACTGCTCGGCGGGGCGTTCGCCGCGGAGTGCCGGCCGGCGCCGGGTCCCGGAGCGCGGCCGGGCAGGGGGGCGGGGGGCTGCTGGCGGCGCCGCTCCCTCATTGGCTGGAGCCGCAGCGCCCCCCCCCCGCCCCCGCCGGCTGGGAAGCGCCGCCGCCGGGCGCGCGGGGAGCAAACGGGGCAGGCGGCCGAGCGCTGAACTTCGCGACTCCCACTCGCGGCCGGGCCGGGCCGGGGAAGGCGGCACAGCGCCGCGGGCTGCCCCCGGCGGGGCGCAAGCGGGCCGGAGCGGGGGGTGGGCGCCGCCGCTTGTCCCCTCTGCGAGCTCAACCTGCGCTGCTGCCCTGCCCAGGTGCCCGCCCCCCCCGGCCCGCCGCCGCCCGGCCATGCTGCCCAAGGTGGAGACGGACGCCCTGGGACTCGGCCGAGCGCATGGGGAGCAGGGCCACATGCCGGGGAACATGCAGGGTGAGCACGTGGGCGGCGGGGCCGGCGGGAACCGAGCCGGGTCCCCGGCCGGGACGGGGGGCGGGGGGAGCGGAGCGGTCCGGACCTACCACCTGAGCCCGGCCGCGGCGAGCGCCCGGGACCCGGCGCCCGAGGTGCGGGCGAGCCGCGGCGGGAGCATTGCGAGGGGCGCGCCGGGGTGCCGCGCTCCCGGGCAGCCCGCGGGTCTGTGGCTCCCGCCCGGGGGTGTCTCGCCTGGGCAGGGGGGTCCCGCCAGCAGCTCCCCCTCGCCCTCGCCGCCGCTTCCCCGGTGCCGCCGCGGGCCGGGAGCCGTCGGGCCGGGCCGGGCCGGGGCTGGGGGCTGCCGCTGCCGGCGCTAGGCTGCACTCGGCGGGGCAGCAGCGCGGGACTCCCGGGGCAGATGGCGGCGCCGCGGCCGAGCCCGGCGGTTGGAGGCGGGAGCGGCTCGGCCCTGGCTCCACGTGCGGGTTGCGGGCGGTGACAGTCCCCGCGGGCGGCTCCCGGGCGAGAGGCGCAAAGCGGAGCCCCGAGGGCCGGGCCGGCCGGAGCTGCAGAGCCGGAGAGAGCCCCACGTGCGCCGGGCGCGGCTCGGCGCCAGCAGCGGGTGAGTTGTGCGGGCGCTCCTGGCTCGGCGCAGCCGCCCCGCGCGGAGGTCAGGAGTCGTTTCCCCCGGGAGGGCAGCGGCTGCGAGGGACTTTGATCTGCCGCTGCGGCCCCGGCAGCGAGAGCCGCCATCGCCCCCCGGGGGACCGCCGCGGTGATCGGAGGCGCCCTTGTTCCAGCGCCGTCCGCCTAGGTCCGGGTGTGCCACGGGCATCAGCCAGCGAGGCGAGGGGCCGGGGACAGCCCGCCGGGGGCACCGCGCTCTGGGCTGCGCTCTCGGGGCGCATTGGCCCCGAGGGGGTCTGAAAGGAGTTGCCTGGGGCTGGCTCAGCCGCGTGGATTTCGCCGCGGCCCCTCCGGGGGGCTCTTGCCGTGGGGGGCGCGGCGGCTGGGCCGGTTACTGCAGGCGCAGCGCATCTTTGGCTGAGCCCCGAGCCGGGGCCAGCCCGGGAGACCGCGCTCCCTGGAGCTCCTTTCAATCGGGCCAGCGCCTCCGCCGGGAGAGAGACTCAGCAGTGTCCGCCCCCCGCTCCCAGACCAGCAGGAAAGGGGAAGGGAGTTGAGTGTGCTGGAAGCGCTGGAGAGGTGGGTGGGGGGTTATTCAGACCTGCTGACGGAGCTGCTTGAGGGGGGGAAACAGCTCAGTCTCCCCGGCTCTTCAGGCAGGTCCCTTTGCGCCTCTTTTCCTCCCTCTCCTCATCCGCCTTTCCTCGGAGTGGCAGCAGCTGCATTAGATTCCTATGGGTAGGTTTTTCCTTCAAGGCTTCGTCTAAAATTACACAGAAGTACTTGGGGTGATCGGGGCATAAGAACCGCTGACTTTCCTGTTTACATCCTGTGCATCATTTAGATCTGCAAACACCCTGCTTCGTTTTGTCCCGAGGAATTTGGTTACTTGAAGCTGGTACCGTAACCCTGGGTCGGTGGGGTTTGATTTAGGCTTAATTTAGCATGGGGAGTATATCAAGTGTATTAGGTTTAGGTACTTTACCACCTCATCCCTTCAAAAATCTTCTGTTTGCCTAGTGTTTCACTTTTCTTTAGTTTTCAGGGCTTAAAATGTTTGGAGGTAAAATAAATCCCATCAATAAGGAATTTGAACCTTTAATATTAAAACCAATCGATTTAGATATTACAGGAACTCAGGCTATTGTTAGTGGTGAGCTGCTGGTCAGAATCCAGCATACAAGGTTTTGGGTGTCCAGGCCAACATTTTAACCTGGTACTGTAAGTAATTTAGATTCAACACAATAGGAGAGAGCTAGTTATGTGGGTTTCAAGTTTAGATAAAGTATTTACAGATTGGTACTATTTTCACAAAACTTTAAAGGAAGCAAACCTAGTAAAAGTTAATTTAGATATATCTGTGAGATTTCACTTTATCTATTTTTGTTCCGGATTATTAAAGCATTTTCCCAGTAAGTGGTGGGATCAAATTAATTTTCTCCTTTCATGGACTGCAGATGGTTTAAGAAAACTGGAGTTGTGAATAAGTCTTGATTTTTTTCTTATAATACAAAACTACAAAGTTTATACTTTTGTTGACTTGTTCAGAATTCTGTGTGTCAGTATGAATTGTGGTGGTGAGATTTTTTGTCTATTTTAAAGTCTTTTTAAATTGAATTTGCAGAAGATGTTTTTCTACTGAATTGTTTTCCCAAGTCAGAATTAATGTCAGATAGTTGGAGGTAAGGAAAGCAGTTTTGAATTATTTATGTAAATACTCATTGAATGTATATGTCTGGTTTTTTTTTCCAGTTTCTCAGTTTAAAATGGTGAATTATTCTTATGATGAAGACCTTGAAGAACTGTGCCCCGTTTGTGGAGATAAAGTGTCTGGTTACCATTATGGACTTCTCACCTGTGAAAGCTGCAAGGTTTAGTATGAATTATTTACTAGAAAACAAGTGATTTAAAACATTTAACAATATTAAAGGAAAAATTGAACAAACAGAAGGTGTGCAGTTTGGATTCTTGCTGATTTCATTTATTGTCAGGTTCACACTCATAATTTTGGAAAACTTTATTTGCACAAATGGGGATAAAAAAACTAGTTAGGTTGTTGTGTTGTGTGGCTCTTTCCACTACTTTTAATTATTTTGTTGTTGTGATGTAATAGAACTGTAGAAGAACTTTAAGTTTTAAATGATCCATCTATTGATTTTAGGTGATTTATGGTACATTTAGAGTATTATTGTTTCTGTTGGATAACGTGCCAAAATAGTATCATTTCAATTTACAAACTCTAATGCCACTGTTCCAAGATTTTCCTCTTTCAGTATAAAAATGTAAATTTCTGCTGTCATCAGAACTTCATGCTTATATTCACTATATTTTATTTTATTTTACTATTTACTAGGGCTTGTACACAATTAACGTTAAGTAATGATTTTTCCTACATATTAAATAAAGAATATTCACACATGTAATGTATCCTGTGCACATGTTTGGAAACTAAATCCATATCTAATGAAACCAATTATGAAATGTAGTTTAGCCTTGTAAGTGAATTCAATAATTTGTCATGAATAAACCTTCCTGACTTCTATACAGCCATTAAAATCAGTTTTCTTAAAGCAGAATCTCTTACCCTATATACCAGAGCAATGCAATATGAAGCATTTCACTGCCTGGCAAGCAGAATAAACCTAGTAAATTGTGTTTTTGTTTCAAAAATTATCAAGACAATAAATGTCAAATCTGTTTTATATCTCTGACATGCTGCATGATATAAAAAAGAAGACATATCTTCTATTTCTATTACATTTTGCCAGCGTTCTCATTTGTTCCATGTAAGATAATTTTTAAAAGGCAGATTTCAGTTGTTTTACAGATAGTAAAGAACAGAAAAGTGCTACCAGTCAGTGTTTATGGTAATATTGTTAAGGATGGAGGTTTGTACAGACATTTGTCTACAAAAATCACAGTACTCATACCAGAAAACCTCCTCTCTGGCCTAACAGTTTCCTCCAGTTTTCTTTTGCTAAAATCTAAAATAAACCACGGACCCTCATAAATGCTTGAGTGTTGCATGACAAATATTTGACAATGGTTTCCATAAAATAAAATCCTGAAACCTAATGTTGAAGTGATACTGGCTGACTCTTTGTCTGTCATACAGGGATTCTTTAAACGAACGGTCCAGAATAATAAAAGGTACACATGCATAGAAAATCAGAACTGCCAGATTGATAAAACACAGAGAAAGCGTTGCCCTTACTGTCGATTTCAAAAATGCCTAAGTGTCGGAATGAAGTTGGAAGGTAAGAATTATTACAGATATAGAATATGTGAACTATTAAAACTAAAATTTATGTAATTCTCACACAAATTATGTTGTGCATCATATATTGTATTCATGTAAAATACTTACTAGTAATTTTATTATGTTCTGCTCTTTTATGTTTTAAATACGGAATTTTTATAGCTATTCATAAGTAGTAACAGGTCAGTTTTAAATTAGAGCGAGTTGAAACTACAAGAAACAACTGAAAACCTTTGACTTATACATAGTTTGAAGCCTTTAAGAGTACCTGGATGAAAGAGTAAAAATAGAATGGAAATTACTTTTTAAAACTTTATAGCAACAAACTGAATTAATTCAGAACAAAAAAAAATACATCCTCAGTTCTCAGAAATGGGAATTAATCATTACAATTAATTTCTGGTCTTCAGTATCCAGCATGATTTTATTTAATTTATATTTTATGAGGTATTTTGTTTATGTTATGGTTTTGTTTTTCAATATTCATCTTAAGGAAAATGTGAAATAAAAGAAAAATTAAAAGTCTTTCCTCATGCAACGTTGCAGTTGTCTCAATTGGAGTTCAGTACACACAGTGGCTACAGAACTGAACTAAAGTATGGGTAAAATCTCTAAAAGTATGTCTTACAGCTATATGAATAAGTATACTTTCACAATGAAATTTATTGAAAAATTAAGAGAAATATGATGTGTTAGAGGGGGTTTTGGCATTCACAAAGATCATTTCTATGCAGAGACGAATGGCAATGCTACAAGGAGTTTATTGAAATAACAGAATGCTAGTTACTTCAAAACATTCATAAGAGAATCTTCATGGTCCAACACAAGAAATTCTAAATATATCCTTTACATTTAGGCCCAGATTCTAGAGTCAATGGGAATTCTTTGCTTAAGAAATGCTGGTTCAGAATTGAACATTCTTTTCCCATGCAAAAATCTCATTGTAATGACTAAGTTTTGCCTGACTTAAGACTGCAGGATCAGGCCAGCATTACAATGGAAATATGTAGATATAAATGCAAAAATGCATTCAAATAAACAGAGTCTCATGCACTTTGGTAAATATAACAGACATTACATATCCTCACAGTGCACAGATCAAATTGGTATACCACACTGAGCTGAATATCTTGGGTTGCAGTACCACCCTCTGAAAACTAGTAGTAGAATAACAAATCATTTGGAATATTTTTGTTAGGAGGGACATTTAACAGCAGGTTGAAAATATATTGCTTAACTGCTACTTAATTGTTTATAATTACAGATATTCACACAGGGCCAAATTCTCTTCTCATATAGTTGCATACAACTCACTTTTGTGCAACTCGCCCTGAAAACAAAGTATGCAGGGTGGAATTTGACCTTTAATGTTTAATTGTACAGCATGTTGCAACTGTTTTGAGAAGGACACTAAAATATTTATCAGCAAAATATTGCATTAAGACTTTTCAGTTTCCTGCAATACTCAGAAGGGATAGAGTTAGGAGCACAAAATTCTCTAACTGCAGCATTAACTAAAATGTATGCATTATCTGTAGCGATAGATACTTTAAAAGATTTATTGTTATATCCTTCTGTCCCACCTGTACAACTTTTCTTTCTCTGTCTAGAAAATTGGAACAACACATGCTTGCCTCATTGTAAATGTCTCTGACATTGTATATGTATTTCCCTAATAGTGATATATGGTCTTGAATTCTAGTTCATAAATTACCATATGCAGCAAAAATCATTAATTGTTAAAGTCTTCATGATAATTTGAAGTATTGTGGACCTAGGATTCATAATAAATTTTTAATGTTACACTGATCCCATAGACAAAACCTCAAGAAGTTAACCTCCAGCTATCTCAACATGTCACCAAGCTGTCAAAGGTTCCTATTTGTATCTAATTGCCATTGGGCAGGATGGGCTTGATGAGATCTACTCACTAGTCCATTAGAGATATGCCGCAGGGACAGATACTGCTGTGAAGGAGGCTACCAATATGACTCCCAAAGCAGCTATTGCAATAGGTTTGTTTTAATTATTTCTGATTCCACAGCTATTACAAGTTATAACATTATCAACAGTTTCGGAGTCTTTTCAGTGTTCTGTGTGGATTATGTCAAGTGAGCAGTGTTCTCTGTGCCTGTTCAGATTGTATTGATAACTTGTCCGGAAACTGAGAAAACGAGGCATGATCCTGAAATATTTGCCACAATGTACGTGAACCATAAAGGAAGCAGTCTTTGCAGAAGAAACTAGATTCTCCTTTATACCTATTGAACATTTTACAGCTTACGTTTCAAACATTTTTTGTACTGTAGTGGTACACAGTAATGGGAGGATTATCATGAGGTAACATGGCCCTCAGGGTACTTTTCCGATGAGCTCTGACCATAAGCCCTTTTTCCTAATGATATTGTGGGTTACAGTTAAAAAAATGATGAGATCTCAACAGGAGATTTGTGAAATTTATACAGCCAACCACTGCTTTCATCCCTAATTATTATGTTTGAAATTACCTAAACAACAAGTGCATACATGTTCAGAATATGTATCAAATGACAAAAGGTAACTAAGAAAATTAATATTTGATAAGTCAAAAGATTTTTTTTATTTAGCATTATCATGCTATTTTGATCAAAGTAGGGGAGTGCAGCTATATTACCAAGTGAGTGTTCAACTGAAGAATGTTCTCTACCTATGTTCTAACTGAGATGTTACTTCATGCTCTTCCTCCAACAGCTGTGAGAGCTGACCGAATGCGTGGGGGTCGAAACAAATTTGGACCAATGTACAAGAGAGACAGGGCGCTGAAGCAGCAGAAGAAAGCTCTTATCCGAGCAAATGGACTTAAACTGGAAGCCATGACTCAAGTGATCCAAGCAATGCCCACTGACCTAACAATATCCTCTGCAATCCAGAATATCCACTCAGCTTCCAAAGGCCTACCTCTGAACCATACTGCCTTGCCTCCTACAGACTATGACAGAAGTCCCTTTGTAACCTCTCCAATTAGCATGACAATGCCGCCTCATGGTAGCCTACAAGGTTACCAAACCTATGGCCATTTTCCAAGCCGCGCTATCAAGTCTGAGTATCCTGACCCTTACACTAGCTCTCCAGAGTCAATAATGGGCTACTCCTACATGGATAGTTATCAGACTAGCTCACCAGCAAGTATTCCACATCTGATATTGGAACTCTTGAAGTGTGAGCCAGATGAGCCGCAAGTCCAGGCAAAGATCATGGCATATTTGCAGCAAGAGCAAGCTAACAGAAGCAAACATGAAAAGCTCAACACCTTTGGTCTTATGTGCAAAATGGCTGACCAAACCCTCTTCTCCATTGTTGAATGGGCAAGAAGTAGCATCTTTTTTAGAGAACTTAAGGTAGGTGAAAAGGTCATACTATAGTAGATACAGTTTTTAAGCAAAATAAATGAACGAAACTGTGATTTACCATTTTGTTCAAATGCATCATTCTTGCTTATTTTACTTCACCTTCGTGTAGGTTTACTATGCTGAGAATAAATTTTCAGTTGATTTTTCTATTTTATCCTTGGTGAGCAATCAGAAAGACTGGACACAATTCATTTTCTTTTATATTTAATGTATCTCCCTCTTTTTCTCTCTCCTGCGATCACAAATCGTTTACTCTTCTAAATATTATCCATTGAGTATATTGTATTCAAGTAACATCACTATGTGTGTTGGTATTTACTAATTGTTCCTGTTACTCTGGTTCCATATGGGGAAAAATTGCTTTATGCACTTATGTATATACAACTCCAAAATTATTTACTACTGGAACATTATTTCATAATATATGTGTGATCAACACTGAAGGCCTGAGCCTCAGTCTAAGTTATGCTCAGCATAGCACCTGATGAAGAGCAAGGAAAGGTGGCTTATAGTCTCCTTTGCACTCCCCTGACCTGAGAGATACCAAGGGGATGCTTTAACTAAGGTGGCTGCAACAGCCCCTTAGAGGCTGCTCCTCTGGGTTGCTTGAGCACTAGACAGCTGGACACCTAACACATGAATGACAGCTCTGTGATAGCCAGGAATTCCCTCACACCAATGAATTCCCCAGGTGATTTATTAGGGCAGCTTTATGGCCCTGTTGTGTAATTGCTCTGGCATAGAAGGACTGGGTATGGAAGGGCAAAACATCAGGCCTCAAATGTTATGGGGGAAGCAAGAGTATTCTAATACCACTCTCTTAAAAGGGGGGGTATTTCTGGAATGAACAAATTGTCTCTTTCAGTCCCCAAAAGAGAAGACCGACTGGACTTGATCCCTGAAACTCTAGTGTCTGTTTCTGTATTTCCTAATGCTTCTTAGGGAGATGCTGTTTCTTCAATATCATTTGTTGCTTAATCACTATGTGCAGCCTTTTTACAGCCATTAGTTCCATGCAGGGTCCTTTGTAGACAAGGGAAGGTAATCCAGTATGCTAATAGGGTTGCAGCTGCCGGACCAAGGTGGGGAGGGCCCAACAAAGGGGGAAATTACCCTGAGGCCCAGAGTTCCAGTCCCTGCCACTGCTACTTTGGCTTGGCCGTGAGGGAAGTGGGGAGGACTCAGAAGTGTTGTCTGGGCACCGTTGAGGGCCAAGTGCCCTAGGTCCTCCCCCGTATGCCCTCGGCCCTGCCCCTTCTGGGGTATTGAGCTAGGCCTCCTTCCCACCTTGCGCCAGTGCTCACAGCAGTTGGTGGCCCTGCTGGCAGCTGCAGAGTTTCACTGAGTGCTGAAACCTCCCTGTGAATCAGGTGCGCTGAAGGGGAACCCTGTTGAAAAAGACACAGGTACAGAATGGGATGTTTTCTGCATCAGATCTGTTGGCTTTTGTAAGAATGACAATGCTAAGAACCATTCAGAGTGATTTCTGAAGGCAGTTCAAAGGTGCTAGCTGGGCAAATGGAGTAAGAGTGACTCGGATATCAGATTCCTGTTCTCATTTTATTCATGAGCATCATTGTAGGAACACTGACTACTCAGCCTGAGTAACAAGGAAGGTCATTTAGAGGGAAAGTGATTTTAAAATGAGAAAATATCTAATTTCATCTGATTTATTTGCAGCTATAAATTATGCAAGATGTTGTAAGAAACCATACGCTCTTTATAAACTGTTTAAAATTACAAACTGAAAAAAACAATAACATTGTAGCAAACAGTTTCCTAAAAGTAAAGTTTATTTATAAAGGACCAGACCTTTTCGCACTTACCTTGAGGAATACCCGCTGAAATTAATGAGACTCTTCACTAAGATACTACTCACTGGAGTCATCTACACTAGCCCCCTCCTGGCAAAGGGGGCATGCTAATCAGCCCGATCGGAGAATACCAATGAGGTTTGGGGATAAGGGAAAGTAGAAGTTGTGCGGGTACTTCAAAATGCCCACAGCTACACTGCTTGCCAACACTTCGTGCGTGGTGGGAATTATGCTAATGAGGTGCTGCATATGCAGCGCAGCACCTCATTGCTATTCTCCAATCAGGCTCATTAGTATCATAGAAGCAGGACTTACATTCCTATTAGAGCTTGGATTTCTTCCCAGCTTCCCCTTTTCTATCACCGCTTGCATCAATTCAAGATGCTGGCTTCTAGTCAGTGCAAGAGGAGTAGCTATCTCAGAATACTCCACAGAGCATGACTACTGAAGGAGGCACATAAGGCCTTTGTGTATGACTGGGAGAACTTAAGTGCAGTACAGCAGTAGGGGACATTTGGGAGGAAAGAGGGGACTACATCACTAAATGAACCTGGCCTAGTCTTTCCATTCTCAACTGTTTCAAATCAATACTCACAGCTGAGAAGTATTCATAAGAACATGAAAATGTACCTCTTCTTATTCCTACTTCTCTATGTCTAAAGTATAAATCTTGGAGAGCCATTGCAAATGAGACTGGTGTGTAAAAAGAGGTCTGGGAGTAAGGTTTTCCCTTGAATGAGTGAAATCCAAATGATGAAAGAACAAAAATCTTTATAAACAATGGTTGGCAAGATATTCATAATAATCCGATGCATATAGATCACATCGTACATAAACGGGTGCAAATTACTAAACAAAGTATTAGCAAGCCAGTCCGTTCCTTCCAAACCCATTGTTACCTGCTCATTTCTTCAAGGTACAAAAATGGGGGAACTTTTTCATTTCTTCCTGCAAATCTGGAGCGATAAAGCTTAAACATTCTTTAACTCAGAGAACTGAAAAAGGAGAAATGATGACAAAGTGCTGTCTTAGTTCATATTATTATCATAATATACATCCTTGGGAAAAGTGCCTCTGTATTTTGTTTCTTATTTTAAGGTTTCCGTTTTATTCTTTCCCTTTATCACATAATTATTATTTTCAAATCAACTTGCATGACAACACATGCATATTTACTTTTAAAATCGTTATGTCTTGAAGTACCCATTCAGTTTATCCTGGTCATCTTCTTTTGAGTGCGTCTGCTCTACCAAAATGCTGAAACCTCTTTTTTTTGGTCCATGATGTACATAAAACAGAAAATACCTACTACTAGAGTAACATACTTGCATCAGGAATTAGAGAGAGAGAGAGAGAGAGACTTACCTTACTATGACAACAATACATAAACTCTAATTTTTGGCCCCAGCTCCTCAAAGGAAAGTTAAATGACATATTATAGGAATGCTCCTTGCATTGCACAGGACTCGTCAGATCTTTGCAATGAAGCTAAAGGTCTTTCCAAACCATGAATGAGTTAATTTGTGGGGGGAGACATCCTTTTCATGCTGCAGAAAGAGAGAAGGGAGTCATTAGAATCTTCAAATGATATCCTTTATCACTTGAGGCACTGAGCTAAAGGATGCATAGAAATACTTGTCAAGCTTGGAAGTGAAATATTAAGAGAATGGAATGTTTTAATCTTACTTATTAAGGGTCAGATTCTCCCATTTTTATAATGAGTAGCACCTTGTTGTGAAAGTTGTCCTATTTAAAATTAATGGAACCACTCCCAAAGCAAAGTACTATGCATCATGAATATGGATGTCAAAATCTGACTCCAAATGGCTAGCTGGAGTCTGGAAACGTTGATTTCAGTATCTTGCTAATATATCAAACATAAATATGTCTTTCATGTAGCCCTACATGATGGCTGTGCAGCATCTAGGAGGAAGGTCTTTGCAACACTAAAAAGAAAATATTGCAAGACTTTCTTCAGTCCAAAGTCCACATGGCCCCAAGAGTGGCTATAGAAAGTTCCAGTGGCCTCCAACTTTTCCTGTTCAAAGTGTTAGTCAGCTAGAGAAGAACAAGACTAACATCTTCCCCAATCCATAACAGGGAACAGTCTCTGTTGCTGTGTAGCGCAGGAAGACAATAACACTTCCATGAGCCAGTAGCCACCACGTTGCTTTTCCTGGATGAGGTCCTGATGGTATCGTGGCATAATATGTAGAGAAGTTGGAAGGGTCCTGGGCTCAGAAAATTAACTAAGGTTGGTAGCTATCTGAAAGGCAAAGAGCATGTAATGTCTACCTCGACTTAGTTTTTTTAGAGAGTGGATACTATAAATCAGAATACCACCTGGGCACAAAAATTCATTATCTAATTACGCCACGAGGAGGACAGGAGGTTCTGGATATGGGTTAATTAGGCTACAGTTTTATTCCTAAATGTTAGGCAGTACCCAGCACATAAAAGTGTACAGCACAGCCATAGTTATTCCATATGCTAATGGGTAGGGTAGACAGAGGCTACTGTTGACCCACTCCCTTTACTCCAGGCCCACCATCTCAATGATAGTTAAAAAGAGGACATAATAGTGTTGGCTGCCTACCATTACAGTCATAGGAGTCCCAAAACCCATTTCCACTCCTTTAAAAAATATCTTCTTTAAATACCAATCCGTGTTATCTGAACACCGTATCCCTTCCCCATGGATAACCTGCAGTGGATATCTGCCCTGTGTTTACCTAATTAGTTGTAACATCATGGTCTAAACTCTGTTTCATATCCACCTAACTGAACCCTCATTCTGCTGTGGGAAGGAAAAAAACAATCCATCTTGCTTTGGACAACCAGGGCAGTGGGGGGAAAAAGATTTTAACAACATTTCGGGACAGGAGTGATTAGGGTAATGACCACATGCAGTTCCTTTGGGGGAGAGGAGAAGAGTTGTTGCTGCTCTGTCTGGCCCTGATTAGAGATGGCTTTTCCTGCACCAGGATGAATCTAAGTAGTCCCCCAATCTGCAATTGGCAGATTTTTCTTATTAGCCAGACAGCAGCTCCCATCTTTAATGTGTGGTGAGGTCATTTAGCAAATGGTTACAAGGTTGGGCAGCTTCATGGACTTGGATGAAATTACGTGTACTTACAGCAAGGAGGATTCTGGTTCTTAAACCACACATACACAAATCCCCTTTCCTTCTCCAGGGCTCTCCTCTTTGTCACTCTTGAAACTTCAAGTATTGCCCCTTTTGACACTGCTATTCCTTCATAAAATTGTTAAAAAGAGATTATTTTAATATGTCATTTAAACTTTGAAGATCAGGGTCTGAACCAAGAGGAGTGTAATCTATATATGTTGTCCCAATGGGATAAGTCTCTCCCACTCTTTCTTACTAGTTGCTGGTGTAAGTTCTCCTCTCCCGCTCAACATTTTGTCACTTCTCATTCGTTACATTTATAACAATTTGGTAATGTAATCAAGACAGGATAATAGCGAGGAAGTGAAATCCTTGCAAGGCAAGTGTGCAATTTAAAGTTAGAATGAGTATCTTGAACAAACCCAGTTTGAAAGTACATTGAGAGGATGCATTTATTAGGGCAAAGTTATCTCCTATACCAGCCAGAGAGGAGGAGAGACACCACCCAAGAAGCTCCTTTCGTAGTTTGCTCCTCTAGCAGTGATGTTTTGGGTCATCTTTAACTTTTGTGTGGCAACTCCATTTAAGTTAATGCTCAGCTGGGGCTGTAAGAACCATGGTTTCTCCTGTGCAGGGGTAAAAGGGAAAACAGATTTACAGAGGGCCTCCCCATAAGTGACCTGGCATCCAAGGAGAAGAAGCTGGTCTATTTTCTAATATAGTTGCCATCTTCAGGGTTGGCCAGGGCAGCATAGAGCTGTGTTAAGAATAGCACATCCTTTATTCCTGCACAGCCATGGATCCAAAGTTTGTAGGTTGAATCAGACAATCCAATGATTTCTGACTCAATCAGTTCTCAGCCAGAATCCTCCTTGCTAAAAGTGGGTCTAATTTCATATGTCAGTGGAGATGTCTACATTTGCACAAAAAGTGCATTTGGCACTTTGACTTAATTTATATTTCTTCCAAGGTTTTAAATTCTCAAAGAAATAATTGTTTGAAAATTTATGTTCCAGTCTTCTCTACTACTTCTGCTATATAAAACACTGGGAGATTTGTTTGCCTTGGTAGCAGAGACAGATGGCAACTGAACAAAAAACATTTAAACAAAGTTATAACCCATGCTCGCCATCAGTACAACAGTTAGCAGAAACTAAAACGCATTCTTAATGTGGCGAGTAGAGTGTACAGAACCAACAAAATTACTGGAGGATGTCTTCCGTCGAAAAGCATTATAGGTAATATGTCATATATCCCCTCTAATTCCAAACTTGCGATTCCAAACAAATAAATCGAACATCCCACAACAGAACACATAAACAGGGAGTTGAATTACAGAGGTCCAGGAAATATTGTTATCTCATATAAAATAATCATACAGAGTAGGAAATCCATACATTTGTGGAGAAAAGTATTAGCAGTGGAACTCAAAATTTTCCTTTGGGTGTTGAAAGGCTGTTACATTATTCAGACTTACTAATCAAATGCAAGTGGGTAGCTTGAAGTGCTGTAGATTTTTCTTGTACTGTACATTTATCAAAGCAGGAAATGTAACTAACAGAGCTGATGAAAAGAATGTTTTGCAGTGTGCTTTCAGTCAGGGATCTTCCAGCACAAATAAAGGGAGAACAGCTCTGCTGCTTAAAACAACATTTCTCTTAGTATCCATGGTCCTATTAGCTAGTTAACGTGCTGTCAGGAATAGTCGTGGATTTCTGGTCAAGTTTAGGAAATGTATTCATGATATGGAAAAAGGAGTTGCCTTCATTCTTACTCTGTTTCTCAAACTGTGTGGAAGAAATATTGTGTGAAAGTATTAATCTTGCACGACTGAAAGAATTACTCATTTAAAAAAACTTTAAATTGACAAACGCTGAGTGTATTTTGATGAAAAACAATTGTTCATACTGACATTTTTATCTGAGAAGACTTGGAAGGCAGTGATAAAATCAATATTACGAAAGGAAAAGCCTCGAGAGAGAAAAAGGATTGATGGAGCATGGAGACTAAAAGCTATACACACCATCTAGAGGTGAGCCTTCTCAGTCAGGCTATGTCTAGATAACAGGGATTTGACGACAGAAGTTTTTGTTGGAAGATATCCTCTGACATAACTTCTGTTGATAGATGATGGCCAGACTGCCAAGTGGATCACAAAAGCAATCCACTCCGTTGACAGAGAGCGTCTGGACTGTCCAGCCATTCTCTAGACAAAATGGCCAACTGGAAGCACAGCAGACAGGGCTGCCCAGTGTCCCAAAAGCCCTGTCTGTCAACAGAGGGCCCCAGGAACATCAAGATAGGCTTTCCGTCTACAGAGGCATTATTTTTCGTGGGGACTTGTATAAGGCTGTCGACAAAATATGCTGCATTCTGTCGACTTACTGTTGGTAGAACACCTTGGGCATCTGGATGCTCCCTGGATGGTGTTTTGTCAACAAAACCCTCAGTGCAGTGTGTGGAAGTTTGTTTTGCCATTTTCTTTGCTGTATCTGTTCCAAGGGTAAATACAGAATTTCAGTATTTAGGAGAAAACAGCAGAAATGTAGCACTTTAAAGACTCACAAAATGATTTATTCAGTGATGAGCTTTCATAGGACAGATCCACTTCATTAGATCAATCTCATTTCTAATACAGACAGACATTTATAACTACAGAGGACCAAAAAAAATGCAATAAAAACTGACAAATCAAGTACACAGGACTGAAGTATGTGACAGAGGGATGGGGAATATAAAGTGTCCTGCCTGAGATGATTATGAGCATCAAAGAAAGTGAAGCAGTCCTTGTAATGCATGAGATAAATTGTGTCTCTGTTCATACCACATGTTAATGTGTCGAATTTGAATATGAATTCCAATTCACAAATTTCTCACTGTAATCCGTTTTTAAATTCTTTTTGTTCCAGGAAACAAATTCTCAGGTCTTTAAGAGAATGGCCCACTCCATTTAAGTGTTAGTTGCTTCCATGTATTGAGTTTCTTGATGTCTGATCTGTGTCCATTTATTCTTTGGCAAAGGTTTTACCCAGTCTGTCTCATGTACAGAGTGGCAGGGCATTGTAAGAATGTGCCCTTGATCTTGTAAATAACATGCCTTAGGTCCAGGGATGGTAGCCCCAGAATAAGTATGTGGACAAAGTTGACAGTGGAGTTTGTTGCAAGGAAAAGTTCCAGGATTAGTATTACTGTGGTGTAGTCTGTGCTTGCTGTGAGAATCTTTCTTAGGTTAGAAGGTAGTCTATAGGAAAGGACAGGCCTGTCACCTAGGGCCTTCTGGAGTGTAGCATCATGATCCAGAACAGGTTGTAGGTTTTTAATGATGCGTTGCGGGGTTTGATTTGGGGGCTATAGGTGATGACAAGTAGTGTTCTGTTATTGATCTTTTGGGGACTATCTTGAAACAGCTGGTTTCTGGGTATTTGTCTGGCCGTGTCAATTTGTTGTTTTACCTCTCCCACTGGGTAATTAAGTTTTATAAATGCTTGGTAGAGATCATGAAGTTTTCGATCTCTGTCAGTAGGATCAGAGCAGATGCGATTATATCTGAGGGCTTGACTATAAAGGATGGATCATGTTGTGTGTGCTAAATGGAAGCTGGAGGCATGTAGGTAAGTGTAGCAGTCAGTGGGTTTCTCGTAGAGAATGGTGTCGATGTGGCCATCAGTGATTTGTACTGTGGTATCCAGGAAATGTATTTCTTGTGTGTAATAGTTAAGGCTGAGATTGATGGTAGGGTGCAGATTGTTGAAATCTCTGTGGAATTCTTCCAGAGTCTCTTTACTGTGGGTCAAAATGATAAAGATATCATCAATGTAGCAGAAGTAAAGGAAGAGTAACAGGGGGCAAGAGCCAAGGAATCATTGTTCTAAGTCATCCATGAAAATGTTAGCATACTGTGGGGCCATGTGAGTGCCCATAGCAGTGCCACTAATCTGGAGGCATAAATTGTCCCCAGATTGGGAATAATTGTGGGTGAGAACAAAGTTACATAGGTCAGCCACCACATTTGCTGTGGTAACATCAGGGATGGTATTCCTGATAACTTGTAGCCCATCTTCATGTGGAATATTGGTGTAGACAGCCTCGAAATCCATGGTGGCAAGGATGGACTTGTCAGGAAGGTTTCCAATGTTTTATAATTTCCTCAGAAAGTCAGTGGTATCTTGGAGGTTAGCATGGCAAATCTAGTGGCTGACCTATGTGACTCAGCAACCCGCTTTAGTGAATAAGCCAACAGGTGATAATGATTATGAACTGAGCAGGCTGAGAACTACAAAGGCATCTTGTCCCCCCAGAGGAAGGCATGCACTACAGCAGTTAGATGGAAACATGCCATGTAAAGGAATTTCAGAATTCCCATTTGTTTAACTTTTCCTTTCTTAAACTTAGGTGCAAAATCAGAAGCTCAAGACAACTATTAGCACTGAACTTTGAACTGTTACAAAGGAGCTGTTTACCCATCCAGGAGAGAATGAAAAGAGAATGCTGCTCTAGGGACCTAATTCTGTAGGCTTTGGTCAAGCAAAAAATGATATTAAAGTCAATCCAAGTAAGGATTGGGTCCTTGTTCAGAAAGTGGGATGCAATGAATGAGAAGTCAGATTTTTTCAGAGGTATTTAGGTTGTTCCTAAAGATGCAGGTATGCACCAGGTACTGTTTTCAAAAACTAGGTGCAGATAGGCACCTAGTTCTGTTTGGATGCCTTGAACCCTGTGTTTTTATGGTGGTCATTTCAGTGCTTTTGAAAAATCCCAGTGTGCGTCTCTCTTCATCTTTAGGCTCACAGATACCTTTGAAAGTCTGCTCCACTCTGAGTAAAATTGAGGAGAGAATGGTACTTTCCTCAAGGGTACCTCGTAGGCTTCCTGTACTGGCTGCTCAAGCCAGATTCTCTCAGCTAGGGGACATTTCTCAACATGGAGGTGGAAAGTTGTGTTGTTTGATGCCAGCTATATCTGCATTGAGTTATCTACTAAACAACCATGGGATGGATAAGGAGACATTACAGCTTCTGCACCCACCACCTCCACACACCCTGCCCAGGATGCTTCTAGAGAAGGAGATGGTAAGGCCCACAGTCCTCCAAACTGCTACTCGGACTGTTACTTGCTGTGCAAATGTAGGGTGCAATTTCATTCTCTCTGTTAAATAAAATAAGTTTAATAATTGTGAAAAAAGGAAGACATGCCAGTCCCCGGGAAAATCATAGCTAGGACTATTCACAGAAGAATGTCAATGGCATGGTGACAGGTTTCTTTTAAACAGTTCTCATTCTTGTAGAGTTCTATGTGAGACTATAACAGTCTGCTTTTTGCAAACAGTGTCATGAATGTGGGGGTAGAGAGGTAGAGGAGCTGTTTTCTGCTACACTGCAAAATTTCTCATCCAGTTCTATCAGAGAGGTAGATATAAGGATATCTTTAATTTAATCCATTGCACCTAGGAACTGCTACTCTCAGGGTAAAATCCTTCCTTCATACATGAGGTGTGGAAGGGAGGATCCCACCTTTACGGTACTAGCCAATGTGATTTTATGCTTTTATGCTAGAACCATCATGTTGTAACACAGCACGAAGTTGATTATCTTTCTGTATGCAATATACACAGTTTTGAGGCATCCCTTTGATAATGCATGAAATTCTTGGGGCAGACATGTTATGGACAAATTGGAGGGAAACATGAAAAGAGAGACAGTACTAACTGAGATTAGGGAAATTGACTTTAAAGATAGATTTTTAAAAAGTCACATACAGTGTTTGGTCAAACCACCACCTCCTCAGAACCGCATAAGCACCTAGAAGTAGTACATCTGAATGAAGCACACACCAAAGACAGTGAAGAACTGTGTTCTTACTGTAGTAGGTGTAAAAAGGCAATACCAAGAAAAGAGAAAATTTTAGCCTCATGATCAAGAAAAAATCCTTAACGACAAGAGCTATCAAACTGTGCAGTAGTCTCCCAGGGGAAGTGGCCAACTACTTGAGTAATTTAAAACTGCTCCACAGAAAGTATGCAGAAGAGTGGTCTAGGTGATTTACTATGCCTTTTCCATCTTTGATTTTAAGATTCCACTATACAAATCAGGGTAAGATTCACAGGCAGAAAGAAACAAAGTAGTAGACTGAATTTCTTAGTTTCAGACAATATAAATAAAGAGACAGATCATTCATTGGGATTAGTTTACTAGTCCACAAATGACTTGGATCCATTTACTTCAATGGAGCTGTAACATTTTACACTAACCCAAGAGCTGATCCCTAAATTTTTAAAATTATTTTTGGTATGTATTCAATCCATCATGTTTTGCTCTATTACACAGCTTCAGTTTCTGAGCATTCAGATTATTGCCAGCTTTACTTGCAAACTCAAGCAGGAGGTAAACTCATGCAGTGGAAATTGAATTAAGTTCTTTAATTATTTTTCTTGCTAACTACTGTACCTAATTTATCAGAAGTAAAAACAACCTCCACAAAGCAAGTTTCACTTTTGATATGAAATCCATCATAGTTTCATTATACAAAATGGAAATGTGACAATGTTTCAATAATTATCTTGTACCTCAGTGGAATTTACAGTGTCTATGTAATTTTTCCAAATGTTAACTCAAACACACAACAGTCAGCCCAATTCAAGAGTAATACCTAATACAATGACTGTGTTCAAAAATTATTCTGTGAAATACTGGGTATAAGACAAATCCTTCAGTGACATGTAATGAATAACATGTCTGCGTAATTACTAGAGCAGGAAAACATTCTGGTGGATATTTAACTCATTGGGGCACCAAAACTATTTATGATTTTGGGTTAAATTTGACAAGTAGTTTCCGTCAGAAAAAAAAACTGGAAAAAGTACAAAACACTGAAACATTTTGTTTTGACATTTGTCATTTAGTTTTGAAACATTCTCAAAATGATATGTCGGTTTGAATCAACATTCCAGTTCAAAGTGCTGTTTCAAATTGACATTGGACATTTTTCCTTTGACCCAAAACAAAAAGCAAAAAAAACCCATCTTTTTTTGGTTTGTCATGAGAGCTTTTTTTTAAAAAAATCAGTTTTAGTTCAAAACAAATTACTTTTCTGATTTTTTTTTCTGTTGGGTCTTGGAACTGAAAAATCAATTATTTGCTCAGTTCTATTAACTATTCCTTTTTCTCCTGAACCTTCTAGTATGATCTGCTTTAAGAAAAACAGATAGTAAAAAATATTTTTGTTAAAGGAAAGCTCTTGGGGATTGAATGTTCTAACTTCCTGTTTGTTTTCTGATTGGTTTTCTAATGAAAACCCCTTCTAATTACCTTGTTTTAGTGGTTTTAAGGTATATAAGTAGGTATTTTTGATAAAAGGCACCATTTGTAGTCAGAGAATGAAGAGAAGTTAATACTAAACTCGAGTACACTTTGCTGATCTATGGGCTTTCCATATCGTAAAATTAATCTGAAATGGCTCTTTCATTCATACTTTGGCAAAAATGGCATTTGCAAAAAGTACTCACATTATCATTAAATTTGTACTTTACAGTCACTGGGGCAATTCAGCTTAGAAACACAGCTTAGAAATAGAAAAACAGCCCTCACTCGAACAAAGCCCCAGTAGACATCAATATAAATTTTGCCTAAGGCTACACTACTTACCAGAGAAAACTGACCACTCGAGGCCAATTTTCCGGGGTTCCATTTTGCGCATACACGAAATGGCACGTTCCAGGGTCAACGTCGACCACAGAACGCCTCCTGAGCCACATGGTAGTAAGGAATGTCAACGGGAGGTGTGCGCCTGTTGACCTTCTGCCGTGAAGACAGGCACAGAAATTGATGGCTGCAAAGTTGATTTTTGGTACGTAATTGGCGTACCTAAAATTGTGTAACAGTTGTCAACCTTCAAGGTAAATGTAGACACAGCCTAAGTAAGGGTGTACAGATCTGTGCCCTAGTTGTTGAAATGACTTAATCCTGAAATGGGCAAAAAGTCAGCTATTTGCTTAACAAAAGCAGCTTATTGCTGGGAAGAATTACCCTAACAGCAACTAATTTAAAAATTAAAATCTCAAAATGTAGCTGTCTGACAGCTAGCCTTTTTCCATGTCACTGTTGTTCACAACATGAAGCCAGTCTTATGCAGTGCAAAAGGGGGTAGGAGAAGGACTTTGTACACCACGAGTGCACAGATCCACGGCATGTGTAGAACTGTCAGATAATCTGTATCTTGCACACGTTTCTACACCTGCATAAAATTCATCCTTGTACAGAGACCTATGCGATATATATATACCCTCCAAACTGGACTTAAGTGGGCCTAAGGCAATGTATAAACCTAGTGCTGGCCTTCTGTAGAAAGGTGAATTTCACACTGACCCATTCCCTTTGCCCCCATCTCCTCTCCATTTTCCACCTTGGCATGAAGGGAGTATATAAATAAGGCTTTGGCCCAGACTGAGGGGTGGTTAGGGCTGATAGACAGGTATACTGTGCATCAAGTCAAATGAAACAGGGTAATTTTTAAAATATTGAATGCTTGTGCCCTGACAAAGTACCAATACTTAAAGCAATTTTAATTTACAAGAAAAAGTTGTTAGTCTATAAGGTGCCACAGGACTACTTGTTGTTTATGAAGTTACAGACTAACTGGCTACCCCTCTAAAAAAAAAGTTAAAGTAAATGTTTGGTGAGACATTGAATAAAAACAATACTGACAAAAGGGAATATTTGTTTTCTGTTTTGGAAGATTTCTATAGTGGTCATCACTCTTGTATTTGGAAAGAAATTAAAATTTGTCTCCATTAAGTCAGAAATAGAAAAAATGCTATGTCTACCTCTAAATACAGCATTTTCATTTTAAAAAGTAGCTTTGAAAAGTTTGTTACTAAATAAAATCTTGGATCAAATAATTTTAATGCATTAAAGCAACAATAAACACAGGAAATATACATGAATAAAGCAGTCAGAAAGTCAGGCAAATCTTTTAAGGCTATAAATATCACCTAGGGTAGGCCACTATAATTAGCAAAGGGTAAACAAAAGAAGATAACCAGAAATAGATATGGCGGCAGGGGGTGGGGTGTTTGTGTATGAAATGTCTTGGATAGCTTATTCAAGTGTTCTTTCCATAGCATAGGAAATGGTTCTAGCTAGCTCAAGAGTTCTGTGGCTATTGAAAAGGATATTTCCATGTTGTGTCTTTGCAAAGAAGATTGACATGTTATCTATATATGGGAAATATCATCCTTCCTCAGTGTCACTGGATGTGACAAAAATCATACCTTCATTCTAGTGCTCCAGTGAGTATGGTCTATTTGTCTTAACTGATTACTTTTATGTATTAATCAGTTAATATTCAGGGTCATATTTTAACCTCACAGTTGGCCCTAAGTAAGTCACAGTAGCATAAATTGTGGCTTTTCTTTGCTGCTAAAAAGCTGCTTTTTTTACCTCAGGGTAATTAGTGAATGTGAGCAAGCATGAGGTAAACCATGAGATAAACTCACGAAGGGCTTGTCTACACTACCACCTTCCTTCAAAGGAAGGATGGTAATTAGGGTGTTGGAGTTTACGAATGAAGTGCTGTCGTGCACAGGCAGCATTTCATTAAGCAAATTCCGCCCCGCCCCCCCACGGCAACTCCGAAGTTTTAAACTTTGAAGTACCGGCACGCGTCTAGCTGCATTACACCCGCTGGTACTTCAAAATGCCAGGGCAACTTCAAAGTCCCAGCGGGTGCGCCACAGCTAGATGCGGGCCAGTACTTCAAAGTTTAAAACTTCGAAGTTTCCATGGGGGGGAATTTGCTTAATGAAGTGCTGCCTATGCACAGCAGCACTTCATTAGTAAACTTCCAATACCCTAATTACCATCCTTCCTTCGAAGGAAGGTGGTAGTGTAGACAAGCCCCAATGGTAACATGAGATAGAAGTATAGATCTCCCTGTGGGAAGCTAACCCCACAGTAAAATCTGAAGTGCCTTGTCTTTGCTATGATTTTTGCCTTAGGATCACTCCTGTCCATTGGTTGCCTGAGATGAAAAGCACAGATTTTTGGGGGAAATGGGGTGTGCTGGAGATGGGGGGAATGCGGCATTAGCAGTGATAATAGATGGGGGTGGGAGGGAAGCAGCTGATTACTTAATCCCTGTGGTATGACATGCAAGGAAGTCAAGAGGTATCCATAACCCCATTGCTCCCCCGCTGGGTGATTGAGAAAGTAACAAACTTGCCCTTAGTGATTATCATTGTGAGTACTGTGGTACATGTGGACTCAGTCTCACATACTTTACTAGCTAAAAACTCCCATGGAAGTTTGAATAAGGAGTGCAGGCTTAGGTCCTACATATTTAGATTTAGAATTGCATCTGCCTGTTTTATTAGGTAGAAGTTCCTTGTTAAATCTCTCAATATTGTATTTTTCAAAGCTATTTTTCACCTGTTTCCAGCTTCTCACATATTCATTCCTTTTCTCTTTCATTTCCTTGCCTCTTGAAAACTGAGTTATCACCAGTTCTGCCAGCAGAAGTATCATTTTATTCTTTCATATCTGTGGGCCAGCCCACAGAAAAACCCTCAGCAGGAGATCAGAAAAATTCTGTGAGATTCCCCCTAAGAGATCTCTATGAATCAGGGGAGAGGCGTGTGTGAGGTTATGAGGAGAGGAGGAGGATAAAACATTCCATTTTTCTTGAAGCCACAAATCTGTGGGAAAGTGATCTTCTGCACGGAGAACCTCTGCCTCTGTGATATTCTAATGGCCTCCTTTCTGGAGCTCAGTAACAACCACAAAGATGGCCAAGAGGCAGCCAATCCAAATTCTACTAGCTCTCAACAAAGAAATCCAGAGGGTAACAAATGATGATGCTGTGCAGAGTAGCTTGTCTTGTGCTCGATTCCCACTTAACTTGGCATCCACACCCACAACTGGTAGAGTTCATTCCATGCAGAGGTCCTTCATGGCATCCTGGAGAGGGGAAAACAGTGCCACAGATGTACAACTCCCTGTCTCACCTTTCTGTGCAGGTTGGAAGAGCTCCACTCGTAGCAAGGATTCTCTGGGCTTCAGTTTATGAATTATAAATTATGCAGAAGAGCCACTCCCCATAGAAAGCATGATCAAGCTATTTTATGCCCAAAACATCAAGGTCAAAAATATTTAAACAGCAATTTTTAAACAAATAAGACCCAAACTGCAAAGACTTTTTACCCTTTGAAAAAGCTAAATTGCTGAAGAAAATGACATGAAACAGGCCATCTGTTTGTTATATGTTTGTACATTTTTACAAGCATCATTCCTTGTTGACCAGGAACATCTTTTCTATTGTTTCTTTAACTACCCATCATTGTGGAACATGATCTGTCTTTCTTTAGCCCACACAAAAAAATTGTGTCATGCTGATAAAGAAAGATTAAATGTCAGCACCCTTGAAAAGTCACACAAGTTATAAAAATGTTCAAATTACTTTGTTCTGTTTTCAAGCACCAATATATGTATCTAGTCAGCTAAATATTTTGACTACCTTAATGCTAATCTTAGCATCCCACACATATATTTGAAAAAGTTAAGTTCCCTGTGTAGGGGACCAAAATGCTCTCTCCCATATTTAGGGCCAGATTATTTCACTGATCATCACCTTTAATATATCATGCAAACAATCCCATGATTTCCGCTGGATTCTCGGTGGCAAGTTGCTACTCAGTAGCTATGTCTACACTAGCCCCCTTCTTTGAAAGGGGCATGGTAATCGGCCTGATCAGAGAATACTAATGAAGTGCTGCAATGAATATGCATAACTTCATTAAGCTAATTCTACCCGCAGCAACTTCGAAGTGGGAAACTTCAAAGTGTTGGCATGCCGTGTAGCCTCAGGCACTTCAAAGTGCCTGCGCAACTTCGATGTGCCTTTTCTCTCCAAAAATTTAGAGAGTGAAGGCACTTCCAAGTAGCGTGGGCACTTTGAAGTACCCGTGGCTGTATGGCATGCCAGCACTTCGAAGTTTGACACTTCGAAGTTGCCACGGGGAGAATTAGCCTAATGAAGTGCTGCATACTCATTGCAGCACATCATTAGTATTCTCTGATCAGTGTAGACATAACCAGCTTGATTAGGACCGGTAGAATCTGTCCCTTAGTTTGCAGTGCTTCCTGCTTTGTTGTTAAAAAAATGTTTTTGTAACTAAAGTTAACATCTTGAAAACAAAAATTATAGCTCTGTTGTGGGTTTTTGATCTCAAGCTTGCATGCTAACATGTACCCAAGGAAATATTGAATAAGAGGCACTTTTCTTTCTCTTTAGAAGTAGTAGTCCTTGTGGCTTTATGTGCTAACATAACCCCAGCTCCAATATTTCAAAAGATACAGAACTTCCCAGCACAATGATAAAGTTTTCCTGTGTTCCAATAATAAAAGCTGAACGTACCAGTAATTTCCAGTTCCTTTATGGCCAGGCAGCTTGTGAAGACTAACTCAGTCATAAGTACCAAACCTGCAATATCAGTGTGGGAGTCGGAAACAGATGTTCACTGGACAATACAATTTGTTGTCACCGTCGATACTACGTGGCACATTTCCCAACTAAAATTGTTTGTGGATGGAAAAGAATGTTAGGAGTGATTCATGACCAAAATGATTATTTTTTTCATTTGTTAGATACTATGCACTCCATGCTTTCTTTTGCTTTAAATGACTGAACAATAGAGAATTAAATAATCAAAATACAGTATCCTGATTCATCTTTATAATGCTGCACCCAACAATGCTACAAGTGTAGCATTTTCCCCAAAGCCATGATTATTCTCAGTGTTGTTATGAAAATGTTAACCCTCAGGGTCAAATTCAGTGCATTTATAAATGGGTAAAACTTTACTTAAATCATTGGCGCTGCACTCATTTATGGTAGCAGAGAATCTGTTCCACAGTATCTATTTTCCAAAAGATTTATGACGTATTTTTCTTCTGTAAAAGTTTCAAATTAGCATTCTGGTACATAAAATGGTTAATTTACTTAAATGGCTTCTGTTTCTTGGCAATTTTTCCAGGATTCTTGAATATTCAAAAATTATCAAACACTCAAAATAACATAGTAAAGTCTTCTCATGAGAATAGAAAAGAATGCTTAGCCTTGATTTGAAAATATCATGAATATTACAAAAGCAAATGCACTAGATCATACTTACTGTAAGAGACAATGGATTAGCCTAGGTGCTTTTTAAATTAAATATTAATTTTTCAGAGATGCATCAACCATATTTAACAATATACTGGATGCAGAAAAGCTACTTGAAATCAAGCCTACCATATGACGATACTTCTGAAAACAATTTCTTCTCAATATGAGCCATAATGAAAGTTAAAGACATGACTGTTGTAACACAAGGGCATCCCTACTGTATTCTTACGCTAAAAATGCACCATATAATGTTCAAAGTATGTTTAAAAGTTAAGACATCTCAGCTCTGATTCTGTGCCAAGTGAAATCAATGGTAGACCTCTGATCTGGTGACAAACTGAAGTTCTGAAAATCAACTGTGTGCACACGCTTCAAATACAGAAAAAGAAGACTATATTTATAATAGGGTCCAACTAAGAGTGAAATGATTTTAAAAATACAAAGCCTGTTGATTTATTTTTACAAAGACACAGGATAGTACTTGACAGGATTTCTGTACTAGTAACTTTGCTTTATTGCTTCATGTATCCTGCAACAGACCAGTGAAATGCACGAAAAGCACAAAACATGAGCTCATCTTCATTTGGCTTCTCTTTAAACTACCATAGCACTGAACTTTAAGATCCCCTTTTGGTCCCGCAAACATTATGGTTTTAGACTTAGTGTAAAGGAACAGTTGTAATGGAAGAGCACTATTTCTTCAAAAGATTTCCTTTAAAAGCTTTAAATTCTATGCCTACCTTCCAAATTCATCATGATACAAATGAGACAAATTAGCTGACCAGATAATTCACACTAGATTCATAAATTATATGTATGTTTTGAGAGTATGCAGCTGTATATTTGTACATAGATTAAATTAAGGTTTTCATCATATAGTGTTTGGCAAGGACGAAAAGTGATTTAGGATTAGCATTAAATCTGCATTTTACCAGGCATTTAAACTGATCAAGCAGGAGTTACATATTTCACTTCATCATCATGCCTTGCCTTGTACAGACAGATTTTTAATTTATGAAAATGACAAAATTAAATGTTCATAACAGACATGCCATTAGGTTTAGAGGGTAGAGGGGAAAGACTGTATTAGGACTTATCCTTCAGTCTGTACTCAACAGAGAAGAAACCTTGAATGCGTAAAACAGATGGAAAACTTCATGGGTAATATACAACTTGAATAATGAGTCCAAGTTAAAAATGAATTCTAATTAGTGTTTGTTTCATTTGACTGTTTCCTGGCCATGTAGTCCAAGTCGTTGGTAAAATATGGATTTATAGTTATATTGTCTTGGTGCAATAAATCTTTTTCAATATTAATATTAATCTTGTTTTAGCTACCATGCAGATTGAATTCTAACAATCTTTGGAACATTTAAGACTTCAATTGTGATATTATTTCTAGAATGTGATTATCTTAAAGGTTTCTTGTTACTCAGCATTTCAATTACAGGATTTTTAAAATCTTTCTTTGTACAAGTAGCTCGTCCATTTTAAAATGTTCTGTTAAAACTGTTAAATTTCCACTAATAAATTTGTGTTGTCCTTTGCAGCCAGGCTCTATTTAAGTGTTAAAAAAAACTTGTACTGGAAATAAATTTCAGTTTCTATATTATAGAAAAGATTTTAAAGACAATCAGAGAGAAATTAAATTAGAAGAACCAACCTCACCTTTTATTAACTGGAACTAATATCGTTTGGAAAAGAGGAAATCCTTGGACACTGTATAATATCACTTTGTAAACCAGAGTTAGTTAGGGTGCTCTGAATCTCATCTTTTGATCTCAGGCAATATTTTTCTCTGTTATGTCACAGAGGTCACTTGGCTCATGTGTGACAAACTGCCTGCATAAGTCACAGTGCCAGTGGCAGAGATTTGTAACCATGTCCCTGGTCCATTGCCTTTGAATTATTTCACAGGTCCTCTGCTTTACATTTACACTCTGTCGGAAGATGAACAGGGGAAGGGAGTAAAATCAAGGGCAGGGTCTCATCCTGAAGGACAAGGGGAAACAGGTGGAAGGTTAATGGCCCTGGAGCGTATCCACAAGCCTCTCAGGCTTGATATATGGGCCTCAGGCCTAAAACGGGCATTGGCTTTCAAAGATATATTATTTCATTTGAGGAGAGACATTCTGGAGTTCCTGCATTTGTCTGCTGATAGATGATCCTCTGTCCACAATTGGTTATGGCGTGTGAGTTTTCCTTGGGCCTGCTCCCGTACATAAAAATTTTGCTGAGCTCTCCAACCTTTCACATGCCTTTAAGAATGGGACGTGTGCAGGCTGTTTGGCAGGCTGTTGAATTTTTGTGGCTGCTATTTTAGTAGTTCCTTTTGAACCAGGAGGCAAGTGGGGGGATGAAAGACGCTTCTGTTCATTCATACATAACTTGATAAGGGTGGCCTCAGAAAAGAAAAAAATAGATGTCAGGAATCAATTATGCATGTGTGTGTCAGGGTCCTAAAATGAGCTTAGCTCTTCTAATGCAATATTTGTATATTGATGTTTACCTACATAAGGATACACAGAGTAAAATAACAATTTAAAGAACTTGTCACTGTCCCCTATGATTTTGCTTTATCATATTTAATTTTTACAAATAATTTTTGAATGTGCTTGAATATTTGCTGTTGGAATAAATTACCCAGTCCATAACCAAATATAATTTAGTAGACGGGACTATCCAGCACACTGCTGAGTGATTACTGGAAATTGCTGTACATGTAGCCAGGAAGCACTCAGCACTGTATAAGGTGGAATTGAATCTAGATCTCCCCTTTGATGAATCCCACATCCTGAATGAGTGCTCTAACCAGCTAGTTAAAAATTCTGAGGTTGGTATCTTCTCATATCAGGTGCTTACTGACATCTTAATTACGTTCTTGTACGATTGTAGCCAAATGCTGCTTCCATTGATATCAGTAATATAAGACTGAGTCAGCTAGTCAGGATTAGGCCATTCGGTCATGATCATGCAAAAGTATATACTTAGATTAGTGCTTAATACCAGGCATATCCTGTTGAATAAACAGAAGTATGCTGAGTGGTAAGCACCACAGCCAGCTGTAAGTGTTTGCACACTCAGCCTCATGTTCTGAACTTCAATGTATAAATTTATATGAGTCCCGATTCAGCAATACACTTAAACATATGCTGAAGTCTCACAAGCATATTGCTTAAATATCTTTTGATGAAGGTCTCAGTTCAGCAAACGGCAGCCTGATCCTGCATTCATTGCACACCCAGTATTCCCATAGACTTTTCTGTATGACCATTATAAAGTATCATCTAACATTTTGTTTAAAAAAATAATTTACATAGAGGGTTATAGAAATCCTAGCATATTTTATCACAGAATGTGCCTCTGGCCAATTAATAGAATACTAACAAGTTTTTCTTTTGATTTTTAGGATGTTTGAGCACACATAATATTTGTGTCTCCATGTCCTGGTAACTCTTGTAAGACTATATTTCTGACATGATATGATCCAATACTTTGATGACATTAATTAAGGAAAAGTGGACTCTATAATTTAGCTATGTAAATATTGTCTTCTAATAGACTTAGATTTTATTTAAAACAGTACATAATATTTTCATATTTGCCATATATATATTCTTGAATTTTTGCTACAGATCTATTGGAGAAAGCAGGCAAACAAAATCATGATGTCTGTATCTATGTAGTAAATCACAGTATAATTTTAGTTTATTTGTGCTACCTTTTAGAGTTTGTGTTTACAGGAATAATTGTTTGATTTTTATCAAATGGTTATTTAAAATTTTAACCTAGAATCATAGGAGGCTAAATTGGAAATCAATAAAGAGACATATCCCTAAAGTGCCGTGTTTCCTGGGGATTTAGATGCCTAATTTTGGTCTCACTGAAAATAAAGGCAAAACTATGATTCACTTCATTAAAAGGAGGGTTAAGATCATCTTGTATTTCAATTAGTCTTTGTAGGTAGTGTGCTGTTGTAAAGCAATTAAGTATGCCTTTAGAATATATTACAGTTTAGGTCAGATAAGTGAGCTAAAGACTTGAGAGATGTGTTTAGGACCTACTGCAACAGTAGGATGGAAATCTGAGAACTTGTTAAAAGGAAAGATTTAGAATCAGAAATTCTGCAGAGAGAACTGAGCAGAGGGTGTTAGCAGTCAGGGGGATCTGCTTTTCCACTTGTTGCTTTGATAATGGATAAAAGGCTGTCATGAACTAGAAGATACCAGCTGGGAACAAATAGAATGTCCCTGGTGGATGGGCTGCTCCCAGACTACACAGGCATTCTTTTAAATTATAGAGAATACACAGAAGTTGGTTATGTCATTGTCATCATTGTCGATGTGGGTATCTTCTGGCCATGGTTAAAACGTCTGTCATATAAGTTTACCCTACAATTTATTTTAGCCTGCTCTGTGTTATTTGCTTTTTATTAAATAGGCAAAAATACTTTGGATATTTCATTTAATGGAACAGGAAATCCCAGAATACCGAAGAACTAGATCAAATATAAAATTGTGCTGCCTTAGATCTCTCATTTGTTCTGAATATGAAAGGATTGCATTTAAGACCCAGATAATTGTACACATGCCCTGGCAGGAGTAACTTGCTTGTAATCAACTACTTCGTTGTTTTGTTTCAGGCAAAATATTTGACACCATAAAATCAATGGGTTTTATATCTGGAAATGGGAATTACAGTAGCAATATCACTTGTTAGAACAAGTGATCCCTTCATAAAACAAAACAAGTGCATACATGACAGCAGGCATAGGGCTCAATCCTGCAAACATGACCCACTTTTTTTGCGCATAAAACCTTGGACTTCAAAACTTACTGACATGCTTAAACATTTGCAGGATTGGGCCCTTAATATATTCTGTGGTGAGCGGTAAATGAGATCGGGCATGGTATTTATTTATGCCAATAAGCAGTATAGCTAGTACCAGACGTTGTCAGGAGATGATCCTGCATTTCTTTCTTTGGCAAAACCACTGCTAAGGTTAATGAGTTTTAACCAAGAAAGGATCAGGCCCATTCCACTGTATATGTTTTAGTGGACCTGAGTTATTTCAAGTTCCAGTCTTCCAGCCAAAATTAAAATACATACTTAATGCCCTGTTTGCCGTTCTACACTGTTCATTTTAACAATATATTTAGGGCCTCATCTTACTTTGTGTTCTTACATGTAATTACCTGTATTTTTAAAAAAAAAAACCCCACTCATTAGTGCTCTGTTCTACTGACTTAATATATTTCTTAATTAAATCTTGACTAACTGGGGGTCACTGCTGTGTCAGTGGGATTTGTCACTATTTGTCAGCAGGTGTCTGGTCACATCTATTTCTGGTTTCCCTGCTGCTCCAATCTGTTTAAGAGCTTGCTCTTTTTTAAATGCAAAGGACCATTAGGTGTTAGCTTATTGTATTTATTTTGTGACAAATTAAATTAAATCCCAATGAATCTACACAATAATTTCCTTATATACAAGTACTCACAGAATCTTTAAATACGGGAATTAGAAGATCAACTGTAAACCTTGTCAAAACACAATTCAGTACTTCAGATGTTCTCCTTCACAATGTTTATCCCTTTCTTCACAATAAAAATGGTAATTTTATCCATTTAAAAGATAATTTTGTATACAGCAGATGTAAAAGCTATGTTGCAAACATCAATCCAGTTTTACTTTCTCTCTCTCTCTCCTGCACCCCCTCAGCATAGAACAAATCTAAAACACTACAAAGGACAAGCTAAATCTATATTGTACACATAACAAATACAACTGACATGTGCATCTATTGCTATGTTGCTTAGAATCAAAATACCTACAGGCCTGATTTTGAAGTCCTTGAATAATTCAAGTTTTGTACATGCGACAAGTGCATACCCATGTCAGATTATGTCTGTCATTTCTTTCCATTGCAAATTTGCATGTGTGGGATTTGTTATTTTACTAAGTTACTTACGGGAAATACAATTCCCATGTTTATGTATACAATAGGTACCTAATGTTCATCTGAATAATTGATTAGTCAAGTCAGGCTTTCATAATCAGTTGTTGGCTTTCCAGTGTAAGCCCACAAAACAGTTGCTGTCAGTTTGCAAACATTTTTAATTGATTAATATATATGTTATCAAAAGAGCAGTAGTAGTTACCTGGCAAGCATTTATTATTTATTCTTTGGAGGCCAAGGTATGTGAAGATCGTATTTCTTTTCTAAGCAATCTGTTGTAGCTTTCCTAGAAAATTATTTTATACTAAATGTTTTTGGTTTTCTCCTTTTATTTTGGTTCTTTGTCAATAAGCAACTGCTTTTTGGAAGTTTTGTAAAATTATATTCAATCGTTTCTGAGATAGCCAAAAGTGGAAAAGTGTTATGTTTAATTGATTAAGTAACTATGCATACAATTTATTTGTTTATTTGGATAAAATGTCATTAGCTATATAGGTAGTAATATCTATCAGCACTAACAATATAGATAGATACTATGAATGGCTAAACAGATTTGTTGACATGTAGCAGTGGTATCCAAGTTATAAACTGTGGAACTATGTGATAAATTGCAGGTTTATATGATAAATAATTTATCATGCACTTTGATTGCTTCACCTGAACTCTGCCCACAAATTCATCTCTGCTGCCTCACATTCCAAACCTTTCATCAGCTTTCAAGCAGCTGCCAATTTTTAAAAAGCAACTAACTGCAAAAATGTTTCCTTTTTTTCCCTGAAAGTGTGGAATTTCCCCCCTAAGCTATCAGTGTGTGGTCCAAGAGAACAAATATTCAGTTATAAACCCACAATAAGTTTAAGGCCCAAAGTATTATAAACTGTCTGGGCTAGAAATTAGTGCTTTCTCCAGCTAGAGAACTAGCAATCTCCCCTTTCCATTAGGAGATAATGTTTGCTTCTAGGACAGGTAGATTGTGAGGTACTGGGTTTTAAAAGGACATTGTGATTTGTAGAAAAGACATTGTAGCTGTTATTTAGGGTCTCTGAAAGTTATTGGTTATATATTTTCCTCTCTGGCACCAATTCAGGAAAACAGCCATATTCACAAAACTACACAAGCATGTACAATAAACTTATGCATACCTGGCATTCTGTCATCTGGAACTCTCAAATAAATGGCATTTTAACCATAAGCAAATTTTAATTATGTTCTCCATATGTACAAAATAGTGAAAATAAGTACAGATATATACAGTATAAGTATACAATACATCATACTACTGTTGGTAAATATAATACTCTGCATAAATATAATACTACTTTTTTGTTTGTTTCCCAACATCTAATCTTGTTTTTCTTTAGTGTTAAGCACTGCTAGAATATATCTCTATTGTCCAGAATATATGAACATCCGGCAACCTCCTGGTCCTGGGGCTGCCTGATATGAAAGAGTTTACTGTTCTTAATGGAACTGAAGCACATGCTTAAAGTTAAACAAGTGTGTAAGTGCTTTTCTATATCAGAATCCCTCTGAGACCTGTGTGGTTGGATTCATTGTACTCAAGCCCCTAGCTATACGAGTGGAAGAATACAAACATCAGGACCATGACAACTTCTTAAATATGCAATTCTAAAATATGTTAATAGTGTTCTTCATCAAATATGTGCTGTAAAATCTGTATCATAGTGCTGTCTAGATGGAGGGATTTTTGGTGCCCATTTCTAGTGACCTGAGGCGTGGTTTTGCCACTGTAGGTTATGTGGTCCTACAAATTGTTTATACTATACCATAGCATAATGTTTGAAATGTAGTATAAATTTATAAATATTGTGTGTAATGCATCTTAAGATATACAAGATAGATATTCAATAGGCATATGCACAAGTGTATATTAAGGACAAACAGATGCATCTATATATAATATTCCTCAAACTGAAGTCTAATAATGCACCACCTAATGCAAAAGGCACATATACTTTTAGACTTGTAGGGAAAAGGCCATTTTGCATTGTATTATCATTTTGTATTATTAGGTGAATAGTATTTTTCATTACTGAGTGTTGTTCTACTTGCAAGATCATACTGCAGTACAGGCTATGTCCACAAAGAGTCAGAGCTAAGATTATTATGGCAATCTTGACTATAAATTTAGTGATCTTTATTGTTAACATCTCAAATGTAATGTTATATTAATATAAGGTTTTTAATGGCATATGATTTTAAAACCATCAGTAATTACCTGGAAAGAATTTATATTTTAGTCTGTTGGGTAATTAAAAATTAGAGCTGTGAAAACATTGAAATATCCACATTCTCATGATTAGCAAAGAAAGTTTGCACCAGGTCTCTTCTCTGTAAACTTAAGGGTTTCAAAATACTTCCCATTGGTATTGCATGGTTATCTCAGTTCTTCCATGTAGATTTTGAAAGTGTTATTCAAAAATGTGTTAAGAAAAATGTATATATTTGTTACCACAATTTACATTTTCATGCTTAGACAGGTACTAATCAAAAAGGCGATTAGAAATCATATAGATGAGGAATGAATTTGAAAGCTGAATAGGATCTGGTTTTGTACGTTACAGTTAAATGAGAGTCATTATGCAGGCTTTCAGATAAAGTCACAAAGCTCTTATCTATACAAGCCTGATAGATCTGCTATTATTCTTAGTGAATAACAGAAGTTATATCATTCAGTTTCATTAAAAATGCATTAATCCTTTTTAGTAACCTTCTTCTAATTCATTGATTCAATTATAAAGCGAATAATAAAAATGTTTGGTATAATAAAAATACACTACTAAAATATGTTTTATATATAAATAGTGTGTGTGCAGGGAGATTATATGGGTTTTAAAAACACATATATTAACATAGGAACCTCAAGGTTTTGAGCAACTAAGTATGGTTCAACATTTTTGAAACCATGTAGGAGGCAGAAATTCAGTGTTTAAAAAAGAGAGGCTGACATGGTTGCATGAGACATTACTTATAGATTACACCCAATGCTGCTGTAATTTCCCATGCTGAACTCCAGTTAGCCAATGGCAATTATGAAAGCTAGTTCATTAAAGAGTCAGGCACTAGTATAAGAAGTGTTCATGAATTAGTCCTAAATACTACAAAGTCTCAAGCATTCAAAAGGACCTGAGCGGCATTGGAACACTTATCTTTTCATGGAGTGCATTGACCTGACCAGGACACCACACAGGCATGAGTCTGCCTATTAGGATCCCATTTCAGGATCGATACCTGAAGTGGTCATAGTAAGTGTACATTCTGAGGCCCTTATCTACCAATGTGACTTGAGTTCTTACTCAGAAATTCCTAGAGAAGCCAGTAGGGTATGATTTAAATGACAGCCAGTAAAGATTTTTTTCAGAGTTAACAGGAAGTAGGGTGAGGGTTTTGCTTGCAGCACAGCAATTACATCACCTGGCAATTTTAGTACCAAATTTAGCAACAATGGCAGTTGTTAAAATTTTATGTTAAAGAAAGTACACTCGCCACAACCTCCATAATGTAAACATTGCTGTTAGTTTTCTTGCTTAAATTAATCAGTTACAGCGACTGTTTTCAACCCTTTTTTTTTATGAATCCCTAAAATATTTTGAATGGAGGTGCAGACCCCTTTGAAAATCTTAGACAGGGTGTGCCCTCTCAGAGGTCCACAGGTTGAAATCCACTGTTCTGTGGCAACAACAACCTTTCACTGACCACATGGATCTATTTTGCAGACATCAGGGAAGGAGTGCTAGAAGTAGGGGTGCTCTCAGCACCTGCACTCTACAAATTGTTCCAATGCCACTGTCCAGAGATCAGCAGACCAGAGATTGGAAACCCACTGGTTACAGTAATTCAGCCTTTCAAGAATTCTGTTTAACCACATTGCCAAAGCTAGTAATTTTTTGTTGATGGCTCAGTAAAGTATCATTAGTTGTACTTTATCCATTATCATCATTGATTATGGTAAAAACAGGTAAGTAGAATTATAGCTGACCTGGAAAATTTCCATGACAATTGCACAAGGTTGATATAATTTCTTTAAGAACTAAAAAGCAAGAGGAAAATAAAAGCATGCTGTGTTTTCATTAGTCATCCCTTTTCAGCTTACATTCATTTCTCTGTAGCCAAGGAGATTTATTAAAAGCAATGACCTGAGATCTTCATTCAGATATGAGGTTTGTGGTACTGTATAATTTGCACTATAGGGCAGAGGTTACACTGATGAGTCTCTTAATGCAGTCAGTCTGGAATAAGATCAATCTCCATACTTCATCATATTGACCTAATAGCTCATTGGCTCTTCACTCCTTCAACTGATTAGCTCATGTGTGAAAAGAGATTGATAGGTTTCTGCCCCTGAAGATTCTATCAGGGTACCACCCATGACAAGGCAAGTAGATGTTTTTATCACTTCATTTGGGTGATTTACATAATAAGGGAATGAGGGTCATATCATTGTTTTATCAATTATTCAGAACAAGACATAATTTTTAGTTTTGATTGGTACTAGCACTATACCAAATCTTTTCCAACCAAGATATAAAAGTAGACATGAATAATCTGCATCCAAAGCATGACTACCTTCAGCAACCACATATAATGTTATCTTCCCAATGAAGAATAATCATAATAGATATTAGATTTGGAAAGGACTTGGTAGATTACATTGTCCAACCCCCTTGTATCATGACAGGATTGTTAGTCCAGCTCACACTTTTTAATGATAAATTGCATAAAAACTGAGATAAAATATAAAAAGAGCTTTTTACAGTTTTTAAAGATAATTTGCAGGACTCTACTCTCAATTTAGTTTACCTGCCATTCACACATTTGCAAAATGCATATATTCAATACAGTACATTGAATTTTAATGCTATGTTGTCTCATATGTGGCAGGAAACCTGTGATAGAATATTAACTGTAGCCAAACGACAAATTTAGAAATAGGCTAATGGTGGATTGGGCGAGAAAATGTATGCTTGGTCAGAGAATCTTTACAAATACAGTAGAACCCTGAGATACACACGCTTGAGTTGTGCATATCTCGGGTTAACACGACTCTGAGGCAGGGAGTGGGCGTCTGGCTCCAAGTTGCCTGCCACGCAGGGGAGCCAGTGACCAGTGCTGCTGTGCTGCTCAATTTCCCGGCTCCTGTGAGTGGCAGGCAGCCAGGAGCCAGGCACCAGCTCCCCACTACTCACAGAAGTGTGGAAGCTGACCAGCACTACTATGCTGGTTAGTTTCCCTGCTCCTGTCAGGGGCAGCAGTGGCGAGCCTGACTCTTGGCTGCCGCTCCTGTCAGGGGCAGTGAGAGTCAGGCTGCTGCCCCAACAGGAGCACGAAAGCTGACCAGCACAGCAACACTGGTCAGTCTCCTGGCTCCCCTGAGTTACACAAAATTTGACTTATGCAGGGTTGTGCAAGAACGCAACCCCCGTGTATGTCGGGGGTCCACTGTATAAAGCATACAAACTGAGGGCCTGATTATTCTTGAAGGCAAGAAGCTTTGTCTGGAAACTAGCTACTGGATCAGGCTCTGAAGTATTTACAATAAAATGTAGCACAACCCAATTTCAGATGTGTGGTTGCAGAACTCACAACTATGCAACATTAAAATGGAAATGGGTTAGACATTCTCATTGTATTCTTCAGATCATGCCCATGAAATAAGACATAGCAAATTGCTAATTATTTGTTAATAATCCTGAATCATTATTTCCATAGCCATTCTGGCATTGTTTTGGGTGCTGCCCTTTTATAGGGAAAGATAGATATTTACATAGATGTTCCCATGAGTGATTTGAGCATTGGCCTGCTAAAGCCAGAGTTGTGAGTGAGGGGGCCATGTAAGGATTTGGGGCAAATAGATTTAAAAAAAAAAAAGGGATGGTGCTTGGTCCTGCCAAGTGGACAGGGGACTGGACTCGATGACCTCCCAAGGTACCATCCAGTTCTTTGAGATATATGTGTATATTTCACACAGTGAAACAGACTTTTGCTAGTGTTAGAAGAGCACAGAGACCTCAGCTGAGACAGTGAACCATTATGCTAGGAACTGTATAAACACATAGGCTACCATCTACACTAACCCCTTCCTTTCAGAAGGGGCATGGTGATGAGCAAGTTGGGAAGATGCTAATGAGATGCTGCCATGAATATGCAGTGCCTCGTTAGCATAATGGCAGCCATGCACAATTCGACAGTGCCACTTTCGAATCATGGGCTGCCCCTGTAGACAGGGGCCTTTTGAAAAGACCCCCAGACTTTGAAAGCCCCTTCTTCCTATTTGGTTTTAGGAAGAAGGGGCTTTCGAAGTCTGAGGGGTCCTTTCAAAAGGCCCCTGTCTACACGGACGGTGCATGATTCGAAAGTGGCATTTTCAAATCGCGTGCAGCTGCCATTATGTTAATGAGGCGCTGCAAATTCATGTTAGCGCCTCATTAGTATCTTCCCAAATCACTTATTACCATGCCCCTTCCAAAAGGAGTGGGCTAGTGAAGATATGGCCATAGTGAGACATGATTTTGCCCCAGAGAGCTTACCATCTAAATAAACAGGACAGACAAAAGGTAGAAAGAAAAACAAAGACACAGAGGCTCGCCCAGGTCATACAACATGTTAGAAACAGACCCAAAAATTTCGTCTCCCAGTTTAACAACATGTTTATTAGACCACATTGAATGGCTATGTCTACACTACAGCAGTCCTTCAAAAGAAGTTCTTCCAGAAGATCTCTTCCAGAAAAATCTTTTGAAAGAGCGTATCGACCCAGCCACTGCTCTTTTAAAAGAATAGGCCAGGGCTCGAAAAATCTGGCGCCATGAGAACTGCTCTTTCGAAAGAAAGGCTTGCAGTGTCTACATGTGCTTTTTTCAAAACAGTCTTTTGAAAGAAGATGCTCTTCCTGATCCAGGAGTGGAAGAGGGCTTCTGGAAGAAGAGCCACGTTCTTTCGATTCTGGATTGAAAGAGCTCATTTTGGCTGCGTCTACACGTGCACGCTACTTCGAAGTAGCGGCAGTAACTTCGAAATAGCGCCCGTCACGTCTACACGTGTTGGGCGCTATTTCGAAGTTGAAATCGACGTTAGGCGGCGAGACGTCGAAGTCGCTAACCCCATGAGCGGATGGGAATAGCGCCCTACTTCGACGTTCAACATCGAAGTAGGGACGTGTAGACGATCCGCGTCCCGCAACATCGAAATAGCGGGGTCCTCCATGGCGGCCATCAGCTGGGGGGTTGAGAGATACTCTCTCTCCAGCCCTTGCGGGGCTCTGTGGTCACCGTGGGCAGCAGCCCTTAGCCCAGGGCTTCTGGCTGCTGCTGCTGCAGCTGGGGGTCCGTGCTGCATATACAGGGTCTGCAACTAGTTGTTGGCTCTGTGTATCTTGCACTGTTTAATGAAAGTGTGTCTGGGAGGGGCCCTTTAAGGGAGCGGCTTGCTGTTGAGTCCGCCCCGTGACCCTGTCTGCAGCTGTGCCTGGCTCCCTTATTTCGATGTGTGCTACTTTGCCGTGTAGACGTTCCCTCGTTGTGCCTATTTCGATGTTGGGCTGAGCAACGTCGAAGTTGAACATCGACGTTGCCAGCCCTGGAGGACGTGTAGACGTTATTCATCGAAATAGCCTATTTCGATGTCGCAACATCGAAATAAGCTATTTCGAAGTTGGGTGCACGTGTAGACGTAGCCTTTGTGTGTAGACTCTCCGCGTGTTCTTTCGGAAAAGGGCCTGATTTTCCAAAAGAACTTGCTAGTGTAGACTCAGCCAATAGGTTTCTACAATAGTTCAAGTTGCTTTTTTAAAGCATTTAGAATTTCTACCAGATATAGAGCTGTGCACCTGCATCAAAATAACGTTCTACTGCCCCCCATAAAGAGTTATTAAAGTTGCAGTGTCATAATGGAATTTTATTTGATAAAGCTGAGCATAAAAGTACAATAATTTTTCTTACAACTCAGTGTCCAGATAGCCTGGGATATCAGAGGTAATTTAATAACAAAATAATTAGTGCACAGATGTCTCAGATTAATTGTGGATTGCCAGATCCTAAATGTAGATTATGTGAAAACTTAATTTTCAACAAATCCTTTGCTCATAGAATTTTGCAGTGAATACAGAATAAATATTGGGTGGGCTCTGGATCCATTTAGTTAAATCTAACTCATTGACAAGATACTGCATGTCAGGCACTCATTGGGTGAAGAAATGATTGGCAGACAACATAGTTCGTTTACTCATCCACACCCAGAAGTGAGCAGAGAAAAACCTAAGAACTTAGGGAGAACAGCTCTTAAACTTCTTCTTAGATTAAGAAAGAATCTGCTTTTGAATATGGGTATTTAGGAACTCACTTAGCAACATTTGCAAGTGGTCCCATAAGGTTATGTCCACCTCAATGAGCTGGTGGGGGAACCACTGTTCCAACATTCCAAAGTCACTTTGTTGTAAGGTCCATATTCATTTTGTGCCTTCATCAAGCACCAAGTCCCATATTGGAAAAATATTTTAATGAATAATTGTTTAGTTGTAAAAGCTGTGTCTTCTCTCATTCAATCAGTATTTCAGATGTTTTGTAATAGCATAGCTTTGTTTGCTCCTTTACACTTGGATTTTTCAGGAATAGGTCTATTTTAAACCTAGTTGGCTAAATCTTTGGGCAAGAAATTTAACAGCCAGAGGCCAGAATCTGATTTTATTAACACTGTTGTGAAATCAGAGTGGCTCCACCTATACCAGCATCAAAATCTATATAGCATCTACGTTTTCTGATCTGTAAAGTGCAAAGTGTAAAGTTTTCTGTCTCATTGGGTTATTGTGAGAATTAATAAATATTTTTCATACCATCTCAGTGGCATTCTCCATGTCCTTATCTCCTGTTTCATGGGAAACCTGTTTCTTTTGCTTTAGCTTCTCTAAATCAGCACATATTCTAGTTTCTCTCTACTATCTTCTCTCCACTGATCTATCTATCCCACCACACCATCTGGTTATGTTAGACCCTTCTCTCCTTCAGCTCTCAACATCTGAAACAACCTTCCTGAATCATTTGATTTCACTGTCTCCTACCAAATCTCAGTTGAGAATATATCTTCTCGCCCACTCTGTTATAATCTATTTCAGTAATTCTATTAACTTTGGAAAAAACAATGCAGAGAGTTTATATCAAAGGTACAGTGCAGCATGGTACCATCCGTCTGGATTGCTAAACACATAATATAAGTGCTACTTTCTGTATCTTATTTTATGCCAAGTTACGATCAGTGACTCTCATTTTTTAAATCAGAAGAGTTTTAAGGCCCACATACTTAAAAACCATCCAAATATGGACATTGAGGAAAATATCTATCCTTATGTGATCAGATGTGTGTGAAAGTAGTTATGGGGAGGCCAGGAGACAAGGGGTGCTACGAAAAAATGTGTTTACATTTTTAAAATAGAGTTGGTCCCCAGGCAAAGTGTGTGAACTGAACAGCCAAAGATTAAACAATTCTTAAAATATGAATTTGATCATCACTTGTCAGGCATTATGTTTCATATATAATATGGTGATTACAATTAAGAAAATAAACAATATTGTTAACAATACTAATGGATCTTTATAGGAATCCACATCTTAAATATTTTATAATACATCTTTGAGATGTTAGACATCATTGCCTGTAATATGCATGGATCAGCTGTAAACAAATAATTTCCTATGTAGTGATAAGACTGTTCTACCTAAAGGTCTGGGTGTTCATAAGAAATGGCATATGTCATCCCACATATATATAGTCTTTATGTATTCTATGAAACTGTAATGTCAAATCATCTCGGTTATATGCCTGGGACAAAATTAATCTCTCCTTTACACTGATGTAATTTCAGAGTAATGCTAATGGAATTATACTTGAAAACAATGAAATAATTGTAGATTAGTACTGGTGTAACTGAGAAGAAAATCTGGCATCTTGTGTACAAACTAATTCTTGGAAGATATTATAGGTATCACTAGTTTAGTGAGAAAAGTTACATCTAATTTCCCTTATTCCCTGGCTCCTTCCTATTATCCACATCCCCTTGAGTATCAATAATGGCAATCAAGAGATGCAGAGTCTGATAGACAGGAGAATATACACGTAGCAAAATTTAAATGAGAGGCAATGTAAGCACTTCTTGTGTTTTAATGTATGCAAAAATCAGCACTGTGGGGCATGCAGCTCTTGAAAGTATAGGACCTTAACTGCATAGAGAAGCTATTCTAGTTGCCCATTACCATGACAGGTTCTTTCTGATATTAACATGTCTCCGTTGTACTAATGCTAAATATTTTCTCCATCTTATATTTAGTTGTTAATAGACTCTCGTTGGAAAAAATAAATTAAGTTCTTACTAGGATGAAGGTCCTCTTTAATCTTCCATAATATTAACTGTGCCTCCGTATGTGCTGTATTGATTTCTTTCAGGTTCTCATGTTTCTATTTTCTCATAAATTTCTCAAATGAGAGTTAATACAGTGTTAAACTTTATACACACACTACTGAAATAAGCGTCAGCTATACAAAAATGGGGTAGGTTTGAGAAAAGTGATAGTTACTATCCAATAAGTCTCCGAGCAGAAGATAAACTTTCAATATTAGAAATCCTTTTATCTATTCGTGAAACACTTGTGACTCAAAGATGTCAACAGGGATCTTAATCAAAGGCCGTTGTAATATATTTTTAATTGCTAATTCAGCATATTCAAACTGAAATCACCAGCAGCATTTTAAAATTCACTGGGCTTTGTCCTGTCTTCTTACTCCCAGGATTACATCATTGTGTATCATGTAGACGATTGCAGTCCCACTAGGACAACAGAGAACCCACTGGGCCTGATTCTGATTTAATTTTTACTGAAGTCAGTGGAGTTACACTAGTGCAAGCATAATAAGAATCAGCCCCATCGTGTTTTTGTATTTGGCATGTTAGACACAGAAGCAGGTCTGCTGAAGGGAAGAGAACGATTTCATTACCAGAAACTAATATGCAATGTCTGTAGCTTTAGCAATATTTTACTCACTGTGGGCCCAGTTTTGCATAGCCTTACTGACTTCAGTGGTTCCACTCATGGGAGTAAGGATTATTCACAGAAGTAGGAGTTTGCAGGAGCAGGTCCTAATGGCCAGATCCTGTAGAAGGAATTTTCTTGCCTCCTAGGAAAATACGTGCTGATAACTACAATGTTTCTCTATACCTGTCTTTGTATCCACTTTGATACAGAAAAATCCCTGCAGTGTAAGCACAATTTTCAGTTGAAACTCAAAATAACGTTTTTTGAAAGGAAAAAAAAAAGAACCCTGGAAATACACATTTATAATTCATCAAAAATAATGCTGGCTACAAGATACTGAATAATCTACATATACTCAAACACTGCTTACAGAGAGAGAAATCTATTTTTCTGAAAAGCCCATGCTAGTATTTTAAGTGTTGCAATTGATACATGATATACAATACAAATACTCCAATGTGACCCCATTTTAACTTTCAAATCATTTGTGGGTTCTTCTACCTGCTTTTGTTCACCTTTTCTTGGGAGTGCAGTCTCCAAATCATCTAGATGTTGTGGATCCCTGATGAACAGAAGTCCCAACTCTGCAGTCTGGTTGACATTTGCTGCTTTCCTGGCCATATTTTGGCAGAATGGTACCCTGGCATATGCACCTTTGTGTTGAAGTCCTCTGGGATGAGGGGACCACATGTCCAGGCTGCTGTTAATGCTGATACTTCAGCAAGTTTGGGAGAGAAGAATGCAGTTTAGAAATTGGCACATCCTGCCACTGTCTCACAGCCTGACCATTGGAGTCCTTACTTCACAGGGATCATATGGTAGGTATTCATGGACACATAAAACGGGAGCATGCCTCAGAGCCATTGCTCTCCATTTGCACAATTCCTTCCACACAATTAATTTCTGTCAGCCTGTGTAAGTGAAAGAAAGCAACCCGTGCTTATTAAAGTGAATACTCAACACTCCACTGCAGCTTTATAAAACAAAGGCTGTTTCTACACAGGCAAGATCTCCTGGAAGAACGGTGCCTTCTTCCAGAAGATCTAAGGAGCGTCTACACACACAAGGCACTCTTTCAGAAGAAATGCAGAAGAAGGTGTTCCCTCTTCCAGATTCTGTACGCTGCTGCAGAATCAGGCAGAGGGCCTTCTTCCAGAACAGTCTTCCAGAAGAAGGTATGTGTAGAGGCTCCGGGACCACTTCTTCCGAAAGAAGCCTTCCTCCATGGCAGCGGCCTGCCGGAGAGCGGGGACGCTCTAGGCGACCCCAGTGGGCCTCTATGGTCTCCAGGTCCTGCAGTTTTTAAAGTTGCAAGGACCCGGAGACTCCATGGCAAGAAGCTTGAGAGCGTGAGACAGGCAGCATGTGCAAAGCTGCCTGCCACAGTCCCCCGAGGCCCCACAGTGCCCAGCAAGCCCTGACCCGCAGAGCTGGCCATGAGGCCAGCATCCCGCACTGCTCAGAGGAGCCCCAGGAACCCGGACGAGGGCAGCCAAGACCCTGACTGGGCTCCAAAACGGAGGGCCCCCTCCTGGCCTGAGCCAGAGCTCCAGGACCTCCTGGTGCTCTGGCACTGTGAGGAGGTACTCCGGGAGACCAGCGGGCACCAGAGGAATGCCTCAGCTTTTGCCCACCTCACCCAGGGCCTGGCTGCCCGTGGCCACCCCTCCTGGACACCAGAGCAATTTAGGTGCAAGGTGAAGAAGCTGCAGCAGGGGTACACGCAGGACAGGGACAGCACCTGCAGATCTGTGGTGCCCCTGCCAGCTGCCCTTTCTACTGGGAGCTTCAGGACCCCCGTGGCTGCAGATGACACATCTCCACCCCGCGCCACTATGGAGACAGCCACACCGAGCCCCCTGCCACACTGGAGGAGGAGGAGGAGGAGGAGGGACCCTCCACTGTGGACGTTCTGTCTGATGGCGAGTCCACAGATGGGTCCCTCGTCATCGCGCTGCCCTCCACCTCCAGCAGCCAGGCCCCCTCCAGTCGGGCATCACCCGACATATACGAAGCCATCTCGGGTAAGTGCGCACCGTGGCAAAGCACAGTGGCGGGAGGGGGGACACCTGTGCCCCAGCCGTGGGCCCCAAAGCCCTAAAGCCCATCCCCAGTCAGGGCTCAGGGTGTACCCATGCCTGTGGCAGCACCCGGCTCCCTCCCCCATGTCATGTCTCCTGAGCATCCTGAGCCCCGCCCCAGGCAGCATAGCTGCATCCAGAACCCCGCTCCCCCCAACAGCCAAGCCTCCTCCCCACAGCCCATTGCCAGGGTGGGCCACCATGAACAGCGCCCCGGCCCCGGCATCACGCCCCAGGGGCTGTCGCAGTGAGTGCACACAAGCCCACACAGCAGCCTCCACTGGCACATGCCCATCCTGCGGGTCAGAGGAGGGGGTAACCAGCCAGGGAGTCTGATGTGGCACTGACTTCCCCCTCTTCACCCACCCTCTTTCTCTCTTAACAGCAACACCATCTGAGGGCTGGGGCAGCTGGACGAGGAGCCCGGGGCCTGCCAGCCCCATCCAGGCCAGAGGACCCAGCAGCCCACTTGCTGGGCCTATACCAGCCCCCACGGTGTGGCAGCCACGGGTGTGCCAGACCAGGTGCAGCCGCCACGAGGACGAGGTTGCAGCCTACACCGCAGCCCTCCACCACCAGAACAACCTCGCCAAAAGGCATCAGGCCTTCAATGAGGCCAAGCTGCAATGGAGGCGGGACATGTGAGGGGAGGTGGTGGGGATGCTCCGCACTGTGTGCAGGGCCCTAGTGGGCCAGCACCCAGCCCCACCAGCTGCTCCCCCCCCGGAGTTCCCCCCTGAGGCCTCCCCTGTTGCCCCCCTCCCATGGCCCCTCTGCTGCCCCCCCCGCAGTCCCCTCCCGAAGCCCCCCCTGCTGGCCCCTAAGCTGCTCCTGGCCCCCCAGCCCATGACTCTGAGGTCCTGGCTGCCCTAGTGCTCCCAGGCCTGCCCGACACTGCATTGAGGGACTTCACAGCATGGCTTGTGGCCATGGTGGGCCCCGTGGAGGGTCCCCCCAAGTCACAACCTGCCCCCGTCCAGCCCCTCCGCTGAGGCTGGGCCAGGTGCTGACCGACCCTACCTGCCAGTGCTTCCAGCCCCATCAGTGCCCTGCAGGGGACCCTGCACCTGGGGTGGGAGGGGCACCTGCAGGCACAAGGGCTTGCAGCCTTCCACCCCATCCCTTGATTAAGGCCCCCCACCATTCTTGCCCCAGTTCCCATCCAAGTTTAAGTGCCCCTGCCCACTTACCCCCATGTATATAGTTTGCTCCATATGAGGTTTCAGTAATTATTTATAGTTGCCTATTTACTATTTACATTGATCACTGCTGTTAAAAGTTGAGGGTTAAATATATGTTTACATTTTGCACCCCCCTTTGTCCCTATTACTGTGGGGAAGGGTGGAGGGTTGAGGGGTGTGGGTGTGCAAATAGGGTGTGTGTAAAGAGGGGCCTGTGGGGAGGGGTGCGGGGGGGTTAGTAGTCCCCTTGGCTGAATGCCTCCCAAAGCGCCTCCTGGATCCGGAGCCTGTCACAGTCGAGCTGCCTGTCAGGGTCCACAGTAGGCTGCTGGTAGCAGGGGGGAGGGGGCAGCTCCACCATTTAGCCCTGGGGCAGGGTCCCCTCACATGCATCAATGAGGTTGTGGAGCGTGCAAGAGGCGGCCATGACCTACGGGGCATTCTCCACCCCCTGCATCTAGGCATGTGAGGAGACATCTGAACCATGCCTTCAGACGGCCGAAAGCACACTTGACAGGGTAGCAGGCCCATGTGAGCCCAGTATGTTGTGAGGTGGCCTGTTTATAGGCGCATCAACCAGGGCTGGAGTGGGTAGGCCAGATCGCCCATGAGGCAGACAGCCATTGCGATGTCCCTGATGGCACGCTTCCACTGGGGCATGAACGTCCTAGCCTCCATTTTCCGGAACAGGGAGGAATTCCACAGGATCCGCATGTCATTTACCCTGCCCAGCCAGCCGACATAAATGTCCATGAGCTTCCCATGGGCATCCACCACCACCTGGAGCATGATGGAGTGGTACCCCTTGCGGCTGACGTATTGGCCACCACTGTGGTCCAGGGTCCTGATGGTGATATGCATCCTGTCGATTGCCCCAAAGCACTGGGTGAACCCGAGCACAGTGAAGCTCTCAACGACTGCATCCAGGTACCCGATGAACACCAGCCACCGCACCAGCACATAGTTGATGGCCCTCACGACCTGCAGGGGAATGGCAACGGGCACACTTGTGGGCGTATGCAGAGGGGTCCCTGCCCCCTTCCCCTTCCATCTCCTCCCTCCCTACCAGGCCCCCCGCCAGGGGGACCCCTCTGGCAGTGGCCATGTGGTATCCTCTCTGGGCTAGACCTGCCCACCCCCCCCGCCAGCCCTGCCCCCTCCCAATTGGCACCTGGGGTCCCCCAAGCCCACCGGCCCCCTCCCGCTCACCAGTGGGGCATGATCTGGGGCTGGGCTTACCTGAAGTACAACGGCCCTGACGGTGGATGTGACCACCTCGAACTGCTGCCCGATGGTAGCTGTCTGGGGTGGCCAATTTCCATATAGAAATGGCTATGTGCTTCTCCGGGGAGCTGGCCAGCCTCATCCAGGTATCCTGGGATCGTAGCATGGGGGGCGCGAGCCAGCTGCAGATCTCCAGGAAGGTCTCTTTCTTCATCCGCAGGTTCTGCAGCCAGCGGTCATTGTCCCACTCCCCCATGACAACCCTGTCCCACCAGTCTGTGCTGGTGGCGTGGGTCCAGACTTGCTGGACCAGCCAGAGGGGGTCCGGCAGGGGCGGTGAGCGTTCAGGACCCATGGGCCTGAGCCTCTGTCTCCACAGGAGGCTGACCAGGAGGATGGCTAGCCTATGGGTGAGGGCAAGCCTGTTGTCCTGCAGCTGCTGGGGGTCCATGCCTGCTGGTCGGTGGGCACTGGAGGGGAACCTGGGTCTGGCTTGCTGTGCACAGACATGGCTGGCCTCAGCAGTATTTGCAGGGAGGGGTTGGTTGGGTGGGGCCCTTTAAGGGGCTGTGTGGCCAGTGGCCCCGGAAGGGCTCCCTGGCTGTGCGACCCCATCCGCATTGTTTCCTGCCCTGTTCTTCTGGAAGAGCACCAGTGCGTGTGTAGACACACTCTTCTGGTGGAAGGAGCACCTCTTTCAGGGGCCTATTTGCTGTGTAGCTGCGCTCTTCTGGAAGAGGATCTTCTGGAAGACATCTTCCAGAAGATCATCTTTCAGAAAAAGTGCCATGTGTTGAAACAGCCAAAGTCAAAACACAAAGACACCCTGCAAGATCTTTGTACATTGCAGCTGCAGTGGACTATAATGTACACATTATTTTTCCATATATTTTCAGAATGGTGGCAAGAGTCTGAATGATCAAAAGACAGCACTCAGTGGAACAGTCAATAGCGAGAGCTCTGTGTTGCCATGTAAGCCTCCCAAATAAAGGTGTGAGTTGGTTTGCTGGGAACTCTGAAAAAAATTCGAATCAATTCCAATTCTTTTAAATTCTCAGCATGTTGAAAAGTCAGAAAAACTGATTTGTCCCAAAACAGAACTCTTTTTTATTTTGAGCATTTTTAAATGTTTGTTTTAAATAAAACCATAGGACATTTTTGAAAGGAAAAGTAATTTTAAAGCTAACGGTTTCATTTTAAACATTGAAATGAAACGTTTGGACTTCAGAATTCTTGTACGAACAACATGGCAAAATGAATTTGCAAAACATCTTCTGTTGCTGAATCTACAATCTTTCTTTCTTTCTTTCCCTCAAAGATGAGTCAGTTAATTTTTTTCCAGCTCCAGTCGTAAGGGCTATTCCTTAGCCCTGCATCTCAATTCCATGAGGTTGGTAGTGGCTAGGAGGGCAGTGGAAAAAATGTGATCAGGGCTTCCTAAACAAAAAGCATCATACATCCCTCTGACACAACCCAGGCCCAGTGGTGGCTTGGGATTGGACGTTAGCCTCATGTTAACCTGCCTGTTAGCTGATGTCGGTGTCACTCTGCAAGTCCTCCACAGGCTGAAAGGGGGAAGCTAGGGCTCTCTATTCCAAATGTTAAAAAACAAAAACAAAAACAAAAAAAACTTTAAATTCTTTATTAGGTCACCACAGATAAGCAGCCAACAGCATACAAGAATCATCATAAAATGTGCAGTAAACTAGTATGTGGAATAGCCACTGCCCACTTGAAGCCATCCAGAGCCAGATTCACCATTGCCTCAATCCTGCTTAAGCCATTTACAGCAGCACCCTGTGAGTGTAAAATGCTATCACATCAGAATGAATCTGATACCCTGCTCTGCACAGTAATTCAAGTGCAACAGGTGCAGGGCAATGGTGAATTGGCCCCCCTGGACAGTAAACATATTTTCTCTCCTCTAATTAGGAAGGGCACTTTTTATTGGCAGACAGATTTCTACTACAGTACCAAGTAGATAGCTGGAACAACCAGAGTTAATATTAAATCATTTTTCTTGGACTTTGTAGCACTATGTTGCTCTGCTTACAGGCAATCATCAGACTTTATAATAGTGTTAACTGATTCAGAAAGTTATATGCTTTTTCATTTAAAACTACATAGACTCCTGCATTCAGAAGAGAACACTGTGAAAGAGTTTTTCATTGTTATCAGTGTCATTTTAGGATCTACGAAGCCTCTTCCCACCAACATAACAATTTGTGAGCGATACTAGCATCCAAGAGAAGAAATTGACTCTTAGGCCATGTCTACAGTACCCCCTTTCTTCGAAGGGGGCATGGAAGTGACACAGACTGGGGAACATGAGTCAGGCGCTACCATGCATGTGCAGTGCCTCATTAACATGATGGCGGCCGCACAAATTTTGAAACTGCTAACTTGGAAGTGCTGACAGGCAGTCTAGACATGAGCACTTTGAAACGCGTGCCCAACTTCGAAATTCCCTTACTTTTGAAGTTGGGTGCGTATTTCGAAGCGCCCACATCTAGATGGCCTGTCAGCACTTCGAAGTTAGCAGCTTCAAAATTTTTGTGACCACCATTATGCTAACGAAGCACTGCATATGCATGGCAGCACCTTATTGATATTCCACGGTCTGTGTCATTTCCATGCCCCCTTCAAAATAGAGGGCTGGGGTAGACATGGGCTTAGACTGCTGTTGTCTTATAAAACATTGATTTGGGGGCCCTTCTTCCTCATAACTTAAGGAAATAACTGTGGTGGCTATATATCTGCAGTGACTTCTGAGTGATCTCCAACCTTCTCTGGAAGGAAAGTTCCAGCATCTCTTGAATTTCTGTACTTCAGGCTGATCAGTTCAGACACATGTTTAATCACTTCAGATTCACCGGGAAATGGCTATTCAATGGCTGTGGAATTTAAAAAATAACATTTTTATGTGAATGCTTCAAGTTACTTTTTGGCTTTTAGAAACACAAGTAAACCAATTCAACCAAATCCAACACATAACTTTATCGTATCAATTTTAGGTTTTAATTTCAGTCTTTAGATACCGTCTTGAAATTTTACTAGCAATAGACCACAAAAGTATATTGGCAGCCGAATCATATTAAAAAGCAAATTTATCTGTGCATGAAATGGGATCCTCAAAAATAAGAGCTGTGAAATTGGAACACAGGTTATGTTCTTGAGAAAAAAATGACAAGAATTATAAGTAAAACACGTAACGTTAAGCAGTGCATAACAATGTGCAATCCCTGAAAACTTGTAACAGGAGCTCATCAAGTTCCAGTTGGAAAACACTTTTTCAAGAGGAAAACTGACAAAGAGCTGCAGTTCCAGATTACAATATAACAAGTATTGTGAAGCTCTATTCTAAAAAAGAAGGCGAGAAGGTGGTTTTGATAAGGTTATAGTGCACTTCAGCAAAGCATACACATTCTTCTCTACTTTACTGTCTGCCAGTTTCAGCATTCTTCTTCAGAGAAAACAAAAGTTTCTAATGATTAACATTCTGTGCTGTGGGAAGTATACGCTGTCCAACAATACTACTGTTGTATTACACTAGCCTCCCTCGTCTATAACAGCAGCATAGATCATTTTTATGATGTGTAACCAACATTTTTGAGATAAGTCCTTCCTTTAACTAGAATTGATAAGCATGTGCTGTGTACTGCAGTGTTAACAAGGAGCTGCTCATGACAAATTCCCATTGCTTTCTTCGGGAAATAACTGGGCCCAAATTAGGCAGGAATCCTCAGACAGCTCTGATCCTGGAGGTACTGTGATGCCACAATGCTCAGAATCAGAGCTTACATTTTTGACAGAATGTGTATTTACCTCACATGCAAAAATATCCTATATTGTATCATTTCTGTTGCATGGTGCTGTGTACTGTGTAATAGAAATCAATCAAAATGAGTATATATTTGCTATATTTCTCATGCACAGCTGTTTTATAACAACAGCTCATAAAGAGTTCCACATTTTTATTTAAAAGCAACTTAGAGCCTAAGTAATTTGCCCTAGTTCCACAGTGAGTCAGTGGAAGAACTCAGGCATAGAGCCAAGGAATCTTATATTCATACTTGAGCTTGGGTAATTAACAACGTCATTTTACTTGGACACATTCTGAGTCAGTTCTGAAATGAAGAACTCTTAAATCTGCATCACAGATACAAGGTTGTATACTGCCATCAGCTGGCATGCAGAATACCTATCAGTGGAAGTCCCATGTGCAAATCAATAGTAATAGCCATGTTTGCTTGTTTTCCGGTGTCTTACATTCTAGGAGATTTCCTCCTGAGGCTGACATTTTGTTGTTAAATGCATAGATTCCTGAAATCCAAAGTAAACCAGAAATGCAAAGTGTAGTTTGTTCACAAACGCTGCCTGTAGCTGAGGAAGATTGTTTTAATAGATTCCACGAGAAGATTTACCTGGCATTGCTTGGGTCTTTCAGGGCAGAAGGCTGGGGATTTGGGGGATGAAGGAGTCAGAGTAGGGCTTGGGAACGTGTGTGGAGATGTTCAGGGCAGGTGAATACACTAAGGTGCCACAGGACTCTTCATTGTGGGTTTTTGGGTTTTTTTGTGTTTTTTAAGGAATAAACAATTACTAACCACCTGTGGAAAAGTCTGGTTCAGGTGACTTGACTACCATCACAGGAATTCTGTAACAACTGTATGGATAGAATCCAAATTTCTATGGCAGCATTTATGTGCCTTAACTTTGACATGAACTCTTCAATGCATATGTGCTAGTCCATGGCCCACCAGGGATATTAGTTGACAGCTTCTTCATGGACCCAGGTGTACCTGGCACAGTTCACAAACTCCTCCAGTGTCTGTCCTTTGTGGTGAGAGAGACACCTTGGTGCAAGTCTTAACAGAGTGTGTCAGGTTGCAACCTCTCTTTCAGCTCCTCCAGAGCTTCTCTCTGCACTTTTCTGATCTGCTATGTGCACACTTCATGCACCGCCCCACAGTGCCATTGCACTTCCTCAGCAACCTCCTCCTGACACTGGCCAAGATGACTGTGAGTCATATCAGGAGGTGGTAGCTGAATGGGGAGGAGGTGCTTTGGACCTGTGGAGCTTATTTTCATCTCCTTGTCTGCTTCCATCTCTGGGAAGAGTTCTGGATTGAGTTCACTGACTCCTGAGTTCCTTTGAGGAGCAGCGGGTACTGTCTATGGCTTTCTGCCCAGTGTCCCCTTCTGGTTCCTTATAATCAATATTGAAATATTTCTTTCTCCACATTACCTGTGCCCAGCAGAGGAGTTACTGAGAGAACGTAAGATATAGTCTCCTCACTCTTGAGTTTATGTGCCCAGACTCAGAGCTGGCATGTCCAGCAACAACCCAGGACTACTACTGCAGCAAAGGCCTTACTCAACGCTAGCTTGGAACAGGCCGAGTGCAGAAGGAATCTTCAGGAAATTTAGCTGCTAAAAATCTGAAAGCTCTGTAATGAGCATATGTCAACTGCAATTTTCCAAAGACCTTCTAACTCAACCAAATTTGGGCACATTTTCACAGGAATGGAAAGAGAGACATCCCTGATACAAAGGCCAGACCTCTGGTGAAATTCAAGACCCTGCTCCAAAGCATGGCAGAGCTAGAAGTTCTCTATGAAAACCTCACCAGGATTTTTTAACATGGGGAGAACAAAGCATTTTTCCCTAGTTTCACTCCTGGAAATTGGTTCAAGTGTTTTGGCTGAAACTTTCCACAACATTTCAGGCTGAGGCAGACAACCATCATGGAAGATTTTAATGAAATGGATGAAATGTCACAAAATTATAAACAACTGAAAACAGGAATTTATAATGGGGCAAGAATAATAACAGGCAGCACTACCAACCCTGCTTATAATAAAAGCTTCTAGTTTCTTAGGCTAAACTAACCATACAATTAGCACTCCTTCTGACTGTCACCTAAGGGTATGCCTATACTTACCCGGTGTTCAACACACCGTGATCAATCTTTCGGAGTTCAATTTTGCCGTTCATATGAAGACACAGTAAAATCAATCTCTCTGGTCTTGGCTGTCAACCCTGGTACTATACACGATCACATGGAGTGAGGAACGTTGATGTGAGCCAGAAGAGCCCCAGTCTATCCCTAGGGCAGAAAGTAGATTCTGATACGTCGATTAGCTATGTTAATGGCTTAGGGAAAATTGAGTATCTGGGATCAACTTCATTCCCTAGTGTAGACCAGGCCTTAGTCTGAAACGCTGCAAATGACAAAAAAATTATTGAGTCCTACAAGTTAAAAATTGAAATGACTTTTTACGTCACCTATTCTAGCTCTTCAGTTATGCAGGAGTGCTCCCTGAAATACATTGTCTAGTGCTTTGCCCAGTCTAGTTTTAAATATGTCAAAATGTGGTATATTTGTATATTGTGTGGCAGGGCCAAGGCAGAGGGCCCCCTCAGAGAAAGCCCAAACAAGCAGAAGGGCCTGCAGAGCAATCACAGGCAGCTGGGTGGGAGATGGCTCAGCCTAACTGGGGCCAGCTGGCTCAATGACTGGGCTAATAAGAGGCCTTTAAAAACCCTTCACAGTGGGAAGAGTGGGGATAGTGTGTGAAGGGTGAGTGGAGATACACAAGGAGACCAGAGTAGTGGGGCAGAGCAGGTTTGAGACGAGCAGAAGGGAGAACCAGGAACACCAGAAACCGCAGAGGGAGAGTGAGGAGCTTCAGCAGATCAAGAGTGGGGACCTGGTACTGCTGCAGCCTGGAGAAGGTACCAGGGGGAATCATCTGCGGAAGTGGCCCAGGGAGGAGAGCTGCTGTGCCAAGGCTAAGGGAGTCAGCTCTTCTCACTAGCACCTGCATAAGGGTCCCTGGGCCAGAACCCAGTACAAGTGGGCAGGGGCTGGGTTCCCCCCCAGACCATCCCTTGCCCCAGTGAGGGCAACTGGTCACTTAAGAGGGACCAGTGGACTGAATAGAGGCCAGAGGCCCAGGAATAGAACTGACTTTGTCACAATTGAAAGACTGTTTTGCAATCTAACAGAGCTGTCTCTCAGAAATAGTTTTAGGTAGATACTCAGTTTAAATTTTCCCTTGTGTAATTTATTTATTATTTCTCTAAATTGCAAACATTTGAATTATCCTCCATTCCTATCCATCAGTCAGGTTTACAGCTTTAAATATTTGTTGAATCTTATCATGCTTCCTGGCAAAGCTACAGTACATATATTTTGTTCCCTTTGAGGCATTGTTATACTGTATCCTAACCAAGCAAAACCTCACTTTGTTTCATCAGTAATATTGCTTGTCGTGAGACATCAGAGTCAGGCCTTTGATCATTTTTTAAAAGTCAAATTCTCTCCACCCCCTAATAACTGTGCTAGTTTTATATCTTTCTCCTTCAATTTCTCATTCAGTTCCTGGCAAAAAAAGTCTCAAACTAAATACAGTGTTTCAGTTTCATTTACACCCATGAGATACCATTGCTGGGACTTCCCTCCTCCACAACATGTTGCCTCTTTAAATAATCAACCCAAACAGCATTGCATATATACACATTGTACTGCAAACCATTCGTCTGCAGACTCACATTGCAGACCACTGCTTTACAGTCATATATTTTGAACTTTTCTAATTTGCTAGTCACTGTTATCACCCATTCCGGCAAACCACTTTTGGCAAACACAGTTCTCCCTTAATTTTAGTGGGAGTTGGAGCAAGTCTTTTGTGTTACTCAAATATCAGTAGTGTGTGCAGCATGCCCACCCTCACCATCACTTGATGATTAATAAAGATACTGAGCATGGTTACATTATAATCTAGGACTATGGCTACACTACAGCAGTTTGTTGACAGAAGTCGCTGTCGGAAGAGATTTCCCCACAAAACTTCTGTCAACAAAGTGCGGCCAAACACAAACGCCCATCAGAAGAGTGCTCTGCTCTGTCAACAGAGTGGCCCAACTGCCCAGCTGCTCTCTCGACAAGACAAGCACCGAGAAGCACAATTCTGGATGCCCTGTCTGTCAAGAGAAGGCCTCCAGAGTGTCCACACAGCTTTTTTGCTGACAGAATCTGTTGACAGCAGCATCATGCCTCATGGCTGAAAGACAGAATGCTGCTGGCAAAAGTGCTGAGTTTTATCGACAAACACATTTTGCGTGTGGACGTTCCACCAGTTTTGTCAGCAAAACCAGGGTTTTGTCGGCAAAACTCACTAGTTGAACTGCTGTCTAGATGTTTTACACTACTTGTCTCTACGTATAGAAATACAATTAACAATGTGGCAAGAATGTATGCTTGCTCGTTTGTGAAGCTTCCTCAATGAATATTATACAGTCCTATTAGAATTGCATATCTGAGGCTGTTTACATTCTCTCATCTGCGTCAACTGGACCAATTTCTACAAGAAAAACATTGGCATTATGTACTTCACCTTTTTCTGTACTGTTCTGCATTTTTCCTCTCAATTTTTTCACCAGTCCAACTGCATAAATAAAGCCACAGTGCCAGTATAGTTTCTCTCATGCCTGTACATTCAGAGTAAGTTTTTGACAATTACTGAATACATAACAACCTCCCTTGATTTCAGATGTTCAGCATTTTGGGATTTGGTTGCCTAAATAAAAATTTAAGAATCTAAATTCAGGAATCTGTTTTTGAAAATCATCTTAGTATTCAGAATCATCATGAACCCTCAAGATTCATTCTGGCATTGTTTACTCTCTGCATGCAATAAGGTGTACTACCCACAGGAAATTTACTCTTTATTTTGCATATTTTTTTCTCTTCCTTGCTTTTGGCCGAAGACAGACTTCTTTAATCGAAGTCTCTTCCTCTGACATAGATTGAAATCTCAGATTATAATTGCTGCAATTGCTACACTTAAATGCCTGGACAATATTCTCAAAAGTCAGAATTAGGTCTAGTGTCAAATATGCTTTTGTTATTACCGGATGCAGTCAGCAATACAGTGCTTACTACTGTACAAATTCTATGACTACTGCTTGTACATATATTGTCTTCTCCTGCCATGGACTCTTTTGCTCCATTTTGTTTCCGTGAGTAAATTGTGGAGCAAAAACATCCTTCCTCTTCAGTGCAACACCACCACTGGTGGAGATCATATTTATTTATTCTTCAACCTCCTGCTTGTCATGGAAATTGCCCTGAACCTGAGCTTTGTAAGGCATCTGGGGCATACTTTTCTGCTGCTTTTCCAGTTCTTCTAAGGAGTGAGGTTCAGTGGATGGGAGCATGGAGTAGCTTTCACTAACACTGTCTTTTTTGTGTTTGTTCTGTGGGTCAAATAAGATCAGAAGCCCTAAAATTCTGTAATTGCCTCTTCAATGTGTGTCAAGCTCAGATATTCAGTTTATACTAATCCATGCTGAAAGCTTCAGTTTCAAAGAACTGCAACCTAAAAACATAGTAGGCTTATAGTAATATTTGGATCTTCTACAAAGCTTTTTGCTCAGAGATCTCAAAACAGTTTAAAGGAAAGTGTCATCTACATTTTGCAGATAGAGAAAATAGAGCATAAGGTCATGCAACTGGCTGTTGGTTGAACAGCAAAAGGATGCTGACTTCCTGAGATAGGAATATAATAGGTGGAAAAATAAAATTAACTGCTCTGAGTAGTCAGTGGGCATTCACTACATGTCTGGTTTAATTTGGTTATTAGTGCTCACGCATCATCTTATTCTAGCAGTTAATCAGTCCTAAATATTCTATTTAACCATAGATTGTGCCGTCTACTGACAAAGGCCTGTTTGTACAGCTGCAATATCAGTAATATTGTCAATTTTCCTGTTTGTTTTTCAGGTTGATGACCAAATGAAGCTGCTTCAGAACTGCTGGAGTGAACTCTTAATTCTAGATCACATTTACCGGCAAGTGGTACACGGGAAAGAAGGCTCTATCCTTTTGGTTACTGGGCAACAAGTGAGTGTGCAGACTCCACGAGGTGTTATTTTTTATTAGTCATCTTCAAAATAGCAGGAGTTTAACTAGATCAGAAGCACTCATGTGTTTTGAAAGGGAGAGACTGGCTACAAATAATGTAGGTAAAATGACTTTTGCACTCTGTTCGTAGTCCAAGGATTACCGTTAAACTTATAAAAGCAGATATAATCATAAGCACTTTGCTTTTCCCATCTACTTGTATACCACTATGATTGCAAGAGAGTAGATCAGAAGTGTATCTCAAGAAGTTTTATTTTCTAGGGCTCAGATGGTTTCTGACAAAAACCAGTGTTTTGACCTGAGCAATAGAAATTTATTTTTCTTGGAGAATTGATGTTTACTCAGAATAATTGCTGGTCAGTGTAGAAGTTCAGAACCTTAGACAACCTTTAACCTTAAAAATTTCTTGCTACGAACACGTAGTGGTTGGTGGTGGTGTGGTGTTGGGTGGCTATGAAAGAGAAAGCTGGGAGAGAAAAAGAGAAATAGAGAAAACATTCTTATGGAGAATTCACACAAATCCATAAGGTAATGATTTAATACTCTGTCGCAGGAGCTAAAATTGTGTGCCCTAGTGTTGCTAAACAGCCTCTCGAAGAGTTGATTGTCTCCAGGCATCAGAGGTGTAGTCTGTCTGACGCAGCAAATAGCAAGGCTAAATTATGAAATGAAGACAGTTGTAGAAACAGCTAAATAAAATAGAAAGCTTTGAATCATTTATAATTTTCAAAAGCGCAAAGGGCTTGACAATGAAAAGGAAAGCCTTATTCATAGAACTCAGACTTTAATGGAACAAAATGTACATTATCCGCAAGAGGTAGATTGTGCCTGCATTTTTGATTCCTGATTCAAAGTGTAAACAAATGATGGTCCACCAGCATTTATGTAACTGCAAATTAAACTTCCTAGATATTTTTGCACAGTGGAAAACAACTCCTCCTTCTGACAACTGAACTGCATCATGCATGTGGTTTTGCTGTGCAAAATTTGCTTAGAGTGTCTTACTTGTAATTTTCAAATCCAGGCCACGTTGCTCCCATATTCTCATCTTGGATAATTGAGAGGCCTTTTGTATCATTGGTCAAATCACTTAGGCTACGTCTACACGTGCACCCAACTTCGAAATAGCTTATTTCGATGTTGCGACATCGAAATAGGCTATTTCGATGAATAACGTCTACACGTCCTCCAGGGCTGGCAACGTCGATGTTCAACTTCGACGTTGCTCAGCCCAACATCGAAATAGGCACAGCGAGGGAACGTCTACACGCCAAAGTAGCACACATCGAAATAAGGGAGCCAGGCACAGCTGCAGACAGGGTCACGGGGCGGACTCAACAGCAAGCCGCTCCCTTAAAGGGCCCCTCCCAGACACACTTTCATTAAACAGTGCAAGATACACAGAGCCAACAACTAGTTGCAGACCCTGTATATGCAGCACGGACCCCCAGCTGCAGCAGCAGCAGCCAGAAGCCCTGGGCTAAGGGCTGCTGCCCACGGTGACCACAGAGCCCCGCAAGGGCTGGAGAGAGAGTATCTCTCAACCCCCCAGCTGATGGCCGCCATGGAGGACCCCGCTATTTCGATGTTGCGGGACGCGGATCGTCTACACGTCCCTACTTCGATGTTGAACGTCGAAGTAGGGCGCTATTCCCATCCGCTCATGGGGTTAGCGACTTCGACGTCTCGCCGCCTAACGTCGATTTCAACTTCGAAATAGCGCCCAACACGTGTAGACGTGACGGGCGCTATTTCGAAGTTACTGCCGCTACTTCGAAGTAGCGTGCACGTGTAGACGCAGCCTAAATGTCCCTAGGTTAAGATTCTGCCTCATAGTGACACCACCCAAAATGAGTGGAATTACTCTGAATTTATATTGGTGTCATTGAAAGCAAAGTTGATTTGCTGTTTCCACATCTGCAAAATGGAGATAAGCATAGAAACTTACCTACTACACAAACACTCTCATGATTTTTTGTTTTTATAACTCTCTTTCAAAAGGGAATATGGTATCTGCTTCTATGAGCACGTTGGCAGCTTTTTGTTCCTGAACGTTATAGTAAATTAATGCCTAATTTATTTTATGATTAATTTAGTCGGTTACATTGCGTCCATTTGTGTGCAGCAGTAATTTCTTACTGCTTTGGCTACTTTTAGCATGTACTTAAAAAAATAGTAACAGCGAGGGAGCCGTGCTAGTCTATATACTATCAAAACAAAATAGCAGTCAAGTAGCACTTTAAAGACTAACAAAATAACTTATTAGGTGAGCTTTCGTGGGACAGACCCACTTCTTCAGACCATAGTATGGCTATGGTCTGAAGAAGTGGGTCTGTCCCACAAAAGCTCACCTAATAAGTTATTTTATTAGTCTTTAAAGTGCTACTTGACTGCTATTTTGTTTTAAAAAAATAGATTTACATGTAATGCAAAGATAAAACAGTACACTTCATGACTGTTGGATCATAATACACAGCAGGCTGTATAATAATTAAACTGTTTACAAACTATCAGAGGTGCTTGGACATTTTATTTTTTCCAGGAAAAGCTAAAGCTAAATCAATACATGACTAAATTAGATGGGTTGCATGCATTTTTGCCCTACCACTGACAAGCAGGTCTGATATGTCCTCTTTTCAGACCCAATTTCACGTACATCACTTCCAGCCTTAGTCATTAGTTCTGCATTAATTGGTGAAGGCACCCTCAGCACCCCTTCCTTGGCATGCCATAAATGGAGTTTTCTCCTCATTCATTCTACACCCTACCTTCAACTTGAAATGTTCAAAGAACAGAGGGACCCATATTGCAGAAAAACAAAATAAACCAATTTCAGTGCCTTTCCTTATGGATGGGCTACTGCTCACTTCACTCCTGCTGACAATTAACCTTGTCTGCACCACCTGTCCTACAGACTTTCACTGAGAATTAGAGCAGCTGAATCAAATAGGTGATTTGAAAATAGCAGTCTGAGACTGCTGGTAATAGGACGATAAACAGTTTAAAAGCAAACACACAGCTGGTGGGTTCTAGGTTTGTAGTCTTATCCTGCTCTGCTCACCAACAGCACTGGGATCAATTCATTGGTGCTGTAAGTGCACATTACTCCATTGACTATACTTGTTTCTGCTAGGAGTGAATTTGGCCTATCCGTTGGAACATTAGCAGGGAACTAAGGAACAGTTCTAACTATGCCAGGATAAGTAATTTGTTCCCTTGTAATTTTAAAAGTCCCTCTATTTAAATTAAATTCAGGAATAAAAGTTTAGGAGTAAAAACGATTTTATAGGGAGGCTAAGGGCACATCTATACTTATGGGAAGATTGACCAGCTGTGGTCAATCTTCCAGAGTTCTATTTTGCACATCCGATATAGATGTAGCAAAATCGATCTCTTTGAGGTCGGCCGTCGACCCCTGTACTCCTCCCTATCGCATGAAGTAAAGGATGTCAGCGCAAGACTAAAGAGGCTGAGATTATGTTAGGGAAGAAAGTAGATCCTGATACAGCTAGAACTGTGTACCTGAAATTGACTGTAATGCCTAGCGTAGACCTAGCCTAAGTGTTCTAACCATCAGTTTTAAAAAACCCAGACTTACAAGAACCAAAAGTTCAAAGCCTGACTGGATAAACTCATCCCATTCATGTCTAAGATACATAAACTGAAACGATGGCAGGGAACATTTTGAGAACTCAGAATCTGTCTAAAGATCCCACTCTTGTTTTAGTAATTCTGGGGCTCCAATGTCGAGACCAGAATACTCAAGGGTGCCATTCAGGAGGGCATGAGGGGGACAGCAGCTATGTATACAGGGCTACTGCTTGCTCTTCTTCCTGTTCCCCTCTCAGGGAGAGAGGAGGGAGTGCAAATTATGCCTCCATCTCCTCCCCTCACCAGCCAGGAGCAAAGGGCATGTACACAATCTGTGTACTTTCCTATCCCTGTGTGCTTGTTGGCTGCTGCATGATTTCAAGATGTACGACTCTGTGCCTCAGTCTCCCCAGTATTAAAATGACTATATCTCACCAACAGTGTCTACATTAAGTCTGCGTCTACACTAGGAACTAACTTCGACGTTAACTTTGAAGTTAGGCACTACTTCAGAGTGGCCACCAGAGAGTCTACACACATTTTCCCTTCCTTCAAAGTTAACTTCAAAGTAGGGAGCCCAAATTTGAAGTCCTTCCTCCATTCCTGGGAATGGATTAGTGCCCTATTTCGAAGTTTAACTTCAAAGTAGGGTGTATGTAGATGCTCAGCTTTGAAGTTGCTTACTTCAAAGTTGTACCTCGAAGTAAGCAACTTCGAAGTTCTTTTTGTAGTGTAGACACAGCCTAAGTGAGTGTCATACTATTAATATTAAATTGCTCAGTGTCTAGAAAGTACTTTGAGTCATTTGTCTGAGAAGTGCTATAGATATTATTTATCATTGTTGTCATCCTTACTAATAGGATGATAGGGCAACCCGCAAGCTTTCAAAAGAATTGTTTGTGGTTCTAGATGTCATTAACTTTAAACACAAGCCCACAGTTCTTGGTAAGTGGAGTCCTATATAGTCTGCTTTGTTAACCTTTAGGTGTCAAGGGCTAGGCTGGTATTAGCCCTGTCAGGTAATATCATTAAGAGAGCCCAGAGAGCCTTGTTCCTTCCGTCTTTGCCCAGGAGATGGTTGTAATCATAGCCATTATGCTCTCATGGGGAAAAGACTGCTCCGGGTTAGTGATCCTAACCTTCTTGAAAGGTCCTGGGGAGTGCAGGACAGACAAGTGTCAAACTCCGCCTACTTTCCCACCCCCCGCATCCCAGTGTGCAAAGCTGGGCCAGTTGTACGCCCTTTCAAAGGCACTGAATCATGCACAGTATCTCTGGGTCCTCCAGTTGGAGTGTTGCATAGTTGTTTTACTTCTCTCTTTTCAGCCTTTGATAGAAAAAAGAACCATCAATGGCAAAGCACCAAGCGCTGAACTTGTACGGAAGGTTTTATTTATTTATATATTTGGTTGGTTGGAGTTTCATAAATGAGGTTCCTTTGTGTTTCAAGAAGGCACTTTTTTCAGATCACTACAATCCCTCAGCAGTTCCTCACAAATGAGTTCCTATCTGTGCACGTCTCATTTTCTGTACTAAGTGCTGCCCCTCAGCAACAGTAATTACCATTTCAAAAGGAAATAAACTAGCACAAGTGCATTTTACAGCTCTCCAAATTTCATAACACAAAACAACCAAGGAATGATTTGCACTCTATTAGTTAATTGCAAATCATTGCCACGTTGCTTTCTGTGTTCCAGGTTTCACACATGGTATATGATGGTAACAAACCATTTTTCATTAAAGAGAAACTTTAATTTTGGAAGGGTTATGTGCTATCCTACTGGATTCTCTATGTAACAGTCTGCTGCCACTTTTCTTGTATTCCGAACTCAAGAAGTAGACATTACAGATTACTAGAGAATATTATTCATTGTTCATGTGTTTTCCTGCAGTAGTTAATGTGCAACATTTGATATATTGCCCAAGCTGTCAGGGCATGAGTTATTCATTTTGATCTTACCCACGCTTCCCTTACAGTTGCAATAAAATCCTCTGATTTCTTCTTGGTATGGTGTTACAAATCTGATTACATTTCCCCTCCTGCACATTCACCAGACTGTTATGAGAGAGCCAACATCTGTATCCTGTGCACTTTAAGCCTCTGGAATCTTAACAGAGTCTACAGCAGGCATGTCCAACCTGCAGCCCGCAGGCCGCATACAGCCCTGGACAGCTAGTAATGCGGCCCCACAAGATCGTTAACTTTTAACATTATTATGTGATTTATATACATTAACTATATTGTATATTTTATATGCGGCCCAAGACAGTTCCTCTTCACTCAATGTGGCCCAGGCAAGCCAAAAGGTTGGACACCCATGGTCTACAGGCTACCACTATCTTGGGGTTTTCAGGCTCGCTCTTGGGATGGAGATCTTCTGTCTGACAGCCCATCCTGAAAGCTGAGACCATCTGGTCCAAATGACCATTTCTCCTGATTCCCCTGTAGCTTAAACAAGCTGTCTCCCAGAACTCCAGGTGTGTGGGTATTCTAGGTCGTAGATTAACAATTCCAGGGCATGCAATAGTCAGCACAGAATACACAGATTGTGCACCAAAGTTTAAAACCATCATTATTCCTTTGAAAACACAAGAATGCACAAATCTATTTCAAAATAGATAATTCTACACACGTTTCCCTGCCTCTGTTTCTTCACCATTCTAGAGTATTTTTGTGCTGAGGACTGAGAGTGAGGCCACTGGTCTCTTTCTGAGTCCTTTTACTTTACACATCCCACCTAAAACAATATGTGTCCTTTGTTTTGCTTCTAGGGATTTTCCACTACTCTAAATGCCAGTCCCCAGCTGAGGGGTTGGAAAACTTGTTTTCTTCGCGTCTGCCAATCTTCTTAGCATAGCTAATATGTGGTCAGAGTGCAACAATTAAACTTAACTACTCTCCCTCATCCTTAGTCTGCTCTGCATGTACTACAGGCCCTGTCAGCACATGGTGAATTCCACATTTATGTAGAAGTATTCCATGATACAGTGTTTTCATAAGAACAATTTCAGAGCATCAATCTGAATTACATCACATTGGATCAAACCAGTTCAGATAAAAAATACAACTTTGCCTAAAACTCAGACTTAAAAAAATAAATTTTGACTGATTAGCAATTGATGGAAACAGGTCACATGACTGTCTATCCCCAGTTGGATTTATGAGGATGGTTTGTGATTGAAATCCCAGATTTAAATATCCTCCATGTTGAGGTAGGTCAAGATCTGGATTTCAACCCCCATCTGAATACTGTTGTTTGAACCCATCTCTTGGTGGAACATTTCACAGTTTCTTTCAATTCCCCATTACCACCACGTGCTGGCAGAAAGGTGTAGTTGTTTTCTGTGTTGCTACCCTAGCCTCTGGTGAACGCTTACTTACCTCAGCCATGATAGCTTGGGCTTTTGGAGATGAAGTTTGCCTCAGGATCCACCCTGTTAGTTCATAGTACTTGAAGGAGAATTGATGGGCACACCTGAGCTTCCCAGATTATGGCTAAACACAACTTCATTAGAAAGAGGATTCCTTTTCCAAAGCAGTCCCATGGCAACAACAACTAAATGAAATTGTAGGAGGAGCAGGAGAAGGAATTGCAGAGAGAGGGAAAAAAGTGTCTGTTATAGAAGGGACATAAGTAACTTGGTCTTCTGTTTTACAATGTTGTAAAGAAGGAATGTAAAAATATAAACTAGCATTTTAGATTACAAAATGGAAAATTATTGCTCCTGAGATTGAAAAAAATACCTCTAATGTTCTTTGGGTGTTGTTTAAATTGTACTCCATCACTTTTCATTCTACACGTCATTTCAATTATAATCCTCAGTGCCATTCGGTAAATATCTAATATATACTTGGTGTTACAGGTCAATTTTTATTGTGCAACTTCTGAATTTGTCTATCCTGTGTTCTTAAGCTGAACTTTTTTCACTAATAGCAAAGGTCCAACTTGCTATCTTAAGGATATGGGACTCTGTTTTGCACTCAGACAATGTTATTGGAAGAAATTTTAACAGCTACAGTAGGAACTAAATAGCAAAGATCTCTATGCTGGTCCTCCATAGAGGGATGACTTTTACCCCTACTTTATTAGTGAACTGGAATCCACAGCCAATATATCTCAATATTTCTTAATAAAAAAATGATCATTGCCCTTGACTTTTATAAATGAGGCATATGGTAATGATATTAGCTTTTGCCTGAAATTGTTTTAAAATATGGTCGTCACCCAACACACTCAAAAACAGCTTCCAAACAATGCAATAATATTTTTTCTTTCTTACTAACTTTGAGACAAGAACACACTGCAGACAAGAACCAGAACACCGAGACAAGAACACACTGAGAAACTGCAGTCAGTGCAGCTTGTGGTGTAAATTTAAAAACAGCATTAATGCAAAGAGTATCCAGTTTTAAATTGTGCACAAGTGGCCAAATCCTGAAGTCCTGAAGGCAATGGGTTGCAGGGTTTGGGTCAAAGTAAGCAGTGCTTAGCTGTGATTGCTTGGCTGTTCAGTTTTGTTCTCTTGTATTCAGGTCTGCCCAAGTCTTACCTTATTTATCTCTAGCCAAAACAAAAGTAAAAAACAGAACCTTAATCAATGTATTTAAAGCAATGTTGGGCTGTCCTTAACAGTCTCTCATCTCTGATGATAAAATCGGTTGTTCATTCTGGCTGTGCTAAATGTCTGCAGTAACACCTCAGATCAATACATATTATACCAGGATTCAGGCTTAATTACAAATGCCAAATTCAGGTTTGTCCAAAGATTCACGGTGGATCTGGAACCTTTCAGGTAACCCTGGGCCTCATGTTCAACAATCTTGGCACAGTGTTTGCTTAGGAAGCTTGGCTATGTTATGCCATACAAAACCAGTTCTACTACTAAGAGAAAAAGGGATCTTGCTAAACAGTGCGCTAATGGACCAGCAGTCTGGTAGCAGCACCACAATGGTCCCAGTATAGGTCCCATATCCGATTTCAAGCACTAGAACCAGCAAGCAGTTGGAGCAATTCAAAAGCAGTATACCCAGTCCCTGGAGGAAGGGAACACAGTATCATTTCTAGCAGTCCCTCGGGGCAATTGAAGTAGTGGCACTGATAGTCTCCAGAGTGAGCTCAGCCAGATTTGAAACAATAGACTACAGGGTGTGCTGGGGGTAACAGGAGCATGTTTAAAAAAGGAAACTGTTAAATACATGCAGGTTAAAGCATCCCCTCATCTTTAGCCGCAGGAAAACTGTGAATTATTATGACAGTACACCATCTGTGTAGTCATTCACAAAAGTACAAAGTTCTGATCCCAGATCTAAACTTGCCTGAAATTCAACCATGTTCAGGCTCAGGGATCTGGTTCCAGATCAACTGTGTGTATAAATGCATGTTATGTTCCAAAGGGAAAGTCATTTGTTGTAGTAGCTCCTTTAGGAAGTTTGTAGAGGTCTCTAAGCATAATGCAACAGTATTTATCAAGATGAGATGAGCAAAGGGTGGATGTCAGCTTTCATAATGGATTGTGGTGACTAAGTTAGCCAGTTCCTGCATGCTACTTTACCATCATGTTTGTAGTGTTGTTAATTTGAAGAACCTGATCTTGCTCATTACTTCTATAGAAAAACACTTGATTGATTAAAACTGCCATCTGTGTACCACCTGGAGAATACTTTTACAATTACAGGTTTTATAACAAAGTCACATTGATCACTGCAGATAATATATATATGGCCCAATACAGGAAATTGCAAACTATTTCTATTTTGATGTACTAGCTGTCTTTATAATGTAAGTTAGACAAAACAAATACAGTACTTTGAAGCATTATCAGTTTCATTATTTGCATTTTATAACTAATTAGCAACCACAATAACATTATCCTAAGGGAAAGGTCCACTGGCAACTTAATTCATTATCTTCTTTTCTTGTGCATCATGTTGAAATGACAGGCATCTTACTCGGTACAAGCAATCACAATTTTAATTACTATAACTAAAACTGATTTAACTATACCTTTTGTCTTTGTCCATGTTGAGTCCATCTCAAAGTATGTAAAACAAAGGTAGCTCTACAAATCTAGAACAAGTATTTATGAAAAACACTAAATTACTGAGGCTAGTTATACGTGAAAAGTTCTAAATGAGCTTTAATAGCTACATAAAAGTTAAATGCAGTTACTAGTGAAAGGTACACAGTCTTCTGCTTCAGCAACAATGGGAGCATAATTATGCTTCTGATATTAAATTATCCTTCTCTATACAAACCAGGCTTGTCACCTTAGTATCACATCCTTGAGAGAAAGTTTTAAGTATGAAGCTTACTTATGTCAAGTCTCCTGCCTGTTCCCCCAAACGCATCCACTCACCCACAAACAGTAGGTGAATTTATTAACTTCGGTAAACATTAAATATCAGTAAATGGAAATCTAATTAATTCATCCAGTCAGAATTTCAGGTTGCTGCCCACCTACTGAGCCATAACTGTAGCATTATTGCTCTATTATAACTATACACTGTGAAAGTCAATGTAATCTACTAGTCTGGGGACAATTATTAGCCAACTAGAACTTCAGTTTTTGAAAAAAGGATAATGCACTACACTATAACTGGCTGCTGCACCCAATCCATAAGCACTCAGCAAATATGACCCCTTCAGCTTCAGTCCCCACTCACATGCTTCCCCCACCCACCTCCTTTTTCCTCCTCTTGATCCTGGATTTTTAATACAATTTAATTTTTAAAAATAATTTATTTTAGTGTGGGGAGGGAGCCACATTATGGTTTGAGGTTGTAGGGTTTGACCTTGGATTGGTATGGAAAAGTTCTGTGGAATCCCTTGTGGAATTCTGGCTGACTCAACCATTCATCCTGAGAAGCACACTGCAGCAGGGACAACAAGAAGTCCTGTGGCACCTTAGAGACTGACATATTTTGGAGCATAAGCTTTCGTGGGCAAAGACCCGCTTCGTCAGATGCATGAGGGGAGCGGGGGGGAGGTTCCAGAGGAGGGTTTAAATATATGCGCTTATGAAAAGGAGGGAGTCTCAGCTAAGGGGAGGTCCAGAGTTGACAAAGTCTGTTCAGTCATGGAGGGTATGGCCCATTATCAGCAGTTAATGTGGAGTTGTGAACATCAAGAGAGAAGAAATCAGGTCAGTTCAGTCAGGGAAAATGTGGCCCATTATCAGTAGCTAATGTGAAGGTGTGAACATCAAGAGCGGAGAAACTGCTTTTGTAATTGGCCAGCCACTCAGAGTTTCTGTTCAATCCTTGTTTGATGGTATCAAATTTGCAAATGAATTGCAGCTCTGCTGTTTCTCTTCGCAATGTGTTTTTGAAGTTGTTTTGTTGTAGGATTGCTACTTTTGAATCTGTTACTGAGTGTCCAGGGAGGTTGAAGTGTTCTCCTAGAGATTTTTGTATGTTACCATTCCTGATGCCTGATTTGTGTCCATTTATTCTTTTATGTAGAGACTGTCCAGATTGGCTCATGTATATCACAGTGGGGCATTGCTGGCACATGATGGCATATATTATATTAGTCAATGTGCAGGTGAAAGAGCCCTTGCGGGTGTGGTTGATGTGGTTAGGTGCTGTGATGATATTGCTGGTGTAGATATGTGAGCAGAGTTGGCACTGAGGTTTGTTGCAGGGATTGGCTCCAGCTTTAGAGTCACTGTGGTGTGGTCTATAGTTGCTGGTGAGAATTTGTTTAAGGTTGGCAGGCTGTCTGTAGGTGAGGACTGGCCTGCCTCCTTAGGTCTGTGAGAGTGAAGGATTGCTGTCCAGGATGGGTTGTAGATTACTGATGATGCGCTGGAGAGGTTTTAGCTGGGAGCTGTATGTGATAGCCAGTGGTTTTCTGTTGTTTTCCTTGTTGGGCCTGTCTTGTAGCAGGTGGCTTCTGGGTACATGTATGGCTCTGTCAATCTGTTTCTTCATTTTTTTAGGTGAGTATTGTTGTTTCAGGAAAGTTTGGTAAAGGTATTATAGATATTTGTCTCTGTCTGAGGGGTTGGAGCAAATGCGGTCGTACTTTAGTGCTTGTCTGTATACAATAGATCACGTGGTGTGCCCTGGATGGAAGCTGGAGGCATGTAGATAAGCATAGTGGTCCATGGGTTTCTGGTATAGAGTGGTGTTTATGTGGCCATCACTTATTCACACAGTAGTGTCCAGGAAGTAGATCTCTTGTGTGGACTGGTTTCGGCTGAGGTTGATGGTAGGCTGGAAACTGTTGAAATCACTGTGGAATTCTTCAAGAACCTCTTTCCCAAGGGTCCAGATGATGAAGCAGGAGTATTGCTGGCCTTCTGGAGGGTGTAGCGTGTCTCCTGTTCAGACCAGTTTTGTTCTGCTGTGCAGTGCGAGGGAAGAAGAGCCCTTTATCCTAATCTACAATTAAGTGTACTACCAAGAATGCCACAAGAGGCTCTAGCAAACCCCATTCTCCAGATGGCTTGTAACATCCAGGATAAGATTCCACTAACCATGGGGTGGAGGCAGACCCCCAATTTTATGGGTATCACAAGTCTGTTCTGATGTTGGAGTCTTGTGATAGTAACGATCTATATCCTAATTTTTCTCCTCAGAGCATATTCTGGAGTATCTGAGTGCCTGGTGGTAGATAACAAATTGTTTGGTGTATTTAGGTAGTAACTAGGATCTGGATTTTTCGTCTGAAGAAGTGGGTTTTACCCACAAAAGCCAATGAAGTGGGTTTTCCCGAATAAATTTGTTAGTCTGTATGGTGCTCTAGGGCTGCTTGTTATTTGTGAAACTACATATTAACATGGCTACCCCCTGGATCTGTGATGAAGTTGTAGGCATCCATGAGTGTCTGGTATTTAGCTGCTTTAATATAGAAATAAACACAATTCTGCCCATATACCTCTAGTTATGTGCATGCAAACAGACAAGGCAGATAGAACTGCATGATGTTCAACATGAACACTTTTTTTCAGGATGGACATTAACTGAGGCTTTTTCATGCACAGTTGACTTTATATAAACTGATTGACACCTTTGGGGGTCGTCTTTCCACTGACTCATAATTTTTCTCACTCCTGAAAAAGGCTTCTGCACACCCAGTATTCTCTAGTTAAAGCTGAAAATTCAACTCATCATATTTACACAATAAAAAAAAATCCATTCTGCCTTGTTTTTAATTGCAAATCCTCCTCAAGGGACCAATTCTCCTGCTTAGGAGGCAGCCCTGTGCCTTCTACTAGAGAACCAAGTGCAGTCAATTATGGTAATGAAATGTCAATAAATATAAAAATTTAATACCGTCTGCTCTTGGTGAGTGGCAGGTGAGGACTTGCCTCCCAGACAAATTTGCTGGTGCTGCAAATATTAAATGCACCTGAAAGAGTAGTTGGTTGCCTGAGAGCTCTCCAGTAGAGGGAAGGTGGGACGTTCAGACACCTATTGCGTTTTTCCATTAGATATAATCACATCAGTAAAGCCAGTGATGTTCTCGAAATCCATCTAACTATCTTAACTTATTATTATGAAGTGAAGATCATATTTACACCCATGCAAATTCTGAAATTGGTGCAGCACTGAGGGATTTTTTTCCCCTAACAAAACAATATGACTATAAAAGGGAAAATTACATTGTGAATGAGATGATTTTGCTGTGAAGAATTTCACAGCAATAAGTAAATAGTATTATATTATTACTACAACATTACTGTTCTGACAGATATGTTAACAATGTAATTTTTATTTACTGAAACATGTATTTTGGTAATTAAGGTGGTTGCAAGTCTGAGGCCTGGTCTACACTAGGGATCAAAATCAATCCCAGATATGCAATTCTAGCCATGCCATGAGCAGAGAATCAACATATCAGGATCAACTTTGTACCCTGGTGTGGATTAGGGCTCTTCGGGCTCACACCAAAGTCCCTTACTTCATGTGGCAGCATGAAGTACCAGGGTCAACAGCCGAGCCCAAAAAGATTGATTTTTGCCGTGTCTTCACTGACACAGCAAAATCAAACTCGGATGGATCAATCATAGTGTGTTGAACCCGCAGTAAGTATAGACATACCCTGAGACTCCTGTGCTCCAAATCCTGGCTTTATCACTAAGATTGCTTCTATTCTCCCATGCTCCCACTGGAAGTGGCATGGTAATAAGGCAATTCAAAGCAGGCTACTGAGGCGCTAACATGCATATTCAGCACCTCATTAGCATAATGGCAGCTTCCTGAATTTCAAAGTACAGACTTCAAATTGCAGATCGATAGTATAAATGTGGCCAGCTTTGAAGTTAGCACCCCACTTGGACATTCCCTTTGTCCCACAGAACTAGATCAGAGTAAGGGAATGTCGAAGTGGGGCGCTTATTTCGAAGCTGCCCATATCTAACAATTAAACACCTTAATATTTCATGACATTTGAATATTGCCATCTATAGGATGTTAACCAGTATGTAAGTACTAATTATTATTACAGGTAGAATGCATAATAGTGCCTGTAGTAAAGAATGTCATGGGGGGGGTTGGAGTTTTGGTTTGTTTTGGGGGTTTTTTGGGTTTTTTTAAGTTTAAGCCTAATGAGTTTAGCAGTAAAGAAAGTTTAAAAAAACATTTTTTTAAATAGACTTTTTCTTTTAAACAGCTCTAATCCATGATGCTGAAATTTGAAATTTATCAGGGAAAATGTCTCCCTCTTACAGATAAGCAGGCAGGTAAAAGTTGGGCTGTTTGAAAGCTGTGTGTTTTTTAAAAAAGTGCTTTGTGTGCGCACACCATGTTTTGTAATTCAGTGGATGAATTCCAACATTTGATTGTTTGCATATGTGAGGTTAACTTAGGAAAACTCATAGGCAGTCCTGGCTCTGCCACACAGTAAATGGGCTACATACCAATGAAGGCAAACCCCGTACTAGTCCTGCTTTCCTCCCTCGATAGAGAAGTCTTCTACGTTTGTTGCAGCAGTCAGATGGCATGTGGTGGATGAGGCTGCAGTCCGTAGCACTCCTGTTTCACTCATCTGAGAGGAAATAATGGCCATTAGAATTCACTAAAGCAATGGCACTTCATTGGATTTGCAGAGGTTGAGAGGGATAGAAACCACTCCCCTGGCCCTGGGAATATCCGTGGGACTACACTCAGAGCTACAGCTTATGGGCTGTAAGTGAAGCTACTGCCCCTCACTCTGCTATTCATGGTGGTTGCCAGAGGCTGCACTGCTTCTCTCAAAGACCTACACTACTCACCTCTGGATCAGTGTACTCTGTGCATACTCAGTAGCACACTTTGTTAGTACACAACAGGAGCAAAGACCACCCTACGAGGTGCCTCTACCAGTGCCCTCCAAGTAAGGATACCACCATGTTTCCTTAGTACAAATAGCCTCGTACATAACCTTTGCCAAAGGGTAAATGTCACTCAGTTACGGTGAAACGCTTTCAAAGTGGAGGGTGGATTTCATCTTATAATAAATAATAATAATTAGTCCCTATATAGCCTTTCTCACGCATAGCTTTCAAAGTGCCTTCTATTGCACATCCTTTTTTTAAAGTATGGGCTTTTGTTGTAGAAGAAAACAAGTTGGGCAAGATTCTGTCCTCATTTACATCTGAGCAGCAGAACAGAAGGGAAGGAGAGAAATGAGGGCCAGATATAATTTTTTATCATTTAAGTACTGTGGTGAAAGCCTGGACTTAAATTTCCATTTAATTGAATGGAGCCAGGATTTTCACATTCCAGTTCATAACGGCACAAAGTGTTCCTGGTCAGGGATCAGATATACACTGTATATACACTATGAAAAGATGGTCCCGGCCAAAAGGGTTTTACAAATACAATCTAGGTATAGTGTGAGGCAAGGGCTACACTAAGAGTTAAAATCAGTTTTTCATATGTAAATCCAGCTATGAGAATAGTGTAGCTGGAGTCAACTTACTTAAATTCAATTTTTACCACCATGTACACAGTGGGAAGTTGATGGGAATAACTCTCCTGATGATGTCCCTTCCCCTCTTGACTGCTTAGAGTACTGGGGTAGACAGCTGTCTCATAACAGTTCAATTTAGTGTGTCTTCACTAGCTGCACTAAATTAAATCTCAGAAGATCAACCACTAGTGTGTCAATCTTCCCGTAAGTATAGACATACCTTTGGAGACAACAGTTGAATACAGAAAGAGATGGGGGACATAGTTTTGATAATATGTTGTGGTCATATCAAAAATATTTTGCCATTTAATTTAGCAAAAGCCAGTATTTAAAAGCATTGTCACATGCTTTGCACCAATAACATCTGAAAAGTACAATACTGCGCAAAAATGCGTTTTTAAAGAAAATGTTTTTACTTTGTCTCCATAATTATTTTGCGATTAAAGTATCTCACTGGCATATCTCACTGGCATAACATTTCTTGAGACTCTCCATGTGGTGACAGTATCTGGCAATGATACTAAGACAGAAATGTGATCTTCTTTTACAGGTGGATTATTCAGTAATAGCATCTCAAGCAGGGGCCACCCTCAACAACCTTATGAGCCATGCGCAGGAGCTAGTAGCCAAGCTGCGTTCCCTTCAGTTTGATCTACGAGAGTTTGTGTGTCTCAAATTCTTGGTGCTCTTTAGTTTAGGTAGGTAAATCCTGTTACTTGTGCATTGTATGATATTGATTTCTATTAATTGAAAATCTTCAGCTTTAAGTTTTTTATTTTTTCTCTAAAAGTGAAGTAAGGTTTTGAAACATATTTTATAATGTTCACATTAACCTGGAAATTGTTTGTGAGTTATCACTTTTAGGGAAATGCCAGAGAATGTAAAATGTATTTACAAAACAGTGTTTGTGGAAATGACTCTATGGGATTTTATTAAGTTATGATGTGCTTTCAATGTGTACTTTAACATCCTATGAGATTTTAAACGAGGGATTTAGTGTTCTACTAAATTCTAAAGGAGAGTTAACAAAACCTACAGAAAGGCTAATTCTTTAAGAGTTGGAGAGGTAGTAATGTTGAAATATACATGTCTTTTGGAACTGTGTGCGTAGTAAGAACACACAGTCTTGTTAACATTTTGGTGTCACTACTGTACTGCATAAATCAACAAGGTAACTAATAGTTTTTAAAAACACAATGAAAGGAACTATTACAGTGAAAATAAATGATAGTCATTTTATGAAAGATCTATCCAGGAAATAGACTTTAAAGAGGAGATTATTTTGTACTAGTGGAAAGGCCTTTGAATGGAAAAGATACCTATGCAAGACAAATTAGTTAAATCAGTGCTCCCGATGAATCAGTCAAGAAAAATTACTATTGCCAGGAATAAAAAAGGGATTAGGGAGATGGATTCTTATTGATTTCAGGAGGCCAGATTTTTCTCCCTGTCTTCTGCTTTACATTTGCATTTTGTTGACTTAATAAAGCCAACAAATGAAGTTTTGACACGTGAATTTATTGTATGTTGAAGGAGGAGATTTGAAAAATATAAATAGAGCCCGATCAGACCATCCCTCTACAGACAAAAATTCCATTTATAACAAAGGCTATTTTATCCAAATAGAAGTTGCTGAATTGAACCAAATGGAACAAAAACAAAAAACAAAAAAATAAGTATTGAAATTTTCTGAATTTTTTTTCTTTAATTTCAAGTTACAAGCTCTTTTGCAAAGGAATAAAACTTTAAATATAAAGAATATTTCAGCATGCTTGTCAGTAAACTTTCTGAGTGAAAAGATTGGGCAGTCACGTAAAAATGAGAGCTACATCTTAATGTTCAAAATTGTCTCGTCGTGCCCTGTGTTCTTGGATGTGCCTTACAACATTTGTTGAACGCTTAAGTGTTTGTAAAAAGGAACTCATTTTAAGTATAGGCATTGTAAAGAAGAAAGAATAATTTATGACACAGAGGCTGCATCCACACTGGCCCCTCCCTTTCAAAAGGGGCATGCAAACATGGCATTTCAAAAATGCAATGAGGTATGAGTTTGAATATTCAGCACCTCATTTGCATAACGGCCACCACTCACATTCCAAAAGTGCTGCTTTCGAAACGCAAAATAACTGTATAGATGGGGTTCCTTTGAAAGGAAGCCCTGCTTTTGAAATCACCCTTCTTCCTGAAAAAAATTTTGAAGAAGGGTGCTTTTGAAAGTGGGACTTCCTTTGGAAGGAATCCCATCTACAGGGCTATTTTGCATATCAAAAGCAGCACTGTCGGAATGCAAGTGGCTGGCATTACGCAAATGAGGTGCTGAATATGCAAAGTCATACCTCAGTTACATTTTTGAAATGCCATGTTTGCATGCCCCTTTTGAAAGGGAGGGGCCAGTGTAGATGCAGCCATAACGTGTATTGAAATAACCTAATGAAAAACCTGAAGATGACATAATTGGCAGACCGGCTGGGTGACTTCAAGGCTTGTACATTCTCAATCCCAAGAATACATGAAGTGTAACATGTCCACTGAGCACAACACACGAACAGTCTATATTTGGAGATCTGTCTCTTCCCGTATGCTAAGCTCAGAAGGAAAAGACGATGCTTCTTGGCGAGAATAGCATTGTCTTATGAATTAACTTGGTATAAGGCAAGGCATCTATTTCCTTAATTCTGGGGAAGTCTATTTTTGCAGTCATTAGTGCATAGAAAAATCTGAGAGACTTGTAGCTTTTCCCTGATAAATGTTTAGAGAAACTCATCTCACTTCAGTGGTATTTTAAATTAGCTGAATAAATGAATTGCATCTGGAAAACACTCACGTTTACTTTAAGTGATTTTTATGTCTGACTACTATCATAAGCTCTTCAAGTACTTTCCATTCAGTGTGTAATTATTCTGCTCTCTGCCCTTCTATTTTGGCTCTTGGCCTGATTCTGCAAGGTTGAAAGTACAAAGCATCATGAATTGGTGCCCAGCCCTTTGCAGAGACAGAAGGCCTGACTTTCCCTTGTCCTAGTGTTAGTTTGGCCTCATAAATCCAGGGTTATGAGTTCAGTCTTTGAGGGGGTGCCTTTCAAGGGTCTGGGGCAGGTTAGTGTTAAAAAAAAATCTTTGAGGGATGGTGCTGGGTCCTGCTCTGAGCGCAGCCTGCTCTTGAGGTCCCTTCCAGCTCTATGAAATATGTCAATTCTGGGTCAATTCTGCAGAAATCAAAGGAATTATATGTTAATATGGGATATCTGACAGCAGTACAGTGCAGCTGATAACAAATTAACTCACAGGGCCAAATTCAGTCCTAGCACAGCCAAGTGCAGCAGAATCAACTTCAGTGGAATCATACTTAACTTCATGATTTAATTTGGCCCAATGTTCAAAACTAGGTATTTCCTTCTATGTGTAAAATGTAACTACATTCATAATCATCATCATCATCCTAGGAAGTTTCCACTTGATCCACAGAACTAAAGAAGAAATCTTAAGGAGAATTATGAGATGACTAATATAGTAAGGAGCAAGGTCCTTTCTAGCAAAGCATCTAGGCACATATTTAACTTCAAACAGATGAATAATCCCTCTGAAGTTAATGATACTGCTCTCAGGGTTAAAATCAAATGAGAGTTTAAGGGTCATGTTTTTGAAGGTATTTAGACACCTAAAGATGCAGATAATTGCCAAGTGGAATTTTCACCACACCCATCGACACCTTTAGTTGCCTAAACACTTTATAAAATCCAGCCCTAAGTGATTTGCCTGCAAAGCATCATTCAAATTAGCAATTTTTAAAATCAGTGGTCCTAGAATTAATAGTTACATGACTAGCCCATCAAATATGAACTATGAGGAAGCTCTTCAGAAAGCAGAAAGAAGTACTATAGCCTTTCAGCCTAGAGGTAAATAACATGCAGTAAAACAGCAATCTTTGTTTTAAACTCATCCCCAGATGCAGGATTTTCTGATGCAACAGGCAAGATGAGCTGTATTTCCTTAAAATTCTTTCTTAAAATAACAACATGTAACACGTAGTCATGTAGCACAGACTAACCAATGTATGAAATTTCCTGGGTAAAACCCACTTTTTCACTTATTGGGTCCTGTCCACAAAAACTCATTGCCTAATACATTTGTTAGTATTTAAGGTGCTACAGGCTGCTTGTTATTTGTGAAGCTACAGACTAACAAATCTACCCCTCTGATAGTAATAACATGGTGAGCCATTTTTTATCTCTACTGAAGTTAGTATGGTTTGTCATTTACTTTAGCAGAAACAGGCTCTACTGGCTGATTTTCAAATAATGTTTTTGAAACTAATCTGTTATTTTAGTGTCAAAATGGCAGCTGACTTCTTTTGAAAGTATGTTTTTATCAGAGAGGTAGCCATGTTAGTCTGTATCTGCAAAAAACAATGGGAAGTCCTGTGGCACCTTATAGACTAACAGATTTTTTGAAGCATAAGTTTTCCTGGGCAAAAACCCGCTTTGTCAGATGCACCTGAACTATCTTGTCTGTGACTTCACTAGATACAGTTTCCTTGGGGGCAAGGAATATGTCTTCCCTTTTGTTCACGAAGCACCATTCATATCATAACAGCAACAAAGGGTCCTGTGGCACCTTATAGACTAACAGAAGAGTTTTGAGCATGAGCTTTCGTGAGCACAGACTCACTTCATCAGATGCTGCTGATGTGATGTGAAGTGAGTCTGTGCTCACGACAGCTGATGCTCAAAACTTTTCTGTTAATCTATAAGGTGCCACAGGACCTTCGTTGCTGTTACAGATCCAGACTAACACGGCTATCCCTCCAATACTTGACATTCATATCATAGGCACTTAAGAAGTGATTAGCCAAGTAAACTAGTAATACAATTATATACTTAACAGGAAATCTTGGTCAGAAACTCAAAATCTCAGAGCATTCACAGTATTATTTCAACGTAAGGTTAAAGCAAATAAAGTGTACAATCTAAATTAGTGATCAGGACCCTTTTTGTGTGTGTCTATATTCACTGACACACCTCCCACCCCACAAGTATGTATATTGCCACCCAGCTCTGAAATGCAGAGCCATGGATACTGGCTGGGTCACCCAGCTCTGCAGTGGAGAGCCGGGGCTGCTGGCTGGGCCCCCAGCTCTGCAGTGGAGAGCTGCACCAGCAACAGCACAGAAGTGAGGCAGTCTGAAAACTGCATTACTGTTAATATAACTTTTCACACAGACTTAGCACCCCCTTGCCACCATTACGTCTGCACTGCTACTGCTATCCTGGGGCTGACAGCTAGAGCCCCATTGCCTCTAGATGAGGGACTGGTGAGGAGGTGGGGGAAGAGAACCTGAGTTGCCTCCCAGTGAAGGATTGAGTGGGAGGGGAGAGGAAGGAGATCTCAAGGCTACATCTGCTCCACAGCAATCTTTCTAAAGAATAGTAACAGAGAGGAAGCTGTTTTTGCTATTTTGCTAGTCTTTAAAGTGCTACTTGACTGCTTTTTCTTTCTAAAGAAGTACTTTCAGAAGATCTCTTCTGAATTTTTTTTTCGAAAGAGCACATCCACACAGAAAAAAGTGGATTAAAATAATTTATCTGCTCTTTCAATAGAGTACATCCACACAGCCCCCACTCTTTCAAAAGAATGGGCTGGCGATCAAAAAATCTGGCGCCGGGGTACTGCTCTTTCAGAAAAAGGGCCCCCAGAGCATGTAGACGTGTTTTTTAATGAAAGAATCTTTTGGAAAAAGGCACTCTTTCTCTTATGGGAGAGGAAGAGGACCACCAGGAAAAGTGCTGCATTCTTTCAGTTTCAGATTGAAAGAGCACATTTTGTGTGTAGATATTCCACGTGTTCTTTCAAAGAAGGCCCTTTTTTTCAAAAGAACTTGCTAGTGTAGACACAGCCCAATTGTCCCATTCTCTGCCACAACTCGGTCAAATCTCACCAAAGAATAACTAAATTGTTACCTGTTTAACAATAATACCTGTCCACCAACAGAGAAATTATTCCAGAGACTGACATAATGTAACAGTCCCACTTTTGCGTGTGCTATGTGGGACTGATCCTGCTCCCATTAAAGGCAATTTTTGACTGCTGTCAGACCAAGACCACTCTCTGTGAGCCTTTTATGGAAAACAAACATGGAATTTTGTCAAGTAGCACTTTAAAGACTAACAAAATAATTTATTAGGTGAGCTTTTGTGGGACAGACCCACTTCTTCAGACCACAGCCATACCAGAACAGACTCAATATTTAAGGCACAGAGAACCAAAAACAGTAATCAAAGTTGACAAATCAGAAAAAAATTATCAAGGTGACCAAATCAGAGATCAGAGGGGCGGGGCGGGGGAGTCAAGAATTAGATTAAGCCAAAGAGCCCCTTTGCCATATATGCCAAAGAGCCCCTATAATGCCCCAGAAAATTTGCATCCCGGTTCAAACCACGTGTTAATGTGTTCAATTTGAATATGAAAGAGAGTTCAGCAGTTTCTCTTTTCAAAGCAGACTGAAAATTCTTCTTCAATAAGATGCAAACTCTCAACTGCGGAGAGTTAATTGCGGAGTTATTAACAGTGGTTTGTAACCTATCCTTTAAATCCACTTTGGTACCAAATGACTGGAAGACGGCCAATATAACGCCAATATTTAAAAAAGGCTCTAGAGGAGACCCTGGCAATTATAGACCAATAAGTTTAACATCAGTACCAGGCAAATTAGTAGAAACACTAGTAAAGAATAAAATTGCAAGGCACGTAGAAGAGCACGAGTTGTTGGGCAAAAGTCAGCATGGTTTCTGCAGAGGGAAGTCGTGTCTAACTAATCTATTAGAATTCTTTGAAGGGGTTAATAAACATGCGGACACGGGGCACCCAGTGGACATAATATACCTAGATTTCCAGAAAGCCTTTGACACGGTCCCACACCAAAGGCTTTTATGTAAATTAGGTGATCATGGGATAGGAGGAAAGATCCTTTCATGGATCGGGAATTGGTTAAAAGACAGAAAACAAAGGGTGGGAATAAATGGTAAATTTTCACAATGGAGGAGGGTAACTAGTGGTGTTCCCCAGGGGTCAGTCCTGGGACCGATCCTGTTCAACTTGTTCATCAATGATCTAGAAAATGAGGTAAGCAGTGAGGTGGCAAAGTTTGCAAATGACACCAAGTTGTTCAGGACAGTCAAAACCAAAACAGATTGTGAAGAACTACAAAAAGATCTCAGCAAACTGAGTGATTGGGCAGCAAAATGGCAAATGAAATTTAATGTGGGTAAGTGTAAGGTAATGCACATTGGAAAAAATAACCCAAATTACACGTACTACATGATGGAGTCAAATTTAGCTACGACAGATCAGGAAAGGGATCTTGGAGTTATAGTGGATAGTTCTCTGAAGACATCCACGCAGTGTGCAGCGGCAGTTAGTAAGGCAAATAGGATGTTAGGAATTATTAAAAAAGGGATCGATAATAAGACAAAAGGTATCATACTTCCCCTATATAAAACTATGGTACGCCCACATCTTGAGTACTGTGTGCAGATGTGGTCTCCTCACCTCAAAAAAGATATATTGGCATTAGAAAAGGTTCAGAAAAGGGCGACTAAGATGATTAGGGGCTTGGAACGGGTCCCATATGGGGAGAGGCTAGAGAGACTGGGACTTTTCAGGTTGGAAAAGAGGCGATTGAGGGGCGATATGATAGAGGTATATAAAATCATGAATGATGTGGAGAAAGTGAATATAGAAAAATTATTTACCTTTTCCCATAATACAAGAACTAGGGGACACCAAATGAAATTGATGGGTAGTAGATTCAAAACTAATAAAAGGAAATTTTTCTTCACACAGCGCACAGTCAACCTGTGGAACTCCTTGCCCGAGGAGGCTGTGAAGGCCAGGACTCTATTAGGGTTTAAAAAAGAGCTTGATAAATTTTTGCAGGTTAGGTCCATAAATGGCTATTAGCCAGGGATAAAGTATGGTGCCCTAGCCTTCAGAACAAGGGCAGGAGATGGATGGCAGGAGATAAATCACTTGATCATTGTCTTCTGTTCTCCTTCTCTGGGGCACCTGGCATTGGCCACCGTCGGCAGATGGGATACTGGGCTGGATGGACCTTTGGTCTGACCCAGTATGGCCATTCTTATGTTCTTATGTTCTTATGTAACTGATTAACAGAATGTCCCACTCCATTAAAACGTAGACTAACTGATTTGTGGATCAGGAATGTTTTGATGTCTGTTTTGTGCCCATTAACTCTTTGTCTGAGAGAGTGTGAAGTCTGTCCAATATACAAAGCATCTGGGCATTGTTGGCATATGATGGCATATATGATGTTAGTTGAGGAACATGAGAATGTGCCCGTGATTCTGTGAATAACCTGGTTAGGTCCAGTGATGGTGTCGCCAGAATAGATATGTGGACAAAGCTGGCAGTGGGCTTTGTTGCAAGGAAAAGTAATTTTCAGTCTGCTTTGGAAATAGAGACTGCTGGACTCTCTTTCATATTCAAATCCAACACATTAACACATGGTTTGAACCGGGACGCAAGTTTTTGGCTAGCGTAGACACGGCCTACATGTTTTAATTTCCTAATATGTAATTCCCCAGAATATTTCTACTTAAGAGTTCCTGATTCATCAAAGTGCTTAAGAGTGCTCAGCATGTCTTGCACATCCAGTTCAGTATCTTACAGGATCAAGTCTCTAATGCTTTAACATCCCATACAGGCATTTTCCATCTCCAAACTCCAGACCTACGTAGAAAAGTAGCCAATAGTACTAATTGCTTATTGTACTTTCAGCTCTCTAACACCCACCCCTCAAAAATTATTACCTAAATAAAATAATCAGCTCTTACTGAAACAGTTATCAATTCCCTCGACAAAAATCAGACATCTAAAATAGTTAAAATACTAGCACAGACTGTTTAATAATAACAATTAATATAAAAAGCGCTACAAACATATGAATTACTTTCATATCCAGCCATATCAAAAATATTCCTGTTCACATACACATATGACCAGAAAAGTGCATGCTTTTTAGCAGCAAAATAGCATCACTACCTTGCTGTTTCACTAACTAATACTAAAATTCTACAAACCTAAAGCATGATTAGATAAACACAGCATATTTTTGGTTAAATTCTCCCTACCTTGAAGCCAGCAGGCATTTTGCTTCTGACTTTAGTGAGGCCAGAATTTTACAAGTTGGCTCTAAATTAGGTCCTCTAGAAGAGAAAAGAGTTCAGATTAATTTTCTGTTAACTAAATAACTAATTAAATTTAGATGAACATTTTAACAAATAGGTAGGTCTCTCATTGGGATATTTTCTATCATCTTTAGTTTTCAGGTGCAACAGACCTTTATTGTGGTACAGTATTTTGAGAGTTAATTGATTTGCACTGAAATCCTGCCCTTGGTTTCTCTTTACCAAAACTTCCTATTCATCTTGCTAGCTTTCATCATTAGAACTCAGCAAGAATTTATCAGCACTTCCATCAGAACAGTTTGTAAAGTGAAATGCCAATAGGAAGAAAGTTAGACATCATTTGACCCATGTCCAGTCACTTGTCTGTCTGCCGAGCTTAATGCTAGATTAGTCAGCAACTGACTGGTACTCCTCTCATCACTGTCAGAACACAGATAAATGTACTTCATTTAAGAAATGAAGGCTTTATCAATGGACAAATAATTGCAGAGCAACTATTGATCTTGCATCTCACTTAACATGAGGCAACAGGGACTGGTAGAAACAGTAAACATTTAATCATTAAGTACAGCAAACAATGGGCTATTAAACAAAGCAAAGAAAACCTTAATTTTCAAAAAGGCCGCAATTTCACATGGAGAGACAATTGTGATTTGCTTTCACAGTTCAATATAACTTGATGTTATATGGTCCATTAGGGATGTGCCCGTTCATTGCTAGATATGGAAAGCACACAGAGAAACCTGTGCAGCAACACTTTTCACTTGATTCCAAGAACTCAGCAGCAGCCTGAAGATGGAAGAACATTTTATTATTAATTATTACTATTATTTACTTACATAGCATCAACATGTTGCTGGGTGATTTACAAACAAGGCATGGTCCCTTGTTCCAAAGAGCTTACAACCTAAACAGCCAAAGGCTAGGGGAAAGCATGCAGCAACAAATAGTAGTGCTCAGGCTTTATGCGTCACATGTATCTTGTCACTTCCACATTTTTTCGGCAGGTTTATTTTTTATCACAGGGTAAGTTGGCCCCTGCTTGGGTGGGGAACATGTATGGAAGCAGTATGTTTTAAACAGAGCTGTGAAGAAGACATATTGACTGGTTTATGGTGGAGTTGCAAAGTTTCTGGATGCCCAAATCTGGCGAGTGGAAGATGGGAACAAAGGGTCAGTGATTTATGTGGCTCGAGCAGGACACAGGGGCCTGAGGAGGGAACAGAAGAGGGAGATTGCTGAACAGATGCTAATTAGTGAAGAAGTATATGATCCTCAGTTCGTTACCACACAGAGACAACAAAACAAATATCATTACAGCTGCCTCCTCAAGAGACTCATCTGCATATGTAACATACCTGGACCCAGCCACTTGCTTTGGACTGCTATTGGGTTCATTAAACACACAGTTCACAAAATCTGAAAACATGAAATAAGAGAAGAAGAGATTCGGTCACACAAAGCCATTCCCCAACGTCTGATTTCCAGTTCACGTGTACAAGTTACGTAAGACTTTCTGTGACTCTGTTTCACCCTCTGTAAAATAGGAACAACAGTAATTTTTTTAATTTCCAGGTCTTTTGTGAGGCTCACAGATACTGCTGGCTTTCATTTACATAGCATGTCTCATTCAAGGATCTCAAAGCAGGTGCTACAAGGTAGAAGTGAAGTACAAGTTGGAGCACTATGGTCCAAACTTCTATCATCCAGCAACATCTGTGGTCCAGCATCCCCATGGGCAAGACCATCCTGAGAGATAGGCGGGACCTGGGGCAACCCCTCCCCCACTGCCCCAGGTGCAGGGCCCTGGCAACTCCCCACTCCTGCATTACAGGCTCTGCCCCCCACCCTGCCCTCTCCCCGCTTCCCTGACCAGCCTGGGAATTACCTGGTGCAGGGTGCAGAAGTGGACAGAATGAGCAGCAGCAGAGAGTCATCTTTTCCTCTCGCCTGCCCCTGCTCTCGCCACATGGTGCGAGGGGCAGCCTCCTCCACTCTGCTGTGCCCTCCTGGCCTGCTGAGCCCTGCTTCTCCACGGGCAGCGGGGAGCATAGGCCCACCTGCTGCTGCCACACAGAAGTGGGGCTCAGCAAGCAGGGGGGCCGCAGCAGAGCAGAGTGGAGCAGGCCACTGCTCATGCCGCATGGTGACGGCGGGTGGAGGGATGTGACCCACAGCAGCTGCTTCCGCCACCTGCCCTTGCCCCAAGTAATCTTCCCCTGTCCTGTCCATACGACAGCTGGTCTGGCTGCCAAGGGGCCCCCAAAAGCATACAGCCATGGATGGCTGCCCCCCTCATCCTATAGATATATGGGTACACCCAAGCTGGACCACTCCTGGGGGAAAGCCAGGCCCCAGGCTCAGCAACTGTTCCCCACCCTCCCAGAGGTCTGTGTAGAACTCACTGGTGTGCTCAGTCTCAGAGAGGAAGTGAGGGGCCGGAGCAGGGATTGGTGGCAGGGACACTCGTGGGAAGAGGCAGGGTGGCTGCAGTGGCAGATTGCTGCCCTGTAACCAGCAGAAGGGACTGGAGCACAGCCGTGGGGCTTGGTATACTTCTGTGGGGCTGCACTCCTGGTCCCCAGCCATTTGTGCTCCACAACCACTCTGCCTCTTCCCTTCCCTAAGCCTCACTCAGTCAATGCTGACCCCTCTGCTGCTGCCAGAGCAGAGCCCCTATCACCTCCCCACCCCCTCCATGGTCTGGCAAATTCCCTGGCTCAAACCAGTCAGGTCCCAAGGGTGCCAGGTCAGGGAGGTACAACCTGTATACTGTGGGACAAATTCTGCCTCCAGAAGCCAATTCAGACCTCTAATTGTGTTGAATAAGAGCTGATGGCACACTTGCATGCAGAGAGAATTATAACCTTAAAAATTCTTGATTCTTATTGAAAGTAGCAGACAGTACTCATGGTTTAATTTAATCCTATTCAGAATGAGCACTATGGTCACTCCAGACTAATTGATTTGCTTTTGACAGCTTGTAAAATACATACCTCCTTGTAACTCGTCTAATACTATGATCGTTTTTAGTGATACCCATTGGATGTCTTTGTAACATATTCATCATATACTGTTACCAGAGTGCAATAGAAAAATGGTATCTCCTAGACTCAGACAAGCCCGAGTAATATCCTGCAGTTCTTAGGCAGCCACAGCTTTTAATTTCCCACATATGATAATCTAATTTAGAAAAAATACTTAAGATGTACTTGTCAAATGAGTGCACATAGTTTGATCCCAATGTCTAACTAATGTAGGCATCTGAGGATAATACCTGCAAACAACCACTTCCTTAAATTTATGTAATCATTTGGAATTCAGAAAGGATTGATTAGCATTCAGGAGATGTGACTGTTCAATATTTATACTACAGAGACTTGGCAGAAGCAAATAATTGTACATAAAGCTGATGCTTGTCTTAATTAAACACTGTATAATAGGTGATGGGGTTTTCTTTCTTTCTGATAAACAAAGCAGATGAGCAATGGGCAGACATTAACTCATTTTGAAGTTTACAGTTTAAACCTAATCAATATGTATTTATATCAAGGGAAGGAATAAATTTCATTTATTGCAAGATTGCAGACAGCTGCAATAGCTTAAAAATTCCACGCATTTAGGTATATTTTCTCAAACAGTAGTTTGACAATGTATTTATCCTGTGTGATAGTTGTTACATTAATAATGTTGCTCACCTAACTGATGGTATTTCACATAGGTGACTTTTTGAAATGACCAAGGGGGAGTGGAGGGGGGTGCAATAAAGAACAGGTAATGTAAACTAAGAATGACTTGCACAAGCAAGGAGACGCCTTTAACATCATTGAGGTGGGTGCTTTATGTAGAATTGTTCCCCTTGTTTTGAGATAAAGATTTAGGCTTGCAAATATTTGTTATTGTGACCAAACTGAAGCCCAGAAGATTATTCGCATTTTTGGGATCAAGCTGTAAATTGCCCTGGTGCGTTAGCTAACAAATTTTTTTAGGCAGGTCATACTAAGGAGGTGCAAATTTTAACAGTGATGGTAGTTAACTGTGGAACTGTCACCTACAAACATAGTGGATTCTCTGGCTATGTCTATACCAGACACAGAAGTCAGCCTTGTCTATGCTCAGTTAACTTGTCTGTCTCAACAGGGGAAGGTCGCTGGGAGAGTTTCTCCCTTCGACCTTCCTTATTCCTTGCTTCTTGCGAGGAACACAGGGGTCGACTTTGACCCCTGAGAGCTCAACTTCATGCACGCACAAAATCAAACCCCAGAAGATCAACCCTGAGTGGGTCAATCTTCCGTGGTAGATTTTAGCCTGTCAGGTGAAGATTTTAAATCATGACTGGATGTGTTGCTAAAAGATGTGCTATAGTTTACACAGAAGTTATACGCTTGATGGAAGAATTATTTGGTTACATAGTTCTTTGACCTATGTTGGACTTAAGGTCAGACTAGATGATCATAATGGTCCTTTCTGGCATTAAACTCTATTAAAATACAGGTTTCTTTGAACTGGCTTGGCCCAATTTTATTTTAATTATGCAGATATTAGTGCATATATGTGTAGTTGTTTATGGTCAGTCATCAGGCTTACTGTCTGACCACTAGGTGGTGGAGACAGGGAGAACTTGCAGTATTTTAAAGAAGACTTATTGAAAGCACAAGAACAAACCATCCCAATGTGAGTAAGAAAAGGAAATATGGTAGGCAACCAGCTTGGTTTACCAGGGAAATCCTTGGTGAGCTTAAACTCAAAACGGATGCATAAGAAGTGGAAACGTGGACAGTTGATGAAGGAGGAGTATAAATATATTGCTGGACAATGTAGGAGAGTTATCAGGAAGGCGAAAGCACAATTGGAACTGCAGCTAGCAAGGAAAGTGAAGGGTAACAAGAAGGGTTTCTTTCTACAGGCTTGTTAACAATAACAGAGTGATCAGGGAGGGTGTGGGTCCCTTACTGGATGAGGGAGGTAACCTTTTGGCAGATGATGTGGGAAAAGCTGAAGTACTCAATTCTTTTTTGGCCTCTGTCTTCATGGACAAGGTTAGCTCCCACACAACTGCACTAGGCAATGCACAATGGGAAGGAGGTGGGCAGGTTAAGATCTATTTAGAAAAGCTAAACACACACAAATCCATGGATCCAGCTTTAATGCACACAAGGATACTGAGGGAATTGGCAAATATCATTGCAGAGCCTTTGGCCATTATCTTTGAAAACTTGTGGCAATCAGGACAGGTCCTGGATAACTGGAAAAAGGCAAATATAGTATCCATCTTTTAAAAAGAAAAGGACAATTCTAGGAAGTATAGACCAGTCAACCTTACCTCAGTCCCCAGAAAAATCCTCGAAGGAAGCCTCAAAGAATCCATTTGGAAGCATGTAGAAGAGCGGAAAGTGACCAGGAATAGTCAACATGGATTCACTAAGGGCTTGTCATGCCTGACCAGTCTGATTAGCTTCATGATGAGGTAACTGGCTCTGTGGATATGAGGAAGGTGGTGGACATGATATACCTTGACTTTAGCAAATCTTTTATATAGTCTTTCACAATATTTTGCTTGCAAGTTAAGGAAGTATGGGTTGGATAAATGGACTGTAAGGTGGATAGAAAGCTGGCTAGATTATTGGGACCAATGGGTAGTGCTCAACAGCTTTATATCTAGTTGGTGGTCACTTTCAAGTGGAGTGCCACAAGGATGGGTTCTAGGGCTGGTATTGCTCAACATCTTTATTAATGACCTGAATGAGGGGATGGATTGCACCCTCAGCAAATTTGCAGATGACACTAAACTAGGTTCACAGACAGATATGTTGGAGGGTAGGGATAGAGTCCAGAGTGACCTAGACAAATTGGAGGAGTGGGCAAAAAGAAATCTGATGAGGTTCAACAAGGACAAGTGTGGAGTGCTGAACATGGGATGGAAGAATCCCAAGCATTGTTACAGGATGGGGACCAACTGGCTAAGTAATAGTACAGCAGAAAAGGACCTGGGGATTACAGTGAATGAGAGGCTGGATATGAGCCACCAGTGTGTTTTTAGCCAAGAAGGCTAATAACATATTGGGGTGCATTAGGGGAAGCATTTCCAGCAGATATAGAGAAGTTGTTATTCCCCTCTATCTGGCACTGGTGAGGCCATATCTGGATTATTGCATCAAGTTCTGGGGCCCCCAGTATAGAAAGAACGTGAATGCATTGGAGCAGGTTCAGCCAAGGGCAATGAAAATGATTAGGGAACTGGAGCACACGACCCAGTTCCAGCAGATTGAGGCTGCATCTACACTTACCTGGAAAGTCGACAGCTGCTACGTGATTTTTTGGTATGTTAATTGTGTACCAAAAATCAACTTTGCAGCTTTTAACTACCGTGCCTGTCTTCACAGCAGAAGGTCGACAGGGGCACCCCCCGCCCCATTGACCTTCCTTAATCCGCATGACTCGCGAGGACTTCCAGGGTCGACACTGACCGCGGAATGCTGTGTCTTGCGTGCACAAAACAGTGTCCTGAAAGATCAAACCTAAGCAATCGCTCTTCCAGTGTTAGTGTAGATGTAGCCCTGGAGAAGTTATTTCCCTCTGTTTGGCACTGTTGAGGTCACATCTGGAGTATTGCATCTGAGTCCCCCCCCAAGTATACAAAGGATGTCGATGCATTGGAGAGGGTCTGGCAGAGGGCAATTAAAATGATTTGGGCACTGGAGCACATGACCTATGAGGAGAGGCTCAGGGATTTGGGCTTATTTAGTTTGCAGAAGCGAAGAGGGATGATTTCATAGCAGCCTTCAACTTCCTGAAAGCGGTGGGAGGTCTAAAGAGGGTGAAGAGATGCTGTTCACAATAGTGATGGAAGGCAAAACAAGGAGCAATGGTTTCAAGTTGGAGTGGGAGGTGTAGGATGGATATTAGGAAATGCTATCCTCAATATGAGGATGTTGAAGCCCTGGAATGTGTTACCTAGGGAGGTGGTAGAATCTCCATCCCCAGAGGTTTTTAAGTTCTGGCTTGCCAAAGTCCTGGCTGAGATGATGTAGTCGGGGTTGATCCTGCTTTGGGCAGAGGGCTGAACTAGATGACCTCCTGAAGTCCCTTCCAGCCCTAGGATTCCATGATTCTAACATTACAGGAGGTTGGGTGTCTGCTGATGCCGCTGCTGCTTTCTTTATCTTGAACCATTTGCCCAGACTGTCAGTTTGCAACTCAGAAAGGGATATTTCATGTACAGTTCTTGTTTCTTTTCTATTTCTTTGATTCTGACTGCTTTGGCTTTGAACACATTTAGGAGTAACTCATGTTTTCAGGGATTTTCCCAAGGAGATGAGTATCAGAAGAATTGTGTTTTATTCCTGATTGTCACAAATTCATAATGTGGCTTTGGACAATCACTCAAAATGATGACTCAGTCATCTTGTCTGGAAAGTGGAAATGATATCTACCCACCTTTATAAGTAATAATGGGATCCTTGATAAGTAATAATGGGCTCCTTGGATGAAAGATGTTATATAAAAGTGAAAGTATCAATCAAAATATCGTAATTTAAAATACGTAATGCCACTGTGACAGAGTGATTGGCCAGAGTAGGTGAAGTGGACCCAGACAGCTTGCATAGCATTACTGGGGATTTTGAAAGGGGAAACTAAGGCAAGTATGCCTGCCATGCTGCAACCTCTCATTGGAGGGCTCTCTAGAGAGGACAGCCTTATGACAGACTCCATAATAAAAGTCACAGCTAACAGCTCCCGATTAAAGAACCTTCAATGAGGTTGTGAGATGTCTTTTTCTTTATAAAACGTGTAACATATTTTCCTACAGTTTCATGTCTGTGGGACTCAAGTGGCTAACTCAGTGGAACTATTTGGAAATTCATCCTTTCAAAGGTCACTTTTCACACCTGAACACTGTCATTTCATATAACTGAAGCACAAAGTGTACCTGGCTTTCCTTTGCTACCTTATATCAAAACTATATTCCTTTGCTACTCTGGCCTTTCTAAATTCAATATAGGGAAAGAAATCAAGCTGTGTTCCTTTTACTTCATCCATCATAGCCAGCAACAAGAGCCAAATAATGGAAAATGAGTCCTGGTTCCTGAAGTTGTTACAGATGCTAAATGATGATGTGTGGAGTGATCATTTTGATAAATTAGGATGACTTGCAAAACTGCTCTTTGCCTCTTGGATAACACTTGTTCACCCAGCTCACAATTTTTAGTCCAGTTTACCATGCAGGTTTCCAAACACCGCAAGCATCTCAGAAGAAAAGAAGGTTGATGTTTATGTTGTATTCCCTTTGTTCAAGGGTTTTCTAAATCTAACTCATTTCACAGAAGCAGTACATTAATGAGCAAAAAGGAACAGAGGTGGGGTTAGTAAGTGGTTACACTGATTGTTCTCCAGCAAGTGCACTAAGCCAAAATTATTTGGAAATCATCGTTCATGTATGTTGATTTTACTTGATAAAACACAATGAATGGTACAGTAACAGAGAGAAAGCCATGCTGGTCTATATACAGATTCACTATGTACAGATTCCCCTTGGTGTAACTCCTCTGAGTTCAATGGAGTTACACCAGAAATGAACTATTTCTTCTTCCTCGAGTGTCCCCGTGGGTGCTCCACGATAGGTGTCGGGCTCACCCTGGCGCCACAGATCGGATCTTTCCAGCAGTTTCTGCTGGACCGCGCATGCGCCGGAGCACGCCGCTCCCTTGCGCGCTCCTGGCCACGTGCGCGATCCGGTCCCCACCAGTTCCTTCTTAACCGCCATCGGCTGCAGACGGAATCTGCTCAGGCTGCGGCCAGAGTCAGCGTATTTAGAGTTTTCAGAGTTTTTAGAGTTTCTTTTCAGAGTTCTTAGTTAGATTGTTTGTTTCTTTATTGCAAAAATATAAAAGTAGAAAGTCTTAGTAAACGAGAAGGAGGAGCGGAGGCAACCCGGGGACGTGAAGGCCAGTAGGCCTCCTGCTGTGGCAGGCTGGGGTCCGTGAGAGGGGAACAGGCACAGAGAAGGTGCTAAGTACCCTATTAACAGCTCAAAGACTCACCGCAATGTCCTCTTCAGGATTCAAGAAGTGTGAGTCGTGCTGTGAAGCTATGCCAGCCTCTGATGGGCACAGTCAATGTATTAGGTGCCTGGGGGAATCACATGTCACCCAGAAATGCTCCTTTTGTGCAAAGCTCACGGCCAGAGCCAGAAAGGATAGAGAAATGCAGCTGAAAATGCTGCTGTTTGATAAGGCCCTCCAGCCAGATGTGCCGGAGAGGCCTCAACCGGAGGGACCCACAGGGCTCCATAAAAGGAAGGCAGTGTCCCTCATCCCCTCGGTGCAGAAATGGAGGAAGCTCTCTCCAGCCTGATCCCTGCCGGCGGCCACAGCGAGCAGGACGGGCGTAGCACACAGCCCCCAGCCACAGTCACAAACAAGCGGCAGTGCAGCAGCGCACGTGGCAGAGGCTGAGCCTCCGATTACTAAGGAGCCGGCCCGCGCAGCGTTCAGAGCGGCGGCCAGGCAAGCACCGGAACCGACCCCCGCGGCACCAACGGTGCAGGGCCAACAGGCACGCAGCCTGCAGGCACCGGAGGAGACCACCCGCGCGGCACCGCAGATAAGCGTGCCGAGCGCAGCACCGACAGCGGGGCCGAGATCCCCGGCACGGGAAGGGGCGGAGCCAGCCCCGCAGGGGAGGGGAAAGGCAGCAGTGAAAACCCAGCACTACAGCCCTTCTCTGGACAGGGCTGCTCTCAACAAGTCCTCCCCTTATGCTGCGAACACCAACCAGGAGACATGGGTCTCCCCCAGCCTACCCAGAGTCTCCTTCTCCGTTCCTCCAACCAGCGTCACCATGGCTCAGGCCACCCTCGCCCTTTCTGGGATTTGACCCTCTGGAGTACTATCACAAACCAGTTTCACCATTGTCTCAGTCATCCAGACGATCTCGCTCCCCCAGACATAGGGGTATGCACCTCGAGAGTGGTCCAGGTCTCCATCCCAGGAACCGTGCCCGTGCTGCCATGGTCATCCTTATCACGCTGGGCATAGACACCACAGGCATACACCCAGGGGCAGATCCCCCTCAACCGTCCAGTACCCCCGTGGGCACTCGCGGACGGGGACGGAAACACAGTTGTCTCAGGGGGAGTTGATTTTGGAACCCCGAGATTTTCCCTCGCAAGCCTCCAGTGAGAGGGTGTACCACTGACAGCAGGACCCTGAGAGTTCAAGGGAGGTCTACCCTAGTGGTTCCTCCTTGTCCTCCCCCGACGAGGCTACGGCCCCCGGGGATGTTGCCCCCCCGGACGACCTCAAACAGTTTCAGGAGCTGTTTAAAAGGGTGGCTTTCACGCAAGGCATCCAACCAGCAGAGGTGCAGGAGAAGCACCACAAGCTCCTCAAAAACCTGAGGCCTCCGGCCTCATCCAAAATCACTATCCTGCTCGACGAAGCAATCATGGAGTCTGCTACCACCATATGGCAGACCCCGGCTTCCGCTCCACCTATAAACAAGAGAGCGGATAAGAAATACTTCGTCCCGGCGAAGGGCATGGAGTTACTGTTTAGTCACCCACAACCAAATTCACTGGTGGTAGAATCGTCTCAGCAGAGATCGAAGACTTCCCAGTACAAAGCGGGGGGAACAGACAGAGATGCCAAGAAGCTAGAGCTATTCGGCAGAAAGGTATACTCCTCCTCCACCCTGCTGCTGAGAATGGCAAATTATGCAGCACATCTAGCGAACCACAATTTCGACAATTACTCCAGGCTTTCTTCTCTCATGGATTCACTTCCAGAAGATAAGAAGCCGGTGCTGAAGGCCATCGTGCAAGAGGGCTATGCAGCTTCGAGGACAGGAGTCCAGATCGCCCTGGACGTAGTGGACGCAGCGGCACACTCAACGGCTACGGCAGTGGTCATGCGCAGGGAATCCTGGCTCCAGACATCGGGTATCCCGAGGGATCTGCAGGCAGATATTGTCGATCTCCCTTTCGAAACGCAGAAGTTGTTTGCAGAGTCAACTGATTCGGTCCTTCATTCCGGTAAAGACTCAAGAGCTACACTCAGAACCCTGGGTATTTATACCCCTCCATACAGAAAGAAAAAGTATTACCCTCCACAGAGGCGATACCCGTACGAACCTGAGCGTGCTCAGTACCAATGGGGCTACGACCAAGGGCGGCATCAACAGCAACAACAGTATAGAACTCCTAGGTGACGTTCCCAACAGGGCCGTGCATCCTCGGGGCAGGCCCAAAGGCAACAAGTTTGACGGACAGGTCGAGGGCTGCACTATTACTACCATCGCGCAATGTCATCCACAATTAATATTCCATCATCGCCTCCGACCGTTCCACTCACAATGGCAAAAGATCACCACAGACAAATGGGTACTGGAGATTATAGCCACGGGTTACGTGATCCCCTTTCAGTCGTTCCCACCGCCAAGACCTCCGCCCAGGCCTCATCTCAGGGATGCCTCCCATGAGGCGAAACTCAAGCACGAGGTGGACCACCTTATGCTTATAGGGGCGGTGGAAAGAGTGCTGGAGCAACTCCAGGGGAAAGGGTTTTATTCACGATACTTCCTCACAGAGAAGAAAACAGGAGGCTGGAGGCCCATCTTAGATCTTCGAGGCCTCAACCGGTACTTGCGCAAACAACGCTTTCGGATGATCACAGTCGCCTCTATGCTCACGGCACTGGACGATGGAGATTGGTTTGCAGCCCTCGACTTACAAGATGCGTATTTTCATATAACAATCCACCCGGCTCACAGACGTTTTCTCCGGTTTATGGTCGGCAAAGAATATTTCCAATACAAGGTTCTGCCGTTCGGCCTCTCCTCGGCCCCCAGAGTCTTTACCAAGACCCTGGCAGTGGTGTCAGCCTACCTGCACAGACGGGGTATTTATATTCCCATATCTGGACGACTGCCTACTGAAAGGGGCCTCGAAGGCAGAGGTACTACGCATGATACGCGTAACAGCAAACACGTTTTCTTCGCTGGGCCTGGTCATCAACCTTGCGAAGTCAAAGATTGACCCCACACAGGACATATAGTTCATAGGGCACGCATAAATTCTATCACAGCAAGGGTTTATCTACCCGACTCTCACTTTCGCGCCATCGGTTCCCTAGTACAAGTCATTACATACAGCCCCATGGTGCCGGTTTTAACGTGCTTGCAGCTGCTAGGCCACATGGCAGTGGCAACGTTCATGATACAGAACGCCAGATTGCATATGCGCAACCTGCAACATTGGCTGGCGAGCATCTACAAGCCGGCATCCCACACCATCCGCAGGGTGGTGTCGCCCACGACAGAGGTGCGCAGATCCCTGCAATGGTGGATAAACCCCAAGAACATGCTAACAGGGGTACCCTTTCACCAACCACAAATCTCTATTTTTCTCACCACCGACGCCTCCCACATAGGGTGGGGAGCACACATTGGCGAAAAGGTGACCCAAGGACTCTGGTCCCCTACGGAACAGTCACTGCATATAAATATACTGGAGCTCAGAGCAGTGTTCAACGCCTGCAAACACTTTCGAGACCACATACAACGCAAGGTAGTCGGGATCAATACAGACAATACCTCCACCACGTTTTATATAAATCGACAAGGCGGAGCTCGATCCCGTGCCTTATGTGTGGAAGCAGTCCGGCTGTGGAACTGGTGCATCGCCAACAATATAATGTTGAAAGCCTCGTACTTACCAGGCGCTCACAAAGTGAAGGCAGACCAGCTGAGCAGACGCTTCACACACACACACGAGTGGCAGATCCGCTCCGATCTGCTACGACCGATCTTTCATGCATGGGGATTTCCCCAGATAGATCTGTTTGCCACTCAGCACAACAAGAAGTTCCCCCAATACTGCTCCAGGGCAGGACTGCAGCGGGGGTCCTTGGGGGACGCATTCGCAATTTCGTGGAAGGGCCCCCTCCTTTACACGTTTCCCCCCACAGTGCTCATCCACAAGGTCCTGCAGAAAGCCAGGAGGGAGAGAGCCCGCATGATCCTAGTGGTCCCAACATGGGATTGACAGCAATGGTTCCCCTTGCTTCTGCGCATGCCGGATCGTCCACCGCTTCCCCTTCCGGTAGCGCCGGACCTGCTCACGCAGGCCCAGGGGTCCATAGTGCATCCACACCCCCGAGGCCTGCACCTACAAGCATGGTTAATCCATGGCTCAGCTCCCTAGAAAGTACATGTACGGAGGGAGTACAACAAGTCCTGGAAAGTAGCCGAAGGATCTCCACCAGGAAGACCTACAAGCAGAAATGGACAATTCACTGCATGGTGTTCCACCAAGCAGTTAGCTCCCCTTGAGGTGCCTATACCTGTAATACTAGAATACTTACTGGACCTCAAGAGAGGCGGGCTCTCCCTCTCCTCGTTGAAGGTCCATCTCGCCGCTATATCAGCTTTTCGGCATGAAGAGGAAGGGCCCACGGTGTTTGCCCATCCTATTGTTACCAGGTTCCTGAAGGGGCTGGTAAACCTGTACCCCCCTCGGAAACCGCTTCCACCATCGTGGAGCTTGGACCTGGTGCTCAGCGCGCTAACGGGATCACCGTTTGAACCCTTAGCCACAGTTTCCCTCCGTCTCCTTATGATAAAGACAACCTTCCTTCTTGCAATCACATCAGCTCGCAGGGTGAGTGAGCTCGCAGCAGTTATGGCAACGCCGCCCTGCACAGTATTCTCAAAGGAGGCGGTAACCTTACGGCTGCACCCAGCCTTCGTTCCAAAAGTTTCTTCAGAGTTCCATCTTAACGAACCTATAGTTTTACCCTCGTTTTACCCGAAGCCTCATAACTCCAGCAAGGAGGCACGCCTGCACCTCCTGGACGTGAGGAGGACGTTGGCCTTCTACATAGACAGGACTAAGTCCTTCCGGAAAACAGACAGACTCCTAGTCTCTCTTGCTCCCAGGTCAAAAGGAGAGGGTCTCTCTTCACAGAGAATCTCAAAGCACATTGTGTCCTCCATAAAGATGTGTTACGAACTTCGAAAAACTCCTTTACTAGCCCCGCCTAGGGCTCACGCCACCAGGGCGGTGGCGGCATCAACAGCCCTTTTCAAGGTCATCACACTAAAAGACATCTGCAGAGCGGTGACCTGGTCATCCTATGACACCTTCGCCAAGCATTATGCCCTACACCGGGTATTCCAAGAGGATACCTGCCTCTTGACAGCGGTCCTTTTGGGGGCAAGCTGCACATAACCCGATTACCCACCTCCTTTCTTGGGTTACTGCTGGATAGTCACCTATCGTGGAGCACCCACGGGGACACTCGAGGAAGAAAGAGAAGTTACTCACCGTAGTAACGATGGTTCTTCAAGATGTATCCCCATGGGTGCTCCACCACCCGCCCATCCTCCCCGCTTCGGATCTCTGTTTGGTGTTTTTCAGGAGCATCCGAGGCAGTTGGTCAAGGAACTGGCGGGGACCGGATCGCGCACGTGGCCGGGAGCGCGCAAGGGAGCGGCGCACGCCGGTGCATGCACGGTCCAGCAGAAACTGCTGGAAAGATCCGATCTGCGGCACCAGGGCGAGCCCGACACCTATCGTGGAGCACCCACGGGGACACATCTCGAAGAACCATCGTTACTACGGTGAGTATCTTCTCTTGATATGGTCACCAACCTTTTGGGGGAGGAAGGTATTAATGAAAAATAAGCCTGCAATTTCTTTCACTGAGTTTTTTAAAATGTGATTTTTTTTAAACAAAAGGATCAGATGTGGAAAAGAAAATTAGCTCACATATTCGTTAGATACAATTTTGTCAGTAATTAGAAACATGGGTATCGAAGTGATGTTTGTATTGTATCCTGCCTTTATGTGTATTCAGTGGGGATTTCAGATCAAGTCTGAGTACCTTCAGTGGTTGTAATGACAAGAGACTGTTGTAGATGCTCCCCCCATTGTTAAGAGCTATAATGAAAACATATATCCAAAATGGAGTCTGATGGTTCATAGAGGAATTTATGTACTATCTGTGACTTTAATGTAGATGTTATATGTTTAATGTCTGTATGGTATTGGTTTGCATGTGGGTGGGAAGGGGGATGTGTATATACGCACAAATTTTTTAAATGCTATAAGCAGAAGCAATAAACTCCTTACACTTGTACCCCAGTTTTGGTGTCCAAGAAACCCAATCCAGCAAAGTGTATGCATTTGCTTAATTTTGAATTCAACAGACCCACCCCATATTTTTAGAGATAAGCATGCTTTTAAGTGCTTTGCTGAATTGGGACATATGATTATATTCTGAAAGGATGGATTGATTCTGAAAGTAATTATAGCAGGCTGAGAATTAAATATTTTATGTAGAAATGGTAATTATAATTCATAGAAAGCTCGTATTAATTCCACGTCCTGCATTTCCCCACTCACAGAGTAAAATCAAGAGGTACTTATAAATCCCTACTCCTGTGAGTAATCAATGTATCCAGTGGTTCAAATAAGGAATGACAAAATCTGGCCATAATATCTAACTTGTAGGAGTTAGCAGCTCTAAATATATGGAAGTTCTAAACATCTTCGCAGTGATTTTCCCATCCAATTTCTCATGTCTTTGGAGTTTATTTACAAACATTAATTTATTATGAAGTGTAGCAGGTGACAGTGACAAGTCGTAAATATGTATGTGTTAACTCTGAAATATGGAACAATCTCTCCCAACCAAGACCCACTCCACACAGGGAGCAGGACAGTTGGCTGCAAACATGATTAGACACAACATGAAGAGAGGTGATCACCCGAAAAGCAAAACAAACGTGATATTCAGCTTCTAAGGGAAGAAATGCTGCAAAGTGTGCCAGAAATCCCCACCAGTGTTTTCTTGTCCCGTTGATGCCAAACTAGGGGCTGCTGCAGTCCTGCTCTGTTGCGAGCAGAGCAGCGCCTTCTCTAGTGCCAAATGGCAGCTTTTATTCCTCCCCCTGCTGGCCAACCAAATGTGTACTTGCCTGCCTCCTCACTGTGCAGCAGGAACGGGCAGGACCTCTGCTTTGCACTGCTGGGCGGTCTGATGTAGAAGTCCATGCAAGTGCACAGCAGTAGTAGCTCCTGCTTCATCCTGGCTGTGCATCAAAAGACTCTCTGTAGCCAGGCTGAAGAGATTCATGGGCCTGTCATGGCCACAGCCAAGAGCATATAGTTGTAATTAGCAATGGTGGAGACAGGAACAGCAACTGGGAAGCAGTTAAGAACTGAAGGAAAGACCCTGCACAAAGGAATCCATTTGCTGTGTACAGCAAATAGCTTTTACTGGTCCTAGAAAACCTGTGAGCTATGCTGTAAGGACTATCTTCTGGCACATTATTTAACTAACAACATATATTTACAGACATCTTGTTTATTGACGGCTCTTGTAACAATAGAGACTGAGAAGGGAAGTCAAAGGATGCAATGTAATAAAGGATCTTGTGGAGAGTGAAGGGGGGACAACCTGGAGAGACAGAAGTGGGGAGAGACTGGAAAGGGGTGGAAAATGGAGGACTATGGAGTGCAAATAGAGTAGAAGTTTGAATGGCTTCCAAGCAAAGGGGAAGGGATATCAGGGTGGGAAAGTGAGGAAATAGAGCATGTCAGGACAAAAGAGAAAGTGGTGAAAGTGTCAGAGAAGAGGAACAAGGGCAGTGTGCTCTGGGGCCCAGGGGAACAGATGGCAAGACAACGGAGAGTCATGGGAATTAAGTCAGAAAATATTAAAAGGTAGGGAGGAGAAAATTGGAATGAAATAAAAATAAAATGAGAGATGGCTGGGGAATGAAATAAATAAATGAACAGGAAAGCAGCAATGAAAGAAAGTCCAGAAACAGATTTCAAGTCGAAGGTTCTGTGTCTGTCGTGGAAGTCACAGATTCCGTGACCCCCCCAACAGGGGGCAGTGTGGCTCACCCCATGGCCATCCAAGCAGTGAGCTTTGGGCCCAACTGCTGAGATGGCCCTAGGGCCACCCACACAAGCCCTTGCTGGAACAGCTCTGCAGCTCTCCTCTCAGGTGACCCCAGGGCCAGCCATCTCAACCACTGATCTGGCAGCCCCTGCCAGCTAGCCCCAAGGTTTGCCCAAGCAGAAGCCAGTGTAGCCAATCCCTGAGCAGCCACTTCTCAGTGGCCTCAGCAGCTGGTGCCAGTCCCAGCCACCGTTTCCCCCTCCTCTCAGGGAGTTCATCCACAGCAGCACCCTCCAGAAATTACCCCTCTCAAGATTGAGTCAGGGGTATTTATAATGTAAGTTATGTTTGTTCCCTGTGACCTGCCCATGAATTTTACTAAAAATACCCATGACTAAATGATGGCTTTATTCAAAACTATTAGTTAAGTGTGATTTCTTCAGTGCAGTGACTGTCTTTTTCCACTGCATTTAGGGCACCTAGCCCCATGGATCCCTCTCCATGACTGGGTCTCCTAGGCACTAGGACATAATCATTTATATAAGATCTTCAGGGCAGAGGCCCTACAACTGTGTCTGTGTTTGTGCAGTGCCTTGTGCAATTGTGAAACATGCAGCACAGTGACATCGTGAACGAGATTTAGAAACCCCCCAACATAATCAGTGCAGTTTCCAAAACTTCAGCCTGTACAGGATTCAATCGCCATCCTTAATTCTTGGGGATAATCTTAACTTGCATTTATAAATTAAATTCGAGAGTTAATGTGGAAAATGTATCTTGAGCATCATAACCAGGCCGTTGACGTTCAGTGCTCTTTGGAAACGTGGGTTCCAGTATCTACCCTCCACTTGCCGCAGCTGAGCTACAGTCAGGACATGATGCCAAAATGGGTAGTGACACCACAGTTGCATCCTGTCCTTTCTCCCAAATGCCAGGGAGCCCTTCATGGGGATGGGTTGCTCAAGTGAAGGGAAGAGACGGACTCTAGCTCTCCGCTTGACAAGTCCTCTCCAAAAGTGCCCATGGACCAAAACAGAATAAAGTACTTCAGACAAACTCTCCCTCAAAGGGCTGCTACTATTCAGGTTCAGCGGGGAGGCAGATGATTTTCTGAGGAGGTCTGTGCCATTTTTTTCTGGCACATGTCCAGGTTTGTGGTGATGGAGTCATCTGCTACTTTTTGGAGAGCTTAAAGCAGTAAAAATTAAACCCTGAACTCTTTAAAAAAAAAAAGTGGGGGAAAAAGAAGGAAGAACTAGATGTGCAGGAAAATAGCTACTGGGAGAGCTGTAGAAGAGAGATGAAAAATATGTAACACTTCAGCCAGCCAGCTTTTTTTTTTCCTGGAGCTTTGCCCCCAAACTCCCAATAATAGCCCATTTCTTTGCAGCGGAATGTTATATTTTAGAAGTTTAGCCATGAGCTGAGACCATACATGTCATAAAACCACAAGTAAAACTACAGTAGCTGGGATAAAGGTGAAAAGGGAACAGAGCAGCTGAGAGCATTCATGGTAAAAAACCTCACAAGGCACACAGTACAGTTCAGACATAGCTGTGCCCTGAAAACATTCCGCAGACACAGCAGCAGACACTTCAGAGCACCAGCAATTATTCACATGCCTTCTGGCACCCTTTCCGAACACCGTGACACCGGAAGTGCTTGTGGTAAATGTATTTTCTGTGCAATGGCCTTTTCCGACAAAACAGCTCAAATATTTTGACACCAACAGTAACCAGTTCGTCGGCATTTCCTTTACTGAGAGCTGCAGACTTCTGCACATTCTGAATTAATGACAACTTATTTAAGCACTTTGTGCTCTTTTCTGCAAATAACTTGTTACAAACTTCAAGTCCTACCCATATTGAAACCATATTCTCTCTCACACTCTGCAATAAGAGGCAAAATGGACTCTGTCACAAGACAACAACTGGGCTTGTGGAAACTATTACTTTGAAGATGAAACATTGTATTGTGTCTGTTAGCACTGTTATAGGCAGGCAGTCTGTTAGAACATATTGGGCGATTATAGGATAGTCTTTTCAGAGAAAGCCATGGGTTTCAAGTTCGCAGTAACCATCTATCAATTCCGGAGATTATGGCATGATTTACTATCACAGCTTCATGTATTCTCTGATTTTCTGCCTCCAGTGAAACATTGTGCTTTCCTTTTCTATTGATGTATCAACTATAATAGTTACAAGCAGCTACAGAAAAATCAATAGTGACCTTTCATTACTTTGCACATGAAGTAAAGAGTACCATGCTGTGAGAGTACCTCGCTGTTAAATAGTCACCAACTGCTAGGTACACAATAAATGTCTGTTGTTTTGGTCTATATGAAGGATGTCTGAATTTGAAACATCAAATATCTTGGATTTTTGATGCAAGCACATCCTATGTCAAGTTAGTCTAGCTGGTCATTCTTTCACAAGGTAGATGCCAATGCTGTTTTGTCTTTTCTATACAGGGTACTGTCTGACTGTTTACCCCAAAAACTGAACTAGGCAATTAATATCAAGATGAAATATTTCACTGCTTTGTCTTGCAATAATTTAAAATCTGGTGGACGGGTACAGTGAGGGTTGCATTAATATTCACTTCTCCATGCTCAGAAAACTTCTGATTAAAGCAGTTGGTACAATGACTTCTGTGTTAAACATTGAACCACCATCAGCCCCTACAAAAAAGTTTAATATAATATTACTAATGAAACAACAGCTAAAGAGATGATATTTGGAATATTTAACATGTTCAGTGGCCTTCTGAAGCGTGACTTGGAAAAAGGTGTGTGATTTTTAGATTAAATATGATTTATTTGCCTCTGGGAGCACATTAATTTCCAATTAGTGAATGTAAATCAAGAATGCAGAGAAACAAAAGAAAATTTATGAGCTGATAGCCTGGGATACGATCAGGGCCTATGGATTTCTCCTGGAGTTAAGTATCATTTTCTACAGCAAGGGTGGGAGAATGCTACAGCAAATGTTAGCTGTTCCCCTGGCATTTCTGTGGTATGATCACGTATAACCAGAGAATGCACTGTTTGCCACTGAATACTTTTGAAATTGAAAGTCGGCATGTTTATATACTTATATAACACGTGTGCGGGTGTGTGCTTACTTAACAAATTATATCCCACAAAACATACATCCCAGTTCTTTCAGTACAAAGATTTAACAAGAAAGCAATGTTTCATGGTCTTGACCTCACATTTAAAAGTATGAAATTCAAGTTTCTTTCAAGATGTCTCTTGCTCCAGCCACTGTCATTTCTACTGTTAAATTAAAAAGATTAATGAGAAACTATAAAAAAAAATCCAGAAGTAATGATATAAATCCTACTCTTTAAAATAAAATGGGAATGGGAAATATAACCCCTTCTGCAAGTGAACGCCCTGAAACGGCATATTTTCTGAGGTATACTGGAATACTTAACTTCAGAGTAGGACCTACCATTCAGTTCTGTAGAAATACTCTGACTGATTTTGATGGAGGTGGATTGGACTCTGACAGTCCTAGTGTCCACACCAGGTGACGGGTACTAAGTGGTGCACCTGATCTCAGCCAACCACCAAACAGACCTGTAGGGAAGATGAAACAGCAATAGAAGATGGAAGTAGGATTAGAATTCTTTACAGAGATTTGGTAGTGGAGGCAGAATGACGGGTGTGATCCTATGAAGTGCTGAGCAGCCTGGCTTAATTTAGGCCATTCAGCAACTCGTAAGATCAAGCTGTTTGTCAAAAGCAAGGTTCAAATTTAGTTAACCTGGCTCACCCATCCCCAATTAGTCATCATATTAGCTGCGTCTACACTAGTAAGTTCTTTCAAAAGATTTTTTCGAAAGAAGGGGGCTCTTTTGAAAGATCCCACAGAGTGTCTGCACACGAAAAGCATTCTTTTGAAAGTAAATTGAAAGAACATGGCACTGCTTTGAAAGTGATCGTCTGCTTCTGTTTCAGGTAAAGTGCCTTCTTTCTACAGCTTCTTTCAAAAGAAAATGTATGTTGATGCTCTGCAGGGCCCTTCTTTCAAAAGAGCAGTCCTCCTGGCACCTGATTTTTCAATCCCTGGCCTGGTCTTTCGAAAGAGCAGGGGCTGTGTGGAGGATCTCTTTCAAAAGGGCAGATCACTGTCTAAGCTGCTTTTTTGTGTGTGGACGTGCTCTTTTGAAAGAAGTTTCTTCGGAAGAGATCTTCCAGCAGGGCTTCTTTTGATAGATCTCTTAGTGTAGACATAACCATTTATACCAGGAAAAACTTCTAAAATGTACTATGATGCTACCATATAGATACCTATTTGAAAAGAGTTGTGATTGGGAGAATGAAGGAAGTGACTGACAGCTAAAGCTTACTTCATAGGAATGCCATGTCTTCAAAATAGAATAGCCCCCGAATATAAAATGAAACACTATTTAAGGAAGAATAGGATTTTGGTTAAGACACAGGGGCTCAGAAGATCCAAATTCAAGTCCTGGCTCTGCCACTCACTTTCTGTGTAACCTTTGGGCAGTTTCCCTCTCTGTACCTCAGTTCGCCATCCATAAAGGAGGGAAAATAATAATATGTCTGCTTTCCTGTCATCTCCAGAGAGGTGCATAGGCACTACCAAAATACAAATAAATCATACAGTGTTTTGACATAAATCTACAGTTAAGGTGTGCAATGGGAAGCATCTCTCGGGGTGCAGGGGAGGATAAAATTTCAGTGGAGTCATTACCACGCCACTTTGTGTATGTGCATGAACTTGCAAACATTTGCACATGCAAGTTAAAAACTGATACAGATGATCCAATGGGGGAAGTATGACAAATGCAGATTTTAACATTTGAAGGTATGAAAGTGCAAGTGTTACACTTTCTGAAATGTATATTCAAGCATTTGCACCTTCAAAGTGTGTGTGGACACGTGGAAGCCAAAGGCTGAAATCTGCCTTTGGAATTTAAGTGTCCAAACCACTTCTATATCCCAGCATAGACAAAAAATGTTAGTTGAAAAATTGTTACCATTTTTCAGAGAAGTAAGCAGACTATGCAAAAAGAAATGTCCCAGCAGTAAAACATATAGTTTAACTGCATTTAATAGAAGTGAAAAATCCAGGGTTCTGGAAGTGACACCTGCTTAAAGAAGCAGCAGCAGAAGTGCCCCATTTTGATTTGGAGCAGGGGAGCCAACAGCCACACTGGACAAGGCGGGGTCCAGCAGTTCCTTGCTCCCAGAAGTGGTGGAGATGATGGCAAAAAGGGCAGAGCCGAGGGCATGCAGCCCACAGCACCCTCCAGCCCTGCCTGGAGCATGCCACACAGTATCCCTCTCCCTAGGTAGCCCTAAGAGCCATGTGGCGTACCACACCATTGCTCTGACATCAGTTTAAAAGGCTCATGGCACTGGGCACTGCTGCTGACACAGCAATAGCGAGAGTCCTGGGCCCCTTTAAATCACAAGGACCTGGGGCAATCATCCATTTGCAAAACCCCTCCTCACCACCCTTGTCAGCAGGCCTAATTTGGAGAAACCACTTGTAGCAGGAAGAGAGTCATTTTGTCCCAATGCCCATTCATTTCTTGGCTTCTCTGCCAAGGATGACAAAGCAGTAACTACTGTCTTCCTCCTGGCTGATAGAATGAATTTTGTATATACCAAGTGCAAGCTGGTAACCATTTTGGAAGAGAAGGTTAGAGGACTTGAGGCCCAGATATCAACCCTCAGGTCCACCACAGAAAGTGAAGACGTTCCGGATAGAAAGTACCTTATAATACTGCAGGAACAGCAGGCTGTTCAAAACAAGGAAGAGAACTGGAAACATGTTACCTTCAGAAGAAGAAAACTAATACAGGTCTCTCCAATTCCAGTAGAGTAAAGTAACTGCTTTCAGCTTCCCTGCACAGGTGATACAGTGGAGATAGTTGGGGCTGGTACCCCACAAGGAATGGATCAGAAAGAGACCCCACAGTTTCTAATGCATAGGAAGCACAGTCCTAGGGATACGGGTTCTACAACCACCACCCCTAAGAGAAGATGGGTGGTGGTGGTTGGGGACTCCCTCCTAAGAGGGATGGAGACATCCATCTGCCATCCAGACCTAGAATCCCATCCCAGCAAGTTTGCTGCTTGCCAGGAGCTGGAATCCAGGATGTTAGAGTCTCTGCCAAAAATCATCAATTCTATAGGCTATTTCCCCTTCCTACTTCTCCATGTAGCAACTAGTGATATAGCCAAGAGCAACCTTGACAAGATCACGGCAGATTATATAACCCTAGGAAGAAAGATCAAGGCATATGGAGTACAAGTGGTGGTGATATTCTTGTCCATCCTCCCTGTGAAAGAAAGGGGTCCAGGTAGGGATTGTCGAAGTGCAGAGGTAAATGCATGGTTGCGTAGGTGGTGCTGCAGAGAAGGATTTGGGTTTTTTTGACCATGGGATTCTCTTTCATGCACAAAGATTGCTGGGAAGAGATGGGACCCACCTAACAAAGAGAGGAAAGAACATCTTTGCAGGCAGGCTTGGAAACTTAATGAGGAGGCCTTTAAAACGGGTTCATCAGGGGACAGTGACACAAGCCCTGAGGTAACTGAGGAAGAAATGGGGAACAATGAAGTAGGTTTCCTGGGTGAAGAGGAGAAAGTGGGCCAATCAGTCACTTCTCTAAGGTGCTTGTACACAAATGCAAGAAGCCTGGGGAACAAACAGGAAAAATTAGAGGCCCTGGCACAGTCAAAGGAGTATGAGGTGGTTGGAATAATGGAGACTTGCTGGGATGATTCTCATAACTGGACCAAAGTCATGAAAGGGTATAAACTGTTCAGGAAGTACAGACAGGGGAGAAAAGGAGGAGGGGTTGTGCTCTATGTTGGGGAGCAGTATGATAGCCCAGAGCTCCAGTATAAAGAGGGAGAAAAACCAGTTGCTTGTGTTTGGGTTAAGCTCAGAGGCAGAAACAACAGAGGTGATGTTGTAGTTAATGTCTGCTATAGAGGGCCAGATCAGGGAGATGAAGTAGAAGAGGATTCCTTCAGACAGCTAAAAGAAGCTTCCAAATCACAGGCCCTGGTTCTTGTGGGAGACTTAAAGCATCCAGACATTTGTTGGGAGACAAATACCGTGGCACACAGACAATTCAGGAAGTTTTTTGAGAATGTTGAAGATAACTTCTTGGTACAAGTGCTGAAGGAACTGACCAGGGGCTGTGCACAACTTAAATATATGGCTGGAGAATGCTGGGCAGTAATCAGGAAAGTGAAAGCACAATTGGAGCTGCAGCTGGCAAGGGATGTGAAGGGTAACAAGAAGGGTTTCTACAGGCATGTTAACAACAAGCAGGTTATCAGGGAAGCTGTGGGGCAATTACTGGATTAGAGATATAACCTAGTGACAGATGATGTAAGACAAGATGAAGTACTCAATGCTTTTTTTGCCCCAGTCTTCACGGACAAGGACAGCTCCTGCACTACGGTGCTAGACAATGCAGTATGGGAAGGTGGAGGGCAGCCTTCGGTGGGGAAGGAACGAATTAAGAGCGACCTAGAAGAACTAGATGTACACAAATCCATGGGTCTGGATTTAATGCACCCAAGGGTAACGAGGGAATTGGCTGATGTCATTGCTCAGCCTTTGCCCATTATCTTTGAAGACTCTTGGAGACTGGGAGAGATCCCAGATCATTGGAAAAAGGCAAATGTAGTGCCCATCTTTAAAAAAGGAAAGAGGGACAATTGAGGGAGCTATAGACCAGACAGCCTCACCTCAATCCCTGGGAAAATAATGGAGGGGATCCTCAAGGAATCCATTTTGGAGCACTTGGAAGGGAGGGAAATGATAAAGAGTAGTCAACATGGATTCACCAAGGGCAAGTCCGGCCTGATTAGTTTCCTAATCTGATTAGTTTCTATGATGAGGTAACTGGCTCTGTGGATATAGGGAAGTCAGTGGGTGTGATATACCTTGACTTCAGCAAAGCTTTTGGTACAGTCTCCCACAACATTCTTGCCCATAACTTGAGGATTGGATCCATGGACTATAAGATGGATAGAAAGCTGGCTTGATGGTCAGGCCCAACAGGAAGTTGTCAGTGGCTCGATATCTGGATGGCAGTTGGTTTCAAGTGGAGTGACCCAAGGCTTGGTTCTGGGGCAGGTATTGTTCAACATCTTTATTAATGACCTGGATGAGGGACTGGATTGCACCCTCAGATAGTCTGCAGATGACACTAAGCTAGCGGGAGAGGTAGATATGTTGGAGGGTAGAGATAGGATCCAGCATGACCTGGATAAATTGGAGAATTGGGCCAAAAGAAATCTGTTGCAGTTCAACAAGAAGTGTAGAGTCCTGCATGTGAGAACAGAACAATCTCAAGCATTGTTATAGGCTGGGGACTGACTGGCTAATCAGCAGTACAGCGGAAAGAGACACAGGGGTTATGGTGGGTGAAAGGGTATGAGCAAACAGTGTGCCTTTGTAGCCAAGAAGGCTAACAGCATATTAGGGTGAGGGATTTTGGCTTATATAGTTTGCAGAAGAAAAGACTTAAGGGTGATTTAATAGCAGCCTTCAACTTCCTGAAAGGGAGCTCTAAAGAGAATGGAGAGAAACTGTTCTCAGTGGTGACAGATGGCAGAAGTTACAGAAGGAGAGGAGTAGGTTGGATACTAGGAAAAGCTACTTCACCAGGAGCATGGTGAAGCACTGGAATGTGTTGCCTAGAGAGGTGGTGAATTCTCCATCCCTAGAGGTTTTTAAGACCTGGTTTGACACGGTCCTGGCTGGGATGACTTAGTTGGGGTTGATCCTGCGTGAAGCAGGGGGCTGGACTAGATGACCTTCTGAGGTCCCCTTCCAGCCCTATGATTCTATGAAATGCAGGTTCTCATTCTCACACTCTGTCCTGGTGGTAGATTTTGTGATATTCCAGTCTGCAAGTGAGGAGTGGAATTTCCCAGCCCCAGGTATTACCCACAAAAGCTCAATACCTAATAAATAAAATTGTTAGTCTTTAAGGTGCTACAGAACTGCTTGTTTTTGCTTTTATTTTAAATAAGGAACTGTTGTCAGATGACTTTGGATGAATTTGAATCAGTGGCCTACATGGCAAGTCCCCATATTTCATTACCGATCTTATGCCATCTTTGCAATTGTAAAGTCTACCTTGTGAAAAATGCAAATGCTACCAATAAAGACTAGCCTGAATGTAATAAGAGTAAAGCTCAATTTTTTCACTGATAATATTATGTAAAGATAATCAAACTTTATTACCACTTATCATACCATACTGTAGAGCCTATTACTGTGCATATATTTAGTCACATGATGATAACTACTTGCCAGATATAGTGAAATAGATACTATGAACAACAAAACCTTCTACTGTTAGCACTGAATGCGTACAAAAGAGTGGGGCTTGGTCTAAACTGGACCTTAGCGTCGACTGCAGATATGCAATTCTAGCTATCTGCAGTGGACTGTAAGGTCTGGCCTCCCTGAGGGAGGTCAGTGGGAGCATTTCTCCTGTTGACCCCCCTTACTCCTTGCAAGAGTAGGAGTACAGGGGGTCAACTGCAGACCCCAAAGAGATTGATTTTGCACATCATTAACAGACATGCAAAATCAAACTCCGGGAGATTGACCCTAAGTGGTTCAATCTCCTTGTAACTGTAGACATACCTTGAGGCTGTCCTTGCATTTTTAGTGTACCTTATTGTACAGATTAAACCTCTCTTGTCCGGCACTTTCAGTACCTGACTAGTGCCAAATGAGAAAATTTGCCAAACAAATATTATCTAGCAGCATTACCAACTCTTCTACTGCTTACTGGGCTTTTAGAAGACATTTTGGGGTCAATTAGAGCTAAATAACAGCACAGAACACCAAGAGCAAGGACTGGTGGCTGTAAACAAACTTTTTGGGACCACGGGAACCTTGGCCACATGCATGATAAGTGGACATCCTGCAAACTAAAATCATGCCGAATGAAAGTGTGCCAGACTGGAGAGGTTCAACCTGTACCTATATTATATAATCGATGTAAAGGTAAGAGCTACAATGGCTAATGGACTTCAAGATATGTTTGGTCAGTATCCCTTGCTGCTCACACTGCCACATGCTTTGGAGTGCCCAAGACAAAAATCATCCTATGGATTTTACTGTCGTTCATACGCAAAATACATTTTCCCAGGCACTTGGCTGAATTAATAATTTAAACAATGTCGAAAACTTATTGATAAGAACTTGGCTTTAATGACCCTTGTTAGGAAATCACTTTAACAATGGATTTTTTTCCCTACAGAAACAAAATGAGGGCTAGTACCTGAATTATTTAACTTCATTTTGACCCCTGGTTTTGTAATTGTCCCATGTGGCTATTTCAGGGCCTGATTCGGGACTCATTGAAACTTATAGCAAAAGTTCCACTGGCTTCAGTGGTGTAGGCTGGGCCCAGGAAAGCCAACTGTGAATGTGGTGGCTGTGACTGCGTGGCTTTGTTGCTGCAGTGATCTACCCAAATAAAGCTCCATATGGGCTTTGTCCTGATGAACATTCTGCTCCAGATTCAATCCTTTAAGTCCACACTTAGCAGCTTTGCAGCATTGAGACCAGAGTGTTCAGCCTCTTGAAGGACTGAGCCCTTTATGGTAAGAGTCAAAACGTTCCGTCAATATAAACAAAGAGTAAACAGGAACAGTCATTTGATTAATGGAAATTCTCCCGTCTCTCTCTCTCTCTCTCTCTCTCTCACACACACACACACGGCAGAAAAACAGCAAAGCTTCAAAAAAAAGACAGTCTATGACCGTTTTAAAATAAAAATAGAAACAAGTAACCCAGAAAGTTACCATTTCAAATCTAAAAAGGTTTGCCAAGTTTTAAAATCTTTAATTGCAGATGTTTTGTTACTGAACAGAGTAACATATTCAGTGCCTAGTAAGAGATCTTCAAATTATGACCGGGTTCCTTTAGGAGAGATTGTGTACTACTACACCATGTAGAATATCTTGATATGGTTAGAACTTAACATTTATATAAACGTACAGCCACCTGTCAGCCTGACTACACTACAGATCTAAATATTTGTGTTCTTCATCTGTTTTTTTGGTGTGGTTTTTAATTACTAACATTTGTCATTATGTAGTTTAATCTCAGGTAAACTGGAAATTTCTCCCTTTTCTGGGCCATATCACCAGACCCTCAAACATATGTGCACTGGTCTCCCACTAAAACAGGATCAGCTTCCACTGACATGACCTAGAGAAACAAAGGACCAATCGCTCACATCCTCACGTCAGTGCAAATACTCCAAAATTTAAACAACAAAGTAATTCATACTATGCCATGAAACTTTAAGAGTGAACAGTAGAAAACATTAACCAGATTAGTGGCTCACTAACACCATTTTATAGTTAACATGAAGCCAAATTCTTAAATTAAGTGTCAGTTATATTGGCACTATACAGGTTCTCTGAGGTTAGTATATCACTAAATCATGTTTACTATAAGCTATATTCTCTCTTTTTAGAGAAAAAGCATCATAATTATTGTTCTTGTGGGACTTGGTTATACTGAAACTAAATGGGGTTGTGTAGCATAACACCGTTCACGGAATAATACAAAAGTAGAATTAGTATGAAGTTCTACTCTTACGTATAAACCAACATAACATATCTGTCTGGCCTAACATTTTATCCAAGCTGATAGAAGTTTTAAATGTAATAATTATATGTAAATACAGTCCTGATTCAAAAAACGGAAGAATGCCTTTAAGCTAATATTTATAACAAGAACTGTTTGACTGAGTTCTCTTGTAAATTTTATCATACCTGAGGCAGTTTTCCTCATTCGATTAGCTGAAAAGCTAAATTTATCCCGAGGCAAACCACACATCTAGTACAGGCTAAATTCAACAACCGGAGTTTAAATTTGCCTTAATATATCCCCACTTGGATCTGCCTGTTTAATTCTCTTTCATATGATAACATGGCTTATTCGTAGTCTGGACTTGCCACCTGAACAAACTGAACTTCATATCTTATTCTAACAGAATAAGAAAACTTTGGAAAACACAAAAGTTCTGAATGAAAATCAAATGCAAACTTAGGTTTAAAAATGTTCTGTAATGTATCTACAAGACTAGCATGGAGAGGTTTTTCCCTAAGGAAGACTGCTCTTTAATGATCACGCACTTTTCATACAGACAGATGGGCTTTATAAAAGAATATAGCCTGCTACTCAAGAGGGTGTCAGTGTTTTAACTACAGTAGAAATTTATATAGGCTATATTTTCAGAAAATATTTGTACTACTGCTTTGGTCATAGTTATTCCTGGTGTAATTTCACTACTAAGGTAGAGCTATATCTGAAATTAATCTGCCATTATTCCTTGTATAAACAGTGTTAAATTAGTAAAGAGGAAACAGATAATATTCCAACTTCTCCCCCTTAGATTACCCATATAAAAATCCCTGTTTCTTTACTGCAAACACTCAGTAACTTCCTATCCAAGGAACGTATATTTCCTCATTCCTTGAAGTTTATTGTGGTTTGTCATTAACTAAATACATAACACTTCATTGACCTTCGTTCCCAGCTTCAGGATGTTGGAGAGATTTCCCCACCCATCATCTCCAGGAATTTCATAAATAATTACACTGATTTTAAATATTCATAACTTAAAAATTGTAGACATTATATATTGAAAAGTCTGCTCTCTATTACTATCATTAGTTCAGTCAACAATTCTTGAAACACAGAAGACCTGAAAAGGAAGTGTTACAAATTATTCTTCAAGAATAAGTTACCACACAATCTGGTCTCATCTAATCTTTTCTTTTTTAACTCTTTTATTAAAAATATTATCTTAATTCCTATTTTTATCAAATATGGTACTTTACCTCCTAGTTTACTTAGAAGAGGTTGTACACTGAATAGATTAAGACACATTTGGTTACAGAAATGTTTGGAAGCCAGCTGCAAAGGAGAATTATTGGGCAAATGAAATAACTAGGTTGCTTAATAGTACCAATATTTGCCATATGCTAAATATTTGTGGCCAATAGTCACATTTTGTACGGGGAACTTGAATAAGAGTTAAATTATATGGGTTCTAATCTATGTCTGTGTCTACACTTCTGGCAACATGTGGGCTATGTCTACACAAAAGGCCATTCCTGGCAAAACTGGGCTTTTGTTGAAAAAACCCGCAGAGCGTCTACATGCAAAATGTGCTTTGTCGACAATGTGTTGACAAAACTCAGCCCATCCATCAGCAATGTTACACCTCTCCACATTCAGGTATAATGCCTTTCTTGACAGTTTCCTGTTAAGAAAACAGCCAAAAAATGCTCTGGGGCCTTTTTGTTCACAGACAGGGCTTCCAGTTCACTGACAGCCCTGTTTGCAGAGCTTCCGGTCAACTATTCTGCCAAAGGAGGGCCAGGCCATCTGGCTGCTCTCTGTCAACAGAGTGGATTGCTCTTGCGATCTATGCATAGACTCAATCTGTCGACAGAAGTTTAGCCAGAAATCCCTTCTGTCAACAGATGCTTCTCATGTAGACATAGCCATAGAATATAGACACCACACACCCAGTGAGCACATATAAGTACCAGTGTAGACTGTGAAACACAGCTCACATGAGAAGAGTGCCCCACATGCCTGAACCCCGATGTACATATCCACACTGTGCACATGCCCAAGTACAGCCTCCCACATCTATTGTTAGCAGTGTAGTGGTTTGCTGCGGGATGCTTTCCCCACCACAGTAAAAGGCTCTGGCAGCAGGGAGCTGAAACAAAAGCCTTACCCCACTACCCACCTCCTGCCAGAACCTTCCTCCTCTGCCAGAGTCTCGCACTGTAGCACACAGCTAAACCATTGCACTAAGTAGGAGCTCTGCCTTCCTTCTTTCACTGTAGCAGATAGTAATACATGTCATGCCTAGACTGTTCATGTCACAGTAAGTGTGGATATAGTCTAATCTCTGCCCTAGGCTCCCTGTGTGAACTTCAGCAAGTCTCTTCTGCCCAAACTTTCCAAGATATCCCATAACTTTGCATGTTCAACTTCAGAAAACTCTGGTGAGTCTTATTTTGGACAGATCCCAAAATGTCAGTTGCTGTTCAGCCTTGCACCTGGAAAGACAAAGTTCCTGTGTGGAAGGGTATATAGTTTAAAAAGACAAAAATAATGTAGGGAAAGGGTGCAAATTACAAGCAAATGGTCACTCGAATGCTTGCTACTGGCTTATCACTTCCAGGCTTACCAATTTCATTCTTTGGATGGGCAGGTGGGAGAACAATGAAGAAAATATTTGTATGGAAGGAAGGGAGGGAAGAGGAGATGGCATGAGGGGGGAAAAGAGAGGAGAAAGGAGTGGTAGGTTCCGTACGCATGATAGGCTAAAAATTTCAAGTGTAAGGGTCAGGTGTGACCTCAGGAGGCTGAGACCGATGTGCTTGGTAAATATGCTGCTCCATTTTTATTGTGTCTCAATTATTTCGAAAATAAATGTTCTCAGTGTAAAAGTCGTAATTTTTGTTTTATCTGCCAGCCCCACAAATCCAACCTGGGATCGGAGAGTCAAGATGGCTTCATTTCTTTTTATGTATCATAACCAGCAGTAAAGATCTAGAGGTCAGATTATGCTTGTGACATCTTTATAAAGCTTCTTTTCTTTTGGGTTACACAAACAATGTGATAGGAATTTAGCAAATAAGTGGATGTGCACGGACCAAAGGAACAGCTCACTCTCTTCTAGTTATATTTCTCTGCAGAGCTCAACAAGGGAAGGCGGCAGTTGTAATATTTTTTGGCGCAAAAGGAAGTCTTTATGATGCTGAACACTTGCTGAGAGCAAATCTGGTGTGGAAGTATGGATCATATTATGATCTTTGGCAATAGAAACTTACTGTAAACTGTTGCAAGTACACCAAAAATGGTTTAAAATGATGCCAAAATGTACCTGATTCAAATATTGCAGCCCAACGTGATTTGGGGAGTTCTAAGAGAAAAGAGGCAAGGAATCTTTGGAAAACAAGTAAATATCTCAAAAAGGACCCATATTAGGATTTTTCATCTCAAAACTACTTACTCCAATTTCTTTGACATCTTTTGGACAACTTCTCCCTCATACTTTAAAATGCTGAGGACACAGTCATTCTGGTTTGTGGAACTAGTACAGGCGCAGAGAACTCCCAAGTCCAGAGAGGAGGAAGTGGTATTCAGGTCCTATGCATGTGCATTGCCAGTTGTTTCACGTGAGCCAGATAGGAGTGTGGCTGGTGAAATGAAATTTAAAAAAAAAAAATTAAAATTCTTTGAGAAGTATTTACACAGCTCCTGCACAGTAAGCATTTTTCAAAGTTAAATCTTTAATTCCCTTTCATTTTAATTTTCAAAATCCCCAAACTGGTGAGTGTTCTCTGTAGATTAGTAGTGCACCAAATGTCAGCATTTCAAGTTTGGAACATGGGGGTGGAGAGAATCTCTCTGAAACCGAAATATTTTCCCCCTCTAAAGGCCAGACCCATTTTTTGGAAAAGATGCAAAAGTGTTTGCTTCAGAACCCAAGTGTGCTCATCCTGTATGCAAAGTTTCATCTTAGAGCACAGTTTGATGACAGAGGTACGTACCCCTGAAAATTGAGGATTTTGTGGGAATACTGACAGACTTCTACTATGACTATAGGGTTGCTACCGGCACCACTATAATAAATTTTTTTGTCTTCATCTTCAGAAGTAAACTATAGAGAACACAAATTCTGTAGTTTGACAGAGCAGCTATTGCTAGTACTTGTAAAACATATAATATATTCCAGAAGACCTAAGGGTTTATGCGCCAATAAGGATGGAAAAGATGTGCGCCCCCACTGTGAGCTTACAGTGAGGTTGTTTCATGTAAAAACTTGGTAATTAGTCCCTGAGTGAATAAAGTAGATGAGATAAGAGATTGGGCTTACTGTGGCAACAAAACATGCATTTTCTAGTCGCTAGGATTTAAAGGGTGTCTGGGTTGGAGGGGGATCTATTTCTGCTCATGTTATTTTACAAGTTTTTAGATTATAGAAAACTTAAACATCTAACTAAGAGATATAAATATAAATAGACATAGACTGCAAAAAACCCATAATAGGTCGAATAATTCTATAAAAAGCATTGCAAATTTTCTTTCTCTATGTGGCAGATGAATTTCATCCCAACTGATTTCAATGGGATGACTGGCACTTTGTCCACAGAAGACATTAGCGATCATCAGTGTTCCCTCTAAGCTGAGCACTTGGGTGGCCGCCCAGGAGCGATTAAAATGTTGCCTAGCTGATTAGCAGAGAACTCACATCCAGCAGCATTATGTTTCTACTGGTGGTGCACAGCTGAACATGCCTTGGTACACATAAAGTTTATTCCACACACAGATGGAAAAAATTAGAGGGAACATGGAATCTTACTAAAAAGGTTAATATTTTATAATGAAATCAAATATCTTTAATGCAGCAGTAAAATGACAAATGTTTAAAAAAATCTAGAACAGTAGTTAGAAGAAAATCAAAATTACTACTAAGTGCCACATTTATAAGTAATCAGCTAAATGCTCATGAATCAGGAAGCAGCAATGGGCCCAATAGTATTATAATTGTCTTTGTTCAAACCTGCCAAGTTGAAGAAGACAACAGAAATACTGTACATTTTGTGTTTTCCCCTCAGTGTTACTCATCCCAATAAATCCCTACTGGGCCCATGAAAAAAAAATCATGAAATCAACGTGTATTTTCAACTTGAATATGTGGCATTTTAGCCACAAAACTAGCACTGGTGTTTCATGTCACTGTTAAATGAAGTTATTCATATGGGACTGCGAGAGTGATCATCACTGTTGTATAGAAGTGCATGGAGCTGAGAAAGTACAGTGGTTCCTCGGGATACGTGCGGGCTGTGTTCCACACAACCCTCATGTATCCTGAATTTTGGGTAGGTCGAGGGGGGCTTGGGTGGTGGGTTGGGGCCGAGGAGTTAAGCCTGGGGTGGGTTAAGCCTGCGGGGAGGGTGGGGTGGAGTTGAGCTGGGATATGCAGGAGTTGGAGTAGAGTCCACAGGGCGTGTTGGGCAGGGAGCTGGAGTTCGAGCCCTGTGTGCTGCGCTGGGGGCTGGAGCCTGAGCCCCGTGCAGAGCTGTAGTGCACCACGGGCTGGGAGCCTCTTGCATGGGTTGAGGCTGAGCTGGGGCTGCGGGGAGGGGCTGATCCTGGAGGGGGCAAAGGAGTTTTAGCCCCCCCACCTGCCTGCAGCAGTGGGCAGCTAGGGTGGCTAAAACCCTTCTCCCTACCTTCCCAGAACAGCACTGCTGTCAGCTTGACAGCAGCAGCCCTCTGGGCAGGGGGTTTTAGCTTGCCTGGCTATCCACAGTGGCAGACAGCTAGGCAAGCTAAAAGCCTTCTGCCTACCTTCCCAGAGCAGTGCTTAGCACTGCTGAGGGAAGACAGGGGAAGGGGCTCTTAGCCTGCCTAGTTGCCTGCAACTGCAATAAGCTAGGCAAGTTGACAGCCACACATTTTCCAGCTGTGTGAAACTCACGCAACTTGAAGACGCGTGAAGTGAGGGTTTACTGCTTCACTGAGGCAGAGTCTGCGCTCTCCTCCATTTAACTAAATTGAGCCAGTGAACTCACAAAGAGTCACACAGGCATAACTAATGTCATAGGCCAAAAGTAGCACAAGCATAACTGAGTGCAGGATGTGGCCATATTGACTCCAGTATGGTAGCAGCACAATGTGCATCTCAACAGCACATATTTTGGCTTCATTTATTAATTAAGCTAAGCTGCAGACTGCCTATTTATCTGTCCTTTGCTTGAATTTCATTGTCTGTGAGGCTGTATTACAGTGAACTAGAGGCTGTATTTCACATTTGAAAGTAATTTAGTTTAAATATTTGTGAGACTTGGTAACGTATCTTACCACTCTTACCAGCGTCCCAGAAGCATATTTAAGAAAGATTTTTAATCCATGTCACACTGATTGCAGAATACCTGGCATTACTTTTCTAAAAAAGCACATAGCCATGGCAATTTATGCAGCTCAGGACAACTTTTCACCTATAACTCTGTGCATTTTGTTTTCTGTAGACTAGAGAAAATGAAATTATGCCATTTCCACACAAGAATTTGCAAAGAGCAATGTGATTAATTAGTCACTTGCAGGCCATCTAGTTTGCATTTATGAGCACTGAAATAATGTCATTAAAACACTGCATGGTATATTTTTATAAGCTAATCCAAACCTGATTATCCAAAGATCTATGGGGACACCAGAAAACTTTGCATAACAGGAGCTTTGGGTAACTAGGGCCAGTGGTTGAGCAGACACTGAAGTCGGGTTTCTAGAACCCCTAACCGTGGATAGAACAAAGCCTGCTTTCTGGTCAGCTGTTCCATTTTAGTTATTGTCCACTGGCTTCCTTAAGGCCAGCCAGCAGTTCAGGTGGTGGTTGTGACCCAGTTGTTGAGGCCTGCAGCTCAATAGAAAGGAGGCAAGTGGATTACTCAGCGTTGATTGGTGACCTCAGCTTGATGTAGAAGCATAGGCTGGTCCTCTCTTCAGAAAGGGAGGATGAGGGCCAAATACATCTTGGTCACAAGAGGCCTCACACATACAGTAGCACTTTGAAGAAGCAAGGTACAGAGTAACTATGGAGAGAAACATCATATTTACAGCATAATGTGCACCTGCTGCGGCCACGCTGAGTAGCAAGCCTATATAGTAGGGATTTGGGGCTATTAGACAAACCGTGTAGAGAGCTGTGAATGCTACTGTAGCCTCAGGTCTGCAGTAATGGCCATGCAGAAGCTTGAGGGGACATGAGGGGGCTCAGTCCTTGGTGCTTGGTTGGAATGAGAAAATTCTGTCCTTCAATCATTTCAAAAGCCTTCCTGCATCTAGCAGGATTTATTTGGGCTTTATGCAGGAATCAGGCTTTGTTCCATCAGAAGCGCTTTGAGGAATAGGTGCTGGTGGACTTGATCTCTAGCATGTAGCCTGAAAAACTGATTTTGTACGTAAAATATACCAGTCACAGATAGCAGGTTTTTTCTGGCGAAGCAAATGCATGGAAACAGCAAGTCCCTAGTGTTATCATAGTCAAATATCTGAAGACATTGGAAACAGATTTTTTTATATATATCGTCTATGGACTACACCATAAATGGGAAGTGGTGGTCCAATGTACATCAGCTTCCCAGGTGTTCACCAAAGATAAGAACAGAACATAAAACAGCCATGCAGGGTCAGTCCAGAGAGTCATCTAAGCCTTCTAAGATTCATCTTGTCTTCTGACCGTGTTCAAAGCCAGGTGCCCCAAGAGGGAATGAACAGAAGAGACAATCATCAAGCGATCCCTCCCATCCAGCCATCAAGATGCCCAGTCCCAACCCTGACATACAGAGGCTAGGGACACCATCCCCGCCCATCCTAATAGCCAGTGAGGGCCCTAACCTACATGATTTCAACAACTTTTTTTTTTTTTTTTTTTTTTTTAAATCCTGTTAAAATGTTGTCCTACACATCCTCTGACAGGGACTGCACAAGTTGATTGTGTCTTGCATCAAGAAAGACTTTCTTTTACTTGTTTTAGACCTGCCATCTATTAATTTCATTCAGTGATCCCTAGCTCTTGTGTTTTGGAAAGAAGTAAATAACTCTTCCTTATTTACTCTCTCCACACCAGTCATGATTTTGTAGACCTCTATTGTACCAACCCATAGTCATCTCTTTCTTAAACTGAAAATCCCAGTCTTTTTAATCTCCCCTTTTATGGCAGCCATATCTTTTTTGAGATGAGGTGACCATGTTTGCATACAGTCTTCAAGATGCAGGCACACTGTGGATTTACTATGAGGCAATAAGATATTTTCTGTTGTATTATGTGTCCCTTTCTTAATGATTCCCAAGAGTCTGCTTTTTTGACTGTCACTGCACATTGAATAGATGTTTGTGGAGAACTATCCACAGTGACTCAAAAATCTCTCGTGAATGGCAACATCTGATTTAGACCCCAATATTATATATTTATAGATGAGATTATGTTTTCCAATGAGCATTTCTTTGTATTTATCTAGCTTGAATTTCATCTGCCATTTTGTTATCCCATCACCCAGTTTTCTGAAATCCTTTTGAAGTTCTTCACACTCTGCTTTGGGCTTTACTACCTTGAACAGTTTTGTATCATCTGCAAATTTTGCCACCTCACTGATTACCTCTTTCCCCAGATCATTTATGAATATGCTGAATAGGATTAATCCCAGTACAGACTCCTGGGGGACACCACTAGTTACATCTCTCCATTCTGAAAACTGACTGTTTTTTTCTAGCCTTGTTTCCTTTCTTTTAACCAGTTACCAATCCATGAGAGGGTGTTCCCTCTTATCCCATGCAGCTTACTGTGATTAAGAGCTTTTGATGAGGGACCCCACCAAATTTCAGATACACCTGTTCTTTATACACTTTTCTGTCCTTTTATGCCTGGGACTCTATCTGACAATGGTTTAGCTCCTGTCCATTAGTGATTTTCCGGGGTTGGCTACCCGTAATTAACTTTCCACAGTTGGCCTCACTACTAGGTCAACTGCTTGCTCAATACTTTTGATACATCAGTGCAGTCAACTGCATGGATACATGAAGCCCAAAAAATCTGCTTATATAACTTGTTTTTCTCATGTGTGGCTAACCTGCTTGTCACAAGATACAAATCATGAAAGGTTACAAAAACTTTTGGCTAGGAGTGATTAATGCCTACTCCTGATTTAGTGATGCCAACTTTGTTACAGGCCTAGCTAGGTCTCACCTTTTTGCCAGCCCTGGAATTTATACTGTGTGTTCATCTACTTGCATTTGAAGCAGTCTTAACGTGGGAGGAAGCGGAAACAGTGGCATCAGACCGAAATCTCTGGAGAGCACTTCTTGCCCAATGTGCCCAGACGCACAGGCAGACCTAAGTCTGTCTATTCTTAGTCTTACCTATTAAAAGCATTACAGCACATTCTAGCATTAATAGCCTAAAGGTTAAAATATATTCAATCAGATCCTGGGCTTGAGTGCCACATGTATGCCAGGCCATTGGTTGATTTGGAGGGTGGGAACGCCATTCTTATTCTGCATAATGGAAAATTCCATTCACTTCCCTTCAGCAATAAGATTTGAAGGAGACTCCACAGGTGAACATTCAATACGTTCCCTGCCTAATATGTTAGAAAAACTTGCACAGGAGAAAATTTGGCCCCTAAATTCATATTAATTAACATTGTTATTGTGTTTCCTGTTGACATTTCATCATAAAGTTAGTCTATCAATTACAATAGGCTCTCAAAGCAGTTGCTCTTTGACTACTGCATACTTGTCTATAAAATTGTTAATTTAACAGCATCTGGTGCATGCATGTAAGCTGGATAATGTAGTTATCCTGAGACTTTGAATTTCCAGATTTTTTTGTGTTTTAGTTTTTAACAATACTTTCAGTTACTGTTGTCTTTTGCAATGAAAAGACTTTTAATTAACATTTTTGGAATAATATAAAAATCAGCATCACATGTGGAGAAATAGAATACTGCAATGTAGGTACATCAAAATAACCAAACCACCTTTTATGAAACTAAAACAGGCATAAAAAGCTCAATAAACCACCTACTTTGATATTCCTAGAGAGCTCAGAGGCGCTATAGAGTCACTATTGATAATCATATGTTGTTAGAATGAACAGTTAGCCCATGCCCACTTCACCAATATGAATGACAGTCATCCAATAGCATAGAAAATCAATGTATCAGAATTTATAAACCATATTCAAGTTAAAGGGCATTTATCTTTTATTCTGTCCAGAGGACATGAGTTTTATTTTATTAAGATCATTAGTCATTGAAATATATATTTTAGATAGTTTCTAGTAGGGAAGATTATTTTAGCAGTCACTGGAGTGTACCAGATGGTTCATTAGCATAGGCTAGACAAGTCAAAGGCTTTCAGAATCATTTAGAAAATGTCAAACAGAAACAAGAATCCTGTCACTTTTTATTAGAATTAACTACATCATACCCTGGACACAGATTTCACCTTGGGTCAGAAAAATTAATACAGAATTATATGAATTGTTTAATATACTGGGTTAAAGATCGGTCTTCCTCTGGGGACTCATTTGCTGGCAATATATTATGGTACTCTACTTCAGATATCTTCAACCTTTCCTTTTGTAAGCTATGAAAAGAGTTGACCTTGCTCAAAAATCCATTGGTGTCTAATTGATTTGAGGTATATGCAAAATTTCAATGCTACACTCTGCTACTGTTCTTTTGTGGTCATTTTCCAAGGAAAGTTGGGGAATGGATTTACTGAATATTCAAGAGCATGTAAAGTATGCTTTTATCAAGAGACAAAAAAACATCCATTAACTAAAACACTACTTTAGTAAACAGGAATTAAAATGCAATTGAAATGTTACTTTCTTTTCCCCCATCAGATGTCAAAAACCTTGAGAACTTCCAGCTTGTGGAAGGTGTTCAGGAACAAGTGAATGCTGCTCTGCTGGACTATACAATGTGCAACTATCCACAACAGACAGACAAATTTGGGCAGCTTCTTCTGAGGCTACCTGAAATCCGGGCCATCAGTATGCAGGCCGAAGAATACCTCTACTACAAACACCTGAATGGCGACGTGCCATGTAATAACCTTCTCATTGAAATGCTGCATGCAAAGAGAGCATAAATTATACCCATTAGAGCTTCTGCTTTCAAGAAAATAAATACTCTGAACTGCTCCAAGCAATGCTAATTAAAAACTTGGTTTAAGACTTTGCAAAATGGTATTATAATCAAATCCTTAATAGTAAATAAGTGATGTATCAGGGTATTTGTATTGCAAACTGTGAATCAAATGCTACACATCCCCAAAGGATTCGGTATAGGACTTTGTACTGGAATGAAACAAACTTAGAAGTGGATCTATCGCCAATGTCAACATGAAAAAAAAACAGAACAATTCTTGTATATTTAACTTTTCTGATTGCCACTATGAAGAAATTTAGGTATAAACTGATCTGTGTTATTAAGGAAATATAGTGGATAAATTGAGTGCACTAAAATCCTTCATTGTACAGCAGGACTTCTGAAACACCTCTAAAGGATGCAAAACTGCACCAACACCATCTCTGTCATCCTTCCAAGGACACAACCCTTATGTCACCTGTGTTAAATGTTGTGGCACCTATTCAATCTGTAATAAAGGTTTAGAGCAGGCCACTTGCTATATAGTAGCTCCACCAAATCATAAAAGCCTGGTTTTGAATGTCTGTGTCTCAGGCCTACAAACAGATAATATAAAAGTCTGTCAATAAGTTAGCTTGACATTCTTGATATGTTCTGAAGTTTGTTTTTTGTGTGTTCATTAATTAAATCAGACAGTATCCCTCTTCTACTGGTATTACATGGGATGGCTATAAAACCTCACAAATAGTTGCTCCACCTTATTTCAATTACAGTGGCAAAAATGTGGCTTTGGCATTGCTGCGCTGGCATATCTAAGATTTTCATGCCAGATAAGTTTGCTGAAGTTTTTCAGTGTTAGCCATCCTGTTTAAAGTTGGTTTCTTCTCAAAATTAAAAAGCTCCTCAGATTTCAAATGGTAACATTGCTAAATCATGCAAAGTTAACAACTAAAGTGCATTTCACTATGAAAAAATCAAAATATATGAGCAGATGAAATTAAACTACTTGCTAAGGAGTGAGCTTTAAAATGACCAACAAAAGAAGAAAGTACATTTTAAAGATGTAATTTAAATGAAATATTTTGTTTTTAAAAAAAGGTTAGGTAACAAATATTCTACAGGGGAAACGAAGAGTGATACTGCCATGTCTATGTAGACCAAAGTCTGCTGGAGAACAAATATTGGAGGACAAATAATTACATCTCTATCCAAATGAAGATATCAGTATTATAAACATGTAGTGCCACAGTTATGAAATTCTTGCCTTATTTCATTATCCTAAAAGGTAACTGGGCAAATGTGGATCAACATATGTTTAAAATAGAGTATTAATACTTTGCATTTAAAAAAAAAAACCTCGTGTTTACATTCTTTAGGTCCTGTGGGGGAAATCTATACTAAGATTACGAAGAAGTGATTCCCTTAGTGTTGCTTTCTGACTGGTAATTATTTTACCAGTACCAAATTACTGTATGTCGTGAGACACTAAAATCAAAAAGGGAATCTCATTTCAACTTTAATTTTTTGAGATTATTGGCTGCACAATCACTTGTAGAAACTGTATAAACTCCTAATCCCTTAATTTTTTTTTTCATGAAGATTGCTGGCTTTTGAATAGTTTATTTATATTGTATATCATAGTTTCCGCTGTAGACAATTATGATGCTAATTTATTGGTCCTTGGTTTCATCTTTATATAAGATATAGCCAGAATGAAGAAGCCAAATATGTGTGTTTACTGTAGCATGTCTTCATGTTAGTGGAACATAGTTCAGGGACATACAAGAATCTTTACAAATTAAAATAATTCATTTGATTAAATGTCTGTAAATCTTCATAATCCTAAATGTAGTTTATTTAAATCTATTGTAAATTATGTGACTTGTAGCTACTTCTGTTTGTGTGACTTTAACAAGGTGCATTCTGACCTTAAATTCTTTTCCAGACATTGTTCATTGTATACCAAAGACATCAGTTGTCAGTATAAAACAGATTATTTTAATTACCTGTGTTAATCACCTCTAATACTCTGTCCACGTGTAGGGTACAAACCTAGCTCAACCTACTGTCAGCGGCACCTAGCAGTCTGTCTCACATCACAGAACACTACTCATGCTGTTTTACAGCTCAAATGTAAATGAAAACATTTCACTGAAGCGTCATGTACAGTCAGTAGGGATGGAAATATCACTTGGAAAAAAACAAGACTGCTCAATTTATAGAAAGTAAGATGTCAATTGTATTAGAGGGTGGTGGTGAAATTGCTGTGATCACAGCTGCATAACATGGGGATAATATTTCTTTTCTTTTTCAAAGGTTCGTATTCTGTAAAAATTGTGGGGGTTTTTTATGGAAACACTACAGTGAACCTCACTGCACACTAAAGCTGAAAATAAAGAAAACTGTGTTGCTAACTGTATACACAGCACCTTTATCTATATACATGACAAGAGGATGGAAAAGACAAGCAACAATTTGCATACAATTTAATGGAAACTGTTAGAGATAAATGATAACACATATTATCCATATATGTGGGCCCATGAATCCCTCCAGATTACCCAAAGTTTTCAAACAAAAATCTCCCTAAGTTAATTATTAACCACGTTGTAACCAGACATTTACTTATGACTGCCTTATTGATTATGGGGCATATTAGTAAAAGCAGACTGAAATACTAAGGTTTTGACTTTGGCTGGTTTATTACAGTTCTGTATTTGTTAGCAGACAAACTGTAATGTCTGAATACTTGTATTACAGATGTTCTTCAGCTGCCTTGGATTTGAATCCATGCAACTTCTAGAATGTGCAGTTAGTTACTTGTTGACGTTTTCTTACTGTATCAGTGAAATACCTATTGTCATGTCAGTACTTGCCAGGAGTTATGCATCACCAATGGATTTTTTTCAGTATTTCAATAAATATTGATATGCCCATCCTGATTATTTTTAAAATTGTTTTGTGATAATCCCATTGCTTTAAAAACTAAGTCCTATGAAATCAATTATTCAAAGTTAAAAAAATACTGAAGATATACATCTCATAGAACTGGAAGGGACCTTGAGAGGTCATTGAGTCCAGTTCCCGGCACTCTCAGTAGGACCTATCACCATCCTTCACAGATGTTTTTATATTTAAATCTAACCTGCTGCAGAACCTTGAAAGGCCTCATAAGGATTGAAATCAAAACCACGGGTTTACAAGGCCAATGCTTGAGCTAATGAGCTGAAACCAAAGAAATTTTGATGTCAAAAAATATAAATTTGCGTGTATGCAACACTACGTTCCAAACTTCAGCTATCGTCGTGAGCATGATGTAGATGAACAGGTGTATATAAAACACATGACTAGAGAGAGTGGATAAGATCAGTCTTTCAAAATAGCATGCACTGCTTTATAGATATACTAGTGTTCTCTGTTTTCTAATAGCAGTTTGATATTCAATGTTACCTACACAAAGGACTAATAAATGCATTAAAAGACAACAGAAATTCAGGTAAGAGTATTCATTTAGAAGGATAACAAAGCTCAGACTAACCTCTCAGTAATGTTAATACATGAAAGGGCAATGCCAGAGCTTCCACCACAACTGCCAGAGAACTCTGCCAAAGACACAGATGTTGCTAACCCTACAAAAATGATTTTGCCTGCCATTTTGAGAATGTGAGGAATGATAGTACATACACTATGAGTTGTCAATAGAATCTTACTACAGAGATGAAACACGCCTCTGCCCAGTTCCTTTTGTAGCTTAAGTTCTCTTAGGCCCAGCTCAGGGTCTCACTGAAGTCAATGGTAAATCTTTAGCAGTGGAGATTAGGTCTATAATTAGTTGTGTATATATATTTTGCTTTAAGTAAACAACAATTTTAACTTGCCTTGCAACCTACAAACAATAAAGATAATATTCTGTGGCTTAGAGGTTGGAGGAATGTGCTTTTATTTTGAAAGAGCATAATTTACAAGACAATTTTGGATCAACCCCCCCCCCCCATAGATGTCAACTTTTGTATGTTAGCATCACCTAGTTTTCCTAATAGTGATGCATATATTGGAGTGATGTACTTAGTATCCACATATGCACAAAATAGGAAGGATTTAGCTTTAATTAAGTTTGACATTGTTTCCGAAGCAAGCTGATGTACAATTTTATTGCACACATGCGAAGAGGGAGTGCAGTATAACTGGTCAACACAGTTCAACACTTAGGCTATGTCTACACCACAGCGGTCTGTTGACAGACGTTACTGTCAGAAGACATCTTTCGACAAAATGGCTGTTCACAGATTGCAGCCACACACAAAAGCACATTGCTCCATCAATCCGTTCTGTGTACCGAGAGTGGCCAGACTGCCCATCTGCTCTCTTGGCAGAATGTCCCCCTAGAACACTGTCAGACATGGTTGCATGGCCACCAAGCCCTTCCAGGAGCACTGGTGAAGCACGCTCTTAAGGGGCTTCTCCTCCCCAACCCCCCCAACGCACACTCCCAGCCCATGCTAAGACTTGCCTACCTCCTTGAGGGACAGCTGCTACAGCAGGGCTCATGAACTTGCTGAGACTGTGCACCTTCCAGTTAGCCCTGGTGCCAAAGCAGCCCCCGGGCTTGCGCTGGCCCCACACACAGGTGCTGCAGCTTCTGCTGCACTTCACCATGGCCATCCTCTTCCGCAGTGGGGGTGAGTCTTCCACCAGCTCTGAGGAGCACACCATGGCTGTTGCATGGGCCCATCTGTGCTTGCCCCCTTGTGTGGCCAGGCAGGTCTGGAGGTACAGCACCAGTTCCAGCGGGTGGGACCAGCCTGTAATGGGGCAGTGGGATGACCAGCAGTGGCTCCAGAACCTCCGAATGCAAAAGGACACCTTCCTGGAGCTCTGCGCCTGGCTCACCCCTGCCCTTCAGAGAGAGCACACCCAGCTGCAGCCCACAAGCCCCCTGGAGAAGCAGGTTGCCGTAGCTCTATGAAGCTTGCCACTCCCAACAGCTACCACTCCATCAGGAACTAGTTCAGTTTGGGTAAGGCCACTATCAAGGCCATCCTCATGCAAGTAAAACACTCTCAGGCTGCAGGCCCTGCGTGGAGAGGGAGGTGGTGTCCTGCCCAAAGGAGACCCTAGTGGAGCAGGGTCAGGGTGCAAGGCATGGGGTTGTGGGGGAAGCCTCATCCCCAGGAGGCCAGGCCATCCCAGCCTTGCACAACCTGCTCAGGGGGAGCTCCCAAAGAACTTGGCGGGGAAGGGGGTGGGTTGGGGCAGGGGAGCCTGCCAGGGCCCAGGGGTCCCCTTCCTCAGTCCCTGATGCGTGTGGGTTGGGGATGTAATGGAGTGAGGTCTGCTGCCTGTTCTCCCATCTCCCTTCTGTGTTGTCTTCAGGAACACAAGCAATATTGATGGAAGTCATCCAGCATCAGTCTTCTAGAAGTAAAGAGATTTGACCAAAGGAAGGAGTGGCTGATTGGTAAAATGCATGTTTCCTTGACTTACTTGCCAAAAATATGGACTATGGAGGAGTCTCTTCTCCTGCTCTCATGTAGGCTATCATCCATCCCAATATAAAAGTAGCTTCAGAGTTTTATTCCACTCCACAGGTCCCATTGGGCCCAGAATCAATTTAAATCAACCTGCAAATAGGTGCCTATTGCATATACTTTTAACTGACTGCCACACAATCGCTTCATATACTGACAGTAAAGGGTCACAGATGCACATAAAACTAGATCTGGAGATTTACCATGCAGAGTTTAAATATTATAATACATATCACAATTCCATAGAGAAAGCTGGAGGGCTCCCATCATGCAACAACAGATGACAAGCTGGTTTCCTTGCCATTCATCATTTTCAGAAGCTCCAGAAGAGTGAAGTGGTAGCTTACTTACAGGTAAAGTAGAAATGGCATTTTTATTCTTAAATTCCTGTATTCGGAAGCTTATAGTAAATTCCTTCAGGGATAAAGTTTGATATGCCATTATCCCAGCTTGAGGGACATTTTCTATGAAGATTTTGAAAAAAATTGGGTTCATTTGGTTATCTTTAGTTTGATTTAAATTTGGTTGGTTTGTTCTATTTCAGTGGGTTGTTGTAGGATATATGTTGCTTTCTAGTGTCAGAGTGCTTTCAGAGTGGATCTTCTTGATTTTTGAGCTCCAATCCACCAAGCCTTCAGACTTCGCTTTAAAGCACTGTAAAAGTGAGAAGTTGGAAATTTCCACTTGCTCTGTGATTTACATTCCCTCATTATACCAGTTTTCTGTTTCTCGAGTGCTGTAGAAAAGTCTTACAAATATAACACCACATTCAACAAAGCATAAAAACACAAGCCAATCAGTCCAATGGTGCCTGGTAAATAATACAAAAGTTAGACGGTGGTCCTCAGGAACAAAAGATCTCAGACTTTGGGTAAAAACTGTAATGTATCATGGGCCCAGACTTGTTCAGGAATTTGTAATGTGTCAATTCTTGATTTCTTATTACCATGTATGTATAACATACAACCAACTGCACCTGGTGCCATGTTCCTTTGGAGGGTTACAATCTTGCTGAACTTCAGGATTCTGTCTTGGTCCATATGCCTCAAAGGATGGAAGGACTTCTTCAATACATGCTACATAGTAATGCAATCAATACTCCGAAGTTCTGCAGCATCTTTTATCCAAGGCTCAAAAACATTTTTACTAAAGTAGATTAGTGTTGTCTCCATTAGATATTTGGAGGAATTGAGACAGAGTGATAAAGGGGCAAAAATTTCAAGTGTCTTCTAATTTAGGGGCTCCTGTCTTGAGACTGGTGCAATCTAATTTCAGAAGGTCATTTTGACTTCAGTTGAGATATTGGATATTCATGAATTACTTGGGCTCACAGAGGAGCTGGCAGCCCATTTTATTAGCATTCCATAGTGGGAAATATGCAGTTGTGTCCATGTCTGTGTTATTGTGAACACTGCCCATAAAATGTAACAGGAAGGGGATGGAGTACGGGAAGAGCAGAGAGAGAGTGGAAATACAATACAATTTGAAGGAAGCACAGATGCAGAATAAGAATTTATGTCTCATAAATATTTAAACTTGGTTCACTTTTAATTTAGGAGAAATAAAACTAAATAAAATGCAGTGTCATTACCATTGCTTTATTAACAAGTCTTGGTTCAATGATTGTTTATGGATTTCAGAGAGCTGCTGTACAAAGTGACATTATTATTATGTTACATCTAATACAATGAAGCTTTGTTATACCCAATCTATACAAATTGAAGATTAAGAAAACCAGAGCAATTTATAATTAATTAAATATGTTCAACCAACTCATTCAGATCACACTGAGAAAACTGAAGCCTCTGATTAAATTAGCTCATTTTTATTTAAAATTGTAAAGTATGATTGCTTTTCATTTCGAATATAAACCCCAAAATATGATCAAAAGAATTTATAGTGAAGTCATTTCTTCTAAAGATCTTTCCCTCTGATTAAAAGTTCACTGTAATCAGATGTATAGTTCACATTTTGCAAAGCATGGCACTCTCATTCTACTTAATTATAAAACAGAATTTCATACATTTGAGTTCACTCAGGGGTCCTGATCCAGCAAAATACTGAAGTATGTCTACAACTGTCCATGAATAAATCTGCTAATGTGAGTGGGACTACTGGTGTTCTTATAGTTCAGAACAAGCTAAAGACCTTTGCTGGATGGTGGTGTAGGGGAGAAACTCACTTAGTGTGAAGGCCCCTTGCATGACTTACCACCATGACATGAGTACTAAATGGGACATCCACCTCAAGCTCTCTCATTAGTTTCCTGACACCTCACTCATTAGTGCAATAATTTTGTTTTGTTTCTGTTTCTTTTGGGAAATTTGATTTCCTTTTTTTTAAATTTCCAAGTCTCTTCATCATTCATTTCTGCCCATCTAGTCCACTCTAATTCTAATGATTGATATACTCTGGCTCTCCTACTCAGATAAAAGTCCTTTTTAACATGAGAACACTTCTGTTTCTCTCTCCTGTTTGCTGCCGTCTCACCTTCTCTGTCCTCAGTCTCCCCCTTAAATATGTTCCTACCTAATCTCTACATCACTGTTCTCTTTGTAAACTCTTTTTAGTGTACCTCAAAGAAAGCTTACAAATCAACTGCACAAAATGTGTGAAAGTTGCATAGAGCATTATCTATGTGACCTGAAAATAGTTTCAAAGATTAAAAATAAAATGCCTGCTGCGTTTATAAAGCAGCAAAATGACCAAAATATGTCAAAACAGGAAAAGCAACAGCTGGCCCTCGTCAGATCAGACTGAAGAATCATCCGGCTAACAGCAAAGACAAGGTCATTAGTCAGCCTGCTGCATCTTGGCTCAAATAAAACTACTTTACAGAATCAAACAACCATCTGTATTTAGTATAATTTTTTTCAGAAAAAAAGGACATCCCAGAATTTTAGTTCACAGTCTGAAGCTCAGGATAAACTGACATTGGTATAACTTGTCCTAAGAAGCCCAAGCCTGGATTTCAGTAACACTGAGACTATTTCCTCACTATCATACTTAATTCGTTTAGCACCAACAATATACTTAGCTCTCTCCAGATAGTCGTTGCCTCCAAAATGTTTACAATACAAGATGTATGGGATATCAACAGGTGAGGAAATATCAATGGGGATTTTTGTTTGCTTTCCTTACCTTTAGTAGGATGATGCTTGCCATGCACCTTGCAGAGCTGTCCATGGATTGTTTGGGGACAGCGGTCGGGTCCTCCACCCCAGAATCCCATGCAGTGGATCACAGAAGCAACATGTCTGCGGCAATGACCCAGAACATCTGTTTGCTTCCTTTGTCTTCTGGTGTGCTGCCTGAGCTCCTTTATTTTCACATGGCACTGCTGGGCATCCCGGTGTATCCTTTATCCACCATATCCTGTGAAATCTTGGTATAAATGTCTGTGTTTCTTTTGCTGCTTCATGGTTCTGCCAGCACAGCTTCATTTCCCAACACAACATTAACGTCCTAAATCTCCTGCAAGCTCCATGCTGGAGCTCATCTGTGACCCAGGGAATTCATTGCCAGATGTGCTGCTGAGGTGTGTTGCCTGATCCGCTCACCATGCTGGCTAAACAGAAAATGAAATTCAAACTTTCTCAGGCCATTTCCTGCACACCTGGACAGCAGTGGAGATGAACATGCTGTCCAGAGATGTCACACTGGGGCACTGTGGGACACCTCCAAGGGGCCCAGAATGTCAAATTTCACAGCACTCCATCAGCACTAGCCTGAAGTCGACAATACAAGGTCAAATTTGGCATTACTCCTGGTGAAAAGCAGGAGTAATTAAATTATCTTCAGGATCTCTTTAAGTTGGCAGAAAGGACCCTGCAGTGTGAACGGACTGATTAAAAATTGGCTTAAATTAGCTAAATTCAATCGAATCTCCTAGTGCAGACCAGGCCCAAGTCCAGCCAAATCAATGCTGCAATTCCTTCAAATTTGTACCAGACTTTCTGAAGACAACTTTGCTGCGGGGGCAGCAGGAGGATGGAGATTTCTGCAATTCCCTACCGTACAAAATTCGTATACATAATATATCTTATTTGCGTGCTGGGCAATCCCACAGCAGCAATATTTTAAGTCCACGAAAAGCAACCCAAGACTACATAGCACTGAAAAGTATAGTTATATACTTTGTGGTGCCATTTTTAAAAAAGCAGCTAGCAAGAATTTAAAATTGAGAGTGATCACCTCTCTGGAAATGAAGTCTAACTCATTAGTTCAGAAATTTGAACTCATCAGGTGTATGGTGGATGATGCCTTTCAGGGATACATGATCCTACAGGAGGACAAGCTATGTTGACCATTATATTACTATTTACAGTTTGACTTGTCCTTAATCCCGTCTTCTATCAGGAAGTTTACAAATCTGTAAATTTAACTTTGGATGATCCTGTAACAGAACTTTATGATAAAAAGTGATGACATCGATTTTTTTTAATGTAACAGAAAAGAGGTCCCTCCCACGCAGATAAAAATCACCACTGTTGTACTGCCGTGAAGGACTTCGCCTAAATACAATTTATATTCAAAACTAAATGTTTGACTTGCCCCTTGCCTGTACTAGTTTTGCATGGCCATGACTTAATCAAATCATTCCTGATTTACAGCAGGAAAATCAGAAGGAGAGACTCACGAAAGATGAATGAGCAAATTAGCCCATCTATAATCTGTTATATCACTCTGCTTTTATCAGGCGTCATCCTAACTTTTTTAAGTACTGCATTAAGATTGTTCAAAATAAGAAGGCACAGAGGACATTTGTGCTTTGGTCCTGGAGTCATACACTCCTCTAGAGACACATCCTGCTTTCCTCTACTACCCAGCTGAGACTTGCACATGAAGAGGACCTGAGAAAGTTCCTCCATCTTCCCTCCCACTTTTGGACCACATTTTGAAAAGTTACCAGTAAGCATTAGGACTACGTTATGTCGGAAGGTACGTGCGACAAAACATCTGTCGACAGAGCGCATCCAGACACCAAGGCGTAGCGAAAGAGCAATCTGCTCTGTCGACAGCGAGCGGCCAGACTGCCTGGATGCTCTATTGGCAAAACAGCCACTCGGAACCACGTCAGCCAGGGTTGCAGATCACCAGTTTCTTTTGGGAGCCCCACCAAGATGTGTGTTTAAATGGACCCCCCCCCCCAGTCACCCATTTCCTGCCTCTGCTGCAGGAGTATCTACCTCCTCAAGGGACAACACAGCTAATGCAGGGCTTTATGTCGTTGTGGGTGACACAGCTGGTCCCTGCGAGCCATGCTGCCAGAGCTGCCCCTGGGCTTGCCATGGCCCCACCCTGACAAGCTGCTGCAGTTGCTGAACTGTCTAACAGCCGCCCTTCTCTTCCTTATCAAAGGCAAGCCCGAGACCACCTTCTGGGATGGTGCCCCAACTGCAGGACTCACACACCTGCATCTGCAACCCCCAGAGCACAGGTGGCTCGGGGGGCACCACACTAGTCCAGACTGCTGGGACCAGCTGGTCATGGAGCAGTGGGATGGCCACAAGGGACTCCAGAACTTTCAAATGCAGGACACCCTCCGGGAGCTCTGTGCCTGGCTCACCCTTGCCCTCTGGAGACACATCACCCAGCTGCAGCCCCATCAGCACCATGGAGAAGCTGGTTGCAGTTGGCCTCTGGGAGCTTGCCACCCCAACAGCTACTGATCAGTGGGCAACCAGCTTGGCATGGGGAAGTCCACTGTCAGGGCCCTCCTCTGGGAGGTAACATACCCTCAGGCTGCAGTCCCTGCACATGGAGGTGTCCCTCCAAAGGAGGACCCTTGCGAAGTGGGATCGAGGGTGCAAGGAGTAGAGTTAGGGTAGGGAAGAAGCCCCATTGCCAGGGGACAATGCTGTCCTACCCTCACACAACCCGGCTGTGGGGGGGCAGGCTTACAGGATTCCCACAGCCCTTTACCCATCCCAGCCATAACCCCTGTCTTCACCCACTCACCCCTCCCCAACCTCTGCACAATGAGGAGGGATGCAGTTGTGGTGAACAAATAACTGTTTTAATGAACAAAAAATAACTTGTGCAAAAGAAAGACACTGTGCTATACGTACCTATTTATATGAGAGTGATGTGCAATGAACTATTTACAGTAGGGGTGAACTTGGGACAGAGGGTGGGGGAGCCTCACAACACAGCGGGCTGGGAGCCATGAACCCGAGGGGGAGCCATACCCTGCATGGCATCATCCTCAGGATACCCTTCTGCTGCAGGTGTGAGTTCCCCATCAGGGCTGGGACCAGGACTACAGGGAGGTATGGGCGAGAAGGGGGCTGCAGGTGGGGGGCTGGGTGGGCAGATGGGGCTTTCATGGCTCCAGGACATGTTTGGGAGGTCTGGTGGGTGCAGGACGGCAGGGGCAGCAGACGGTGGGACAGCCTGGCCTGGCAGATGCCAGTGACAGCATCAAAGTGGGACGTGAGCTGGTCCTAGGCCCATGGCCACAGGATGGTTTTGTGGTCCAGCTCCTCATGCAGGTGCCACTGGCTTCTGTGACTGCAGGCTCCGCCTGTTGGTGGGTGGCTCGGCTCTCAGACATTCCAGGTCCAACTATAAGGATGATAAGGAGGAGAAACAGTGAGTCATTCATGCAACACAGGCCCTAAGGCCGTGGCTCCCACACCGCGGGCAGCAACCAACACTCCCCAGGCCAGGGACTAGGGATATCCCAGGAGCTGTGTGGCTTCCACAGTGTGTGGAATCATGTGTGGCTTCCACAGTGGGCCCTGCCACATGGGGGCTCCACGTTGCCTCCAGGACCATGCTGACCGCTCCCCCCCATGTTCCCTGCTTGACAGGCTAGCAGCCAAGGGGGGTCCCCAGCCACAGAGGGGTCCCCTCATGGGTGGTGGGTGAGCCAGGAGAAGCCTAGACCTCCTCAGGGCCCACGCACACACCAACAGCACTGCCCACAGGAGCGAGTGCTGCCTCATGCCCGTGAGCTGGGTGTCACACTCCTCAGTGTGTCTGGGGCCAAGCCCGGCACCCTTGTGGCTAACCTCCTTCCACCCATGGCAGGTGCTGGGAGGGTCCCCCACCCCTCAGGGCCTGGGGCTTATCTGGCCTCCCGTAGGCCTGGCAGCAGGATGCCATCCATGCCCAGGGGCTGTCTGCTGGGTCCAGGCGGCACGCACTCCCATTGCACAAGCTTCCATGTACTCGGACCAAGCAACACTTGTACCACGCCCTGTCTGCACCCCCCTCCCATGTCCTGGGGTGTGCCATGTGTGGGGTGCTCACCAGACAGACCCTTGCCCAGCCCTGAGGATGCCCAGGAAGTGGGCTGGTGGCTGGGTCCAGGATGAGGCTCCTAGCCTCCAAATCCAGTTCTGGCTCTATCAGGGGCTGGGGTGCCTCCTCCACCTCTGCCTGCAGGGGATCTGGCTGCAGTGGGGGAGTCTCAAGCCTGGTATCAGGCTCAGGCTTGAGGGTGATATGTGCCACCCTGGATTCTGTTCATCTCCCTGTAGCAGGGGCATGTTGGTGGCCCTCCCCAGAGCATAGGGCAGCATCCCAGGCTCATATGTATCCCTGGTGGAGCTCCTTTACTTTCACCTGGACCTGCTAGAGGGTGTGCTGGGGGTTGCCCCATTTGGCCAGGGCACTGGCCATTCTGTTATAAATCTCCACATTTCTGTGGCAGTTCTCAGGGTCGTTCAGGCATTCCTCCACTGCCCACAAGTCCAGGAGGGGGCACAGCATTTGGACCCCCAGGATGGGTCCTGGAACCCCTCAGAGTGGTCTTTGTGGGCCCCCATGGGTTTTGGGAGGCCTCTGTGTGAAGAGCATGAGAGACAGCACATGGTAGCTCTGCTGTTTGCACACACTCAGCTTCCCGCCACGGGCTTCCCCGGGTTCCCTGAACATTTAAGGGCCAAAGGCAGGAACCATGAACGCTGGTTGCTGTGGACAGGGCGTCTGCCAGGGCACCTGCTTCATGTCCTGGAGGCCTCTTCTGTCAACAGAAGGCCCCCAGAACATCCAGAGTGGCATTTTGTCAATAGCTCTCTCTCAACAGCGGCATTCTTCCTCGTGGCAAGCGGGGTACATCTGTCAACAAAAGCACTGTGTTCTGTCGACTTACTATCAACAGAAGACACTTTGCAATCGGGATGCTCTGCACATTTTGTCGACAAAACAATTAGTTTGTGAACAAAACCCTGTGATCCAGACATAACCTAGGTTACAATGCACTTCTAAAGCATGGGGATAGAAAGAAAACAGCACAATTAGGCATGATCAGTAGCTTCTCAGAAACATTAAGAACTCTGAAAACACGGAGAGTAAAGGAATGTATGTTGTTTTACAGCATAAAAGTGTGTTTCACAATACTGTAACCAAACCCAGCTTGACATTGGGGAGAGACACAGAACAATGAAATTAAGTCATTTTATTGGCATGAGTTTTCCTTCACTTTGATAGCAAGGAGACTATGGCAGAAAGGCAATGCTAATGGAAGGTTTCACCCTCTGGGCTTTCTAGCCCTATCCAACCAGAAGCAAAAATAGCTAATCTGTTCTTCTTTCTGTCTTAGGTCTGGCTATTTCAGGGTTTCTGGGACTCAAAGATGGAGGCAATTAGGAAAGCCTAAAAAATTACAATAATTAATAACACCTAGGTATTAATATCTAGCTCTTATGTGGTGCTTTCAGTAGATCTCCAAGATGCCCAAGCGCTGCAAGATCAAAATATCTGGAGGAAATGTGGAAGAAAATTCGTAGAACAATTGTATCCCAAGATGAGATACCTGGCATTTCAAATGTACTAGTATAAATTGGGTGCAACTGTGACACAGATGCAGAATAGTTTAGTGTGTGTGTAAAGACACACAGTATACTGTAAGTATTAGGTGTCTGTGGAGTGTGTCAATTCTTCATGTTCTTGAGAATGCAGGAATCTTACCATAGCGAGATCAGGCTGAACTTACCTTTCAGATATATCAATAATGGAGAATGTGCCCAAGTCCAAACACAGAAAATAGGGAAAGATTCCTGTACTGCTTTTCTGTGCCAAAGAAAATTATTCATGTTGGACCAGACAGGTGGAAAAGTGATGCCATTTGTAATTTGGAGGGACAGCATGATCTAAATGTGAGAATGTTAAATAATGTGACTGTTTAATTAAAGGGATGGAGAGTAAGTAATGACACTGGCATTAAATCCCCACACTTCCCACTCATATCAAGCAGCATTGCAGAGTTCCCTCGACTCACTGCAATTGTTCAGTTTTTGTTACTCTCATTTCTATACATGGCCCTTCTTCATAACTGTTAATTATTAAAAAGTTGCATAACAATTACGAATTATAAGATGGACTTTTCTTGAAATGCATTTCCTTGTAGCTCTAAGTAAGGTGTCATGATACCAAACTGTCATTAAAATAATTTCCATTAATGGCTTGTTTCCTACTCTAAGACACATTTACTACTGCAATAAACAGGGCTGTAATATAAAAGAAACAAAAGCCATTGTTTCATAAACAATTCATTTGGTATTTATGACATGTAAATTCCATCAATAATGCAAATCATGACAATGTAAGGAGGAAAAAAAGCCACCTAGTATATTTAAAGCAGTATGCTCTTTACTGGTGATTTCGTCTTAGCTAATCACCAAATCTGGATAGCTTTTTGAAAACCCTTTTTTAACACCAACATCCCAGAATAAATTGTATCAGCTTATGGAAAGAAATTTTTACTATGGCTAGCATATATACAAGGAGACCCCAAATTCCCATGTAATGCAGCCTACAGCTTCAGTCCCAGTGGCAGTCACTTGATATCAGTAGGCAAGCTCTGAAATGAAAATGACATACTTACAGCAGAAGTGCCTCCTTAGCAGGCGTGTAGTGATCAAAGAGAATAGTGAAGTAGCATCTGTTAGGTCTGAGAACTGCTTCTTGTCACAAAATGTGCCAAACTGTCAAGCTGTCTGTGACCTATTACAGCGACCATTTGTAACATAGCCACCCAACTTGAGTTGCTGTCAAAACAAACAAGTAACTCAGGAACCTTCGTATAAGAAAAGACTATTGGCAGAGAGGTGTATTTTAAAAATTGCTCATATATCAATAAAGGTGTAGCACTTAGCAAACAAGACGTAAAAGCCTGAAGAGTAAAAACAGCTTATACATTTTTCTGCCTCACTACATTTTCTCCTGTATTATTTTCCAACCTAAGCACAAGTAAGTCTTTGCTGTTTTTCTGCTACAAAAAAAAATGAGCTCTGCTAGTATGAAACATGAGCTTCATGGATCAGTAACAGACTTAACTCCCAGTCCTGCAAGTGGAACCAATGGGAGCTTAACTTCAATGGGACTATTCTAGAATTTAAAGTTAGTGAACAAAAGTTTTTGAAGGATCAGGATAATAGTGAAGTAGTTTTTTTAACAAAATCCAGGCAAATAATTTAGCCTCACAATTAACATATGTGTACCCACTTATGCTCAAAACATGTTAAAATGGTAAAATGAGTTTGAAGGTTGCATGCCCAGCTATGTATGTTTACTGTATCCTGTTACCTTCAGCAGTGATTAGTGCATCATTTTAGCAATGGGCTTTCTGGGCTATTGGTCACCTGCAGCTTAACAGAAAATCATTAAAACACTCCCCTTACCAGAGTGTGGCTTCTGCAGGGAAATATCAGTAAAGTGGCTCAAACATAGCAGCTGCAGCAAGAGAGATGGAGAACCAGCCTCAAATATTTTAGAAACAGTTTAGAAACTTCGTATTTATCATAGTTGCACCTCAACTAAGCAAACTTCAGCTGCCCACAGTTATTTGTTGAGCGGGACAGGACTGTGTCCTTACACATTTCTTATAATGAACCTTCCTTTGGAACTCTCCTCTAGTTCTTCATCCCCCATTAGCATTTTTTCCTCCACATTCTGTCTTCCACACCTCTGTTCTTTACTCTCAGCCTGACGTCGTCCAGATCCCACTGCTGGCTAGGCTACAGTCACCCGGCGTTGAAACCAACCAGCTACTGATTTAGCACTAAGCTATGTTCAAGCACCAGTTTGTTAGAGAAAACAGTGAAATGGCGCCCAAGGTGCCCAGCAATGTGAAAGATGGCAGTCAAGTTTTCATAGTTCCAACGCCCATGGGAAAAATGACTGTGCAAAATACTGTGCAGTTGCATTGGGTTGGGAAAACAATGTTATATGTGCATAGCACTGCATTTTGATTTACTGTCCTATGATGGTAATGCCAATTAAATACCACTTAGTACAGGAAATGCCTTTTGATTACAGTACCCAGAATCTTTTATCATTTCTGTGTTTGCAGTATGAAATTAACATATGCTAGGCTATTACCTGTAAAACCTAAGATCTCTTTTCGCTCTTCTTGTGAAAATCATGGGAATATTCAAGATGTTTCTAGGGAAATGACACTTTTCAAGTGACAAGTATCAGAGAGGTAGCCATGTTAGTCTGTATCTTCAAAAACAACAACAAGTCCTGTGGTACCTTATAGACTAACAGATATTTTGGAGCATAAGCTTTCATGGGCAAAGACCCACTTCATCAGATGCAAGTTTATGCTCCAAAATATTTGTTAGTCTGTAAGGTGCCACAGGACTTTTCAAGGGACTGTCTCATTGTAACAAGACTATATCCACCACTGCCATGATACAGTGGCATCATATGGTAAAATACAAAATAGTTGACAAACAAAAGCAGAGAGTGTGGTATCTGAATATAGACTAGCTGGTAGAAAACTAATCTGTGGAGTATACTGGTATGAATAAACCAGCTAGTACACATACAGGTTTTCTACTAGTTAGAAGCTGGACTATTACTGAAAGGCACCTAGATAGTATGGAGATGTGTATGGTATAAAACTCTATGGCTGTGTCGACACTAGCCTCCTTCTTCGAAGTGGACATGGCAATCAGCCTGAGTGGGGAATAGCAATGAGGTGCTGTGATGAATATGCTGCACCTCCTTAGGCTAATTCTCGCCATGGCAACTGTGAAGTTGCAAGCTTCAAAGGGCCAGCAAGCCATGTAAGCATGGGCACTTCAAAGTTGCCATGGCATGAATTAGCCTAAGGAGGTGCTGCAGGTTCATCGCAGCACCTCATTGCTATTCCCCACTCGGGCAGAGTACCAGGGCCCCTTCCAAGAAGGCGGCTAGTGTAGACACAGCTATAGAGTTTTATTCCATACACATCTCCATAATATCTAGCTGCCTTTCAGTAGTAGTCAAGCCCTATAACAATGGAATTTGAAAGCAATGAGTGAAGGAGTTCATGGACTGGAGCAAAGGGAAAGGCTGCAGAGGGAGAGGACATCTGAGAAAGGAAGAAGAGGATCAGAGGTAAATCTATGGACCTTCCACTTTAAATGGTGCTCCGCAATCCCTGAATCCAGAGATCCTGAATAAAGCTGTTTCCCCCAATCCCTTATTGTTTCCCACTATGTCTTTCTTATAGGCTTTTTCCAGATAAATTCTATGATCCTTTTCCTCTGGAGGTCAACTACCTTGAAGGCTTCCCACCAATCTGCTACTGAAGGCCCCTACTCTCAGAGGTTCCTCACCCTCTCTGGCAGCCATGCTTTCCTTCTGTCCTGCAGCCTTTTGGTCTCCCAAGCTCTTGCAAGGTCACCAGTCAGCCCCAGATGAAGAGACTCCTTGTCTCCCTATTAACCATTTAGAAGCTGGTACATCCCATGACAATGCCACAGAAATATATATGATTTCTTTCATAGAAGAACTAACAGGAGTGACCGTAAATGTCACACTTAGAAGTATTTTGTTGTCAGAAAATCTTTTTTCAGAGTAATATTTGAAATCATGATATTTTTTATGATATGCTATTGTCAAATTTGTCATAATTAGGTGTGTTATTTAAGCGCTTCAGATGCCTGTTGAGTACATTCATCTCGCTATGTACCTAACACCCAGGACATGCTATAGAGAATATTAAATCAATGTGAACCTCAAAGATATTAATGGTTTGGTTCAGATACGTTGGACACTTCTAAGACTAGGTTTACACTAGAACTGAATGTCAATCCTAGATACACCAGTCCAGCTACGACAATTGAATAGATGGCATCAATGTATCTAGAATTAACTTATCTGGCTGTCCTCAGAGAGAGATAATGAGGAATACCAGGGTTGACTGTCAAGCCCTAATACTTTGATTTCATGCCTCCCCACTAAATGCCTGAAACTGAACCCTGGAAGATAGATCCTGACCAGGTTGATCTCCCAGTAAGTATAGATATACCCTAATAAACTTATGCAAAAGCTGCAAATTTGGTGAGATCAGACTCTCTTGAAAGATGTTCACTACCTTCAATATCAGTCAGGCTGAGATGATAACTTCTCTCATACATATAGTAGCATTTTCACTTCTGTATCCAGCTGAAATCAGTAAGTGCAGAAGCATGAAAAAATACAAGTCATGAGCATTATTCTGCTCTCAAACACTCATGAAACTCCCAAAGAAGTCTACGGGAGCTATGTGTACACAGTTGAGTGCAGAAGTGTGTTCTATAAAGTGTCTACATAATATTTTCAAAAAATGACTTCACTTATAAAGGTTTAATTCAGGTTCTGAAGAGATACTCAGGTAGGTTCATATTTATTCCAGATCTATTTGTTTATCTCTAGAGACTACTGCTTGACACTTCAATTTTACAGTCAATAGGAATTTTGCAATTGCCATTGCCTTTGAGGGAATCAACATGTATGTTTCAAGTGTAAGTTTTGCCACAAACCTCAATTTTGGTTCTTATGTTCCTATTCTACTAAAGCATTCCTGCACAAGTCGTGTAGTTCCAAACCCACTTCATCTGCTTTTGCAGGATGAGAAGCATTTTCATTAAGTTCCACTGCAGTTTAGGACTTTTCTGTCCCATTCACATTGCACGTTGACCCACCCGGTTGGTAATACTTGGAAAACTACTTTACAAGAGCAATGGTGCCTTAATGGTGTATTACATGAACACATCAACAAAGCTATGGCATTTTAAGATATATTATCAAAACAAAAAGCAGTCAAGTAGCACTTTAAAGACTAGCAAAATAGTTTATCAGGTGAGCTTTCGTGGGACGGACCCACTTCTTCAGACCACAGCCAGACCAGAACAGACTCAATATTTAAGGCACAGAGAACCAAAAACAGTAAGCAAGGAGGACAAATCAGAAAAAGACAATCAAGGTGAGCAAATCAGAGAGTGGAGGCGTTGGGGGGAAGGTCAAGAATTAGATTAAGCCAAGTATGCAGACAAGCCCCTATAAGATATATTAGTTTAATACATCATGACAGTGCCATAGCTTAGACAATATATTACTCAGAAACTTAGCAACAACTAGAAAGATCAAGATAAGTTTTGTATTTTTTCAATTTATTTACACTGTGAAAGGGTCTTTTCTAAATTTCAGAAATAAAATAAGTGTTCCCTAGGGACAGGAGTTTGCCAGTGCCCCTGACAAATGTGGAGGTTCCCTAGAATTCCCTTCACGTTTCTCTGCCCAATTCACTCCACCTCCCAAAAAATCTTTACAGCATAAATTAGCAAAGACACCACCAGCTGCTGAAGGAACTGTTCTGACAGTTTGCCAGAACTCTTCCTTTGATATCATACTTTGTTACTTTTACAGTCAGCTGTGCTTTCATGCGTTCATAGAGGAAGGGTTTGGCTTAGTTTTCCATTTCATTCTTTTGTTATAAAAATAACCAGTAGTACTTAATGTTAAGTCAGGATGAAATTATCAGATCGCAATCTAGCCTATTGTGAGGGACAACACATTGTTGAAGCAGAAACAGCTCACACTCATCCCTCCGCCTCCAACTCAAAACAGTCTAGACTGCAATCTGATACCCTCACCCCAAATGGTGATTTGAGTAGTTAGTCTTTCTCCTGCTCTTCCAGCTACTCAGCAGAGGGAGTAAAGAGTACCAGCCTTCTGGAGATAGTGCACATACAAAATGTAGTGAAGATGTCTGGAACCATCAATATATAATTCAAAGCCTTACAGTACACACTCCACTACTCTTCTTTATGCCTGTAACCAACAAACAACTTTAATGAAACAAATATTACTTAGCTATTTATTCATCCTCATGGCAGCATAGTAAAACACAGCCTATAAAGTGAACTATATGCTAAATTACCAGTAACTGATTTGCAATAACAACTAGAAGTTCTGTGGCCCCAATAGACAGACAGATATTTTTGGAGAATAAGCTTTCGGGGGCAAAGACCCATTTCATCATATGCATTGGAATGGAGATTCCAGAGGCAGGTCTTAAATATACAGGCTCATGAAAAGAAGGGAGCCCCAATTAAGAGGAAGGCCAGAGCTGAAAGGTCAATTCAGTCAGGAAGGATGTGGCCCTATTCCAGCAGCTGATGTGGAGGTGTGAACACCAAGAGAAAAGAAACTGCTTTTGTAGTTGGACAGCCACGCTCAGTCTTTGTTCAATGTTTGGTTGATGGTTTCCAATTTGTAAATGAATTGTAGCTCTGCAGTTTCTCTTTGGATTCTGTTTTTGTTGTTGTTGTTGTTGTAGTAGGAGGGCTACTTTTAAATCTGTTACTGAGTGTCCAGGGAGATTGAAGTGTTCTCCTACAAGTTTTTTTACATAGAGACTGTCCAGTTTGACCAATGTATATGGCAGAGGGGCATTGCTGGTACATCATGGCATATATTACATTAGTAGATGTGCAGGTGAATGAGCCCCTGATGGTGTGGTTGATGTGGTTAGGCCCTGTGATGCAGTCACTGGTGTAGATATGTGAGCAGAGTTGGCACTGAGGTTTGTTGCAGAGATTGGTTTCTGAATTAGAGTTACTGTCATGTGGAGTATAGTTGCTGGTGAGAATTTGTTTCAGGTTGGCAGGCTGTCTGTAGGCGAGGACAGGCCTGCCTCCCAAAGGCTGTGAAAGTGAGGGGTCATTGTCCAGGATGGTTTGTAGATCACTCATGGGCTACGTCTACACGTGAAGCCTACATCGAAGTAGCTTATTTCGATGTTGCGACATCGAAATAGCCTGTTTCGATGAATAGCGTCTACACGTCCTCCAGGGCCGGCAACGTCGATGTTCAACTTCGACGTTGCGCAGCCCAACATCGAAATAGGCGCAGCGAGGGAACGTCTACATGCCCAAGTAGCACACATCGAAATAGGGCTGCCAGGCACAGCTGCAGACAGGGTCAACGGGCGGACTAGCGCTTCCGGGGCAACAGCTAGCCGCTCCCTTAAAGGGCCCCTCCCACATACACTCAGCCTGCACAGCACGCGGTCTGAGGAGCCATAGGCACACAGACCCCGGGCGCTGCAGTCATGGACCCCCAGCAGCAGCAGCAGCAGCAGCAGCTAGAGGTCCACCCAGCCCTCCCGGCAGGAGCAGGGCTTGGCCTGACCCATGCCATGTGGGAGGCAGCTGAGCACCTCCTTGCCCCAGGGGAGGAGATGCCCCCAGGGCAGCAGGGCTCAACCCCTACCCCTGCAGCACCCCGCTCCACCCGCCCGCCTCACACGCCGGCGGCTGTGGAGCTACCCCACCAGCACCGACTGGTGGGAGCGGCTGGTGCTTGGGGAGTGGGACGACGACCACTGGCTCAGGAACTTCAGGATGAGCCGGCAGACATTCCTGGAGCTGTGCCAGTGGCTCATCCCCACACTCAGGCACCAGGACACTGCCATGCGGCGTGCCCTCACAGTGCAGAAACGGGTCGGCATCGCTGTCTGGAAGCTGGCCACTCCGGACAGCTACCGATCCATGGGACAGCAGTTTGGTGTCGGAAAGGCCACTGTCGGGGCTGTGTTAATGGAGGTAAGAGAACCCACCAGGGGAGGCCGGGGCAGGGCAGCGGGGCCAGAGCAGGGCAGGGCAGGGCAGGGCCAGAGCAGGGCAGGGGGGCCAGGGCAGGGCAGGGGGGCCAGAGCAGGACAGGGCAGGGCAGGGCCAGAGCAGGGCAGGGGGGCCAGAGCAGGGCAGGGGGGCCAGGGCAGCAGGGCCAGAGCAGGGCAGGGGGGCCAGGGCAGCGGGGCCAGAGCAGGGCAGGGGGGCCAGAGCAGGGCAGGCCAGGGCCACGCACACCCTGCTCACCCCTCATTGGGGCTGTCCCATGTGCTTTCCCTGCAGGTCGTGCGTGCCATCAACGCCATGCTCCTGCACAGGCTCGTGAGGCTGGGGGACCCAGATGCCACCGTCGCCGCCTTTGCCACCCTGGGCTTCCCCAACTGCTTCGGGGCTCTGGATGGGACTCACATCCCCATCCGCGCCCCACATCACAGTGGCGGACGATACCTCAATCGCAAGGGCTACCATTCTGTCGTCCTCCAGGCCTTGGTGGACAGCCGGGGACGTTTCCAGGACATTTACGTGGGCTGGCCTGGCAGCACCCACAACGCCTGGGTTTTCCGGAACTCGGGCCTGTGCCGCCGGCTGGAGGCGGGGACCTACATCCCCCAGCGGGAGATCCCTCTGGGGGACACCACCATGCCCTTCTGCGTCATCGCAGATGCGGCATACCTCCTCCGGCCGTGGTTCATGCACCCCCTACACGGGCCATCTCTCCGCTAGCCAGGAGTGCTTCAACGAGCGCCTGAACCATGCGCGCCAGGTGGTGGAGCGCTCATTTGGCCGCCTCAAGGGACGCTGGAGATGTCTCCTGACCCGCCTGGATGCGGGCCCCAACAACATCCCCCAGATTGTGGGTGCCTGCTGCGCCCTGCACAACCTCGTGGAGAGCAAGGGGGAGACCTTTCTGCAGGGCTGGGCCGCGGAGGCCGGCAGGGCACACGTCCAGCCACCTGCTGCCCCCAGTCGGCAGGTGGACCCCGAGGGGACCCGGGTCCGGGAGGCCCTGCGGGCCCACTTCGACCAACAGGCCGCGGGGTGAACTCTGCCCAGGCCCCCTACTGCCCGCCCCTTCCTCCCTCACACTCCTGCCCCAACGCCCACACCATGGAGCACCCCACCGCCCCCCCTCCCGCACTTGTCCTGGACAAATGACAGCACGAACTTGTGGCTGAACGTAAATTTTTTTTTTTCTGGCCGAACCTTTTTTTTTGGGTGTAAATAAATATGTGAAGCACAAACAGAAAACTAGGTACAAACGTTCAACCAAAGCAATATGTACAAAAATAAAACAATCCAAAGAAACAACTGTGTGCTATACATAATAAAAAGAAAACCAGGGAGGAGAAAGGGGAGAACTATTTACATGGGGGGGACGGGGCAAACGGGGGGACCAAAACAACAGGGTCCAACTATATACAAGGGGGGGGCCAAATCCCGGGCCACTCGCCCCTATAGCCCGGCACTGGGCGTGCCCAGCCGGGAGCCCCGCCGCGCTCGCAGCCTGGTCCGTGGCTGGGTGGGAGCGGGCTGGACCGGAAGGTATCGGGGCCGGCGAGTCTCAGGTGGCTCCAGGGGTCCCTCGGCACTCTGGCCCTTGCGGGTGGGTGGTGGGGTGACGGCGGACGGGCCGGCGACGGGCGGAGCAGCTGGTGGTGGGGCTGCAGGAGCGGGCAGGGCGGGCGATGGGTCGGCCGGCGCGGCATGGGGGGCCAGGTAGTCCACGAGCCGGTTAAATGTCTGCATATAGGCCCCCCATGCCTCCTGGCGCCAGGCCAGCGCCCGCTCCTGCAGCTGGAGGTGCTGCTCCGAGACCTCCAGCTGCCGGCGGAGGATGGCCAGCAGCTGGGGGTCCGTTGCCGTCGGCGGTAGTAGGCGCGGGGTCCGCGGTCTAGCCCTCCGCGGGGCCGGTCGTTCCTCGGCCGAGGGACTGCCCTGGAGCGATGGTCCCGGAGGGCTCTCCGGGACAACTGAGGCCTCGCCGGCGCTCTCTTCCGGTCCTTCTGATGGTGCAGGTGCAGGTCACAGGAGAGGAGGGGGGAAAGAAGAATGGAGACAGGCGTTAGTGTGGGCCCCGAGCCATGGCCTCTGTCCCCCCCGCCCTGTGCTGCAGGTGCCCCATCCCCGTCCCCGGGAGATGCTGCTGTGATGGATGGGGTTCAGGGGTCCCCCTGCCCTGCACCCCGTCCCCTGGTGGGAGCGACTCTCACTTCACCCCGCAGGGTCTGAGAGCAGGAGAGGTTTCTTAGGCCACAGATGGCCAGTTTCTGCCAGGAGTGACAGCACCAGCTGTCGGAAGAGACAGTCCTTCCAACCCGTCGTGGGGAGAAGACCCCAAGGGGGGCCCCTCTGGGATGCAGCTTTCCCCCTCCTCAGGCTGGCTGCCTACCAGCTCTCCCTTCCCCTAGCCTCTACCTGTGGCCCCCGCCCTCGCCCCCCAACTCCAAGCCAGCTCGGCTCCTCCCTCCTCTTTGTTCAGGGCAGAGGTGTCACCTGCCAGCTGTAGCACCAGGATCCTCCTTTGGCCCTGGGAGCTCTTCGGCTCTTGTGGCTCATATGTAGCCTGAGTCTCCCTTTGGCACTCCCCCCACTCCATCACATGCTGCTGCTGCGGGGTGTCCCACTCACTCCGCCCGGGGGCCCCTCGAGGTTCCGCTCCCCCCTGGCCCGGGGATGGGGCATGGCACTGTCATGCAGGGTGGGGGGGGCAGGGGCTGATGGCTGCAGTGCTGTGAGGGCCATGGCCCTGGTGTCCTTGGGGCCATGGCCATGTGAGCATGTGGGGGGCCCTGGACACATCTCTGTTACCCCCGCCCCTCAAGCCCAGGGGTGTCCACCAGAGAGGGGTACCTACCTGTCGGTCCGCTCCCACGGTCCGGAGATCCCCGGGGGTTGGAGGCCCTGCTGCTCCTCTGGGATGGCAGGAGGAGGATCTGCAGGCTGGATTCTGCGGAGGAGGAGCCCCCCTCCTCCTCCTCCTCCTCCTCCTGCCGCGATGTCCCGGGGATGGCCTCTGGGGGGGGCCCCCAGGGTGCGGGACTTGCCTCCAGAGCGGACTCCGGCTGCAGGGCCTGCTCGGGCTCGTCAGCTGAGGTGTCAAGGGTGGCCGGAGGGGAGGAGGTGTGCCGGGAGCCCAGGATGTCCCTGAGCTCCCTGTAAAAGGGGCAAGTGAGGGGGACGGCCCCAGATCGGCTGGCCACATCCCGGGCCCGGGCATAACCCTGCTGCAGCTCCTTGACCTTACTCCTCACATGATCAGGAGTGCGGGCAGGGTGACCCCGGGCAGCCAGGCCATCGGCCAGCCGAGCGAACGCATCCGCGTTCCGCCTCTTGCTCCCCATTACCTGGAGCACCTCCTCCTCGCTCCAGAGCCCCAGCAGGTCCCGCAGCTCGGCCTCCGTCCAGGAGGGGCCCCGCTGCCGCTTCCCAGCCTGGCTGGCCCTCTGGCTGGGCTGGCTGCCCTGGCTCCCCTTGGGGCGGGTCCCCTGGGGGCACTGGGGGGGCTGCCGGCTAGCCATCACTGCTGGGTGGGTGGCTGAGGGTGCTGCAGGCTGCCCGCGTGTGCAGGCTGCAGCCTGCACGTTGCCTCAGCTTCCTGCAGAGGCAGGGAGGGGGAGGGGACCTTTAAGGGGCCACCAGTGAGCTGAGGGGCTGGAGAGAGCGTCTCTCAACCCCCCAGCTGATGGCCGCCATGGAGGACCTGCCAATTTCGACGTTGCGGGACGCGGATCGTCTACACTGTCCCTACTTCAACGTTGAACGTCGAAGTAGGGCGCTATTCCTATCCCCTCATGGGGTTAGCGACTTCGACGTCTCGCCGCCTAACATCGAAGTTAACTTCGAAATAGCGCCCGACGCGTGTAGCCGCGACGGGCGCTATTTCGAAGTTAGTGCCGCTACTTCGAAGTAGCGTGCACATGTAGACACAGCTATGATGTGCTGGAGAGATTTTAGCTGGTGACTGTAGGTGATGGACTGTAGTGTTCTGTTATTTTTCTTGTGGGGCCCGTCATGGGGCAGGTGGCTTCTGGGTACACATCTGGCTCTGTCAGTCTGTTTCTTCACTTCCTTAGGTCGGTATTATAGTTTTAGGAAAGCTTGGTAAAGGTCTTGTAGTTGTTTATCTCTGTCTTAGGGATTGGAGCAAATGCGATCGTACCTCAGTGCTTAGCTGCAGACAATGGATCGCGTGGTGTGCCCTGGATGGAAGCTGGAGGCATGTAGGTAAGCATAGCAGTCCATGGGTTTCTGGTATAGGGTGGTGTTTATGTGATCATCTCTCATTTGCACTGTAGTGTCCTGGAAGTGGATGTCTTGTGTGCACTGGTCCAGGCTGAGGCTGATGGTGGCGTGGAAACTGTTGAAATCACAGAAGAACTCTTCAAGAACCTCCTTTCCATGGATCCAGATGATGAAGATGTTATGATGATATAGAGCAAGTAGAGGAGGGGCACTAGGGGACAAAAGCTCAGGAAGAGGTGTTCCAGCTCAGCCATAAAAATGTTGTCCTACTGTGGGCCATGCAGATGCCCATAGTGGTGCCACTGATTTGAAAATATAAATGGTCCTCAAATCTGAAATAGTTGCGGGTGAGGTCAAAGTCACAAAACTCCGCCACCAGTTGTGCCTTCGCATCATCAGGGATACTGTTCCTAATAGCTTGAAGTCCATCTTCATGTGGAATATTGGCGTAAAGGGCCTCTACTTCCAGGATGGTGTTTTTCAGGAAGGTCACCAAAGTATTGGAGTTTCCTCAGGAAGTTGGAGGTGACTCAAAGGTAGCAGGAAGTGCTGGTAGCAGAGGGCTGAATAGAGATTCCACATATCCAGACTATCCTGTAGTGAGAGTGCCAATGCCTGAGAAGATGGGGTGTTTGGGATTTCCAGATTATGGATCTTAGGTAGTAACCAATTTGCAGAGCTCATCTACAGAAAGCCAACTACAAAAAAATGAGCCAGTGTAGAAAAATGAATTGTTCTGTGAAAACTGTTGTGGTTTTTATCATTGGTTGGGAGGGTATTTTGCTTTGATTGAAGTGCGGGGCTCCTCTTCTTCCTTTATGTATGATACAACTATTCAGCTATTGAATTAGGCTATTAAAATACTATAGCACCTTAGTGGATACAGACAGTAAACACAGGGCCTACCAGGTAACATAGCTAATTACACAACTAAGTCTCTTTACAGTTTCCTCCAGTAAAACAAACTGCATTCCATTGTCCTTGTAGACTTCTTAGGTTGCCCCTAAGTGATTTGATTTGATCAAAAGCTTTCATTATTTTCAGGAGTAAAGATACAAAGGGACAGTGGGAGGAGGGCTTTTTTTGTACTGTGTGCAAAACATTTCTCTGAAACCAAAAAACAGTCTCTACATCTATTGGCAAAGCTGTTTCTCAACAGCTCCAGCCTCTTCTTGGCCTTCCTTCCTGGTGCGCCTATATCCTTTGCTTGTTTACAGGTCACTTTATGTAACACACAGATTACTGCAAAGACCTGACCCACTTTCTCTGGTACACATTACAAAGCCTGTTGCTCTAGTATCATGATGTTCAGTAGCCCAGTGATTCCTGAGATGTCCGACTGCATCTTTGGGGTATGATTACAAGTCTGTTCAGGATCATGAAAGTTATTGTGGGCCAATGTCTATGTTTGAGAAATAAGGGCCCAACTCTGCTGGTGCTGTACATCCACAGGTTAATGTCAATAAACAACCACCACTTCTGGAAGACACTTTGCAGCTGAGATCACTAAACCAAGTCAGTACCATTGGATGGCCCTTTAATCCACTAAAAGAGATAAATGAGGCAAGAAGAAAATGGTAAGAAGAGCATCTGAGGGAGGAACGCAAGAGGGAAGGGAAACAGAGGGAAGAGATGGAGACAAAGGGCTGGCAAAGAAACATACAGAGAGTAAATGTTCTTAGGGCCTCATGATTTAACAAGTTGGTAGGTTTACAATAGCTGTGTTGCAGACATGGCTTCCAGTAGCCAGCAGGGTCTTTAAGGCCATCAGAAGAGTTGGGTGCTGAGCTACGTGGGTCAGTATCAGTGAGGGAGGTAAAAGTCACTGGGAGGAACTGCCACAGGGTAGCAGGGCCTCACTTGTGAGATGGGTGGAGTACCCAGCCTTTTCCCGGGGGATCCACTTGTACTACCATTCTTACTGCTGTTTCTGTGGGAGACCAAAGCCGCGTGTACACTAGCCGGCTATTTCAAAGTAGCCGTGCCAACTTCAAAATAGTGCCCGCCGTGTCTACACGTGCCGAGCGCTATTTCGAACTTGAAACCAACGTAAGGCGGCGAGACATCGAAGTCGCTATCCTCATGAGGAGATGGGAATAGCACCCTACTTCGACATTGAACGTCAAAGTAGGGCATGTGTAGACGATCCGCATCATCGAAATAGCGGGGTCCTCCATGGCGGCCATCAGCTGAGGGGTTGAGAGACGTTCTCTCCAGCCCCTGAGCTCTATGGTCACCACGTGCAGCAGCCCCTTAAAGCTCCCCGCCCCCTTATTTCCTGTGCAGAAAGCTGAGAGCATGTGCAGGCAGCAGCACTGCCATGTGCACAGCCTGCACGTCCCTCAGCAGCCCCAATCCAGCACCCTGCCCCTCATGGCATCTAGCCAGCCCCCCAAGTGCCCACAGGGCGCCCCTCCCCAAGGGGACCCAGGGCTCCCAGCCTGCCAGCCAGAGGGGGAAGAGGCAGCCGGGCCCCTCCTGGACGGAGGCCGAGATCCGGGACCTGCTGGGGCTCTGGGGCGAGAAGGAGATGCTCCAGGTAATGGGGAGCAAGAGGCGGACCGCGGATGCATTCACTTGGCTGGCCAAGGGCCTGGCTGCCTGGGGTCACCCTGCCCGCACTCCTGACCACGTCAGGAGTAAGGTGAAGGAGCTGCGGCAAGGTTACACCCAGGCCTGGGACACAGCCAGCCGATCTGGGGCAGCCCCCACCACTTGCTCCTTTTACAGGGAGCTCAGGTCCATCCTGGGCCCCCGGCACCCCTCCTCCCCCCGGCCACTCTTGCAACATCAGCCGATGAGCCCCAGCAGGTCCCAGAGATGGAGTCTTCCCCGGAGGCAAGCCCTGCACCCCAGGGGCCCCCCCAGGAGCCCACCCCTGGGATGCCGGAGGATGAGGAGGGGGAGTCCTCCAGCGACGGGCGGCTCCACATCGCCCTCCCATCCCGCAGCTCCAGCAGAGTGTCCGCCCAATGGGTGTCCCCCGAAGGTGGGAGTGGACCGTCAGGTATGTACCCCCCCCCGGAGCACACCCCCGGAGTTAAGGGGTGGGGACAAAAGACATGACCAGGGCCCTCCACATGCCCAGACGACCATGGCCCCAAGGACAGAAGTGGCATGTCCCTCAGAAGAGTGCATAAGCCCCTGCCCCCCAGCAAGACAGCACTATGTCCCACCCCTGGGGATGGGGGCAGCGGAACCTAGGGTCCCCCGTGGGGGGGGACACCCATCAGCAGCAGCAGCAGCATCTCTGGGGGACAGGGATGGGGAACCAGCAGCAGAGGGGTGGGGGGACAAGGGCCACGGGTCAGGGCCCACACTAACAGCTGTCTCCACTCTTGTTCCCCCGTGTTCTGCAGCTGCACCATCGGAGGGCCTGGAGAGCGCCGGTGAGGTGTCCATGGTCCCGGAGAGCCCACCGGGGCCATCCCTGCAGGCCAGCCCCTCAACGGAGCACAGACCAGCCCCAGGATGAGGCCAACAGAGGAGGAGCCACCCGCGGACGGCCACGGACCCCCAGCTGCTCGCAACCCTCCACTGTCAGCTGGAGGTGTTGGAGCGGTGCCTGCGGGTGGAGGAGTGGCGGCTAGAGCTCCAGGAGCAAGCGCTGGCCTGGCGCCATGAGGCCTGGGGGGCCTTCATGCACACATTCCACCAGATTGCACTGCACCTGGCCCCCCCTTCCGCTCTGCCCAACACTCTGCCTGCTGCGCCACCCGCCGCTCCACCTGCCGTCCCTCCACCATCTGCCGCCCTGGGGCCTGCCACCGAGGGGGACCATGGGCCTGCAGACACCGGCCAGCCCTATTTGCCGGTTCTCCCGGCCCCCACCCAGCTTCGACCAGGGCTCCAGCCGAGACGTGGGTCGCGCCCCCCAACACCAGGCGCTAGACAATAAGGTGCAGGGCCGAGGATGTTACCCCCCCCTTTGTACATATTCCCCCCATGTTTGTAAATAGTTTTTGTTCTGTCCCCCCATGTACATAGTTCCCCCTCTCCTTCTGTTAATAATAACGTTACACTGTTTTGTTTCAAACAACATTTCCATTTATTTCAAAGAAAAGTGTGGGGGGGTGTGCTCTTGGGTGCTCTGTCATGTGGGCGTGGGGCAGGGAGTGTTGTGGAGGAGGGGAGGGTGCAGTGGGTGGCCCACCAGCAGCTGGCCCTGCCAGCATTCACCCTGCAGCCTGGTCAAAATGGGCCCACAGGGCCTCCTGGACCCGGATCCCCTCAGGGTCGACCTGGTGACTGGGGGCAGCGGGTGGCTGGACGTCAACCCTGCCAGCCTACACAGCCCAGCCCTGGAAGAAGGCCTCTCCCTTGCTCTCCACCAGGTTGTGGAGTGCGCTGCATGCGCCCACAACCTGGGGGATGTTGGTGAGGCCTGCATCCAGGCAGGTGAGGAGACACCTCCAGCACCCTTTGAGGCGGCCAAAAGTGCGCTCGACCACCTGGCGCGCATGGTTCGAGCGCGTGTTGAACCGCTCCTGGCTGGCTGTGATGTGGCCCGTGTAGGGGTGCATGAGCCAGGGCTGGAGGGGGTATGCCGTGTCTGCGATGACGCAGAGGGGCAGGGTGGTGTCCCCCACAGGGATCTTCCGCTGGGGGATGTAGGTCCCCGCCTCCAGCCGGCGGCATAGGCCCGAATTTCTGAACACCCGTGTCGTGGGTGCTGCCAGGCCAGCTGACATAAATGTCCAAGAGGCGGCCCCGGCTGTCCACCAAGGCCTGGAGGACCACAGAATGGTATCCCTTCCTATTGAGTAAGTGTCCTTCGCTGTGCTCCAGGGCACGGATGGGGATATGGGTCCTATCCAGAGCCCCAAAGCAATTTGGGAAGCCCAGGCTGGCAAACCCCGCGATGGCGGCATCCGGGTCCCCAAGCCGCACAAGCCTGTGGAGGAGCAGGGCATTGATTGCGTGGACGACCTACAGGGGAAGGACATGAGAGAGCACCAGTGAGGGGTGTGCAGGGTGTGTCCGGCCCTCCCCACAGGGCTCCCCCCCCCAAGTGGCTACCCCCGCCCCCGGGTCCTCTTACCTCCATGAGGACAGCTCCAATGGTGGCCTTGCCCACGCCAAACTGCTGCCCTATGGCTCGGTAGCTGTCTGGAGTGGCCAGCTTCCAGACAGCGATGCCGACCCGTTTCTCTAGTGTCAGGGCACGTTGCATGGGGGTGTCCTGGTGCCTCAGTGCGGGGGTGAGCCACTGGCAGAGCTCCAGAAATGTCTGTCGGCTCATCTGGAAGTTCCGGAACCAGCGGTCGTTGTCCCACTCGCCGAGCACCAGCCGCTCCCACCAGCTGGCGGCATGTGTGGCGGGGGGGGGGCGGGGCTGTGAGGGCAGCAAGGTCTGGGGCTGCTTCCTCATCCCCGGGGGCAGCTCGTCTTCCACAAATAAAACATGGCCAGCTGCCTCCTGCATAGCATTGAGCAGGACAGCCACTGGTCCTGCAGGGGCGGGTGTGGGGGCCTCTGGGTGCTGCTGCTGCTGGGGGTCCATGCTGCTTACACAGGGTGTGCGGGCTTGTGGCTCTGCAGACCGCGTGCTGTGCAGGCTGAGTGTATCTGGGAGGGGCCCTTTAAGGGAGCGGCTAGCTGTTGTCCTGGAAGTGCTAGTCCGCCCTGTGACCCTGTCTGCAGCTGTTCCTGGCACCCTTATTTCGATTTGGGCCGCTTTGGTGTGTAGCAGCAACGAAGGGTCCTGTGGCACCTTATAGACTAACAGAAAAGTTTAGAGCATGAGCTTTCGTGAGTTAACTCACTTCTTCAGATGCTTTGGTGTGTAGACGCTCCCCTGCAGTGCCTACTTCGATGTAGTGCTGCCCAATGTCGACGTTGAACGTCGACAGCACCAGCCCTGGAGGATGTGTAGATGCTATTTCGATGTAGCGCCCCAGTGTAGACGTAGCTCATATGTTCCAGTTTTAGCACGATGGACTTTTTTTTTCTTATTATATTTATCACACTGCCCCGAGCACGTCTTTCAGTGTCTTACTTTTTTTGGTTTCATTTTATCATTCAGAACATTTGTAGTTTTTAAACTGCAAAATGTTTCTGAAGCCATATTGCTACAGCAACTTCACACATGATAATCAACCCTGCAGGTAAGTGTTCTCTGCAAGCCACCTCTGCACTGACCATTTGGAGAAGCTGGTGTAGAAACTCCTAAGTCCCTCACTCAGCTCCTCTCTATGATCACCAGAACCATAATAAGAAGGTTAGTAAGGAATAGGGAGAAGATGCAAAGCTTGTCGTCTCTTTCATCTGTGCTAAGAAAAACTTTGCCAGCTCAGGCAATTCAGCAGAAGGCAAAGCTGTTTTGCATTCTGCACACCAGAAATAATTGCTAACATAGTACCTACTTTTAAGAAATGGGGGGGTGGGGAAGTGATCCAGGAAACTAAAGTTCCATTCCTTTGACCTCAATTGTATGCAAGGTCTTGGAACAAATTTTGAAAGAGAAAGTAATTATGGCCACACAGCTCAATGGTAGCTGGGATAAAATACAACATAGCATTAAAGAAGATAGATTATGTTAGACCCACCTGAACTCTTTCTGTGAGAAGATAACTGATTTTTTAAACAAAGGAAATACAGTAGATCTAATCTACCTGGATTTCAGTATGGCATTTGATGCCATTCATCATGGGAAATTATTAACAACACTGGAGAATCTGAGGATTAATATGAGAACTGAAATGTGGCTAACAGGTTAACAGGGAGAATGCAAGGTGTCCTACTAAAAGGTGAACTGTCAAGATTGAGGAAAGTTACTAGTGGCGTTCTATAGAGATCAATCTAGAGGTCAATCTTATTTAACATTTTCATTCACAAGCTTTATACAAAATGTTTAAGTGTGCTAATAAAATCTGCAGATAGTAAGATCTGGAGATATGCCAAAAAAGAGAAGACTAAGAATATTGAACAAGATCTGAATAACCACTAACATTGGAGCAGTAGAAATGGGATGAAATTTAATGCAAAGTGCAATGTCATGCACTTAAGTACCAACAACATATTCAGCTATAAGCTGGGGATGTGCCAGTAGGAAGCAAAAGAGGACTGAGGCTCTGGAACAGTGTTCCAAGGGAGAGCAGTGGAAGTAAAAAACCCTTCACCTTAAAACTAAGCTCTCTAGTTATTGCAGAGAATTTTGCCCCAGGTGTCTGCCTGCTGGATCTTGCCAAGATGCTCAGGGTCCAAATGATCATCATGTTTGGGGTTAGGAAGGAATTTTCCTCAAATTTATATTGGCAGAGACCTGGTGGTTTTGCCCTCCCCCTGCAGCATGGGGCACTGGTCACTTGCAGGTTTAACCTAGAGTGAATAATGGAACCTCTGTAACTTGAAGTCTGTAACTCAGGAGTTGAGGACTTCCATTACTCAGCCAGAGGTTGTGTGTCTATTACAGGAGTGGGTGGGTGAAGTTTTTTGGGCTGCAACATGCAGGATGTCAGAGGAGATGATCATGATGGTCCCTTCTGGCCATAAAATCTGAGGCTATTGCTATAGAAATGTCCAGGTTTTAATTTTTAAATGTAGCCATCTACTTTGAAGGGACTTTAATAGGGAAACTCTTCATGAACCCTGACTCTAGGGTTGATGAGGTAAGATAAAAAGAGTGGGGGGGATGTGCATACCAACATGTTACTTCTGCATGTTAATAGTAAGATTCCATACACTGACATCTCCAAGGGGGTTTGGCATAATCTGTAAGAAGACATCCTTCACCATGACTCGTTAATAACTGTATGTCTCAAGAAAACAATCTATTGTGTATCCACAGGATGGAGTGTACCTCTATGGAACTACAGTAAATTATGCTGTATTAAACTGCTGTTACATAACATCTTAATAATTTACTGGCAACTGTATTGTTGGGAGGGTGTCTCTTCTTTTAAAATACATGAATATTTCTCTTGTTTTGCAAGAGAGCATTCCACATATTCTTGCAGGGTTGCTTTCTTCAGAAGAATGAGTCAAAGTCAGGACATTATTGTGCATCAGGAATGCAGTCACCCCAGCTGAAAATCACAATGTAACCAGAACAGGGAATGATTCAGCTCTTCACTTGAAAATGTAGCAGAGACAAAACAAACCATGAGCTCCATTTTGAAAAGTTAAGAAAACAATAACAAAAAGGGCTGTTCTCAAACAAAAATCAACTGCTCTACTATGGGGCTGAGTTAATAATTACACTTAGCATTTATATAGCACCTTTCACCAGTAGATCTCCAAGAACTGTACAAAACCAGGCACATATCATTATTCCCAATTTACAGCTAGAGAACCTAAGGCAAATAAAAATTGAGCGCCTTAGCTAAAGTCCAACAGGAGATCAATCAGTGGCAAAACAGAGAATTACCCCAATGTCTTCTGGTTTTCCATTCTTTACATAGGAGTACAGTGCCTCCGTAGGACAAAATTAGTCTCAGCACATGTAATGGTAGGGCAGCAACACAACCATTCCATTCCCAGGAACTCTTGGAGGTAGAAGTGGAAGAAGCAATGGATGCAGCACACTGCTTCCCACCTACTGAAAACTATGTCAGCAGCGGCAGGTCTCAATAGCAATGTTCCAGGGCATACTCAGCAGTGGGGGAGCCCCTTGTGGCTACGTCTGTGTATTAGCTCTGCCTGGCCTGATGCCCCCTTCCTTCTCTCACATCAGGGTCCCTCTTGTTCTCTAGAAGGCACAATGTTTCTTCATACCTCGGCCTTCTGGTCAGGTCAATGTACAGTTTTCCCTTTGGATGGTAACAAAATCTCACCATCCCAGCTGTGCTGGTGCCATTCTAGGTTTTCTTCACATTCAAGACTGTGCCAGTTTCCCAGTCGTTGGTATGAAAACCCAGACCTGCCCTCTAGTGTGGGTTCCAGCTCAAGAAACCTACAGTCAGCAGCCTAGATTGGCACCATCTCAACCTTTGCAGCTGTTTCCCTGGGCTTCTTCCTAGTGAACCCCTGCCCCCGGAGGCTTACTTTTCCACTATCCCTGTGGATAAGCACTTCTGTACAAGTCAGGATTCCAGGGTTTCTGCTCCCCATCCCATCCCTCGCACCCCAGAGCTCTGGGTTTCCTCCCTCTCTGATCTCTAGGCCTAGAGAATGATTGTAGACCTCTACATTGCAACCCCTTTTGCTCTCACTTCCTGGTGTTACACAAGCCCCAACCATCTCCTACCAAAAGGACCTCCATTTTTCATTTAGACCATGACTATACTAGTCCCCACCCCACTTTCAAAAGGGGGATGCTAATGAGCCACTTCGACAGATACTAATGAGGTACTGCCATGAATATGCAATGTCTTATTAGTATAATGGTGGCCGCGCACATTTCGAAAGTGCCGCTTTTGAAACGCACACCGCCAGTGTAGCCGGGCCGCCCCCCAGATTTCAAAAGCCCCTTCTTCCCCAAAACCAAATGGGAAGAAGGGGCTTTCAAAATCTGGGGTGGTCCTTTTGAAAGGCCCCTGTCCACACCAGCGGCGTGTGTTTTGAAAGCAGTACTTTCAAAACTTGCAGCCGCCATTATACTAATGAGGTGCTGTATATTCATGGCACCGCCTGATTAACATCTGCCAAAGTGGCTCATTACCATCCCCGTTTCAAAAGTGGGGGGGGCAAGTGTAGCCACAGCCTTAGTGTTTATAAATTAAGCCTAAATCTCACTCAGCTAAATTAGCCTTCTCTGAGCCACCTTAACTTTTTCAGGGCTGGTGTGGGGGTAAACACTACATCACAAGCAACAAACATGTCCATTGCAAAGCACCAGCAGCTCAAGCTGGCTGGGTCTACACGTGCCCCTTCCTTTTGAAAGGGGCATCTTAAGGAGCGGGTTTGAAAGACGCTAATGAGCCACTGCAATGAATATGCAGCACCTCATTAGCATAATTACAGCCCCGGCGATTCAAAAGTGCGGCTTTTTGAATCACACGCTGCCCGTGGAGACAGAACCTTCTGAAAGGATCCCCCCCCAGTTTTTGAAAGCCCTTTTTCCGATCACCAGATAGGAAGAAGGGCTTTCGAAAACTGGGGAGGTCCTTTTGGAAGGTCCCGTCTCCACAGGCGGCGCGCAATTCGAAAAGCCACACTTTCGAATCGCCGCGGCCGTCATTATGCTGATGAGGCGCTGCATATTCATTGCAGTACTTCATTAGCATCTTTCGAACTCGCTCATTAACATGCCCCTTTCGAAAGGAAGGGGCACGTGTAGACCCAGCCCCTTTGCTGGATTTTCTTTTTGAAATCTAAATATCAGAGCATAGGATAGAGAACAGAAAGCCAATATGGAAATAGCTGTTTGTTTCTCTTAGCAACCTATAATTTCAAAGAAAACAAATATTGTATATTCCACAGGACTATCCTATTTCATAGGTAACCAGAAGGAGTTCAATTAAGTTTTTAGAATAGACGGCACCCTGCAAAGAAAACCCAAACATTGAGCCAAGTGCAGAAATAAGTTCTGAGTGCCCAAGGTGTATATGGGAAAAAAAAATCAACCCAGAAATAGCCCTTCGGAAGCAGGCAATTTATAATTCCTGCTACTTCTGGAGTCACTGTTGACACCCCAGAGTGCACCATTGTGGGACATCACAGCTTGACTGCGTCAGCCCATAAAGCCCAGAGGAAAATGCTCATTGTTTCATACATAAAGCAGTTATGAAAATGATAAACAAGAACCTTTGAAGAGTCTGCCCTTTGCAGGAAAACATGCAAGTCTTTCCAGTGTCCTTATGAGCCACCTCAGTGTTCTAAGGATTGTTCTGGTATCTGTGATGTCAATAGCAAACACTGATTTACTGGAACTATAAAGAATTTTTTAAAAAGATTGTTTAGATTCATTTTGTATTGTGAGTTCTCCTCTGTCCACATTCCCTGGCTAGTGAGAAGATAATGAGCTGGATATTCTATCCTTGGCTCAATGTGAAGGTTTCCTTCTAGGTTATCTTATGTTTGGAAGGATTACAGTTTTTTCAACAAATGTCAGTAAGTATAATTTTCCCCACATACACACAAACCAAAAAAAGAAGCATTTTCATACATCATAATCAAAATTTACAGATAGGCATAGTGAGTTCTTCTTGAGCTTCCTAGAGACAAAATCCAGTGAATTGGACTTTTGAATTAGACTTTTTACAAATGGACAAATGAACGAATTCTAAAAACAGTATGATTTGTTGTTTTGAGGAGTTTTTTTTATATTTTGACATATGTTGCAAATTTACATTTTAACAGTTTTTAAATCTTTAACTTTATTGAACCTTAACATCTAGTAGCATGAAATACTTGTCAGGTCCCTCCATAATTTCCTATAACAGTGAAAATTTAAATTCAGAAAAATAAAAAAATGCTAACAAATAGATGTTATCAATTGAAATTATAAAATAATGAAAATCAAATTCTACCAAGCCAGCTTATCATTAATACACTCATCCTTCACTGTACGAGCAGAATTGGGTCCTAACTTTTTGCTCATAGGCGAAAACTCGTAAGAGGGATACTAAATTTCTATTAAAATACATGTAAAAGTCTCTGATTGGTTGCAAGTGTTTGAAGTGGCAGCGGTGGCACTGCTTTTCAAAAGTAAGTGAACGTGGGGTTGGGAGGAGGTTAAAGGCTGGGGGCAGTTTGGGGCCATGAGCGGGAGGGAGGGTTAAAACCTGCAGGCAGCTCAGGTGGAGGAGGTGGGGGCTTGTTCCTCCTTGCTGCAGCAGAGGTACTTGGGGGAGTTGTGGGGGGTTTGGAACAAGAGGGGTGGCTGTTGGGAGCAGGCTGGGGGGGGTGTGTGGGGACCTGTGGGCTGGGGGAATATTGGGACTGAGCAGGCAGGAGGGTGGGCGGGGTGGTGCGCCACAGAGCAAATGTCGAGAGTGGGCCCTGCAGGTCTCCCCACCCCAGCCAGGGACCCCGGGGCTGGAGCTGAGCCAGCCGCAGGGTGCACGTCTCGCCACCCCCAGGCCAGGGACCTGCAGCCGGCTCAGCTCCAGCCATGGGGCTGCAGGTCAGCCTGTGTCCCAGCCAGGGACCCTATGGATGGCTCCACTCCAACCACAGGGCTGCGGGTCTCCCTGCTTCCCAGCCAGGGACCCCATGGCCGACTCGTCTCCAGCTGTGGGGCTGCTAGTCAGCCCATGCCCCAGCCAGGGACCCTGCAGCTGGCTCGTATAAGCGGGGAAGTTCACTTGCAATAGTGAACAATTGGAAGTATATGTGTCCCTCGTTTTAGCAAGTAATTGTAAGTAGAGTACTCATTAAACGAGGGATGAGTGTACAATGATATTAATAGGTTTCAAAAATATGGCAACACTGGAAAGCTGTAAGTACTAGGAATGAGGGAGAAAATAGGGACAATATCTTTTATTTGTATTTGTTTAAAAAAAAAATAAAAGGACAGTCCCTCTGAAGTGGGAATGTTAGTAAACATCCTGTTCCTATTTAGTGTGCAATCTTAGGGAACAAACAAACATAAAAGAACTTTGCAGCACATGAAAAACTCAGGTGCTGAGGGACAGAATCCTCAGACCAAGCTGACCAGTCTTTAGTCTGTGAATCTGGGCTGTAGCCATAAACAGAGGTGAAGAAGATGAGTAGCAGAAGTAGCCCATTGGTTGTCCCTATGGATGGTTGTGGCTTGTGGAGCCAAGCAGTGGGAGGGCAGAGGTCTGTGCATAATTCCCCACCTTTCTGGGGAGCAACCAATACACTTCATAAAGATATTTTCTGCTGTGTATACAAAAGGACACATGCAAAATGTTACCACTGATGTGACTCTGGCAGAGCCAATTGGCAACTTTTATGTCCCATCTATACTACAAATATAACCAACTCTTGGAACTCAGTGCTACACAACTGTACCCTGACATAGCTGCAGCATGGATAAAGGTAGTAGTGTGGATAGAATTCAATATGATTTAAGTAAATCAAATTTAAACAATTGCCTCAGGGTAAAGTAAGGCAGAAAACAAAGTCATAGGCAAGAGTGCTACTGGGTAGTGGGGACTAGGGAGGTCTGTATTCCTCCCACACATGATGTTTGAACCCCTGGATTTCATGTCTTAGGTATGCTTAAAACACATCCCCTAGCTCCAGCAGCGGCTCTCAACTGCACCAGAGTTTGTGCTTCTTCTTGCTTTGCCTTTGAGGCAGAGATTTTAACTGTTTAGAAACAGCAGGAGGCAGGGTGACAAAGATAGCAAAAGGCTTGTCATCAAAGTAACTGAAAGATCATTAGATGATCAAGAAAATATTGCCAGTTATTCCACTTTCAGATAGGGAGGGAAAGAGTGGTGTACTCTGGGGGTCTGAACAGAGCTCTGTTGTTCAAATTATTCAGAGATAATCTTCAAAAAGAGGTAAAGAGTGGGGCAGAAAAAAATTGCAGATGATTCAAAATTACTCAAAATAGTGAAGTCCAAAACTGTCTGCAAAAAGTTACAGAGGGATGGCATAGAACTGGGTGATTGGGCAAAACAAAGGCAGATGGAATTCAGTGTTGATAAACGCAAAGTAACACAGGTAGAAAAATATAATCCCAACTAGATGTACAAAAAGGGGATCTAAGGTAGCTGTTACCACTCAAGAAAGAGAGCTTGGAATCATTGTGGATCATTTCCTGAAAATGTGCAGTGGCAATCTAAAAAGCTAACAGAATACTGGGAATCATTAGGGCTATGCTTACACTAGCGAGTTTTGCCAACAAAAAAACGCATTTTTTTTGTGTGTGTGAATGTTTTACCAGTTTTGTCGACAGTGGAATGGTGTGGAAAAAGTAAAATAAGGAAATGTCATTAATTTCTTTAACTAGCATAACACAAGAAGGTCACTAGATATTTATAGGCAGCAGCAGTAAACAAAAGACATTATTTCTTCATGGTCAGTCTGTGGAACTATTTGCCAGGGGATAGTGGAGAGGCCCAAAATATAACAGCATTCCAATAAGAACAAAATAAGTTCGAGGAAGATAGTCCATCAATGGCTGCTAGTCAGAATGGGCAGAGTTGGTGTCCGTAATCTCTGTTTGCCAGAAGCTGAGAATGAGAAACAGGGGATGGATCATTTGATGACTGACTCTTCTGTTCACGCTTTCTGAAAAACATAGCACTGGCCACTGTCACTGTCAGAAGACAGGACACTGGACTAGATGGACGATTGGTCTGACCCAGTAGGGCCATTCTGAGATTCTTATAAATTGCTCAAATGTATCCACCTATGCTTTCTCTAACTAGACTCCCCACCACTACCCCTTCCAGAGCTGGTATAGAGTCAAGGGGTCCGGACAGTGTCTCCCTCCACAGTGTTAGGAACAAAGTAAGAACATACAGGACAATTTTAAGGCTAACCAGTGTTCCTGAAGTGACTTGCACAAGATGTCAGAATATGTAAGTATTCGAGCTGAGTGGGTCTAATATTTATTTAATTTTATTTATTTTATATGGGAATAAGATACAGTTCTCCTGTGATGTAGTGGGGGATACGTGTGTGAGGTTCCTGCTGAAGGTAACTTAGGCAACCAGGTGACACCTCTGGACTGCAGACAAAGGAGGAGGTGGAACCTGAGGGGTTTGAATTGGAGCTGGGAGTTTGAAAGCAGTTGGTCTGGGCTAGAAGAGAGCGAGACAAAGTAGAGGGCAAGGCCCCAGCTGCAGTGGCCCCTCCGGGCCTCTTCTCCCCAACATGGTTTGAACCGATGTCTCTGCCTGCTGTTCTGACTCCTTTATATGATGCTGTGCCCTGTTAGCTAATAAACTTGCTGTTCTCCTGCTGAGCGAGAGTCACTCCTGCCTGCGGATGGGGTGCAGAGCTTGGGGACCCCTGAACCCCATCACACTGGTGTCACAGTGGGATGTACTTCACCCCGAGGATGGAGCATCCAGCAGTAAGTGACAGGGGCCAGGAGGAAGAAAGGGTGGCCAGTGAGACCCAGATATGCTGATGGACAGTGAGGTGCAGTTTCCCAAGGTAGAGGGGCCTGTGGCTCAACCTGAGCAACTATGGTCGTGATCCTCGAGAGGGGGTGTCACACCCAAGGAGGGATTACTCCTGGGTGTCCGTTGGAATCGGTCCCAGAAGGCAGAGGGGCCTACGGCCTAATCCTGGGGAGCTTGTGACCTGCAAAGGTCTGGCACACTGAAGGGATTCTTCCAGGAATCTGGGGGTGCATCATGCATCAGCCTGTGGGTCTGCAACCATGCTCAGCAACTCCACTCTGAAGAGGCAGTGCCTGGAAACTGAATTGAGATTAAAGGAGCTGGACAAGGGAGCACGAATGTGCAATGGCAGAACTGAGGGTTAAGAAAACTCCTGCAGGGGTGCGCCCATATCGGGGCAGGGAACCCTGGACTGCATGGAGCTCTGAACCAAATGGCCTGCCACAGCTCAAGGAGGAAAGGAGTGATTCCAACCCTTTGTCTACTAGTGGCCAAGACAGCCCTGCCAAGAGTTTTCCAGGCCTGGGCCAAGGAAGGGTGCCTGTGTGTCTGTGCAGGAAAGCAGCTTGTCCACTGGGAATGGCAACTTGTCTGTGAGAGAAGCTGCCTCATCTTCTGGGCGTGTGTCTTAGACCAGTCAGGGGCTGAGACAAAGGAGAGAGTGTCTCCGATTGTCTGTCTATGTTGAACAGCAGCATGCCTGGGGAGAGAGCAGAGCCTGCATTTGAAAAAGGTGCCAGTGAGGAAACTAGTCCATTGGCTGAGGAAGATTCCCCCAGCCTGGGGTGGCTGGAGAGGGAACCATGAAAGAGCATTCCAGGTGTGACTCTGAATCCAGCCACAGGGGCTGGAACAGAGGGAATGTCTCTGGGATAGGCAGTGGCGTCCCTGATAAGGATGCTGGTCCTTGGTGCAAGAAAGGGTGCTTCTGCTTCTAGGGAAGTGAAGCCTTTGTCTGTGCCTGTGGGGGCTCGAGATGGTGCTAAGATCCCAGAGCTGGATCTGAGTGCAGCTGAAGCCCAGATGGGAAGTGTGCCTATCTCTGTGTCTCTCAGGGAGGATGATGCTTTAACTCAGTCTGATCCAGTCAGTATCATCAGGGAATCCCAGAGACCAGACAATTCTGGTACTTGTTCTTTGCCTGATGCTGAGGTGTTGCTTGCAGGGGATGAGAGAAGTTTGTCTGACCAGAGTCATCCTCTAGCCAGGCCACAGGAAGAGCAGACTGGCAATGAAGTTATGCTGCCTGATGAAAATAAAGAAGCTGGTAGCAGAAGGGAGGAAAGTGATCCTAACCTTTTGTCTAGTGGTACTAGCTGTCTGTCTGGAAGGGGATTATGTGGGAATCCACCTAATGGGCCAGAAATGATCCTGGCTGTAGGTGAAACCCAGAAGTTGGTTTTGGCTCAAGGGAGCAGTGACCCTGTGGAGCCAGAGAAGCATGAGTTGTTGCTCGAGGGAGCTCTTGAGGAAAAGAATTCCCCTGAAACTTTTCCTGAGCAGTCTGTGGGGACTGCAGAAAATGGGAGTGAAGTGAAGGAGAGTGAACAGGAAAGGTGCTCGTCTGTAAGAGCCAGAGCCAGCCCTTTGCCTGTGGAGAAGTTTGTTCCAGTTCCTGATGGCCAGGACCTGCCTGAGTGTGAAACCACTGGCTGTGCTCTGGAAGGGTCCAAAGCAGGCAGTGTAAAGGTTTCTCAGGAACTGGAAGTTGTCCAAGTAAAGTGAAAGCTATAAGGGAATGTGAGCAGCCCTGTAATGACCAAGTGACTTGGTGTGACCAGCTTACTGGGAGTATAGTCCTGTTGCAGGTCACTTGCAGGAGAGAGCCAGCAATTCCCCATCTCCAGATGCTGGAAACACTTGTATTCTGGTAACGAACTCCACTTATGACCATGGGGAAGGCAGAAGTTGGAGGTGGAAGGACAAAGGAGCTGTGGGCCTGGTGGGCCAGTAAGGGATAAACAGAGATTCCTTCATTTGGATTCTGAGTCTGGGACTCACAAAACAACTTTCAGAAAGCAGTTTGGTATGCAAATTTCCAGACTGCCTGGGAGGAGGAGGCCTTCCTGAGGATCACTAATAGCCTAGCTATTGCTAGAGGAGAGGGCACACCCTGAGAGATCAGATTTCCACCCCACAGGGCAAGGGAGAAGATTAGAACTTGATGGTGCAAAGAAAGGCCTCAGCCATTTAGCCCCAAAATGCTAGATTCTCAAGGACATTACACAAAGGTTGTGGTATACCAAAGAGCATTGTAAATGTATAATTGCAGTGGGTTTGTTCTTGTTACTCACACTGACTGCTGTAACCAATGGATGCTGCTACCAGAAGCTGTGGAACTCTACATGGAATTGTACCACGTACTGAATGTTTGGAAAGAGCCATGTAACGTGTTGTCATTGATGTATAAGCATTAATTGTACATTGAAGGAGTTTGTAATTCTGAAATGTCACCGTTGTTCCCTGTAACTAGTCTTGCAATCTCTCACATGAGAAGGAACATTCCAAACTTATTGGCTACGTCTACACTAGCCAAGAACGTTGAAATGGCCATGCAAATGGCCATTTCGAAGTTTACTAATGAAGCGCTGAAATACATATGCAGCGCCTCATTAGCATGCGGGTGGCCGCGGCACTTCGAAATTGACACAGCTCGCCACCACATGGTTCGTCCAGATGGGGCTCCTTTTCGAAAGGACCCCAGCTACTTCAAAGTCCCCTTATTCCTATGAGCAGATAGGAATAAGGGGACTTTGAGGTAGCTGGGGTCCTTTCGAAAAGGAGCCCCATCTGGATGAGCCGCATCAATTTCGAAGTGCCACGACCGCCCGCATGCTAATGAGGCGCTGCATATGTATTTCAGCGCTTCATTAGTAAACTTCGAAATGGCCATTTGCATGGCCATTTCAACGTTCTTGGCTAGTGTAGACATGGCCATTGTGTGGCATGGAAGGGGATACTGAGGCACACAACCATTTTGGTGGTATGGCTAAATACCAAGGGTAGAAAGTATTTGTACCTTCATTTACTGGACTGTAATTGAATTCCAAACTTTTGCTGGAGCAGCTGTATGGACTAGTGGGCAGATGGGGGGCAGGGCCCAGACCAGAGAAGAACTATTTGATTTGCTGGTGTTGCAGCAGCTGTATGGGCTCTGCCTGCCCAACTTGAGAATGTGGCTGATGGAGCGGAGGCTGAAGCAGGGAGACCAATCAACCCGAGGGAACTAAAGGGACTTGCCTGGCTGCATCACATGAAAGGGGCCACTACCAAGCTCCTGAGGTGGAGCTTCCCCATGCACGATTATGACATGGAGGTGGTACGCATCAAGGAGAGCACTGAAAGTATAGCCGATGCCCTATCACGTGGGGAGGGCCCCAAACTTCCCCAGGTCACTTGCTGAGTGACCCCTCTCAGTTCCGTCTGGAAGCAGGGAGAGATGTGATGTAGGGGGGGATACGTGTGTGGGGATCACAGAGGGTGTGGGGCTCCTGCTGAGGGTAACCTAGGCAACCAGGTGATGCCTGTGGACTGCAGACAAAGGAGGAGGTGGAGCCTGAGGGGTCTGAACTGGAGCTGGGAGTTGGAAAGCAGTTAGTCTGGGCTGGGAGAGACAGACAAAGGAGAAGGTAAGGCCCCCGCTCCAGGGGCCCCTTGGGGCATCCTCTCCCCAACATGGATTGGGCTGACTGTCCTTGCCTGCTGTACTGACTCCTCTGTAAGAGGCTGTGTCCTGTCAGCTAACAAACTGTTCTCCTGCTCAGCAAGAGTCACTCCTGCCTGCGGATGGGGTGCAGAGCTTGGGGATCCCTGAACCCCACCACAGCCCCTGTCAGCTAACTGCTAAGTTATCTGCCCAAAAACTAGTTTTCAACCTCCTTAGTAGCTTCTGGAAAGAGGTTGTGAGAAGGTGAATGCCTCACCCCCTATTTGCTGCTTGACTATTACAAACCATGCTCAATAACACCACTGACGCTTCTGTCCTCAGTCTGCCCATTCCTTTTTCACGGACTGCACAGGTCAACCCCATACATATACCAAAATCTAAACGGGGGCCTTGACTCATTTGTACATTTGTTTTTTAATTCCTGTGGGTGCTCAGATATTATAGCAGTGGCTGCTATTACAAAAGCTGGGATGGATAGATATGATAAATAATATATTGAAAAAATACAAAAAAACCCCGTAAAACTAGACATCTAAAATATTTGCAAATGAGCATCTGATCTGGCAGCAATTGATGTACAAGGTTCAAAATGATTAACCACAAAGTTTCATAGACTCATCACCCTCAGAACAACCCAACTTGCATTTACTCTCCTTAGTCCTTAAGCCAGCTTTTCAAGCTAAGTCTTGTACAGATCACCACAGAAATTGATTGCAAATTTTACAAAGCTTTTGACCTGTATCATCTTATTAAATGTTTATGAAAAATCAATGGAGTTCAATCACGTTATAGGCTGAACTTCACACACTTCAGCAATAAATGGAGAAGTATATTTATCCCAAAGTCTAGAGTGAAGATGTTAGAAGCTGGAAGTCTCTCATTGGAACTACTTGTCTGCCATGCATGTGAAGTTAAAAAAGAGAATTTAAAAAATGAAATAAAGGCATTCAGTTTTGGGAAAAAGATGAAACCAGATAACTTAGAATCAGTGGCTTTTTAAATACATTCACATTATAAATTAAGTAACATTACCAAACAAAAATTTCAGATATACACTAGAGGAAGTATACTTTTAATCAAGGATAAACACACAGTCATAATTTTTATGCCATACATTACTAATGTCACCAGGGCTACATCTACACGTGCCCCAAACTTCAAAATGGCCACGCAAATGGCCATTTCGAAGTTTACTAATGAAGCGCTGAAATGTATATTCAGCACTTCATTAGCAAGCGGGCGGCCATGGCACTTTGAAATTGATGCAGCTCGCCACCATGCAGCTCGTCCAGATAGGGCTCCTTTTTGAAAGGACCCCGCCTACTTCAAAGTCCCCTTATTCCCATGAGCTGATGGGAATAACAGGACTTCAAAGTAGGCGGCGTCCTTTCGAAAAGGAGCCCCGTCTGGACAAGATGCGCAGTGGCGAGGCGCATCAATTTCGAAGTGCCGGGGCCGCCCGCATGCTAGTGAAGCACTGAATATGCATTTCAGCGCTTCATTAGTAAACTTCGAAATGGCCATTTGCGTGGCCATTTCAAAGTTTGGGGCACATGTAGACATGGCCCAGGAGAGTGGACAAAGATGAGGGACTCACTTAAAAAAAAAAAAACACATTTTGAATAGGATACGCAACAATACATACGACATCTGAATTACAAGAAATAGTCACTCCAAATGCTTACAACAATGTGTTAGACAAAAACTGCTATGCCCCTCATCACAAAGAAAACACAACCCAGGCATGAATTCCATAAATGTCCTGCCCCTACCCAGTTCAGGGCACAATTTTGATAAAGCGGGGGGTGGAAACATAGCATTGTCTGGTATCAGAGGGGTAGCAATGTTCTTCTGTATCCACAAAAACAACAAGAAGTCCTGTGGCGCCTTATAGACTGACTGATATTTTGGAGCATAAGATTTCATGGACAAAGACCCACTTCACCAGATGCCATCACTGCATTGTTTGGGCAACTCAGGGAAGAGATTTGATAGGAGAGAAATAGGAAACTCATTAGGTGGCTTTGTGCAGAGGACAAGCAGCAGCATATAGGCATGCTGATGCAAAGTGCTCAGCTAGCCCAGCAGGTGACCAGGGTCTGAGGGGGTTAAAAGAGACAAAAGATGCATTTTTGCAAACCCACAGGGACACCAGGACATGCCTGGAACACTGATCCAGGCACATGCAGTCACCTGGAGCATGGCCACTGTTGCAGAATGCCATTTTGGAATGATATGAGCAGGCCTAGGAGTATGGCTGACCTGCAGCCTCCCACAGCACCACATAGTGGAAGAAACATGTTGCAGATTGTGGGATGAAGTATTCCGTGGATATTTCTGTAGAAATTGCCTTAAGCCATGTGAGTGGTAGGACTTTGAACAATCACTGCACAACCCTGCATTCAGTCTTTTATGAAAGGATCTCAGCTCCTGTTTGTTCCATTTCTTTATTTTCCTTTTGTTGTCTACTCTTGCCAGTGATAGGTGGTATCATTAGTCTTTTGACTTCCTCCTAGCCAGAGGAAGTAAAGCAGCAGGGAAGAAAAGGGTCATTTTTTTCAGTAATTTTAAAATACCCTTTTGGAAAGCATGGAGTGTGGGACAGTGCAAACCTGACAGAAGCAGGGAACTGTGTCCGAGTTGCTCCCAACCTAGGCCAGTGCCCTAACCACTGAACCATCCTTCTCCTTACCAGCCACCTTATGTAGGGATTTTTTTAAAAGACAGAGCTAGCGCATGCGCGTGCGCGCACACACACACACACACACACACACACACACACACACACACAAAAAATATCCTTAGCAGGTTCCATCTATGCCCCAACATGCTGCCCCATGCTGAGAGTATAACCCACAGTTTCCAACTACAGGCAGAGTATGATGCTCCATCATCAATGACAGAACTTCACAGAAATCCCTTGAGGCTATTAACTACTCATCTCTCTGGGCTCATGTGCTTGACAAATGGGGAGAAACACGTGTTTCTATTCCTGTCAGTTGCACCAGGGCACAGTAGGGGATATCCTCATAGTGGCAAGAATGAGAAATCTAGTAAACAGGAGAGGGAAGAGTAATGCTGCACATTCTGCTTATTAGCGCCGCTCAGCTGCCTGCAAGGAATTGCCATTTTCTGGCAGTTACCAATGAGAAGACAGCAGCTATGAGGCACTGCAGCCAGGGAAGGAAGCATTGGGACCCACCTTCCCTTGCTGCTGTCCCACAAACCTACCTGTGGGCAGAGGTGAAAGCAAGTAGCAAGACTTACCAGTATGCATCCTGAAGTTGTTGGTGTCCTGGTAAAGATGGGGGCAGCTCTGGGCCCCTGGAAGGGGTGGGGCTGGAACCAGACTCTCCCATCAAGCTCTTCACGGCCAACACTGGCACAGCAGCTGTGGCAGCTGCCAGGAGCCCTGGGCCCTTTTAAATTGCTGGGCCCTGGGACAGCTGCCTCTTTTGCCCCCATCCCTGTTGGCAGCCCTGTTGTCAATCTCAGGGCCACCAATGTGGGGGAGCAAAAGGAGCACCAATGTTAAAGCTGTGCCATGGCAGCGCTTCTTTGGCCATGTACAGGCCTGTATCAGTGGCCACTTCTTGCCAGTACACCACACTGGTCCACTTTCACCTCTGCCTGTGGGGAAAAGAGCAGCAGAGGTGAACACTTCAGCCCAGATACTAGGGCTTAAGATGTGGAGGAGAGGCTGTGGATAGGGACCATGTAACTCTATAAACTCCCAGTGCCTTTGTTCCCTGAAGAAAGCCTGCATCTAGGCTGCAGTCCTCTCCCCACTGGACACTGGTGCCATGCCCATAGCCTTCCCCCTCCCCCACACAAGGCCATGACACCAAGTCTCCAACAGGGGCTCCCCTATGAGGAAGAAATGCAAGTCCCCCAACCTCTTAAGTCCTGTGACGGCAAGATTGCAGGCCTGCAGGCAAGAAAGACACATCCTAGTGTTTCCTTCCCTGTCTGCAGCCCCAAAGACCTGTGGGAGGCAGAGGTCTTTCTCCTATTAAGAGTTCTCAGCATGTGGCACACTGTTACCAATATCTAATTCCCATTATTGTTGAAGTCAATGGGGCAGGTTTGGGTCCCATTAAAGTCTTGCTATTAACTGGAACTTGTTATTAAGCAGCATTCACTGCAATTGTAAAGAAAAGTATCTGGTATTTCTGTGGTTACACTACTGGTGTCCACAATTCAAGAAAGAGATTGATAAATTGGAGAGCATTCAGAGAAGAACCTTAAGATTAAAAGATTAGACAGCATGCCTTAAGCTACGTCTACACGTGAATGCTACATCGAAATAAGCTATTTCGACGAATAGCGTCTACATGTCCTCCAGGGCTGGTGCCGTCGACGTTCAATGTCGACATTGGGCAGCACCACATCGAAGTAGGCGCTGCAGGGGAGCGTCTACATACCAAAGTGGCCCACATCAAAATAAGGGGCCAGGAACAGCTGCAGACAGCATCACAGGGCGGACTAGCACTTCCAGGGCAACAGCTAGCCGCTCCCTTAAAGGGCCCCTCCCAGACACACGCAGCCTGCACAGCACACGGTCTGCAGAGCCATAGGCACGCACACCTGGGCGAAGTAGTATGGACCCCCAGCAGCAGCAGCCGCCAGAGGTCCACACAGCTGCCCCTGCAGGAGCAGTGCTCTCCCTGCTCAATGCCATGCAGGAGGCAGCTGAGCACCTTTTAGTCACAGAAGAAGAGGAGCTGACCCCAGGGGAGGAGGAAGCAGCCCCAGACCCTGCTGTCCTCCACCCCACCCCCCCACCGCACACGCTGCCAGCTGTGGAGCTACCCCACGAGCACCGACTGGTGGGAGCGGCTGGTGCTCGGCGAGTGGGACAACGACCGCTGGCTCCAGAACTTTCACATGAGCCAGCAGACATTCCTGGAGCTCTGCCAGTGGCTCACCCCCACACTGAGGCACCACGACACCGCCATGCGGCATGCCCTCAGTGTGGAGAAATGGGTCGGCATTGCTGTCTGGAAGCTGGCCACTCCAGACAGCTACCGATCCGTGGGGCAGCAGTTTGGTGTGGGCAACGCCACCGTCGGGGCTGTCCTCATGGAGGTAAGAGGACCCACGGGGAGGGGGAGGAAGCCCTGGGGGGGAAGGGCAGCCGTGGGGTGGCGAGGGCCCGACACACCCTGCACACCCCTCACTGGTGCTCTCCCATGTCCTTCCCCTGCAGGTTGTCCGCGCCATCAACGCCCTGCTCGTCCACAGGCTCATGCAGCTTGGGGACCTGGATGCTGCCATCGCGAGGTTTACCAGCCTGGGCTTCCCAAATTGCTTCGGGGCTCTGGATGGGACCCATATCCCCATCTGAGCTCTGGAGCACAGCGGAGGACGCTTCCTGAACAGGAAGGGCTACCATTCTGTGGTCCTCCAGGCCTTGGTGGACAGCCAGGGCCACCTCTTGAACATTTATGTTGGCTGGCCTGGCAGCACCCATGACGCCCGGGTGCTCAGGAATTTGGGCCTGTGCCGCTGGCTGGAGGCGGGGACCTACATCCCCCGGCGGGAGATCCCTGTGGGGGACACCACCATGCCCCTCTGCATCGTCGCAGATGCGGCGTACCCCTTCCAGCCCTGGCTCATGCACCCTTACACGGGCCATCTCTCAGCCAGCCAGGAGCACTTCAACACGCGCCTGAACCACGCGCGCCAGGTGGTTGAGCGCACTTTTGGCTGCCTCAAAGGGCGCTGGAGGTGTCTCCTCACCCGCCTGGATGCAGGCCCCACCAACATCCCCCAGATTGTGGGCACGTGCAGCGCACTCCACAACCTGGTCGAGAGCAAGGGGGAGGCATACTTTCAGGGCTGGGCTGTGGAGGCTGGCAGGGCTGACGTGCAGCCACCCGCTGCCCCCAGTCGCCAGGTGGACCCCGAGGGGATCCGAGTCTGGGAGGCCCTGCAGGCCCATTTCGACCAGGCCGCGGGGTGAACACTGGTAGGCCCCCCACTGCACCTCCCCATCCTCCACAACACTCCCTGCCCCCACGCCCACACCACAGAGCACCCAAGAGCACACACACCCCACTTTTCTTGCAAATAAAAATAGACCTGTTGTTTTTGAAACCACAAAACAGTGAATTCTCTTATTAATACTATATATATATATATATATATATATATATATATATATAATAGTGGAAAAAAAGGGAAGAACTATTTACATGGCGGGCAGGTATCATAAAAGAACAGGAGTCTAACACAAACTATATACAAATATAATGGGGATACGTACAAAGGGGGAGGGAGGGGCCACGTTCTGGGCCCCGCACCCCCTACTGTCCAGCGCCTGGGGTTGGTGGGTGCGACCCTCGCCTCAGCCTCAACCCTGGCCAAGGCTGGCTGGGGGCCAGGCGAACCAGCAGATACGGCCGGCGGGTGTCAGCAGGCCCCAGGTCCCGCTTGGCAGAAGGCCCCTCAGTGGCGGACGGCGGTCGGAGCAGCAGGTGGGGCAGCGGGTGAAGCGTCGGGCAGGGCGGGCACAGCAGTGGGCGGCGCGGCATGGGGGGCCAGATAGTCTGCTATGTGCTCAAAAGTGTGCATAAAGGCCCCCCATGCCTCCTGGCACCAGGCCAGCACCAGCTCCTGCAATTGCAGCCGCCACTCGTCCACCCACAGGCGCTGCTCCAACACCTACAGCTGCTGCCAGAGGGTCGCGAGCAGCTGGGGGTCCATCACCGTCCTCTGGTGGTAGTGGCTACGCCGTCAGCCCTGCCCTGGGGCTGGTTGGTGCTCCGTTGAGTGGCTGGCCAGCAGTGATGGCCCCGGTGGGCTGTCTGGGACCACTGACACCTCGTCGGCGCTCTCCGGGCCCTCCGATGGTGCAGCTGTGGAACACAGGGGGGGAAGAGTGGAGACAGCCGTTAGTGTGGCCCCCGAGCCATGGCCCTTGTCCCCCCACCCCTCTGCTGCTGGTTCCCCATCCCCGTCCCCGGGAGATGCTGCTGCTGCTGATGGGTGTCCCACCCCCCCCCACCGGGGGACCCTAGGTTCCACTCCCCCCATCCTCAGGGATGGGGCATGGCACTGTCCTCCTGGGGGGGCAGGGGCTGATGCACTCTTCTGAGGGACATGCCACTGCTGTCCTTGGGGCCATGGGCATCTGGACATGTGGAGGGCCCTGGTCATGTCTGTTGTCCCCGCCCCTCAACCCCGGGGGTGTGCACCGGGTGGGGGGTACATACCTGACGATCCGCTCCCACAGTCGGGGGACACCCTCTGGGCGGACGCCCTGCTGGAGCTCCGGGACAGCAGGATTATTTGGAGCCCCCCGTCGCTGGAGGAGGATTCCCCCTCCTCCTCCTCTGGTGTACCAGGGGTGGGCTCCTGGGGGGGCCCCTGGGTGCGGGGCTTGCCTCTGGGGCGGACTCCGCCTCCAGGGCCTGCTGGGGCTCGTCGGCTGAGGTGTCAAGAGTGGCCGGCGGGGAGGAGGTATACCGGGGGCCCAGGATTTCCCTGAGCTCCTTGTAAAAGGGGCAAATGGCGGTGGCGGCCCCAGATCATCTGGCCGCATCCTGGGCCCGGGCGTAACCCTGCCGCAGCTCCTTAACCTTACTCCTGACATGGTCAGGAGTGCGGGCAGGGTGACCCCAGGCGGCCAGGCCCTCGGCCACCGAGCGAACACATCCGCGTTCCACCTCTTGCTCCCCATTACCTGGAGCACCTCCTCCTCGCTCCAGAGCCCCAGCAGGTCCCGGATCTCGGCCTGCATGCAGGAGGGGCCCTGCTGCCTCTTCCCGGGCTGGCTGGGAGCCCTGGCTCCCCTTGGGGGCGTGCCCTGGGGGCACTTGGGGGGCTGGCGGGCGGCCATCGCAGCAGGGGGGTGTCTTGGGGCTGCAGGGAGGCGTGCAGGCTAGCCGCGTGTTACTGCTGCTGCCTGCATGCGCTCTCAGCTTCCTGCACAGGACGGCAGGGGGCGGGGAGCTTTAAGGGGCTGCTGCATGCGGCGACCATAGAGCTCAGGGGCTGGAGAGAACGTCTCTCATCCCCTCAGCTGATGGCCGCCATGGCGGACCCCGCTCTTTCGATGTTGCGGGACGCGGATCGGCTACACGTGCCCTACTTCGACGTTCAACGTCGAAGTAGGGCACTATTCCCATCCCCTGATGGGGATAGCGACTTCAACGTCTCGCCGCCTTACGTCGATTTCAACTTCAAAATAGCACTTGCCACGTGTAGACATGGCGGGCGCTATTTTGAAGTTGGCGCGGCTACTTCGAAGTAGCCGGCATGTGTAGACGTGGCTTTAGAGTGATAGACTCAAGGAACTCTATCTATTTAGCTTAACAAAATGAAGGTTAAGATGAGACTTGGTTACAGACTGTTAGTGTGTATGTTTGTGGGGAAGAAATATTTAATAAAGGGTTCTTCAGTCCACAAAGGAAGGTGTAACACTACATTGAAGCTAGCCAAATTCAGACTCGAAATAAAGAATTATTAATAGTGAGATTAATTAACCATTGGAATAACCTACCACAGATTATGGCAGATTCTTCATTTCTGACTATTTTAAAAATCAAGATTGGGCATTTTTTCTCAAAGGTACAATCTAGGAATTGTTTGGGAGAGTTCTATAGGCTGTTTTATACAGGCGGTTAGATAAGATGATTACAGTGGTCCCTTCTGGACTTGGACTTGCCGAATCTTTTATCAGAATAGGTTAGTAAAATATCACACACCCATTGCTATGTTACACATATTAACACAGCAAGAAAGAATGTAACTAAAAAGCAGACTCTGTATATTAGAAAATAAAAAGTTAAATGCTTCCCACGCTTGTCAATATAAGGTACACAATATGGGCCTGATCCTCAATCATATGACTATCACTAATTATTCTCAATGAAGCGTCTGACTCTTGAGAGCATTATGTAGAGAAAACTCTTGTAACAAATTAAAATTACAGGTTTTGAACAAACATTCAGTTTGTCCAGCTTTACTGGCAAACTCAGGTCATGGTAGAAGTATATCATAGAATTAGTCTTCAAAATCTGAGCTCATTTTGTTCATGCATCTCTGAAGGGAATCTTGTGCTGCTGTCTTTAACCTTGATTACTAAGGGGGAAACCCTTGTACGGAATGGTCTTTTGGTCCAATAAACAAAACTTGTGCTACTACATCTTACGCTGTACATGATCATCAAGGGAATTAGTTGCATAGTCATGCTGTGGTTGATCTGGCACTGAATAATATTTAAATGAAGTTATGCTTATTGAAGGACTGACTGAAGAAAATGGCTTAAATTGCTATTTTCTACATTTTAAATCAAGAACTTCTATAAAATAGGAAGTAAACAATAAAGGAAGATGAAAATAGATGATAGGCAAACAATACTTCCCTGTACTCAAAATATAAATAGTCATGCAAGCTGTTACCAAGTAAGAGTCTCAAGAAAACAGGGAATGGATGGAAAGGAACTCAGCCTACTGACCATAACTCCCCACTTGACTTTGACAATAAACTTGACTGCATTTAATGATTGTTTTGAAGAACATTCTAGCCAAATATCCAGCCCTCAGACATATATTAACTTATGAAAAATTGTGGCTTTTAAAGAAAAAAAACAGAGTAACTGGCCTTATGGAATCTGTACAATTAAGAAAGCTAACAATGATACTGTTTGAGATTTTTTTTAAATAAGATTTGATAAAAAGGAATGGGAGAGACAAATCACAATTAACTACCTTTTTCTTCATTTTTCAACTCTGAAAAAATAATGAATAGTTATTAGTGAACAAAGCTAGAAACGTTACAAGCAATTTCAGCAAAAGCATATAAATACCCTGCATGTAAATGACCACACCAAAACAACATTTCATTGTTAATCTCCTTCTCAAAATAGAAAAGAATTAATTCAAAGTAGAACAGATTATGTAGCAAGTTCTAAAACAGTAATTAACAAAAAATATGAATTTCCCCTAAAGCTTATTTTTAAGTTAGTGGACCAGGTTTTAATTGCTGATAACCTCGGGTCAGGTATACAATAGGCAGGGTCTCTGTGAGGCAGTAAAGTTGGCATCAATCCTCTTCATTTCACGCACTCTCTGATCAGGTTTTGTTTTGCAAAGGTCATTTAATTAGTCCTATCAGTAACAGTTACTACCTTACCATTATCTTCCTTTAGCTAATGATAGCATTTTGCATGTGTTAAGTAAAACAGGAATTAACAAAATTCCAATGGCTTACTTAAATGATAAATAATGAACCATTTTAAGGAAGAAATCTCCTGGGGAGTGCGGAAAAACCTGCAGCTGAAGGCAAGCGAGTCAGGATGTGTAACTCTGCACAGGCATAAACAGGAAATGGAGCAGCTTGCATTTGGATTGACAATCTGGCTCCAAATGGCTCATCTAAAGCAGGCATGATGTTTGACCCCTGTCAAACACAAAAACTACAGCTTTATAAAGTTTTCTGTCCTGACACCTCTAAGCTCCTCCATATAAAATAAATCTTTCCTCCTCTCTTACTTTGAATGACCAATGAAAATGGGACTTCTTAAATCAAGGAATGTTTTATGGTACTAAATTCACATTTTATTTTAAATATTTTCTCATCCAAACTCTCCATACAGCCCATATGATAATACCAATAGGTCAGAAAGGTCAGTGATTAATCTTTTTATCAGACAGAAATAATACCTGATTCCCTTATTGCCAAGATACTGCCATATAAAGAATAGCTTGGCTTCCCACAAAGGGTCTGCCAGACCAATTCTACACCACCAACTTCAATGGGAGCAGAATCAGGCTCTGTTTTCTTATCTACCTATTAAAGTTACTTGTATGGAATTTAATCTTGTGGTGAGTGTTGTAGAGTCTTAACAGCAAATTCTGCTGCAGAAAAAATCTTCTTTAAGGCTATATCTAGACTGCCGACAACTGTCGGCAAAAGGTATGCAAATTGTACAATGCATTTGTATATCTTTTGCCAACAATTCTGTCGGGAAAGGCTTTTCTGACATTTGGCCCATCCACATGGGAAAAACTCCCTGTGTCAAGACATCCCTTCTTCCTCATAGAACAAGGTATACAGGGATGACGGCAGAAAGCTCACAAGCATCAGATCTCTGGCAACAGATCTGCAGTATGGACACGTGCTCTGTCGACAAAACTTCTGCCGACAGAAGCCTGCAGTCTTAGATGTGTGGCCATCCACTTCACACAACATATACCTAGGGGGGGAAATGAGCTCAAGATTTCCAGTACTGACAGCCTAAATTTAAGCTCCTCAATCCATAATTAGAGACCTATATAACTGGTCTCCACTTCAAAAGTGCCAGTGAGTTGAACTTACTTCACCGGGGGCTGGTTGGTTGCTTAGCACTTTTGAAAATCAGTAGTCCTGTGGCACCTTATAGACTAACAGATATTTTGGAGCATAACCTTTCATGGGCAAAGACCCGCTTCATCAGATGCATGAGTGTGGGGGGGTGTTCCAAGGAGTGTTTCAAGAGTGGGGTCCCAGTAAAAGGGAGGGCCAGAGCTGACAAGGTCTATCCAGTCATGGTGAAAATGACCCATTATCAGCAGTACACATCAAGAGAAGAGAAAAACAATTACTCCTCTGACACCGCCCCTCCCCCCACTCATGCATCAGATGAAGCAGGTCTTTGCCCATGGAAGCTTATGCTCCAAAGTATCTGTTAGTCTATAAGGTGCTACAGGACTTCTTGTTGTTCTTGAAGACACAGACCAACACAGCTACCTCTCTGATATTTGAAAATCAGGTCATTTATATAGATGACTATATATGGATTTGGAAACCTAGCTTTAGATACCTGTTTTTTAAAAAATCTTGGATTTGGATTTAACACTAAGAGTTATCACTCAGACATCTACTGCAGAACAAAGGGCATACTGAATCATTCTAATTATTACTACTAGTAGTAGTATATTATTATTATTATTATTAAATTTTAAAATGAGTTTTATGCAATATGGAATGTAAAATTTTGTTGTCAAAGAGGATAGCTGCTCCCCAAACAATTTATTATAAAGCAAAACAGCTAACGGAGGATTTTTCTAAATTCACATTAAGCAAGTGAAAGAAAGCTTGAACCACTCATTCCTATGTTTAAAAATAGAGAGTTTAAATTACACTTGCAAAGTGACAAGTCACATATTCATTGAAACTCCAATTTAAACAAAATGTCTTTACAGCTAGATTTTACACTTGAAGTTGCTATTATAAGGTTTAACAATTAACTGCACTGTTTAACAACTCACAAACTTTAAGAAAATACATGTGTACAGTAATTTTTAAAATGACCAATGAATTTTAAGCATAATTTTTAAATTTCTTCATAATTTTAAACATGACTCTTAAATTTCTGAGCAGGTTAACTAACAAACCCTATTTAAAAAAATCTTGTCACTTTAATACCAAAAATAAATTCTAAAGGTTTTTCTGACCATGCTATATAATTTGATGGAGAATTATAATCCTGCTATAGCATTCTTCTGCACAGAGAAAATGCTTCAATATGGCTATCCTCTATAGAGGATTTTACAGCATTTTCATATTACCCTCTATTTTAGATGCTAGAGAACCCTATGAGCTTATTTTCTATAAAACTTTACACAATGGGCTTGTTTACACTTGCCCCCAACTTTGAAGGGGGCATGTTAATCAGGACGATGGGCGATTACTAGTGAAGTGCTGCGGTGAATATGCGGCACTTCATTAGGCTAATTCTTCCCCGCAGCAACTTCGAAGTGTCATACTTTGAAGTGCCAGCATGCATGTAGCTATGGGCACTTTGAAGTGCCCGCACTACTTCAAAGTGCCTTTACTCACCACAGCACTTCATTAGTAATCTCACGTCACCCTTCTTAACATGCCCCCTTCAAAGTTGGGGGCAAGTGTAGACCTAGCCAATATGTTTCATAGGAAGAATGTCCATTCAGGGTTCTATTTATGCTGAATGTGAAACAATATCACTAACTCATGCTGGCTTCATGCTATCAAAACAAAAAACAGTCAAGTAGCACTTTAAAGACTAGCAAAATGGTTTATTAGGTGAGCTTTCGTGGGACAGACCCACTTCTTCAGACCAGAGCCAGACCAGAACAGACTCAATATTTAAGGCACAGAGAACCAAAAACAGTAAGCAAGGAGGACAAATCAGAAAAAGATAATCAAGGTGAGCAAATCAGAGTGGAGGGGTGTGGGGGAAGGTCAAGAATTAGATTGAGCCAAATATGCAGACGACAAATGCTGGGCTAGGTTCCAGTGACATTGTAAGGAGAAAAAGAAGCCCAAAATAGGTCCTGAAAGGTAAGAAACAATTCTCAAATATTTTATTTTAAAATATATTTGTGTATCATTTCATTCTTCCCATTGTATTATTTATAATATGGTTGTACTTAGGAGTTCCAGTGTTGGGCCAAGACCACATGATATAGGCACTACACAAAAAAAGTCAAACAAGGTCCAGTCCAATTAACTTACTGCAGAAGTTTTTTGTATACATTTATTTTTAATTCACTTTGCATCATCTTTAAAACAAAGTGGAGGTTAAAAATAGCTTATCTAGATTTAACAAACAGCAACATTCTGTCCATTTATAAAATTTTGATTTGATGCCATCTTTTTGTTCATGTATCTTACAGCTTTTTACTTCTTTCAGTTCATCATAAAAATAAAGTAAGTGTCATTAATAATTTTTGGTGTTTTATTTTTCCAGTGTTTCAGGCATATTATGTAATAAACCAGAAATCACATATTTGAAAAACATAGGACAGTTTTTAAAGAGAGTCTTCTTCCTCACGCTCTCCCCAAGAATTGTATTATGGCTTCCTGAAAACAATACAATGAGTTGGACATTTCTCCCACAAATGAATGTACACAACAAGTAGAAGGCAGGGACCTGGAAATTTGGAAAGTGAATACCAGAAACAAGGGTCAGAGGAAGGAGATGTAAAATGAACATTTATCACTCATGCATCTTAATCTCTAATAAGACAGCAGTAGATATGTTACAGTCTGTTGGAGAAGACAACAAACTATTCACTGCACAAACATCCCCATCGAACGGCCAACAAGAATTCTTGGCACGGTCTGCAAAGGCAGATAGGCAGTAAAAGAGCTATTCATTATACACCCCAATCAGAGAAGACAGCGTGGTGGTTGTGCACGCTGTGTATGTGGGTGTGGGGGAGGAGGAGGCTGTAGAAGGAAGGGCTGCGGGTGGGCAGAGTAGCAAAGGGAAATTAGTATGGACAATCAATTAAAATATTTGAAAGTGTATGATTAGCATACAATGACTGATTTCCTACTTTGTTTCAATCCTCAGTGGCATGTATTTAAGGTATTTAATGTTATTTTAACACAGAAACAACAATAGTTTATAAAAGCCTGATATGAGTTTAGGATGGAGCTAAGCACCTCAGCAGTGACACAATATAAACTTCAGTAAATGAAATACTGGAAGTTGATGTAAACAGCTTTTAATAGCAGTGAACATTTGTTCGCTTTGTTTAGACCATCTGGATGTTCCATTGTGTTCAGCTCAACACTGACTGCCATCGGGTGACAGTTGATATATGTTAAGTACAAGCAAAGTGCCGCAGCCCACTCCAGGGACCCTTAGGGGAACTTTTCAGTGTTTTGTGGAATATTCTGTCAGATCACAGCAAAGTCACCTACATCCTTAATGGCTCTGTGCCAAAGTCCCCCAGCTTTTTTATCAAAGGAGAGTTTTGCTTTTACTGTTTGAAAGGTTGGGAAAACTATGCCAAAGTTCTTCCAGGCAGCTTGGAGAGCATCAGCTGACAGGAATGATTTTCAATATGGAGCAAAGAATAAAGAGAACGACTAATCCTGAGAGAGTCCAGGTTTCACTCACTTAACATGCAATGTGTCTAACAAACAAGCCTTTAGAACACAACAAAAGAGAAAGTTACCACAAACATGACGGGAAATTAACATTTAAAAGCACATCATTTTTTCCACTTGCACAAAGCCACGTGGTCTATTATTTCTTCATTAAATGATAGGAGATGAGCTATGTGCCCCAATGAAACTCAAACCTACCTTTCATCATGGCTTTTGGATTTTTGGTGAGTGCTTTATTTTAAAGCAGACTGGAAAGCTGAATGGTGACACACTGGCTTTTGCTACCTATGAGACTTTACAGGAGATTATATAATAAATTTCATTCACAGCCAGAATTTAGGTGAGTCTTGTTCCTGTCTCCCCAGCCATCTTTTGCTTAATTTTAAAATCTGCAGTAACAAGTACTCCATGACATGGAAGAAAACATATTGGATAAAAAAACTTGTTTGCACACTGCAAAAACATCAAACAAGCCAGCCAACCAACAAACCAACCAATCACAGTAGCATGTCTCAAAACCCAGGTATACCACAGACTCAGGCTCAGAGGCTCAGTCTATGGCACTAAAAATAACTGTGAAGATATCTGGGCTCAGGCTATCATTAGGGCTCTGAAAACCACTCCCCTTCCTGGGCAGCAGAGCTCGGTCTCCAGCACAAGCCTGAACATTTACACGGCTATTTTAGTACCACAGCAGAAACTCCTCAAGCAAGAATCTGTTTGACTCTGGGGGGTTTTCTTTTTGCTGTGGAGACAAACCTAGAGAGTGCCTGCCTTCCCCTTTTTTCTCTTCTGATTACAGTGATTAAAACATTTAATTTGCATCTCATAGATCATGGAACAGCCTTAGACATTCACAATGGCCTATCAGGACAGTGTTCTAGTCATTTCTTTATCTACGGGACAGGTGCAGCACTGCAGGCTTACCATTTATGAATTCCAACTTTGGCCATCCGTCCTGAAATAGTCAGACCATCTTTACAAGGTCAGACAGTAAGTCATTTTCCAGCCCATTTCAGTCCCTGGCTTCTCTGTTGAAAGTGCTAACGGGGTACCATTCAGTAGATCTGTGATGGGGGATCTTTAATGTGGACATTTAGCCACAGAGAAGTTACCTGAAAATATCAAACTCTTTTTACATATTTCATGCTACCAAGAGGTATTACCTTTGGGATTCTCATTAAGTGTGAATTTGAACTGGAAACCTAGAGCCTCTATATCCCAATTCCTGAGCTATCTAGTCCCCTGACTGTTAATAGTCTTTTTAAAAGAGCTAGAAGGGAGGAAGTAACACTCCAAAAAAGAGAAACCCAAAGGTTTCTACAAAGGTTACAGGCAGAAGCCTCTCAATGAGTTACCTCTGAGACCAGAAAAGATTTCCCTCAAATTAAATGTAAAAACTGGAACCAACAACAAAGTGCTTTTTACTACACTTAGAACAAGGTGATCCCTTATGGACCAGTTTCAGCTCTCCCTACAGTCAGCCAAGCCCACCGACAGGCTGTCAGAGGAGAGGGGGCAACTGCCCCAGGGCCTAATGGTTCAAAGGGGCCCCAGGCTACCTGCCTCTGCCACTGCTACTGCAGCAGTGACACCCGCTGGAGCCCTGGGTCCTTTAAAATCACTGACAGAGCACCACGTGACACACAGCAGAGCCCAAGTGGCACCCTCCAGGTGGTGCTAGGGTGCATGGCACTTCTGGGCAGCACTAGAGGCCGGCTCCCACCTCTTCTGTCTGAGCCTCCCACACAAACCTCGTCCAGGGACTTGGCAAGTCTGTCGGCTCACCTGCAGTAAGCAGGAGGTAAGTTTGTTAATTACAGTACATTTTTGTAACACAAGATATAGGACCTGAACCTAAATTAAAGTAAGTGCCTTCAATTCCCTTTGGAATGAACTGAATTCACAGGGCTCAGGAATCAGGCCAATAAAACATAATATGAAGTGGTAAATCTTGCCATAGTGAAATAGAAGTTAAGACTGCACAGGAGTCATTAGGTAGTACTCTTTGGAATCAGTATTCAGCTAGAGCTTTGAAACCAAATCGAATTAACATCACTTACTCACACGAGTAGACCCACTGAAATCAAAGGTATTCCTCACAGGAGATAGGTCTGGAGCATTTGTCCCTGGAGAACAGTAATATATCTGTTTCTATCATGTAAGTAAGCTTTAATTATTATTTCTATCAAAACACTATACCTAAAGATACTTCTAATAAGGAATTAAGTTTTTTAAAACCTGTAGATTAAACAACTGATGTAGGATCTTATTTTGTCAACCATTATAACTAGGGCTGTTGATTAATTGCACTTAACTTACATGATTAACTTAAAAATTAATCTGAATTTTAGACATTAATTGTGAGTCTTTGCACTGTTAACTCAAACTGAATATAACTGAATTTCAATTTAAACTTATTAAATATTTTGGATAGTAACAGACAGAAAGCTGTGCTAGTCTATATACTATCAAAACAAAAAAGCAGTCAAGTGGCACTTCAAAGACTAACAAAATAATTTATTAGGTGAGCTTTCCTGGGTCTGGAAAGAGAGGCTGCTGAACTCTCTTTTATATTCCAATTCGACACATTAATACGTGGTTTGAGCCGGGATGGGAATTTTCTGGCTCATTAAAAGGGCTCTTTTGCATACTTGGTTTAATCTAATTCTTGACTTCCCCCTGTCCCCCTTCTGTCGCTCTACTCTCTGATTTGCTCACCTTGATAAATTTTTTCTGATTTGTCAGCCTTGATTACTACTTTTAGTTCTCTGTGCCTTAAATATTGAGTCTGTTCTGGTATGGCTATTGTCTGAAAAAGTGGGTCTGTCCCACGAAAGCTCACCAAATAAATTATTTTGTTAGTCTTTAAAGTGCTACTTGACTGCTTTTTTGTTTTAATATTTTGGATGTTTTTCAATGTTCCAATATATTGATTTCTATTACAACACAGAATATTCACCTCCTACAAGTGTAACTTACAAATGTAGCTATTTTTGTTATGTAACCACACTCAAAAACAACATAAAACTTTAGAGCCTACACGTACACTCAGTCCAACTTCTTGTTCAGCCAATTGCTCAGACAAGCAATTTTGTTTACATTTACTGGAGACAATGCTGCCTACTTCTAATTTATGTCACCTGAAAGTGGGAACAGGTGTTTGAGTGGCATTTTTGTAGCCAACGTTGCAAGGTATTTATGTGCCAGATATGCTGAATATTCATATACCCTTCATGTTTTGGCCATCATTCCAGAAAACATGTTTCCCTGAAGAAGAGGCTCATTAAAAAAAACAGTATGTTAATTAAATTTGTGACTGAACTCCCTGGGGGAGAAGTGTATCTTTCTTGCTCTGTTTTACCTGCATTCTGCTATATATATACTTCATGTTGTAGCAGTCTCAGATGATGGCCCACCATCATGATCCAGCACATGTTCATGTGAAGAACACTTTCACAGCGTATCTGACAAAATGCAAAGACTGTACCCACAGAAGATTTCTAAAAATACTTACAGCATGCAACCCAAGGTTTAAGAATCAGAAGTGACATCCAAAATCTGACAGGGATGCATGCTTTCAAATAATCGTAAAAGAGCAACACTGTGATGTGGGAACTACAGAACCTGAACCACAAAAAAGAGAATCAGCCTTCTGCTGGGGGCATTTGCCTCAGACAATGAAAACTGGCATGATGGTCTGCTTGGCTTTGACTGTAAACAGAAAGTGGGCAGCATTATCTCCTGTAAATTGTAGCCAAACTTGTTTGTCTGAGCAATTGGCTGAACAAGAAGTAAAGACTGGGTATATTGTAGGTGCTCAAGTTTTACACTGTTTTAGTTTTGAATGCAGAAAATTTTGTATATAATTCTACACTTGTATTTCATGATAAAAAGACTATTACAGTGCTAGTATTAGGTGAATTGAAAAAACACTTTCTTTTGGTTGTTACAGAGCAAGTATTTGTAACAAAACAAAAGTGAACATTTCACACTTTGTATTTTGTTTTGTAATTGAAATCAATATATTTGAAAATGTAGAACATATCCAAAATATTTAAATAAGTGGTATTCTATTATTGCTTAACAGTATGCTAATCACACAATTAATGGTGATTAAATTTTCTCATCACTTGTTAGCCCTAATTATTATATATTCTTCTTTGTGGGGATAAATCATCCAATAAGAATAATTTGAATTTCTACAGCACGTCTTAATCCAGGATTTCAAAGAGCTTTATATATATTACTTAAATTTTGGAATATCCCTGAAAGGCAGGCAAGTATCAGACACACTTTACAGATGGGAAAACTGAAACACATAAAGGGCAATGCGCTGAAAAGACACAGCAATGTAGTGGCACATCTGCAACTTGAAATTAGTTGTTTGTTCTAGGCACTAGAACACATTCCAAATATTGGAAATCCTCATTCACCTTCTTTTCCCTATGTTAATACTTAAAAGGTGCATTTAAAAAAAATTAAACAGCCGACTCCCAAACTGCCTGTTCTGGTGTGATCTGGGCTGAACAGTAAGCACTCAGGCTTTTCGTTACCGTTGACTACTACTCACAGATCACATTAATGGAATCTGAAGCTTTCAATTTACTTACAAGCCAGGTATTTTGTGAGCAGATGTTTTACACATTTCTCTACACCGTTTTAAACACGAATCCTAGCTTTATTTTGATTACGCCTTTATTTCTTTCCTTTCCAAAACAAATTTAAATTGTTTTCTATACATTCTTTAAACAAAAATGCTTATTACAACAATCTTCACAACCAGCAGCACCTTACTTTTAATTTTTGCTACACATAATACTATGTACTACTAATACCCCAAACAATAATTACCATAGTACAGTAGAGGTTTTTTTAATTATTAACTAATTAAAATTCTACTTGACAAAATATTTACTTTAAATTAATATATCTCATGAAATAGGCCAGCCTTTAAAAGACAACAAAATCAAGAGTTCTCATATTATATTTGTATTTTTAGGTCATTACATACAAGAAAAATCTGGGGGAAATATTTATATAGTTCTTATTTGGGAAATACAGAGATTGAGGATGTTAAATGTTGGTATTCATGAGTTTATTCTTGATTAAACAGTCTAATACTTCATCTCTTAAATTTATAGTATAATATAACATTTCAAATCATTTTAAACGTCAAAAATGAAAGCAGCTGGTCTTACACTAAATGAGAATAAAAAGAAAGTGAACTCAATCAAATGCAGAAGTTATTCAATAGTTGATAAATATGTGTACTGTACAATTTAATGTCACCTAGTTAAAAAACTGAAGATGTTAATTCTGCTGATGAAGATATTGTTTTTCCCCTCTTGTGCCCTATTCATTATGCAAGACTGCAGAATATGAAGTGTAGTGTGTGATCCGGACGATCTAATGATCTCCCACACCTGCTCATCTGGTACAATTTTAATTAACACTCCAAGGAGGTTTGTCAAGAGTAATCAAAAACATTGTCGCTTATAAAGCTGTGGCAAGAAATCAATACTTTTCATCAGAAAAGGTAAGGTCTGGCATAACTGAACCATTTAATTGCTTCATTCCAATAAACAAAAACTGCACATTTTAATGACTTGATTCTGCAGATCAATATCTAACCACATATTGCATTAAACAGCAACATGTGGTGGGATATTCTCAGTCATTTCAATTCAGAATGAAGCATTCCTCTTTTTTATTTCATCTGGAATGGCAATAGGTTGCTGAGCCTGTGCAGTGCTATGATTTATATCAAATGAGTGACCTCTAGGGCCGTAGGACTAGAACGGGTGACTAGTTCTCAATGGTAAGCTACTGGCATTTGACAAAGTGCCTGAAGCAGAATGAATTTACTTCTCTTTTCCTCAATCATCAACAGGCTCTGCCCTGACCCTCATACTGACTCCCATAACAAGATCTCCTGTCTCTGACTGAAAAATTTACTGTCATGTCTACTTTTCATTGAGCTCAAGTGAGTACTTCTGTCACCTTCAGTGAACTGAGTCTGTAAAAGATTTAACTAAACACCAGTCAGTTTAAAAACTAAGTAAGTACATCTCCTAAGATAATGCGCACTAGGTTTCTTAAAAGCTCTTTTGTATCTAAATTCCCTAAGTTATATCTCTTATTATGCCTGTTTAAATATTTGGTGGTAAATTACTAAACTCTTAAAAGGTGCTTGATGTAGAAATGAGTGTAAGACTCACTGTAAATTGCAAATACCCTAAACATTAGCATAGTCAAAAGTTAATACTAGTGAAAACTCCACAACAGATACATAAATAGGTGAATGTTAAATGCTTCTGAAGCTATGAAACGCTCTAAAACTCAGTTGTCTTAAAAATGGAAACATAAGCATATAGAAATAGATTAATATATGCATATTTCTTACACACAATCATTTGACTATTTTACATGCATTCTATACAAGCTTTTATATATATATTATATAAATTTTGACCGTGCTAATGTTAAGGGTATTTTCCAATTTACATTTAGCTGTTTATGTATCTGTTGTGGAGTTTTCACCAGTGTTAATATATGCTTATATATGTCTGGTATAATGACTATACTAACAAACTTACCCCTCTTTAACCTGGAAGAGCTATCAGTAAAATTTCTCTAATTTTTTTTCAAATTATAGAATATATGAAAATACCCATATAGAAATACATTCACAGTGTATGATACTTAATCATTTTAACTAACAATTTACTAATATTTTAAAATCTTAATGTAATAAAAATTAAAATTTCAAGAACCATTTATATCAACAGTAAGGCAATTAAAAGGATGACATTTGATGGTTTATTCTAACACTTCACTAAAGCCTTATACAAAATTTTCACTCCCCCTTTAATTTTCCATTCTTCTACCCTCCCTGCTTCACAGCTTCTGGCTATTGGCTTTTACAATCTGTCCCTAGAGAGCCAGGAGTTATTACTCCTGTCGATGGAAGAGAAAGGGATGTTATTCCCCTGTCACCCTCTTCGGCTCCAGCAGATTCCCAGCTCTGATCTATAGACTTCATTGGAGAAAAGCGTCTGACATGCTGTTAGTTCTCAGTCCTGTCAGATCCATCTACCTATGCTCCTGGAGCCAAATTGAGGCTTACAGTCACAGGAGTTAGACCAAAAAATTCTAGAAACAAACATTGCACAACATTTTTTATCAAATACATACCAGAGTGAAATATCCACCAACAAGTGAGTAAGTTTGTTTGTGATTCACGAAGGCACATACCTCTAGGCCAAACTGTAATTAGAAGAACATTACTGAAAAATTATCCAGTAGTTCGTAATATAAAAATAACTTGTATATAATTTACTCAATGAGTCAGAGCTTATTTAAAGGAAAGAAATGTAACAAAATTTTAATTTCAAAGACTGACACATTTAATATATCTTTCAGTGCTGTTTTAAATAACTAAATTTTCAGATTATGAATTATATTTAACATCTATTCATAGTATCATAGAAATACAAGCGACCTCAAAGGTCATCAAGTTCAGGGTGCTGGAGCAGGCTGGGAGTGGCAGTCTGGCCATGCGGCGGGGTGCGGGAGCACAGTAAGGGTGGGATGTCCGGAAGGGTGCAGCAGTAAGCTGGGAGTGAGGTGTCCGGCCAGGAGGAAGGGTGCAGAAAATGACAGAAGGTGGCAGGTTTGGAAGCCAGGAAAGGTGCAGAAGTGGGCAGTGGAGGTGGGTTGTCTGGCTAGGGAAAGGGGGCAGAAGCAAGGGAGGATGCAAGAGCAGGATGGGAGTGGCGGGGGGGTCTAGGAGAGGGTTGGTGCTGGGAGAGCTGGGTGGGAGGGAGTCAATCAGGTCTGGGAGAGCTGGGTGGGAAGGAAGGTCCAAAAGCTGACTGGGGTTGGGAGCCATGGATGGCAGGGGGTTCAGGAGCAGACCAAGGCTGGGAGAGCTCGACGGTAGCAACTCTGAAGCAAACCAGGGGCATTCCAGAGTGGGAGCGCTGGGCAGGAAGGGGTTCAGGAAACAACCGGGAAAGGAGAACTTGCATGATGGAATGCAGGAGGCAACCAGAGCTGGGTCGGCTGGGAAGGAGGGGGTTGCAGAAGTTGACTGGGGCTGGGAGAATTGGGTGGGAGGGGGCATTCAGGAGTAGACTGGACTGGGAGCGCTGAGCTGGAGGGGAATGGAGGGTACTTACCTGATTCAGCACTTGCCATCACTCCTATGTTATACCCTTTGCTTCTTCCATTGGCTAAAATCCAGCCAATGGCTGCAGCAGGAAGTGCTTCTGCAAACAGGTTCTTGCAGCCAAAAGAGCGTCGGAATGGCAATGCATGGAGCCTTGATTCTTACCCTGTAAGGGAGATTGGGTCTGTGGGGCTCAGGGCTGCCCCTTCCACCCCTCTCCTGAAGAGGAAAGCTGTTGCTTGCACAAGAGCCTTGGGGCTGAGCAGGGGGCGGGCTGTTCAGTGATACAGCGCCAGCACAGGTGTCCTGCTGTTGAGGGACAAGCTACAGCTTTGCAGACCTAGGATAACCATCCATCCCATATTCAGGCACCAGGAAGGCATCCCAACTTATTTTAACAAAGGGGCTAATTGTCCCGTATTTACACCCCCTGCTGAGCTGCCCTTCCCCCAGGTCAGCACAGCTGCAGCTGCTGGCCGGAGAGGACATGGGTAGCACATGGAGCATGTACTCAATGGCCACATATACAGGCAGCAGCAGACAGGAGAGTCGGCAGGGGCCATGACATACATTCGTAAGGCAGAGTATGTTGGGGTGGGGGTGTAGTGTGCCCCCCAGTCCTTTTTAAGATTTTAATTGGACCTGGTGCCCCAGGCAGCTGCCCCTCCAGCCAGAGAGACCTGACCAAGGAAGGGCTGCAGCCCTGTTTCCAGCTTCCCATGGCCTGGGGCAGCCAGGATCTGCACAGGCAGGCTCACTGCCCCGTCCCAGGTGCCCAGAAGTGCAGGGCAGCCTGGGAGGTCCCCTGCAGGGCTGCAGCACTGGCCCTGGTGCCCAGCAGCGTGGGTCATCTGGTGAACCCCTACTCCCGCTTCCACAGGGCCATTCCCCCTGCAACCAGGGAGCTCCCCCATGTGGCGGAAGCCCTGTTCCAGCACCCCATGGCATGGGGCAGCCAGGGAGCTACACTTGCTTAGAAGCTTCAGAAGGGGAGTCAATCTCACTCCCCACTTTAAGGCTACATCTACACGTGAAGCCTACATTGAAATAGGCTATTGCAATGAACAACGTCTACACGTCCTCCAGGGCTGGCAACGTCGATGTTCAACTTCGACGTTGTGCAGCACATCGAAATAGGCGCAGCGAGGGAACGTCTACACGCCAAAGTAGCACACATCGAAATAGGGATGCCAGGCACAGCTGCAGACAGGGTCACAAGGTGGACTAGCACTTCCGGGGCAACAGCTAGCCGCTCCCTTAAAGGGCCCCTCCCAGACACACACAGCCTGCACAGCACACGGTCTGAGGAGCCATACGCACACAGACCCCCAGCAGCAGCAGCAGCAGCAGCAGCCGCCAGAGGTCCACCCAGCCCTCCCGGCAGGAGCAGGGCTCGCCCTGCTCCATGCCATGCGGGAGGCAGCTGAGCACCTCCTTGCTACACCGGAGGAGGAGCTGCCCTCAGGGCAGCAGGGCTCAACCCCCAACCCTGCAGCACCCCGCCCCCACCCCCCCGCCTCACACGCAGGCGGCTGTGGAGCTACCCCACCAGCACCGACTGGTGGGAGCGGCTGGTGCTTGAGGAGTGGGACGACGACCGCTGGCTCAGGAACTTCAGGATGAGCCGGCAGACATTTATGGAGCTGTGCCAGTGGCTCACCCCCGCACTCAGGCACCAGGACACCGCCATGCGGCGTGCCCTCCCTGTGGAGAAACGGGTCGGCATCGCTGTCTGGAAGCTGGCCACTCCGGACAGCTACCGATCCGTGGGACAGCAGTTTGGTGTCGGCAAGGCCACCGTCGGGTCTGTCCTCGTGGAGGTAAGAGAACCCACGGGGGGAGGGCAGGGCAGGGGAGGGGGGGCCCGGGCAGAGGAGGGGAGGGCAGGGGAGGGCAGGGGAGGCCAGGGCAGGGCAGGGCCACGCACACCCTGCTCACCCCTCATTGGTGCTGTCCCATGTGCTTTCCCTGCAGGTTGTGCGTGCCATCAATGCCATGCTCCTGCACAGGCTCGTGAGGCTGGGGGACCCAGATGCCACCATCGTGGCCTTTGCCACCCTGGGCTTCCCCAATTGCTTCGGGGCTCTGGATGGGACTCACATCCCCATCCGCGCCCCGCATCACAGTGGAGGACGCTACATCAATCGCAAGGGCTACCATTCTGTGGTCCTCCAGGCCTTGGTGGACAGCCGGGGCCGTTTCCAGGACATTTATGTGGGCTGGCCTGGCAGCACCCACGACGCCCGGGTTTTCCGGAACTCGGGCCTGTGCCGCCGGCTGGAGGCGGGGACCTACATCCCCCAGCGGGAGATCCCTCTGGGGGACACCACCATGCCCCTCTGCATCATCGCAGATGCGGCATACCCCCTCCGGCCCTGGCTCATGCACCTGTACATGGGCCATCTCTCCGCTAGCCAGGAGCGCTTCAACCAGCGCCTGAACCACGCGCGCCAGGTGGTGGAGCGCTCATTTGGCCGCCTGAAAGGACACTGGAGATGTCTCCTGACCCGCCTGGATGCGGGCCCCAACAACATCCCCCTGATTGTGGGTGCCTGCTGCGCCCTGCACAATTTGGTGGAGAGCAAGGGGGAGGCCTTTTTCCAGGGCTGGGCTATGGAGGCCAGCAGGGCCAACGTGCAGCCACCCGCTGCCCCCAGTCGGCAGGTGGACCCCAAAGGGACCCGGGTCCAGGAGGCCCTGTGGGCGCACTTCGATGATGAGGCCACGGGGTGAACTCTGCCAGGCCCCCCACTGCCCACCCCTTCCTCCACAACACTCCCTGCCCCAACGCCCACACCATGGAGCACCCAACCGCACCCCCCTCCCACTTTTCCTGGACAAATGACAGCACGCACTTGTGGCTGAACTTAAACTGCTTTTTCTTTTAGAATTTTTTTTTAAACTATAAATAAAACAAGAACAAACTATATACGACATGTGTGGAACAAAAGTAATGTGTGCAAATAAAATAATAGTAATAAAAAAGTTTGTTCAGTAATAAAAAGAAAACCAGGGATGATAAAGGGGAGAACTATTTACATGGGGGTGACGGGGCAAACGTGGGGCACAAATTAATGTCACAACTATATACAAGGGGGGGGCATGTCCTGGGCCCCTTGCCCCTAAAGTCCGGCACTGGGCATGGGCGGCTGGGAGCCCCGCCGCAGCCGCAGCCCTGTCCGGGGCTGGCTGGGGGCGGGGCGGACCAGAAGATATGCCCGGCGAGTCTCAGCTGGCTCCAGGGGTCCCTCGGCGCTCTGGCCCTCAGTGGTGGGTGGCGGGGCGACGGCGGATGGGACGGCGACGTACGGAGCGGCGGGTGGAGCAGGCAGGGCGGGTGCTGCGGGGGCCAGCGCGGCATGGGGGGCCAGGTAGTCCACCAGGCGGTTGAAAGTGTCCATGTAGGCCCCCCATGCCTCTTGGCGCCAGGCCAGCGCCCGCTCCTGCAGGTGCAGGTGGCGTTGCTCCACCCGCAGGTGCTGCTCCGCGACCTCCAGCTGCCGACGGTGGATGGCCAGCAGCTGGGGGTCCGTCGCCGTCGGCTGGTGGTGGCGCGGGGTCCACCGTCTAGCCCGCCGTGGGGCCAGTTGGTCCTCGGCCGAGGGGCTTGCCTGGAGCGATGGCCCCGGAGGGGTCTCTGGGACCACTGATGCCTCGCCGGCATTCTCTTCCGGTCCTTCCGATGGTGCAGCTGCGGGACACAGGAGAGGAGCGGGGGAAGAAGAATGGAGACAGGCGTTAGTGTGGGCCCCGAGCCGTGGCCTTTGTCCCACCAGCCCTGTGCTGCAGGTTCCCCATCCCCGTCCCTGGGAGATGCTGCTGTGATGGATGGGGTTCAGGGGTCCCCCTGCACTGAACCCCGTCCCCTGGTGGGAGCGACTCTCACTTCACTCCGCAAGGTCTGACAGGAGAGGTGTCTTAGGCCACAGATGCCCAGTTTCTCCCAGGAGTGACAGCACCAGCTGTCAGAAGAGACAGTCCTTCCAACCCGTCCTGGGGAGAAGACCCCTAAGGGTGCCCCTCTGGGGTGTAGCTTTCCCCCTCCTCAGGCTGGCTGCCTTCCAGCTCTCCCTTCCCCTAGCCTCTACCTGTGGCCCCCGCCCCCCCTCCCCCCGATTCAAAGCCAGCTCGGCTCCTCCCTCCTCTTTGTTCAGGGCAGAGGTGTCACCTGCCAGCTGTAGCCCCACGATCATCCTTTGCCCCTGGGGGCTATTCGGCTCTTGTTGCTCATATCTAGCCTGAGTCTCCCTTTTGCACTCCCCCCACTCCATCACATGCTGCTGCTGCTGCTGCTGCTGCTGCGGGGTGTCCCACCCCCTCCTCCTGGGGGCCCCTCGAGGTTCCGCTCCCCCCTGCCCCGGGGATGGGGCATGGCACTGTCGTGCGGGGTGGCGGGGGGGACAGGGGCTGATGCACTGCTGTGGGGGACATGGCCCTGCTGTCTTTGGGGCCATGGCCATGTGAGCATGTGGGGGGCCCTGGACATATATCTATTACCCCCCGCCCCTCAAGCCCAGGGGTGCACACCAGAGGGGGGTACATACCTGTCGGTCCACTCCCACGGTCCGGAGATCCCCGGGGGACGGAGGCCCGGCTGCTGCTCCGGGATGGCAGGAGGAGGATCTGCAGCCCGGATTCTGCAGAGGAGGAGCCCCCCACCTCCTCCTCCTCCTCCTCCTGCCGCGATGGCCCGAGGGTGGGCTCCGGGGGGGGCCCCCGGGGTGCGAGGCTTACCTCCGGGGCGGACTCCGGCTGCAGGGCCTGCTGGGGCTCGTCGGCCGAAGTATCAAGGGTGGCCAGAGGGGAGGTGGTGTGCCGGGGGCCCAGGATGTCCCTGAGCTCCCTGTAAAAGGGGCAAGTGACTGGGGCGGCCCCAGATCCCGGCTGGCCACATCCCGGCCCGGGTGTAACCCTGCCGCAGCTCCTTCACCTTACTCCTGACATGGTCAGGAGTGCGGGCAGGGTGACCCCAGGCAGCCAGGCCGTCGGCCAGCCGAGCGAACGCATCCACGTTCCGCCTCTTGCTCCCCATTACCTGGAGCACCTCCTCCTCGCTCCAGAGCCCCAGCAGGTCCCGCAGCTCGGCCTCCGTCCAGGAGGGGCCCCGCTGCCGCTTGCCGGCCTGGCTGCCAGCCTGGCTGGGCTGGCTGCCCTGGCTCCCCTTGGGGGGGGGTCCCCTGGGGGCGCTGGGGGGGCTGCCGGGCGGCCATGAAAAGTCCTGTGCCTCCTGTGGCTGCTGAGGGACGTGCAGGCTGGCCGCGTGTCTGAGCTGCTGCCTGCACGTTCCCTCAGCTTCCTGCACAGGAAAGGAGTGGGAGGGGACCTTTAAGGGGCCGCTCCACGCGGCCACCATTGAGCTGAGGGGCTGCAGAGAGCGTCTCTCAACCCCTCAGCTGATGGCCGCCATGGAGGACCCCGCAATTTCGACGTTGTGGGACGCGCAACGACTACACGGTCCCTACTTCGATGTGGAACGTCGAAGTAGGGCGCTATTCCTATCCCCTCATGGGGTTAGCGGCTTCGACGTCTCACCGCCTAACATCGAAGTTAACTTCGAAATAGCGCCCGACGCGTGTAGCCGTGACAGGCGCTATTTCGAAGTTAGTGCCGCTACTTCGAAGTAGCGTGCACGTGTAGACACGGCTTAAGTCTCATATTTAGCCTAGGGAACCACCTGCAAGGCAGCTGCAGACCACTAGTGGTCCGTGGGCCATAGTTTGTGAACTCATGTTTGACAGATTTTATTCTCAACAATTCCCTGCTGGCTCTCCTTCAGAATGCTATTATCCTCTAGGGGCTGATAAATAGATTGTTTAATAATTGGTTCAATATCCTTTCAGGTACCAAACTTAGGCTGACTGTGTTAACCACTTTTGGATGAATTTGTTAGTGATCTGTTAAGAATTACCTTTGAAGAATCTTTTCTTGTAACTATTTTGCTAACACACACAGGCTACGTCTACACGTGCACGCCACATCGAAATAGCTTATTTCGATGTAGCAACATTGAAATAGTCTATTTCGATGAATAACATCTACACGTCCTCCAGGGCTGGCAACGTCGACGTTCAGCTTCGACATTGCACAGCACCACATCGAAATAGGCGCTGCGAGGGAACGTCTACACGCCAAAGTAGCACACATCAAAATAAGAGTACCAGGAACAGCTGCAGACAGGGTCACAGGGCAGACTCAACAGCAAGCCGCTCCCTTAAAGGGCCCCTCCCAGACACAGTTGCACTAAACAACACAAGATCCACAGAGCCGACAACTGGTTGCAGACCCTGTGCATGCAGCATGGATCCCCAGCTGCCGCAGCAGCAGCCAGAAACCCTGGGCTAAGGGCTGCTGCACACGATGACCATAGAGCCCCGCAGGGGCTGGAGAGAGAGCGTCTCTCAACCCCTCAGCTGATGGCCGCCATGGCGGACCCCGCTATTTCGATGGTGCGGGACGCAGATCGTCTACACGTGCCCTACTTCGACGTTCAACTTCGAAGTAGGGCGCTATTCCCATCCCCTCATGGGGTTAGCGACTTTCACGTCTCACCACTTAACATTGATTTCAACTTCGAAATAGCACCCAACACGTGTAACCGTGACAGGCGCTATTTCGAAGTTGGCGCCGCTACTTCGAAGTAGCGTGCACGTGTAGACATGGCCACTCACACACACACACACACACACACAGCTATACACATATACAGGTCTGGTGTCCATGACTGAAGAAAGATGGTGATAGTTCATAGAAGAGTCACAAAAGTATGGTAACTATATTCAAAGCTATAGAATTAAAATCTATGTTAACTGTGACTCCATATTGTAACTGAAATCCCATTTTAAATTTTGTACTGCCTTAACTCTGTTCAAAGCTCAGTGTGTATGTGTGTGTAATCTCATTTAAAACATGAACATAGGAGTGTGCGCCATGAGAGCAGACCCCAACTCCAGCCTGTTTCAGTGACCAGCTGCCATCACCACTTTGACGGCTGAAGAACAGTAGAAGCCATCCCTGCAAAAGAACCCACCCAGAAAGAGAGACAAAAGCCCATCAAGAAAGGAACACCAACCTCCCATCTGCTGTTTCTGATGATTCATGCGCATACAGTGGCCTGGGGCCGTAGGACAGGACAGGATCTAGAGACTAAAACAGATAAAAAGATGAGTGCCAAACTATAGAATAGTGTTTTTTGGTTCTATAATCATCATCCAGGAGGCTTAATGTGCACTGACACAACCAAGCTCTCCTCCTCCTGTCTAGACCACTGGCCAGCAGACTAGCATGAGCAACTGAGGCCAGCGCATAGCTTTAGCAGACAGGGACAGTACATGAATTCTGCATTCACAATAAACACAGCATATTGCCATATCCCCCAAATAAGATTCTGCAAGTTACATGTCTCTCTGTGTAACAATGCTTCTGGAGTTTTTCATATCCCCTCCATCATGGAGATCTATGTTATGGTTGTTAGCCAAAATTGGGCCAACTACTGGACTTTGGGAGTTTGGCAGAAAGCAGCATATTTATTATCCTGCTAAATAAGCTCAAATAGAGGGGTTGAAGTGGAGCACATTCACATTCTCATGTTCCCACAACAGGCACAACACTGGAGGTGTCAGACTTCTGTGAGGTCAGCTTCCCACAGTGCAACAACGGACGGTGCAATGGAGTTAAATCTTTCCCATGCACTATGGAATGCAGCACTGTGGCCCACTGGTTAAATTGTCCAGGCGAAACGTCTTCCTGGGAGATGCAATCTTGTGAGTGTGCTCCTGAGCACATGGCCCCTTCCCTTTTAAGGATCTGCTCCTCCTGGTCTGCGGATAGAGATGATTTGGCCATGTCTTGTTGGCCAAACCGCACCTCAGGGGGTGTCAGATGTAATGTGGCAGATCAGAGTTCCAGATGCTCTTTCTACCTGGAAGCTCTTTTGATCTTCCAGCTGCTCAGACAGCCCTTTCATCTCCACAAAAATTCCAGGAGAGTGGGGTCTGGGGAAGCCATCTCACAGGCATTCAGTGAGAGAGGAGGGAGGAGGTGTAACGGGCTTTGTAGACATACAGGGCACTGCTGCTCCTACAACAATGGTTGCCTTTTTATGCCAATCTTTGGGGGTTGTCACTTGCCCCCATTTGATTAAGTGCAGCTAGGTTGTTGAGTTGGGGCACAAAGATTATGGCTTCCAAGGCTAAAAGGGACTATTGTGGTCTTTTAGTCTGACCTATGTGACAATGACTGCAGAACTTCCCCCAAAGTAGTTACTAGAGCACAGCTTTGAGAAAAACACCCAATCCTAATTTTAAAATGATCACCGATGAAGAATCCATCACGAACCTTGGTAAATTATTTTAGGGGTTAATTATGCGCACCATTAAAAATGGTCACCTTTTTTCCAGTCTGAATTTGTCTAGCTCCAATTTCAAGTCATTGGAACATGTTACACCACTCTCCACTAGACTGAAGAACACATTAAATATTTGTTCCCCTGTAAGACACCCATAAACTGTAATGAAATTACTGTTTAAATGTCTGTTTGTCAAGATAAATCAACTGAAGTTCTTGATCTGTCGATATAAGGCAGATTTTTCTAACCCTTTTTTCATTCTTGTAACTGTGAACTATCTTCGTTTTTCTTCAATCATGATCACTAGCACTGGATACAGCATTTCCAAAGCAGTCACAACTGTGACAAATACAGAGGTGAAATAAACCTTTCTACTCCTACTCAGGATTCCCCTATTTATGAATCTTTGGGATCCCATGAACAATCTTGGCCACAGCATCACGCTGGGAGCTCATGTTCAGTGGATTATCTGCCACACCCACCAAAACTTTTTTGGGGTATGTCTACACAAGGAAATTAGGTCAAATTTGTTAAGGTCTATTTTGTAGCACCCAGTTTTGAAAAATTGAGGGTTCATGTCCACCCTGGCACATGAAATTAGTGGAGTGCATCCCCATTAGGGTGGGCAGCTTTGACTTTGTCAGCAATGCATTGTGGGTACCTATCCTACAGTTCCTGCTGCTGCCTTGAATTGTGGATTAATTCCCAGTGTCTGATGGGACAAAAAGGAACCATGGATGGTTCTGGATTTGTTTCATCAGCCTCCCATAGCGTACATATCTCCCCATCCCCTTGTAAAGCAATGGCAAAAAGTGTTTTCATATCCTTGTTTCATATCTGGGCAGATGCTGTCACAAGGCTAGCTTGGAGCTCATGCAGCTTCAAACTGTTGTGGCAAATATTGTGAGTACCATATTCATTGTACTGCAGAATGCGCAGAGCAACCTTCAGAGCAATGGAGACTCTGAGGAGACCATGGACGTACACGAATGTGAAACACTGTAGAGAAGGAATGGGGAGATTCTGGCTGCTCTTGAATCTTTGTACACAGTGGAGCACCAGTTCTGGTGCTGTGCAACAAGCTTAGATTGGTGGGATGCATTGTTCTGCAAGTATGAAACAATCAAGAGAGGCTACAAAACTTCTGCATACACAAGGCCACATTCATAGAACTTTGAAAATTGCTCTCTCCCACACTGAAGCACTGCAATACCAAAATAAGACCTGCTCCGATAGTTCAGAAGCAAGTGGCAATAGCTCTGTGGAAGCTTGAAACACCAGACAGCTATCGGTCAGCGGGCAATCAATTTGGAGTGGGCAAATCTACAGTGTGGGCTGCTGTCATTCAGGTAGCCAACGCAATCAATATCCTTCTGCTATGAAGGACAGTGACTCTGGAAAACGTGCAGGATATAGTGGGTGGTTTTGCCATGATGGGGATCCCTAACTGCAGCAGGGTGATAGTTGGAATGCACAGCTGCACCTTGGCAGCAGACTACCTTGCCACAGAACACAGAAACCACAAGGGGTACTTCTCCCTGGTGTTGCAGGTGCTAGTGGATCAAAAGGGCTGTTTTAGCATCAATGTGGGATGGTCAGAAAAGGTGCATTACGCACACATCTTTAGGAACCCCATCTACACTCCTTGTTTTTTACTGAAAACTGCACTTCCAGAACAGCGAGTGGCCGCCATCATGCAAATGAGGTGCACAATATGTAAAGTAGTGCCTCATCTGCATTTCCAATAAGCCGTATTTGCATTCTCCTTCTGAAAGGGGAATGTGGTGTAGCTGCAGCCTAGGGTTGTGGGGCTGCAGGCAACACCAAACAGTTGTTCTAGATGGTAGTAAGGAAGGTTGAAATATGGAAGTAAACCCTATTTTAAATTTTTGTCAGAAACCAGAAATTGTCAATGTACCACAGGGGCACTTAAAGCCAAAGTAATTTCGTGTTCAACATACATTCCAGAATGATGGCAAGGAAGACTGAAAAGGCTCTTAGATTGAAGCGAAATGTATAAAACCCTTTAAACCTTGGGAAATCTCAATAATTTAGAATGCATTTCATGTTGAACAGGTCCCAGCATTAATGACCTCCAGCAAGCTGAAACAATATTCCAAGTGTTGTTCATCTGTTTTTTTTAATATATGACCAGAATATTTGGAGTTTACAAAACTCTTAACATTGAAATTACCATTCTCCAGGTTCATCCACCATTTCCCAACTATAACATCTGAGTGCAAATCTGAAATGCAGTGTATCTGTTTTTTGAAATATACAGCCCAGCTATAACTAAAAATAACACAGAAGACATCTTTTTTTGGGCTTTACAAAAACAGAACTGACAAGAGACAAAAGAAAATAATAATGGAATAATTACATGAGAAAAAAGGGAGTTAGGAAGAAATGAAAGCAGAGATGTAAGCAAGTATAGTCTTAATCATATCCTTGGAGATGAAGACAGTAAGCATGTAACTGATGAGGATGGTAAAGGGAAGCCAGTAGATGGAACTGAAGAGTGAGGAGATGATGTGTCCAAAGCAACAGGCAAAGTTAGAGCATGTTAAGTTCAGAATTTTGTATGGATTTAAATGGAGGAAGAAGCGAGAAGCAAGAGAGCAAAAAAGAGAGCAGTTCACATTAGATACAATGTCCTATCCTCACATTAGATACAACCCACCTCTGTTCCTTCTCTAGCCTCACCTTGAAAATCTCGACTCCAAAGTGGACAGGAGGAGGGTGGAATATGGAGCACCCACAGGGGAACACATCTCAGAGAACCATCATTATTGCACAAGATGAGCAACTTTTTCAAGAGTTAACCCTGTGGCTGTGCTCCATTCTACAGGACTACCAAGCACTGTCCCACAAAGAAGGTGGGATTTGGAGTCACATTTAGAGAGCAAAAGGGAGCGTGGCTAGGCTGAGTGCTGTGTCAGAAATGAGACTGTAGTTGATGGCATAATGTTCTGCCAAAGTGTCCTCTGAGGTCCAGGTACTAGCCCTGCAGATGTCTACCAAGGGGACATCGCACCAAATGGCCATGGCTTGGGTGGAGTGAGTCCTTACATTAATAAGGGACGTTCTGTGATAAATGGTGTAGCAGGTATGTATACATATACAATCCGCTTGGAGAGACACTGCAAGGAGATTGCTGTACCTTTCGAACATTCAGCTATGGAAATGAATAATCACTGTGATTTGTGTAAATGTTTCATTCTCTGTAGAAAGCAACAGCTCGTTAGATGTTCAGAGTGTGCAGGGTGGCTTCAGGGCAGTTCTTGTGTGGTTTTGGATAGAATGTTGGTAAATTTATAGGTTGATTACAATGAAAGGCAGTGGCCACTTTCAGTAGGAAGGGTGGGTGTGGTTCCACCATAATTTTGTCTTTGGTAAAAATAGTGTAAGGGGATTCAGCCAGGAGAGCTTCAATCTCACTAACTCATCCTGTTGGTGTTACAGCTGCTATAAAGGTGATCATCATTGATGTGCAGTGGTGAGCACATAGGTAAGGACTCAAAGGGTGCTCAAGTGAGGGTTTTGAGGATGTGATTTAGACACCATGCTGGGATGAGCTCTTGGACAGGAGGGCAAACTTTTTGGGTGCCCTTCCAAAACAGTCTGGTGAGTGGGTATGTGAAAACGAAAGATCCATTGACTTATTCATAAAAAGTTGTAATGTCAACGAGATGAGCCCTTAAGGATCTGAGCACTAATCCTGATTGTTTAAGTTCAAAATGAGTCCAATATGATTGTGAGTGGTGTTTCATTGGAGAGACGCTGTCTGCACTGGCACCAGATGAAGACTCTCCTCTCCTTCTGGAGGAGACTATTTCTCAGAGAAGCTTGATGGCTGTTTAATTCCCTCTGACCAGGTTATTTGTTTTGTTGGAACCACAGAGCAGCCAGGCATTGAGGTAAAGTATCTGCAGATTTAGACATAGTGAACATATGCACATCATTCTGGATTCAAAGCAATCTGTGGCAACACCAAATTTCTGCCCTCTGGATGAAGCTTCGAATAATTATCATCATCTCGAGGCTTTGTTTGGGAGCTAGATTTTCTCTCATTTTCCATGTAAAAAATACCTTCTCTCTCAAAGTGACATTTTCAGCCTTAATTGTTTTATTTGAGTTCCAACAAACAGCTGATAAAATGATTTTTCTTAACCCCATACAGTCCTGTAGTGGTGCAACATCCTCAAGACAATGATCCTAACCAGAAATAGCTGCATCTAGTTGTTTTAACATTACAACACTAGTCCATTCAAGCCCTATACGAAAAAAATTTAAAACTTTCCTTTAAGGGGAATATCAAGGTCAAAAAATTAAATTCCACATTCTAAATCCATCTCTCATCAACCTTGTATCTCATGGAAAATTATATGATCACAGCTGGAATTAAAACTGGGCCTTTTCCTTAATCCAGCAAAGGAAGAGGATTAATGCATCAATAACTCAAGAGTCCTAATGCTAGTCAAAGGTAACTAATCATAGCATTTCTTCTCACAAAAGTGTTCATTTAAAAATATAGGAATTATTTGTATGAAACTAGTAAGACTTATTCTTAAAGGCAGTACAAAGTACAAGGAAGACTTTACTTTCATATGCACCTGGAAAAGCATATGATGATTTGGTTAAACTGCTGAGATTAGTAACACAAAGGTTCGCAAATTGTTCTATAGTCTGGGCTATTTATTAATAGGAAGAATATCTTGTGAACATCTCCCACTGTCAGTATAAACTGTGACAACAACTCAAACCAGGTTTTCCCCCAACAATGTCAATCTATCTATCCATTTGTTGGCAAACACATTCATGAGCATTCCCTTTCATAACTATAAACTCATACTGGGCATGATGCAGCCATGATTATCTTTCTATAAAGTGCAACATTGGACGTAAAGCTGTAAGGTAGCAGGGCTGTGGAGAGGTTTGAGGTAGAAGTTCTTGCAGAAGGAAAGGCCAACTCTTATCGTTTTCATGATCTTTGTTTGTTGTTTACCTTTGTCTGTAATTAAAATAATCTAAACTGACAGTACGCTTTGCTTCTGTGCAGTCACGGGGGTGGGGATGGAGGCGAAGCAGAGAACCACATCCTGTTGTCTATGTGGTTTGTTCCCATTTTTACAGACATACCTGCTTTCACAAGACACCACCATATTTTAAACGGCTTTAAAACATATGAGATTCTTCACAACATATACTGCTACAAACCTGGTACCTCTATATAATGCTCACAAAAGCTAGCTTTATAGGGGGGCCAGTGATACTGCTAAAAGAAGACAGAGTCCTCTTTTTAATTTGGAGGTAGAGAATAAGGTACCTTTATAGATAGGCCTGTGAGACTACTCCAGCCCACTAGCTAAATCAGGTGTTGTAGCTTTGCATACCCCTCTTCCCACAGATAAAATTTGCATCTAGAGGATCTGTCTGGTTCCTGAATCCACTTGTCATGCTAGTGCCTCTCCTATACCGACTACATACACTATGTTCTCATAGACAGCGTTGCTGAGGAGCTCTGAAGCACAGAGAGAAATGTGAAGCTCCCCAGTTCAGATTTTTCATTTCCTGGAATTTTCAAACCATGCATGTCCCCCTATACAGTAAACTCTGATATCCAGCATCCACGGACCAGGAGGTTGCCAGATAATCAAATATTCAGGATAATAGAGAGGAATACCTAGCAGTGCGTAACAATAAAGAAAAACAAGATTAGATATTAAGAAACAAAGAAAAATGTATGCAGAATATTGTTCCCAGTCTTCTTCCACAAGCATCCACATATATTAGAAGACTGTTACCTCTTGTCAGTAGGACACAATCTCAGTGTGAGTAGCTCTGGGCAGTCTGAGTAGCTCGCTCTGGGTGGGAGAGCAGAGGTGCCTGCAAGCTTCACTCAGACAATATCTGTGCCCCAAAAGGGGGAGGTTGGATAGTTTAGAAGAGTGTTAATGGAGGTTGTCAAAACTGACTGCCTGATGGCTACTTGGCAGATCCTCTGTCTAGAGCTTTTTGAAGAAATATCTACATTGTAATTGTCATTAATTATCTCTTAATGGGCAGTCACCTTAGAATGTTAGCCCTGCGTCCCTCCCTTCCTCTGTGCTGTGTCTGAGTGCAGCCTTCAGGCTCCTCTGCTCTCTCTGTGCTCCTGCCTGATGTTCACTTACCAGAGCTGCTTGGCTATAAGTTATGCTGGTTATTTGAGTTTACCTGTTAATTAAATAGCAGTTAAACAAGAGTTTACCATATTTAAACTGCTCTGTAACTATAGAAGGGAGGTGGAGGATTTTTCAGTCTACAGTTTTTTAAAAATGGGCCTTTTGTTCCTCTACAGAAACATTAACACCTCAGATTAGGAAACAAAAGCTGCGTCTACACGTGCACGTTACTTCGAAGTAGCGGCACCAACTTCGAAATAGCGCTCGTCACGTCTACACGCGTCGGGCGCTATTTCGAAGTTGAAATCGACGTTAGGCGGCGAGACGTCGAAGTCGCTAACCCCATGAGGGGATGGGAATAGCGCCCTACTTCGACGTTCAACATTGAAGTAGGGACGTGTAGACGATCCGCGTTCCGCAACATCGAAATAGCGGGGTCCTCCATGGCGGCCATCAGCTGGGGGGTTGAGAGATACTCTCTCTCCAGCCCTTGCGGGGCTCTGTGGTCACCGTGGGCAGCAGCCCTTAGCCCAGGGCTTC